>NC_091684.1:182313750-183790000 GCF_041296265.1 Equus caballus
TTATACTAATGCGTCAATCTATACAGGGAAAATCCAAAAAGAATTCAAGATCCACTAGAAATCTCAGGGGCTTCTCATAAAGATCTCAAGTGTTCTTCTATGGCTGCACAGCACCCAGATTTCTAGGAACGGGGTAAATGTTGCCATTCTTATCTTACAAATAAAAACTAAGATACAGATTTGCATTTCTAACACATAATCACGTCAGCACAAGACTCATTTTGATAACTTCTATGTCCTGTTCAGGACTCCTTGTGTAGGATGGCTGGGCAGCAGAAGTTTGATGAATGGACTTACCTACTTCCCAGAGTTCCCGAACAGCGTGTCCAACTGCAGGTTATTGTGAAGGGTCTGCTGGTTCTTCAAATTCATTATCATTTATCCAACCAGTTCCTTCTCCAGTCTTTTCTCAAATCAAGCTATAAACCTGAAATTCCGCTCTCTCTTCTTTCTCACTCTCCACCTCAAATCATCAGTCAAGTTCAATGCATTCTACCAACTCAATGTCTCTCCCATTCATTGGGTCTCTCATTTCCTAGTTCAAGTCCTTGGCAAGTTTGCTTAAACAATTGCAGTCTTCAAACTGGTCATCCTGTCTCCAGGCTTGATTTCTAACTTTCTGCTTAAAGGATCATCTTTTATTCACTTTGTTTCTCCTGTAGCATCCAAAATAAGTTTTCAGTAAATGTTTGTTGAATGAATGGCTGGGATTAAGAATCAAGAAATAAAGAAAGGGTCATACATATGTGAAAGTTCTATTATATGTCTGGTACTATACTTCAGTTCATTTAATCTTCACAACAACTCTTGGAGGTTGATGTGGATACAACAAGATTTATTAACATGTGAGTGTTTCTCCTTCCCCACTCCCTAGAGAGAATTTTGTCCTTCCCACTTTAGTTTCTTTCCTCTCCTTTGCTTCTTTTTTTTTTCCCCTTTTTCTCCCCAAAGTCCCCGGGTACATAGTTGTGCATTCTTAGTTGTGGGTCCTTGTAGTTGTGGCATGTGGGACGCCACCTCAGCATGGCCTGATGAGCGGTGCCATGTCCGCACCCAGGATCCGAACTGGTGAAACCCTGGGCCGCCAAAGCAGAGTGCACGAACTTAACCACTCGACCACTGGGCCGGCCCCTCCTCCACTTCTAAGAAGAATTTTCTCCCTTCCACTGGTTCTTAGGTTTTGGTGACTCAGGACTAAGAGAAAGGAGAGGAAGAGGCCTTCAGTCCAGGCTAGGGGGAAGCTGGGTAGATGTTAGCTTGCTGAGTCTCCTTTGTTACAGAGAATGCAGGCTAAGGGCAAATTGGAGAGAAAAAAATTAAAATAATGTACATGATAAAGAACTAAAAGGAGAGGCTGGCCCCGTGGCCGAGTGGTTAAGTTCACGAGCGCTCCACTGCAGGTGGCCCAGTGTTTCATTGGGCGCAGACATGGCACTGCTCATCAAACTACACTGAGGCAGCATCTCACATGCCACAACTAGAAGGACCCACAACAAAGTGGAGGAAGATGGGCACGGATGTTAGCTCAGGGCCAGACTTCCTCAGCAAAAAGAGGAGGACTGGCAGCAGATGTTAACTCAGGGCTAATCTTCCTCAAAAAAAAACAAAAAACAAAACTGAACATGTGGTAATTTCTTTACCGTTTAGTTGCAGTGTGGAATCTGAAACCAGATAAATGAACTTTTTGTCTACCTTTACGTTAAAATCCACTGATCTGCACTGCACTTTGACTGGATCTTCTATCCCTGCATGATTTGGTAACATCAGCTACTGGCCATTTGGGAAATGCTGGCTCACTGAGTTACACAGATCTTTCAAATATTAACATCTTTCACATTATGATATAAAAAGATTTTAGTTGTTGTTATTACCATTGATCTCATCAGAAGAGTCGTTAACATGTTGGGAAGCTGTCAAATTCAAATTAGCAGGTACACATTTTCCAAAATTCTAAATTTTATCTTTGTCAACAAATGTCATTTTATTTATTTATTTATTTTTAAGTAGCAGGCTCACTTTGTTCATTTTCTAGAAAATGCCAGCCTGCTGCCCAAGTCTGAACAAGATATTTGCCTGTCAGTAGTTCTTTTAATTAAAATGGTGTTCCACGGAAGCAACTTAGTTGTCCATTGGTAGATGAATGGATAAAGAAGATGTGATTGAGATATATATATATCACACACACACACACACACACACACACACACACAATGGAGTATTACTCAACCATAAAAAAGAATGAAATCCTCTCATTGGTGACAACATGGATAGAACTAGAGGGTATTATGCTAGGGGAAATAAGCCAGACAGAAAAAGAAGAATACCATATGATTTCACTTATATGTGGAATCTAAAAACAAATAAACAGGGGCTGGCCCAGTGGCACAGTAGTTAAGTTCACATGTTCCACATCAGTGGCTGGGGTTCACCAGTTTGGATCCCGGGTGCAGACCTAGCACTACTTGTCAAGCTGTGCTATGGCAGGCGTCCTACATATAAAGTAGAGGAAGATGGGCACAGATGTTAGCTCAGGGCCATTCTTCCTCAGCAAAAAAAGAGGAGGATTGGCAGCAGATGTTGGCTCAGGTCTAATCTTCCAAAAAAAAAAAAGAAAAAGAAATAAGCAAATGAACAAAGAAAACAAAACAGACACAAACTCATAGATACAGAGAACAAATTGGTGGTTGCTGGAGGGGAGGTGGGTAGGGGGGAGGGTGAAATCGATGAAGGGGATAAGAGGTACAAACTTCCAGTCATAAAATAAATAAGTCGTAGGGATGTAATTTACAGCATAGGCAATATAGTCAACAGTATCATAATAACTTTGTATAAAGACAGATGGTGAATAGTCTTATCAGGGTGATCATTTTGTAATATAAATAAATGTTGAATTACTATGTTGTACATCTGAAACTACTACAATATTTTATATCAATTATATTTCAATTAAAAAAAGAAAGCTACATGACCCACAAAAAATCATAAAAAATAAAGTGATGTTTCCTGAAAAAAAGCAGCTAGGCTTAGCTCACAACTCAGTCACTCAAGTGCTTTTTACTATTATATGGAGCAGACACACATTGTGTATATTTCCCACTTCATCACATAGAGAATTAGCAAGATGTGTTCACAAGGGTCAAGATTTAATAAAAATAATACTTTTTACTGCTTCATCATGGATTTTTATTTATTTATTTATTTTTAGGAAGATTAGCCCTGAGCTAACTACTGCCAATCCTCTTCTTTTTGCTGAGGAAGACTGGCCCTGAGCTAACATCCGTGCCCACCTTCCTCTACTTTATATATGTGATGCCTACCACATCATGGCTTTTGCCAAGCGGTGCCATGTCCGCACCCAGGATCCAAACTGGCGAACCCCAGGCCTCCGAGAAGTGGAACGTGCGCACTTAACTGCTGCGCCACCAGGCCGGCCCCCAGCATGGGTGTTCTTAAATGAAACTATTTTGTGTGTATTTTACTGCAAGTGTGTGGTAGTAGAGAATACTATGACTATTAGCATAGTTTGGTGCTGTTGGGGAGGAAAAACTTTTCTTGTACCCTCTTTGATTCTGTTCCTGGGAGTCTGCAAATTCACCTGAGAAATGATAGATTAGCAAGAGAAAAGACAGATTTTTATTTAAGTAAGGACACACTGGAGTTCACAGAAGAATGTAACTCAAAGAGTGGTGCGAACTGGGGGCTCATATACCACCGTAACGGGAAGGGGACAGGGAGAAGGGTACTTACAATAAAAAAGTGACTTCTGAAGGGGAGGGGGAGAAAGGGCACTTACGGGAAAGCAGACGATCTTTTGGAAAGATGCATAGTCCTTGGGGAGCTTGTCTGTCTAGGTGTGAGGTGAGACTTCTCATCCCCAGAGGTAAGAGTCAGTCTTCCCTGGTTGCTCCAGGGGCGGGCATTAATGACAAATGAGTTCTTTAGGAGGCTCTACTTTTAGGCAGATAAAGGATTTCAGGAACTCAGATGCCTCCTGCTCAAAATAATTTTTATGCCACAGCGGCATCTTTTGGACCCTCTCAGTTCCACCGTCTTGATTAGTGCCAGAACACCAGCAGTTTCACCCGCCAGTGTTTTTGTATCATGAGTGCAAATGCCAGCATAGTAGAAAGGACAAATAACTCTTTACTCTAATTATGAAAATAGTTTTGGCATAGTGGTTAAGTTCGTGCGCTCAGCTTGGGTGGCCCAGGGTTCACTGATTTGGAACCCTGGGTGCAGACCTATGCACCACTCATCAAGCCATGCTGTGGTGGCATCCCATATTCAAAACAGAGGAATATGGGTACCACTGATGTTAGCTCAGTGACAATCTTCTTCAGCAAAAAGAGGAAGATTGGCAATGGATGTTAGCTCAGGGCCAATCTTCCTCACCAAAAAAAAAAGAAAGAAAGAAAATAGTTTTGACTTTTCCAACCCCCTTCATACATCTTGGGGACCCCCAGGGGTCTGTCGACCACACTTGGAGAACCACTGAGCTTGGGTGTCTTGGAGAAGCAGAGGGGAAAGCAAGTATTACCCTTGGGGACTAAAAAACAGATTCCCCCATGTAGGTAGATAGGAGGAAGGAAGAGGAGACCTGCAGGTCCTGGAGAAGGGAAGAAAATCTGCAGCTGACTTTTTGGCATGAGCACGGGGAGCCAGCAAGACTCCAGAAAGGAATGGCTGTGTAATGCACCTGGGAAGATAGACTATAACCTTGGCAAAAGATTTCTTTACTTCAAGAATGGTGTAGGGGCCAGCCTGGTGGCACAGCAATTAAGTTCACACATTCTGCTTCAGTGGCGCAGGGTTTGCGGGTTCGGATTCCAGGTGTGGACCTACACACTGCTTGTCAAGCCATTCTGTGGCAGCGTCCCACATATAAAGTAAGGGAAGATGGGCACAGATATTAGCTCAGGGCCAGTCTTCCTCAGCAAAAAGAGGAGGATTGGTGGCAGATGTTAGCTCAGGGCTAATCTTCCTAAAAAAAAAAAAGGTGTAGTCGCTTCAGCATGCAGACACATTAGCTGTCATCCATGTGGACTGAGGATTATGGAAGGTTACTCAAGAGGAAACACAAACACATCAACCCACGTACCATACAGTAAGGCCTGAACACTAAGATTCTTGGTACAGCCCCGTGGAAGGGTGAGGGAAAGCTCCTAGAATGACCAGCTTGGCAGAATGGGGGCCAGATCAGATATCAAGTAGATTTATAAATATCAAGTAGAGTTATAAATATTTTTAAATGTTACTTCTTACAACTGCGTTTGTGAGCTTACATTTGCTGACTCTACATGCATCATCTTGTTTAATCCTTGACAACCTTATGAAGTTGATATTATTATTATTCTTATCATTCTAGATGGGGAAGCTGAGAGGATAGATGATTTGCGTTGTGCTCTGCTAGTAAGTGGCAGAGCCATGGTTAGAACTGTCTCCTTTGAAAGCTTGTGCTCTTAGCCAGCACCCTCTCTGTGTGTACTTAGTATGGATAATTGCCCTGTCTTTGCTCTCTCCATTCATCTAACTACTAACTTCCTGGTAATGGGGTGGGGAGAGGGAGCATAAGCTGTTGGCTGGCTCAGATTTGCCCCGTTGTTTGTGGGCTATTCTCATCCTGGCAAGAAATGACCTAGCAGATCCTGGATTCCTCAGTCTTTTTTTTTTTAAAGATTTTATTTTTCCTTTTTCTCCCCAAAGCCCCCCAGTACATAGTTGTATATTTTAGTTGTGGGTCCTTCTTGTTGTGGCATGTGGGACGCCGCCTCAGCATGGCCTGATGAGCAGTGCCATGTCCACACCCAGGATCCAAACCGGTGAAACCCTGGGCTGCCAAAGCAGAGCTCACAAACTTAACCACTCAGCCACGGGGCCGGCCCCATGGATTCCTCAGTCTTGAATGATCCCTGGGAGGAGGGGATAGTAAATATTGAATGAAGATGCAAGTGCTGTTACACTTGTGAGCCTGCCCAGGAAATCTACAGGACTACAGGTGGCCGGAGGCTCGTCTCTCTACTCTCTAGGCCTCAGACCTGATCTGAGATACAGAGGCTTGGAGAGCTCTAAGGAAGGGGTAGTCAGACCCCGTGAACATGGGATCAAAGACACCTCCCGGGCAAATGAAGTGAATGTGTTACCTGTCTGGTATTCCTATCATTAGAGAAACACGGTACCCCTAACCGGCATACTCCAGACATTCCATGGGACTCCAGAACTCGAGGACTGTGGTGGCCTTAAAACATGTCTACAAATCAGACCTTTTGACACTCTTCCCATCAAGAGCTGGAGCCTCACCCCTCTTCTCTGTCACACGGGCTGGTTTACCTCCGGTGATATACCCTCCGTGGAACTAGGCATGGCAGTGTGACAGTGAGTGACTCCCAAGGCTCGCTGAGAAAAGGCAATACAGCTTCTGCCTGGTTCTCTCTAGGGACACTCGCACTTGGAACTCAGCCACCATGCTGTGAGGAAGCCCAGGCCACGTGAAGAGCCATAGGTCTGTGTTCTGGCCAACAAGCCTGCTGAGGTCCCGGCTGACAGCCAGCACAACTGTAGCAGTCACCAGACATGGGAGAGAAGTCTTTGAGATGCCTGCAGCCCTGGTCACCATTCGACTTCAACTGCACGAGAGAAGCCAAGTGAGAACCTCCTAACTGAACCCAGCCAAGGCCCAGAACCATGACAGGTGAGACTAACAAGAAGAAGAAGTGATCGTTGCTGTTTTACACCACAAACTTTGGGGTGGTCTGGTTGGCAGCAACAGAGAGCTCAAACGTCTTCCTTTACGGCTCTTCCTGCAGTTGCCATTCATTGATTTAATGACTGTTCACAGCGTACCTTCTCTGTGCCGGCCAGTCCGACCATGTTCCCTTTCCTTTCCCTAATGCCAGTGATTTTCTTCTGAGCCTTGAGAATGGAGTCAAGTCCTCAAAAACAAACCAAAAATGTCGCAAAAGTATAAAAATGCTCCAGTCCCTACAGTGTCCCCAGACTCACAATTATTCAGGAGCTCAGGAGCAAGTCTCATATACCCTTGGGTGAGTCCTCTCTGGGGCTGCTGAGGCATCGCACCCTGATGGTGCATCTCCAGCCAAGGAAGCCATCCGAGGGAGAGCCTGAGCAGGGCTAGTTGAGATGGTAGCCGGTCCAAGGTGTGGCTGTGACCTTGGGTGGGGTGAGGCTCTTTATGGCTTGTTGCGTCTGCAGTGGCTGCGACAGGAAATGGGAAAAGAATCGAGGACACGTAAGATAATGGGGAGGAGGAGGAGAATTTATGGCAACAGGAAGAGGAAGGAAAAGAGGGCGAGGAAGTCTATAGGAGGAGAAATAGGAGAAAGAGAAGAGGGTATGGTAGCAAGAGGAGACAGCCAGAAAAGGAACTGCTATCCTTTAAAACATGCAAACGTTGAAAGAGAAACTCTCAGTAAATGAGAAGAACTGAAATATACTGAGCACTAGTTAGTGCCGGGCATTGCTCTAAATGCTTTAAATGTGATCTCGTTGAATCTAGTCCACATACCTCAGAAGTAGGGACTATTATTAGCTGCACCCCTATCTTGCAGGGAGGGAAACAGAGACAGAGAGGTTAGGGGTAGAGCTGGGAATCAACCCTAAGTACTCTGGCTCTAGAATCTGTGCTCTTAATGACAAAATGGTTTTTTTCATCATACACAATGTTTTTGAGGCTGCCCCTCTGAAATATTTGTTCTTTCACAAAAGAATGAGGATGGAAGAAAAAGAAAGAGGGGTGGAAGTAGGCAAAGGCAAGAAGAGAGATGAAGGAAATGAGAGCCATAAAATCAGAGAGAAAAAAAGGTTGCAGGACGTAACGTATAATATGATCCTGTTTATGGTTTAAGAAATAGCGCGCGCGCACACACACACACATATTCTTTGGAGGGAAAAAAGGTTTTTTCAGACTCACTGGTTTCCTAAACTGATTAGTTTTTTATTTGTCTGTTTGTTGTTACCTTTAGTTTTCACAATACTGTTTATACCACGGGCAGTGAGAAAGTTGTTCCCTGGGAAAGGAAAAAAAGTCCTAAATTCCCTAATGCAAAATCAAACAGATTTGGGGGTTGTTGTCCTACAGCTGGTACCTAGGAATCCTGAGATAGAAACCCTTTGGGGGAACTTCCTTCCTCTGACTCTTCAGTGTGTAGATAAGACTCAGCCCCTCTCGCATAGTTAGAAGAGCTGGGCTGTCCTGACTTAAATGATAAAGGCAGCAGTGTGAGACCTCCAGATGGGGGTCCCAGCTGCTTTTCCTCTTACCTGAGTTGACAATGCTGTTCAAAAACAAGCTCGAGGCTGGGATTCTCTGCTGTCCTCAAAAGACAGATCCAGAAAAGCTGGGCTGATGGGTGGATGGTGGCCCAAGCCTTCTTTCTTCGAGCCTGACGCAAAGGGGCCTGGCTCCTCACCGTGGCTCAGTGGGCTCCATGGAGAGGTGTGTGATTTTGTCACATCCTATAGTGGGCCCTTG
This sequence comes from Equus caballus, assembly GCF_041296265.1. Lineage (NCBI taxonomy): Eukaryota > Metazoa > Chordata > Mammalia > Perissodactyla > Equidae > Equus > Equus caballus. The sequence goes on from NC_091684.1 coordinate 182,322,239, forward strand.
CCCAGCAGCCTCCGGGATCCGAGGTGTGGCAAGAGCTGGCTGCCTCTGCTGAGCTTTCCTCCCTCATCCCAGCTGCCCTGCTGTGAGCCACGTGTGTGCTCCCTAGCTCTCAGACGCCAGTCACTACTCTCTACAGACACAGGCCTGGCTGCTCCTGGGTCTGAGCTTGTGCTCCTTGGCAGCCAGGGGACAGAGATGAGCCTCTCCCCCTGATGGTAGCACCTAAATCATCAGGGTTCCCAGGGATCAGTGAGCACACTTAAATGCTACAAATAATTGTTATCATTGTATAAGTAACCAATGATGAAAACATCATGCTGGGACAGAGGAAACTGATGCCTTAGAAACGAGAAGGTATATTTTAAAAAGGCTCAACAAAATGGGAAAACTTCCTCAGTAGTCCCAGTGCTCCTGATTCTCTCAGTCTCTCAGTGGCTAGCTGAAAGGCAGATGGAGTACGAGGAAGATGCTAGAGTCACCTTGGGACCTAACTGCCCTCCTTCCTCTAAGAAACAGAATTCCAGAAGGATCTTCTCACTTGGTTACCCCATGGGAAAGGGCTATGAAAACATCTAAACATCTAGAGTACAATGTGCGTGTGGCGATTTAGGACAGCACCATGGACACATTCTCATGTCCAGGTAGGAGGATTACCTGATTTACTCAAATACGGAAGCTAGTAGAAGGGCTGGATGCACTAATGTTTCTTGTTGGGGATTCAGTAGCCTGAATGACTAATGGGACTCGAAAGCTGCCATCAAAAGGCAGAATTTTGTTGAGCACAGATCCAACTCTGAGATTCTTGACGTTCAACGTTAGGAAGGAGGATTGTATTTCCAGAGTGGTGGCTGAGGTAGCCTCTTTTTCTCTTTTTAAAGATTGGTCCTGAGCTAACATCTGTTGCCCATCTTTTTTTTTTCTTTTGCCTTCTTCTCCCCAAAGCCCCCCAGTACACAGTTGTGTATTCTAGTCATAGGTCCTTCTAGTTCTGCTATGTGGGACGCCGCCTCAGCATGGCCTGATGAGCAGTGCTGGGTCCGTGCCCAGGATCGGAACCAGGGCAACCCTGGGCTGCCGAATTGGAGCACACACACTTAACCACTCAGCCACGGGGCTGGCCCCTAAGGTAGCCTATTAAATACACTAAAAATTTTTTTGTTCATCAGCATTTTATTTTATTTTTTTGATGAGGAAGATTGTCCCTGAGCTAACATCTGTGCCAGTCTTCCTCTATTTTGTATACGTTATGCCTCCTCAGCATGGCTTGATGCACCGTGTGTAGGTCTGCACCCAGGATCTGAACCCATGAATCCCAGGCCGCCAAAGTGGAGCACGTGAACTCAACCACTAAACCACTGGGCTGGCCCCTGTTCATCAGTATTTTAAATGATAAACTTTGTGCTCATGTAAGGAAATGCAACAATAAAGAAAAGTATAAGGTGATTTCCGGGTCCCAGGCCTTAATCACCATTAATAGCCTCTCACATATCCTTCTAGAACATTTCTATGCTTGTAAAAGCATACACACATACACACACACATGCTTCAACAAATATAAAACGTATACAAATAAATATATTTATATCATATATGTATATTCCATTATAAAATCATAAATAGGAACATAGTATACATTCTCTTCTGCAATTTTTTTGTACAATTAAGTGTATGTTGGCCATTTTCACACAACAGTACAATTGATCTGCTACACTTAAAAAAATAGTTCCATGTTATTCTAGTGTTTGCATTACTATGCTTTAACCAGGACCTTAGCAACCGACATTTATGTTGCTCATAGTTTTTTCTTTTTTTTAAGTAAGTATTACTTAATTGGCCTCCAATTTGTTGTACCAGTTTACTCTCCTACCAATGGTGTATGTGCATGCCTGTTTCTGAACATCACTGTTGTCACTGAAGATTGTTAAAACTTTTCTAAATAGATTTTAAAATTTGTCTGTCAGTCCTTTGCGGTTGAAATGTACATATGTAGTGGCAACGCATGAAGTCAGCACGTTTGCCTCAGACAAACTGTCGATTTCCAGGTCAGCGTGCGAGTGAGGCACAGGGGGTCACTGATTTGTGATTCTCTGCTTTATTTTTCTAAGATTTGGGGCTGGGAAAGCGTTTTCTCGCGCACTGCTCCGAGCGGGCGTGGGCTCGCGGGCTGCACGGGGCTGTTGCCCTGCACACACTGCCTCGACGTTACCAGCCCCAAAGGGTGAGGCTGTGCTGGGAGTTTGAGCCTCTAGTCGCTGCTTAACCCTGGGGTGTGTTTTGGAAAATACGTTGAGATAGCCAGTTCGGGAGTCCAGAAACACATTTGCCTCTACTGTAGCGACCTGGGGCGCGCCACCATCTCGCCGCGTCTGCCCTCCTCTCGCTGAGACGAGTCTTCCGCAGAGTTCTGGAGCCCGGCAAGAGGCCAGGCCGCCTTACACACTGCCCCTGTGAATGCAGGACCAACGGAGCAGCTCAGACTGCTAAGTGGGAGCAGGGGGAGGGGCGGGGGGAGGTGGACGAAATCCCCCCTGGCTCCGGAGGAAAGGCAAAGGGTTTCGGTTCCTTGCGGGAGGCAAGGATGGCACGGAGCCCCGCAGCAGGCTTTAACGGTGACCCTGGCAGGGCATACCAGCCTTCTGCGACTGGTCAGAAAACCTTCCGGCTTATGAGGTCCCCAGTGTCTTTTTTCAGCCAGCAACCGGAGTGCCGACGGCAAGGCATCCTTCCAGTTACTCCGGGTACTTCCTGTCACCCCGCAGCTTCTGCAGCCCTCCTGAGTGACGAGGCCAAGAGCTCTCTCCCACGTGGAGGGGAAGGGACCTATTCCTGGAAATAGCTCTGTCCTGTTTCGCCAGAAATTCCTGCATAGTCTCACTGGTTCTGTTTCACAAGGCTCTGGTGAGGCTCGCTGTTCTCAGAAGGAAGGGACAAGTCAGCCCAAATCTGCTCGGCATTTGGATGCCTGGGTGCCCAGAGCACCGTGTGTCTCCTCTCAGCTCTACAGGCACCACAGCGTTTGTCCCGGCCCTGAGAAACCGCATTCGATGAACCCAGAAACACTTGGGTTTTGTAAAACGGTTTTTTTTTTTTTTTTTTTAACAAATCTTTACCTTAAAATGTGTATCAACTGGTTTTTAAAATTTAGAATCATAACTTTTTTTTGCAGGTTTAAAAAAATTAATTAAAGCTAAGTATTAAATTCATATGGTTATCAAATATTTGCCCTTAAATATTAGCTAAACAAATCCAACAAGGATTTTAAAAATCATGCATCAAAATCTAGTAGTTTATCTTAGAAAAGCCAACTGGTTCAAAAATGGAAAATCTACCAATGTAATTCACCACATTAAGGAACTAAAACAGAAGAATCATTATTTCAGTTGAATGAGAAAAAAATTGGATGTCTTAGTGCCTGTTTATGATTTTTTAAAAAGGCAAGAACTCGGGCCAGCCCCATGGCCAAGTGGTTAAGTTTGTGTGCTCTGCTTCAGCAGCCCATGGTTTCACTGGTTCAGATCCTGGGCGCGGACACGGCGCCGCTCTTCTGGCCATGCTGAGGTCGCATCCCACATGCCACAACTAGAAGGACCCACAACTAAAATATACAACTATGTACTGGGAGGATTTGAGGAGAAAAGGCAGAAAGAAAAAAAAGAAAAGATTGGCAGCAGTTGTTAGCTCAGGTGCCAATCTTAAAAAAAAAAAAAAAGGCAAGAACTCTTAGCAAGCTTGGAGCAAAATGGAGCTTCCTTAATTTGATAAAGATTTTATACCAACTTTAGATGCATCTTAAAGATTGGAAACAGATCTTTGTAATTTAATACAGTGCTTGTGTGGGGGGGAAATAATTTTCTTTCTACCCATTTTACTTCTTAGCTGAGATCCCTGTAAAAAAAGACAGATTAACAAAACAAAAGAAAAACAAACAGAGGTTTATTAACGTGTATACCTCACGGATATGTGGGAGATACCCAGGGAAAAATGAGTGACTCCCTGAGAGATGTCTGAGAATTCCAGATTAAATACCAGCTTAATAGGGAAGAGGGAGGGGGATGCAGGCCTCTTAGGGGAGAGGAAATGATTTTTAGGAGAGACGAATGGGCTCATAGAAGAGTGGATGGGAGGGATGACAGTTGGTGACAAAGTGTGTCTGGGTGTGGCGTCGACTCTAGTCTTCTCCGCTGGAATGGAAGCCAATCCTCCCTGGTTGGCGAAACTCCCGGGACAGGTCTATGACAACTGAGTTCCTGTTGGAGAACCTCTCTTGAGGCAGATAAGGGAAGTTCAGAGAAAGCCTCTCCCTGCATTTGCTGCTTTTCGAGTGCCTACAGCTGAAATAACCAATATATCAAAGTGGCAATTTGGGGGTGGCATGTCCTGAACTCCTACAGTCATATTTTGGGGTGGCATTATTCTGCTACCCTTCATGCTGTAAGGAAGAAAAAAGTTATAGTAGTTTATCAGAGTCCATACGTAATATATGTTTCTTGAAAGTGATTTGTAAAATATTGAAAACATAAAGAAGGAAAAAGTTGTTGTGCCCGTAATTTTTTTTTCAGTTCAGTTTTCGACTCCTCTTCCTATATGGAAGAAATCCTTTATTGTTTATCACATTGGGGAGATGCAATGCTCTGCTTCCCACAGTGGAAGCTTGGGTGGGGACGCCGTCCTTCTCCTTCAAGTGCAGCCCTTCTGCAGCCAGAGCAAGGTATGGGATCTTGGCTTAGCCAGTGAGATGCTCCTCCCCAGGACTCTGCTCTAGACCGATGGCCCGTGATGGCTGATGGGGCTAGCTGCGGGACTCCTTGGCCTTCCAGAGCTGCCTAGACTCCTGCTTGTCTTCTAAATTGGGTGTTCCTTTCCCTTTCACTCACTGAACCCATGAGAGCTGTCAGTAAATTCTCATTTTTCTTTTTATTAAAAAAACTTAAGATAGTTTTGTGTTGTATGCAACTAAGAACCTTGATTGACACACCTTTCTTTCTACCACCTATAAGCAATCCTGTTAATATTTTGTTCTACTTCTTTCCAGACTTTTGCTTTGCATTTTTTATATAATTATGATCAAGCTCTGTACATTTTTATATTTGTTTATCTAGCTTAATAAGCATAAATACATTATTTAAAATACTATGTAAATAAATTTTAGAGTTTATGTTATTATTCCATAGTATTTGCACTATAATTTTCTTTTTTTTAAAGATTTTATTTTTTCCTTTTTCTCCCCAAAGCCCCCCAGTACATAGTCGTATATTTTTAGTTATAGGTCCTTCTAGTTGTGGCATGTGGGATGCTGCCTCAGCGTGGCTTGATGAGTGGTGCCGTGTTGGCGCCCAGGATCTGAACCGGGAAAACCCTGGGCCACCGAAGTGGAGCACGAGAACTTAACCACTCGGCCATGGGGCCGGCCCCTGCACTATAATTTTCTTATCCATCATCATATTGGATGTTTGAGTTTGTTCCAACATATGTGGATTATTATAAATAATTATTCAAATAAGTCATTGTGTATGTTTTTCTAGTTGTTTTTAATATTTCCTTGGTATAAATTCCCAAGAGGAGAATTATCATACTCAAAGATAGGAGTCCTAATATTAAGCTTGTGACCAACAAATACAAAAATGCTTGGGTCCAGAGAGTGGAGAAAAGGCAGTGGTTATTATAATTATCAAAAAATTTATTGAGCACCAACTAGACATATGGCCATATTGGTCACTAAGACACGACCTTTGCCCTACAACTAAGTCACAAATTTTCATATCATCTAATTTACGAGCAAGATCTACTAACATATAATCTACAAAAACAAAGAGAGTGCAATGTGTAAACAGGATACTGTGCTAGAATATGCTGTGATAGAAGACAGAATGTTAGTTCTCGAAGGGACTGTAGTAACGTTGTGGCATAAATAAATGAAAATAAGGCACCAGAACTCGTAAGTTTTTCTAGGTTTATAATTATAAAGGCTTGAACAAATAGATAAATGAAACTAAGGACTTTAGATAAACTTAAAAAACTTTTTTTTTCTGGTTATGAATTTATTCAACACAAAACGATGCCCTCCAACCTGAGTTGGCTGGCCAGGTTCACTACCACATCTGCCTCTGAAGTGGAATTCCGCTGCTGACTCGGCAGTCTGTCCATGGATGTCTCTGGTGAGTCCTGCGGGCCACTCGCCCTCCAGCCCTTTCGGCCTGGCCTGCCAGTCTCAGGATGGCTGTGGTGCAGGGTGGCACACACGACCCCAGGGGGCAGATGGTGGTAATCACGGAGATACTGGCAACCCTTGTTGGTGAGGCACCAGTAGAAATGCCTCCAGCAAACCGTTTCTTCAGTAGCATTGTGACTTGAGAGACCGCGTGGCCTTGGTGACATGAAGATTGGGCACATTCTTTCCTGCCAGCTTGGGGTGCTTTGGCATGTTGACGTCCTTCTTGGCAACATGACTGTCTCCTTCAAAAGAAGTTCATAAATGGCAATCCAGTTCTTCATGGGCATCAACATCATCCAGGGCCGGGGCTCAAAAGCCAAGATAAACTATTAAACCTACTCCTTTATAAAAAATATTCAGAGGGTCTGCACCTCAGGACCAGAAAGAACTGCTGGAGGAGGGTCTGGTTCTTTTCTTGTTCTCCATACAGGCTATTCCCAGGGAATAGGTAACGAGCGCAATTTCTTAGGAGCGCTGAGGTGCTTGGAAAGGAGAAAGTCTTCCTTGTTCATAGCCATCAAGAACAACAATATCTTTTTTTTCCTTCTTCTTCTCCCCAAAGCCCCCCAGGACATAGTTGTATATTCTAGCTGTAGGTCCTTCTGGTTGCGCCATGTGGGACGCCACCTCAGTGTGGCTTGATGAACCATGCCAGGGCAGTGCCCAGGATCCGAAGTGGCAAAACCCTGGGCCGCTGAAGTGGAGTGCGCGAATCCAACCACTCAGCCATGGGGCCGGCCCCAACATTATCTTTTGAGAAGTCTTATTTCATTTATAATTATCTCTAAAAATGGAGAGGGCATGATGATCAGTCTGTAGAATTTGCTAATCAATCATTTCTGTTTCATTGCTAAACATCACCTTTGTTTTTTGTTTTTTGGGTATTTTTTGGTGAGGAAGATTGTCCCTGAGCTAACATCCATGCCAGTCTTCCTCTGTTTTGTATGTGGGATGCCACCACAGCATGGCTTGATGAGCGGTGTGCGGGTCTGCACCGGGATCCAAATCTGTGAACCCCAGGCCACTAAAGCAGAACACGTGAACTTAACTACTAGGCCACTGGGCCGGCCCCTAAACCTCACCTTTGTATTGACCAATTGCTGCGACTTCCAAAGGCAGTCAGAGAGTTTTTAGTCTGCCGCTGGGAACAGCACTTTACAGCAAGAGTTTCAGACCGAACAGGCTAAATCACCGACCTAAAAAAAAAAAGCACAAAATGCCTGATTTTTCCTGGAAAATTTGGAAACACGCTGAAGAATGTGTCCCCATTTGGGAGACAGAATGTAGATCATTTCTGTTGCATTTTATGTTCTTTGGGTCCAGAGCCTGGAGCTTTAAGCTTTTTGGTTGTAGTAGGAATGCCATGTGCTCCAGCCTAGAATATTTGGGCCCAGAACACGTAGTGCAAATGCCATTATCCTAGTCAGGATAGGCCTCCACTCCACCCCCAGACAGCATTCCACGTCCACGTTAGGCGACAGATGCCCAGAACGCAAGGCGAGACTACGTTCTGGGTGGGAGACCTTATTGTGGCCATGAATCTAGCCTTTTCCCTCTTTACAGAATGTTGCCTAGATCTGCATGAGGCTTGGAGGAGAACCAAGTGGTGATGACTTTCATCCTTAACCTCTGGAAGAATGACTTGAGTAAACAAACTTCTGCTTTCAGAGGACCAGGATGAGGTGGCCAACAGAACCCCTGATGACCAAGTTTTGGAGATCAGTTTAGTGTACGTAACTTTATTACTAAGAACACAAGACAGCCCCTGACAAAAACAAGCCTTTCTGATCAACTCACCACACCTACCAACTCTCCATCTTACAAGAAAAAAACATGGAGAGGAGTATGTGCCCCTTCTGAGCGAAATGTCCTCAGCACGCTGTGGGCGCTCAGAAGATGTGTCTTGAGCAGGACGGCACCACAAGCCTGGATGAGTCTGATCTTTCTGATGCACACGCAGGCTCAGTCAGGCTTCGAGAGGACTTGTCTGGTGTCACCTGATCTTTTGTCAGAAATTCCTTCTCAGGAAGGATTTAAAGAAGTTGAATGTTCTCCCCTGCCCTTCCCCCAACTCCACAGACAGGAGTTAACAAACTCAAAGGCCAGGGGACAGGGCAGGTGGCCCAGTCTTGTCAATTATGAGAACTCTGGCCACCTGCCATACAAACTAGCACATATCTTTTAACTTCTTCACCATCTGTTAGGTCACACAGACTCTCCTCCACTGACGGAGTTCAGTCACATGCCTAGAGCCTTCTTAGGTAGCCAGTGTCTCCCATGTGGACCACGGATTGCCAGAAATATCTTCTGTAGAGATACATGCTACGAGATGCCTTTACTACTATCTTGATTATGTGTAAACAGGATTTTTCACTGAGTCATAATTAGTCTCCAGATAATTAACTCATGAACTTGTGGCTGAAAGTTTCCTTTGTTAGTGGCCTTAGATTCTCCTAAAGCAGAGCTCACAGAAAGGGGACAGGAGTAAATTTGGGTAGGGGAAGTATTACTATCGGCACCTATTTCTTAAAACAGTTTAATTTGATTTTACTGTATTTTTGACTGGTCAAGAGTAGGTAAGAGACTTTACATAACTGCTGTCTCCATTTGCTGAGTTAGAGAATCCTTGATTTGTTACTGAGTTCCTTAAATAGCTTGTGTTCATCTAGCTCTTTTGACTTTCTCTAGGAACATTCATTCTCTTGCCACTCAGTAATTATTTGGGGCTGTGTTTTGGATCCAGTTGTTTAAGAAGAACCACTGAGACAGAAGTTGGGCCAAATTTATTCTACGAGGTGAGATGGAAATAGGAGTTCATCTTAAGCATAAAGCCAAAATGAAATCAAGCACACAGAAAATGTACAAGGCGATTGTGAAGTTTGCTTCTAAATTAAACATAAATCTGCCGGCAGCCGCATCTCTCCTCAGAGTCCGCTGGGGGCCAGCTGGCAGCCTCTGTAGTCCTTACAGTGTGGTAAATCCACTCAAGACCTTGAGCGCCGCTTTCTTCCCTCTCGATTTGTCATCCGAGGATCCTTTTCTTGAAAGTCATGAAAATAGGACAACAGATTTAGTTCTCAACACCAGCAGTGGCAGTCGCTTGCTCTGTTTTTGTTTTTTAAAAAAAAAATTTTAAAGCCTTTATTAGAAAGTTGATTTCATATGACCTCGTGCTGGAATAAGTCTATATCTAAGGACGCTAAAAGCCCTACTGCCAAGCCAATTTTAAATACAGTGTGAGCTGGGAAAGGAGCCGTCATTGGGATGATGGCCACGAAGCTAGTCGGTTGTAGCTATAGCTTAAAAGGTCACTGGCTCACTTGCAAGAATGCTGGCAGCCTCAACATTTGCTATAAATTCCTCTCATTAGTCAATTGTTTTCGAATTTCTTTCCCACTGGGAAACTCAAGAATGTCTCTTGCCTGAGTGTCCCATTCTCAGCTGATCCCTCTCCCCCTGAGATGTTAGGAATGTTGCTCTGCAGCCTCCCCCTGAGTCACAGCTCGGGAGTTCTTTGCACGTAGCCGCCACCCTCCCCGTTCATGACTCAGTCCACACTCTCAAAAGAACACAGACAACATGGCTTGAGAAGCACCTGAAGCTTAGATCCAGAATTATCAGAACCAGAAAGGACCTCAGATAGTCTGTCCGAGAGGGGAACTAACCATCCTGCCTTACCTGGTACTGAGAGGTTTCTGGGAACACAGATCTTTCTGTGCCAAAACTGGGAATCCCAGGCACCCTGGGACGGTTGGTCACGCTCTGCTCAACTATTTTGCAGAGAAGAAACTGAGGCCAGGCGGCTGCCTTGCCCAAGCTGACAAAATTAGTCAGTGGCACACCTGGAATTAGAATCCAGATCCATTGGTGTTGGAGCTCAGTGCCCTTTCTGTGCTGCTACTTCCTCATATTCCCGCAGTGCACTGCACACAATAGGTGCTCAAGTTTCTGCTGTGGTTGGTTGTTTTTAAGCTCACAGGAAGTGCTTTTCACAGATATGATCATTCCTAATTAGCAGTGACCTCTCTCAAGGTCATTACGAATCAATGGTGAAATCATCTCTTTGCTTCCAGACTGAACAGAACAGAGTGAGCGAAGGGGAGGGAAGCTTAGTGAGCAAGACAAGTGGCTAAGAAAACAGAAGGATTGTGGGAAGGTGAAGAGCCCCATGTGTCCAGGTTGACGGAGCAACTCTGCAGCAGGGGACACGGAAACACCGTCCAGTGAACGCCAAGAGAAGGGTGTGTTAGTTCCCTGTCCTCAGAGAAAGAGCAGCTGGGAAGAAAAGCCTCAACATTCTTCTGACAAGGGAGGAAAGGTAAATATGGAGCGACACACACCGCCCCCACCATGTTGTCGTGACTGTGGGATGAGAAATTAGATGACCTGACCTTCATAGTCACAAGTTTTCCCAGGACTTCAAAGGAACCTAACCCCCAGCAGTATTCTTTGTCCTTCTAGGTCTGAGATCTGCCCTGTTTTTCTTGCTAATTTTCTCCCCTGGATACTGAGTTTTTAATAAAGTAGCCTAAATTACTAGGGATCATTAGTCTGTTATACTTAGAATTTTGCCATCGCTTATCTAAACACTGCTGTGTCCCATCCGATGCTCCAGTCTTCTCACCTGCAAGAGGCACTGGTGTCATCTGTCTCTGAAGGAACAGAGAAAGCATTAGGAATGTGACTAGCTGAGGACCAAGACTGGAGAGATGACAACTGGAAACAAGGGTCCAGGAACATCGTTTATTGTGGCCGTCTTCAGCCACTCATTTTGTGGGCTAGTGCTTGGCACTTGGTTTCTTTCATCTGGGTCGGAGCCTAAGGAAGTGGCACATGTAAAGGGAGCAGCATCAGCAAAATTACAGTGACTAAGGTGTTTTGACACTCGTTAAGATGGGTGTTACTCTCAAAATGGAAGCCAGCTACCTACTTTTCTATTCCACCACGCCTTTCCTGCCGGTGACCAGAGACAGAAGTACCTGTTCTTCTGACTAATCCCTAAAAACACAGTCAAACAGAGGCTGAGCTGACCTACTGTGCAAATGCCAACAGGGGTCATGGGGCCTCACGGCTGTTCTGCTTTAGGCTGAAGCCCAGATTGGGAGCTGATCTGAGATAGGATGATGCTTGTCAAGAATGGACTCGTGACACCCATCAGACGCAAGAAGCAAGATGAGAAACAAGTGCTGGTTAAAAATGCAAATTATTGGATCTTACCCCAGACATTCTGAATCAGATTTTTTTTTTAAGCAAACTTTTAAATGTAGGATAGTTTTAGATTTACAGAAAAGTTGTGAAGATAGTACAGAGTTGCCGTATACCACACACCCAGTTCTGCCTGTTATTAACATACGACATTAGTGTGGTAACTGTCATAACTAGTGAACCAATACTGATACTTCATTATTAACTGAAGTTCACACTTGATCCAGATTTCCTTAGTCTAACCTACTATCCTTTTTCTGTTCCAGGATCCCATCCAGGATATCACATTACATTTAGTCACTGTGTCTCCTTAGGCTTTTCTTGGTTGTGACAGTTTTTCAGACTTTCCTTATTTATTTATTTTTTTTTGAGGAAGATTAGCCCTGAGCTAACATCTCCTGCCAATCCTCCTCCTTTTGCTGAGAAGACTGGCCTTGAGCTAACATCCGTGCCCATCTTCCTCTACTTTATATGTGGGACGCCTGCCACAGCATGGCTTTTGCCAAGCAGTGCCATGTCCGCACCTGGGATCCGATCTGGTGAACCCCGGGCTGCCGAGAAGCAGAACATGTGCACTTAACCGCTGCGCCACCGAGCCGACCCTCAGACTTTCCTTATTTTTGATTCTCTTGACAGTTTTGTAGAGTATCGGCCAGCTGTTCATAGAACACCCTTCCCTTTGGCTGTGTCTGATGTCTTTCTCATGATTAGACTGGGGTTACAGGTTTCGGGAAGAAGCCCATAGAGGTGAAGTGCCATCCTCATCACGTCGCAACCAGGGTACATCCTATCCACATGACCTCTCGTGTGGATGCTAATCTTGATCACCTGGCTGAGGTTGTGTTTTAAGGTTTCTCTGATGTAAAGTTATTCATTTCTCCTCCCCTTTTCTCTGCAAGGAGATCACTAAGTGCAACCCACGCCTCAGGGGCCGGGAGTTAAGTTTCCTCCTTGAGGGTGGGATGTCTACGTAAATTATTTGGAATCCTTCTACATGGGAGATATGTCTATTTTCCATCATTTATTTATTTATTTATTCAATCAATCATTTATATCAATATAGACTCATTGACATCTACTTTATGCTTTTCATATCCCCGTTGTGGGTTTTTTTGTTTGTTTTCAGCACTTTATCACTTTCTGGCATTTATTTCGGGGGGAAGGAGCACTTACTTTTTTTAACAAGGTTTCCTCATGTTTCCAGGCACACTACACATAGGCAGGTATTGACAGGGAAGAATTTCCCAAGTTTGTGAGATTATACGAGTCTCATGGGTCCTAGTTAAAAATCGGAGTCTCAGGCCCCTTCTCAAAGAGTCTAATTTAGAGGCTGGCCCAGTGGCTTAGCGGTTAAGTTCACACGCTTCACTTCAGTGGCCTGGGGTTCGCTGGTTTGGATCCTGGGTGCAGACCTACTATGCTCTGCTTATTGAGCCATGCTGTGGCAGGCGACCCACCTATAAATAGAGGAAGATGGTCATGGATGTTGGCTCAGGGCTAGTCTTCCTCAGGAAAAGGGAAGGATTGGTGGCAGATGTTAGCTCAGGGCTAATCTTCTTCTTCTTCAAAAAAAAACATTTGATAAGATTCTGATTTAGTAGTTCTAAGGTGAGCCCCAAGGATAAGGTAGATTATAAATAAATAGGGTGGATTATAAATAAAATTAGGGTGTAGAAAACCTACACAGGCCAGGCGCTGTTCCTGTACACTTTCCTTCCATCACGGTAAACTACGTCCACTTTACAGACTGAGCAACTACTATGTGCCAAGTATAGCCGGGTCTCTTGACTCCTTTGTAGCTGACTCCTTTTTTAAAACTTGAGGGGCCGGCCCTGTGGCCGAGTGGTTGAGTTTGCGCACTCCACTTTGGCGGCCCAGGGTTTCACTGGTTCGAATCCTGGGTGTAGACATGTTGAGGCAGCATTCCATGTGCCACCACTAGAAGGACCCATGACTAAAATATACAGCTATGTACCAGGGGCTTTGGGGAGAAGAAGGAAAAATAAAATCTTTAAAAAAAACCCTTGAGAGAGATATATATATAAAAGTATATATATATATATATACATAAAAAAGTATATATATATATATAAAAGTATATATATATATATAAAAGTATATATATATATATAAAAGTATATATATATATATAAAAGTATATATATATATATATATTTTTTTTTTTTTAAAGATTGGCACCTGAGCTAACATGTGTTGCCAGTCTTTTTTTTTTCCTTCTTCTTCTCCCCTGTGTCCTCCCTCCATGTCTGTGTGTCTCTGTGTATTCACATGGCATCTCCTCTTCTTACAAGGACACTAGTCAGACTGGATTAAGGGCCTGCCCTGCTCCAATAGGGCTGCATCATAGCTATACACTGTAATGACCTATTTCCAGATAAGGTCACATTCTGAGGTGCTAGGGGTTAGGACATCTATTTGGGAGACGCAATTCAACCCATAACAAATTCACATACCATAAAATTCACCCTTTTAAAGTGTACTATTCCGTGGTTTTTATTTTATTCACGAGGTTGTATAATCAACACCACTAATTCCAGAATCTTTTCTTCATTCCAAAAGGACACCCCATACCATTAGCAGTCATCCCCTCACCTCCCTCCCCAACCCCTGGCAACCACTAAGCTTTCTGTCTGTATGGATTTGCCTACTCACAAGCATTTCATATAAATGGACATTTCATATAAATGGAATCATAGAAGAGGCCTTTTATGCCTGGGTTTTTTCACTTAGCATACTGTCTTCAAGGTTCATCCACATTACACCATATATCAGTACTACATTCCTTTTTATGGCTGAATAATATTCCATTGTATGGATGTCTCAATTTTGTTTATACATTCATCAGTTGATAAACACTTGGATTGTTCCCACTTTTTGGCTATTATCAATAATTCTGCTATGAATATTCATTACAAGTTTTTGTGTGAATGTTTTTGATTCTTTGGGTGGAATTGCTGGATCATATCATAATTATGTTTAACTTTTTGAGAATCTACCAACCTGTTTTCCAAAGCAGCTGCACTAATTAAATTCTCATCAGCAAGGTAACAAGGTTCTCATTTCTCCACATCCTCCCCAATGCTTGTTATTGTCTTTTTGATCATAGCAGTCCTAGTGGATTTGAAGTGGTATCTCATCGTGGTTTTCTTTTTCCCTGATGACTAACAATACTGAGCATCTTTTCATGTGCCTAATAGCCATTTATATAACTTCTTTGGAGAAATGCCTATTCAAATCGTTTGCCCATTTTTAAACTGAGTTGTCTTTTCATTTTGTGAGAGTTCTTTATATATTCTGGACACTAGACTCATGATTAATTAGACATGATTTGCAAGATTTTTCCTCCCATTCTGTGGGTTGTCTTTTCACTGTCTTGAGGGTGTCCTTGGAAGCACAAAAGTCTTAATTTTGATGAAGTCCAATTTATCTGCTTTTTCCTTTGTCACTTGTGCTTTTAGGCATCATATCTAAGAACCCATTGACAAACAGGCACTTTTAAATGATTATAGAAAAGATGATTATGAAACTCACATAATGAAATCGGCTAGACAGCTTTTCAAGGAAGAGCATGGAAACTCTCAACCTTTTAAAATAGAACAAACCGTTCAAAATGGTTTAGGCATGTGTTTGCCCAGACACAGGATCAAGGGTGAATTCTGGAAGTCCCAGTACTATGTGAAGGACATAAATAAAACAACTAGAGAAACATCTTTATATTGTAGAAAATTCTACAGATTTTTTTATACAATACTGAGAAACCAGAATGGTCACATTATTAATGAAAAGAGAAAGCATCTGCAGCGAAAAATGTAGCAAATGGCAGCGAACAACACAGCTGACTGGAGAATAGGAAGTTGGTTGTCTAACCGCTTCTCCTTCGCTGTTGACTCACAATAGGTCTGCTGACCGCTGGAACAGAAGCATTTCCATAACTTAGAGAACCTATTTTTAAGAAGCTTTTGTGTTTAAACAAAGGCCTAGATGATATGTTTCTGGTACCTGACACTACCACGGAGGAGAAGCTGTGGGGAGACCAGCCGCCCTGGCAATTCAGGGAGTGGTGAGCACTCCTGCAGCATTTGACTATGAAATACAAGGCCCAAAGCTTGGTAAGATGAGAAACACGTAAACGGCAGAGAAATACTGGGGTTTACAGGCCTCGTTGTCAGCAGAGAGTCTCCGTTTTGGTTGCACACGCACTTTCTCTCTGAGGTTGCACTCGCACTACCTCCAATAATAGCACGAACGAAACTGTTTTTGCTGTGTCACTGGCATGCTTGAAATTGCTTTTAGAAATATTTCACTTGTTTTGTTCTTTCTTCTAATATTACATAAAGCAGTCCACTACTTCTGATATACGTATGTATGCAAATATAAATATTTTTGTTTATAAAGTTTTTTCTCTACATTTTTTCAGGAAAAACATTAAATTTTAATCCCATTAAGCAAAACATTGTCAACATTAGTTTTTTATTGGCAGCAATGACTTCTTATTTTCTTAAAAAATATAGTTAGAATTCTTTAAAAAAATAAGTTGTTTTTTTGAAATACATTGGCTATTTAAAGAATGATATACAGACAAGTACTAAGAATGGCTATCAAGTAATGAGAATTTTCCCCAAGTAGCCTGTGGAATCATCATTTTATAATGCCCCAAACAGAACAGTGCATGAGTCCTAACCAAACAGAAATGCAGTTAAAGGGAGCTAGCGCGTTTGATTTGCAGAAACCGGGATTGTATTTGTGGTCTGCACTGAACATATTCTGGCTCTATATCACAACACAAAATTTCCCATTTCCTCAAAGCTAAAAGCTCAGGCATCAGTTAGACTGGTAAACAGAAAAGTCAGTCCAGGCGCAATTCATTAACTGGCTGATCACTGTCAGTCAGCCGGCAGTTGGATAATTATATTTTTAGCAAACATGTAGATAAATTTCTTCTGATAAACTGAGGTCTTTCAAGGGTTAACAAGCTATTTGTAAAGAGGAAAGTAAATTCAATTGATGGAGAGAATGCAACACAGTAGTCCCCCCTTATGTGTGGGGAATACATTCCAAGACCCCCAGTGGATGCCTGAAACTGCGGCTAGCACCAAACCCTAGATACACTGTTTGATAAAGTTTAATCTATAAATTATGCACGGTAAGAGATTAACAGTAACAATAATAAAATAGAACGAGTAGGGGCCGGCCTGGTGGCGCAGCAGTTAAGTGCACACGTTCAACTTTGGCGGCCTGGGGTTCGCCGGTTTGGATCCTGGTGCAGACATGGCACCGCTTGGCACGCCATCCTGTGGTAGGCGTCCCACATATAGAAGAGGAAGGGCGTGGATGTTAGCTCAGGGCCAGTCTTCCTCAGCAAAAAGAGGAGGATTGGCAGCAGTTAGCTCAGGGCTAATCTTCCTCAAAAAAAAAAAGGTTATAACAATATACTGCTCATTAGCATGGATCTTAGCAACCTCGGCATACAGTTTTTTTCCCTTCCTTATTAAGTCAAGAACTTTCACCTTTTCACTTAAAGGAAGTACTTTATGACTTCTCTTTGGCGTATCAAAATTGCCAGCGTCCCTGCGCTTGTGCTTTGGGGTCATTATGTGGGAAAATAAGGGTGACTTGAACACAGGTACCGCAAAACCATGACAGTCACCCAGAAGGTGACTAAGTGACCAGTGAGCCACTGGCAGCATATGCAGCGAGGGTCTGCTGCACAAAGGATGAGTCACAGGCAGGACCAAACCGGACAGCTCGGAACTTCATCCAGCTACTCAGAAGGGCGTGCGATTTAAAACTTGTGAATCGTTGATTTCTGGAACTTTCTATTTAATATTTGCGGGCCACAGTTGATTGTGGCTAACTGAAACCGTGGCAAGTGAAACCTCAGATAAGAGGGGACTACTGTATATGTAATTACCTTGACTCTACAGTTAGAAAGGTTAACAGGACTCTGGAAAGCCACATCCAGGCGGACTGTGGGAGCTTTAGGACTATTGCCTTAATGCACAGTAATGCAACCATTAAACTGCCGCAAATGACTCAACGGTTTAACTTTAGTTTTGGGGGGAGTATGGAATTTATTTCACATGTTGTCAGTTTTGTATTATCATAGTTTATTAGCTTGAGGGTTGAATTTCTTCACTCATAATGCAAACTAGTATAATAAAAAGACAAAGGGAATTGTTTAGGATATGGCATAAAGTGAATTCTTCTCTTCAGAATTAATGTTACAAAAGATTCTTGGGCTATGCATTTACTCCATCATGTAAGTACTGTTCTCTCAGCCTGGATCATATGATATTCCTTCCATGAAGTCCATCTTCGAAGCCCCTTTTCTTCTGTGGGCTCCCACAGCACTAGGCTTTTTTTTTTTTTTTTGGTGAGGAAGATTGGCCCTGAGCTAAATCTGTTGCCCATCTTCCTTTTTGCTTGAGGAAGATTCTTGCTGAGCTAACATCTATGCCAATCTTCCTCTATTTTGTATGTGGGATGCTGCCACAGCAAGGCTTGATGAGTGGTGTGTAGGTCCGTGCCCAGGATCTGAACCCACAAACCCCGGGCTGCTGAAGTGAAGTGTGCAAACCTAACCACTATGCCACCAGGCTGGCCTCAGCTTAAATTTCTTTTATAGCACTTACTTGTATCTTTGAAAGTGTCTTAATGTTCCCTGTAAGTTGATGGTGAAGTTTGTTTTATAAAAGCAAAATTTCGCTTCAATGCTCTATGAATAGAAATCCATTCGAGCCAATGTTATTTGTTAAGGCTTCCCGTGGTAAGCTTTCAAGCAGAGGTAGTTTTGGCTCTGTTTCTTCCCTTAGAAAAACATAAAGCTCAAGACAAATATTAGATCACTTTGTTCCATCCAAGTTGCTAATCAACACGGTTACTTTGTCAAGAGTTACCAAGCTGGTTAAACCGCTTTATCACAAGTGGAGACTCGGTGAAATAAACAGAGGCAAAGAACTTTGGATGGATTTTTCAGATTTAACTATTCACCTTTAAACAAATCACAACTTATATCAATATCTAATCATATCTATTTCCATAGGAACTAGAGGACATAATTTAAAAAAAACCAAACATTTTCCTACTGTATTAGTTAGAAAACTGTTGATGGAAATTTGGAGAAATGTAACTGAAAATATCAGCAAAGAGTAAGGGAGGGCTCCTGCGGGAAGCTGGAGCACTGAGAGAAGAGAAAAGCCACACTTCGATGGAACCAGGACTGCCAGAGCACTTTTTCTGTCTCCAGCGTGGACCCTGGGATCAGAACGATGAGTTCCAATCCCAGCTGGTAAGCCTTAATTTCCTCATCAGTAAGGACATATTTACTAATTCAACGTAGTAAACAAGGTGGCAATTAAAAAGGTGGCTATCAGGCAGTACCTAACTCAAAGTTCCTAATTCCATGACATTGGATATACTATCTTGTCATAACTATTGACATTCATCTAGCACCTTTTTTTTTTTGAGGAAGATTATCCCTGAGCTAGCATCTGCCACCAATCCTCCTCGTTTTTTTTTGCCGAGGAAGCCTGGCCCTGAGCTAACATCCGTGCCCATGTTCCTCTACTTTATATGTGGGCTGCCTACCACAGCATGGCGTGCCAAGCGGTGCCATGTCCACACCTGGGATCCAAACCAGCAAACCCCAGGCCGCTGAAGTGGAACGTGTGCACTTAACCGCTGCGCCACCGGGCTGGCCCCTAGCACCTTTAACCCCAACAATTCAGGACACCGTGTTACTAAATGATGAGTAGAAATCTTAATGTTTAAGAACAAACTAAATAAAACAAAACAGACAAAACAATACAAAAGAATCCCAAAATCTTATTAATAAATCACATCCCAAGAACAACCCAGTTCAGCAACTGGCCTGGCAAAGGAGTAAACTTCTGAGTTCAACTCCACCCTGTCCCAGTGCAGTTCAACAGTTATCAAGCACCTCGTGGATGCCACGGAGGCAGTTCCACAAGACAAAATGTCTCCCTTGAGGAGACACAGTCTAAAAGGGAGGTGAGATATGAAAACACACTGTGATGTTCCATGCACAGTGAATGCATAAAGTACACAGAACCTAGATGTGGCAGCGGTAAACCTGCTTGGTGTCAGAGGAGAGTAAGATGTGTTACGGAGTGTTACCAAGGAGAAGCCAGCCTAAAAGGAGTGGGAGTCCGCCAGACAGAACAAAGGAGAGCAGGGCATTCAGGTGGAGGCGACAGTAAGCACACACTCAAATGTGCAGAGACAATTAGGAGGACAGAGAATCCAACGCACTGTGAAGGATGCTGCTGTGGGGACCTGAGGTTGGCCACCCTAAGATATGTCTCTTTGGCATCAGGATTATTTGAGGCTGATTGCTTTTGACAGACTGGGACAGGGAAGGAGGCTCTGAGGAATGGAACTTGCCCTTTGTTAGGACACGTTTACATTTGTAAGGTAAATCTCTATCTGTAAAAGTTGCCTCCCTCTTGGGGCTGGCCCCGTGGCCAAGTTCGCGCGCTCCGCTGCAGGCGGCCCAGTGTTTCGTTGGTTCGAATCCTGGGCGCGGACATGGCACTGCTCATCAAACCACGCCGAGGCGGCGTCCCACATGCCACAGCTAGAAGGACCCACAACGAAGAATATACAACTATGTACCAGGGAACTTTGGGGAGAAAAAGGAAAAAAATAAAATCTTTAAAAAAAAACAAAAACAAAAACAAACAAAAAAAGTTGCCTCCCTCTCTGTACCAGGAAGAAGAAAGGAGATGACCTTCTCTCTAAAAACTCTTAATCAATACCAAAGGCAAGGACTTAAAATCTGCATTTTATTGTGCTAGTCTGGTAACCTCCTGTAACTGACTTCCCTCCCCCTCCCAACATTGGCATTTCTTAAAGATTAAGCATCTTTCTTTAGGTTAGGAACTGATTGCTGAGCTCACCTGTGACCGCCCAGCTCCAGACAATCGACTTTCCTCCGGCTACACCCTCTGAGACAGCAGACCACTACCTGCTGTGTCCATCAAGCGCTGTGCTGACGGGGCAATCTTGTGACTATTGTGAGAGGGACATTTCAATCACATGTGAAACACCCCGTTTGGGGGCTATATAACCACTCTGTGCACCCCACTTCTTCGGTGCCCTTTCTTCCTTCGGGAAGAAAGGCCCCGGGCCATGGTTCCTCATAAAGCTTTGTTTAATTTTCTCTTGCTATTCTGTCTCATGTGAATTTAATTCGTTCTCTGGCCAGACGAACCCCCATTTGGGGAGAGGAAATGTCCTCCTCCCCTACACTGTGAAGAAAGGGCTCCTCTGAGAAAAAAGGCCAAGTTCCAGAGAAGGGATATTAGCTGCTCCACAGGATTGATTTTCTGGAATCTGTGGGACTAACCAGCCACCTTTTGTGGGTAAAATAATTTCAAATACAAGAATGATAAAGAAAATTAGCTTTATTTATGTAGAAAAATTGATTGTAGTGTTAGATTTTGTCGAATGTTTTCATTCTGAACAATTTACAAGAGTGTTTATATACAAACATAATAAAATAGAGTACATCACATTGTTCTTGCTTCACTCAAAGTGTCTTCTCAATTCTGAACATGCTGCATCACTTCGGTTTTTAACTTTTAACAGGGAAATGCTTGGTTGTGACATAGTGCTTGATTCATACAGTATAACACTGAAGTGGAAGGAGAGTCAATGATTACCAACAGTTAAAAAATATTTTTTCAAGCAATATGACTTTATCATTAAATTTTTTCTATATTAAAATATATTTCATGTTAAAAAAACATACTTGTATTCACTGATGACTTAAATTTGTTGTACTAAATTTGACATTTATATAAACCCATAGTTTATCTAAATATAGATATGAATCTATATTAAACTCATCAATATGAATGTCTACCACAAATGAAAATGAACAAAATTGTTAAGAACAGACGAACAGAAAATCTATTTGAGAAATGGAAGTGGAGATGCCTTATTCTATTTAAAATGAGTAAAATTTCCATTTTCTGAACCCAATTCAAACTAAACCAAGATGTGGTGAAAAACCATGATATTTATAGACACCAGATCTTAAGTCACACTGTAGGGCTGTTATGAATTTGTACTATTATATGTCGGAAAATTCTAAACCAAGTTTCATAAACATTTCCAATCATTTATGTTGTTTGGGAAATCCAAGAAAGTTTAATACAATTACTGAATAAGGCAGAATTTTAAATTAGCAATTGGGATACAATATAAACGCAGATAATTTATACTAGAGTCAAATCTATAACTGTCTCAGTATTAAGTATTCCATGTGTGTATGGACTGTCAGAAGAAACCCATTTCATTTTTTAAAGCAGTGAATTGTTTAGTAAGGTCAGTTCTTTAGCACTTTCTTGAAATTCCTAGCCAGAATTCTGACAGAGTTCTGTGGTTCCACTAAACAGAAAAAACCCCACAAAAAAAGTTACCCTTGCTGTTACTTTGAAAAGTCACAGCTATTTAAATTAAAACAATCAACCAGACCTCCAAGTGCACTTGTGTCTAAAATGTCACTTTTGCCCCCAAAGAGAAAGAAATGATCAAGTATTGTATTAAGGGGCTTACTATTAAAAAAAATAACATCAGAGGAAATTGGTCTTTAATTGGATGCTTGAATTCCTTCCCGGGTTCTGAGGGTGTTTAGGTGTTGGTGTCCTGACTCTGATGCTTTCCTGATTGCCCTTGATAGCCGCCTCCAGGCGGGCTTTCAGGGCTGGAGAAGAAGCCATCACACTTTTAAAAACTGACGAATACTGAGGCCCAATCTGCATGAGATTTTGCAAAGCAAAGTCATGTAAATTTCTCATTATGGAAGTTGCTGATCCCAGAGCATTCTCATCCAAAAGGAAGGAAATGAGGATAGGCAGAAGACAGGCCACCAGCTGAGAGCCTGGAAAGGAAACAAATGATGTGAGCACGAGGTTCAGGGATGTAAATGGTCATCACGCCAAGTTGTAAAGGCACTTGATCTGGACACATTTTCCTCACCTAAGGGGAAAACAATTCTTTGAACTTCTTCTTCCAGATAACTACTAAGTAATATCAATACTGGGGATTAACATAATACCTGCTTTCAATGAATGTAGAAATAGAATGTTAAGTGACTAATGGGAGGTTTTTTATTTTAAGTAACATTAAATTTCTGATTCCGCACAGACTTTCATTTAAGATGACTTCAGTGCTGACACTTACGATGCTGTTCTTCAGCCACGGCTACCAGCGCTTCCAAGACCTTGATACCTTCCTGAAAGACCTGAAGCTCAGCAGCGTCTTCCGGTTTCCTCTTGTCGATTTCCTGCAGTTTCCCCACCACAGAGGATACTAACGAGTAAATGTATGGGTACGACACGGCTGGATTCGGATACTGAAAAACCGAAAGGAGGAGCTGATAGGTCTTGATTTGTACCTAATAAGGTAAAAGACAAAAACAGTATAAACTGTAAATATAAATTTACATTTATATTAAAATGTAGATTTTAGTGTAAAATTTAAAAAGTAAATCAAAAAAATGTAAAATTTTTAAAGTCCCTAAAAACAAGTATTTAAATTTATTTCTAATTTCTCTTTAATTTTGGAAGTCCAAGTGCTAACAAGTATTCAAACTTGCATGCTGACAGTGGCTGCGACAGGCTGGGGTGGGAGCAGACGCACGAGGGTGTGTATGAGAGGGAAGGAGAACTACGAGGGGTTAGTTTTTCTTTTTTTCTCTAGTTCCCATGCACTCCCATGTGCCCCTCTATAATGTAAAAAATGAAAACCAAAACAAGACACACATAAACTTGAAAAAGATTTTTCATTTCAGAAAATGTTTTAGGCAAAAGCACACATATTTGACATTCCAATGTCATGGTGTTGAGTCTGGACTGTAATTTTGTATCAACATCAGAGGAAATTGGATGATTCATATTTTGATAATATAGTCATGCTCCATATAACATTTCGGTCAATGACAGACAGCTTACTGTACACCACTGTGAGCCTGCTCCAGAGAGCTCCTGCGAGGCTGAGGGAACATGGGGCAGAAGGACAAGACGACATGACCGTGTATCAAATACCTAAGTCACTCCTTGTTCAATTCATTGTGATGGTATCTGAACGATTACTGTTTTCTGAGAGAGAAGCTGGTTCTTATATTTTATAATTTTTTTTTATAATTTTTGTTTTTAAAGATTGGCACCTGAGCTAACAACTGTTGCCAATCTTCCTTTTTTTTTTTTCCTGCTTTTTTCTCCCCAAATCCCCCCAGTACATAGTTGTATATATTTTTTTTAGTTGTGGGTCCTTCTAGTTGTGGCATGTGGGATGCTGCCTCAATGTGGCCTGACGAGCGGTGCCATGTCCACGCCCAGGATCTGAACCAGTGAAACCCTGGGCCACCGAAGCGAGTGCGCAAACTTAACCACTCGGCCACGCGGCCGGCCCCTGCTTCTTAAATTTTAAAGGTTGATATATTTGTGATCATGGGCTACAAACTCATTCTGTAACACAAAGGAACAGGAAATTAATCTAGCAAAGGAAGGGGCCATAAAGGAATGGGATCAACTTGTGTGACTGTTTTTGGAACAGGTCCCATTATTTCAGAATCATACATTGAAGGCATATGCTGGAGTCTTCCTTCCTTCTTTTCTTTTTCTTTTAGGAAATCCACTATAATAAGCTACAAATTATCTTACTAAATGTCCCTTGTAGAGTTCTAGAGATACATCAATTTTAAGATGTCCCTATTTCAAATTTAGTTGTTTTTAAACATTTCCTTTTTCTTTCTCCGACTATACTCTATCCTCAGGGCCAAAGAATAAAACCATTATTATTTGCCTTTGTCACCCCAA
Organism: Equus caballus; assembly: GCF_041296265.1. Lineage (NCBI taxonomy): Eukaryota > Metazoa > Chordata > Mammalia > Perissodactyla > Equidae > Equus > Equus caballus. Next base: position 182,346,521 of record NC_091684.1, read on the forward strand.
GAATAGGAATTAATCCAAACCTAAAAATAAAAAAAATTTAGTCTGGTACTTCTTGTTAGAGCCAAGAAAATCACAAAGGAAAGTTTTGCAAAAGCCTAAACATTCCTATTAGAAATATCTCTCTGCTAAAGACACTCACCATAGGATCTTCTATCTCAAGAGCAGCCTTAAATCTGTCAATACAGCGCTTCTGCAGGCATGGGACGGTGGTTACTTCTGGACTGGTGGACAGAATAAACACCGTGAGAGCAGTAAGCAGACTGACTTCGTCAAGTTCGCGGTGTGTTCCGTCTACTGAAGAGAAATGATCAGTGAGAAACAGATCCCAACACTACCTTATTTTCTGCTTTACGATCTGCGTGAAGTTGTCTCTAGTTTGGTAGTAACAATTTCTTTTCTGTACACAGCAGTTATAGACAATAAACACTGACTGACTTTAGAGTCCTGGCAAATGTTGTAGGTTTTATTTTTTTAAGATTTTATTTTTCCTTTTTCTCCCCAAAGCCCCCTGGTACATAGTTGTATATTTTTAGTTGTGGGTCCTTCCAGTTGTGGCATGTGGGATGCCGCCTCAGCATGGCCTGATGAGCAGTGCCATGTCCACACCCAGGATCCGAACCGGCAAAACCCTGGGTCACCGAAGTGGAGTGCATGAACTTAACCACTCGGCCACGGGGCCGGCCCCTGCTGTAGATTTTAAAATGTGCATTGTAAGTAATCCTGGAGGCAAGACTCACCGAGGTAATTATAATCTTCACAGGTAAAGACATCAGTAAATACATATATACATTTACTAGAAATATACATTTACAAATTGTGTGACTGTGGACATCTAACCCCATCTTCAGTTTTCTCATCTGTAAAATGGGAATAACAAGAGTACTTACAATGTTATGAGGAGTAAATGAGTTAATCTACGTAAAGCACTTAGAATAGCATGTTGCGTATAATGCTCAATATGTATTAGCTATTTTTTATTATTTTTATTGTGAAGCTATACAGAAATGCTTAGACAGGTTTTTTTGTTGTTAAGTTTAAAGTATTCATATTTTGGAGGCTAGCCTGGTGGCACAGTGGTTACGTCTGCGAGCTTTGCTTTGGTGGCCTGGGGTTTGTGCTTCAGATCCTGGGCATGGACCTACACCCCACTCATCAAGCCATGCTGTGGCAGGGTCCCACATACAAAATAGAGACAGATGGGCACAGATGTTCACTCCGGGACAATCTCCCTCAAGCAAAAAAAGGAAGACTGGCACTAGATGTTAGCTCAGGGCCAATCTTCCTCATCAAAAAAAAAACACGGATTCATATTTTGATAATAGTCATGTTCCACATAACATTTCAGTCAATGACAGACAGCTTATACGATGGTGGTCTCACAGGATTACCATATGGCTTAGGTGTGTAGGAGGCTATACTATCTAGGTTTGCGTAAGTACACTTTACGATGTTTGCACAATGATAAAATTGCCTAATGACGCATTTCTCAGAACATATCCTCATGGTTAAGTGATGCATTACTGTACACGTGTCAGGTGAAAATATCTCAGCATTTTCCTACATGTACTATTTCTTAACAGTACAGAAAAACCTGGAAATACCTGCATGGGCCACAATCATTTGAAGGAATTTTCTATTAGATGTAATTTACGCTCATTTTCCTAAGTCATACTCTCATTAAGTAATTCTAAATGAAACTGCTGTGAAAAAATCAACGTTATTTGAAAAGGAAAAGGTGTGGCAAATTCAACTCATTAAACTGTATAAGAATGGATTGCTCACTTATAAAGAAATGACATATCTATAGACCTGTATCTATATATGTAGAAGCTTTGGTAACCTTCTTTCAGCTATTATTTAAGAAACATTTACTACGTGCCAGCACTCTTTTTGGCACTGAGAATACAATTTACAGAGAAGATATACTGTATACCACGAAGTAAATAATTTAATTGCAGCTAGTCACAAGATTTATGAATATAAAAAATATATTAAAAGATAATAGAGGGGCTGGCCCAGTGGCACAGTGGTTAAGTTTGAGTGCTCTGCTTTGGTGGCCCGGGGTTCACGGGTTTGGATCCCAGGCACGGACCTACATACCACTCATCAAGCCATGCTGTGGCGGCATCCCACATACAAAAGAGAGGGAGACTGACATGGATGTTAGCTCGGGGACAATCTTCCTCAAGCAAAAAGAGGAAGTGCGGCAACAGATGCTCATTCAGGGCCAATCTTCCTCACATACACACACAAAAAAGATAATAGCAACTCAGGAGTTGCTATGTTGGGTGTCAGAGAAAGCCTTGAGGTTAATATCTGAGCTGTCACTTGAGACAGAGTTACAATGAAAGCATAATATTATGGACGAGTGGGATTTATTTTATAAAAATAATTTGAATAGGGGGCTGTGGTTAAGTTCACGCACTTTGGCAGCCCAGGGTTTTGCCGGTTCAGATCCCGGGCGTGGACATGGCACTGCTCATCAGGCCATGCTGAGGCGGTGTCCCACACAGCACAACCAGAGGCACCCACAACTAGAATATACAACTATGTACTGGCGGGCTTTGGGGAGAAGAAGAAGGAAAAAAACAAAAATAATTTGAACAATTTTAAGGTAAAATAGGTACATGGTCAACATTTAAAATGATGACAGCATTATTATAAGCACCTTATATATATTAAATATTTAATCCTCACAATAGCACCATGAGGTATGTACTCTTATTTCTCCCGTTTTATGGAAGAGAGACTGAGGAACAGGAATTCAGTTATTTGCCCAAATCACATAATTAGTAAAGCAAACAGTTTGATCCCAGAGAGAATACTGTTAACCATGTGACACTGCTTCCCATACAGTCAAGCTATTTTTAGTCATTCATAGCAACCTGAAAATACAACACGGTCAGCTAGTCTGTTTAGTAAAAATGTCCTTTTATTCTCAGTAAGATAAAGCTCTCCTGGGTTCCTCTTCTCATTTCTTCTAAAATTCCCCTGTTCCCCTCACCCCTGCCCCAATCCCCTTATTCCCATTCTCTTTTACCTAGGATGGAGGCAAGGTTCCCTGAGCAGCAGCCCCACAGAGGGGAGAGGTCTGTGTGGCAAGAAGTGAGGCCTCTGGCCAAGAGCCACGAGTGAGCCATCTTGGCAAGGATCCTGTAGCTGCCATGCCAGCTAACATCCGAACCTGAGTAACTTCAGGAGAGACCCTGAGCCGGAACCATCCAGTTCTGCTGCTCTGAATTCCTGACGCACAAACTACCAGATAATAAATGTTCGCTGTTTTAAGCCACTAAGTTTTGGTGCAATTTGTTGCATAGCAAATGGTTTACCTGTCGTGATCAGCTCCTTTAACTTCTCTCAGTATCTAGCCTAAATCCTCAAGGTCCTAACCTCGTTCCCTGAGACCCAACAAAAAAACATCTTCTTGTGTGTGTGATGAAAGAGGCAAGCTCATTATAACTCAACATAAAAACTCACACCTGTTACTTTCCTTCCTTATTTCCTTTTCTTCTCTCTCACCGGCAGAGGTTAATCCTTCGAAACGTGCTGTGAGTTTTATTCCTTCCTGCCTAGAAAGGGACATTGCTTCCCTCCCTTATACTTCTGACTCCAACCCCATCTCTGCCTTCTTTTCTTTCCATAAGCACGAACTTATGCTAGAGTCTCAGCTTTAAACAGAAATTCCTTGACCGTACCTCTTCTTTCAGCTTTCTTGTCCTTCCCCCACCTCTGATCCGTACCTTGACACTGTATCTTACACTGCTGACACTCTCCTGCCATTAGAACTCTTGTCTTTGGCTTCTGTGATTGTGTCCTCTCCTGAATCTTCTCCCATCCTGCTCCAAAAACTCGAGTTGGTGATTTCAACCATCCACAGGTTGCAGTGACAACGTCCAAATATACGTAGTCTAGAATCACCTCTAGCCCAGACTCCTTCTCGAACTCCAGACCTCTGCATATTCGCTCCACTTGATTATTCTTGAGGCATTTCAGTGAATGGCACTCGAGTGCTCCAGTCACCTTACCCTTGCTCCTAGACCAAACTATCAGTAAATTCTGTGAACACGTGCTTCACATCTTATTTTTCATTATTCTACTCCTCTTCATCTTTACCGCTACTATCTTACCTCCAACAATCTTACTTTCTTTTCCAACTGCTGCCAGAGCAATTCTTTAGAAATGCAAACCCCATCACTTTACTCCCTTTCTTAAAACCCTTTATGAATCCACATGCATATTAAAAGCAGTCCAAAGTACAAATCATGTGAACCCTCCACAATCCGGCCCCATGCACCACCCACTTCACCTCTTTCTCTACTAATCACCAGCTGCCACTCTCCTACTCTTTTCCCTCAGCCCCACATTCCTCATTTCTTTACTTGCTGTCACCAAATGGAGCATCCTATTTTGGTCTCCAGGTGTTTGATCAAAATGTTGTGCCTGGAAGCTGTTTCTGTGATGTCCCTGTGGGGGACGCTCTCTACTTCTTTAAGAAACGGCCTCTCCTGAGAAGCCTCTGGTGGTAGATGTAGACGTGCACGACTGAGATCCCCTTTGTGGCCGCCTGTGCTGCCCAGCAGGAGGGAGTGTGGTCAGCTGCCAGCTCCATGAGGACTGGCCTCAGCCACGGAGCTGCCTTGACTGACATCACATGCTTCTCTCTGAGGACAAGGCCCAGGCCATTTCTGTCCCAGGTGAGACCGTCTGAATGGCAATCTCCAGAGCTCCCTTGACAGGTTCGCTGAGCTTTGTTGGGGGCCCGCACTGCAGTCTGACTTTTCCTTGGCCCAATCTTGTTTCCCCCTATTTCCTTCAGATGTTGCTCCTTAATAAATCTCTTGTTCCTCAAACCCCATCTCAGCATGAGAGAACCCTACCTGTGACACTTTGCTTAATTCACTAAACAGGGCTAATTAGTCTAATTTTTTTTGCCAGTTAGCCCCTTTTTATATTGTATTAGGAATGCAGTGATAAATAAGACATTACATTACTGTTCCCTTCAAGGAGCACCTTATGGTATGGATCATACCCTACAGCAATTTATAGGCACTAAATTCCACTAGACTCCCAATTTTGGGCACAAAGTAGGTGGTCAATAAATGATGAATTCAATTGAAATCTTTTTACCATATGAAATCGAATATGGTGCACTGTGACCTTTAGAAACAGAATAAGGAGGTGGGGATAATTTGTAATATGTCTAAAGACTTTTTACTCACTATAACATAACGTTGAAAATGAAAACTATACAACAATCACAAGAGAAAAACAAATTTTAATGGATACTGAACATTAAACCAGCTATCATTTATTGATAGACACCAGGTAATAAGTGAGATGCTTTTCGTATATTATGTTACTGCTCTAACAATTTCCTGCAACATAATATCCTTATTGTGTTAATGAGAAAACTAAGGCTTAGAGAAACTTGGTAGCTTGGCTAGTCAGTTAGCTAGTAAGTGCTGGAGTGAGGACATGAACCAGATGGGTCTAATTTATATTTATAATGCATAGTTTATGCACTTTTCAGACTGTGTATATTAGAAAGTTCTGTCAGTCATAGATCATACTCAATTTTAAAATTAACATAATATTACATTTGAAGGTCTCTCACTGTCAACACAAGCTGCCATTTAATTGCATTAAAGGTTAAAGACATTAAAATGAGAACATAGACGTTTCTAGATTATCTCCTTATACATATTCTGTAAACTCATATGTAGTGAATACGGTCTCCTCCAGATGAGACTGCCAAACATGATCAAGAAAATAGCTTCTTCTCAAAAAACTGTCCCTCTTGCTTTTGAAAACAAACCGAACAGCTGCTTCCAAAGAACCTTAATTACCTGGATCCCAGAAGTCGAGAACTGTCATTAAAGCGCTACGGAGAAGGTCAGTCCAAGCAGCATGGCTCTTCTCTGCCCTGGCCATGGGAGAAGACAGTATTCCTTTCAGAGCCTGTAGGGAAGCGGCCACTGTGGACGATAGGTGGGCACCAGGTAACCTCACAGCAGTTTCTCGGAGGACCCCAATAGTGAGGTACAGTAGGGTAGGGAGAATTGAGATGCTTCCTGTAAGATACATTAAAAAAACCCCTCTGTATTTCAGTCTATGTATGCAGGTCCTATAAAGAAATCATCAATGAGTAGGACACTGTCAAAGATTTCTAGCTTTTAAGATTATTTTTCATAAAGGATTGTAACTGTTAAGATAATTTAAGTAACTTTAAGACTGGATTAAATTTTGGTTATAATCGAACATGTTATTTAAATTGTGTCAGTATCATCTTCTTCTGTCTTGTCTTATTTGGTAGTTGACAGATGTTGAGTTTACTTTTATTTATTTTTTAATGTGGTAAAATATACACAACATAAAATTTACCATTTTCAAGTATACAATTCTGTGGCATGAAATAAATTCACGATGCTGTGCAACCATCGCCACTATCTATTTGAATTTATTTTATATTAAACTCTTTTTTCAGGGAATTTCTAGCAATCCACTAGGTACAAAACATTACAGTTTCCATGGCCACTAAGGAGTTGAAAAGTCATTTATGTTTAAAATGAAGGGACTAAAGCTAAAATGGTCAATTTAATTTTCCCGGAGGCTACTCAACAGAACTTGTATATTTTTACCACTAATCTTCTGCTAGTCACTTTTTCTGCCACTTGGAATAAGGCAGTGTGTGAGAACAAGGAAAACAGGTTTTAATTAAAATTGGAGCTTAAAGTCATGTTAAAAATAAGTGAGCACATAAACTGGTCAAGACACATTTAAGCAGAAATACACTTACCAATTAAAAAGTATCTATTAAGTATCGAGTACCTATTACGTACAAGATTTCCTAGAGGATACAAAATTTCATTGCAAACAAAGCATATATGTCTGTGTATATATTTATCTTCTTTACGTATAATAATCAATTACATATAATGCCTCTATATGACACACAAAAACTAAGTGTTACTCACAGAAGCAACACATATATACACATGCACATGAAAAATCCAAACTCAGTATGAGCTAGTGTTTTTAGGGAAACTTTCACAAATGAGGGAGGCCTGGAGCTGAACTTCAAAGGAAGGCAAAATTTTAAAAGGGAGAGAAGGGGATGGGGTCGTTTCAGATCAAGTAACACCACGGACAACGGTACAGAACAGGGATGAGCAGGAGGACTCCTGGGTTCAAGAGTCACACAGAAGGAACCCACAGCAGAGCCGCATAGAGAGCCTTAAATGAAATATATTAACAGTATGGGCTTGATTCCAAACAGAACTGGCTATGACAAACTTCTGTCATCACTGAGGCAGTGAAGTCCATTAGAGACTGTATACCAAAAAATGCCCAAGGGCTAATAACTGCCACAGACCAGTTTAAAATACTGTCAACCATAGATGAGCTTATCCGTCTATACTACTTGCTGTCTCTGTATTTACTTTCACTCTTTTAGTAAAACAAATTATTAGATGTAATGTTAATCTTAGAGGATTAAAAACATTATTCAAACCTTTGGGTCAGCATTACTTTGATGAGAAAAGGCTTAGCCACCATTATCTCCTGTATCTACTGAACCCACCCACTTCCTTCCAGGTCAAGTACAGCAATCCCACAGCACAGCATACCTTCCGGAGAGCACACTGCGGGAAGCTCAGCGAGAATAACCAAGGCAGCTGAAACCAATCTACTTCCATCCTCTGACAGCATCTGTGGCTTTCTGGCTTTTACTCCTGGGCTACCTGTCAATTTAGGATTTAGTTCTGGGAGCTGTCTAACTAGGATGCACACACACAATTCCAATGTTGCAAAAACCAAAGATTTCCCAGGCACAAGTCCTCCTGTGTCCTTTCCCTCTCCAAATTCAGGCAGGGTTTCCTTTTCAGCAGCACCATCATCAACTAAAAGACAGAAAGAACAGTGATGAATAAATGCTTTGCTTGTTTTGCTTCTGGTAGACGGCAATTTAGTTCATTTCTATTGTGGGTAACACATTTAAATGGCGAAAATCTTGGGTCTTAAAGATTGAAAGAGAAAAGAGTTATGGAGATAAAAGTAGTTGTCTTTATTATGACTTTTTTCTTTTTTGGAAGATTAGCCCTGAGCTAACATCTGCTGCCAATCCTCCTCTTTTTGCTCAGGAAGACTGGCCCTGAGCTAACATCCGTGCCGATCTTCCTCTACTTTATATATGGGACGCCTACCACAGCATGGCTTGCCAAGTGGTGCCATGTCCGCATCCAGGATCTGAACTGGTGAACCCCAGGCCGCCGAAGCGGAACGTGCACACTTCACCGCTGCGCCACCGGGCTGGCCCTATTATGACTTCTTATTGCAATGGATCAAAAGAAATCCTTGGGGGCTGGCCCCGTGGCCGAGTGGTTAAGTTTGTGAGCTCTGCTGTGGGGGCCCAGGGTTTCACCAGTTGGAGTTCTGGGTGCGGACATGGTACCGCTCATCGGGCCATGCTGAGGCAGCATCCCACATGCCACAACTAGAAGGACCCACAACTAAAAATACACAACTGTGTACCAGGGGTTTGGGAGAAAAAGGAAAAATAAAATCTTAAAAAAAAAAAAAAGGAAATCCTTAATAACCTTCTTAGTCTTAAAAAATATCGTTTGGTTAACTCCTTGCTATTAAGAATGTGAACCTGACAGCTGGAGCTCCAGCACGGACCTTGTGACCTTAAGTATCGATAGTGGCTGGCCAGAAAGATGGGAACCGAGGTCTCTGATGTCTTTTAAGAAACTGACACACCAGCCCAGAACTGCCTAGATCTGGTCTTCTCTTAGCTGAGAGAGTAAGTCCTTGTGTTTCACATCCACTGTTACATTGGGTTTTCTGTCATATGTAGTCAAATGTAACCTTAAATGATAAACTCACCAATACTGAATTAGACTTGCAAAAAAGCAATTTAATCACTTTGTAAAACCTAAGTCATTAAAAATTGTCAGTAGTTCTTTCCATGTACATTGGTAAACACTTAGCTAAACTAAGTATGCAACCAGTATGAGATTTTTTCCCCTTCTAGGATTTCGTTAAAATTCTCCTTTCCCCAAGAACAGTAATTTAGCTACTAACAATATCCAAGCTAACATGTAGAGGTGACTGAGAGGACGTAAAGCCGTCCCTAGAGAAGTTTCATTTGTACTACACACAATAGACTATCAGAACGACACAGACACATAAGCAATACTTTAAGAAATAATGATGCTATGTGATTAACTTGGCATTATGGGTTAACATTCACCTTCTGCACTTCGTCTTTTCTCCTTCACATGTTCTTGAGCCGCACAGATAATCTGCCTTACCACTTCAAGTGAAGCCAATTGAATGGAAGGTGATTCTCGGGTCAAAATTACTCGATGCAGTACATTCAACAACTCGATACCCAGGTCCTATCACAGAAAACATTTAGGGGAGACTGTACTGGAAATCACAAACTTTCTTTTTTTAAAATACCAATGTTAAAGGCCATGACAAAATTCAGAAACATAAAATACAACAAATTGCTCACAAAAAGTAAAGGTGTTAGTGCAAGGAAGTTAGAAGCACTAGCTCTATTTTAAACCAACTCCAGATTTGTTTTTGTCCAATCTTGCGGGAGATGGCACTATGACAAGAGATCATTTTCACACAGGTCCTCAACTGGGAAAACAGAAAAGGAAATTTCCAAAACAAGATGAGGAACATGGCTAAAAGAATACAAGGAGCGCCATGTAGACTCCCAGAGTTACATTAAGGTTTTCTAGTAATAACAGAATGATGGAGAAGGATGACATTAAAAGTAGGTAAGTTAATAAGCATCGAATAGATATTTCTCTAAAGAATAAAATACATGAGACAAATACTATTTCATTTCTCCCTTTTCTTTTCTATTGTTACTCTGATGGCTTTCTTTGATCTTTGAAAATAACAGAGTAAATCTGTCATTATACTACTTGTTTTAACACAAAATAAACAAGCACAAAAAGTTTAAAATTTATTCAAGTACAATCCAAGTCAGGTGGAACCTGATTAATACTTTAAACCTAATATAGGAAAGTGTTAATAAGTTAAATAACAATCTATATAGAGAGGAAATCATACCATCCATTCTTTTTAACATCCAACAGGCAATGATAAAAACTTAACAGGGGCTGGCCCAGTGGCACAGCGGGTTAAGTGTACACATTCCACTTTGGTGGCCCGGGGTCCGCTGGGTCGGATCCCGGGTGCAGACATGGCACTGCTCATCAAGCCATGCTGTGGCAGGCACCCCACATATAAAGTAGAGGAAGATGGGCACGGATGTTAGCTCAGGGCCAGTCTTTCTCAGCAAAAAGAGGAGGATTGGCAGATGTTAGCTCAGAGCTGATATTCCTCAAAAAACAAAAAAAAACCCACTTAATATACTGGGAATATGTGATGCTAAGGGGGCCTGCCCAATGCATAGTTGCTCTTGGGCAAGCAGTTAAAGGAAGTGCCATACTTCATACAGTGATCCTTCTACCATGGTCACAAGTGGCTCAGACACTGGTGTCTGACTCCACCTACAGGCTAGCCAGTAGTCTCTTTAAAAGACCTGGAGAGAGAACTCAGCCAAAAGGAATACTTTCTAAAAGACAGTAACTACACAAACCAAGCAGACTGTCTCTTGGGTAAATGCAACATAAGTGCTACATGTAACTAGGGACTACTGCCCTGGACAGTGCCATACAGAACCTTCCCGCCATCGCAGAAAGTTTGACTAAAGAGCTACTACTATACAGCGTGGTTAGCGGCAGCAGCAGAGATAAGCGCAGAAGCAGAGACGGAAAGCAGCAGTCAGAGGCACGACTGCTCCTGGGTCAGCACAGGTGCTGATGACACTCCAGATCTGAGGCCTAGCTGTGGAGCTGGCTCAGTTTTCTTCTTACTTCTATGTGTGCACTCTCTGTTTGCCATAGTAACCTGAACATGTTTCTGTTCCTGTTCCTTGAAATCTACAGAAGCCAAACAAAAAACAAGAAATCACCTGATCACTACCAATTTTAGATCTGGGCCAAGGAACATCTAGAAGGGCCTGTAATGCATGTAAACAAGCAGTAATGCTCTCCATGGTTGCATCTGAGCGTAAGGAACACAGAAATTCCACACTGATTCCTGTAGAAAGCAGAAAAAGAGGAGGTTTCTTTGAGATTCGTAGTTTATGAAGTTAAATAATTATCTATTTTGATAAGATATACAAATAAACCAGCAAAAAGGTAATGCAAATAAGCCAGAATGAATTTAAGACTCTAAATAATTAAGCGATAAGGCAAGTCTTTTAATAGTTTGTTCTAATCTACATGTACACAAAGAATAATCTCAATTAGGCTTGTGTACTATTGCACAGTTGCTATGAAATAGTTCAAAGATGCAAAAATTACGATAAAATTGAACGAGAGAACTTAATATGGAGAGTTTCATAACTTCGTTTTGACTAAAATTTATTGAGTAATTACCACGTATCAGGCACTGCACTTCCTATGTATCATTTCATTTCATTCTCACAATACCCGAGGAAGTAGCTACTATTATTACCACTCTTTCGGAGATAGGGAAATGAGCATAAGTAATTTAATTTGCTCCAGGTCAGTTACCATGGGGAACATCAAGAATCTGAACTGAGGAGTCAAACTGCACAGCTTATAATAATGCTGCCATCCTTCATTCTACAAAGTTTGTTTCTAAAAAGCTCTTGTCTCAAGGCAAATGAAAGCAAATTTTTAATATACCCAAGGATACAGGAAATCTGGTCATGTCTATTCTGGAAAAGAATAATAATAGAAGTCTATGAACCATAAATCTTACTTAGTTCATTCACTTACCTTTATAACCCTCACATTTCATTTAACCAATAACTTCTTCATAGGTACTGATCTAATGGGTTGTTTCCTCAGAACTAGGTAAACATGAAAAACATTCATTTCATCTATTCTAGAACCTCACTGTATCTTAGAAAGATACCTCACTTTAAAAATGAAGTTCTAAGAAAGCCAAAAAATGTGTTAAACTTCACAAATCTAAAAATCTCATTTATCTTTGACTTTAAATATTTGCTTGCAATTCTGTACCTTTGAGTATACTTTTTTGAACCTTGCAATCCCTGAGACATACTGAGAAATTCAGAACACTGGGAGACACCACAAGGATCTTTAAAAAATCCTGTGGAAAGAACTAGGCTTCTCTTGCAATTTGTATCATTCATTCAACTTGATGCTGAAGCCAGCTTGTAATGGGATTTCAGACTTAATATAAAGAAATGTGCAACTTTATAAAATGTAAACAAGTTTACTCAGTTGTATCAAGGCTATCACTAAACCTAACAAAGAGGGAGGTAATGGCTACCCAGAGCTGATGGGCAGAGAGGCACAATTCAAGAAAAACTGCAGGGCTGGAAGCTTGTAAGCTTTTACTCACCTAAAATAAGATGGAATCTATCAGTGTAGACATCCTCAGGGGACTTAACTGTAGCCCCAGATGATGAACCCTGACACATGGAAGTTGGTGTCACAGGCCTTGAGAGATTAGATGCTCCTTCGTCTGGGTCAGCGACCACAAAGCCTGTGCTTGTAAGCCACAGAGCTGTGGCATGGAGGATAAGTGCCCAGGAGTTGGAATAATGCAATTTTGCATTTTCACTAGTCTCTGCTGTGTAGAAAGCACCACCTACAAAAAAAAGAAGCCAACACTTTCAGGAGAAATAAAAAGAGAGATGAGCTCACACTTCATTTTCTCTTTTCTCTGTTATGAGACAGAGACCATTTCCATCACCCCAAAAGTTCCTTTAACACCTTTACTGCCAGTCCCCAACACCCCAAGGCAACTACTTTCTTTCTTTGTTTCTTTTTTGTTGAGGTAACATTGGTTTATAACATTATATAAATTCCAGGTGTACATCATTATATTTTGATTTCTGTGTAGAATACATCATGTTCACCACCCAAAGACTAATAAGGCAACTACTTTCTGACTCTTACCACCACAGATTAATTGTGCCTGTTCTTCGACTTCACAAAAACGGAAAAAGACACAGTATGAACTCGTTTGTGACCAAGTTTTTGTTTAATAACATTTTTGGAGATTCATCTACGCTGCTTTGTTATCATTGTTATCGACGTCTTTATTTCTACCTAGTACAATTGTTGGGTCATAGGGTTGATGTACCTTCACAACTTTATAAGAAATCTGCAGGCTCTTAATTTTTTATTTTTAATCATAAAATATTTTAAAACAAGTACATTGATTTATGTCTATCATTTACTTCTGCTGATAAATTATGTCAATAAATCAGTTTATTTCCATTTTTATGTTATTGAAAAGTACAATAAACACTCTACATATTTCTTTGTGTATAACTCCAATTAAAATTCTAATAGAACTTGACAGGCTGACCTTAAAATTCATATCAAAGAGTAAGAAAAAGAAAAAACAGACATTTTGGAATAACATGAAGATTAAGAGAAGCTAACAAATATCCAAACCTTAAAATGCAGTATTCATAACTGACTATAAAAATCAGCTCCCTCTACCTATTCCATGCACACAAAATAAATCCCAGCTGGACTGAAGTCCAAAATGTAAAAAGCAAAACTGTAAACCTTACAGGTCTTTATGATCTTAAGTAAAAAAATGTGTCAGGGGGCTGGCCCCGTGGCCGAGTGGTTAAGTTCGCGCGCTCTGCTGCAGGCGGCCCAGTGTTTCGTTGGTTCGAATCCTGGGCGCGGACATGGCACTGCTCATCAAACCACGCTGAGGCAGCGTCCCACATGCCACAACTAGAAGGACCCACAACAAAGAATATACAACTATGTACCGGGGGGCTTTGGGGAGAAAAAGGAAAAAACAAAATCTTAAAAAAAAAAAAAAAATGCGTCAGGTATTACACAAAAACACAAACCGCAAACTGACTACATTAATTTAAAACGGTAAACGAATAAGTTACAGACTGGGAGAAGATATCTGCAAGACATGGAACCACAAAAGAATAATACTAAAAATATATAAAAGATGAACAAATCAGTAAGAAAATGACAAATATCAAGTAGAAAATGGGCAAAGATTATGATTAGGTGATTTACGGAAGGAGAAACTTGGCCCATAAATCTATGAAAAAAGATTCTCAATCAAGGAAATAAAACAATGAGAGACTATTTCCTATCTATCAGATTGGCAAAAATTATTAAGTATGATAACATACAATGTTGGGAAGACGCAGTGAAACAGAAACATGCTGTTGGTGGGCATGTAAACTGGCATCACCACTCCGGAGAGCAATCTGGCAGCACCCTGTGAGGGGAGATATCATGCCTCATGACCTAGCGAACCAGCTTTAGGGTGTCTTCCCTGAGGCCAGTCTCACATGCTTATTCTATGAAGGAAAATATTCTGAGGACAATGTTTCAGATAAACATTACATGCTAAAGGAGAAATTCTGAAAAGTTACTGACTGTCACTCTAGGAATTATGTAGGTGTTTTAGGCCCTTACCGTCAACAGGAAGTTGGGAGGCAAATTCGGAAGGCAAAGTTAAGAGAGCAAAATCCTGAAGCGCAGCAAGCCAGAGCCGACTGAGCGTGCCCAGGTCTGTGTGGACTAGGTCAAGCAGACCGTCTGATGAACAGGACCCGTTTCTGACACTCTCTTCTGAACAGGTGGTAGTCTTCAAAGGTTGTCTGCAGTTTTTATGTCTTTCTACAGCAATTATGTAGACCTGTTAAAGGTTAATTTGTAAATAGGAATATCTTATACCCACTGAAAAGGTGCTATAATATTTTTATCTTGCTAAGGAGGTCGACTTACCTTTAAGTGAACTGGACTTGAAATGCACTATGATACCAAGAAGGTACACGTGTAACCACACACACAAAACTGGGGTAGAAAGATCCAAAAGTATTACCTTCAATGAGATATGTGAGGGATAACAAATACTTGGCAAATATGCTGCCACTCTGCATTTTACAACCATGACAGCTCTAACTAATGACCCAGCACTCTTTCTCACTAAACCTAGTTAGTATAATCCACCTCACCTTACGGCTTCAGGTGGCCATCTCTGAACTGCAATAAGCTGAAATACTGAAAATATCTTCTTTCAAAGTTGCCACTAAATCACTATAGAAGTTTACATAGATTTAATGTGGACTGTTTACAGGACTAACTATATGTTAAAATATTTAACATAGTACATAACACGGACTGCCCCTTTATCTATAACTGTAAAATCCAAAAAGCTCTGAAAAATATAAGTTTGTGGGAAATTAACCTGGTGGCAAAACTGACTAAATTTATGTGAGGCTATTTCTAGCCTATATCCAACACAGTGTGAATATTCAAAAATTTTACTACAGATATTATTAATGTATTTTTTTACTTTTTATTAAGATTTTAGTTTTCCTTTTTCTCCAAATCCCCCTGGTACATAGTTTTATATTTTTAGTTGTGGGTCCTTCTAGTTTTAGCATGTGGGATGCTGCCTCAGCAGGGCCTGATGAGAGGTGTCATGTCCGCTCCCAAGATCCGAACCAGCAAAACTCTGGGCCACCTAAGGGGAGCGTGTGAACTTAACCACTCGGCCACAGGTCTGACCCCTAATGTATTTGATTATAGATTCTATGGTATTGCCCTGGAATTCCTGGATGGATACATGAAATATGCACTGTATTACTTTTTGAAAATGTCCCAAATTCTGAATTCCAAATATATCTGGCTCCAAGGATTTCAGATTGTGGATTACGGACTTCAATTATACAGAACTTGTTGGTCAGTCATTATCTTTATTAAGGAGAGAATAGGAGGAGGTAATGGGCTTAAGCAGGAGCCCAGAGATTCAAATTATTATAAAGAACACTGTAGAAGCAGAGAATTATTTGTAAAATAGGTTAAAGAGATTACAGAATTTGTTTGTTCTACTAAAAGCGTATGTTTAAAAGCATACAGAGTTGGCTATTAAAGATCATTAGCTCCAGCTTATTAAATCTAGGCAGAACTACTTCCTAACCAAGGTTTGTTAACCCTACCTAATGACAAATATAGGTATTCTACAATCTTCAGGTTTTAATCAGCTCCAGTGGAGGAAACTCTCTTACATATTGTTTAATTCTCTCAGTTGTAATCTGAGACTATACACCTTCATTAAAATGACATATGAACGCACACCGGCCAAGTGTGGTAGCTCCTGGAGCTAGATGATGAGTATATGTGGGTTTACCACACTATTCTATCTACTTTCATATATGCTTGAACATTTCCACAGTAAATTACAAAATGATACAGCTTTCTCCCTGATTAGAAAATAAAGGTTAAACATATTCCTATAAAATTTCCTTAATCGTAGAAAAGAAAATGACTATTATTTCATACTCAAAAGTCATTCTTTGAAAGAGCATTAAAAAAAAATTACAGTGGTTATAGAGTTGATAGAACATACAAGCAAACCCACATTTTCAATAATTCAGATTTCAATAAAAGTTGATTTTCATTGGCTATTATAAAGTCTCGGTACCCTGCTTAAAGCAGTAGATAACAGACAATGGAGGATACTTCAGAATGCTTGGCCAAAATATCAATTAACATATAAATAAATCTCATGTTGAAAGTCTTTTACTAACCTTAAAAATGAACTTGAGTTTTAAATAGTTAATTTCAGTTTATGGCCTGAGGTGTTTACTAACAACTTCCAAAATCCCAGTTATAAGTTGAGAGAAGCACTAACCTCCGCCCAGGCTTTTAGCACAGCTAAGATCTCCATGGTGGAAGCACTTTCATTATATAAGTGACTTAGAGCTTCTTTTCCAGCCTGTATTTTTGTTAATGATGAAACAAGCAACTGATGAACTCTCCGAAGATCATTAAGGTCACTTACAACTCCACTTGCTATCCAGGCACTGCAAACCTGGTTTTTAAGAAAATCAAAAGTTAATTAATTAATTAATTTATTTTTTGAGGAAGATGAGCCCTGAGCTAACTACTGCCAGTCCTCCTCTTTTTGCTGAGGAAGCCTCGCCCTGAGCTAACATCCGTGCCCACCTTCCTCTACTTTATATGTGAGACGCCTACCACAGCATGGCTTTTGCCAAGTGGTGCCACGTCCGCACCCGGGATCCGAACCGGCAAACCCTGGGCCACCGAGAAGTGGATGTGCAAACTTAACCGCTGAGCCACCGCACCAGCCCCTCAAAAGTTAATTGAAAGACTATAAATATCTCCCTTGTGAGTTCAGTAGAGCTCATCCACATCTTAGGAATCTAGTCACTGAAATCATCTTGCTGTAAGAAACTCAATGGATGTTGGTGATGACAGTCAAAGCCAGTATTTCAAAAGGGAACGAAGTCTGAGGTTGAAGCAAGGAAACCAGTGCTACTAAGTATATAAACTGAAGAGTCTCAGATGTTATTAGTAGGGAGAAATTAAGCCACGAAAGGTACCACTTTATAAACATCTGGATTACCATTTGAATTAAATCTCCAATCTTGATTATTTCATCTTATTATTTTAAGATTTTATTTTTCCTTTTTCTCCCCAAAGCCCCCTGGTACATAGTTGTATATATTTTCAGTTGTGGGTACTTCTAGTTGTGGCATGTGGGATGCCGCCTCAGCATGGCTGATGAATGGTGCCATGTCTGCACCCAGGATCCGAACCAGTGAAACCCTGGGCAGCTGACGCTTAACTACTCGGCCACGGGGCTGGCCCCCTCATCTTATTATTTTAAAATCAGATATTGTATGGTTAATTAACAAAACTGTTGAAAGATAAAAACCCTAACATTTAAAATCCCAATGAAGATTTTGATTCTTTTGAAGGCAAGATATTAAAAAATAAAAAATAAAAAACCCCCATCATTAATAAGTCTCCAATGCAAAAAGTTTACTCAATTACCAAGGGCTGTGTACAGTTTTCCCTGGAGTCACAGTATTTCCTTTTCTAAAGAAAACTTATTTTTATTCTTCCATCTATTTATTCTGTTCCTGTCTCATTTTACAAAAGATTTCAAGTGGCTTACAGCACGAACACATATAATAAAGTGATGATAAATTAGAGACCTGGCACAAAATTTAATACAGTTCTCTGAATACTGAAGATACTCAAACATTTCCTAAAGACAACTGAATAAAAGAAAGTTGAAAGAACTGACAAAAATTAGTTTATTCCATTATGTTTATAATTAATTTGATTCAAGTCAGTTCTGCTTTTAATTATTTCAGGTCATTTAGGGCTGGATATCAATATCAAGATTTGATAACCACCCCTGGAAAAGCAACTGTTTAAAATTGTCTATTATAGGGCTCTTAAATATATGAAAAATATTCAATCTCACTTGAAATACAAATCTAAACTATCCTGAGATATCCTTTTTACTCTATCACAGACAAAAATCTAAAAGTCTGAACACAGGGGCTGGCCCTGTGGCCGAGTGGTTAAGTTTGCACACTCTGCTGCAGGTGGCCCAGTGTTTCGTCAGTTTGAATCTGGAGCGCAGACATGGCACCGCTCATCGAGCCACGCTGAGGCAGCATCCCACATGCCACAACTAGAAGGACCCACAAGTAAGAATATACAACTATGTACCAGGGGGCTTTGGGGAGAAAAAGGAAAAAAATAAAATCTTTAAAAGTCTGAACACAGATACAAAGAACAGACTGGTGGTCACCAGAGGGGAAGGGGCCAGGCGGAGGGCAAAAGGGGTAAAGGGGCACATATGTACAGTGAGAGATGGCAACTAGACTTTCAGGGTGAACACGATGCAGTCTATATAGAAACTGAAATATAACGATAAGTACACCTGAAATTTACAGAATGTTATAAATCAATGTGACCTCATGAAAAAAACAAAACCAAAACTAAGATGGGTAAAATTTTGACTAGTAGAAACAGAAGCATAGGGAAGGGGAGCCCCTAACATTTCTGGATCCTGGGGTAAGAATACAAACAGACCCCCATACCTTATGTCTTAATATTTTAAGTCATAAGTCAAACTAACAGACTGTTAGATAAAATGTGTACTATTTTAAAGTTATAAATCAAGCTAACAAATACTAAATAAAATATGCTCTATCCTTTCACCATAAAAAATATCAAAAAGTTTGACAACTCACAATGTTGCTGCGAATGTGGGACAATGGGTAGTTGTATACATTGCTGGTAGTACTTTAAATGAGTAAACCCCTAAAATATACTCTTTAACCTAGCAATTCAATCTTGGAGAATTTATCTCACATATATGCTTGCACCCAGTGAAGTGATCTACGTAGAAGGTCACTCACTGCAGTACTGTTTATAATAGCAAAAGATTAAGAAAACCCATATATCCAT
Organism: Equus caballus; assembly: GCF_041296265.1. NCBI lineage: Eukaryota > Metazoa > Chordata > Mammalia > Perissodactyla > Equidae > Equus > Equus caballus. The sequence goes on from NC_091684.1 coordinate 182,365,837, forward strand.
CACTGGTTAAATAAATCATGATATATCCATATATTAGATTACTGTGTAGCTATATATACAAAAGGAAGAGGAAGTTGTCCGAATTTAAAAAGTAAAGGAAAAGGAACAGCCGAGATTAATGATTAGACAACTATAATGTAGAATCTTGGAATCAAATACTAACTGGAGAACTGCTTCCTAAGAAAGGGTTTCACTTCTTAAGCTTTGTCTTTTTAACCATTTACCTGACATGCTTTGGCAGTGACATCAGGTGGCGTCTCTGAAGTAAAGGCTGGTCTAAGTGCTGCTCCTACCTGGCAGGAGAGTATACGACACATCAAGCATCAATAAGTAAGACAGCACAAGCAAACTCTCTTTTTAATATTATTTTGTTTTTTGCTTTTTCTCCCCAAATCCTCCAGTACATAGTTGTATATTTTAGTTGTGGGTCCTTCTAGTTGTGGCACATGGGATGCCACCACAGCATGGCCTGATGAGTGGTGCCACATCCACACCTAGCATCCAAACTGGTAAAAGCCGGAGACGCTGAAGTGGAGCATGTGAAGTTAACCACTAGGCCACGGGCTGGCCCCTTTTAATATTATTTTAAACTTATTTATTTATGATAGCTATTCTGGACATTTTTTTTTTTTTTTGAAGAAGCTAACTACTGCCAATCCTCCTCTTTTTGCTGGGGAAGACTGGCCCTGAGCTAACATCCATGCCCATCTTCCTCTACTTTATACGTGGGACGCCTAACACAGCATGGCTTTTGCCAAGTGGCGCCATGTCCGAACCGGGGATCTGAACCGGAGAACCTCAGGCCTCTGAGAAGTGGAAGGTGTAAACTTAAGTGCTGAGCCACCAGGCCGGCTCCTGGACATCTGTTGTTTTTGTCTGCCCCGTATATCTTCCCCTGTTTTTTGGATAACAGCATCCCAATTTCCCTTTAGAGAATCTTCTCTCTCCCCAATGCTTAGCCCATATTTTGCTATGGAGCTCACAGCACCACCTGGTTCCAGGGACACACGCCGGGACAATGAAAGTGCTCCTTAAGACTTTTGCTGGGAGTACTGGTAAAGAGGCACTGTCTCTTTATAAGCCTCTGGGTGCCAAGCAAGCCATCTTGCTTCCACTTGGAGAGAGCAAACCTGAGAATAAAGCCAGTGTAGAAGAACGTAGAGCCAACTAAGATTCCTGAAAACAATCTTCCTTTTCTGCTTAAGTGAGCTGTAATTCTATTTCAAGCATTTGCAATTTTAAGAGGGCTAAAAATATAACAGAGCTCCCCTTAATTAAACAGAATTACAATATTTTATTCTAGTATGATAGTTCCATATAAGTAACTCTAATACCTTCCTTTTGCTCTAAGCGTATATTGGCATTACCTGCTAGGAAGGTGTGGTGGAGACTGCTAAGTGGTGAACTGCTCTGGTCTCCCTAACTGCTAGCCATTAGAAGCTGCCTATGGATCAAACTGAGAGGTAATCCTGGAGGATTACATGTGATGTGCGTGAATTAACGAGATGACTGCTATCTTCCTCGTTCTTCCTAGATTGCTCAATGCACCAAACATCAGTTAAAAAGATTACAGACCCACTAACAGAAACCTGAATTCTTTACTAAGTCCAGCAGAAAAAAAAAAAAAGAAAACAAAGGAGGTTACATCTATTCTAGGAGTAATGATCTGAAGAAAAACACGCATGTAGCCTAGTGGAATATTTAGTAATGACTTTGTCTTATCTTAAGCTTATTCAGATATGTTGTAAAGAACTGACTTACCAAAGTCCTTTATTCCCCTGAATTAGCAAGAAGGTTTTAATTATGAAAATTAACCTTTAATGTTATAAAAGACCTCTTTTATGTACCATTTTGCTTTACTCGAAGATTTCTTCTTTAAACATAGGCATCTTCTATATACTGACTATAGTGGTGACATATTAGCAGATATATGCTCACTTATGTATTAAGAGGTGATATGCCAATTAGTTTCATAGACTTTTTATCTGGGTGTTTAATAATAAAATTCTCTAAAGGAAAGTGCTTACATTGGCTTGATACTGTTCCAGAATCACGTGACCTGGAAACTCTGGTTCTGGAATAGTTGCAAATCGCCGAATAACAACTAACAGTGTTTCAAGGCCAGAAAGACGGAGCTGGTCACTGTGATCTGTGGCAGCCATAAAAGCCATGCGAATTAAGTCGGCAAGATGTAGCACCAAAAAGTCATCTACGAGATTAAAACAATCTTATCAAAAAGAGAATATGCCAGAACTAAGATTTATGTTAAGTGATAATTTCTCCTTTTAATTTCATAACCAAGACTTTCTTTTAAGTACCTCTGATTTGATTTACTATTTTCTTTTAGTTTGTTAAATACACACTTTAAAGCTGGATCTACTGTACCACTGCAAATACTCACACAAAAACCATCCCAAAGCAAATAATAACACAGCTATTCAAAAACCAAAGGCTGAATTAGCATCCTTTAAAAGAGTGCTAATAATACCTTCAATAAAACCTTTGTTCACTTTCTGATAAAAGTACATTAGAAGGTACTTAAGAGACTGGGTTTTGATGAATTGGGCAGTAATTTATTATTCTCTTTATGTCAAATTGAAGCTAAAAGATTTAATGTTCCTTTTTTGGGAGGAAGATTAGCCCTGAGCTAACTATTGCCAATCCTCCTCTTTTCGCTGAGGAAGACTGGCCCTGCGCTAACATCTGTGCCCATCTTCCTCTACCTTATACGTGGAACGCCTACCACAGCATGGCTTTTTGCCAAGCAGTGCCTTGTCCGCACCAGGGATCCGACCCGGCGAACCCTGGGTCGCTGAGCAGCAGAATGTGCGAACTTAACCGCTGCACCACTGGGCCGGCCCCTAATGTTCCTTTTTAAAAAAATGTTTTATGTGGTTCTTTATTTATATGGACTGGATTATCTTATTTTTGCATGTCTTGCCACACATACAAACGATAGGAATATATAAAACATTTGTAGCTATAAAATTATAAATGAGAATTTCTTTTATTCCTACAACACACTCTTTGGTATAAATAATTCTACCAGAGAGAGACATAAGATAATCATTTAACAATGTTCCAACAATACAATGTTCAGGGGTACAACTAACCTTTACCTAAAATATGTTTGAGACTAACTAAAAGATTTGTTATAGGTCACACTGAAGAAGCCAACTCATCTTAGCAAGCATCAATTACAATTTTAATTGGGAGCATAGGAATCAGTAAGCATCTATGATATACTCATTTTATACTCATCATTATCTAGCACAGTGCTCTCCTCACCAATAAGAGACTCAATAAATGCCCGCTTAAAAAATCATTAAAACAGAGAGAGATACTTAAAATTCATACTCTCCCACTGGCAATAGCAACATTTTGGTTTATAATTCCTTTACCTGATAAAGAATATTTCCAAGGCATTTAGATATGTGCATTGTGTCTGAACATATGTGCTTAAATGAATTTTAAAAATTAGACATCAAATCATAGTACATACAGCTATCTAAGTAAAAATGACAAAACAATGATAAAAGGTCAAAATGGTCTTACATCCAGGTTTATTTTACACTGAGATAAGCTCAAATGTTTTCCAGGTAACATCCAAGAAACCAAAATTATCTATAAACAAAATTGCTTTAAGTTACAAATCAGAAAACAAAGTTTGGGAACTAGCTAATACTGCATATACTACTTTCCAAGAACATGATTATTCTCTATAAACTTAACTCACGGATATGTTCATTAAACAAAAGTGAATGCTAATTTAAGAAGCTTTATCATTAAAAATGCATTGAAACATTAAAAATATACTAAATTTACAGCTTATATATTGTAGTCAAGTTTCATAACTGATTTGGAAGAATAAAAACTACCTTTTAGTTTTACTTTTTAAAGCAATATTAAAAACACAAGCAGACAGCATTTCTACGTATATCATTTGGTCTTTTCATTAGTGTGCCACTTACTTCTTGAATCCCTTTTTCTCATTTCTTGTGCTAAAGCAAGGTCAAAATGTGCGCTGTGTGCGTTCCCACACTGGTTAATTATCCTACAGACACATTCAGCGGCAAAGACTCTAGTAGCCCATCGGGGATTGGTGAAAGGACGGGATCTGTCGTCATTTCTCATGGTCAGAACTGAGGCATCATCCCCTTTATCTCCTTCCTCTTCTTGCATTGCATCCACACAAGTTACAGCCGTAAAATCTTTTATCAAGGGAGAATACATGTAATTACAAACAATTAGAAGATGTATTTATAAAGAAACACAAATGACTTCCAATTCAGACTAGAATTACTGTTAATCAATCATACACCTTTTAGCAACATAAAATAATCATGTCTAAAAACTGCAGATAACACTGGTATCTGAAGAAATGCTTTGCGAGCTGTTACAGGTAAAAGTGATAAAGTTGTCAAATTATATTCAAAGTGAAAACCTGAACACGATACTAGATACTACGATATTTATCAATCCCCTGTATGTATGTAGATGGACATACTTAAGGAAGCTCAAAATTCTCTAGTAGTGAGTGTGGTGGACTGCATTAGGGGTGTTGTTTTAAACACTGGGGACTTGAATGGATTTAAGAAGGTTCCTGAACCCACTAAAAATATTTTTCTTATGATAGACCCATTAATGTCACAGTCTGACGTCCTGATGGTTGGAGCCACTGAGTGGTGAATTACTTCTTCTTTATATTAACTGCTAACTTATTAACTATGTTTAACTTGACTTAAAATAGAACTAGTGCTATGAAACAAACCAAGCTGTTCCTCTTAAACTATCTCATACGTCAACATTTTTTGAGTGTTATCATAAACAGTGAAGACATCACAAAGTAATGGCAAAATCTGTCTTACAACCAAGAAGACAACAGAGACAGAAATGTGTTTTCCTAATACGAAGAGAGAGAACCAAACTACAAAGGATAAAGAAAAAAATGGTGAAATAAATTGAGCCAGTAAGCTCAGGGAGCATGAATGTAAAATTAAAAAAAGATAGAGAAGATATAAGAAAGTGTAATCAACCTGTCTAAGCAAACATACATTTTCTTTTAAAGCAGAAGTCATTTTAAGTTCTGAAACAGTAGTAGTTCTTAAGTAGAAGAGAGCACCAAAGAAGGAAAACATCAGAACCCCATGGCCTAGAGGTCAAGTTTGGCATGTTTTGCTTTGGCTTGGCGGCCCAGGTTCGGCTCCCAGCTGCAGACCTACACCACTTGTTGGCAGCCATGCTGTGGAGGTGACCCATGTAGAAAGTAGAAGAAGACTGGCAACAATGGCCACAGACGTTAGTTCAAGGCAAATTCTTCCTCAGCAAAAAAGAAAAAAAAAACACAAAAAGGGAAACCTGTACCATAATGGTTGAAAGAGCAAGTATAAATCATGAGAAGAGAAGAGGACCAACAAAAATCAAGGTAGACAGTGGAAAATGTAAAAAAAAAAAAAAAAAAAACTCAGGAATTTAATGGTATCTTTCTTCCTTTCACGTAATTCAGAGATCAGAGCTACATTAAATTATAAGGCTTGACTAACTGAGTTGAGTTATTCAAACATAGTGGGAAGCTGGATTTTAAAGTCACGCAAGTCAAGGTTTGAATCCATCTGTGTGTGTCTTTAGGCAAATGATTTAACCTTTCCAAGTCCTGTTTTCTCTAAAGTAAAACGGAATATCATTAGATAAAGGATTAAATAAGATAAAATACCTAAGTACTTGGAATAGAATTGGTTTCTATCTTCTTCCTTCGGGTCATTTATTTTCTTTCTCCAAGGATATAAATTTTTAAGACTCTGATATACTTTCTCACTAACAATTATCTTGTACTAGGAAAGACATTAGGGCAATAACACTACTTTTAACCCTGTTTGAAATTAACATTATTGAGTGTGGAGAAACCGGCTTGCTCATAATGTAATAACTTTTGCTGAGTTTTCTATTAGGGTGATTTGAGGCAATCCTTCAAATATTTATTATAGGTATAAAAACAAATAATGGGGCTACTATAAGTTAGTCATCTCTTTTATAGCATAAATAATGATTCTACTTTTTACACAGGAAAGTCACGTAAGACAATAAAAAATGGATTAAGTGTTGCACTTAACACACTAGAATCTTCATTCGAAGAAAGTAACACGCAATTATAATGCAAATATTCAGACAAGATTAATGAATTGCCACTAACAAATAATTTTATACATTTTTACTTTCAATTTTATTATTTCAACTGGTAATCACTACTACTCACCAGCTGATGCAGCAAGTACATCTTTACAAAGCTTTAACCAAAAGGAGAGTTTATCCACTGCCATAGATGTGAGCATATGATTTAAAGTTTCTTTGATATCACGGCATAATCTCTGATCTGTCTCTTTGTCCAGTAAGGCCAATAATGCCCCTTCAAGGCCCACTTCTCTGATGTTAGCATCTGACAAGAAGAAAATCCATGATCTAAGTAATACAGAAAACAAAACTGCCATATGAGAAGCACACACATTCAGTAGTTATTAAAATTATAAAATAAAATTATGTGCAAATATATTTTAAAGAACTAGTCCAAATACTGTGTCTTAAACTACTGAGGTCTATTTTAGTTCATAGTTAGATTGGTCTTATTCATGACACTGGACAATTATTTTTTATGCAATGTCATTAAAAGATAAGTCTTTATTAAGAGATATTAATATGGTTTCCTTAAACTAGGTAAACATTTTAACCCATTAAACATTCAATAATACAAATTTTATATAATGTTTCTTGGTATGATTATTTAATTTTCTCTCTCAAGTTAATTTCAAATAACCATATTAAGCTTTCTCTGTTCTGACATAAAGGCTTTAATTTTATTAATATGAGAGTAAAACAGACAGAAAACAACTATTTTATGGAGAACACTGCTTAATTACTACAACTAAGCTACTGTGGAATTAAAGAATACTGTTGAATTAATACGAATTGCTACACAATATTCTCACTGCAAAGTAATAAAGCATCCCAAAAGAGAAATATAAGCCTGGATCTGGCATCTGTTTCCTCTAATTCTGGAAATACCAAAAGGACAAATAAATTTTCTCTTAATGATTTAACTTATCTAGCATTTATGAAAGCATTTAGAGTCTAAAGATTATGCTATTAGACTATTTTAAAAGAGAAATTACCTTTTAAAGATCAGAAGGAGGTGGTGGAACTATTTCCAATTAGGGGTCTAAAGAGACAGAATAGTCCATGCAATGTGTGAGTCAGGACTGGATTCTAAATCTGGGTGGGCATGAGGAGGGTAGGAAGGAGTCATAAACGACATTTTTTGGATAACTGGATAAATTTGTGTGAGGATCGCACATGCTACTAAACCAATATTAATTTTATGAGGTGTGGAAATGATGTGTGGTCACACAGGAGAATGTCCTTGGAAAATGCAAACTGAAGTTTTTAGGGGTGAACTGTCATGATGTCTACAGCCCGCTTTCAGATGGTTTGGCAAAAGGTTTCTGCGTGTGTATGTATGGAAAGACAGAGAGAGAGAAAATGAATGTCATACAGATAGGTCAATCTATGTATGTGTTAACTGCATAATTCTTTCAACTTTTCCATGGGTTTGAAAACTTATAAAACTAAAAAAAAGGATTTACATAACAACTTCTTTACTATAATTTTACGCACATGGTTAATGGAATAATTCTAGGAACATGTACCATCATGTTTACACAATCAAAGCCTAAAGCAACAGATATAGGTAATCTCAGTGATGAATAGACACTGAAGATCACTCTGGGGGGACTCCCTCACGTGGTTAAGGTAAGTAATCACAGAATAATTTTCAAATGAGTTCTGCAATCTGTTTGGTGACTTCCACACCAGTTCAGCAATGCTGATTAACTCAAGCCAGAGCAAAAGTTTTCATATAATAAGAAAACTGCAATTTAAAGGGCACAGTATGACAGTAAAACAATTATGGATCTGAGAGCTTTAGATATTGGAAAGCTTTGTGAAGTCTGAGACCTAAAAGTCTGACAGCACTTTAGAAACTATATACATAAAAGTGTAAGATATTATCATTACTATTTTTGTAGGCTGTTCGAATTTATATGCATGTTTGGGTTACTGACATAATTTTAAAATGAAGGGATAAATACTTAAACCTTACTGGCTAAGAAATCCTTTAATTCAGCTCTAAAATGTAGAGAAGAAACATACAAACCCTTTACCTTGAAGCAGACACATCTATGACAAATTTTATTAAATGAGATTTTGGGGGAAGAAAGGGACATATGAGATTACTTAAGGGCTAAATCCAATTTCAACTGATTGTTGTAAAAAAACATGCTCTACACCAACGGCTCTCAAACTTCAGTATACATTAACGCAGGGATTGTAAAAACACAGATAACAGATTGCTGGGCTCTACTCCCAGAGTGTTGGTTTAGCAGATTTGGGATGGGGCCCAGTAATTTGCATTTCTAACAAGTCCCCAGGTGAGGTGGATGTTACTGATTTGGGAGCCTTAGTTTGAGAACTATTGCTCTAAACCAGTAAAATTGGTTGAAATGGTAATAATTGTTAGCAATTGTCTCTTGTAGCTGGTTTAAGATGTTTTATATATTAACTTCTAAATTTTGTTTTCAAAACTCATGTTTATACGGAAGATTGAAGATTAAAACAATCGGGGCCAGCCCTGTGGCCAAGTGGTTAAGTTTGTGTACTCCACTTCGGTGGCCCAGGGTTTTGCTGGTTTGGATCCTGGGTGCGGACATGGCACCCCTCATCATGCCATGTTGAGGCAGTGTCCCACATGCCACAACTAGAAGGACTCACAACTAAAAAATATGCAACTATGTACTGGGGGGGATTTGGGGAGAAAAAGCAGAAAAATATATAAATAAAATAAAGTTAAAAAAAAGTTAAAACAATCATTACCTGGAGTCAACTCTTCTCTGCTGTCCTTAGCAAGCATAACAGCATGTTCTGAAACCTCAGCTGCTTCTCTCTGCACAAGCTGACGTAAACAAGCCAGTACGGCTCTTCTCAGTAACAAATAGGGACTACAAAGATTCACCTGAAAAATAGCATTTGGGGAATGAAAGAGCTGAAATTCTTTGCGGCATTCAATAAGTCTAACAGATATTCACTGGACCCCTCCTGATTCTGTCCAGTCCATTACTGGGCTGGACACAATTTATTAAAAACAGAAACTTCCTCAAACTATTCTAGTACATATTTTTTATTATATAATTTAGAAGTAGCTTAGGAGTAATATATGTACATGACTATGCAAATTCATAAACAAATCCAAGCAAAAGCCTCTTGACAGTGTTAGAAGACACAAAATTTATATGAGTAAAAATAGTTTTGAGAGAGAAAAGAAATACAATTGAGAAAGAATTTATTTGCAGCTTATACACCTGTGCTCATGCAACTATAGTGTAATGTTTTACCATTCTCTAAGTAGAAATTTATACAAATCCATATAAGCAATACAGCATACTGATTAAAATGGAGGCTCTGGAGTCAAACTGTCTCAGTTTGAGTCCTAGATCCACCACTTACTAGCTGTGTGACGCTGGGCAAGTTATTTAACCTCTCTGTGCCTTAGTTGTCTCATTTGTAAAATGGAGGTAACACTATGCCCATCTCACAGGACCGCTGTGAAGTTAACACAAAGAAACACGCAAAAGTGCTTAGCACAGTACCTGGAAAGTAAGTGCTCAATAAATGTTAGTTATTATTAACGCAGTCTCTATCAATAGTATTTTATTCAGATGCCATACAGGGTAAGCAAATGCATTTTCAAATAAAGGCAGAAGGAGTTCTACTCAGAAAACACATTCACCAAAAATGATCTCCAGAGAACAAATTATAGATGACAAATTTTACATGTATCTACTTATATATGGATGTACACATATATAGACACGTATCTTAGTGATATAGAATATTCCTGCTCAGAATGAAGGTCTCCATACATATTTGCTTTACTTAGAAGTATTTAAACAATGCAAATCTCAGTATGTTGTGTCTACCGAGAGTAAATGACACGATTGGTGATAATGCCTTCAATGAGCAATTAAAACAAGTCACAGGTTTCTGGATACAAATTCTTACTCAGTGATTTTATAAGTAGAATAAAGTCTCGAGTTTTTGAAATTGATTCTGTTCTATCTATGAATGTAAAGACCAGTTTGGTGGTGTGGTTTATGACAATGAATACATGGTGCTATGACGTGATTTCCCAACCACATTTGAGAAATAATGGCATAGTTCTTACAGTGATCTTTAGATCTGGTGCATGTGGAACAAGAGGACCAAGGCAGGAGAGTTTGTTGAAAGGAGCAGAGGCTAAATTCTGAGAAAAAGAGTAGGTGGTGGCAACTGTTTTTTGATACATAAGAAGAAACACAGGCTAAGAGAGCTAAATCCTAAACATTATCAGAAGCCAAGAGACAGAAAATGTTTGTGAATATATCATCAGTGAAACATATGGATGGGAATGGCTTTATAAAACTGTTCGATTATACCCTCAAGCCACATCATCAACCCAAAAGAGGAAAGAGAGGAATGCCATTCAAAAAGTCTCAAGGTAACACCATTCCAGTCTTGTTTAAGAACTCTGTTGTTAAACACTAGTACATAGGATAATAGAGAAGTTAAAATGTAAAAAGATTAAGTTCATTCATGCCCAAGATTACGGCTGTATTTAACAACGACAAAAAAGCACTCTACGAGACAATTTTAAAGAAAAGTTAATGGATCTATGAGTTATTTTGGAGTTTTTACAAGCATATAACACAAGGCAGGTGCAGCATTTATTCAGGCTGGTCAAACAATATTTTAGAAAAAGCATGCTTAAAAGTACTCTTTACTTGTTGGGTAGAAAAAAGATTGAAGGTTGTCACACAAAGCAAAGTGGGACGCTTACTATCTCCATGTCATTCTCCAGCATTTATATTGGGAAGAGGAACAGAGTGGGTTAAGGCAAACAAACGAAGCAGGCAAAATACAGAAATTAAACTGTAATTACAATTCCTTTCTAAAATGAATATATTAAACCAAAATGATGCAAAATTAAATGCAAGGAGTGAGTGCACCAGCTGGAGAAGGTTAGGGAGGATCTGTTTACACTGGTATTAAGTAAACACCATGTAACATGCTACACATACTGGACTTTGCATTAACGGTCAGCTTAAACAAAGAGGTGCAGAGGAAAACAAGAACATCTACAACCAAAAAAAACCACACAAAGAAACAGCACTGCAAACTTCAAAAAAAGTTAGGAATCGAGGGTCAGGGACCTACCAACACAGAATTATCCAACAAGATCTCCTGCACAAAAACAAATGACAGACCAGTCATGACAAAACCAAAAGATAAATACTAGGATGATTTCACAACAGTCAGCTGAGCATTAAAATATAAATATTGATAGAGCTATCATTCAAACTGGCTTAGCTTCAGTTTTTAAAATACACTAAAAATACTTCATTTTCCAACTTAAAATATGAGTTGAGCTAAGATCTTGAAAATGGTCAACTCAAGAAGTATATACAATAATTTAAAAATGTACATTTGTGTAATTAGGCTTCCCTTTGGAATCTCTCGTTAAGCTTCAGGAACAAAACCCAATCAAGTGGACATGAGTGTGAGGGGAGTGATCTGCATGGCATTCACATGAACAGCTGTCTAGCAGGGGACAAAGTTAACGGTTTACCTCATCACAAGTTAATAATAGATTTTTTACTCTTGGAAGCCAAGTCTGAAAACTGAGAGCACTCAGAATTGCTAGTGTAGCTAAGGCCAAGTTCAGAATGGAAGTTAAACAGCATGCAGTTAGAAGAAAACCCTTTCCAGGAAGGTTCTTTCTTAATGATGAAATGTATTCTGAATATCCAGGGCGTTTCAATTAATATGAAAACACTTCATGCTAAACAATTAAATTCTCTGTGGAAAAGAAAACCTATCATCAAGTTGTTAAATAGGAAAGCAAAAGCAATTTCCTTACTAGAGGGACTACTTTAAAATATAACAAATTAAACCAAATTTAGTAAAGCTTTACTAACCAAAATATTAAGACACAAAATTAATACACTATGGTGATAGTAATTTTTGAATATGATTTCTGTATAAGAAAAAATAATTTTATAACAAATATTATGAGTAATATGAATAAGATTTGTAATTCTTACTTCTGATTTTCTCAATTGCTATGAATGTACCTAAAAGAAAACTCTAACACTATTTTTCTTTATATGTAACCTTTCTCAGTCTGGGAAAAGAAAAGAGTAACGAGTTTAACTGATCATGAAATAGTAGTTAGTCTTGGTCTTCATTTCTCAATAAACTTTACGTAATAAATGAATTCATGTACCAGTTAAAGGAGAAATTTTAAAAGGCTACTAATGAAAAATTTCTACTACAATTCAAGAATAAAAAATCGCAGTATCATTACATTTAAATGGAGAATAAAAGTTAGACCAACTTGCAAAGGAGTAGATATTTTTCAATAACTGGTTTTGGTGATGATTCTTCGAACACAAAGAACGATATTCCTGGGGAAAATTCGTTGAGTGGGAAAGGTAAAATCTTTTCCAGTAAGTGCTATTTTCTCTAAAATGTGTTTAACAGACAGGACCAAGTTTTTATCAGAAAAGTTAGTCACATCCTCTTTTTAAGAGTCTTAAACAATTATGACTACCAAACCAATATGAAGATTGACATTATATATGTTTTAGCTATATGTTAAGAAAATAAAACCAACTACTATTTATTGAGTAGTTATTAAGTGCCCGGGACATGTACCTCTACAGGCTCATCTTGTGAAATTCTCGTACTTTACAAACAAGGCAGCTGAGGCTGGAGGAGGTCATGGGACTTCCTTCCCTAAGGCCACAGAGCTAGGAGGCAGCAGAGCTGAGATAAGAGCTACCCATAACTACAAAGACAGTATGAAATAATGAAATGAGGGCTGGACGAGGAGCTCAGAAACTGGATTTTAGACTAAGAACTACCACGATGTAGATATGTTATCTTGGGCAAATTATTGAGACTTTTTGGTCCTTAGTTTATCTTTTCATTGAGAAAACTGGTTTTAATGATGTCTGAGGTTCTTTTAAGGTCTGAAATGCTGCATATTTTGCCTCAGCCTTGAAAATGAAAAGTCTGTCTAAAGTAAAGATTCTCAACTGTCATGTTACTAATGGGAGTGTGCTGTGAACATTGTAGAGGTGGAAAAAGTTGAAAAGCAATGGTGTCAAGTTTTAATTCCAAATGTACCTCAATTTTTTTTTTTTTTTTGAGGAAGATTAGCCCTGAGCTAACTGCCGCCAATCCTCCTCTTTTTGCTGAGGAAGCCTGGCCCTGACCTAACATCTGTGCTCATCTTCCTCTACTTTATATGTGGGACGCCTACCACAGCATGGCTTACCAAGCGGTGCCATGTCCGCACCAGCGAACCCTGGGCCGCCCCCTGTAACTCAATTTTTCAGGCAAGTCCAGATAGAAACTGGTGATGCTCAAGGTAAATCTTAAAACCACTGACAATTACAAACTACCTCATCATAACTTTTAGTCAATTGCCCTCATCTTTCTATATTCATTAGACACATTATTAGAACCCAGATATGGATGCAGATGCTGCCAGAATATTCAAGAAAATGTTAATTGCCCATCTGGGATAGAAAGAACTTTATATGTGATAATTTGGATTAGAGGAAGAAGAAGTAAAAAAGACGTTACCACATAAATTTTTTCACATCCTATAGCATTTACACATTACCTGGGACATTTAAGCATGCAATATGTTTACTGACCAATGAATAAATATTCCAGATATTAAGTTCAACATTAATGGGAGAAAATGAATCAATATATGAGAGGTTTAAGACTGAATATACGAAATTTTCCCTTCTACTTCCCAAAAAAGACTAGAACTGAGGGAAAATAGCTATTCTACACAATCTAGAGAATAATCAAAATAAATATTAAGCTTCTAATAAAAGAAATTAAGGATTCGTTGATAATTTTATACTCACACAGAGGCAGCTGACCAGGCTAGACAAATTGACATGTCGTGGAGCAAACATATGGAGCTGCTGAAGGCAAGAGATGGCCTGAGCCTGAACAAGGCAGTCTGGGTTATCTTGCATCACTGCACAACCCAACAGACAGGAAGTCCTTAAGGTAGAAACTGAAGTACTGTTACCTAAATGAAAGCAGAAAGCTTTTAATAATTGGCCTATAAAATCATTACTCTTTAAACATATAACATTGGGTTTAAAATCTTTTCCCCCAATTTTAAACTTAAGGATCTGTGAAGTAAATTTCTTCTACAAAAGCAGGGATAATCCAGATGACAGATTTCTAGATTATGTTGGTTATTCTTAGTCTGAAAGGTTTACAGCAACACAAATCATTAGGCAAAGAAGAACACAGGACTATCTATAGGTTATACCAAATTTTCATGAAAAGTAGAATGAGAAATTGCTAATAAACTTAGCTCTGCTTGTATTAGTTAAGCTGCTTTCACATATTAAAATTATATATTTTGCATCTGAACATATCAGAATATCTGAGTTTTGGGATTTAGTCATTTATTTCTTAAAAAAGATAAGAGTTCTTTAAACAATTCCACTTCATGTCTGTCATTTTAATTGTTAAGGGAAACATTTTTAGGACATATCTAATCTTTCTAAATATGGTACTCCTGTCTTTTCAAGTTAAGAGAAATCAGACTGAATGGCATTTATTTAACAAAATATACTAAACATCTACCGTGTGCTAATCACAAAAGCTTTTCGACTTTTCCCTCTCTTTTTTTTGAGGAAGATTAGTCCTAAGCTAACATCTGCCAATCCTTCTCTTTTTGCTGAGGAAGACTGGCCCTGAGCTAATATCTGTGCCCATCTTCCTCTATTTTATGTGGGACACCTGCCACAGCAAGCCTTGCCAAGTGGTGCGTAGGCTGTGCACCTAGGATCCAAACCAGTGAACCCCGGGCCGCTGAAGCGGAACATGTGAACTTAAACACTGTGCCACCAAGCCAGCCCCCAACTTTTCCCTCATTTGCTAGAGGAAACCAAAGCCCAGAGACATAGGTTTTCCCAAGGTCACCCAATTAAGTTGTGATGGAACTCAGATTACGTTTCCTAGTTTTTGTTTTGTTCGATTATGTCATTATCCAGGAGTCAAAGTCTTCTCAAGACTACTCTCAACCTTCTGCCCATATATTTCAACAGAACATTCTATTAAATTTCACTTCATTGACAAGTATTTGAGTCAGTAACAGGAACTGAATTAATTTTTATGTGCATATTTTTAACGTAAAACATCACAAAAGCAGCTATGCATACCCTGTAGCTCTGGACCCAATGTAGTAATAAGGGCATTCAAACAGCGTCCAAGACTTTGGTGAACTTCAGCATGAGTAGGAGGCACATTTAACAACAACATTATAATGAGAGAAAGGGTAGGTTCCACATGCACATAGTAGAGTGGGCCAGCAGAATCAATTACCAGTGAGAGAGAATGTAGTGCCCAGGTCTGTGAAGACAGAGAAAAACAATTTGTAAGGTTACAGCAGCATTAAGAAACATAAAACACAATGAATTGCTCTTCTGTTGAAGCAAAAGATAAAGTAATGGCAAAGTAAAGTAGTTGTGTGCTATTACTAACTTGGATAGAGAAATGGAAAATTTTAGGAGTTTATGAAATTTAAATGTCCAGTAAAAAACAACTGAGAGACAATCATCTAATTTAGAACGGTATATTTAGATAGAGCTCAGCACTAAAAATTCCAAGATAATGTTTGGTTCTTTAGCTAACAGCTTGAACTAAATCTAGTTTATTGTTTAACTTATACAGAGAGTGAAAATTCAAGTTTTTAAAGAATCAACAAAATCTACAACTATATGCAATAAAACAGACAAATCTCTTGAACACAATGTTGAAGAAAGCCAGACATAAAAGAGCACATACCATATGATTCCACCAATATAAAGTACAAAAGCAGGCAAAACTAACACATGCTGTTGCAAATTAGGATAGTGGTTATCCTTGTGGGACAGGTAGTGACTAGAAGAGAACACGAGGAGAGTGTCTGGGGTACTGACAGTGCTGTGTCCTGATCTAGGTGCTAGTTACATGGTGTGTTCAGTTGTAGACTTTATTCACATAGATGCACACTTATGACAGGTACACTTTCATAAATATATAAAAATAAATAAATTTACATGATAAATATATACATATATTTATATATTAAACAAACAAACAAAATGCTTATGAGCCAAATCTGGCCTGCTTCCTGTTTTTATAAATAAAGTTTTACTGAAACACAGTCGTGCTCATTCATTTACATATTATTTATGGCTGCTTTCCTGCTACAGTGGCAGAACTGAGCAGTTGAGAGAGAATGTATGACACCTAAAGCCTAAATAATTTACTCTCTCACCCTTTATAGAATAAGTTTGTCAACTCTGGTTTAAATGGAACAATACTGGCCATATATTAACACTGAAGTTAAATGAGGGGTATAAAAGGTTCCTTGTAGTATACTCTCTATTTTTATGTATGTTTGAACTTTTCCTAACAACAAGTATGCAAAGAGCTCTCCTTTTAGGAAATTAACTGAGGAATTTTGCCTCTCTTATTAATGGATATATAAGAAAGCTTACAGTACTTTACATGATGCAAAAATGAACTCCTGTTGGGTGAGAGAGAGCAGCAATCAAGAAGAGTCCGATCTGATGACAAGGGAAGCCATGAAAAGCATTTAAATTAATCAACAAAAAAGGTATTCAAGGGCTGGCCCAGTGGCATAGTGGTTAAGTTCGTGCACTCCACTTGGGCGGCCCAGGGTTCACAGGTTCGGATCTCAGGCACAGACCTACACAGTGCTCATCAAGCCATGTTGCAGATGGCAGCCCATATACAAAATAGAGGAAGATTGGCACAGATGTTAGCTCAGGGCCAATCTTCCTCACCAGAAAAAAAAAAAAGGGAGGTATTCAAGTATAAAAGCACGTGCGTTCAGAACAGACTTCTTGAAGGGGAAGAGGAATATACTAAATAGAAGCAAAAAACCCCATATTAAAATAAGGATAAAAGAATGGAATACCTTATAAGTCAACTCAAGTACTAGATGATGTGGAAGAGACTACTAGTAATATGGTAATTCAAAGAACGAAAGCAAACTATGGATTAGGGATAAGGGATGTTGAAATATGACAAGAAGGTGGTTAAACTGGATCTTAGAATACTAAAAAATTTGGATTGTCAGATAGGAATAGGAAGGGAGAAGAGCAAAAGGAAAAATATAAGTGCAGATAAGAGAATGATGTGTGGGAGGAAAGCAGGAAGGTCATCTGTAGACTTGTACTTCAGGGTAATAACTGAGAAGGTTCCTGGGTCACTTGATGGGATTTGAATGAGTTGATTTAAGAAGGAATGGGCGGTTTCTCCAGCTTTTCAGTAGGGAATTAGCAAGATGAAAGTCTTTCAGGGGAAAACAAATTTGGGCTCACATCTAGGGAGAGCTGAAAAGAAAAGGACCTAAAAACAAAGTGACCAGTTAGGAGGCTACTATAGTCATTAGGGGCACATAGCAGGAAAGAGAAAAGATAAGGGGAGTAAGAGACCAGGAAGAGTAATGGCCATTTAAGACTTCATTAAGGTATCAGGACAATGATGATGTTGACAGAAAGGGGTAAGATAATGTACAAAAATATGGTAAAGTGGTTAAGAACATGGGTTTAGAGTCCCTAATTTGTGTTCTTGACCCAATTCCATGATTTACTAGCTTTTCACCTGAGAGCAAGTTAATTAGCTTCTGAAGCTTCAGTTTTCTTTCTGTATAAAGGGAACACACTCTCTAGATCACTGTGAAGATTAAATGTTAATATGTTTAGAAGAATGTAATACAACGCCTGGTACCTATTAAGCTCTCCAAAATAGTTCATGTTCATATCAAGACGGAAGGGAGATTCATTTTCCGAAAAGACAGTGACCTTGACTTTAGACATTGAGTGTGAAGTAAAGTTAGTGAGATTTGAATTTTAAAAATCCATCAAGGTTAACAATGGCTTTAACATTTATTATGGGGGTGATTAGTTACAAATGACTAATAGTCAATAAAAACATAATCTGCATCATCTACAAATCATGAATTATAAGGAAGGCATCACCTGGGGTACTTACCTGCACATCAGGAGAAGTGCTGTCCTGAGACAAAGTATAAAGGATGCCAACACAAGAATTCAAATGCTGAGAAGAACTTATTCCTCCTAAATACCTGTGTAGGGTTCCCAAAGCCAATGAGTGTCCTGTTCTGGTAACCACGTCCCTTGCTGACTTCAGTCTGTAATTACGGAAATAAAAATAAATGACAATCACTGAAACAAAACTAATGCATGTACACTGTCACTTAGGTAAAAACTTTTTTTAAGAACAGTTACAAAATTCAGAAATATATTTACTGTTATCTGACAAAAAAAATTTCTGAACCCGAAAGGTATCTTGAAAAGAAAAATATTTTAAATAAAAATGTCTTCACATTCTTCACGATTATTTAAGTATGAATAATTTCAATATCTTTCAGAGATATACACATTAAATTTATATGGCAGGCATTATTACTTTATCATTAACCTACTTTTAAAAACTCATAATGCTGAGATACTTTAATTCCATATAAAGAGAATTTCAACTCAAGAACTGACTTTAAAATTAAATATAGAAAGAGAAATGAATGTTTATTAGGAATTTTCTTATATACTGTGAGCTAATTTAAGTGCTTTACATTTAGTCCTTTAATCCTCCCAACAACCTTAAGATTCACACTATTATCAGTTCCTTTTTACAAATGAGAAAACCAAAATGATAGTTAAAGTAACTCTTACAAAGTAACCAACTATTAAATGGAAGAGTTGGGATTTGAACCAAGTTAGTATTCTGACTCCAGACTTCAAGCTCTTAACCAAGTCAGACACACATATTCAGTAGACTAGATGGTCAAAGTGCTACCCTCATCACTACCACCACTACTAACATAACTTATATAAGTATATAACTAATATAACCATGAACTTTTATTTGCAGTTTTTTTCATATTACTTTCATATTTATTATCTCATTTACCTTCACATTTTTAAGGTAGGCAAGGCCATACTAACAACCTTCCATTTGAAATAGAGGAAAACTGGTCGAGATGATTACGTCACCTGCTCAAGGTCACAGAGCTGGTAGAAATGCTAATACAGTTTATGTTTCCTGATCTGCAGCCCACAGCCTTTTCTCTTCCCAGTGGATTGTTCTTACCACCTATCATCTACATTTTGCAGGATAAAACTCCCTAAGTATCTCACTCCCAGAGTTCATTCCACTGCTTGCCAATGATATCACTCATACAGGTAATGATCTTTCTCTTATTACATAAAAACTAAAGCCCAAGTAGTAACAGTTTTTGTTTCAAGATGAGCAGGCCAAAAGACATTCTCCTCTATTTCAAAGTATCCACATTTGTCAATTTTTTTCAGTTATTCTCAGAATGCAGTTTCACTAGTTTCAAGAAAGCAACAAATTATATCCAGTTCTGACACAGAGTCCGAGTACTAAATAAAAAGTTCACTTACTTGTCAAAGCTAACTTGAGCTAACGCAGCAGTAAAAGCTGCATCATCAACCACCTGGGCTAATCTAGCCCACGCCTCTGCAGCTGCACATCTCAAAAGGGGGCTGGAACTTTCAAGGGCTCCCATTACTAATGCTAGGGCAGGTCGTCTCATTTCTTCTGGACCCAAACTTCCCTTGGCGCCAGCCACATACTGAAATATGTAAAGAACAATCCAAACTTACAATTGTAGTAAATTTTCTTATCCACTTTGGAATGTATATTCTGGTTACCCAAATATGTTCATACTTGGATTACTACTTAAAAAAAAAAATCAGAACACAAGAAATCCTATCGAACATACAAACATAATTTGATTTTTCTCACAAAGTACTGTAGAATTTAAACCTCCAGGAAAACAACATGGCAATCAATTATCACTGTAGCACATCTGTGTTCACAAGAACATTAATAGGTATTTCCATAAAATAAACAGCCAGTGAAGCCTATTATATTTTACTTAGAAACAATAAGCCATAACTGCAACATCTAGCCAGATTTGGTCCATAGGCCATACTCTACCAATCCCTGGTCTAAGATATTAGGCTCAGTAGGTTAAAGCATGGCTCCAAGCCAAGATTATAGGTTTAATTTCTGACTAACAAGTTTTATATACAGAAAAATTGTAAAAGGGGAATTGCAAATGATGAAACATTTTCATCAAGAGATTAAGAAAAATGGGGGAAAAAAAGCACAATAGCCCTTTAAAACCATCTTCCTTCAACCTACTTAGTTGGCCATACATCCAAAAAAAAAAAAAAAAGCAAACATCTGAATTTTTAAAAAATAGAATTACCTTCAAGAAACTAGAAACTGAAGAAACAACATGTAATTGAATTACTTGCTGACGAGCTCCTTTTGTGTGCTTTACACTGTCCAAAAGCTGTTCCAATATAAGAAGCCTAAAATCAGAAACAAGATTTAAAAGCAAATAAATAAGGCAGTGGATTTGTTAACAAAGATAAAGTAAACCAAAGGGCAGTACTGAGTATCTACTGCTAATTTGTTTCTTTGTGTTATTTTGTTGGAACTCCTCAAGTGAGGTAAACTGTTGTTAAACACATTGAAGCATTTTAGGAAAAGAAAATACATCATAATCAATACAAAATGTCATGGGGGGGGGAAGCATTAGTTTGTGAAAAAAATAACAACAAATGTATCACTTAAAGATTTACCTGGGCAAATACAGCTACTTCAGTAACTATTTTCTAAACAAAGGATATGTAAAAGTTACTTTCATCAACTTTTTCTCCCTTAATAACAGGACTTATTTGATTCAAATACATTGCTTTATTTTAAAGGCGGCACCAACTTACGTCATCTACAGTTAATGAGAAGCAGCAAAGCCCTTCAAACTCCCAAGAGTACTTTAAAAATGTACTTAGGACCACTCTATATATACAACAATTTTAACACTAGTTTTTCTCATTTAACATTACCTCTTTAGTACTCGTAAAATTATCTTTATTCTTCGATAACTTTCATGAAGCCAAATTTTACCATACACATTTACTACAATTTATTCCACCATTCGTTTACTGCTGGAGAGCAATTTTCTAATTTTCACAATTCTAACTATGATAAACATTATTTCTGGTCTGGGGTTGAATGTGTCCATTAGCTATGTACGTATCTTCTGTGAATTATTTTTCATGTCTTTACAGC
The DNA here is from genome assembly GCF_041296265.1 of Equus caballus. Lineage (NCBI taxonomy): Eukaryota > Metazoa > Chordata > Mammalia > Perissodactyla > Equidae > Equus > Equus caballus. The sequence continues at coordinate 182,387,161 of NC_091684.1, forward strand.
ACAGAGCTTTTAAATTCTTATGTTGAGATTAAAGATACATAATCATGAAGTAAACCACCCCATCTTTTCCACCAGTTTTTCCTAAGCCCTGTACTCCTCTCTCCCATTCTTTCTCTTTACGTCAGAAAAATGGAAATAATGTTTAAGATTATTTTTTGGGGTGGGAACTATCTTGATGGCAGGCATAGCATCTTACAGTTGATCTTCAGCTCTCTAGTGTCTGTGTTTGGCATCAAGTAGGCAGTTAAACATGCTCACTGAACAATCATAAAGGGCAACTGCATCGCTGAGTAAAAACAGCATGCCTGGCAGAGGGCGGCACATGGGTACACTTGCACCCAGCTCTAATGTACTCCCAACAATCCCTCTGAGCCCTTAACCAGACCCCTATCATTCTGTTGAGGCAACAAGGCCTAAGTATAGCTCTGCTCCAAATGACAGCTTTGTTATCAAAACAGAATGGATATGGGCATTGTGCTTTAAAAAATTCAACTATGGAAGAAGTTATGTTAGAAGAAAAGGAAAGTATGAGGCTATGTGTATATCCTATGAGTGGGAAAAGCAGTAAATACAAAATCAATTCATAGAATGTAATAAACATGGTTGTTCACTAAAAATTTTGGGAGAAGAACGGTAACTTCAGGTACTCTTTTTAAATATTTCTCTATTTCAAGGTTATTTCCGCTCATCATAATACATTTGAAAAACTCAGAAAAGCACACGAAAGAAAAATAAAATTCACCCATAATCCCACCATCTAGAAAGAGCCACCACTAGCATTTTCGCATCTTTGTTCTAGACCTCACCCCCACCACCAGGCATATGGATATCATTTTTAGAAAACTCGGATCACATTGTACACATTTTGTTAATAACTCTTTTGTTCCCCTAAACATTATTCCTATCTTATTAACTCTCATACAGAAATAATTTTAAATAGCTATTAGTATTATATGGTTTGACAATGTAATATTTTATTTAACCAATTCCGTAGTTTAGGATATTTAGGCCATTTCTAATTTTTCTTACTATAAATAACATGATAAACATATTATACATAAAAATTTTCCTGCCTGCCTATGGTTTTCCAAGACCATATTTAAGGCATTTTGTTTCAAGATATAGTTATGCCCAATGTCTCTGGTCTCCTGCAGGAAGACTAAACGTGGGTCTTTAGAGCAAATGTGACAACAAAGAGAAATGAAGGATAACCATGTGGTCAGGGTTAGGAGTTTAAAACCTAAAAACATCATTATTAGATCACATCCTAATCATCTGTTACAATGGAACTACATTATGTTGAATGTACTAAAAACACTTAAGAGAATTTTGTTACACTGTAAGAAAATTTGATCTGTACTATTTTTTTGCACACCTTCATGGGTCAAAGACAGGACTGCCAGAGTCCCCACTTTTTTTCTCCATCCTTTACCCCTAAATCCTGACAGAGATCTGAACAAAACATTCTGAATCTTTAGGAAGATGCGGATGACTTTTTTAGTGACACTGAAGTGGTATTCCTAAGTAGTGTCGGTTATAACACACAATTATCAGTTTGGAACACAATTAGGTATTGAAACAAAGTTTTGAGTCTAGATGAAATAAGAATCCATAGTTAACTCAGTAAACAGCAAAGATGTAACATTTGAAAATGCTGATTCACTTTCTACTTTCAGGGAGGGTGTATAATAGTGAAAATTTTTAGTACTGAGAACTGTATGCTTTTCCTCTCTCTCCATCAACTTACAATTTACATCATTTTATAGCATTTATAGCAGTGGTCTCAACATTGGCTGTAAATCAGAATCACCTAAGAATCTTTTAAAAATTTAAATGCCCAACATAGTATGCACACCGTACAATTAAATCAGAATCTACATTTTAAAATGTCCAGGAGCTGGCCCTGTGGCCAAGTGGTTAAGTTCACGCACTCCGCTTCAACGGCCCAGGGTTTTGCTGGTTGGGATCCTGGGTGCAGACATGGCATCGCTCATCAGGTCACACTGAGGTGGCGTCCCACACAGCACAACCAGAGGCACTCACAACTAATATACAACTATGTACCGGGGAGGGGGTTTGGGGAGAAGAAAAGAAAAGGGGGGGGAAAAAAAAAAGAAGATTGCCAACAGGTGTTAGCTCAGGTGCCAATCTTAAAAAAAAAAAAATGTTGTCCAAATGATTGTAGTGTGCAACCAAGCGTGGAACAATCTTCAGATGAATTAAGCAGTTCATTCTTTGCAATTAGGTGCAAAATATATTTAAAAGTAACCACAAACACATGCACAAGATCAATAATATTTCTTTTCTATATAAAATATCTTGACATTCTAAACTGTAAACATTTTAATGTTTTAAAGTTACCAATACAAAGTGTTCTTATTTTTAGAATCTTATAGTCAAAAAAGAGAGAATTACCTGATTTAAAGACAATTTCTAAGCAAATAAATAATATATGAAAAACATTTCCAATTTTAGGGCAATCTCATGTTTATAAAAGAGAGTTTCTTTCAAACTGTTTAAACACAAAGCTAATCACAATAACAAAATGCCTTCAAATATTCCGTTGTTGTTTTTGTTAAATATAGATACTTTAAGACTTTTCTTCTCTAGAAATGCAAATATATGGCCTAAAGTAGAAGGCCCTGCCATTTGAAACAAGTATTGTATGTGGGACAACAGGAAATTAGAAACTTAACTTTCCCAACTATGTATTTTCTCTCCCCTGGTCCTCCAACGACACCCAATGGAGACTGCTGATAGTTGCTTACAGCCCGTTCCCGTATCTGGGATCCTGCCAACTTCCTTTAACAATCTCCAGACTTCTGCTACCATTTTTATTCAGTTAGAATCCAAACAGAATCATATGCCTTGCTTTAACCAGTTTTCAATTTCTTTTTTACAACAATCAAAGCCTTCCCTCTCTTGAATATTCATTCTATTTTTAATCCAGGTGGGATAAAAAAAAAAAAACCAGTACATTTTAAAGTTCATTAAACTTCAAACAATAGAAATAAGAAACTATTGCCTTGAAACTACAACCGGGCAATAAATCTGAAAAGAAAAACTTCTCTAGGAGAGTAGAATCAATTTTTTAAAAGGAAAGTTTGTAAGTAGTGTATTTTCTTCTTCAACTTTTATCTTAGACCTATCAAAAAGAGTTAGTGGAGCCATTTAAGAACATGGTTAATTTAAATCTTTTCCCCACAAGGCCACCTGTTTCATCCACTGTAGTTACTGCTGTATTAATCCAAATTAATTATTTTAAATTAATTGCATTCTCCATAAAATAGTACAGTTAGACTAGTTCAAATCTTATCCTCTCCACCACTTCTTTAAATATTTCAGACCACTGTGATTTTCCTCTCATCTTCTAGTGCTATAGCATTCATTTATAATTTAGTAACATATTGTCTTAAATATCTTTTTTTTTTCTCCTGAGGAAGATTCACCCTGACCTAACATCCATTGCCAACCCTCCTCTTTTTCTGCCTGAGGACGATTAGCCCTGAGCCAACATCTGCACCAATCTTCCTCTATTTTTTTTGTATGTGGGACACCACCACAGCACAGCTGATGAGTGGTGTAGGTCCACCCAGGATCTGAACCCATGAACCCAGGCTGCTGAAGTGGAGTACACAGAAATTTAACTACTCAGCCACGGGGCTGGGGCTTTAAATATCTTATAACCCTAACTTTATAGTTATAGCATACACAGGGAGCTATAGGCTAAAAATAAATTTGGGAAAAACATCTTTTGAAATTAAAGCTCTGAAAAGACATCTCAAAGTATGTGTGTACCTTATGATACTGAGTAAATACTACCATTATTTTAAATAAAATGACATGAAGCTATTAAAAACAAAGATAAGTCTTACTCACTTTCCTATCTGCTGAAAGTCAACTATCCAAAGACCTATTTCAGAAATGCTAACAAGACTCAAAATATTTTTGTGAGTCTTCATCAGAGACCAAGGTAAAGTCCCTACCTCACTGGTATTCTTTGGAAGACGTAACTGGAGAAAATAATATAAAAGCTATGATCTAGTCAAATGCATACTTGTTGGTCTAGCAAGATAGAGACGGAGATGGGGGAGAGGGAGAGAGAGGGGGGGAGACACAGAATATGAATGAGTGAGGACAGTTAATAATTTGTAAATTATTAATCAGCATAGCCTATGGGAGAGACTCACTTCCCATTTAGTATCTCATATAAAAACATAATTTCCTGGACAGTGGATATGAGTAGTGTTTTTGATCCCCCAAGAAAGGTATTATCCTCAAATAACTATCAAGAAATTGTCATTCTTGGGGCCGGGCCCGCGGCTGAGTGGTTAAGTTCACACGCTCCGCTGCGGCGGCCCAGGGTTTCGCCGGTTCCCATCCTGGGCACGGACATGGCACCACTCATCAGGACCTGCTGAGGTGGCGTCCCACATGCCACAACTAGAAGGACCAACAACTAAGAATATACAACTATGTACCGGGGGTCTTTGGAGAGAAAAAGGAAACAATGAAATCTTAAAAAAAAAAAAGATTGTCATTCTCAATGAGAAATCATTACCTGCCTTTGCTTTTTCAAAATCAAAGTTCATTTTGAATGAACTGAAATCCACCAAGTTGAAGGCTTATCCCTGGACCTGTAAGAGTTCCACAGTCTCGGCGGGAAGAAAGTCTGAGACGTAGACTAAGCAAAAAACCAGTGTTTTCCTTTGTAACAACAGCTCATAAAGCGGTGTTCTTGTGTTACTGAGTTTTTCATTTGTATTTTCAGCTGGATGATAAGCAAACTGTAAAGTATTACATCCACAATAGTACCCAGAAGTTTCCAGCCTAATCATTTAATTTAATCTAAGAATTTGATTACTTCTTATTAAATATGAGTCAAGTGAATAAACAAGAGCCTTTCTCGCACATTCACCCGTTATCTATAAGAAATCTTCTATACCAGTGAGAACTTTTGACAACATTCTTCTTTCCCACCAGTTCTCTATTATGTACTCACTGAACCAATTACCATTCCTGAAATATTATACTTCAGGATAAGCGAACTAGTGAAGATGGTTACCTTTGAGCTTCTCCCACACGGGCACATACAACTCCAAAGAGCTTGACGGCAGAGCTAATAACTGACAGTGTTGGAGGTAGGGGCTTAGGCACCGAATCTCCATCTACATCTTTCTCATAAATAGAATAAGGGTCATACTCGAGACTTCCACAAGCAATACCACTACCAAGCAGGAGCTACAAGAAAAAAATTATATATAAGCTTTTAGAACCACGGTTCACAGACTGAATCAACCTGAGAGTTACTGAAAAATGACCATACCTGTTCTTCAATAAATCTGTGGTCAGTCTCTTGCAGCAAAGGACTTAATATCAAAAGATCATCCTGATGACAGAGCGGTGGAAGTAAAAATGTGAACGCTGCCACCTGCATATCAGGGGCAGTCAAGTCAGCAGCCAGCTCTTTGAGGATAGCACAGAGGTTTCCTGTTGAGTCACAGCAGAAGAACAATTAGCAATTTAGCACTAGCAGATGACTGGTTAGAGCATGGGGTTAAAAACGCCCAGGCTGGGCTTTAGTCTACACATCGGCCAACTTCAATCTATCATGGCCAAAGATTTTTGGCTCAACTATGTGCTTCTAATCACAGGCTAAGAATGGACACTGAAAAGACATCTCAAAGCGTGTGTGCGTGCATGTATACTTTAGGATACCGAGTAAATACTACCATCATTTTTAATAAAATGACAGGAAGTACAAAAGCAGAATAAAAAAAGAACAGATACAAAAGGAGGTAAATTATATTAGTTTACAAAAACCCACCATGGCCTGAAAAACAGTTATAAGCATCAGACACGTTTTTATTATGGAAAACTTCAAACATAAACAAAAGCAGGCATATCAGTACCATGACACCCAACTCCCCACCACCCCAGCATGATTGTGACTTATCTTGACCAGCTGAATCAATCTTGTTCCAGCTATACCCTCATCCGCTATCTCAACATCCCCCACATTACTTTGAAGCAAGCCCTAGAAAGCATATTATTTCATCTATGAATATTTCATTGTGTATCTCCAAAGTTAAGGACATTTTAAACAATCCTATAATCATAATATCATATTTACAAAACCAATAAACATCACATACCCATTCAGTGTTCAAATTTTCAATTGTCTCATAAACGCCTGTTTTTGTTTGCTTTTCTGTTTGAATCGAGATTTAAGGCTACAAGCTGTAGCTAGTTGACTCATCTCAAGTCTCTCTCAATCTGAAGTTCTTCCCTCCACTCCCCCAACCCTCCTCTGTAATTTATTTGAAATGAGGTTATTTCTTCTGTAGAAATTTCTATAGTCTGGATTTTTATGATTATACTCGCCAGAGTACTTTAATTTGTTCCTCTATCGTCTATATTTTTCTGTCAATTGGCACCTTGATCCAGAGAGGACTCATTTTTTGTTTGTTTGTGTTTTGGGGGCCCAGCTAGTTCAGGCACATTGTGATCTTCTGTAATGTATAGTTCTCTCTCAAATATACATTTTGAAAAATTGGTCTGTTTGTCACATTGACCTAAATTACCATTTCAAAGATACTTATCCTAATTTCTAACAGATTATCAATAGAAAATTTTATCCTGGGGCTAGCCCGGAGGTGCAGCCATTAACTGTGCACATTCCACTTCAGGTGGCCTGGGGTTCGCAGGTTTGGATCTGAGGTGTGGACGTGGCACCACTTGGCACACCATGCTGTGGTAGGTGTCCCACATATAAAGTGGAGGAAGATGGGCATGGATGTTAGCTCAGGGCCAGGCTTCCTCAGCAAAAAGAGGAGGATTGGCAGCAGTTAGCTCAGGGCTAATCTTCCTCAAAAAAAAGAAAAAAAAAAAAATCCACCTAATACGCAATTGGCTTTTCCCAGTTTGTAACTTAAGTACTTTACGAATGAGTAAAAATCGCCTTAGAGAAACAAACACTTAAGTGTTTCTTTAGCAAGAGCATCAGGATGAAATGAAGACTGAGGTGATGTTGTTAGAAGTGGTAGCAAGAGTTAGGAAGGTTCACCTGCTATCATTTTCTGTATCATTAGTAATAGTAAAAGTACTGACAACAAATATTTACTGAGGATGTAACATGTGTCAGTAAATGTCCTAAAAGCATTACATGTAGTTTTCATAACCACCTCATGAGGTCGAGTTAGTACTGTCATTTCATAGGTGAGGAAACAAGAACAGAGAGCTTGTTAATTTTGCAAGACAACACAGCAATTACATAGAAGAGTCAGACTGAAACATAGGCAATTCAAGCTCCAGAACTTGAGCTTTTAACTACCGTGCTCACTCACTCATTCATTCAATCAGTATTTAAGATGCTGTGTTTAATAAAATATATAAATATTTTATTGTATTTAATCCTTTCTTCAAAAGGATATAAAATACAAGACACAAAAACATACATATAACTATGAAATGAAGGTAGGAAGTGCTTTGTTTCATAAAAGATGAAAACAAAAGTACTGTTAAATTTAGTTAGATTTTTTCTTTTTTCTTTTTTTTTTTTTTGCTGAGGAAGATTTGCCCTGAACTAACATCCGCTGCCAATCTTCCTCTTTTCCTCCTTTTTTTAAAAACGTGAGCTGCTGCCACAGCATGGCTACTAAGAGATGAGTGGTGTAGGTCCGTGCCCAAGGATCAAACCCACGAAGCAGAGCACACCCAATTTAGCCACTAGGACATCAGGGCTGGCCTTAAATTTACAGAAAGCAGAGATTACATATAGGAACTGGGGAGGGCAGACAGGGATCAGTGAAGGCTTAATGAAGCAAATGAAAGTTGCTCAAAGGAATGTCTGCAGGTTTAATTACCAGTATATGACACTCAGAAAAATAATTTTGTTGGTAGTCCACTATGCAAGGTATGTTTGCTATTAGAGCTAAGTGTGAAAACTGTGGTAAATCTCTATTTCTCATTTAAAGTGGCTGCTCCCCTAACTGTCCCTGAACAAAGCTTTTAAAGATGATTCGATTTTAAAATGCAAATATGCTTTTGTGGTAGGAATACATCGACTTTCTGATGCTAATGAGGAACAATTTTCAGTGCAGAAAATATTAAAATATTTGAAAGGAGATCCATAACAAAACTAAGAGCCAAATTTTCACTCCACAAACTTCAAAAAACTAAGTCACTTTTATGATAAAAGTCTGCATTTGCTGGACAATCATGAATCAAAGTTACTTAAATTTTTATATTTGTCCCATGTAACAAAGGCAATTTCTTAGCATGTCTTGTAGGCTCACTTTTTGATAAACCATTGTAGTAACATCAGGACTTGAAACTTCTGTTTTGTTACTTAGCCATATTTTCTGAGTTAGATACATAACTTTAAAGACTATTTCTTTTTGTATTAAAGATTTAGAAATTATGTTATTATTGTACTATGAGCTATGTTATTTAAAATGGCAATTACTATTTTAATGGTAAAGTTATGTTATGTTCCATATATACTATATAAACTTATTAAAACCATCACTAAAAAAAAAAATCAGAAGTCTTTAAGGAAAAAAATCCTTAATTCTATTTCCACAGTGAAAAGACAGATACAAAATGGCAAATCCTTATTTTTGGTTGCAAGAAAAATATTAATACATCCTTATTTGCATTTTTTATGATTTCTTCTTTAATTCTTGTTAGAAAAACAGACACACTTGAAAAAGACAAAGAGGGTGAACGTAGATTCTTTTCTCAAGAAATTCATGGTATTTCCTGACTTTGTCTCCCAATGAACACTCTGGAACTAATTTAAAATCTATGCACTTGTATACTATTATTCTTTTAGGACCTCTAATTGCATTTCTAAACTCCAATTCTGAGAAAAGAGTAAAAGACTTTGTTTTTCCCTTAATTTAAATCCTTCAAGGGGAGACATATTATTATTTATCAGAAGATACACTGTAGATTTTAAGTGATATTCTAGTATTCCTAAATGTTGAAAGAAGACCTGAAAAAAACCCCAATTTTTCCATCTGTAGTTTGAAAATAAATTTCAAAATACTATGGTAAAAATTGATGTATAAGTTTGAAGGGAACTGCTGTTGCCAGAACCTAACAATGATCTGAGTTATGGAACACAGAAGTTCTAAGCGTTTTGTTAGATATCTAACAGCCAACTTTTAGATTGAGAGAGAACATCAAATGAGAGACCTATCCCTAAGCTCTGACTGTTTCTAAGTCTCTAGCAGGTTACTTATCAACGAACAGGCAGCACAGCATGAAGCTTATGGTTTCACCTTGAGTCCACTATTTACTGGTATGTGTTCTTGAGCTGATTTTGTAACTTCTCTGTCTTTATCTGTCAAATGAGGAAAATGGAACTAGCTCATTGTATTAGCCTAAGATAAATGAGATACTAATACATATAATATCGAGCACAGTGCCTGGCATACAGAAATGGTTCTTTTGATGCAGTTTCTAAGAAACAGCAATGTATCCATTTTTTTTTCAGCTCTTCAGAAGATTTTACCAAATCCTTACTTTAAATCAAACATTTTGCTAGGTACATTTGTGAACTAGGAAGGGAGGCAGTGGGAACACCAGCACTCACATAATGATAAAGGCCAAGACAGAAATTATAACATTTTGAACTAATATAGTATATATTGCATTTACCTGCAGAATAAGGACATAAGTCAACAAATGTAGTATTTTTACAAGAAATGGATTTGAAGCATCAATCAACTTAATATGGTTGGCTGAAAATTAAGACTAAAAAAATATTGAAGTTCCCAGTGGAAACCATTTTCAACTTAGACTTCTGTTAAAACAAGCATCTTGAGTTATTCAGTAGTACTAGCAATTTATTTTCTTAAGACTGTATCTTAAACTTACAAGCAAGGTTTAGGACTAATTTTAAAATAGGGACAAGTTTATTTTACCAACTGCAGCATTCCAGTAACCTAAAGTCATCTTTGAGCCCACTAAGAGCAAAACCTATATTATAAACTTTATAAAAGCAATTATACCTTGGTAGTTCAATATTAAACTTCTATCGGGGCAGAGTTAAGAATGGAATGAAATGGACTATGTACTGAAGATAATTACTCTAGAAGAAAACTAAAGATGGCCAAATTTCTAATAGATTTGCATTATATCTCTGTACAAAACTCTGGAGCAGAATCAAGACCAATCTTTGTGACTCACTCTCTCCCACACAGTGGAACTATGGCTTTTTTTGCCAGAAGAGAGAGGAAAGCAAGACATGAAGTAGGGTATTTTTTTAAAAAAGTGTTTTATTTACTATAAAATGGTGAACACATAGGTTAAGTGTGAACTCCCTAAATCTCCGAGATACAAGGCACTAAATAACTGCCACAATTCATTCCTTCAGGCCTTACTTTCCAGGCACTGTACTAGCCACAAACAGCAAAACATTTTGGTCTAAGGCACATACCTTCATAGGTTTCAGGAGGTAATAAAATCAGTAATTCATAAAGTCTCTGTCTATAAACTACTGATGGTGTTTTCAAAGGACTTCCATATGTTTTTACTATTGAAGAAAGCCTTAAAATAAACAAAAAAGTATATCTTAAGTATGCAAGTTATATAATAATGTACAAATACTGAATAGGTTGACATATAAACATAAAATGCCTATACATATTGAGTGAACATTAGTGTTGCTTTTATTTTATGTTTTTTTAAACAAAGTGTGATTATAAGTTATAAGAGGGATTACAACTGTCACACGTGCAAATCATTCTGCTATCTTTCCTATCATGCTTCATAAAACAAAACTGTATATTCACCTTAGACTTATAAGGACCTAAGTATTTTGTCTAGAAACTTACCACATTCCAAAGTTTGCAACTTGGCATTTGAAAAAACTTAAGTCTGTTATGTAGGAAAGAAACAAACAAACAGGAGACACAGGTAACTAGAGAAAAATCCAAGTGTTTCCTAGAAACTTGACCTGGAATGCCACCACCAAGTAGAATGAATCACCAAAATATGCAAAATCATAAAACAAATTCTCTTTTAATAAAGCACAAGTTGAGCCAATATTTCCCCAAAAGTTCTATTCACAAAATCTCTCATCACCTCCCTCCTTCACTCGTCCTTCAGCTTCACGTATTCTTTACCTTTTGCTCTCTCTCTACTGGTACTAAGACATCATTTTACTGACGTCCACTCATCTAACAAATACTTATTAAAGGATTACCACCCTTTGCAAGATACCATGCTATCAACTGGAATATGATTTTCATCTCTCTTAGCAATACAGAAAGTCAGGGGAACTACTTTTATTGTGCCACTGGAATAAACCCACTAAACCGTCACGGCATGAGATTTCCAGGTACTCTGAGAAGTTCTGGCAATGTTTATTCATTTGTATTTTCTAGCAAACTGCTCTTGCTATTTCTAATTTCTAGATAAGCATGTTTTGTGTTTCTCTAAAACTAGATGAGAAAATTACAGCTGACATATGAAAATTATTTTAATCATATTGACAAGATGTTAAGAAATTATAAGTTGTATTTTTAAAAATCCTGCAACATCCATTTGGTTTAAATACAACAGAAGTGAGTTTGCAGGGGTATTTGTCTTTCTGTTTTTAAAGAAAGTGTGATGAATAGAACAAAATAAGAATTTAGAAAAACATTGCTAGCAGTTTCTGCTTCGATTAGGAGGGCGGATTAAAGTCTCTGAAGGGCATTCCTGCTATAAATACACTTAGATCCTGGGTAAAAGATAATTTGCACTGCTAGGCTTGCAGGAAGAGACTTTTTCAAAGTCTGCTCCCTCAACCCTGACCCCCCAAACAAATACAAAAGCATAAAACAAAACATGAGCTGAAATGAGAGTCAGAACACAAATGCTAATACCAATACAAGAATCTGCAACTGAGCTGGTGCCCATGGCAAGGTAGGGGTGATAAAGTGGAGGCTCTTGAAGGGGTTTAAAACGGTCCCAAGTCCTGGCAGAGACAAAGCCATACTGGATCAAACCCAGTTGAAGAGAGAATTAGTGAACTGGAAGACAGAGCCAAAGAAACCACTCAGAACACAGCAGACAGAAAAGGAGGAAAAAATACTAAAAAAAAGATTAAGACATGGAAGACAAAATAAAAAGATCTAAAATTTGTCTAATCAGAACCCCAGAAGGAAAGTTTAAAGAGAACAGAAAACAGGCACTATCTGAAGCGATAACCACCACTCTTCTAGAACTAATGAAAGGCATGAATCCAACAAAATATACACCAAGATGGATAAAGAAATTCACAAATTGCCATTTTAAAGCAGAGATTGTGAGATTCAATTTTTAAAAACTCCAACTGTATGCAGTCATGAGATATACCTAAAAACAGTGACACTAAAAAAGACAAAGCACACATATAATAATCACAAAGATTCGAATTTAAAGAAAAAGTATTATTAAGGATAGAGTTACTGTATGATGATAAAAGATTCATTAGAAAGATATAAGTCTAAACTCCTATGTACCTAATTAAATAGTCTCAAAACACGAAAAAGCAGAAACTAATAGAACTATAGAGAATAACTGATAAACCCAGCATCACAGTGGAGTAGTTCACTCTCAAGACTGTCAAGTATTGACAGGTTAAGTAGATAAAAAATTAGTGAAGACAGATGGCACAATGGAACTTAAAAAAAACACACATTTGTCATAGAGTAAGTCTCAACAAACTTAGAAGGACAGGTAACATACAGATCATATTCACTAACTACAATGCAATTAAATTAAAAATCAGTAACAAAACCATAAGCTAAAAACTGTTCTATACATTTAGAAATTTAAAAACATACTCAGACAACTTAAAGAAATTTTAATGAAATTTAAAAATATTTAAAGCTGAAAAAGGGAAATAATACATATTAATACTTTCAGGATTCAGCAACTGGAACCTTAGAGGACAATTTATGGCCTTAGTTTATATTAGGAGAATTAAGAGAAATTCAATGAACTAATAAGCATTCAAATTAAGGGGTTAAAAAAAGAACAAGAATTTAAGAAAGCAGAAAGGAGTAATAACAAACAATAATGAATGAAGTAGAGAACAAACTCAACATAAGCAAAATTATTCTTTGTACAGATTAATAAAATAGATACATCTCTCATGAGATGGATCAGGGAAAGGCATAATGAAAACTTACCAAGATTGGAGAAAGGGACATATAGATATAGCAGAGATTAAGAAGATAAGAGAATACTAACGACAACTTCACGCCAAAAAAATTGAAGAAGATGCATTGGGAAAATTCCTGGAAAAATCTAACGAACAAGCAAAACAAACCCCCAAACCAGACCTCAAATAGTCAAAACAATTAAGGAAATGGAATACATATTCCTAAAAAGAAAATATCAAGTCCAGATCGTTTTACAGACAGGTGGTTGCTAATAAGATTTTATGTGATGCATTCCAATCTTACATAGACTCCTCCACACAACCTGATGAAAGAGTCACCTACCTCATTCTACAAGGCTATGTAAAACTTTGATGAAAACCTGAAGAGGGTAGTGCAAGAAGTAGAATTATAGGGTGGTTTCACTGATGAATAGAAACCCAAACATAAGCAAAACAAATCCAGAAGTTTATAAAAAAAATTATTATTTCCAAGCTCAGTTTATCCCAAGAATGTAACCAAGTAAAAAAATTTGCCAATAAAATCTGTTCCATTAAAGTTATCAGATTAAACTATTTTATAAAAATCAAAACCCATTCATGATAAGACAAAACAATACAAAACAAAATGTGGCCAACTAGGAAGAGGTTATTTTCTTAACCTGATAAAGAATATCTACTAAAAAGTTGTAGCAAACATCAATCTATTCATGAAACAGGAGAAGAATTCCCTTTAACCACTTCTATTCAGTTTTAAATGGTAGTTATCTAGCACATAAGTGGAGAGAGAGAACACGAATCAATAAGCATTGTAAACAGAGAAACCCAGAAGAATCTATAAATATATCTTTAATATAGGAGAGTTTGGCAAGGTGGCTGGATATAAGATTGATAATATTTTTGTACAACAGTAATGAAGAGATTATACTCACACACCAGTCACTCCCATGTGCTTATGTAAATAATTACTGCAATGAAAAATATAAAGTATCTGGGAATAAATTTTTGAAAAGTCATGTAAGATTTTTATATAGAAAAAAATTTATACTTTGTAAAAGACTTCAAAAGTAGAAGAGAGACAGCATGTTTATGGCTATTGTAAAAATATCAATTATCTTCAAATTTATCTATAGATTCAATGAAATTTTAATTAAAATTTCAACAGGAGACAATCAAAGTGCAAGAAGGGCCAAATTATGCCTGAAGAGGAGTAAGGCCAAAAAGCTTGTTCTAACAGATACTAGAATTTACTATGAAGATGGTGTGGTGTTGGCACAGAAATAGACAAACAGACTAGAGAGCACAGAAACGGACCATGGTCATATGGGACTACAATACATGACAGAGGTGAATGAAATCACTGGAGGAAGTAAATATGGAACAATCTGTTACCCACATTCAAAAAGAAAATGGGGGCTGGCCCCGTGGCCGAGTGGTTAAGTTCGCGCGCTCCGCTGCAGGCGGCCCAGTGTTTCGTTGGTTCGAATCCTGGGCGCAGACATGGCACTGCTCATCAAACCATGCTGAGGCAGCGTCCCACATGCCACAACTAGAAGGACCCACAACGAAGAATATACAGCTATGTACTGGGGGGCTTTGTGGGGGAAAAAGGAAAAAATAAAATCTTAAAAAAAAAAAAAAAGCAAATGAAATCTGATCCCTACCTTACTCCAAACACAAAAATCAATTCCAGATGGATTAAAGACTTAAATGTAGAAGAAAAAATCTTAAACATTCTAGAGAGAAATATAAAAAAGTATCTTTATAACTTTCAAGCAAGGTAGATTTTTTAAATCAAAAGACAAAAAGTACTAACCAAAAAGTAAAAGACTGATAAATTTGACATTTAAATTAAGATCTGTTAATCAAAGAACTATTTTACCTAAAAATAGGTAAAGACATGCATGAATAGGGATTTCATAGAAGGAGAAAGACTGAACAACAAATACATAAAATGATACTTAAACCATCTGGAATCAGATATATAAGTTGAAATCATAAGGAGATACCAATTTACACCTACTGGATGAGCCCCGATTGATGTCTGAGTAAGTGCTGGTGAAGAAGTTGATCAAAGGGCACCCACATATATTATTGGTAGAAATATGCAATAATTTTGGAAAATAATTTGAATATTTCTTGACAGGAGGATGAATAAGTTGCTGTATATTCACACAAATATTATGCAGCAACCAAAATGATTAAACAAATTTACATATAGATTAAGTTTCAAATAATGTTGAATAAGAAAAAGTAATTCTCAGAAACAGTATACCGTGTGTCTGATCAAAACCAAGCAAAACTAAACAATGTACTTACTGCTTAGGAAAACACATATATGTGCTATACTTTTTAAAAATGCAAGGGAATAACAACTATAAAATTCAGCGTAGTTATTACATCTATTAGAGAGGAGCACACAGATAACTTCCATAGTATTGTTAATGTTCTGGTCCAGGGGTAGCTAAATCTGACCCACTGACTGTTTTTGCGAAGTTTTTGTGGAACACAGCCACATTCATTCATTTACAGATTATCCATCACTGCTTTTGAGCTACAACAAGAGTTGAGTAGGTGCAACAGAGACTGCATGGCCCAAAAAGCCTAAAATATTTACTGTTTGGCACTTTACAGCAAATATTTGCTAAGCTCTGCTCTAGTTGTGTTGAATTCAGAGGTGTTCATTTTATTATTATGCTTTATAAGCCGTATCTTAAATCTATTTCCATATACATAAAACGTTCTATCACTAAATATATTTTTGGAAATACTTTCTCTAATCTATCCATTTTATTAATTAGGAAATTACAAGTGCTTATGACACATATTGGATTTTGTCAATGTTTTCTTGTAAGTCAAACGTATGAAAAATAAACAACAAAAAACTAAAACTGTTAACAAGTATCTGGTTCTTACGAACACAGAATAGCACTAACAAACCAATAAAATGCATACCTGAAAAGGTTAACAGGCTTAATACTTAATTTCTTGGTTAAATCTGACTGTATAGAAGATACATTATCGAAGTAACTTTCCTTCCCTTTTAATATGTATTTTTCCTTCAAGATCCTAGCCTAAAAAAAAAAATCACATAACTAAATGTTTGCCTTCCTCTGCAAGAGGAAAATTATTCACCAACCATAGGAACTTGGCCTTATTAACGTACTTAAAATGTTACATAATCAGAGGGTAAGTGATTGCTATTTCAAACAATGTCATCAAATCTAAATAACAGGTCCTGACCGAGTTAGCAAATCCACGGCACACGGAAGAGGCGGAAGGAGACGCTGAAGCACTTCCTCGGTAAGGAGATCACCACAGTGGGAAACAAAGCTCTTGACAGCTGAAAAAGAGAACAGACTTTTATTTGATGCAGTGTAATGAACCATGAAAAAGGTATTCAATTATGGCACAGCATTTGCATTTTTATCACAGAAATAAAGAAATGTGCTGAAAATAAAAAAAATTCTTGAAACTCCAGTATAAAGAAGAAGCTAGTGTCTTCTATCTCTAATCTACAAAGATAAAAAAAAACCCAAACTTCCAAGAATTACTAAAAGAGACCAACAACCAAGGTAACAAAATGTTGCTGTCCTGGGATCTAACTCAGCCCTGGAGCTCAGAAGCAGAAGAATAAATTATCTTAGACCCTCAAGTCTGCCAGTTCTACACTGGTTCTGAGGACTCATGCTGACTTTTGAGCCAGCATGTTAGGTTTTTATAGATGTTACCTGAAACACAGAAGTTTTTATAAGGAGTTATTTCATATGTAGAATAAAAGAATATATGAAAAGAAGTTAGACTGAGTTTCAAGATTAATTTCAAAATAGTTTTTCTTCTTTAAGAGTAAAAATGCTATGAATAAATGAAACCAAAATCAGTGCTTCCATGTCTTTTCAGGGATCTCACCCATCCTTAGTTCAAATTCTCATGGTGGATACTAACGTTAATGGTCTATATATTGGGGAAGGGTACAACTTTCATACACCAAAAGCCTAAAAGAAACACGCTTAGTCAATGCTGATTAAATCCACTCCTAGGATTTCTGAAAAGAGGAATGAATACCTACTTAGGACAAAGCAATCTTGATATTTCTCAACTGGATTACATCTAATAAAACATGCATTATCCTAAGGATTAGAACTCTTAAATTTGGTTTATTACATCACACTTCTATTATAATCACCAACTAATCAATTATAATCAATGACAAAAACCACCACAAGCAGATTTTCTCCCCCTTAAATTAGACAAAACATACAAGCAGTGTAAAGTTAAAGAGTGGGAAAAGCCAAAGGAAAGGGAGAAAAAGACTAAACTCAACCTACCACAGAGAGCACCAGCTCGTCCTTCCAAGGTTACCTGCCATGTAAACGAATCTCCTCGGCTCTTTTCTGTTTCCAGATCTTTAGGAGACACTGGAAAGACACACTTCCACAACAGCAGAACTCGAGCAAGGTGATGGCTGGCAACCGCAGGACCTGTAATTTATTCAACTTGTCACTTGTTATAGATCCCCAAATGATTACTCTTTAGAACTATTAATAAGCAGGAACTTCCCTATTAAAATAAACATTTTAATCTACTACTTCAATACTTCGTTCCTTTTCTTACCTTCTGGTTCCAACAAATGTACTACTGAACGAATGAAGGCACTGGAGTATACAGAGGAAAAACAAGAAGTAACACTGAAGTCCGGGCTCCAGCGTCAGCTCTTCCACTATTGCTGTGGCCTCTTTGAGATTCAGTTCCTTTTATCTATAAAATGAAGCTAACACTACTGGCACTGCTTGTCTCCAAGGGTATGTCAGATCCAAATGATAAAGCACACTTTAAAGTAGTCTGAGAAACTGTAATGCACCACAAAAATGCAAGGTACTCCTGTTTTGGAAACAAACAACACTGTATCCTGAGAGTAATGCTAATTTTTTATAGCAACTTGTTCTGGGCCAAAAATCGGGTGTGATACAGCCGACTGAAATTTTTTTTTAAGATTTCAGAGGAATGACATTTATGAACCCAGGGATCATGAATACAAAAGCCCAGTAGTGAAAGACAATGTAAAATGATAGCATTTTGATAGCATTATGTTAAGAAAATAGAAAAACTAGAAGTATAAAAAGCAAAACCCACAGCTTTTCTCCCCAGTGATTTTCTTTAATATTCTGGGGTTTCCTGAAAATTCTGCTATAAATACTCCTCACTTCTTATTCCATGTTCTGCAGACTGATGTTTTTCTACTGCAGGATGGGCAGCATAGCAGAGAACAGCACTGGGTTCCGGAAGGAGAGCCCTAGGTTAACATCCTGGTTCCATTCACTTATTAGCTGTGTAAACTTGGATAAGTTATTAAACCTTTTTGTGGCTCAACTTCATCTATAAATGGGGATAATAATAGTATTTACCCAATCAGACACTTTCTGAGGTTTACATGAGTCTGCATTTAGAACAGTGTTTGACTTATGATAAGCATTTATATGTCTGACATACAATTATCATTCAAAAATTGCCTTATTTGCATATGAAGAGATGAGCCTAATGGCAAAATGAAAAGGCAATGGCAAGCCAATCTTTTTTTCTACACATGCAATTTAGTAGATTAAAATATAATATAATTTCTCCATTTTTCCTCTGACTTGCTTTTTAGGGAGAGGCTATATGCTAATCCTTACAGCAACACAAACCGGATTCAACACTCTTTGCTCACTACTTTCTTAAACTCCTAGAATTGGAATGAAATAAAGAAGTCGGAGCAAGGCAACTGAGAATAAGTGATTGTAAGAAGTTTGTGTGTGACTGTATGCACGTGTGCACAAGCACGCTCATATACAATGGGCTATGGTAATAAAGAAAATTCTGAAAGTAAAATTTAGCAGACACCTAAAAAACAAAATTGTGGAGTCACTGGGAATACCCATAGTTGACAAAAGTTTCATAAATATTTACTATTATATCCTTAAGACAGCTGACTCAACAGTAAACAGTGTAGCATCTCCTTCTTAGAGAGGTATCAAGATAATGTCATTTCAGAGACATATATCAACCAATAAAAATGAGTTTATAGTAATTACAAAGTTAAAACATAAACAAGAGTAAGTTTATTCACATCAAGAATACTGTATCAAACAGAAACCACACACACTTTATGAACCACCACAGATCTGTAAGACATGTATGTATAGGTGAATCGAAGTTGTTTTATGTGGCATCAGATAAACTGAGAAGTGTAGCAGAAAAAGGTTAAAAAATGTTGTAGTTCACATTTGAAGAATGGACTTGAATGTGGTTTATTTGAGTTTACATTAGTTCAGAATAGTGAATATATTAAAAATAATAACGGAAACTGTAAATGGTGAAGTAAATGCTGAAAACGCAAAAGAGGTGTTCAAACTGCAAGGTAAAAATTAACAAAGCACTGAGATAGTTATCTAAATACCATTTCCCAAAAGAAGAATAAGAGCTCTTTGGAGAAATGACTGGTTGCAAGCTGGAAACGTAAACGTTGGGAGATTTTGTCACCCCCAAAACAAACATGATATCAAAGAACACTAGGTTCATGTTAAAAGGACACATGGCCCAGCTTGAAGGGGCTCCCACTGACTAAAGATGAGACAATTTGAGGATCAAAAGGAATACGCCTGCAATGAACTGAAATACATCAATATATAAAAATCTATGAGCTCATGATGATACTTAAGAGCACCAGCTTCACTGATTCCCTTTGCAAGTTGCTAGGAAACTAGCAACACATTCTAAAAATTGATAATAAAAAGAAAACAATAATGCATATGAAAACAGAATAAAGCCAGAGAAAACAACAGTAGAACAATTAAAAATTTTAACCCTTTCTGTATGTTGATTATGAATATATAATAAAATATGATGAAATCATCTTTTTTTTCTTTTTAAAGGAGAAGGATCTCTTGTAGTCTTCTTCCGATGGAATTACCTTGTTTTGAAGGTTTTGTTCACTAAAATATTGCATTTATTAAGGAGTATATTTTCCCCTTTAATTAACCAAGATGGTCAATATGGCAGGCAGGAAACACTCAGCCAAAGGCAAATAAAGCTTGACCACATTATCCCTATCATATTGTGAAATGATGATCTATGCCAGGGGCCAACACACACTTTCTGTTAAGGGTCAGACAGTAAACATTTTTGGCTTCAAAAGCTATACAGTCTCTATTGCAATTAATTACTTGATTCTGCCACTGTAGTGCTTAACGGCCACAGACAATATGTAAATGAATGACTGTGGTTGTGCTCTAATAAAACTTTATTTATGGACACTGAAAACATATAATTTTCATGTATCACACAATATATATATTTTTAATCATTAAAAATATAAAAACCATTCTTAGCTGACAGGCTGTATAAAACAGGTGGCAAGCCAAATTTGGCTCATAGGCTGAATTCTGATTTAGTCCAATAAATCTCTTTAATCATCTCAAGAACATTACTTAAAGTGGTTCTTCATTTATGATTGCTTATTTTAAGTTCCTTTTAGATCAGAGTACTTCAGAAGTGTCAAAATGATTTATTGGTCAAATCCACTCAGTTTTATATCCTACAATAAATCATGACTATAAAATAGAGACTTAAAGCAAAATATAGCTTTAATAAAGTAGTAAAATTGAGTTTCGAAGTTAGAGGATGTAAATAATTACTGATTTTTAATAAATATAATTTAAATGAGCCCTATCCCCTTCAATGTGACTACCTTATTGGCACCATCAATTTTCAGAACAATTACAGAATTGGACTCACAGGCTATTTCTCTTGCCTATCCTTATATTGTGGAAAATTTTTTTTTCTCAAGATGGATGTGAATGATTTTTTTTAAAAGTCATAGTCATTCAGAGTTAAGCCTGAAAGATGATCAAATTAGCTTATTCTACTTAAGGCTCATAAACTGATCTTGAAGAGAATTTCAAATAAGGAGACTTGAAAATATTTTGAAGAATGGAGTAAGTATATGGCTTCCTAAGGTAACTGCTAGAAGAAAAATGTTTGGTGGATACTTAAATTCTGGTACACATTAAAAGTTAGTCTTGTCAAATCACACATTACTATATTTTACATTCAGAAAACACAAAGCAGTTCACAATTATGTAAACCTTCCACAAGACTGTTGTTACCTAATGTCATCAGAGCAGCAATCAACAACCATCCAGCTTGTGTGCGCTGAGCTGAAAGGCGGCTGTTTTGAGCAGCAGAACACAGTAAATCCTCTGCTAATGTCATAATAATCTATTTATGTACAGAAGAATAAGGCAAAAAGAAGAATATCAGTTTATAGGTTATTGGACAAATGACAGCAACTAACAATAATCTCTTGAAAAATTAACTCTCATATAATAAATGTAAGTGATAAAGGACTGTTATTCTTGTAGACTATAGCATAGGACAACGTCATACAGGATACTATAAAAGAAGTAAGTTTTCAAGGTTAAATACTGGCATATTGGGTTGTACACAGCAACCCTATAATTCTTTGTAGAACATACGAGACAACATTGCATGACTATTCAAGTTTAGCTGTATAGAATTTGAATTTATTTTTAGTTTTAAGCAACTATCTGAGATGTGTAATTACTAGAGAAAGTTTCATTACAGGAATCTCCCTTTTTAAAATTTTGCATACCACTTTGATACCTGAGTAGCTGACAACAGTCTTTTCAGAGGCAGTGTATTAGAGAGGTTAAAAGTACTCAAAATAGTCCCACATTGAAGCAAGTTTCACAGTAGAGTGGGATTTACTACAATGTTATATTTTAAAAGTCTATGAAACAGGCAGTATTATAAAACGAGAGGAAAAACCAGGTATTTCACATTTATGGATAATGCATGCTTATACAGTACAAAGGCCACGAGGCATTAATACGCCTGAGAAAACATCTCAGTTACCAATCACCCGCAGAAAAGCAGCAAGTATTATGAGTTGGCATATAAATTTGCTAAAGAGGAAGGCCAGCATATTTTAAAACAATCAATCAACTTACTACTGAGGACTACTTGCAGCCTATATAGTCAACGGATAATACTCCAAGAGTGAGGACAAACAAACCAGTCCTGTGTGCCTAACTAATAAGATCTGAGAATATGAAATTTAATACATGCAATGGCAATTCTTTGCTTAGCAAGATGTGAAGTATTAGTTTATAATATAACTAAAGTAATAAATTCAAATGAATAATATCTTCTCCTGAAGTTGTCAGTCACCTTATTCAAATGGTGTTGGCAATACTCAAAACAGTTTTAGAACTTTTGAAGTAATGGTATGTTTTTTTGCAAAGCCTAAACTGTGGAGAATATACTATAATACTCATTAATAATGACATAGGAGTGACAATGAGAAAGAAAGGAACAATGGTGATTTACTTATTTATTTATTTTTGGAGGAAGATTAGCTCTGAGCTAACATTTGCCACCAATCCTCCTCTTTTTGCTGAGGAAGACTGGCCCTGAGCTAACATCCGTGCCCATCTTCCTTTACTTTTTATATGTAGGATGCCTGCCAAAGCATGACTTGACAAGCAGTGCATAGGTCCGCACCCGGGATCCGAACCAGTGAACAATGGGCTGTCAAAGCAGGTGTGAACTTAACCGATGTACCACTGGGCCAGCCCCCTGGTGATTTATTTTTGAAAAAATAACCTATTGTGTGTGAGGTCCAGGTTATGAGGGCTTTCATTGTCAAACAATATTGCGACAATTTGCAATTCCTAGCTATTCAAAAAGAACCAAAATTCCCACACCATGTTTTGCCTATTCTGTCATACTTCATTAAAAAAATTCTTTAGTTCTCTTCAAAATTCTTTGTACATTACAACTGGGTTGTTTACTTACTAGGTTCTGTATCATTTACCTATTTGAAAGTGCTACATTCAAAAGCACTAAATTTATCCAGAAAACCCTATTTTTGGGCAGCAAGGCAATTTTTGGTAGACTTTTTTTAGTGTCATTATGAGCTCATGAGGTTTTATATGTTTATTGTTTTTCAATCCAGTGTTGTCATTACTTTTTCCGATGCACACATTAGCCCATCTTTGGTCAGTGGGAGTCCCTTAAGTTACCCCCTGTATCCTTCTAAAATGAACACAGTAGTCTTTGATGACTTCCTTGCCTTCCGGCATGACAAGATATTTTAGGCTTATATTGTGCATTTCCTGCCCCAGACCTGGAACCAGCCACTCCTCCGTGGAGTGCTGATTCCTTTTTGGTTGCAATGGTATTTAGAAACATAATCCGGGCACTAGGGATTTTCCCTGCTAGTGGGTTCTCAATGCTTTATGTCTTCTCACTGGACAGACTGAGGATGTTAAGTATTTTTTAAAAAACAAAATTATAAGTTCATAGTGATACTTTCGATCCAAATTTAACATACTTAATGAGGATTTTACTTAACTTTCTTGATTGCACAGCTGTAGCTTTATTTTTTATGTGGAAAATCTTGGTTCCTAAGAACACTCGTTATCTATCTTTAAAGTAAACTTTAAAGTTTACTACATGTAAACTAATTTCAAACTAGCAACACTACCACCAACTACAAATTATTACGTGAAGTTGACAATTTCCTTTGCGGCTCTCTTTTGTCTTTGCCATGCAATTTTAAATGCGCTTCTACGGCAGAACTAAATATATGGCAAAATAAAGCCTTCAGGAACAAGTTTTGTTACTAAATGGAGATCCTTCTAATAGAACGCACTCCTGTTTAAGTGTAGATAAAACATTTTTAACTATCCCTTCGTTTTCTACAAAAGTTATGCTTATATTTAACACTTAAGTAGAACACGTCATGGCTCAGAAATTTGCCCTGCATGGCTGTGACGGGATGATACACAGGAAGACAACATTTCTGGGAAAAACCTGAAACATCATCATCATACAGGTGGAGAATGAAATCATTACCTTGCCCTTTCCGTGAGGAATTCCTAAAGGACAATGTTTCACTGCTCCCAACAAAGCTGCCACAGCAAAACTAAAGCCAGTCACTGCTTCAGGTGAAGACTTAAGTACAGTAAGCCGCTCCAGGCAACGGTCTAAGAGGGGCGTTAGGTAAGACGGTAACGCCACAGCAACGCAGCGTAAACACCAAGCTGCTGCCAGTCGCACAGAGACGCTAGGATGAGTGCTAACTGAAATGACACTGTCCAGAATGCCTGGGAGGACAGAAAAAACACATGATGACAGCTCCACAGACAAAACTCACTTAGCAATAAAACAGTCAGAACAATTAAGCAGCCACATGGATATAAAATATATTATCTTTATCAAAAGCCAAATCAAAATAGAAAAAATAAGGGATACTTAATTATAAATAATTTTTTGCATCCAAAAATTAGTTCTACTAATATAGCTCATGAAAACTGGCTTAAATTAAGTCAGTACATAAAAGAAAAATTTTATTTCCTAAATAAGCCAAGGTTCTGCTTACTTTGAGATCATTATTCATTTGATACTAGCAATTAAAAATTATCAATAAATAACAAACACACCTTGAGAAGAAACATCATACCATGCTCCATTCTCCTTCTTTTTAATCCCTTCTGGGGCATTAATCTACATAATTAGTATACTTCCTATCTACCATATTGATATTATCTAAGAACAAAACTGATATTATCTGAGAACAAAATTGAGGCTAGGTCCTCAGTCGGCTACTAACCAATTATGAAGACAGTGGTGTACCACTACCAGAAAGAATAAAAGTTACATTTGCTATAATTCAATCAAAACATATTAATAGTTCATGTCCACTGCCCCTGAAATAATATACATCCTAGGATAAAGAGCTTGCAAACAAAATATAACGCAAAGCTTCAATCAGCAGGAAATGTATATCACATTAAAGGACAAAAACCACTAAAAACGATTTTTAAAAGTGATTAAGTAAAAGACGCCAGCCACAAAAGAGCACATACTGTATTACATTTATATGAAATGTCCACAATAGGTTAAGTCCATAGAGACAGAAAGTAGATTAGTAGCTCTCAGGGGGTGAGAAGGGGAAAGAGGTAGCGACTGCTACTGGGTCCAGGACTTCTGGGGATGATGAAAACATTCTGGAATTAGACATTGGTGGTGGTTGTACACCTCTGTGAATATACCAAAACCACCCAACTGTATACATTAAAAGGGTGAATTTTATGGTATGTGAATTATCTCTCAACATGATTAAACAGTGTTCAAAGAGAGAAATGAGTTTAGGTTTACTTCTCTGTTTCTCCATATTAACTTAACTATCTCAGGAAGGGGAACAGGAGGAGACTCAGAGACAACTTTTAATTACGAAAGCAAAAAAACTCAAATATATACATATTTTTAATAATCTTGATCATATATATTTCATAAAACATCTCTAATAAATGTACAGTGGAATCTCTAACAAATGAACTACATGAGGGAGATTTCCTGTTGAAAAAAAGGTGTCTAGAGTAAAAATAAAATTACAAGGTACTCAGATGGGTCACAAATAATAGATACCTGCACTTGAATCCTGCAGCAAAGGCGCAGCTGTGGTACCGAGACTGTGTATGAGATTTCCAAGTTCTTGTAAAGCACACACCAGCATATGCTGGCCGGCTGCTACATCTGCAGAGCCAAGCCGGGTTTCCAAATTACCGTCACTCATCACAGCATCTGATAGAGGTGTGAGAACGAACTAAGCGTCACTGTTTTAGTAAAATGTATTACAAGGGGTGGGCGTTAGGAGCAGAAAAGCATAAAGGCAAAAATTAATACCTCCACTTGATCTATATGAAATCCTTAAGGCAGTAACTGAAATACTAAAATGCGGACTGGCATCAATAGAGAAAGAACTGAATATAACAGATTTAGTTCAAGCAACCTGACCACAAATCCCTTATTACTCTTTTAGCAAGTGAAAAGGCAATGAAAGGGAAAACTAAAGAATGTTCCAGTTTTACTGATACACAAAATAAGCAGAGTGGATTTAAAACAGTACAGGAACTGAGATGAACTGTTTTGCTTTTTTTAAAAGATTTGTGGCATGTGGGATGCCGCCTCAGCATGGCTTGAAGAGTGGTGCCATGTCCGCGCCCAGGATTCAAACTGGCGAAACCGTGGGCCGCCAAAGCAGAGCGCGTGAACTTAACCACTTGGCCACGGGGCTGGCTCCAAGTTTTTAAAAAAACAATGTATTCAACTTCTATAGGAAGATCATGAATTCTGACGAACCACTATCACCATCCTTCAAGATCTGTACATATGCATGACAGCTCTTACCAAGTTAGATAATTTATGTCCCATCTGTATATTGACTACTCTGAAACAACTATTATAAAAGTGGTTTTTGTATTAAATATAGTAATATACCAGTCTAGCTTTTCCAAAGGGACAATTCCTTTAGCACCATTGAAACAGACTGTCTGAGTAGATCCATACCCACAACTTTCTTTAACTTCCAGATAGCCTGGCAAATATCCTTGGCAGCAGCAATTTGAGCCTTTTCTCCAAGAAGGCCTCCTATAGTAGCTCGAAGGATAAATGAAACACACCGGCGACCACAGACAGCATCAATCTGAGTTTGGGTGGCTTTAGGGTGCGACTGTGACACAAGGCTTAGGACATGAGAAAGAAAGGCAGCAAAATTTTTCTCTAGCCATGCTCCTCCTAGTGTTGAAACAAATACCACGTAAGCCTAAAAAAGAAAGGAGTTTTATCTTCAAAATGAAATAGTTTCAATTCTATATTAATGTCTTCTCTTCCACAAATATGCAGACTTTATTAACATTTCTTTTTAGTCTGTCCTCACTTATAGCCACTTTAGCTATAGAAATGCAGTACTACTTTTTTGTTTGTTAAGCCAAAATTGAAGTACGCAGTCTTTCAACTGAGATTTCACTTATGCTGTCTGTTTTATTTTGTTTGGTCAGACTGTGCAAAGATTCAGGACAGTCAGCCTAGCCAGCTAATATGTAAAATGTGTCTGTGAATTCTCTAAACAAAAGATTCAAGCTTAACATTCTGAACAAGAAAAAACAAATCTAACATATGAACACACTGTAAGAATTAACTATGTTCCAACACTATAACTCTAAGGGAATTTAGTTCTAGAAACCTGAAAGGAATTTATAGTGATGAATCACTGCTTTTTATTTTCATGAATGCTAAGAGTTTGTCTTACTCTAGAGATACAAAGACAGTAGTTTTCTTATGTAATCTCTTTTTTAGAAACACAGTTTGCAATTATATTTGGACACCTTACATTTTCATGAAGTCTAATATCACACAGTATAAAACAATGAGGACATGTAAATTTGAAAAAATACATTTGTTTTGAACTATAATGGCATTTAGAAAACAAGATAATTCAGAGACCTCTTTGTTGTTTCATTCTAAGACGATTTTCCTATGGTTTTAGGTTTTTATATTTTGTTTAGGATGAAGAATTTAAGCACTTAAGTAGATTACATGCTGTAATCTTTACTTAGGGGTTGAAACCACATACAATGGAAGTACGATACTGCCCATGCTAAATAATATGTACCTAATAGTTTAAATTCAAACTGTATAAGCACACATTAACACAATGGAAAACATGTTAAACCACAAGACCCATGAAGGCATAAGGCCTAGAAATAAATAATAAAATATTTGTGTTTCAAACGAAATAAACAAAAATCTCCCAAATTGTGGATAACAGCCTATTTAATTGGTTTGTTTGTAAATAAGGTTCTCTTACTTGTAATCCAGTTTTTAACAAGCATTCTGGTCTCACTGTATCTATTTATAAGTATGAGGGCATAAGTGATGACCTTGCGTGGTATCACTTCTGCCTGGAGTCAGACACCAACACTGTCCTTACAGGCCAGTGAGAACTACGTTTGGACACTGATCTGTGATTCTAACCTGAGTAACTCCAACTCGAACATCCCTACTGACTGAACTGGTTCCTTTCAGCATATCTCCACTGGCTCGAAGAAATCCTGAACTCCCACGTAGAAACCCTGTTCCTAGTAATTCCAGAACTTCCTCCAGAGATACTCTGCGAATGCTCTGACGTGAGGCTGCTACAACAAAGAACAAAACACGTGATTCGTATTTCACAGACTAAATTTTAATGATCTCCATCAGCACGTTAATAAAAACAAAAATAAACTAAAAATCCAAACAAAACGCAAAATTTACAGGACATTACACACATTAATACACAGTGACACAAGGGTTCAAAGGTCAAATCACAGCAGACCCTGAAGTACCATGTCAACGATATCTTAAGAGTCTGTGCCACTTTCAGATTTTGCCCTACTGTTCTCTTTTCCTCAAAGAAGTTAAAAGCCTAACAGTCTTCCAAACAATGGAAAACATAAATAAACTGCCCTCGCTCTCCATGAATGAAAACACTACACATTGCTTCGAAGATTCTTTTGAAATATTAAAAATGCCAAAATCATAATTCTATTCTTCCAAATGCTCTACAACTCTTAATGAAGCGTATATAAAGTAGCCACTGTGTCCTACTTTTAAAATTCTCAACTGCAACTTTTGTTACATCTTCGGTCTCTGAAGAAATCGAAGGCAACCATTACCCAAATTGCCCAGTCGGCCCTCAGGCTACAATAATTAAGACATTAAGTTAGGGCAGAATGTTTAAGTTTGTCTTCAGTTTGATACAGCTGAGTTTCTCCCCGTGAATGGCTAGCGGATAATATCTCCTTTTAAAAAAAGAACCCATTTTCTCCCTTTCATTCTTTTGAAAAATGGTCACAAGCTCATTAATGACTCAAGTCATACACAGTGGAGAAATAAACTCCTGCTAATCAAAACTAAGATGTAGATAACCATCTGAATCAAATGAAAACCTACAGCTGCATTTGGGACAGACACTTTAGTGAATAATACAAAATTCATGCCCTCGTGGATGATAAATTCTAGGAAAGAGAGACAACAATAAACATAACAAATGCCTGAATATATAGTACATTACACAGTGATTAAAAGACATGCAAAAAATAGAGCAGGTCAGGAATACTGGGGGTGGGGGGAAGTGGTGCTTGTGATTTTAAAGAGGGTCACCAGGGTAGGATTCAGACAAGCAGAACACATAAACACGGTTTGAGGGAATTAGGCATGCGTCTATCTGGAGAAAAAGTGTTCTAGGCAGAGGAAATAGCTAGAGTAAAGCAGCCTTGAGGAGGCATATGATGCCCAGTGAGTTAAAGCAGAGCTATGTTGACAGAGCACTGGAGGGGGCTAGGAGGAGACAGGCCAGAGTGGAAGGATGGGAGAGAGCAGAAGACTTAGGACCTTGTAGATCACTATAAGGATGTGAGTGAAGTGAGGGACAGTGCAGGAACTAGAGCAGAGGAGTGATACCTGTCACTATGCTGCTGTGCTGAGAGAAGACTGCAGAAGGGGGCAAAGGGGAAGAAGTAGGGAAACCCATTAGGAGCAATTTAGTAATTCAAGAAAGAGATGACAGTGGCTTAGATCAAGGTGGTTGCAATGGAGTGGAATCTGGATATACGTACATATGTATTTTTAAGATTTTTATTAGAAAAAATTTCAAAATTACAAAAAACCTGCAAGAATAATAAACTCCCATATATCCTTCACCTGGACTTACCAGGTTCCTTACCACTTTTTCATTTTTGAAGAATATGTGTAGGGCTAGTTGTTTTATAGAATAGCCCACAATTTGAGTTTGTCTAGTATCTCCTCAGAATTTCTGGCAGAAGAACTATCTAAACAATGCTGTAAGCCTTCTCAATGAATGACATAAAAAAGCACCATGAGGCATGGTGTCAGTCTGTTCCTTCATAGGTGATATTACCTTTGAACACCTGAATAAGGTGGCTGCCAGGTTTGTCCACTGTAAAATATCATTTTTCCCTTTGTAATTACTATGCAACCTGTGTGGTGATACTTTAAGACAGCATAAATGTCCTGGAACCCATCAAACCTTCATCCAAGAATGCACTGAGGATTCCTACCTGTAGAAATTATGTACTATAAGGACTGCAACAGAGGTCATTATCTAACAATCATTCCTTCTACATTTATCAGTTGGAATTCCACTGTAAAAAAGAGCTCTCCCATCTCCTTTACTTACTTATTTTCAGTATGTACTCATAGATTCCTTTTTTAATTAACAGGTTATAATCCATTTCTGTCATTATTAATTTTGACTCCAATAATATCCCGGATTTGACCAGTGGAAGTGTGTTCATAAAGCTGGCCAGTGGAAGCTCCTTACTTTTGGCACAACTCGATGTTCCAGACTCATCTTCAGACTTTCCCTGCCCCCATCCCATAATTAGCCACTTCTCCAAGGAGTCCCGACTCTGGATATATTTTAAGATTGTCAAGTAGAATAGTTATTGAGTGTGAGAGAAAAGAGTCAAGGGTAACTTGACAAATTTTGGTTTGAACACCTGAAAGAATAGAGTTGTCATCAACTTAGATTAGCAAGACTGCAAGCAGAGCAGGTGTGCGTATATGTGGGGGAGGGGAGAGCAAGCGTTCACTTTAGGACAAGTTAATTTGAAACATCAAATAGACATCCAAACACAGATGTCAAAAGGGCAGCTGGATATGAGAGTCTGGCATCCAAGACAGAAGTCTGGGCTAAACATATAGATCCAGGAATCCCTGATATATAGATGGTATGTAAGCCATGTGACTGGATAAGATCACCAAGAGAGTGAACACACGTAGGCAATGGGCCTCTTCTATGAGAAGACAAGGAATCATAAAAGAAGACTGAACAGGTATTTCTAGTAAGGAGGAAGGAAAATCAAGTGAGCATGAGGTCCTAAAAGGCAAGTGAAAAAAGACAACCATGAGGATCAACTGAGTTAAATGTTGCTGAAAGTCAAGTAGAACAACTGAGAACTGCCCACTGGCTTTAGTGAGGCTAACTATTAGAACATAAGCTCCAAAAGAACAGGGGCTTTTATGTGTATTGTTCAATAACAGATCCCACATGGTCAAAACAGATCCTGCCCCGGTATAAACACTCAGTAAATATTTGTTTATTCAATGAATGAACGAACGTGGAGGTCATTGGTAACCTCAACAAAAACAGTTTTGGGGAAAAATCCTAATTCAAGTGGGTTTGAAAGAAATGGCAGGAGAGGAATTGAAGACAATGAGTATCAAGAACTCTCCTGAGGAAGTTTGCTGCAAAGGAAAGAAGAGAAACAGAGCTCCAGCTGGCTGGGGAAGATAAAAGAAGATTTTTCTTTTTAAAGATGGGAGAAACAAAGGCATGCTTTTGTAGGAATAATCCAATAGAGAGGGAAAAATTAATGTAATAGACAGGAGACTTCCTAGGGCAACTCCTGGAGCAGGTGAGAGGATGAGCTCTAATATGCACTGACAGTATGGCTTTAATAGGAGATGGGACAATTCATTAGTAATAGTGGGAAAGTCAGAGCATATAGGTACAGATGCTGATAGGTGGGCAGATGTGGTAGGGGAGCCTACGGAAGATAGCCCATCACATGAAAAGAAGATGGGGAAAAGGGTCTAAGGTGAGAAGAAGGTATAAAATCATCAACTAGGAAAGTGGGAGAGGAACGGACCAGGGAAATACAGTATGACTGCCAGCCACTGTTAAGGACCTCCTCGAGGTTTGTGGTTAGGAAGTAATTTTAAAAGATTACATAAATCCCTGACAACTTATCTCATGTTAGATAAATGTCATACTCAATCCCTGCTTTTTAAGTGCCTTGGTATGACACAGAATCTACTTGAAGCCTGTTAGTTTTACTACAAAAATCATTTCAGTTCCTTACCTCAAAATCTTTGCATATTGTGGCTGAGTGTACAAACCTCCACTGCATTTGCTCTCCAAATTTATTATTATTATTACTTTTTTTGAGGAAGATTAGCCCTGAGCTAACTACTGCCAATCCTCCTCATTTTGCTGAGGAAGACTGGCCCTGAGCTAATATCCATGCCCATCTTCCTCCACTTTATACGTGGGACGCCTACCACAGCATGGCGTGCCAAGCGGTGCCATGTCCACACCTGGGATCCGAACTGGGGAACCCTGGGCCGCCGAGAAGCGGAATGTGCGAACTTTACTGCTGTGCCACAGGGCCGGCCCCTGCTTTCCAAATTATTAAGCACTATGTTGCTAAAAAGAACTCTATTATGACGTCTAGATCATTTTTCAGTTGTATGAAACTAACTCAATTATAACACAAGCTAGAACTCAGAGACGCAAGATGACAGAATTTCTAACAAAAGATCAGGCCGAAGTTTTTTAGAGTGGGTGAAGCTGATTCTTTACTTTGCTTAGTATGATTACAAACATGCTGGCATTAGTTTAGTGCTATTACAGGAAAGTGTACATTTAAATATTATTCACATTTGTTATGCAATTCTACATTCTGCTTGTTTTTACTGCAACTGGGTGCTGGTGCTAATGATACATTTATAGAAATGGGCAATTCAGATTTTTAAGAGGGTCTGATTAAACCTGTCTTCTAATTCCAATTTCTTAGGTGGCTTAAGATTTAAACCTCTTAAGTGCCCTGAACATTTTTTTCCTAATATGGATTTTTTTGTAGCTTCTTCCTCTTCCCATTCACCCCCTTCCCTCTCCCCCATAAAAAAGAAAGTCTTTTTGAATTATAAGATTTAGATGAATTAAAATGAAAATTTCTTATTTTAACTTTTAAACTTGTAGGTCTCAACTGGAGAAAGAGGGGACTGCACAGTTTGTTAGTGTCCTCAGGTGATTCTGATATGCTATATTTCTTGTCCTCTCTCTTTTTCGGTTGAGAAACACTGGATTTGGCAAAAACCAGAATCCTCCTTGATCTAACAATGGACAATGTCTAGAGCAACGCTTCCCAAGTTTTAATGTGCACACCCATTATCTGGGGATCTCGTTAAAATGAGAATTTGACTCAGTAAGCTGGGCAGGGCCTGGGTTTCTGCATTGCTTACAAGCCTCCAGGTGATGCCAGTTCTCCTGGTCTGTAGATGTTTGAGGAGCAAAGTTCTACAGAATAATTACATTTTTATTTGCATGAGGTTGTTTATTCTTTGGAGATAAAATGGTAAAATAGGTTTTCAATTATTCATCAACGTTTTATATACACTGTAGATTAAACCGAAACTCTCTTGTTTTCAAAGATACCTCATCCTTGCTTACTGCCTAGAAATGTATAAGTATGAAATAAAAACTAACACAAAGAAAACTATTGAAATATATTAAATGTTGAAAATCTGTCATTTGGAATTATTTACATCATTCCTCCCTTGTACCAACCCAGAAATGGCAAGCCAAATGTATGCAGCCAGATGCATGCTGCGAAAAAAAAAAAAACTCCTCAAGATTTAGATTATATCTCTTATTGGATGACACATCACAATTTACTTTTTTCCTAAAAACAAAGGCCATAATGCAAAGGAATACAATGATTGAATAAAATCATTTTTCAAGAGTTCCTTTATTTCTTTTCCTCAAATTTTTACTGAATTGTCTCAAAATGAAATCTTGGGTCCTACAGTAATATGTAGAAAGTAAAATTGTTTATATTCCGCCTCTTTTTCAAAGTAATAACGGGTAGCATTAATGCTACCTCTGCTTGTTTAAATCAACTGGGAAAAAATTATGGAAAACATTCTGAAAATAATTACATGAATTTACCTGTTCCTAGACGTTTAGAAATTATAGCTTTAGCCAACACTGTGCCTAGTAGCTTTGAAACTGCAATCCGCACATCATAATTAGAACCTTCAAAGGACTTAAAACATAGTGTGGCCACACTGTCCAGGTCTGTAGTCCACATAAAGACGGCCTCATGCTGAAGTTCAAGGAGACACTATTCAATTGGAAAAACAGAAATTAATGAAAAATAAAATATAAATGTCGGGTTCAGATCTATTTAAGTTTGTAGAAACTATCAAGGTCTAAAAAAAATAATACACAAATCCAAAGTATCTAAATAATGACTGTAGGGACAACTAAAAGTCATAAAAATTACACTACATAAAGCAAAGTGCCCCCAAAGCGGGGCAGGAGACCCAAAATGTCTTTAAGAATCAATCTGTTGGCTATGAGCAACCATGAGGATAATTCCAACATAAGCCAACAATTTTACTGTACCATCTAACCAACTATGTTAAGAAGGCATGATAAAAACAAAAATCACTTTCAAACAACATAAACCTTTATAACTTTAGTTTACACAGTTATAGAAAGTAAGCAGAACGGAGTGGAAAGAATACTTAAGCGTCTGGAAACCTGAACTCCCCATCCTTCAACACTGTGTTGCTAACTACTTGAAGAACCCTGGGAAATTCATAACTCTCAGGGCCTCAGGTGCTTCATATGCTAAAATGATAGGTCCCAGCTGATTACCAAGGATGTAGCTCTAAGATCACGTAGCTGTTACAGGGTTTTCACGGGGGCAAACTGATTTAATTTTCTTTATATTAACTTTTAGCAAATCTGCTTTTTAGACCATTTTACCTTTGCAGCAGCACAACGAACAGCCATGGATCTATCTGTTAAACAGGATCTAGCGGCTTTATAAACATCCCTGTGGCAAGATGTAGCAGCAGCTCCTAGTCCATTCAGTATATTTTGCAGACTCAGCATAATCTCATATCGACCTTGAGACTACCAAAGAGAAAAGAAAAAATTTAAAGAAAAAAAAAACACTGTGAAGAACAGCATTTAGCACTGAAATTTCTCATATATTAGAGAAACACTCAGATTTTTGTACACACTAACCAACCCATTCTGACATCAAGAAACATTGATAGTTGCTATGTTATGAAGTGTTTACTACTTGAAAGGTATTATTTACATATACTACATTTCAACACAATACAAACTGCACAAGGCTGATGCAAAGAGTAAACGAAATTATACTGAAAGTGCTTAGAACAAAGCTTGCACATTGGTAAGCATTCAATAAATGGCTGCAATAAGATGAGGTAATATGGTAAGAGCGCAGGGTCTGCCACCTCCTAGCTACATGACCTCGGGCAAATCTGTTTCTTTATGTCTAATAGTCCCCATCTCATAGGTTGTTGTGAGGATCAAATGAACTACTACACATAAAGTGCTTAGAACATCAGTAAATGCTCAACGGATTTTACAGCTATTAATATTTTACCATTCATTGGTCCAAGTAGTTTAACTCAGAAGTTAAAAGTCTGGGCTTTTGACTTAAGATGACCTAGGTTTGAATCTTAGCTCTGACCCTTAAGAGCTGTGTGACTTCAAGCTGTTCTTACTTACTTCTCCATCTATAAAATGAGGATAAGATAAACCTCATGGAGCTGATGTGAGAAGTAAATAAGCCTGTGTAGGTACAACATTCACCACAGTGCCTGGCACATGGCACACTTAAGAAACAGTAGTTGATTGTATTATTGACGTTTTACTAAATGCCCCACATGATTTCTATAGCCAAAGAAGTTAAGGCCACTTGAGGTAAGTAAAGTTGGAGGAACACAAAGATCAACATCAAGTATCATTTTGACAGTAATGTTATTAATCTATCTTCGTTCAAAGGAGCTAAATAGTAATTATAGGTGGACATAAAATGGGTGCTAATGGGAAACTTCTTTCTTTTGTCCCAGTTTCAAATGTTGTATATCCCTGGTGGGTGTGTATCAAAAGTGGGAGTCCCTATTGATATCTCCGAAATGTTATGGTACCTGATCAGCTAAATCATAAAGGTAAGAAGTAAGGAAGCAATAAACTACACAGTAGTAACTTTAAAATTTCAGAGACCTACAGAGTAATCTTCTGTTAACCATGGCTCTAAAGTGCATTATAGCTTATCCAATGGCGTTAAGAGGAAAAAAGTTTAAAGTGGCCATGCCTCAGTAAATAAAAGTTCTTACAGACACCTGCTTTTAGTTAAAAGCAGATTTATAGAAATTAGTCTCTTTTCCTGAATCACCTTCTTCAACTTTTCAGGAAACTACTGAGAAGTGATCTGCTGAGTAGATTCTCTCATCAGTTTTATATTATGGACCTCACTTCTCCATTAAGTTCTTGAATTAGCTACATTCCTCTTGAAATTTAACATTTTACATTTGAATTTTCCCATGGTTTATCTTGGTACACTTAAAAAAAAGTGTGTGTTTAACAAGCCAGCATTTTTACAAATTATTTCAGAGCTGTTTTCTAGACTATTTTTCTAAGTAAGGTAAGAATAGGAACTGGTGTGATATTTTCACATTTAAAGGTGCTGAGTTATCTTTAAAATTAGGGATCAGAGGGGCTGCCCCAGTGGTCAGTGGTTAAGTTTGAGCACTCTACTTTGGTGGCCCAGGGTTCATGGGTTTGTATCCAGGGCGCAGACCCGCACACCACTCACCAAGCCATACTGTGGCAGCATCCCGCATACAAGATAGAGGAAGACTGGCAGAGATGTTAGCTCAAGACCAATCTTCCTCACACACAAAAAAATTAAGGACCATAGATTTAAAATTTTTGATATACAAACATACAAATACTTTCATTTCAAAACTGAATGGTAAAACTGAAGTTGGCAAAGGATCACAGTATCTTGGAAGTCAAGTGAAGAAATGAGTACAAAAACAAAGGGTGTTCCACCGTGGGAAATGATGCCAACAAATCAACGAGGCTAAAGCTGAGAATACACTCCCCTGGCAATTAAAAGGTCATCCAGATCCTGGTTGTACTGACATCCCCATGCTCTTTCCTGCCCTGATTATTACACTCCTTACTCCCTTCTGCTGCTGGTACAATACTAATCCATCCATCGGGTATACAGTAGTTACCTCCTATGTATCTGGGTCCTTGGTGACAAGCAGTTGCTCTGGCACTAGTAAGTAGTATCAGATGGAAAAGGATCAGATAGTATCAGGGACAGGTCAGTCTGAGAAATACCTTAGCTTTTGCCCATTTGGATTTATCTGAATACACGAAATTTTATTGCATTATTGCTTTTCTAATAAAGATTCAACATACAAAGTACATATGTGTGTCACCTAGAAATACTTCATCTATGGATGTATTTATATACATACCTTATGTATACTTGTCATAGGTAAAGCTCTTATTGTTTTTTTGTGTGAGGAAGATTGGCCCTGAGCTAACATCCATGCCAATCCTCCTCTATTTTGTATGTAGGTCACAGCCACAGCGTGGCTTGATGAGTTGCATAGGTCCATGCCCAGGATCTGAACCCGCGAACCCAGGCCATCAAGGTGGAGTGCCCACTATACCACTGGGCCGGTCCCAGTAAGGCTCTTTTTCATTGGCTCAAGAAACCATAAAACTTACAAAATACAACCTTTTTATTCTTTGGTCAAACTTGTAGTTACTTACCTCTGCACTCTTCATAGCTTTAAGAATATTCCCCACTGTATCACTAAAGGTGTTACCCAGTATTCTACCCAACTTCTTGTACAAGGAACCCAAACAGACCACAGCAGCACTGAAACAACATTTAAATGAAAAATTAGTCATGGCTTAAAAAGAAGAAAGAAAAAAAATCTTATGACAGGTAATGGAGACTATCTAATTTTACTTTTAAAGGATAAATTTCCCAGAATCTACATCACTGTTAAATCCTAAGGCATAACACTCAGGTGAATATCAAATAATTACACTTTCAATAACAAGAATTTTTTAAAAGATGTACCGATCTTCAATTAAATCTCAGCCCAAAGACTCAAATTTTTTACAAAATAATTTGTAACAGAATTCAGCCTCATATATTAGATAATCAAAGATGGACTTGAAAGAAAAAAATAATGTTCTCATCAAGTCTGAAGTCTGAAAACTGTATGAGAAAATACAGTCTTCTATAAGCAAAAAATTAGATCAATAAAAATTTCTATAAATTACTATGTGGAACCATACATGGCTTATTGCCTGCTCTAAAAAACAGGTGATAAAATGAGCTGAATCCTATAAAGAAAGAAACTAAGCTATTCTTCTTGGGATCTTAGAACACTAGCATTTTTCTATAAGATAATTACTATTAATTTCCACTACTAAGAACTAATACACTAAAAGAACAACCAAAACGTGAAGAACTTAGAATATGTTTTTCTTAAACACTCAACTACCAAAATTTTAGTGAAACACATCTGATTCCCAAATCTAGACTTCAAACATGTCTAAAATATTTTTTAAAAGAACGGTTTCTCAGTCAATGTTAGATGGGAAAATGTTAAATTTCTTAAAAAGTTAGATAAAAAATGAGTAAAACAATTAGTATTCAGTTTCAAAATAATTATCAAGTAGTTTGGGTTCTTTACAAAAATTTTCTGTTCAGTTTCAACATTTAACTTACAGTTTAGTGGGAAGATAACTTGGAGAATCATCTTTGCTACGAATGAGATCATTACATTTATCGATTGCCTCGTAAACAGAGAACGTGTCTCCAATACTATAAAGAATGCCTAGATTCTTAGCAAGGAGCTTGCGGGTAGGAGGCCCTGGGGAGCTGTTCAACAAAGATAAGAGCTGCTCAACAAGAGTCTTCTGTCTCTCCCTTACATCACTCTAGAAAGGAAGGGAACAAAAAGACAATTCAAAGTCAACACAATTACATGTAATCCTCTAATAGGATTATTCTTTCATACATTTAAGAACTAACTAACAGGCTCTGGAAAAACGTAAAATTATTTTCACTAAAAATTACAAATAAGTTGGTGGCAAGGTCATCACACCACACGAATAGATGATTTGCCGCCCTGCTGATATCTCCCAAAAATAAATTCTGGACCATCATCTATTGGAGTCTCTGTGCACAAAGACAAGGGCTCCACCTCTTCTCTATCTTTATGTTTGAGAGGTAGAGCAAATTTGTATTTTAACTAGAGCTTTGTAGTTATTAAGCCTCGTCCCATACACATCTGCATAAATAAGCTGCAACCTATAACTCTCACCAGAGCGGACCTTGTAATGGTTACCTGTTTCACTCAGATCTTTTGCTAAGTTTAGTGCAATTTTATTTTTGTAAGCTTATGCATCTAAAAGCCAATAATGTTACTCCATTTTACTTGCCTGCTCTCTGAAAAAGGAGTACAGAATATCACTACAAAGGTAATGGTATTCAGCTGCTCACTGAGGCCTAAACTTCCATAATGAAATATCTGATAATTTAGTGCATGGATTTTTGTCTTTTCTTAAATTCTAATCGTCTCCATGAGTAATGTCTTAGCACCACTTTGGTAATACATATGTTATTGTTATTATGTAGGAGAATGTCCTGATTTTTAGATGTAGGCAAAAGTATTTAGAAGTACCACCTCACACAGCTCAGTAAATCTGTCAATCAAACAGGGCAAAATGTTAACAACTGCTGAATGCAGATGAAGGGTATGAGTGATCGGTATTCTTTTTTTGTACTCATTTCATAAGCTTTTAAGAAGGAATGTTTACTCAAAGACTCTTCAATTCAGATCTCCCTCCGCTTTTATAAGTGAAACTCTGATTACATTATTTAGCACTATACTGCACCAGGGCTTCATGCATATGGAGGTACACAAGGGACAGAAGATAAGCTCATTTCTTTCTGCTTTTTGGAAAGGAATCAAGTTCTTGTAATATTAAAACTGCAGGTTTTGGTAGGGGGCAAAAAATTACTATATTTAATTATAAAGTCTCAACACAGTCTAGTATTTGAAAGCTAATTTAGGTTATTCTGGACAAAACTAGAAAAGCAAACCAAAGGACACTTAGCTGACACTTTTTTAAAACCCCCCCCAAAAAACCCAGTTTTGCAATTTTACCCACCCTGCTGGTTGCTAGCAAGAGCTTGTCCAAATATCTCAACCAATCAAACAGAAACTCTGCCTTCTGAACTTCACCTAGCTGACTGCACGCTTCTTCATTCAGCAACAAGCTATGAGCTAATTCCATGCCTTGCAGAAAATTCTCCTAGCTGGTCACGATTCTTCTCATTAAACTTCAGTCAAGATACCTAAGAACAAAAATCTGTAAAGAGGAAAACAACATATTTTAAAAGGAGAGTGAAGAGGCAGGCAATCGTAACGCCAGAAATCTTCCACATCAGAGCACAAAGCATAATTAAATGTACACATCTTTTATAACGGCTCTCTGGCAAAACTGGGAAAATCCCACTACTAAACTCTAGCTAACACTGACACAAAATCCAACTTGTATTCTGTACCCGTTTGAGAGAGTAGATAGGCAAAAGAGAGTAGGGTCATTGACATTTATATACAAAAACTTGCTGAACAGAAGAGACA
The DNA here is from genome assembly GCF_041296265.1 of Equus caballus. Taxonomy (NCBI): domain Eukaryota; kingdom Metazoa; phylum Chordata; class Mammalia; order Perissodactyla; family Equidae; genus Equus; species Equus caballus. The sequence goes on from NC_091684.1 coordinate 182,427,503, forward strand.
TTCCACTCAAACTGAAAATTTTAAGGTAAGCTGGACTATGAAGTGCTAGATTTTCAGTTTTCTTTGTAGTCTAAATACTCTTTTACCAAAATGAGGCATGGTATATATTAACAAATGACCAAATATCCAGATCTCGTTCTACAAATCTATCTAAAATTCTACAGTCAAGTCTGACAGCTCTCTGGGCCTTTGCACATCCTGTCATTTACCTGGAAATATAAGCCAGAGCAGAGGGACTTACTCCCATTAGTCTCTGTTCCTCCAGCCTAATAGACGCTGCGTGTAGCTTTAGGCTAGAAGTTTTAGGAAAGTTCCATCTCAACCAGTACAGTTTCCTTATCTCTGCGAGCCTTGTTGTGAAAGCAAATTCTTTTTTGAAGGCACTTGGATGGATGTTGTCCAGGGATTGTAGCAATAAAGATCATATCTGCTCTGACCTAGATCCAATGTAGCCTTTACTTTCATTATAGCAAATAATCAACAAAAGACAGAAGAGGTTTGGTTTTGTTTTTTAAAATTCATCAGCATCTCCCAGGCACATCCTAGGGCCTTTCCAGAACATACATAACATAGAAGCACGTGTATACACATACACACAACACACATTTACACAATGGCATTGTGACTAAGGAATTTTTTATTTTTAGGAGATACATGCTCAAGTACATTGCAGTAAAGCAGCATGATGCCTGCAATGCGTTTTCAAATGGGTAAGCAAATCAATCAATTAGCCATAAAATACGGTAAAATGTTGACAGTTGAATGTAGGTAGTGGGTATGTGACTGATCATTTTACTATTCAGTTTTTCTGTATTTTTTTAAAGATCACAATAAAAAGGTGGAAAAATTATTTCAGATAATAGAAATAAAAAAACATAAGGTGGCTTTTTAACAAAAATCATTACTACTACTTATACGAGTGACAGCTATCATCAAGAACATTACACAACAAAGAAGGCACCATATACATAAAACACGGACACTCTTGTTCACTAATATATCAAAAATAAATTTGATACTTTATAAATAAAACTCCAAGCTGAAAAGAAACAGGTAATTGGAATTGCACAGAAATACAGATAGAATGCCACAGATAATTAAACTAAAACATTCCAAACACACAGGTCACATTCGCCTGAACAAATGTCAATCTCCTACAGAGAAGCCAGTCAGCAAACATGGATCAGAAAATCAGATGGGAGGCATGGGGAAGGCTTTTCTTTCTTTCTTTCATTTTTGTCTCCCAGAGAATTTACTGGTATAAAATTACCTAGAGTATCAGATCATCATAATTATTATATAACTGAAAAGAGCCTCTTTAAAAGACAGTAGTCACAAACTGGTACCCCGTTGGCCATATGAAAATCTGGGTCCAAGTGCCCATTCAGCAAGGAACGGCTGAATCTAAGGGGTGTAGGGTGCTCCAGCAGGCCACAGTTGCCACCTGGCCTGCCTTATGCATTTACATTATCTGCCAACTTCAATGGGTATTTAAGTTTTCAACTCCTCCGCTTTCTTTTTTTTTTATATTTTAAAGATTTTATTTATTTATTTTTCCTTTTTCTCCCCAAAACCCCCCAGTACGTAGTTGAATATTCTTCGTTGTGGGCCCTTCGAGTTGTGGCATGTGGGACGCTGCCTCAGCGTGGTTTGATGAGCAGTGCCATGTCCGCGTCCAGGATTCGAACCAACGAAACACTGGGCCGCCTGCAGCGGAGCGCACGGACTCGGCCATGGGGCCAGCCCCCTCCTCCTCTTTCTTTGTCTTAGCTGCGTCCTCTGGCTTGAGCCAATATTCTAGATTCTGACTGTGACGCTGCCCCAGATGCCAAAAGACAATTTTCACCCACGCACCCCAGCTGCCCGAGCCTGTGTGCTGCTTTAGCTATTGGGGCCGTCCCCTCCCAATCAGTCCTGCCTACCCGCCCAGCACCACCCAGGACCTGGCACTGACAATCTGCAAAAAAAAAAAAAAAAAAAAAAAGCACCCATTAGATTATGTTCATAAATGTCAATTTTAAGGAACAAGAACAATATAAACAATGGCGCTAACAGATTCACTTTTATAGAGACAGCATCAATTTTAGCTTCTTGTTTAAAAAAATCCTTTCTTATATTATTGAAGTAAACTGACCAAAATATATATAATTAAGGATAAAGTTAATAAATATTAGAGAAATAATTTCCGGAAGAAATCTACTAAGTATACAGAAGGTGAAAAGCAAGTTTGCACTCAATGTCTACAATTGTGTGAGGAAAAAAAATAACCTCGGTAACAAAGAGAAAATTTCTTGTACCCAGCAGGGCAAGCCAAAATCCTATCTTAAGAATCAAATTACCCTTTTTAGAGGTCATTAGGATTGCTGAAGAGACATTTTTTTCCTTAGGCAGCAGCAATATTGTGGTGTAAAATGATCTATCAAGAAGCAAAATAGCTAACACAATGCAATCATAAATAATTCAGTAAGAAGCCTGAGATCATAAGCAGAGCATAAAGTTATCTCCGATGCCCTCAATACGTTCCTCATACAAATTACTCCTAAAAGAAGCAGACAGTTCATACTGGCAATCCCACGCCTAAAGCCCCAAGTCCAAATCGTGCCTATGATCTCCTCAGGCGCACTACCAATGAGACAATGCATTTTGTAAGTAACAGATGTTCCTGCTCTCTCCTGAAGCTTCACTTTAGGAAGATGAATACAAATGCAGTCAATCTACCAAACGTTTTAACATAACCACAGCCCCGGGGCTACATATACCTGGAGAACGGCTTATTTTTCCTTTCGAATGTTTCTCTTTTCCATTTTTATGTTTCTGTTGAGATTGCAAAGTGATTAGTTTATTAAAAGTGAACATATATAGCAACACATTTTTCAAAGTAAAACTATGCTACTTAAAAAAAAAGACTTCATAAAACTGCTGCTCCAACTGTAATGGCAGCCATTATTTTTGACAGAAGCTAGTATTTATTGACCACTTACTATACTCTAGGCACCACTCTAAGTGCTTTACATTTATTTTCTTGAATAATTCACAAAACTGTTCATGGGGTAGCTATTTTTATTAGTTTTAGATTAAGACGAGGAAACTGAGGCACAGAGAAGCTTAAGTAGCTTTCCTAAGGTCATACAGAACCTAGTGGTTCACTTATGCAATCTGACTCTAGATTTATGACTTTAACCACTAGATCCAATGCTGCTCGTTTCATCCAGCCAAGCCCCTCAAACACCCTGAAGGCAGCCATTCTTAAAAAGCTTGGAACTTGTACAGAATTCGTGGATAGTATGGAACTACATATCACTGCACTGTTTCCAACACAGAACACCAAGTTTCTGTTTTTATAAGTTTGAGAATCTCAGAATAAAAGATTTCTCAGGGTGTTTAATAAGGTTGGTGTGTAGTACAAATCTCCACGAATGCAATATAGTATGAAGTATTCATCACTGCCAGCACAATAGTACTTCCAGAGCTAAGTAAGCTGTCCCATGGAGAAACATTAACACGTACCTGCTACGATCCCTCATCCTCTATCTTTAAAAGGTACACGAGAATATCAGTTCCACTACCTTACAGCCAAATATTACACGTGCTTGCCCTAAGGCCAACAGTTGAGCTGAGTTTACAAAGGCCCTGAGATGCTTTTTAGACCATGCATTTCTGAGGCGCTGTTTACTTCCTTGGTAAGAAATGTCTGTACGTAGTGTATGACAGAGACTCCTGGTGACTCAGTCCTAATTTGCATCCCTGAAGTCTTCCTACTGAGAAAAGCAGCTCTGTGCACTGTCTACTAGACCTAAGCAGCTAAGGTACTGTCCAAACCATGCTTCTCAGTCGGGGATAAGTTTGTGTGCCAACAGAAGAAACATGGAGCATATTATTGGAGGATCAAATTTTACTTCAAGGTTTCCTCTCTGATACGAATTTAAAACATTATTTTATATTAAAATATGCAGTTAATATGCAACAGAAGGTAAATAAAGTGTTTCAAGACAAAACATGAGACTTCAAAGAAATTCTGAGTATGACAATGCCTTTCTAGACTTCCTTTAACAAAGGCACTCTCCTCTGCTGGGAGACTACTACATTAAAGGAAAAGTTTAAGGACCACTAAGCCACTAATAAGTTGAACTATGTGAACTGCCATTTTTATAGCTCAAAATGGCTAAATACTGGCAATTTCTTGTGATTAAATCTAAATATCACGCTCAGTCTTCGAAGATCTGGCATGGTACAGAAAAAGCTAATGTCTGCACTTTGCAGCGTCTTCTCAAGCCAGTGACTCTCTTAACCGAGAGTAACACATACGTATAAATATTGTTGACTGCTGACAGAAAGACGAACCAGGAGGGAGCCAAATTTCCAAGGTTTGCTAGAATAACTTACTCCAAAGCCATCTCCAAGAGCAGTTATCAATTTGTATTATCAACAAGGGCCAACTTTCCACCTGAAAATGAGTTAACATCAAATTTATGTAGGCAAGGAAGTGTAAGCACCTTCAACAATTTAAAAAATAACACAAAAGAATAAAACAGGCTACCGATTATGCCAGTCCTGATAGAAAGTATTAACATAAGTTTCTCTAACTAGGGTTTATAGATCTATTTTGATAGAGATGGGAACACACATTGAAATTTATGAGGAAAAAAGTCTTCTTAATCTTTCCGGTCATTTCAGTTTCTTAAAATGTTTTAATTTTGAGGATGGAAAATAAGAATAATCACAAATAAAGAGAGCACCAAACACAAAATAAGATAGGTTTGTTGGATTGATTTGTTAGTTTTTTCTTTCCAGAGCACGAAAAGACCAGTTTACAAAATGAACAAGCCACTAAACAGTAAATGGAACTAATTCCAGAATGCATCAAGGTGGCTGAAGTTTTGAAATATGTCTCATACTTAAATTTCAATTACTTTTGACTGTCACTTCTCTAAAAAACATCATGACAGCTTCAAGTCAGCCTCCAGTCTTTATTTTCTCAGTTTTGTTCGAAAAGCATAAAGTAAGCCAAAAACAAAACAAAAAACTCTCAAGATCTCCCATGCTTCAGGAAACATACATAAATCTTAAAGTCTAAATCTTTCAAACAAAACAAAACAATAATTAACTTAAATCTAGAAAGGAGCTGGATCATTCTATCCTGACCTAAGATTCCCCTAGCCCTGTGATTTAGGCTTTGCAAAATTATAGGTTACAAAACAGGAACACACAAGATACACAGAGCATTAAGTCTCGCTTCAGATGTTGCCTAAGGAAAGCTGCCCCTGGCAGGGAGAAAATGAGGCCTCTTCGTTACTGTACTTTAAATATCCCTAGGCACAGTCTAAAGTTGGTTTGCTGACACACTTAACCACGATACTGCACTGGCTTTAGCGTAAAACGGACAATGAAGAAATCATTTATAATCTTAGAATTATTTAATACAGTTTTATCTTGATTTTAAAATCTTGTCTGTATTGATTCCATCTTTGAATCTGACATATCTTGCTTCTTTCTTTCTACCACAAACTATTTCAAAATTCAGCTAAAAAAATCACTTCCTTCAGAAAGCCTTTCATGATTAATCCCCCTATTGTACTGTCTCCTCTTGGCTTAGCACTTTTTCCATTATTATATTTATGCTTTTAAAATAATGTTTGGCTTCTCCAGCCATCACTTAGATTGTGTGATTCTTGGGGTATTTTTCCAAATCATGATTAAAAAATCTTAAGATTATTAGACTAGTATCATTATGGGTAATGTTCTCTTTTCTAGTCTCCAAATTTCTAGTGGTTTAAAAACTTTTAAAATGAAACCCTCAAAAACCAATCAGCAAACTAAGCTTCTGTCCAATTTCTAACTTCTAAAATTCACAACAGTGTTTGTCAGCACCATCTTGGTAACATTACAAATGGGGGCGCCCATGTATAGTCTGATGTTCACGGCTATGCCTTTCACTGTCCCCACAGACGACCAAATCATAAAATGACAATGGGAGCTTTTAGTCACCGAGCCAGGAACTTTTTAGGGGCCTAATTTATATCACCTCTAATCATCACAAAGAAAAAAGTAAGGAAGGTATTATTGGTCCCAATTTTATAGATGAAAAAACTACAAAGACGCCAGTAAACAGTAGAATAGGATGAACTCGGGTCTCTGGCAACAAAGCTCATTCTCTTTCCTCAGTGCTAGGAAGCCTTTCCAAGCAGGGAGGGGAGACTGTGTTTTTGACATTAAGATGAAGGAAGGGATAAAACGTGCAGAACAAAGACGGTAGGGGGTGGGAGGGGAAGAGCATTACTTTATATTTGGGCTTTTTCTCTACCCATTTCTCCCTACATCTTTCCGTAAATCACAAACTTGCCTTTATCTCACAACTCCTCCAAGGATAAGGATCAAACAACTAAAAAGGGAGTGCTAGACATGAAAAGATGCTCATCATCGCTGATCATCAGGGAAATGCAAATCAAAACTACACTAAGATATCACCTTACACCCGTTAGAATGACAAAAATATCTAAAACTAATAACAACAAATGTTGGAGAGGTTGCGGAGAAAAAGGAACCCTCATACACTGCTGGTGGGAATGCAAACTGGTGCAGCCACTATGGAAAACAGTATGGAGATTCCTCAAAAAATTAAAAATAGAACTACCATACAATCCAGCCATCCCACTACTGGGTATTTATCCAAAGAGCTTGAAGTCAGCAATCCCAAAAGTCCTATGCACCTCAATGTTTATTGCAGCACTGTTTACAATAGCTAAGACTTGGAAGCAACCTAAGTGTCCAGGAACAGACAAATGGATAAAGAAGATGTGGTACATATATACAATGGAATACTACTCAGCTGCAAAACAGAACAAAATCATTCCATTTGCAGTAACATGGATGGACCTTGAGAGAATTATGTTAAGTGAAATAAGCCAGCGAGAGAAGGATAATCTGTGTATGACTCCACTCATATGAGGAATTTAAAATTATGGACTAAGCACAGTTTAGTGAATACCAGGGGAAAGGTGGGGTGGGGGGGGGCACAAAGGGTGAAGTGGTGCACCTACAACATGACTGACAAACATTAATGTACAACTGAAATTTCACAAGATTGTAACCTATCAATAACTCAATTAAAAAATAAAAAAATTTAAAAAAAGCAGGAAAAAAAAATAAATAAAAAAAATAAAAAGGGAGTGCTGGAGGGCCAGCCCACTGGCATAGTGGTTAAGTTTGCAGCACTCCTTTTCAGTGGCCCTGTGGTTCATGGGTTTGGATCCCAGGCAAGGACCTACACAGCACTCACCAACCCATGCTGTGACAGCGTTTGACATGCAAAGTAGAGGAAGGTTGGCACAGATGTTCACTCAGGGCCAATCTTCCTTAACAAAAAACAAAAGGACTGTTGAGAAGGCAGCGAAGAGAACAACACAGATGAGGTAGGTAAACCACTGCAGGAAGCTAAGCATGTCAAGACAGTAGACCTATAACAATGTAGAGGAGCGATTCTCAACTCTGGCTGCTTTAAAAAAATACCAAAGACAAGCCTAAACCAACTGAACCAGAATCTCATTTAATCCTAATATCACCACCATACAATATGTATTAGCACTATTAATTTAAAATAAGAATACTGAGATTAGATAATACAGATTATTTTAATAGCTGACTGGTGTCCACTACGCTCTCATAATTCATCTGTTAAATTGGGTAAGAAAGATTATCTTGGCATAATTTTTAGATAAGCCCACAGCAACTGCAAATGCTTTAGAAAATAGCAGGAAAATGACAATGAAAGTCAAACTTATATTATCTGACATGAACTTAGTCTTCCTAATTCTCTATAGCAACCCTAAAAATGAATTAGTTATCATTACTTAGTACTTTAAAATGTTAAACAGTACTGATTTAAGCTCAATTAAGAATTTGCTTTACCTAAATGGCTCAAAACGACACGTACATTAAATCTAAATAAGATAAATACAGAAACTTTTATAGCCAATACTAAGATTTCAGAAAAGCTTATAGTTCTATAGTGACAGTACAAATGGTTTAAACTCTTTTGGAAAATATAATGTATTAGAAATCATAAAAATATCAAAACCATCTGACAAAAGAATCCAGCTTTTGAAAATTCATGCTGATGGCAAACATCAGAATCGTTAAGTGCTGATTATAGCACTATAAAAGCGAAAACTGGAAACTTACAAGTCCAACATTACAGAAATGGTTAAAGTTTGACATATTCAAAGACTATTAGGCTTTCATTCAAAACTATAATTTTGCAAACCGCAAGTGCAGAAGTTTTACATGTTGAGAGAGCCCCACAAGTGAAGCAGTGTTTCCTTCCTAAAGAGTGCTTTGTAGAACAATAGTGCCAAAGAATGAGGAAAAGTGTTGTGTGCAGGGAAAGGTCCAAATACTTCTGGGAAATGCCTGGTTGCGGTCTTCTTTCCTACAGCACATCTCCACACGTGATATGGTCACGTGCACTATGCACCGCCAGGAGGGCCCATATACAGAGCACTGGATGTTTCTCACCATGTTTTAACTATAGACCTCTCCCTCACTTCGACCTTTTCCTTTTTTTTCCTTGCTGCGAATCTTGTGCACTGGTGTTCTATAGAACACAACCTTTGTAATACTAATCATTGAAAACTACTCTAAGTCAAAAAATTAATTCCTTTTTTTAATACTATGATAGGATTTTTATTAGAAGGATATATAACAAGTCAATGTCACACTTCTACTTAAAAGTGACCATTTCTGATTAATATTTTGGATCAAATTATTTAACATTCAGAATTCTAAATATAAACAGAATCTTCTCTTAGCTATTCCTGGAATATAAATAAAGATAGTTTTAATTAACCTAGTGTATTTTAAGATTTATCAGTTCACATAAAAATCTGTGTTATTCATATTTTAAAGTTTCACATCACATCCTGTCCAAGCTAAAAATGGCGTGTTGCACCATAAATTTTAAAATTTGACTTTCGTAATTCTGAACACAAATTCCCATAAAATCAACTTAATCCATGTTTCTTAAGTCATAGCACAGAAGTCTAACTTGTAATGTGCTCCAGGCACAGCACTGATATCTTACTTTAATATATAATGAAAATACATTCAGTGTACCAAGATTCCAAGAATATTTCCTGCAAACTTGGAAGGAATGGGGAGAATACTGCTTCTTATCACTGCATAATACAAGTCAACAGGAATGGCAGATACACACAGCTCCAAGAACCAACGGGAAGCACATCCTATAGAACAGACAAGTTAGGAATGGAATAGGCAAGAAACAAGAGTTACAGAGATGTGGAAATTTATAAGATGGTGGGATAAGAACAGGCCAGAAGTGGGGATACAATTTACTCTGCCTTCGTCTTCTGTTTTTCCTAAGTACTGTAGGTTACTGTTAGGGACTGGAAGAACGGCGGAAGCTGGTTCACTGAAGGAGACTGCAAATGGGGCCCCAACTGGAGTCTAGTGTTTCTGGCAATTCTCCTTCAAAATTACACAAGAGAAAGCCCCTGAAGGGTAAAAGGAAGTGTTGGGGGTGGGGAGAAGACTGAGCAGCAGGAACCAACTCTAATACGGCAGTGATAGGAAAAGGAACTACCTTTTTTTGAGCATTTACTTACTAGAAACTTTTACTATCTCATTTAATCTTCATAACATTGAAACTTAGATATTCTCATTGTACAGACGACAATGAGTTAAGAAATTTGTCCAAGGTCAAGATGTGATTTAAGAGGAAAAAGAAAGAAGGTAGTGCTTACATGTGCCTAGTTTCAATGTCCATGCTCCTTCAACTACTTCACACAGCCTCTTCATACAGTCTCTAATCTCCCTTACTGACAGCTACTGCCATAGCTGCCAACGAAGCTTCTAATCCTTATAACTTTGTCACTTTTTCTCATCACTTCGCTCTCCTCTTATGTCTCCAATACTTTGAGGCTTTTGTTAACGTGTGAGGTCTTCCAGAGACACCAGCTTCCAGAGGGCTCTTTCCAACCAGACAGTAAATCAATAAGTAATAACAGTGTTAGTTTAGGCTTTAGCTATTCCTGACAATTTTTATCACCATTCATTCCACAAACGAACTCTTCCATTTCTCCCGGGGAAGGGAGATCTCATTCGGACATTTGGGAGTGTCAGACAGCAGATTTTAAGGTAAGAGAATTTTTACCCTTCTATCTCCCACCTCTCTCATCTGAATGTCACTGACTGAGCCATCTCGCTACTTGCTACCTAGTTGAGAATCCAGTAACAAGAAGTGAAAAACAAACCAAGTTTTTTTAAAACACAATATATAGCAATTGATTGTTTCAAAGATCATGATCCTTACTGACATAAGTGTCTTGGTCCCTCAAAGCCTATTCACTCTTAGTTTAGACATGACTAATAATCCAGTCATCTGGATTCTAGCTAGGGTGGAGTAGAGCGCCATTTTAAAAGTGAAGAAGCAAACTCACTGGGAGCAGGAAGAAGTCAGAGCAGGCAGCTAATAGTGATGGAAGTGACCAAAATACTATTTAATATAGATGTTTGAAAAAGCAGGGCAATACGGGGCTATTTAGTACAAGAGCAAAGTGCACAAGACGCCATTATTCCCCTGGCTCGGCAGGGTACAGAGGAGGCCAGGAATCCCTGCTCAATTTCCCCAAATTACTCTATCCTTGTGTTTGCTGCTCGTGCCATCTGCTACCTAGCACTTCCGAGTATAGCCATTAGACCTGCCTGCTTTAGAATCTCCTCCTTTTTCCTCTTCAACTCTAACTGTTCATGGCTTTTACATTGTGGTTAGTATTCACAGACTCACCCTTAATCCGCACTATGGTCTGGCATCTTGATTATTCTCATAGTTCCCACTTCTAAGTCACAACATAGCCCATGCAACACATGGCCTAGAATTTAGCTGTATTTCCGACCTTCTTGGGGCCCCACCTGAGGGCTTTCCTTAGCAGACACTGCTTCTCACTCCCTGCCAGATGCCCAGCCAGGCTCTTAACTTTGCAAGTGTAACTCCCTTCCACAATTCCATTATTACTCTGCCTTCTGGCTGCCACGGTCATGGTACACCCAAGTAACACAGTCAACAGACCATCCATTACCTCTAACCCCCAAGTAGATCTAGGGCAGCCCTCCGTAATCCAACTCATTGATATTTCTGCAGCAAAAGATAAACATATTTGCATAAGGTGGGATAAATAATGACTATGAGTAGCTTCAAACCAGTTCAGATCATGTTTTGCTCCCATATGAGCTAAGAAAAACACTTTTCAGAGTCTTGTGGACTCCAGAATTAAGATTAAGGGATTTTGTACCTGTATATGTTTTTCTTCCTTTTTTTTTCCCACTTTTCGGATTTCTCTCAAAATATTAAAAAAGAATTTTTTCTTGTGGTCTCAATGGGTACTTTCAATTTTATGATAACTTTACTTAGATAAAAAACGTATTGAATAAAGAGGTATTATTCTGCATATATACACAAAACCATGCATATATTCAACATAGAAACCTACAAATACAACAGAAATGGAAATAGATAGATGCCACTGTAGAGTTATCCACAGAGAAGCATTATTGGGGCACTAAGTACAACTAAGTTCCTGAAAAAATACAGGGGCCCGCCTCGTGGTGTAGTGGTTAAGTTCACGTGCTCCACGTGGGCAGCCTGGGGTTAGCAGGTTTGGATCCTGGGCACAGACCCACACACCACTCATCAAGCCATGCTGTGGTGGCAACCCACATACAAAACAGAGGAAAAGTGGCACAGATGTCAGCTCAGGGACAATCTTCCTCACCAAAAAAAAAAAAAAAAAAAAGTTCATATATAAAACATTTTATTTAGTGAAATTAGAATCAAATGATGGTTTTAAGATTAGCAAAAGTATATGCACAGCTTCAAATATTTACAATTATCACCTCCTACAAGTTTTCCTTCTTTCCTGTCATAAAACTCGCTCAAATTTCTTAGGCAGGTAACATTAACAGAGTGCCTTAATATGGCTATATTATGCTTCTTTTTTTTAGAAATAATTACCTTTTAAGTTGCCACTAGAGTAAAAAAAAAAAAAAAAAGCCCTAGCATGATTCAGGATACACGCTTCAGTTTCAATGTGTTGGGTATCTGTTAAGAGAGTCTAATTTCTCCTCTGGGTCTTACTGTAAATATGTTTGATTTCATGTTCAGTTACACTTTCAGTAATTTTCTGTCTGATCTTTTGATCAATTGCTATGTCACTAGATTCATGTTAAAAAAATGTTCTGAGTAAAAATAACTGTTACTCGTGATAAACACCATGAAAGATTCATTAAAGAGTTTACCAAACTAAAAAACTTTTCCACACCAGATCTAAATTAAAACAAAAAATTATAAAGTTGTCAGAGAAACATAAAAATCCCTCCCTTTCTCTAGTCTTCCAAAAGGCTAGGATCACTGAAATGAAAAACTTTATACTAGGTAAATATAACAGAACAGCCACGCCCCTCCTCCATCATTACACACCTAGAATCCAGAAGCATTTATGGGATCCTACAGTTTACCTGACGCAATAAAAAAAAAAAAAGCAAGATTAAGAATTAAAACTGAACTTAACCTATTTCCTCCTACAAAAGATTTACTGATTAAGAGTTTAGAGTTCTAGTCCAGGGTTGGCAAATTTTTTCTGTAAAGGATCTGTAAACTACTTTAGGCTCTGTGGGCCATACGGTCTCCACCACAATTACTCATAACAACACATAAACCACCATAAACAACAGATAAACGAGTACGGTTGTGTTCCAGTAAAACTTTACCAAACCTGACCACAGGCTGGATTTGACCCACAGGCTGTCAATTACCAACCCCTATTCTAACCCAAAAAATTTAACACTAGAACTAGACAAGAATTCAATTAAACGATATAAACAAGTTTTTACTAGTGCCTTAAGCCTCAGTTAACTCATTTCTTAAGAGAAGATTAATAAGTTTCTGCAGTCTCCTCAAAAAGCAGAAGTGCTTTTTATATGAGGAGTGTGGTCCCATAGAGGACTGTTGAAAGCCATCAACTACACTATGGTTAATTAACAAAACACAGAAGACTCAATAAAGCTTTTCTTTTGTTCAACGCAGATGCCACTAAACTGGCTAACCAGCATCCAGAATGAAGTAAATTTAGAATATGTAGGGGCCAAACAAATCCAGAGTTTAATCCTTTACTTTATTCATAATTAAGAAAGCCTCACGAAGGATATAAACTGCCTCAATCTCCTTTTGAAATAAAGCTGGAAGGAAGGAAGACAGGTGCACTACCTAAAGACAAAAGTACTTAAATTTTTTCCTTAGAAAATGTGTTTACTATTTGTGTAATTTAAACAATTTTTAAGGTATTTTGGATTATATATTTTCTGTCACTAAAGTCAGATACAATGACAAAAAGAAAGGAAGAGAAAAGTAACCTAGGATCCATAAACAGTATTGGAGAAGCTTAAGCTAAAATTCAGGTCTCCCGAGTCTTCTCCTATACCACAGCTACCTATATAAACTAACAGCATTCGAAGACAGATCCAGCCTCCAGTACTTTTTCCAACTGTTACTATCCTTATATTATAAATCTTGCCTGTTAGTCCATTTTATTAAACAAAAAAAAAATCAAAGGTATTACAACGGAAGACAAAGATCAGCTTCAACGTCGATCTAAAGTCACTTTCTCAAAGACGCACTTTCAAAAACGTCTGGAAAATGAAACAGGACAATTCTGCTCTCCCCACCCATCTAACGTCCAGCTCTCAGGACACTTCCGCTTCCCTTACACTTCAAATAATCTCGCCAGAGTATTTTCTCCGAAAGTTCTGAACTGTACTGGCGGGCCCCTTTTCACCCCTCCTTTTAACGTCTCTAGGCTATGAGTCCCTTAAGGGCGCCGAACCTGCACATCAAACGTGCTGAATAAATGAATGCACATAAAAATAATGTATAATTATGACCTTTAATGAGGGAGCTCAAATCATTTGACTACTATCTGATTTGACAGTTACGAAAATCATCTTAACTTGCTAGAGGTATACATGCCTGTCATTAGTAAGCACCGTACAGCGCGTGATAAAGTTCCTAGAGACTCTACAACCGCATGAAATGACGCTGCGCGGGCCGAGAGCAGGGTCGGAAGGGAGGCTTCCCGGCACGAAGCGAAGGCCACCCCAGCAGAGGCTTCCTTGCCCCGCGAGGAGGACTGCAAGCAGCCCCGCACACAGAAGGCAGCCCCCACTCTCGCCCCTGCTCCCTCTGGAGAGCCGCCCCGAGGCCGCGCGCCGGCGTCCCGAGAGCCTCGCCCGCCGCCGGGATGGGGCCCCGCTCCCTGCTGACCGCGCGGCGGGCGCCGCAGGGCGGGTCTGGGCGCGGCGCGCCGGCGACGCGGGCTCCGACCTCCCGACCTTCCCCGCACGCCGGAGGCCCCGGGCTCCCACCGGCGGGCGGAGTCCACGCCTACCTGTTGTGCCCCAGGGAGCGCAGACTTTCCCGGAGCCCAGGAGGAAGGCTGTCCGCACCGGGCAGCGGGCGTCCCCGCGCGCCGGGTCAGCCCCTCCTCGCAGGGCCCCGGCCCCTGGCCACGGCGCCTCAGCCCTCGACTCCTTCCCGCACCCGGGGCCAGCTACCTCCACCACTTCGCCGCCGCCACCACCCCGGGAACGCCCAGCCGCTCAACTCCCGCCGCGGGCCCCGGTGCGGCGTCTCTCCCCGCAGGCAGGCAGCCTGGACACCGCCCCCTCGCGCCCGGAGCCGCCTCCACTCCCGGGAACCCCCGACTGCCCGACCTCAGGGGCGCCCCCCGCGGCTCGGCGCGCCTCCCAGCCCCGCCACGTTACCCGCTCCACAGCGCAGCAGGGCAGCGCCACGACTTGCCAGCGGCGGCGACTGCGAGGCAGGAGGCGGGAGGGGTGTGCGCGGGGCGGGGCCGGAAAGCTCCGGGTCAGCGCCGCCCGGGCTCGGATTGGGGGCGCGCCCTGCGCCGCGCCGCGGAGCCCAGGCCTCCCCAGCCGGCCACCGAGCCATCGAGCGCCCGCTCTGGCAGGCGTGACTGCTCCACCGCCGAAAGAGCGATGGAGGCGACCGCGGCCCAGATTGAACCCAGGGCTGCTGATCTGCAGTCCGAAGATTTTGGCCACAGCTATTTTTGTCTGTTTTTATCGCCACTTAGAATCCGTGGGGGCGGCATTGGGCATCTGAAGGCTAAGACACAACTGGAGCCTGGAGAAATTCAGGCAGGGAGTGGTGTGGGTGTAGATGGTGGAATGTTAGAGGTGGAAGGCGCCCTACAGAGCCTTGTAGTCTTAGCTCTTCGTTTTACAGCCTGAGACTCAGGCCTGATGTAAAGCGACTTGCTTAAGGTCACACACTGAGTCAATGGCGGAATTGGGACTAATAGCCTCTTGGTTCCAAGTTAAGTGCGTTTTTCCAGTATACTCAGTGTTTTCAAAGCAATTTTTCAACTATTTTGAAACAATCTCAAGCCTATAAAAACGTTGCTAGTACAAAGAATGTTTTTTTCCTGAACCACTTGAGCTTTAAGTTGCTGATACGATGCCACATTGTCCCTAAATACTTGCATATGTATTTCCTGCTAATAAGCACCTTCTACTACATAATTACAATATAACTATCAAAATCCACACATTTACATGATATATTTCATTTTACCAATTGTCTCAATAATGTTCTTTATGGTAAGAGGATTCAGTTCAGAATGAAGCATTGAATTTACTTATTATGTATCTTTAGTTGCCTTTGATCTGGAACACCTTCAGTCTTTCCTTGACTTTCACGTGCTTAACACTTTTGAAGATTCCCCGCCAATTATTTTGTAGAATGGCCTTCACTTTGACTCTGTCTGCAGGTATCTTTGAAGGGACTCTCACAGAAGTGATGCTGTTTTCTTCTCATTGCACCTGATCAGGTGGCACATAAATTTGTCTCATTATTGATTTTTTTTTTAATTAGGTAGTGTCTACCAGGCTTCTCCACTGTAAAGTTGCTTTTTTATCATTTTGTAATTAATAAGTATTTTGTGGGGGAGATTCTTTGAAACTATGTAAATATCTTGTTTCTCATCAAACTTTCAATTTATTTATATCAGTATGAATTCAGTTTCCTATTTTATTTAATGGGTTATATCAACAACATGGATGGATCTTGAGGGTATTATGCTAAGTGAAATAAGTCGGACGGAGAAAGTCAAACATCATATGATCTCACTCATAAGTAGAACATAAAAACAACAACAACAAACACACACAGAGATACAGAGATTAGATTGGTGGTACCAGAGGGGAAGTGGGGAGGGGGAAGGTGAAAGGGGTGACTGGGCACACGTGTGATGGTAATTGGTGTTTGGGTGGTGAACATGATGTAAACTACACGGAAATTGAAATACAAGGATGTACACCTGAAATTTACATAGTGTTATAAGCCAGTGTTACCTCAATAAAAAATAAAATAATAATGGGTTATAATCTGTTTCTATCATTATTTATTTTGATGTTCAAATTGTCCCAGGTTTGGTCAGTGAGAGCTGCATTCATGCTGGCTTCTGTGTCTTTGTGCATCTGTTTTAAATTCTTTCACAATATTTTTTTGTAAAACATTTTAAACATACAGTAAATTTGAGAGTTTTATATACCATATACCCATCATCCATATTCTACATTAACATTTTACTCTTCTGTGCCCTTTTGACACACGTCCATCGTTCTTTGAGCTTTCCCTTACTTTCTGGCACAATAAGGTGTTCCAGGTTCATCTTGCCCCAGCCCTGGATACAGCCATTTATCCAAGAGTCTCAGCTCCTTTTAGTGGAGAATAGTATTTAGAAACACTAGACATGCTCACTGCTATTTGGGTACTACTGCCCAGCCTGTCTCAGTGAATGCAGCTAGGGAATATTTATACATTCACACAGTATATACAGTGCATTTATATAAGTGTATTTATGCACACACCTTTACGGCTATATTTCTTTAACACTATATATTGAAAAACCATATGTTCACACTAATACCTCCAATCCAGCATCACACTGTTCACTTAGTTTTCTCCCTTCCACATGCGTAACTCCTTTCTCCTACAGAGAGAAACCTGGATCCAATTATCCTTGAGATATTTACATATTTGAGCAGCCTCCCCCATATTTAAGCAATCATCCATAGCTACCATCTCTTTCTTTGGAGGATGCTGTTCTTAGCCCAGGAAGGTTCTGAAACCCTGAAATTAGCCACCACAAGCCCCCCTTCTCTTTCTTTCTTTTTTTTTTTTTGAGGAAGATTAGCCCTGAGCTAACATCCACCACCAATACTCCTCTTTTTGCTGAGGAAGATTGGCCCTGAGGTAACATCTGTGCCCACCTTCCTCTATTTTATACGTGGGACACCTGCCACAGCATGGCTTGATAAGTGGTGCATAGGTCTGTGCCCAGGATCCAAAGCAGCGAACCCCAGGCTGCCAAAGCACAGCAAGTGACATTAACCACTTTGCCACCAGGCCAGGCCTCCCCCCTTTTCTTTTGTTACCTCTGCTTCCAAACCCTGTGCCCATGCCCAGTCCATAAGCCCTCCCCACACTGCTCAGGCTCCAACATCCCTTGCCAAGCATCCTCCAGGCATCCTCTTTACCCCACTTGATATATATACATTATACATATATATATATATATATATTTACAAACACACACATACATATGTGTATATGTACGGAGTACTATAAAGTCCCCCGAGAAAGGCACAAAAGTATTACAGATCCTGAAGGAGAGAGCAGTGACTATGTTGAGAGGCTCATGAAGGGTTTAAAGAAAGAGATGACATTTAAAACAGGCTTTGAAGGATACCTAAGAATGGATGAGTAGGATATACTCTATTAGATACTGGAACAACTCTGGAAAATAATTTGAGCAGATCCAAAGCAGAGAAAGCAATTCATTCTGAGACGGAGTATGCGGTATAAGAATAACAATGAGAGAATTTTAGAGCTGGAAGGGATATTATGTATCAACGAGTCCAACTGCTAGTTTTACAGAGGATTCAAAGATGGCTCCAAACTTTGAACCTAAGTGACTATGAGAATTAAATTCGAAGGAGTCAGGTTGGAGGGAGAATAATGAGCTGAACCGTAAAAAATGAGGCGACAGTAGAGCATCTAAGGAGAAATGTGAGACTACAGCTTAGAAGAGAGGACAGAACTGGAGATCTCGATTCAGAACTTTTCCACATGGAGCTGACAGCTGACACCATGAAAGAGAAAAAGTAAAGAGAGAAAACAACAAGGACAGAACTCTGAAAAGCAACCAGTTTAGTTTTAACCAAATGGAAACGTGTCCCACCTTTCAACTGCTGTACTTTGTTCAATCTCAAATTGAAATTTTGAGTCACAGTAAAGAGCAAGGTGTATTATAATTAGTGGGAAAAAAAACACAGCTTTGGAATCAGGTGATTTGTGTTCAAATCCCAATTCCACCACTTAGTAGGCGTGACCCAGGGAAAACCACTTTGTATCTCTGAAGCTTGGTTTTCTCACTTTTAAAATGAGAATAACATCTCCCTCCCTGAGGTGTGCTGAAGATTCAAGATAGAATAGAAATAACTGGCATATTGCCCATTATCAAATGATAGCTAACATTATTAGGCACTTACCTTAACTCTCTACCCCCAACTTACTCGAGCTGGTTCACTCAGTTGGTGTCACTGCTTGGCACAGAAGGCACTCAGACATTCGTTGAAGGAATGGAGAATTTTGCATATTTACTACTTATTTTATACTCATCACTATAATGCATTATACTGCATCTTCTTGGCTTTCTGTAAAGGAAAAATTTCAGCAACCATTAAATGAAGTACTGTCAGAAGTAGAACTGTTGGCATTTAATAATGCATGCAAAAATTATGAAGTCAACCAGTAGTTACCCATTTGACTGGCTATGTGATATCCTGCTTTAAGTTATTGTTCAAACACATCTGATACAACGATTCTAGGTTCCAACCAGCAAACATTTGGGGAACTGAAAATGACAGACTACCTTTAAGATGGCTTCTACCCCTGAGGTTATAAAAGCCAATGATGGTAGAACAGTATTACCAAAAAAATGGGACTTTAGAGTACCCACAGAATTCTAGGGTCCTCCTTTTGATTATACTCCTCAAGGTGTTAATAGGCGTTCCTTTAAAAACACATTCTTAAATAAATTTGAGAATCACTATATGTTAATATATTATAGCTATCTTTCAGAGTCTTTACCAGCAGGCTGCATTTTGTGCAATGTTTCCCAAGCTTATTTGACGATGGTATAAAATATCTTCTTTTGAAGGAATGCATACTAATATCTTTCAGAACTAGTGTTCCTGGGAGCAGACTTTGGGAAATGCAGCTCTGGAAGTTTGTTATTAGTGACCCACTCCAGTCACGTCAGGTTGCTCAGTGTTGATGAAACCATTGAGGAGATTGGCATGTACATGTGGCAAGCTCATGTCACAAACCTCATGGGTTGGGCATAGCTTCCATTCTGTCGATTTCAAGGTGATTTGAAGCCTGAGATGACAGTGATAGCCCCCTCCAACAAAAGATCCACTGGCCCTTTGTGATACACTTTTCCATTTTTTGGTCTAGCAAGCATGATTTGTCAATGTAGTGCTGAGCTTGCGGTAATCTGTGACAGCCTTTAGCGCTAAATTTCCCACAAGAACTTTTGGCCACAGGTAGAATTTTCCTCAGAAGGCAAACGACCACGATAAATATTCAGCCAAGAAGTGCTTAAAACATAGCATAGATCTTGACCCACAATGGCAAGTAAGTAAGTAAGTAGGTAGGTAGGTAGGCCATCTAACCCGGAAGGAAGCAGTTAAACTCAGGGTTGGTGCTTCTAAGCAGGAATATTGAGCAAAGGTAGATCTGCAACTATGTATTTGATAAATACATACATACATTTCTGTATGTGTATACACACATTCATGACATGAAGGTACATACATACATTTCTTGTATACTTTACATAGGAAAGGACTGCAAGTATGCTCATATCCCTCCCATTCCTCATTCTCTGATCAGATGAAGAAATACTGTGTTTGACATGTGCATAACCTTTATGGTTTTGTTCTAAAGTTGTTGTCATATATTTATAAGCAAGCCACTTAACCTCTTTGGGCCTCAATTTCTTCCTCTAGAAAATGGGCATGTCATATTAGAGGGTCTCTAAGATCTCCTCCAGTTTTAAAATTCAAATATGCTATGGTTATTCTCACAAAAATCTCTTCAAAGTAAATAGAGTAGCTACTATTTGGAAGAAATAGAAACCAAAGCCCAGAAGATGTAAGTGCTTTGTCCATGTTTAGAACAAGATTCCAGAAGAAAGATTTAAAACCAGGCCTTCTGAATCCTTGTCTGATATCTTTTTCATATTATCACAGTATTCAAAACAGTATAAGATATGTTAAACTAATAACACTTTTAAAAATCTTTCTTTTATAGGTATGTAGTCATATATTTATTTTAAAGTATTAACATCAACTTGAAAATACAATTTTTTAAGACTCAAGGAAACAAAAAAATAATCCTACTACCTCCACATGGTAATTATTTTCATTTATTTGGTTTTCTTTCAACTGTTACTTGCCTAAGCAAAGCTATATGCATGTGGCACATCAAATTTGTATTCATAGTAATTTTATTACCACTAGCTGTATAAATATCAGTTCCTGGGGTTAGCATTGCTAGCACTCAATCACGTGGAACTGAGAGAAGGGGGCAAAACTGCTATCTCCTACCTGTAGGTAGGTGTAATTGGCAAGGGGTGAAGAGGACCTAAAATGATTCTGTAGTCTGCTATGATCTTCCTTTTCTCTCATATCTGGCTTTAAAGTCTCATGGCTAGAATCATTCCCTTGGTTTTCACAAGAAAGAGAAAGAGGCTTTAGGAAGTCAATGTCAAGATGCTGTCATCTAGGGTGGCAGAGAAAATCCTGGCGATCTCTTCTGCCTTATTCCTTTAATGCAGTTTTCACCTTGAAAGACAGGGAGAATGTGACCCTGAAGGAGGGAGCAGGATGGTTTCCGTGGAAATGGGGAGGATCTGGCAGCAACAAACCTACAGTGGCCAGGGAGAGAAGGCTCTGGATGACGGGATCCAGAGCAGACTCCAGGAAGGGGGAAGGAGGTGTCTGTGAGGAATCAATAAAAGTGGGGCTGAGAGGAATTAGAAGACAGTCTTTGGTCAGCTTGTCAATGTTTCCCTGCCAGAAAGTTCCCAATGGGAACCACACGAAACACCATGATAAGCCAAATTAATCATGAAGTTAATCTATCAAGGTGAAGGAGCAAAATTCAATGACATTAGCAGCTCAGTCCTAAACATGAGCCAAAACCCGAGGAACGGGATAGGTCAAGCCAGAGCTAGGACTGAGGAGGAGGGCTATGTTATTGAATATTACACAAACCCTCGACTTTGGCTGCAAGCTCTTTAGGCAAGTTTACCTATAGACAGGTAATTCAAGAGAATAACTTAGTGCTTTCATTTAGGGATGTTTCACATAGCATATAGGGCATCCCACCAAAATCTTATTCACCAACGGGAGACATTTGAATGTGAAAATTGATGATGGATAATCATCCACTTAAAATCAAATATGTTGGGATAATAATCACTCAAGATAATATAATAGTAAGATTCAAGTAATTTGTTGTAAAATTCATAATCTAAGATTGTCTAGCTCAAGAAATTGAATTTACCCAGTAAAAGGGCAACTCTACATAGTTGATAAATAGTATTTTTGCAGAATTATCATACATGGGGAAAAATTATATGCAATACTATAAAAAATACTTGAAAAAATTCTTACCAGTTACTGTGTTTCTGATTATAGATCTATTATGAAGTTTGGGATACATTTTTCTGGAAGCAAATTCTAATAAAAATTAGTCTATATGTCAAACTTCTTGTTTAGCTACAAACTTAGAGGAGAAAACCTTATCCAGATATAAATATTTAACTGACCATTATGAACAATAGCTAGAAATTAAATTAACCATATAATGTGGTTAAGATAATCAGTGGAGCTAGAATCATAGATCAGGAAGAAAAAGAAAAATGTTAATAATATGGAATAGAATTATATACTCTTGAACTCAATTTGCCAACCTACAGGCAGTCACAGACCAGAGCACAAATCTATTTATAGATCATACTTGCTCATCTTAATAATATTTTATTGACTTATACATTTTCCCTCTTTGCTTCTTCTCCTTTATACTCTTTGAATTGAATATTTTTTAAAAAGATTTCTTTGTCTTAAATATTTATGAAAAAATACTGTTTTAAAAAAGAAAAATATAAAATCCCTTATACCAACTGAATTATGTTAAAATTTGTGATTATGAACAAAGATTATGAGATTAAATAAAAATGAAATGATTGTATTTGAATAATTGAGATTACAGACTTTAAAAAATCTTTTCATTATTTGTAATTGTTTATATTGCTTTTACAAAAGAAAAAAAAGAAAAGCATTTTAAAAAGTTTTCTCTTTGCAATTTCCTGGTGCAATTTTTCCCCCTTTGGAAAGGTAACTGACACATAGTAGGTGCCAACATAAACTTGTTGAATAAGTGTACAAAACGGCAACTACAACGGCTGGCATATTTCCTTTAGGGAGCAGACAAATGATGGCACTGGCTATGGTGAGATAAGGATAAAAAAAGTCAGTATTTATTCACCCACCTGCCTAGGGAATTCTAATTACCTATCCCTGAGGTTGTTATTAGCAGGAAGTCCATATAGTTTGTTGTCTACGAAGACATTTTTCAGAGTGAAAAGGGGAGCTATTTATAAATATGCTGGGTTCTTAGATATGACATCTAAAGCACAGGCAACCTAAGAAAAAAGTAAATTGGACTTCATCAAAATTAAAACTTTTCTTAGTTGAAGGACGTTATCAAGAAAATGAAAAGACAATCCATAAAATGGGAGAAAATATTGCAAATAATTTACTGATAAGGGTCTAGTATCCAGAATATATAGAAAACTCTTACAGTCGACAATAAAAAGAAAAACAACTCAACTAAAAAATGGGCAAAGAATTTGAATGGCCATCTTGCCAAAGAAGATATACACAAGGGGAATGAGCACACAAAAATATTCTCAACAATGGGAAATGCAAATCAAAATGACATACCACTTCACAAACACTAGGATGGCTATAATCAAAAAAATGGAAAATAAAAAGGAAAACAACAGTCGTTGGTGAGGAAGTGGAGAAATTGGAACCCTCATACACTGCTAGTGGGAATGTAAAATGGTGCATCTCCTGTGGAAAACAGTTTGACAGTTTCTCAAAAAGTTAAACATAGAGTTATCATATGACCCAGCAGTTCTACTCCTCGGTATATACTCAAGAGAACTTGAGTATGTACCTCCACACAAAAACTTGTACTCGAATGTTTATAGCAGTATTATTTATAATAGCCAAAAAGCAAAAACAGTGAAAATGTCCATTAACTGAATAAATGGATAAACAAAATATGGTATATCCATACAATAGAATATTATTTAGTCATAAAAAGAAATGAAGTTCTGATACATGCTGCCACATGGATGAACCCTGGAAACATTATGCTAAATGAAAGAAGTCAGACACAAAAGGCCAAATATTGTACGATTCCATTAAGATGTCCAGAATCAGCAAATCCATAGAGAGCAAAAGTAAATCAGCAGTTGCTAGAGGCTGGGGGTAGAGTGGAGGGGAGTGACTTTAATGAGTATAAGGCATCTTTTTAGAATGATGAAAATGTTCTGGATAGTGGTGATACACAACTTTATTGCAATATTGTGCAATACAACAATATTGTACCACCTTGTGAATATACTAAAAACCATTGAATTAGACAGTTTGAAGTGGTGAATTTTTGGCATGTGAATTATACTTCAATAATAAATAAGTAAATACATAAATACTTACATAAATAAATAAATAAGCTGAGATAATAGGGTGAACTGAAACTGAATTAGGTCATTGTAGATCAGGTGCTCAATGTACTTCGAATCCTGAATGGTAAATAATTGGAGAAAGTTGGGTTTGTAGAAGATGCCTAGATATTTTTCCCCAGAACAAAATGTTTAAACTTGAAATCTAAAACTTCAAAGGAGAGGCTATACTAAAATTATATATCACTTCCAGATCATTTCCATTTTCCTTCATCTCTCCTTAAAAATATGAAGCCAAAATTTAGTATTTTCATTTTATTTATGTCACCATCATTTTCTGTATCTCTCCTAAACAATATTTAGCCCTAATTAGTGTTTTGGTTGTATTAACATCCCTGCTCTCTCTCGATATCCTTTGCTTCATCTCTGACAAAAGACATTCAGCCAATTATAACTCCATTCACATTTCTTCTCTCACCTCCCTGCAATTCTTGTGTACTTCTTAATGCTCTGTCTTCCTCATTATATATGTCTCTCTAGCCACTTTTTCTTTCCTTTGCTCTCTCTTTCCCATACAACTAGCTTGCTGATTCTTCTTCTAAAATACCATCCTATTGCTAATAAACTTTCCTATACTGTTAAACTTTCCCTAACAATGTGGGTTTTTTTTGTTTTTTTTTAGGAAGGTTAGCCCTGAGCTAACATCCACCACCAATCCTCCTCTTTTTGCTGAAGAAGATTGGCTCTGAGCTAACATCCATGCCAATCTTCCTCTACTTTATATGTGGGACGCCTGCCACAGCATGGCTTGATAAGCAGTGCATATGTCTGCACCCGGGATCCCAACTGGTGAACCCGGGCTGCCGAAGCAGAGTGTGCTAACTTAAGTGCTATGTCACTGGGCTGGCCCCCCCCAACAATCTTTTGATTTCTTTGTTGTAATGGAAACCTGACTTCCTCCTGACCACACAAGTTCCTTTAAGAAAGTGATTCCTATTTCAAGACCAGGAAATGAAGCCGACATTCCCCTGGCTTTATACTAGGGTTTTCAGACTATGCTTCCTCTTGCCTCCTCTGAAGTTCACATCCTCTTGAAACATCACTCTCTCCCCATCCTTATCTCTGCCTTATGCTGACCTTCATATCATGCTCTTACAGTGATTAAAGATTTGGGCACAGGGCTATGGATATTTCTCTCTGTTCTGAGTCTTATCATTCTGGGTTACTTTTATTGTCCAAATGACGTAGTCATCCAACACACAAACTTCAATTCCTTGACACCCTCCATTGCAGCTACACATTCCCATGGCCTCATCCTAGACCTTGTTATCACACAAAATGGTTCTACTCAGAGACCTCACTCTGTGACCAGTCTTTAATCTTTCCACATCTCCCACTCTTACTGTCTTTATACTTCTCCTTCTAACTTCTTAAGAGCACTAGTCTTCTTGGTCTCTTCCCTCATCTAGTCTGTTAGCTGCTGACTGATTTTACTTTTTTTCATCCTTTCCTTGTCCAGTTTGGTTTATGAGGTCAGTTGTTTCAATCGCTTTCTTACTAGCACTCCCAATTCCTTCCACTCCATGACCTTAATCACTCCAGCTCCTCTGCCAATCCCTGAATGTGGATCAACCCAACCATCTGCTTTTTCTGATCTGCTCTTGGAGTGCCAAGAAAATTGCGTAACTGCATTTTCTAACTTGCTGCATTATTTATGATTTATAGCCTCAGCTAGTTGGCTCACTTACCCGTTCCCTAAAGTGGCTCTGTCAAACATTCACTACTGTCCTCCAGCCACTACCCACGCCATCTTCCTCTGTCACAGATGATCAAGGCTTATGTTTTACAGCAAAAGTAGAGGGCATGATGTCTGAACTGCATTAGAACTCTCCTTTTCATCCTATACTCAGCAAGCTTTTCCTCTCATCTCAGGGGATACCCAAAGTTTTCCAAAAGCATCCCTCCACCTATTCTTTTGATTGGAGATTTTGCTCCATAAGGCTCTCTTCTTCTTTCTTCAATTTTTATACTTCCTCTTTCTCTAAAAACATGCTCAGATTTTTGGGCATCAAAAAAAAAATTCCCTTAATACTGCCTTCCTACAAAACTACAGCTCTTCCATTTCCTTCATCCCCAATTGCTTGGAAGAGTTGTCTACACTTATTCTATTTTCTTAAGTCCCATTCAATCCTCAAGATATTTGGCTTGCATAATTCTAAGAAACCTGCACTCAGTAACATTCATAGTAACCTTCTAATTGTCAATCCCAATGCTATTTTTTCCCTCCCCAAAGCCCCAGTGCACGGATGTATATCCTAGTTGTAAGTCGTTCTAGTTCTTCTATGTGAACCATGCCACAGTATGGCAACTGATAGACAGGTAGCATGGTTCCACCACCAGGAAATGAACCCGGGCTGCTGAAAATGTGAGAGCCAAACTTTGACCACTGGGTCATCAAGGCTGGCTCCCTATGGCTTTTTAAAAGTTCTTCCCTATTTGACCTCGCTACTGGATTGGCTATTGTTGACTACAACCTACTTGAATAGAAATTCTCCCTTCTCTTGGATTCTATGACATCATTCTCTTCTAAATTTTCTGCTACCTCTCTTCCCACCCTTTGTCAGCCTCTTGATGGTATCTCTTAATCTGCCTGTTTCTTAAATATTCAGCTTTCTACTGTTTCTTATTTGACATCTTTTCTACACACTCACGTTTAGACAACGTCATCCACTTTGGTGACTTTTTCTTTCTTTCTTTTTTTTTGATTAAGCTTAGCCCTGAGCTAACATCTGCCACCAATCCTCCTCTATTTGCTAAGGAAGACTGGCCCTGAGCTAACATCTGTGCCCATCTTCCTCTATTTTATATGTGGGACGCCTGCCACGGCATGGCTTGGTAAGCAGTGCGTGGGTCTGCATCCGGGATCAGAACCAGCGAACCCTGGGCTGCCAAAGTGGATTTTGCAAACTTAACTGCTATGCCATCAGGCTGGCCCTCGTGACTTTTTCCTAAGTGTATAGCTCAGTAGTTGAAGTATACTCACATTGTTGTAAAACAGATCTCCAGAACTTTTTCATCCTGCACGAGTGAAACTCTATACCCAATAAACAACAACTCCCCTTTTCCCTTCCCCTCCAGCCCCTGGCAACCACCATCTTACTTTCTGTTTCTATGACTCTGACGACTTTAGATACCTCATATAAGTAGAATCAGGCAGTATTTTGCTTTTTCTGACTGGCTTATGTCACTTAGCATAAAGTCCTCAAGGTTTCTCCATGTTTTAGTATGTAACAGGGTTTCCTTTCTTTTTAAGGCTGAATAACATTCCACTGTGTGTATATGTTGCGTTTGTTTTTCCATTCATCCTTCAATGGACATTTGGGTTGCTTACTTCTTTGCTATTGTGAATAGTGCTGCTATGAACATGGGTGTGCAAATATCTCTTTGAGACCCTGCTTTCAACTCTTTTGGATATATACCCAGAAGTGGGACTGCTAGATCACTTGGTAGTTCCATCGATATTTTTTGAGAAACCGTCATACTATTAACTTTGGTGACTTTAACTACCACACATGTGCAGCTAACTTCCAAATCTACGTTCTCTGCTGCAATCTCTCTATCTCCTGAAATATATAAGGCTATGAACCCACAAAGGAAGAGAACACATTTTATCTTTATAACCTCTGTGTTTCCCAGTACTGGGTATAAAGTAGATTCTAAAAAACTTCTTATTTAAAAGACTATGCCTTTTGAATTCTGAGTGCATTTAACAAAGAACTCCTAGGAGAGCTAAAGTCCAATATTTTCTCTATTGATTACTGTGTAATTCAGGATGAATCACTGTTGTAAGCTTAATGGTAGGCACCTTGAAATATAGTTATCTTTCTGCTTATAATGCCTACCACTGCTTCACACATACTAGGTAGTAAGTATCTGGTTAATTAAATAATCTCAAATATTAATCAGAGAGTAGCAGTGGCACAGTATTGAAATGCTTGCATAATTTCTCTTTCTTATTTCTAAATGAAAATATCAAAGAAAAAAGAGGAGAAAATATGGGAATTAATACGCCATTACTATACTCCTACACAGGTTTTAACACAAATACAAATATGTGGGTTATATACTGAATGAACTTTATTCTGATCATATGACCTCAGTAAATAAGAATCTGTCAATAAAATTTTTGGAAAAGCTTAGTAAATAGCAAATTTACAACACCTCCGAAAAACAGTTAAAAAAAAATCTTGTTGTAGGATTTGGACACTCATTATTATTATATATAAGGTTATAGCAAGAACACCTAAATAATATTCTGAAATCATCATGAAATTAAAATTACGCCCAGATTTACAATGGAAAAAAAAGCTGTCCAACATCAAGGTGATTGAGGGCACAAAATTTAAGCCTTGCTCAAGACAATCAGACGCTTTTTCCTTTCACTAGTAAATACAGCTTTAAAACTTGCAGTAATGTCTGCCAACTCAGAGCCCTGAGAAAATAAGTCACTTTCTTTGTGAGAAAGAGAAGAAGAGAAAAAGGATATTGTCAACAATGTAAAAGGAATGCAGAGTGGCAACAGCTCCAAGTGGACCTGGCAGACTGCAAACACTGGAATCACCAGGGAAACACAGAGCTATGAATGGGCAAAGGGCTGAGTGAAATGCCTGAAGCTCATTCTATGGTTCAGCGTTTAAAAACCAAATGAAAAGTCATGAAATGCTGGAAGACTTTAGTTATTTTGATGAGCAACTCACATACTAGTTGAATTAAAAGAAACAACTGTAGGTCAAATGAATACAAACCTAAACATTTTTTTTTGGTTCCTCTGATTAAAGTTTAATCAACTCCTTCTAATTTACAAGATTCCGTTTTCAGAGTTCCACAAAATGGTAGAGCTGGACAGGATCTCAGAATTTGTCAAGTACAATTCCCTCCCTTTTAGGATGAGTCCCAGAGGGACTGAGTCATGCTAGCGTAGTCCATCGGAAAGCTGAGACTCCAAAACGAGCCTCTTGACTTCTAGCTCAGATATTAATTACACTGTACAATCAGTTCTCAGATGCTAGTCTGAGGAGGAGTCACAGGTGGCAAAGAGTGACTGTTAAAATCCAGATTCCCAGGCCTCTTCTCAGAAACTCTGATTCAGAAGATCCAGGGTGAAATGCGGGCCTTTGCGTTTTTCACAAGTTTTCCTAGTAATTCAGATTAAGGTGGTCCTCAGACCATACGTACTTTGATAAACTGCTGGAAAGCTAGACAAGTCACAGGGTCATTTAGAGACAGGCTCTTCTCTATTCTTAGGTGCAGACTTCCAGGGATAGTTAACTAACCTAACCGGAAGGGCGGAAAAAATATTTCTCCCATGAACCATCATTTGCGACCTTGCTTTAAAGATAGGAAGGCACACGGAGTAGAGAGGCATTCTTATGAAGTAAGTATAGTGAACCTAGGGCGTATGGGTGACATGAAGCAGGCTCATACACAGCCTGGGCTTCAGAGAGGACGAGCCAACCAGCGGAGGCAAAAGGGGAGGAAAGAAGAGAGATAAACTAAAAAACCCTTGACAAACAAAATAACCTCATTCTTGGAATGGACAGATGGGGAGATAGATATCAAAACAAATCAAGCAAGATGCTAATCGTAGAATCTAGGTGATGGGTATGTAGGTGTTGACTCTACTATAATGTTTTCAACTTGTCTGCATGTTTGCACCCACTCCCCCAGTTCTTGAAGCCTTAAACTCCAGGACACCGGTGTTTCTACTTACTTCTCCCACTTTCTCCACTTACTTATCTGTCTGATCTTTCTTTCCTTCGCCAATTTTTCCTCTTCCTTCTGTTGCTCTAACTTTAGTTGGAACTCAAATCCTTTGTTGTTCTCTACATCATCTCTCTTATAGATCTTAATTTTCAAGATGATACTGAAATGTCAATGCTCACACAACTAGGTGAAGTCTATTCCATCTGCAATTCCCCCCAGTACTATTTTACTCTCTTCGGCGCCTCTAGTTTCTCTGTGTTCCAGGGAACTGTCTTAACAGCCCAGTTACATTGTAATCTCCGTAAGGCTAGGAACCGCTCTTTCTTTTTCAGTGAGCCTCTTATACTTACAGAGTAGGCACTCAGTGAATACTGGATGATTCAATCTTATTTACTTCTAGGGCTTCAACTATCACTTTTATAAATAAGACTCTCAGATCTATGCTCTCTCTGCCCTAACAAGTCTGCTGGACATTTCTACTTGGATAAACCTTCAGGTCCCTCCAACTCACCTTATAAAATGTGAATTCATCTTCTCCAGTAATCCATACGTAAGACTTCAGAGTGAGTTTTGATTCCTCCCTTTAGCCCCACAACCAATCAGCTGCCCTTAAGTGTATCTGTCTTCAAAACACCTTCCAATATCTCCAGTTACGTTAATTTCCACACCCACAGCCACTACTAAGTTATAAGTGAGCCCTAATCCCCTAGGTCTGCACTACTTGAAAAAAATCTGTCTTCCTGCCACCAAATTTTCTTCTTTCTGTAATCCTTATATGCCAACTGTCAGGTCTATTCTCCTAAAAACTGTTTTAATTATGTCACTCTTCTCTTTACAAAGCCTTTAACGTCACCTTCTTACCTATTAGTCCAGACACACTTTGAAATGCCTCCCCCCACCCCTTGTGCCTATAGAAATTCTACCCATTCTTCAAGGGATGGCTCAAGCTGCCAAGCCTTGTTTAACACAGGGATTCACCACTCCAGCCAGACTCCAGCCACTCTTCTCCCTCTGCTGCTATTCTAACGCTCATAGATAGCATCGTCCAGGTATCACTGATCACATATTACTAGTATATTTCTGTGTCTACCATGTCCCCTACTAGATGGTAAGACCCTTTGTAAGGGTCCTATCTTGAACAATTCATATTTCACACAGCCCCCAGGTCCACCGCTTACCTGCAGATTCTAAAGATTACAACCTTTAAGTGGAGAGCAACTATCCATGATGTAGTATTAAGCAAATGTTAGAAGAATATTTTCAACATCTGGCTTAAAAATGGCAAGTATGCATACAATGAAAAGAAATCAAAGCTATGAAGACTATCTGAATGTAATCAGGAGAAAAGATAATGCAGGCGCTGAGCAAGCTAAACTTTGAAGATGATCATATCTACTCATAAAGGGAATTACCTTAGGGCTGCAAAGTAAATTAAAAGAATGCCGGGAGTAGGAAGCATCCCTTAGTTTATGTACCTTAGTACAAAGCTAAGTAAACAATATCTCAAAGTTGGAGCCAAGGGTGGCATTTTTACTAGTATGGTCAGACATTCCCTAAAAAAAACCCCATAATTACTTTCCCAACCTCAACTGTTTTTAACAGCATTAGCTAATGGTTCTCAGATACTGTTACATAGGGTGTGATGCATTACACACAAATTCGTCTTCCCATATGCAGAAAAAAGCTGACGTAATAGGTCAAATTTTATTAAGCTTCTTAGGAGAAAAATGCTGGCTAACCCAGTGCAAAGAATTCACTCATATGGAAAAGTTTAATAAAAAGAAGTAGAGTCACATTCATCATGAAGTTGGCTATTTGTGATGCATACCACAGAACTGCTTCATTTTTTAATTAAATATAGATGGGTCTTCATAAGGCTTGTTGCATCAAAATTCATATTTATAAACAAAATAAAGATATTTTTAATTGGTCCATAAAAAGTTTCTTTTACAAAGGACTCAAAGACAAGTTTTCTTAAGTGAAATAGTTTTTCCCTTCTGTTTTTAAGAATAGCTTGCTTTTTTAGGTATAGAGCTATTACACAAAACAGTTATACTATATTAGGAAGATACTATTGAGTGACACAAGAAAATACAGCGACCACTCTGATGTAATAAAGCAATAAAATAGAAACAGCAATGCCCACATTTGTGTTGAGACCCAAAAGTCCTTCATTTTGGCTTGTCTTTACTTTTTCTGGTGTTATCTATTGTATTAAAGCAAGGAGTAGCTGATTTAAACTTGCTTCCTGCACATCGCAACCTCTTGCTATTCCTTAAAGGCAAAGAAAACTATGTGTGAGGTGCTAGTATAACTGAGCCAAAATCAAGACTATTCTGGCCACCAGCATATCTCCATATTAATTCAGGTAATATGTGCCAAGAATTATTGAGCATGGACAACATATGGAGTGCTATGGAAGCACTGTGGGAGATAAAAAATATTGATACTATATTATGTATGCTATTATATTATCTCTGCCCAATATTATTTATACTCTTGCAGTCAAGACTGACCAATATGAAAAATTAAAGCCAAAGTACTCAGTCTCATAAGACACATCACAGCGTCAAGAGCGGCACAACCACAATGCCAAGGAAGGTGGAGGCAGGAGAAATACTGTGAGGTCAGAAGAGATTGACTTGAGCTAGACAGTGAATGATGATGGTTTAGAGGGCAGCAGGGGGCAACTTAGGCATGAGCATGACCTAAGAAAAATACAATCAAGCTATACTGGAGAATTCCTATAGGGAAGTAATGGGAGAAAAGGTTAGAAAGTCGCCTGGAGCCGGATTAGAGAGCCCTGATACCAGCCTTAGAAGTCTGGGCTTCATTCTGAGTAACAGTGTTTCTGGAATTCCAGTGTACACAAGAAGCACCTGAGGGATACCGGTGACTAAACTTTTAACTCCTAAGAGTCCAATTCAGTTGGGATGGTCCCAGAGAGCCACATTTTTTTTTTTTTTAAAGATTTTATTTTTCCTTTTTCTCCCCAAAGCCCCCCGGTACAGTTGTATATTTTTAGTTGTGGGTCCTTCTAGTTGTGGCATGTGGGATGCCACCTCAGCATGACCTGATGAGTCGTGCCATGTCCGGGCCCAGGATTTGAACTGGTGAAAACCCTGGGCCCCCAAAGCTGAGCGCACGAACTTAACCACTTGGCCACGGGGCTGGCCCCCGAATTTTGTTAAAGGTTAGGCTCCCCAGGTGATTCTGGCACAGGTCCACTGGCACACTTTGATACTCTGCCCTAGGACCAAAGATTAAGAGTCTTTTTCTACCTCTACCAATTCTTGCAAATTTTACCTCAATTTCCCAAAAGCTCGAAAACACCTAACTGCTAGGCGCAGAGGTCTCTCCTCGGTTTTTGTATTATCCAGTTTTTTTTCAGTATTTGGCACTGACTTCGTCACTGTTTACATCTTGAAAACTATCTTCTGTTAACAGTGCATTTTTCTGGTTCTCTCTACCTCTCTGATCCCTAGAGTCCTCTGGCCTCTCATACGTTGCCTTTTCTTTATGTTTTCTCAGAATTCTGACTTTGGTCCTCTATAGTTCATTCATTGCCAAGGAGTATGGAGATCTTTAGAAGCTCAGAAGTTTAGCCTTTGTCCTGCAGATAAGAGTTATAGAAGATTCTAAACAGTGGAGAATCATAGAGAAAGGGATAGTCTATGAACATTACCTTGGCAATGGTCTGCAAGAAAGTATTAGCGATTGGGAAATAGAAGTAAGGGAGAATAATCAGACTATCAAAATAAACAGACATGTAAAGTCGTCACCAAGGGGTGGCTTCAGAACGAAAATGCTACTTTTCCAGTAGTCCTTCCCTTTCAGCAACTAGTCTCAATTCAATAAATCAACAGGCAAGGCACTTCTAGATATACTAGTTTCATTACCATGCGGGGCTTTTTAAAAATATAAATTTAACCATAACAACACATCGGGTCTCTGCAATGTTAATTATAGAGCAAGAATTTGATGTTATTGTTCTCTTAAAACACCAATGTGAGTTCTTATTCTCTAAAACAAGTGGCACAGGATTCTACAGTATTTGATCTTATGTTTGATAAGCTTAGTTCTTTCATTATGGAGTCAATAAATCATCCTTAATACAGATATTATTCGTAAATGACATGACTTCTTTTTGCCTTGAACTAACGAAAGAGTGGTAAAAGTATGTTTATTTTACTTTCTATGAGTATATTCAAGTTATTAATGCTATACTCATTGGTACTTTGGATCTTACAGTATTTTCTATAATGGAATCTATGAAGTTTCTAAATGAACAGACAAAATAGTATTTAGAAATGATAATTGAAACATTCCAGAATCTTAGAAAAACAGAGGCAGAAAGCACCCAAATTAGTTGCAACCCTACTGCCATCTAATTTAGTAAATAAACCAATTTATTGGCTGTTCTTTCTCAAGAGATCCACACTGGGAGATGCTAAGCTTTTATCAAGATCAATTTCAACTTTAACAACTCACACTACAAGAAAAGTGGGGAAGATGCAAATTACTTCTCCCTACTGTGTGATCTTGGGAAAATTATTGAAGCATTATCTTACTTTCCAAAGCACTATCCTTATTATATACTGTGAAGATAAAACGAGATCTATTGAAGGTTCTTTGAGCACCTCCGGCCAGAAGAGCTACAGAAAGCCAGGGTGTAGTCATTTTGACATCAGCTATTTCTCTTGCCTTTTCCTCTTGTTCTAGTCTCTTTGCAAATGAAACTAAATTGGCCATCACCTTCTTCTTAATAACCCTTCATGTAGTTGAAATTGCTATTCTCCACAAGTACCTTAAGTAAATTCTTTTTAAAGAAAATTGCCTGAACCATAAAACAGCAATCTAGGGCTGTGAGTCAGCATTTCACCTAGACATAAAATCAAAGTAATTTAAAATAGGTAACAGGCGGTCTTTTTGAAAGACATATACATCTCCTTGGAGAAGCTTTGAGAAAATTGGAGTTTGCAAGTTTATGAATAGTTTATTACATTTCAATAAGTGTATCGTGAATCAATAAAGCAAAAGTTAAGGACAATGAGCTCATTACCAAGCCAGTTATTGATTTTTCACGTTCCAAAATAGAACAGTGCAGGAAGGATACAGAGAAAATAGGATTTTTTTGTAATAATAAAAATTTTAAATATCTTAGGAACACAGACATGAAGAGATGATAAGACAGGAATTTTCAGCAATGTTTATTCAAGTTAATTTCATCTTTTTGGTAATTAGAAATATTCTGTGGTTTTTACTCTTAAAGATATCTTTTTAAATCAAGTCCGAGGAGTTTGCAAAAACTGAATATTACCTTTTATTCATTTATTCTTTCAATTTCTTATATCTCTTCCTCTCTTGCCTTTGAAAAGTCTACCTTATTAGCTTCTGCTTAATAACCAGCTTAGTCAGCTCAGGCTGTCATAAAGAATACCATAGACTGGGTGACTTAAACAACAGAAATTTATTTTCTCACAGTTCTGGAGGCTAGAAGATCAAGATCAAAGTGTCATCATGGTCCGTTTCTGGTGAGAGTCCTCTTCCTGGCTTGTAGATGGCCCCCTTCTCACTGTGTCCCCATGCGGTCAGGAAAGAGAGAACAAGCTCTTTGGTGTCTCTTATAAGGTGACTACTCCCACTATGAGGGCCCCATTCTCATGACTTCATCTAACCCTAATTACCTCCCAAAGGTCCCATCTCCAAATATCATCACATTGGGGGTTAGGACTTCAACATATGAATTTTGGCAGTGAGGGGCTGGGGGGGGGGGTGGGGTGGGCGACAACACCACAAACATTCAGTCCATAATATTCACTAATAGAAAAAATGACATCGGCTCCAAATCTGGAAATGAACAAGTCAACTTGTTTTCAAAGAATTCCAGTAGAAAGCTTCCCTTTTTCTTCCTTTTATAGCAATACAATTCAACAAGAAAGGAACTTCCTAAAAAATTTATGAACTAACACTAAATTCATGAAGCAGTAACTTTCAAAAACCAAAGACAGAAAGTGAGACATACATTGGTAAAAAACTAAGAAACAGAATATTAACCTATTGGTATATTAAATAAAAACAAATTTTAATCCCCTATATTTTGTTCCTTTATCAACTAAACGTTTTTAAAATAATTTGAAGCACTTGGATGTCCTTGGAAAGTAATACTATAATGCACAATAACATTTCTGTATTATTACATTTTCATAGACATTAAAAGGAATAGTAAATCTCGTATTCTTTCACTCAAAATGTGTAAAACCGAAACAGTAAAACAAAATTGATAAAATTATCATCAGTTTGTGCTGGATTTTATCTAATTTTAATGAAAACAGTTATTTTTATTACATATTACATACATTTAGGGGTATAAGAAATATATTTCTCTACATTTTGCACAAAATTCTTCATTGCAAAATACTTAAATACACCTCCCTAAGAACATTTCCACAACGATCATAAAATGAATGGAAAGCATTTTTCAAATTTCTGGGTGAAGCGTAGGGGAAAGCAGGATGAGAAGTGACTGAGATCCAGAGTTCAGGTGCTTTGGTAAGGTCATCCAACTAGCAGGCTGCAGAGTTATGGATGGGACTGAGGATTTTCTTGTCCAAAAATGCTGCAGATTAGTGTATTCAAGACGAAGGGGAAGAAAATCTAATTTTAGTCTAGATCATTTTATACCAGAAAACAGCCGTAGAAACTAACTTTTAATATTTCAAAACTCAATTAGGTGTGTGTATGGTCCATTGGTGTCCAGCTTTAACACCTGCCTGTTCCCGTAAGTGCCATGTTTCACCACAACCCCAGCTTCTGCACACTTGCTGTTAGCAGCTAATTCTTTTTCACAGAGAGCCACAAATTGGGAATAAAGTTCTAACCCATCTTCTTTTCCCGAGTTAGAGTGATACTGCATGTTTCTTCCTTTTACTCTCCCCCCAAGGGTGGCTTGAGGGATGATAAGAATGTTGCCAGGTAGATCCAGTATAGAGACGAGCTTGCCGTTTTCTGTCTCACTTAATTTCACGTTTAACAGTGTACTAACTGGGCAGAGAAGAAAAGGGAAACGTTTTGAAGTGAGAAACAAACATGAAGAAAACCAATAATCTTCTAGTCAGCAAATCTCATCTTTAAAGCTCAGTTTGTCAGCTCCTGCTTTTTACTCAATGTCTCTACTTAGATTTTAAAAATTGCTTCACTAAGCTGAATGATCTAAGCATGAAAAACAGGGCAAATTTCATGCAGAAAATGGCACAACGTTTTAAATCTGACTTGGCAGTTAAGATCACTTAAGTTCATCCAGAAAGGACTAAAGAATTGACTATATCCTGGAACCTCAAAATACTGTTGTCTCAGGGGGATGCATGAGAAGATTTTGCCTTCTTGCTCCTTTTTATATTTCATGAGCAAATCCCATTGGGAAAAGACTATGACAAATCCTCCTCACACCAAATTCTGCTTTATAACAAAGAATATTAAATACAAATCTTAGTGCATTTGTTACATTAAACTTAGTTGCCTAGAGTTCTATGCAGAGACAAAAGTTCCAGGTTCAATCCCATTATAAACGAACTGATTTTGTAGTTTCAGAATCTCAAAGGCACTGCTAACACGGACGAATCAGTTTACAAATATAACCCATGAGAGAAGGGTAAAGGTAAAAGCAAGAATCATCAGAAATTTATTGTTACAACTGAAAAAGTAAATCAAAAGGTATAGAGTTACTGGCATTATCTTCGTATACATACAACACAACATGGTATTATTTTT
Organism: Equus caballus; assembly: GCF_041296265.1. Classification (NCBI taxonomy): domain Eukaryota; kingdom Metazoa; phylum Chordata; class Mammalia; order Perissodactyla; family Equidae; genus Equus; species Equus caballus. The sequence goes on from NC_091684.1 coordinate 182,464,951, forward strand.
ATAGAATTTATGAAATTATACTCTTATAGCTAATGTGTCAACATCACCATAAACATCTATGTGTAGCTAAAAATCTAAACTTAGAAAACCTTTACATCTCAACATTAGCCATTTTCAAAACAATAAACAAGAGAAATACCTAATGTAAATAGCCTTAGGGTCTTCCTACCTCTATAAAGGGTATAAGTAACCTCTGCTTGTAGAGAATAGTCCTGAGAGGACAAACGGTAAAAGAAACTATATAAACCTCACACTTCTGCCCAATCAGCCTTGAAAAGGTATGCCTTCGGGTGGGGTAGTCAACGGCTTCAATTATTAGAGGGTCTGTAGTCAAGATCAGCAGGAATTCAGTATGGTTGCCCCCCTCTACAGGGAATGAACCTGGTAAAAATCTGTGAAGGTGAACACCCAAATGAATTCCTAAGCTATGTATTAAGTGCTATCAGTTTTCACTTAACTGACATCTATTTTAAAATTCCTCTAATTTTCTCTATTACAAATAGGACTTTGCTATATAGCCAGCAGTCCTTACTGACTGCTTCTAAGGAAATTGTAACTCTCCAGAGCACTTCATTCCAATGGAAATCACTATGCAGCTATCTGGCCTCAGACTAGTGATAGACCAAAGAGGCAATTTCGGAATAACAGGCCAGAGAGGTGAGTAAAATTTACTATACTTCCCCACACCTCCCTCTACTGGCTATAATTGAGAATTCAATTAATACTCTAGGTATACAGATAGCAGTATGTAGAAGTAAATATAATAGAAATACAAGTGTCAGCAGGTAGAATTAAAATGAGACAATGAATTAATGGCACGTTGGAAACTGAAAGATCCTAAGACAGATTGTCAATCCAGTATCTCTAATGATGTATATGGGAAGTTATGCTTTGACAGGTCCCTGGATCTTGGCCCAATTATACTGAAGATGAATTGAGGAAGAGTCTGCACATCTCTATGTTAACCTTGCTGTTTCAGACTTTATGGCTATAACTGGTTGTCATATTCCCAAGGTACCAGTGCATGATGTGATTGGGAAGATCTGAATCCATGCAGCAAGTATGAGGTGGGGGTTAAGAGAAGCCCATCACACTGGCTTACTCTGCCCCCTGGAGTAGTGGAAAGTATAAGCTAATGCCATCAATAATAGATGGGCTTATTTTGCTTACAACTCACACTAGCAGAATGTGACTCTTAAGAATCACAGTTCTTTACTGAGAATCATGATATTTAAAGCTTTGTGTTAGACCATCCACTAAGAGAGTTAAGGTGGACCTCCTCAGTGATTTTTTTTTTTTTGTGAGGAAGATTAGCCCTGAGCTAACATCTGCTGCCAATCCTCCTCTTTTTGCTGAGCAAGACTGGCCCTGAGCTCACATCCGTGCCCATCTTCCTCTATTTTATACATGGGACGCCTACCACAGGATGGCTTGCCAAGCGGTGCTATGTTCGCACCAGGGATCTGAACCGGCAAACCCTGGGCTACCAAAGTGGAATGTGTATGCTTAACCGCTGCGCCACCAGGCCGGCCCCCTCCTCAGTGTTTTTAATTCACCACAATCTATGCATGTATTCAAAGTGAACTCAGATAGACACATGGAAGCACACAGAATTTAATTACTATACAACAAAACGCAGCTTGGATTTGGTTGGTTCATTTCATCTTATTATGATTAAGATCCATTTAAGAATATATGAAACAACTTCAGGAAGTCAGTCTTAAGTCACAATGACAAAAATTCTCTTCCTAATTTTGAAGATTTCTACTATACTATTTATGGTGAAGAAAGATTTAATTCAAGGCAAAATATTAACTCAGGAAAATGGACAGAATGTCCAATACTCAAGCTTTAGGACCTGGCAAATCATCCTCTCTAACAGGCACCCTTATTTCATTTTCTCCTTAAACCCTTCAGAGATCCCTATTATCCTCCAGACTCAAATTTCAAACTATTACAGTTACTGGCTTTCCATCTTCACCTACTGCAGTTTCTTCCTTTTTTTCTTTTTTCAGGGAAGGATTCACCCTGAGCTAACATCTGTTGCCAGTCTTCCCCTTTTCTCCCCTCACTCCCCAGAGCGCCTGAGTGCCCGGTTGTATATCCTAGTTGTAAGTCCTTCTCGCTCTTCTATGTGAGCACCACCACAGCATGGCAACCAACATGGTGTGATTCTGCCACCAGGAAACAAACCCGGGCTGCTGAAGCCGTAAGAACACAGAACTTTAACAACTAAATCATCAGGGCCCGGTCTATCGTAGTCCCTTCTTTCTTTTTTTTTTTGTTTTCTTTTTTTGTTTTTTTTTTGTTTTAGAGGAAGATTAGCCCTGAGCTAACATCTGCTGCCAATCCTCCTCTTTTTGCTGAGGAAGCCTGGCCCTGAGCTAACATCCGTGCCCATTTCCTCCACCTTACATGTGGGACGCCTACCACAGCATGGCATGCCAAGCGGTGCCATGTTCGCACTCGGGATCCGAACCGGTGAAACTCAGGCCACTGAGAAACGGAACATGTGCACTTAACCGCTGCACCGCCGGGTGGCCCCATTGTAGTGCCTTCTTAAGTCTAGTTTCCATCCTCTGACAAAGCTGTCAACATGTTTGATGTCTCGGTATAAATTCCCTCTAGGAGCTTTAGCCTTTTGTCTAAGCTGTTCCTCTTCGGGCTATTTACCCTTGAGTTCCACTACCTGAAGCTCTTCTGGGTTAACTTCTGCAGGCTTCAACAACCCATTTGTATAATTTATATTTCTTATTAATCAGACAATGGGTGTTGTTCTCTACTAATGAAGAGAATATAACCTGTCTCCAACCTTAGGGATAGCTCCATATTTCAAGCTTTTTTTTTTGGACATAATTATTATATCGAATGCTCTTGAGAGAGTATATGATTTGGTTTGGTATATCTGAACCTATGGCATTATAACAAGCAATGTGCAGTGCTATGGACTGTCCAGGATACTGCAAAGCTGCAGGCAGGTGAATTTATTCATCAGAGATGCCTGAACATTAACTCTGCTTTCTCTGCCCCTGGAGGAGGTGTGCCTGTGATGACACTGAGGTTGGTTCGAGAATCAGGAGAACCTTATATTTATACACATTTCCAACAAAGAAGTGCCATATAAATGGTTAATGTAAATTCTTCCATAATAATGATGTAAGCCTGAGCTGTCTGGATTTGAAGGGATCCACATCTTATACATACAGTGTCACCTACATGCCCCTGTCAGGGACTCTGGGAGGTAAGGAAACTATATTAAGAAATACAGCATCTGTTTCTCCCTATGTGGCCACCCTGCTTCCAAAAATTTCTGTATCCTTGGCTGAATCTCAGTGCATTGTCTGTCTTTGTGTGTGTGTACGCCCTTCGAAACCAATCTATAAGCCAGGTGAAATGCTGCAGATGTTTTAAAAGAATTCCACCACACTTGCTTACTTTAAACTTTGGAAGAGGCAAATAGCCAAAGCCAACAACAATACACCGAGTTAAGTCATTTATAATTTACATACCAGGACAATTCAAGATTGTGCTTTTTGCCCCTCTGGTTCATTTATCTATCACTATTCATTCTCATTCTTAAAAAAGAAACATCAAACACATACCCATCTTGGGAAGAAGTTCTTTATCAGCTCCCTTGAAAAAGCACACGTAGATCACTAATGCTCTCTGAACCTATGAGAAATTACCACAACTCAGATTAGAAAGAAACCTCTATAAAGAGACACAGAAGTAAATGAATAAAACTTCACAGCTGTTAGAGGTTAAACGCAAAGGAAGATAAGTTTTTACAAGAGATTTCATTTCTTAAATATGTGAGGAAACAATCTTTTTCAATATTGAATCACCTCAGTTATCATTTCTTTCAAAAATTAAAATGCAGCCAACAGCAGTGAAGACCACAAGTTAGACCTTCAAACATTTACTTCTAGTCAAAAACTTTAGGACTATGAACTAGCCTCCTACCCCCTCAGTCAGTCTGATAGAAACATTCACGGTGCAGCGCCCCAGTTACTCAACGCCAAATGAATTCACATCGTATCAGATGTGGCTCACGGGTAAGCAATAGTGTGACTGCTATCTTTTGACATTATCACTCTTTATTCTTCTTAATCCATTTATTTGCCAATAGTGAAAATAAGGATCTGATTCTACTTCAATAAATTCCAAGAAACTGTCCAATTATTTTTTGTTATTGGTGTCAGTGCTTTAAACAAACATAGTGATTACCCTCGGAAACTGCATTTATGATGTTAAGCTTTACACGACGAGGCTGTCTGTTAGGAATGTAAGCTTATTTATTTCATCTAATGACTTGGATATTTCTTTATTAGCTCTTGTATGACAGAGACTATATGGAAAAGAGACACTTGACAAATGATTTTGATTTTACTGCTGAATGAATCATTACATTTTTTATTTTGTAGATTAACCTTGCTGAGTCCGAGACCTATTATGAAGATGGAATGAGTTAATATTTGTAAAGTGCTTAAAACAGTGCCTGGTTCATAGTAAGAGCTATATAAGTGCTCATTAAGTGAGTATGTTAAAATAAATTTGAGGGCTGAAATACAATTTATTTTACATTTTAACTCCCAAAGCACTTTACAGGCTGCTTTGTACATGACAGGGACTCAATTTATCTGTTGAGCGCATGTAAGTTCAATGGTATCTTACAGGCTGTATGTGTTATCTAAATAGTCTTCCATGTAAATATAAATGCAGCTCTGCACGCACATCTATCTGATTTACCTGGAAAAGAAGCAATTTTAAAAAGTGTGACTGTGCTTTTGGAACAAGCAAAGGCCTCTAATGCACACCCATAACCAGGAGCTGTCGGGTTGAACGACACGAGTACCACTGTCCCAGGCCTCTCCATCGGCATTGATTCAGCAGGAGCCAAAATCTCAAGCACATTCATAGCTGGACACTTGCAATGTCAGAATTATCTAATTATCTGCAGAAACAGACACCTGTTCTTCTCACTCGCCACACTACCTCCTCAGTACAGTATTTTGGTATTTTCCTTTAGTGTATTCCAATAATAGATCTTAAGTTGTGACCTACAAATTCCCCTCTTCAGGTCAGAATCACTTTTCTTGTAACTTCTTTTGGTAAAAACCATTTCAAACATATAGGAAAGTAGAGATCAATCTCACTGTAGCTTAAAAAAGTTCATCTCCCAGGAAGAGAAACGTTAGCCTGTGACAGCAAAGGGTTAAACGAATGAAACTAAGAACACACAAAGCAACCTTCAAATCTTTTAACAATGTTTTTAAAAAATTAGAACTTTTTAATAATAGAATAGGGAAGAGGATGCTTGAGAAAGAGGAAAGAATTTACTTTCTCACTATCTAATTACTTGTCAGCTCTTTACGCTAATTGAGCCATGTGTGGGAGTGGAAGGGAAAGCTTTAAAACAGCTTTTAAAGTTTATAAACACAAACTGATACTGTGAAAGACAGCAATAAAATATCTGTGATTTTGCTTAAGGAGATGTGGCATGAAGAATATAAAAAGACAAGCAAGGAAGAAATCGAAATGATTAATAGTTTGAGATTTATAGTCCCATGAGGCGACTACAATAGGCAATTCTTTGGATAGGATGGCAAATATAAAAAGAATATAATACCAAATAATGTTAGAGGAATCACGACCTCAAAATAAGGCAATAACAAAATAAGAAACATGAATTTTTGAGAAGGAAAAAGGGAGGGGAAAAATATAGGAATGTTTATGTCTATAAATATTTCCAAATTAGCAGAGGGTAACATTCTGATTTAAGAATAATTACCCACACATCATAGTTTATGGGTACTATGTAAAATAATGACTAGGATTGCGTTAAGGAATTCTAGATCTGGGACCGAATTCGGCAAACGACTGAAGGAGATGCTCCCAAAGTCTTAATTATGAACTAATATTTTTCTTCATTTCAACCAAAAATAAGTCAGGGGCCGTAAAGAACATTTTAATTTTTTTTTGCACGGAGTGGCAGCAGGCTGTCTTAAAAAGGCTGTTGGGCAAGTGGAAGGAAATCATATTGGTGTAAACGTTTTTAATTCTTTGCAGGAAATGTGTTAGATAACAATGCAACATTATTACAAAAGTAGCGTTTCTAGTTGGAAATAAATCAAAGTCTTAGAAGTTCCTTGAAAAACAGACCTGTTTCGTGGGAAATCTCATTTCTATGCTAAAACCTAGCTGTAGTCAACATAGGAGGGAATTCGACGGGATCTGGAGCACAAGGCAAAACACATCGTGAACGTTTGCAACAAATCTAATCTACAAGCTCGAACGAGAGCAGCCACGGCCACCCGCAGCCCGAGCAAGGCGAAGGGCGTGGCAAGGCCTTTGCTCTTTAGGAGCAAAAAGTGTGAGATAATCAGGCCTCCAGGTCACCGAGCTCAGGTGGCAGAACGGCGAGCGGAGGTTCACTTCCCGCGGCCCCAGGCAGGGGACACGCCCTCTCTCCAGGGTAAGAAGAGGGAGAAGGCGCGGGGCCGGCAGGGCAGGACTGAGGACACGGCGCAGCGAGGCCGGGCCCTGTGGGCAGCGTCGGGAGGGCGGCCGGAAGTCCCGCGCCGCCCACAGCACGTGCCGCGCGCCACGCGGCAGGTTCGCAGGGAGACGCGGGGGGACGAGTCACCACGACAAGGCGGCAAGAACCGCCCCTGCGCGCCGGAGGCTGACTGGAGCTGCGGGGCCGACGTTACCTCCACCCACTGGGCCGCGGCGTCCCCCTCGGCGGGGCGTACTTGCAGCCGGGCGTGCAGGCACTGCTGCAGGAGCGCCCGGGCCTGAGGTGTCCGGCCGCTCTCGGCCATGGCGGAAGCCGGCGCGCCGGTCCGGCGGGTTCAGGCTGCGCGCCGCGCAGGCTCCGCCCCCTGCGCGCAGGGAGGAGGGACACGCTGACCTCCGTGGTCCCGCCCATAGGGGGCGGGGCCTCTGTCTAGCGCTCGGATTTCCCGGATGTGTGGTCCTCAAAGACGGAGTACTAACCCCTCTACGGAACCCGCCTGACTGTAGAAGGCGCTCGGTGTATACCTCTAAACGAGTGAAAAGACTCATTGGATCTCTACCTTACAAAACTTTTGAAAAAACATTTTTCAGCTCGGAAAACAGGTTTTCAGACATTGAAAAAATTTAAACCTGCTGAAGTCCATGTTATGCCCATTATGAAGATAGGTAAATAGAATGAGTCTATTTAATCACAAAGCAAGCAGAGATGGAACTAAAAGCTATAAATCCTTCAAAAATTTGCTTACCCCAATCAATAAAACAAGGCTGCCTCTTCTAGCAGAAATGCTATAAATCATTCTGATCTCGCAGTTGCTGGAAAAGTGTTGGTATGCGACATGAATACACTTTTGCAGATCAATTCTTTAGAACATATCCTCGCCAAAAAAAGAAAATGTGTTTGTTAATAAATTTCTTAACCTCCTACTAATACAAAAATAAAATGACATATTCTAATGCATGTAGTGGTATTAAATTCTGTGATGTGTTTCCTGTAAGTACATATTCAAATGTAAATAAAATTAAACAAGGGGTTGATTTTCTTTCCCACATAACATATTCCTTGAACAGGCATCAGATTAGCATTCTTTTTCTATGGGTTTGGAGGATTTAGACCACGAACAATAGTGTTACCCTGATTGCATTACCCAGGTCATTGATTTGGGCTCAGTTGGCACAATATGCCTATACATTCGAGTCTGTTGTTTTAGAAGATGACATCACTGACAGTGTTGCTATCCATGCAAAGTAGTGTGACTGAAGAAAATAATCTATGCATAAGCAATGGTCCTTTCTATACGAAATTGAAGCCGGCTGTTTGGTGGTTATCTCGCAGGCTGCCTTATACTCTTTGTAAAAATGAAAAGCAGGGGCCAGCCCCATGGCTGAGTGATTGAAGTTCTGCCCCCTCTGTTTCTATGGCTCAGGTTTGCAGGTTCGGATCCCCAGGCACACCTACTCTACTCATCCACCATGTGGTGGAGGCATCCCACATACAAAATAGAGGAAAATTGGCACAGATGTTAGCTCAAGGCTGATCTTCCTCAAGCAAAAAAAAAAAAAAAAAAAAAAAAAGAGGAAGCTTGGCAACAGATGTTAGCTCAGGGTGACTCTTCCTCACCAGAAAAAAAAAAAAAAGAAAAAAGAAAAGAAAAATCTCACATGATCTGTGATTGCTGCATTGCAGGGATTTATACATTTGTTGAAGTTTGTCTGGAAGGCACAGACAAGTTGCATTGCTTAATGTCTGTACCTTTATGCAGACATTATAACTATTGAGTCCTTTCCTTTTCACTCTCAGACTCAAGTTTTGCAAGACTGGAAGGAACTTTGACACAGAGCCTCTTAGCCTTGGCCAGGAATGAGATAGGACTTCGATGTCCATTTGTGTATGGGTGCAGCAGATAGGGAGGTCTCTTGAGAATAGGGTATATGGTTCCCAGAGAGCTTTCCACGGTGAAGGGACCTTAGCAAATTGGGAAACTCTTCCTGTGAATAGATGGAGTCTGGTTGGTAATCGTCAGCCTCTCAAAAATCACCAACCTTTAAACCTTCCTGTTGGGTGAGGATCTCCTGGATATTATGTAGGTAGTAATAGGTTGTGGCTTGCTTATTCTTTCCTTCTACCTGCAGAGGGCAGTAGAGAGTAGGCACCAAAGAGAAGGTATTTCCTTCCTGTATTTTATTTTTTGAATATCTATTCTCATTCCGCAAAGAATTTAAGAAGGTAAGACATATATACAATACAGTAGTAAAATGTGAACAAAAATAAAGCATTAGGAGTAAAGAAAATAGAAATATGTGAGTAAGTCTCAGTGGGGGAAACTGAAAACAGAGAAGACACTTGTTCTTACTGGAGTGCTAAGATGATACAGTATGTCGCAAAGTTTCCACAGATATATAACTTTAATTTTTATTATAAAACAATTATTTCCATTGTAGGTAATGCTGAGGTGGAGTATGTTGCACAATTTGCTTCAAGTTAGAGGGAAAAGGCAAAACACAGCTTTAGGTTAGCTCCAGAGGGGGATGGTGGTTCTCAGGAAAATAGGAAAACTTTGCCTTGTGAGTGTCTAAGAAGTCACTGTCCGGGCAGGAATAGTTCTCAAACAGCTACAATGTTCAAGGGGACAGTATAAGTACTGGGTTAACTCTGAATGCATTCTAGGCTCTCTGGGATGGTACAATAGTTGGTTTAGAGTTGTTTTAAATTGTTCAATTCATTCAAGTTGTCTGCCCCAAATTTTGACATTTCAAAGTATTCCACAATCATGAAAAATTTGAGAACCGCTTCTAAAAGCTCCTTTATAGTTGATGTTATGCTTCCCGACTGTAAAAAGGAAAGAGAGAGAAAGGAACTATAATCTGTTTCACAGTTCTCAAAATAAACAGAGCTTTTCCTAAACTTCAGCTCTGAAATGAACCTCTCACCTGAGGCTTTACGTGGGGGTATGCTAATCAGTAGAAGTGCAACTGGAAGAGGTAAACAGTTCATCTTAGAGAAGGCTGGAAGAAATCTAGCCCCCCACTTCAGAGCCCAGAGATTTGTATTTTCTCAGTGCTTAGGGAGGTGATCGGATTCTGAGAAGTTGGTTCACACTAACTCAAATGTACATGAGACTGGGTTAGCACCAGAATACTAATTTATTTATTTATAATAAGAAATATTGCTGTGACATGGAGTGGAAATTCTCACCTTGGGTGTGATCAGCACATTATCCCCTGTGGTCAAGCAGGGGACACTAGATCATATTCAGAAGTTTCTCTATCAATTTCCTATGAGAGATAGTTGCTCTTCCATCAGGGCGTCTGAAACTGAGATTTGAAAGACCCATGTGAGTTCTGGCTTCAAGACGCTTGCCACATACATTAAGATTGTGAGGAAAGAGAAAACAAACAGATGTGAAAAAGAGCCTGAAATAAAAAGTCCAGGGGCACATGCTCCAAACCACAACCATATATCTTGTCACAGAGCCTCTTCTTACACAGGCAGAAACTGAGGCTATGAGCATTAATCCAGTGGAAAACCTTCCATGTGGAAATAGGAGGCCTGGGAAAACGATAGTTCCCACCTAAAAGCTGAGTCTATCTTTAACGTGTATAGTTTGTACAACCAGGCAGGGGATGGAATTTAGTTTGGAACTTAATATTGATTGTTCTTTCGGTTCAATTTGCTTTTTTTAATTCTTATTTTATTACTGCACCATTTGCTGGTGTGTTGCCTAGGTAACACAATATAGCAAGTGCTTTTAATTCGAAGGCAGTGATGTATGTCTTTGGCAGTGTGTCGAGTTTCCCCAGGGTAGGCTGATAAATTATCTTGAGCTTTGGGTTATTTTTCAGTTCATAGTGTTGTGATAATTTAGCAAAGCATTGCATAACCTTTCGAATATTTGTATACTTCTGTCAGCCGTTTTGTCAATTTCGGCCAGCCTGTTGTAAGAGCTTTGTATAATTATGACACCTGCATCTTTTGTTGAAAAAAACTGTTCAAGATTTTGAAATGGGCAAAAGAGATTTCGAGATATTCTTTTAATGGAATGCTGGAGCCTCTGGAGATTGCCTGTTCCTGTAGGGTTATATAGGGTTTGTCTTTGACTAGGCTGTTTTACAACTCTGCAGAGATAGACGTTAACTTCTGAACACTGATAGTAAGCAAATTGTTCCTGTCCCTAAAGATGTAAAACTTGATTATTATTCTGTGGCTATTGACCGGTTCTGCCAGTTTTGCAACCATTTGTACACTCATTTCAGCATTCCTTCCTCGACTATAAATGTATAGCACCTTGAGTTCTCTCTCTTTTTTTTAAATAAACAAATTTTAGAATAAAATTTTACAGAAAAGTTGCAAAAGAAGTACCGAAGTTCCCATATATCCCTCACCCAATTTCCCCTGTTCCTAAGATCTCAAATCACTACAGTACGTTTGTCACAGTTAAGGAACCAGCACTGGTTCATTAATTAAACTCCAGACTTGATTCAGATTTCATTAGTTTTTCTCTAAATCCTTTTTCTGGATTCCATCCAGGATGCCACATTGTATTTTGTCATCATGTTTCCTTAGGCTGTGACAGTTTCTCAGACTGTCCTTGTTTTTGATGACCTTGACATCATTCGAGGAGTCCTGGTCGGGTATATTGTAGGAGGACCCTCTTTTGGAATTTGATGTTTTTCTCATGATTAGACTGGGTTGTGGGTTTTTGGAGGAAGATCACGGAGGTGAAGTACCATTCTTATCACATCATATGAAGGGTGCATGCTGTCAACATGTCTTACTACTGATGCTGTTAACCTTGACCACCTAGCTAAGGCAGTGTTTGCCAAGTTCCTCCACTGTCAGGTTACATCCCCCTCCTTTTCCATACTTTACTCTTTGGAAACGAATTACTAACTAAGCACAGCCCAGGGCCAGCCTAGTGGTGTAGTGGTTAAGTTCCCGCACTCTGCTTTGGTGGCCTGGAGTTTGTAGGTTTGGATCCTGGGCGCAGACCTAGCACCACTCGTCAGGCCATGCTGTGGCAGCATCCCACATAAAAGAGAGGAAGATTGGGACAGATGTTAGCTCAGGGCCACTCTTCCTCACACACACACACACAAAATCAAAAAAACACAGCCCAGGGGCTGGCCCCGTGGCCGAGTGGTTAAGTTCGCGCGCTCCGCTGCAGGCGGCCCAGTGTTTCGTTAGTTCGAATCCTGGGCGCGGACATGGCACTGCTCATCAGACCACGCTGAGGCAGCATCCCACATGCCACAACTAGAAGAACCCACAATGAAGAATACACAACTATTGTACCGGGGGGCTTTGGGGAGAAAAAGGAAAAAATAAAATCTTTAAAAAAAAAAACAAAAAAAACACAGCCCATACTCAAGGAGTATGGAGTTAGGAGCCACCTCGTTGAGTGGGGAGGAGCTGCATAAATTATTTGGAATTCTTCATCAGGATATTTGAGTTCTCTTTAGAGCTAGTTGTAATATATTGCTGGTTCCTTTCTTATTCAGTCAAATATGAATGAAATAAAAATCTTTGACACATGTTGATTTTATATTTGTATGAGAGTTGTGATTTTATTCTCTTTTAAAAATTATCCTCTCATATCTTTCTACCAAGAAATGTTGTGGGAATTACTTTTTATATAGTTCTTTGAAATACACGAGTAAATGTCATAAACAAATACATTATTTTGAAAAGAAGATATTGAATATTATTTATAGTAAAAGAAAAATATAAATTATTTTGTCACACTAACTGTATCAGTCAGGGTCCCATCGACAATCAAATAACAAGCTATAAATAGGATGACCTGAGAAAGTTTTCTTTACAAAGGGACTGTTTACAGAGATGTGTGTGTAGGGGAACCACAGGGAGTCACGTGGTAACCGAGGGTGTAGAAGCAGCTGAGATGTTACCACCTTTGCCTGAAGGGAGAAAGGGAGGGAGTCTGGAATCCAAGGGTACAGGTTTGTATAAGACCTTTAAGAGAAGGAGTTGACCTTCTGCCAAGAAGCACAGCCAACTCCAGGTGACCCTTTAGGGAGGGAGCTAGGGAAATAAATACCGGACCCCATTCTCCATCTTCCTTCCATTTCCTGCCAGAGCTTCCTATTGGCAAAAACCAACCAGAAGTCAGGAAGCATGGGGACCTGTTGACGTCCCAGCCTCCAGGGCAGAAAGCAGGGTGGAGAAGGCTTGAGTATGGATCTGGAAGGCAAGGAAAATATATCTGGCACACTGACTGAAGATGTCTTAAAGGCCACAATGGGGACTCATTTGTCATCGTTGTGTTGGAAGATGACAGCTGGGAAGACAAAGAAAGAGATAGCTGCAGTTAACATTTCTAATGGAAATCCCTAATTTCCAGAAGAGTTTAGGGAGGTGAAATTTGACTTAGTGAGTTATTGGTGTAAGATGAGTCAAGGTCCTTGACCCCCAACCCCCTTTTTTTTCAGCCATTGGGGATACGGCAAGACATCAGAGGAGCATGGTTGCTGGGATCCTAGCCTTAGTGAAAATGCCGCCATGCAGCCCAACTTGCATGGGATGGAGCCACTGCCTTCAAGGAGTCTTGCAGACTGGAACAAGAGGTGTGTTGGAGGGGGCCACTAAGGACCTAAGTCCTTAGAGCTCTCCTGAGGTCCTTTGGACTGTGGGGTAAGGAACTTGGAATTACATTTAATTTGATACAGGAAAAGTAATGAACCATTTTTATTGTCTTTGAGTGTTGTAACTAAGTAAGTTTCATCTTGACTCCAGCAGGAAGTAGATAGATAACAGAGATTTCGAAAATGAATTGTTTGTATACTCCTAAATCTTCAATTGCACTTGTTTGAGATGGAAAAGGGAGAGGAGTGTTAGCAGATGGCAGCCCCTGATTGTTTGCTTCCTCTAGCAAGTCAAGTGAAAGAAATACTGTAGATCCTCAGCATGCTTGAGGAGGGACATTCTAAAGATCTCACAAATAGAGAAAATTCAAATTCCTGAATTAATTACTAACTGCATTCCTGTATTTATCCAGTTGTTTGTAAGCATTTATTTGGGGCTGGCCCAGTGGCACAGTGGTTAAGTTCATATGTTCTGCTTCAGCAGCCGGGGGTTCGCCAGTTCGGACCCTGGGTGCGGACCCACATACCACTTGTCATGCCATGCTGTGGCAGTGCCCCACATGTAAAGTAGAGGAAGATGGGCATGGATGTTAGCTCAGGGCCAGTCTTCCTTAGCAAAAAAAAAAAGAGGAGGAGTGGCAGCAGATGTTAGCTCAGGGCTAATCTTCCAGAAAGAAAGAAAGAAAGAAAGAAAGAAAGAAGGAAACATTTATTTATCAGGTGTTGGAAATGTAGGAAGAGTAAGATGCTATTTTTACTCTCAGGGAGCTCATAATTTAGTGAAGAGACAAGCAAAACAATGAGAATTAGAAAAACTGTTTCTCCTTTCCCCATTGTGTTGTTCCCTCCTAATAGAGGAAGGACAGGATCTGGAAGGAGAGCCACTTCCTGGAAAGCCTGAACTAAACTAAATTAGGGCAACTGGCTTTAATTGGAGGGAAGATAAGGTCTGAGGCTCAAATAATCTGGCATAAACTGGATTTTCAGAGCCACATCACACCTAAGCAAATTTTTTCTTAGTCACCAACTGACTTTGTCTTCAGAATACCTCTCTGTCTTCTCTCTCTTTCACAGCACTTCCCTATACACCCATTGTCCTGCCTTCAGGGTCTCCAAAATTTGTTCCAGGCTTGACCTCCACCCTGGATGGTTTCCTTCCTCTCCTCTAGGCCACAATCAAAAGTCTAACATTCTAAGTACTGTGTTGAGCTGTACTCTGCTGGGTGTGAAGCTGATTAAAGCAATTCTCATTAACTTGTGAATGAAACTTAACCTTCTTAAAAGGTATATTTGCATTTTAATAGCAGTCCCTTAACGCAAATTAATCTCTAATTGGCAGAATGTGTGAGAGTTATTTTTTGTGGGAAGAAGTAGGGGGAATTACTTCTCATTCTCTAAATTTAAAAGAGTCGCTGCTCCCAGGGCCCTGGAGCCTCACCTCCCAGTCCCTCTTGAGCACAAGGCGATTTTGCTTCTCTTCCTGAAGCTAATCACTCAGAAAAGCTTTTCAGGTTAAATTCAATGGACGTCATCATCTTTTGAAAAGCTTTTATATTTGGGGAAATTCTCACATTGGGAGTACCCCTTTCCCTCCCATGTAGAAATCAGAACTCAGCTCCCCAGCCTCCTTTGCAGCTAGAATGCAGTCGTGCCAATTAGATACCCTCCTGCAAGATTCACTTTGGAAGTGAGCAATGTGAATGCGCAGGCTCTGCCTGGGGCTTCCAGTTGCCTGATGTCTGTGTCAGCAGAGCGTCCAGGCACAGAGGGTTTAAGATGTGATACAGAGTGCCATGGTGGCAGGAGCAGCGGCAGCAAAACCAAGTTGCTGGTACTCTGGGCTCAGTGGCAGCAGCAGTAGCAACTGGAACCATTTAGAGAAGACCAGTGGCAGATTCCTGATCTGGGCAGTTTTGTGGCATGTCTTGGGCACTGTTCCCAGACTGAACCTTGAATGTTTCCCCAGCCATCTCAATAATCTGTGAGCTACTTGAGATCCTTTAGCAAATCAGTTTTTGGTTAAAGCAGCCAGAATGAAAGCTGTTGCAACCAAGAACACTAATTGGTACAGGACTCATCTTCAACTTTCCCCTCTCCCTCAACCAGCAGAATTTACAGGACAAAACTCTCTACTTTTCTCTCTCTTTACTTCTGCTTTCCTGGTTCGGGCCACATCATCTGTTACCTGAATTACTGCAACACTGTCTAGTCTGATGACTCACCTTCAGTTTTGACCTCTCCATCATAGCAGCAAACCTAATTCTATCCCTCTTGGGCGTGAGACTCTCAGTGGCTCCCTCATGCCTCAGGATCAAGTCTAGGATCAAGTCCAAACTCCTTAGCAGGCGCTTTTGGGATTAGGCCGGGTTGACCTTTCCAGCTCACCTGGGCCACACCTGCTTCTCACACCTATACTCCTCCAATCAGCCTCTTTTCTTGCTCTGGACCAGCAGCAGTGGATCCCCTGGGATCCTGTTGGAAACACAGCCCTACTCTAGACTTACTGCATCGGAATCAGCATTTTCACAAGATCATTGGGTGATTCGTATGATGTTCAGATGTGGGTAGTGCTGCTTTATAGCACTCTGCTCTTCCCCTCTGAGGCTTTTACACGTTCTCGTCCTCTGTACTGTCCTTCCCCGTCTTTATATATTAACACTGTTCTGCAAGACTCACTGGGGAGAACTTCTCTGAGTGGTAAAACCTGGGTTGGAGCTTTTGCTTGTTATTCCAAGCATGGCATTTATTCCTGTGTACTGTAATGACCTTTTTACTCCTTTTTCTTCCCTACCAAATGGCAGTATTCTATTCTGGTTGTATTTTAGAGTCAATGTGAGAATTAAAAAAAATATACAGATTCCTTGGTCCTGCTCTAGAGATTTGGTTTTAATTAGTTTGGGTAAGTCCTTGACACTGGTATTTTTGAAAAGTGCCCTAGATGATTGTAACGTGGAGCCCAATTCAGAGCCATCACACTAGACTTTGAGATCCTTGAGGACAGGGATCCTGTCCTAGTCACTGTTGTTTTCTCAGAGCCTACCACAGCGCCAGTACATAGGCTATGCCAGGAAACAATCATTACCTCTATTTTCTCAGGAACATGGAATCAGCTTTGCGTTGCACACACCATACTACCTTCCACCCCAACCCCTCTCACATGTGTTAACAGCTGGGCAGCCTATTCATCTCGTTAAAACAAGGAGTCATTTCTTAAGGAAAGAACTTGAGCTGTATTTGAAACTTATCTCTAATCATCCCTGTATTCTGTTCTAGAGCCAGATTGATACAGATATAATGAAGCAGGTTTACATAATTGGATGCTAACAGGCACATTGCTTTGAAACAGTCTCCACACATCAGTTCCACAAAGCAAAGCCACTAATTCTTTGTTTATAAACCTCTTGGGTCCTGAGACTAGTGAGCAGGTTGATTATACCAACACAACTATAAGGAGTAGGTGTTCTAAAGGTTAACCTTAGTTTTATGGGAAGTAAAAAATACATTTTGGGAGAATTTTCTTAAGTTTATACTCTATTTTCTTAAAATTTAAAGTGACTTCTAAAAAACCTCTTAATGATATCCTATATTTACATAGTGTTTTATATTTTAGGAGTAATTTAATATCCTTAATCTCATTTGGAGATGTTCCCATTTTATAAATGAGGAAACTGAGGCTTAGAAACTTTGGATAACCTGCCCCAAAGTAAACACCAAGCTAGAGGCAAAGCCCGACCCCCACCAGCATCTCCTGATTACAAGTTCAGTGACATTTTTTCACTTTGTGCTGGATCCTGACATTTTCTATGCACTTCTGTTGATTTTTGCAGCCAAGAAGGTGACTTCTGACGCAATAAACAGACCGGGTAGATCTGGGCTGGAAGCCCAGCCTCTCTGCCTCCCAGCAGTGACCTCAGGCAGTGAGTATAGTGGTTTAGAGCATGGGTTCTTGCACCAGACTGCTCGGGTGTATAATACTTGCTCTTCCCATTGCTTACTGTATGGCCTTGGACAAGTGCTTCAGTTTCATAGTCTGTAAAATAGGGATAATAATGTAACAGACTTCACAGAATGGCTTTAGGATTAAGTGAGTTACTGTTTGTAAAGCACTTAGAATCACGCCTGGACCCAAGGTAAATGTGATGTAAATATTAAATAAAAATCTGGTTCAATCCTATTTTATGACTAAAGTCGTTTTTAAAAATCACATATTTTGAGTGCCATATTCAATTTTCATTAAATATCTTTTACTGGATATCAACTGTGGATAACATTATAGAAAAGAAATCATGTGATGGATAGGCTTCCTTCTGCCCTTGAGGAGGGTACAGTCTATCGGGAGATGGAATGAAGTTCGTACAGAGCCCACGAGGAGCCCTTCCTTGTTTGCTATTGCAGCAGGTCTGAGGAGGGGACAAAAGGCGCCCTCTGTAGCTGCTAGGTTTCCAAAACACGATTCTTGTTTCAAAGGATCATATGTCCCATCCAATAACTTTCTTTCTTAAGGTTTGCATCATTGACTTCAGCGGGCTTGTCAGGACCTGGGAGAGCGTGGGGAGGGGAGAAGCACCAGCTCCTTCTTGTTGCAGCACCACCCAGAGCCACAGCCTGGTCATCACTCCTACTCCTCTCTCTCTGGGAAAAGTGTTCAGGCTCCAAAAGCTTGAAATAGGGGCCAATGATAAAAATTTTCATCTACCCAAAGCTTTTGTCCCTCACGTTCAAAGTGAGAGAGATCAAGTTCCCAGCTGCCCAGGGAGGCACTGATGCCAAGTCAATTAGCAGGATTTCTAGGGCAGCAAACCACTGCCTCTGTACAAAGTTAGTATGAAGGTTAGTTTCCCTTCCTTTCTGTAACCCCTTATAATTAATATCATCCATTTTGGAGATTTCTGAGAGGAATATATGCCTGTGGCTTGGAATGGTTTGTGCAAAGCTGGCTGGAATAGTTAGGGACTGAGTCTGTGTGGTGACCTAAATATCTCCATTCTATATCAATTGAACTAGATAGATAGAACTGTGTTTTCATTGATATCCCTTGATGATAGAACTACCTAACTGACTAAATAAAAGAGGTCAGTGATACCATGTGGTCCTACATAACTTAGGTGCTGTGATATATTGCAAAAACTTGAAGACCAGGGAAGACAAATTAATATTGTTATTGCTATTCTAATATTAAATATACTATGACATTATCCAGGCAGATTCTTAAATTTATAATTGTCTTAGTCTTATATTTCTGAGACAATCTGTAGGTATTGAAAGGAGACTTTTAAGATACCTTTACACTTAAAACACTGAAATATAAATTCTTTATACTTTAACATGGATGTGACAAGATGACTGCCTTGTCATCTCCGTCTTAAATTTTGTCCATATCAATTAAATAATGTAGGTGCTATCTAAATAAAGAGGGATCTCTGTCCAAATGTCTATTTTCTAGAAGATTCTGTGGCAGAAAATTCAGATCAATGGATTCTACTGGTATCTAGAAATTGATATTCCTATAGCTTCAAAAATCAGAGGTTAAGAATCACATTTGCACCACTTGACACCGACTAGGATGGCAATAATTGGAAAAAAAAGGAAAATAATAAGTGTTGGTGAGGGTGTTGAGAAATTGGAACTTTTGTACCTTGCTGGTGGGAATGTAATATGATGCAGCAACTGTGGAAAAGTTTGGCATTTCCTCAAAAAGTTAAACACAGAATTACCATATCATCTATCAATTCAAAATAGTTGAAAACAAGGACTCAAACAGATAATTGTATACATGTTCATAGTAGCATTATTCACAATCGCCAAAAGGCGGCAACCGCTCAAATGACCCTCAGCAGAAGAACGGATAAACAAAATGTGATATATACATACAACAGAATATTATTTAGCCATAAAAAGAATGAAGATGCATGTAACAAGATGGATGGACCTTGAACACATGCTAAGTAAAACAAGCGAGACATGAAAGGAGAAATATTATATGATTCCACTTACATGGACTATCTCGAATAGCAAATTCATATAGACAGAAAGTAGATTGGAAGTTTTGAGGTTTTTAGGGGAGGGGGAAAGGGGGTTTATTGCTTAACTGGTACAGAGTTTCTCTTTGAGATGATAAAAATTTTTGAAATGGTGATGATTGCAAAGCACTGTGAATGTACCTAATGTCACTAAAATGTACACTTAAAAATGGTGAAAATAGGGGCTGGCCCCATGGCCGAGTGGTTAATTTCGCGTGCTCTGCTGCAGGCGGCCCAGTGTTTCGTTGGTTTGAATCTGGGCGCGGACATGGCACTGCTCATCAAGCCATGCTGAGGCAGCATCCCACATACCACAACTAGAAGGACCCACAACTAAGAATATACAGCTGTGTACTGGGGGGCTTTGGGGAGAAAAAGGAAAAAATAAAATCTTTAAAAAAAAAATGGTGAAAATACTCATATGTGGAAGATAAACAACACATGGGAAAAGAGAACAGTTTGGTGGTTATGGGGTAAGTGAGTGGGGGGGTGGGCACAAAGGGTGAAAGGGCACATTTATATGGTGACTGACAAATAATTATGTACAACTGAAATTTTACAATATTATAAACTATTATAACCTCAATATAATAAAAAATTAAATAATAAAACATGGTGAAAATAGCAAATTTTATTGTATATATTTTACCACAACAAAAAAAGAGTAAAAAAAAATCATGATTGCAACATCACCCATTACTTGCTTTCTTACAGCCCTTTTAATATTCATGGATCTAACTGTAGTACAGCCTAGATGTCCCTCTAATATAGGGATATTATTATGCCAAAGCTGAAGGTATATATCTGGTAATTGACTACAAGTCCGTTGTTTGCTCTGGGATCCAGAATTTAAATGTAGGCTTCTGAATTTAGGTTTTGTGTCCTCTCTGTTGAAGAATCCTCACTGAATGTTGACTCAAACAGAGCAAGAATGGACTTCTTGAAAACATTTTTGAAGTTCTCCCCAACAAATAGGTAGAGTGTGGGAGAAAAGAGAGTATTGAAGGAAGTGGTTATGACTGTAAGTATCAGCGTGAACTGTAAAAGCAGTGATTGGGTTTGGGTGAGAATCAAGCCCTGGTATACATGATAGGGCATCCAACACACAAAGAAAGAGATAATGGCAGTCATCATGACTTTGAAGGGCTTGCTGGATTTAAACAGGCTTCTCTCTTTCATCTTGTTGGCTACTCTTTGGTAACAAAAGGTGATGATGAAGAAAGGCAGAAGGAAGCTCAGCAAGAAGCGGCTGATAAAGCAGGCTACAGGAATCCATTTCCTTAACGTTTGTATCTTTTTGCTTTCCCAGTTAGTAGACACAGTGTACTTATTTCGGCAGATCACGGTTCCTTTATGGTCATCATGTGTCTCCTTGAAAACCACATAGGGCATGCTGAGGGCAGAGGCAGAGATCCAGACTCCTAGGATGATGCTGGAGGCCCAGCGTGGGGTTCGGTGCAACTGTGACCACACTGGGTGAAGAGTGAGAAGATAGCGATCAACGCTGATGGCCGAGAGGAAGAAAACAGAGGCGTAGATTCCTGTGTACAAAATGCCAGTGAAGGCCTTGCACATGGCAGATCCAAAGATCCAGCGATTGTCTTGAAGGTAGGAGGTGGCTAAAAATGGCAGAATCAGTATTGAAATAAAATAGGAGAGAATAAGATGAAAAAATAAGAGAGTATTGACAGTCTTTTTCATCTTGAATTTTAGCACCCATAGGTAGAGACCATTGGTGATGGTACCAATTATAGATGACACAAACAAAAGAAGGGCAACAATCATTTTTGAGGCAGGAGCTAGAAAATGAGTGCTATTTCTTACTGAAGTAGAGACATTGATCAGGTAATCAGTAGAGTTGATCAGATCCATAATCACCTGTGGAGTGAGAAACTGAAAATAACAACAAAAAAGAAGCAAAAGAAAAGGTTATAAGAAATTTTTGCAAAATAACAGTCAAAATGACAATATTTTATAAATGGAATGCATAATATTTCCACAGTAATACAAATCAGATATTCTTCCTAAGGTCCATACTTTTATTTTGTATGAGGAATTAAGTCAGATTAATTTGAACACCAAAAATGGGAATACTACAGATGAAATGAAATTAACGTGAAAGAGAAATAAAGTTTGGGATATTTTGACTTTCTTAAGTAGTTAATTTGGGTAGTTACAAATCTTCTATTTAGACATCAACCATAAGTCTAACCCTGCGTGATGAGCACAACTCCTTGAATAAGGTAATGTAGGATCAGTTTTACTTGACTAAGACTTGGTCAGAAATTGAATAACAAAAATAACAACAACAGAGGCAGCCTGATGGCATAATGGTTAAGTTTGTGTGCTCTGCTTCGGGGCCCCGAGGTTCACGAGTTCAGATCCCAGATGTGGACACCACTCGTCAAGCCATGCTGTGGTGCTGTCCCACACACAAAATAAAGGAAGACGGGCACAGATGTTAGCTCAGGGACAATCTTCCTCAAGCAAAAAGAGCAGGATTGGCAATGGATGTTAGCTCAGGGCCAACTTCCTCACCAAAAAACAAACAGAAAAACCAACAATGGCTACAAATTAGTAATCATGGGGAACTATAGTTAGATTTCTCTCATGAGCTATTTATATACATGGTAAAGCTATTATCTAGGATTCTAGCACTCAGCATGTAACAGTAAGAACCGATGTTCATATGGGAGCCCTAGGACACTGTAAGATTGTGAATTGCCTTCAAAATCATCAATGAAAGAGGAAAGTGTACTGTAGAATATAGTAGTAGTTCTTTCTCACTTGGGGAGGGGAAAAAGGTAGAAAAGTCAAGAAATTGCTATTATCCAATGCTTGTTATCTGTCAGCAGCTTTATATAAAAATCATTTCATTTTTTCCTCACAAAGGCAAATATTTAAACAGAGGAGAACGTGAGGCTGACAAGGGTTAAATTTCTTTCTTTTTTTTTTTTAAGATTTTATTTTTCCTTTTTCTCCCCACAGCCCCCTGGTACATTGTTGTGTAATTTTAGTTGTGGGTCCCTCTAGTTGTGGCATGTGGGATGCCGCCTCAGCATGGCTTAATGAGCGGTGCCATGTTCTTGCCCAGGATTCGAACCGGCGAAACCCTGGGCTGCCAATGCAGAGCGTTCGAACTTAACCACTCGGCCACAGGCCTGGCCCCCAGGGTTAAATTTCTTATCCATCAGCATCTTCCACCATGCCTCTGTCGTGGCAGGTGGTGAACACTACCAGTGTTTTATTTTGCTTCTTTTGAAATTGGTAATCCATGTGCAGTGTTTTGATAATGCTCTATGAATCAGAGATTTGATTATCCAAATTACCACATTTCTTGGATAATGGTTCCTATAGTACTGAAAATATAAACCTGAGAATGTTTTGGAAAATAGCTATTAGAACAGTCATATCAACAAGCTGTTTTTTGGATAAATTGGATAAAGCAGTGGGAATTACTAGCGATATTTTTTCGTCACTAACCAAAAATATTCTAATACTATATAGAGAGAAGAAATAAAATAATTGCTATTAAAATAAAATAATTAGTAACTGCTATAATTTCAGTTAATTCTGTCTTCTAAAGGAGTTGAAAATTTGTCTCCCAAGTAGAAAAGTGATTCTCTTCAGGAAGATACTTTAGTAGTCTGCTTTGGGAATAAAAAGTGAAGTCTAAGGACGTGGAATGAATAGGCAATGGTGGGTGAAGGAGTGGGAACCTGAGAAAGAGGCTGTGTGAAGGTCCTGAGATGCCGAGAAGAGGGAGGAGGAGTGAGGATGGTCTTCAGAGAGGCAGGAACAGGAAAAACATGGGAGGAGGCTAGGAGGCTTGAAGAGGAGAAAAGTCAATGAGATATTCCAATACGCAGAAATGACACGGGATTTAAAATAAGAGATGTCTACATCTTCAATTTTAATCCATTTGCTACGCTTTGACATGGTGTAGTGTCCCTTCTCATTAACTACAACTGTCATGTGTTGGTGGTTGCCCTGGGAAACTGAAGGCAAAGGGCTTGTGTTCCCTATTTGGGATGGAGTGGGATGGACTGCAGTGGAGACCGGCAGCAGGAAGTGAGATGCGAATGAGATGATGAATATGGTTGAAACTGGCTAGATATCCGGGCACAAGCAGACAAGGAGAAACAAAATCCTATAAAGAATTTCTGATACTGTGTGTTTATGGTCTGTGTGTGTCTATCTGTGTGTGCGTTTCTGTAAGCGTGTCTGTGGTCCGTCTGTACATCTGTGGGGTATTTGTTTATCTGTATGTGGTCTCTGTGTATTTCTCTGTGGTGCGTGTTTGTATCCATGGGATGTGTGTGGAGTTTTGTGTGTGCATGTTCGTGATCTGTATATCTGTGGTATCTGTGTGTGGTCTCTGTGTGTATGGTGTGTGGTATCTGCGGTCTGGGTGTATTTATCTGTATAGTGTGTGTTTGGGTGGTATTTGCATATATGGGGGTGTGTGTGGTGTATGTGTGTATGTGTATGCTCTCTTTGTGGTCTCCTATGCATATGAGAAACTGGGTACCTGAATTATGGGAAGATTTTTTAAAAAATTGTGTGGCTGAGCTGTAGAAAGGCATCTGAAAGTAATGTAGGACTTGAGCAAAATCAACATTGGTAGTGGTTCTGAATAGCATATAAAGTTTCCTAGGAACTTTGATTTATTACACATAGCCAAGAGATTTCTTCATCCTTAGACATCTTTTAAAATGGTGTTGAAATCCTTGAGTATAAATTAGTGCGGCAGAGCTTGGGCTCTGGCATCCCACAGAACTGGGGTTCACTCCTGCCTCTGCCACTTACCAGCTCCCTGACCTTGGACTCTTAACTCTGAGTCTCTTTCACCTTCTAAGCCCCAGTGGGTTTTTATGAGGACTCAATGAGATAATGTATATAAGTCACTTTGCCCCCTTCATGGCACATATTAAGTGCTCAATAACTTTTTACCTACGATTTTGCTCAACTTGTTATGCTAAGACTAGCAAGTGCCTCATTTTGCCCTTTTAATGCTGTGGGCCACATTTCTTTCCTCCTCAAAGCCTCCCCTCTAAATTTTAGAGTGCCATGAGGGATTTCTGAAAAAATTTAAACGTTCATCTATCGGGGCAGAAGCTCTCAGATTTAGAGTTATTTTGAGGCCTTGCTAGGGTGGTACCTTTGGCATAAGTGGCTTTCAGAAAGACCCCACCTCTGCTTGGGGATATGGAGCTACCATAGGGGAGGGGACCACAAGAACCTTGGAAAGGTGATCTGGAGTCAGCCTAGAGGGTCGAATCAGATGACAGCACTAGGATAAACCTGCTGGCCCAGGGCATCTTACCTTGCAGTTACGTCTTCAGGCCAGATGGTCTTGGGCAGGCCAGAGTGACTCTACATCAGCAATCTTGTCTTTAGGGACACAGGCAAAAATCAGTGACCCTCTGCCTTCATTTCACCTGCCTTTCTTCTGGCTGATTGTTACTTTCCCACCTTGAGCCTGCTATTTATTCAGTGAGGTCTTCCTGCTCTTTCTTGGTTCCTTTTTCTGTGGAATGTATGCTGTGGAGGTAGAGGTGGAGAGACCACTACTTCTTCAAATCATTTCTCCATTTTTAAGGGGGATTTAAAAAATTCCATAAACAAAGTTATTCTATGTAAGGTTAATAAGCTTGTTTCAGGTGTTAAAACCTTGATTAAAAATTACCTCCCCATATTCGGTCATCCCACCAGGCACCGACTCTGCCTCAGTTTTAACAAGTTCATTAGCACAAGGATGCATGGTGTTGGGTACATAGGGAGGAGATAAAAATCAAGCATGGAAAAAACAGACTGTGGAAATGGGCTACCTAAACTTGCTGGAGAGAAAAATGGTCAGAAAGGGAAAAAAAAACACTGAGTTTCACAGTAAAAAGGAATGTATGATGACAGGCCAAAAGTTAATATTGTTTAGTTTGGAAAGATGAAGACTGACAGCCAGAATGATCTACATTTGAACGTTGAACAATTGTTGAGGATGGTTGGAAAGAACACAGAGTTGGTTGCCATATCCTACAAGATGACCTCATTATAAGAAAATCCTACAGCACAGGCAATACATTTATGACCTGACTGAGTCCTACATTTTTTCTATTTTCCTCTCTCTAATCTAGCTCTGAAATTTTTTAGGATCAGCCTCTGTGCTGACCTCAGTGTCCTGATTTCTTTTCTGCTTGCTTTCCTCTTCATCTCTGCCCTGCCAGCGGAGAAAATACATCAAAACGGCTGTGTGGCTTCAGTGGTGGAGCTCGGGAATCAGTTTCTCAGTCTGTGTTAGACTTAGAATTTTAAAGCTTTCCTTGCTACAGTAGCCTTATTAAAAAATAGGCTTACATTTTAGTTCTTAATTCATTTGGGGCTGTGGCCTTCAACCTAAGAACTCATCTTCTTTGCTTCAGGATAAAGATAAGTTTTCGAACTTGCTACTGCATTGTCAAAGCGATTCCTTGCCAGGTTTTCATACCCTTTGGGTTAATTCACAGATCTGGAAGCAACCTGAAGCATTGTTTGGTTCAAATCCACTAATTTTGAAGATTAGTAAACTGAGATGCAGAGAGCTTAAGTGATTCACCATAGGTTTTTGCCGGGGTCCCGCCCCGGCGGAGTCCAGGTTCCTGAGGGATGGACGGCGTCGGCGCGATGAGGGAGGGGGAAAATAAAGGGGACGTGAGACTTGGGTTGGTGTTAGCAAGTCCGACTTTACTGTGCACAAGTGTCGTTTATATATTTTTCAGGATTAGTACAGAAATAGTTTTACAAATATTCTCGGAGAGATAAGGAAGTAAGAAACGAGCACAAGAATATTTATTAGCATTCCATTCTATAGAGCATAAGGTTAATGATCGTCTTCTCTGCAATTAACTAGTGTTTGTTGTCTCTAAGCTAAAGGAGATAGGTACCTAGGCGTCTGTTGTAATTCATGGTAAAGTTAAATCAAAGAGAGAAGGTCCAGGCCTCCGGACAGGGCAGCAGCCCGTCTGGTTACATCCTGGTGGAGCCATCCCTGCCTCCCTCAATCATTTACGCCATTAGTGTAGATGGTTAATGGGAACAAAAGGTGACTCCAGGGTGTCTTATCCCCAGGGCTATCTGCATTCTCAGCGGGCAGTTAAACATCTTTACTTTTTCGCGCCCTTTAGGGGGTGGAAGCATTCCTTTGTCTTTTAGATTGTAGAGCTAACGGTCCCTTAAGTACACTGCCGGAGAAAGTATCATATTGTTAGTAAAGTAAAGGGCTGAAAAGCTAAGCTAAACTATAAATCTTCAAGAATAAAAAAGAGAAATAAGTATACACATAACCTTGATAGAAAGCATGCATATAATTCAGAAAATATCGGGGGTGTTGGCCGGCCATTCTTCACCGAGGGGCATTCTTGCACCCCTCGGCCCTTCTACTCACCAATTATTTATTGTTTATTGCTTTTAGGAGAAAACCTCTATAACATTTTAACAGAAAGCAGAAGGTCAAGAATAATATATAGATACTTCTTGATCATCCAATTAACCAGCAAACTTAGAAGGACGATGCATATGTATATTTAGACAAAGAACTGGAGGGAGAAGGAAACATTAACCAGATGGAGGCCATAAACCTAATTCGACATCTTATCTGGGCAGGATTCCTTTCTGATTGTCTCACATGGGACTGTGTGCTCCTCCATTAATTAACTGAAAAATATCTTGAAAGTTACCTGCAGGTGGTCACATTCTCTTACTGTATCTAATTTTCCCGGGAGGTAGTGCCTCCCAAGCAGCCACCCAAAGGAGTGAAAACTGGAGGTTAAGAAAGGAAAAGGAATGAAGGGCAGTTAAAAGCAGCACAGGTTTCAGAACTATGTGAGGGGCTGGCCGGTTATTCTTCACCAAGGGGCGACCCTGCACCCCTCAGCGTTAATCGGCTGGACCCTGTCAAACAGCCGATCAAATGCTGTAGCCACGGCTCCCAGCATCTCCCCCTTTTTTACTTTTTAAGGCCAACAGATGTAATTCTGCTGAAACCCGACTTATAGAGTTGAATATTAACTTGAGAAAGACTGGAAAAAGGCAAAGACAAATCATTAGAGCACCAATGGCGACAGCAATATTAACAATAAAGGAGCTCCAATTTTTCTCCCCTACAAAAGAGGTCAGAGAGGTGAAAAAGTTGGTGGCCACTTCAGAAGCAGAAAAGGATTCTTTAGCCTGATTAATATTATTAATTTGTCTATGTAAGTCACAAATGTCTAGACTAAAGTCTGAATGGTTCCATATTCCCTGGATATGATTTTTAATTTTCTCCCAGGAGTGTAGAGATTGATTTACCTTAAGAGGAGTCCCACAGATCCATCTATAGGACACATAACATCGCAAGGCCAGTTTAACCTTCAAATTTGTAAGTTCTTGTCCTATCTGTAATATTGCCTCTTCCAGAGCGTTTCCTTTGCCTCCAGTTTTTCGTCTATCATTTCTTGGGTAGTTAGGGCAAGAGTGGTATTCTTAGAAAGATCGTCTACATAAGAGGCAGTATGTATTTGTTTAGTCAGCGCTACAGCAGATACAGTGAGAGAGGTTGCTAATGCAATCAAGGCTGAGATACCCAATATTAAAGCAGAGATAAACCGGCGGGGGCGCTGTAAAAGATCAGTAGCCTGTTTCAAAGTAAGCAATCCAACATCATCATACCAAGGTCCAGACAGGTGAACAGGCAGCATGAGGCAGGGGGGTTGTTGTAATACGATTACAGCTTGTACCTCTACATCAGGGCTCAAACAATTAGTTAAAAATACAATCTGGACAGGAGATATCATAACGAGAATTATTAAAAGAGATAGACATAGCAAAACTGTGTACAGGAAAGGCCAAGAAAACATAAGGGGCCAGGACACAGGCCTTAACCTTATACAACTGTGATCCTGTTGGTCTAATCAGTACAACATTGTGTAAAGCGGCTATGGCCTGCAACAAGTGTGGTTGAATTTTGCCAGAGTCAGTAGAAAGAATAGGAGGGCGGAGGCGAGTGCGGACGGGGAGCCAGACGTTTAGAAGGTTTCTCGCGGAGTGAAAGTCGTCTCATCTGGGCTACTGGGGGAGATTCATCATCTATCTTGACTCGGAAGCTGGGGCTCGTCTGCTGCTTGCGGTACATGTCGAATCAGACGATCAGGAATCCACCAAGGAGATGAAGTGTCCTGTGGAAATATGCAAGCATATCCTCGACCGATAGTTAAGAGAATATCAGGACCTTTCCACTGTCCTGTAAGCAGGTCCTTCCATTTGACCTGTAGTAAAATATTTTGTTTATTATCATTCCAATGTCTCATCATAGGTGACTCACCATGAAAATCTAAATTGAGAAAATTTATCACAAACAGAGCATGACTTAGTAAAAGACGGGGAGAGCTATATTTGAGCTCTCCTCCTTGTAATTTTTCCAATTGTTGTTTTGGGGGGCTCAGATAGCGAGGAAAAGACAAATGTTTCAATTTTGTTTATAAATTGCTGTAAGTCATAGTTCTTTAAGAGAATAGAGAAAAAGATTTTCTTAACTCTGGAAAAAAGCAAAATATTAAAAATCAGTAATATCTCAATTAAAAAGTCATAAAAATTATAATCATCCCTATCAGTTTATTCTGTCCTGTGTAATTGGTTCTTGATCTTAATCTTCTGTCAGCAGTTTGTGAGGTCATCAGTTTCTCTGTTGGAGTTCTGTAATTTTTACCCAGTTTAGTTTTACAATCTGAGCGTTTATTAGAAACCTGTATTCTAGAGTGTTAGAGTCCTTTCCATGAATTTTCCTGAAGATGAGACATATTTGCAAAAGCAAAAAGTAGAGTAAAACAATAACTGACTGTAAACAATAAAAGACTTAAAAATGATGATTGACAGAGAAACTTGGTTATCTCTGTGATATACAACACCTTAAACTAATAATTAGAATTATGGCTGATAGCCAGGATACATCAGAATTTAGGCATGTATATAATTTCTAAAACACTTATATCAGTAACATTTACCCACATACTACCAACCAAGAAAGATTATTATCACTTTATCTGACAATGTTTCCCATGTAACTTTAGACCAAATAAGCCTGATTAGTTTAGAATTAACAAAACAGATTTGTCTTTTAGGTAGAGTTAGAAACCATTTGTTCCCAATAATGATGTTTAGATTACCCACAAGAACTTTGAGACATTAGACAAACAGCTATCATTTAAAGTTATTATGCTGACAAATTTCTAACAGACAACATGAACTTATTTGACTAGGAAACCCAGGCTGCATATTTGCATATGCAGTGCTAACTCTGAGGACATATCCAAACATTTCAATCAAACCAACAAACTTAAGTTTTCATTAACCAAAGGTTAATCCATATCATCTTAAAAGACAGTGGGTTAATTTCTATTGTATTTAGAATTTATGTGAGCGCTTAATTTAAGCCAATTAAACAGAACTCTTAGTATTGGCCATATCACCCGGAGGTAAAAATATCACACACATATAGACACACAGACACAGAGCCTTCACACCTATTGTTTTAAAAATCACTGCCATCAATCAGGTAATGAGTCAATCTCCAAGAGAGGGCACCCCACTTGGTTGCCAGGGTGATCAGGCCCGGAAACCAGGGGGGGCGCTCCCAGAGGTGGAGCCTATGATATTTTAAAGATTTCTTTGTCTCTCAACTGCAAAGCTCAAAAGGAGCCAAAAATGGTCACTGTAACTTTAAGAGAGAGGAAAGAAAAGGGTCCATTACCTTGCAAATCTCCTGAGCCTAGGGCAGCGTTCTACTTGTTCTGCCTGTGGGATTCCTATAGCAAGGGGTGATGGGGGCATCCCCCTGCATGTATCTCTTGTCCCCCTGCATGCATCTCTTGTATACCTTCCCTATTATGCCTGGCAGTCATAAGTGCCTGGTGAATGATTCCCAGGATAAAAGGATAGAGAAAAACAGTGAGGAACTTTCCGCCAGTCTGGGGGACATTCTACCCAATTGCAGCCTGGAGCCATTCTCCCAAGAAGGGGTTCCCACACTCAACCAAAGGTTAGAGTTTGGTACTTTCCTTGAACTGGAGTCCCGATTGGGACTTTTCCCGCAGTTCAGAGTATGGTCAGGTGCCAGAAGGAGGGGTCCCATTCCAGCCTTAGGAAAAGAAACCTTCCACGGGAGTCTTGGAGATTGGCGGCCGTCCTAATGACTTAAGTGGCCGACCCGTGCCCATTTAAAATTTGTCTATTAGAGATAGAGTCAGGAAGGAATGGATTAATTCATTTTCCATCACCCTCAGGCTTAAGGTACTGATTCTCTTCAGGCTGAATGCCACAATTTGCCCCATAGAGTAGCCATGGGCAGCAAAAGTGGATTCATACAGCTGTCCGAGAAGGTTCCCGATGGAGCAGTGAATTTAGATCCATCCTTGAAAAAGAGAAAGTCACAAGGAAAAAATAGGGCACTTACCAGAACTTGAGCTCACAAGCCGATGAAGCAAGTCCACCAGAAATGATGCAGGGTTGGTGAGCCGAGGAGTCGAGAGAAAGATTTCCTGGGCTCTCAAGATTTGGTGGCAGTGCTCTTTTATTTAGAGAATAGCGTGGAATAGCATGGGGACAGGACCCATGGGCAGGCAGAGCTGCTGCGTGGTGACAGGACCCACGGCCAGAACTTAACAGGTCTTGCTCTTATAATGTTGCACAAGGAAGTATTCCCAGTTAGACATTTTAAAACATACTTAGGCAAAGTTGATATAACCTCTTTATAAAGAAAATCAGCTTCTAAGTTGTGTTCCCACTATCATCCAGGTTTCCAAATTAACAGTTTCCTCTTCGGGGAACCAGGGACATTGTTCTTGTAAAAATGTAGGAATGTAGAAATCTGTCCCAAAGAGGCTTTTATGTCTCTTTTTTGCAAGCATACATGTTATTATTTCTATACAGAGCCTTCTTTCTTTAGACTCAGTATGGCCCAAAACTTCTCAAAAGTTCTTAATACTTCTTATTCTTCCTAACCTTATTTCACTCTCCCTTTCCGGAGAGGGACTAAAACTTCTCTATTATTATTATTATTATTATTATTATTTTTATTTTTTTTATTTCACTCTCCCTTTCTAGAGAGGGGCAAAAACTTCTCAATTATTATTATTATTATTATTATTATTATTTATTTCACTCTCCCTTTCTAGAGAGGGGCAAAAACTTCTCTATTATTATTATTATTATTATTATTATTATTATTTTTATTTCACTCTCCCTTTCTAGAGAGGGGCAAAAAACTTCTCAATTATTATTATTATTATTATTATTATTATTATTATTTTTATTTCACTCTCCCTTTCTAGAGAGGGGCAAAAACTTCTCAATTATTATTATTATTATTATTATTATTATTATTATTATTTCACTCTCCCTTTCTAGAGAGGGGCAAAAACTTCTCAAAGTTCTTAACACCTACTACCCTTCTGTCCTTTCCTCACTCTCCCTTTGGCAGAGAGGGGCTAAAGGGGGCTCTTCTTTCCAGCCCTGGGTAGGATCCTATCCGTCCCGAGAAGTGGGGGGAACTTACCCTTCAGGTCCCTGTTCGGGCGCCACTTGCCGGGGTCCCGCCCCGGCGGAGTCCAGGTTCCTGAGGGATGGACGGCGTCGGCGCGATGAGGGAGGGGGAAAATAAAGGGGACGTGAGACTTGGGTTGGTGTTAGCAAGTCCGACTTTACTGTGCACAAGTGTCGTTTATATATTTTTCAGGATTAGTACAGAAATAGTTTTACAAATATTCTCGGAGAGATAAGGAAGTAAGAAACGAGCACAAGAATATTTATTAGCATTCCATTCTATAGAGCATAAGGTTAATGATCGTCTTCTCTGCAATTAACTAGTGTTTGTTGTCTCTAAGCTAAAGGAGATAGGTACCTAGGCGTCTGTTGTAATTCATGGTAAAGTTAAATCAAAGAGAGAAGGTCCAGGCCTCCGGACAGGGCAGCAGCCCGTCTGGTTACATCCTGGTGGAGCCATCCCTGCCTCCCTCAATCATTTACGCCATTAGTGTAGATGGTTAATGGGAACAAAAGGTGACTCCAGGGTGTCTTATCCCCAGGGCTATCTGCATTCTCAGCGGGCAGTTAAACATCTTTACTTTTTCGCGCCCTTTAGGGGGTGGAAGCATTCCTTTGTCTTTTAGATTGTAGAGCTAACGGTCCCTTAAGTACACTGCCGGAGAAAGTATCATATTGTTAGTAAAGTAAAGGGCTGAAAAGCTAAGCTAAACTATAAATCTTCAAGAATAAAAAAGAGAAATAAGTATACACATAACCTTGATAGAAAGCATGCATATAATTCAGAAAATATCGGGGGTGTTGGCCGGCCATTCTTCACCGAGGGGCATTCTTGCACCCCTCGGCCCTTCTACTCACCAATTATTTATTGTTTATTGCTTTTAGGAGAAAACCTCTATAACATTTTAACAGAAAGCAGAAGGTCAAGAATAATATATAGATACTTCTTGATCATCCAATTAACCAGCAAACTTAGAAGGACGATGCATATGTATATTTAGACAAAGAACTGGAGGGAGAAGGAAACATTAACCAGATGGAGGCCATAAACCTAATTCGACATCTTATCTGGGCAGGATTCCTTTCTGATTGTCTCACATGGGACTGTGTGCTCCTCCATTAATTAACTGAAAAATATCTTGAAAGTTACCTGCAGGTGGTCACATTCTCTTACTGTATCTAATTTTCCCGGGAGGTAGTGCCTCCCAAGCAGCCACCCAAAGGAGTGAAAACTGGAGGTTAAGAAAGGAAAAGGAATGAAGGGCAGTTAAAAGCAGCACAGGTTTCAGAACTATGTGAGGGGCTGGCCGGTTATTCTTCACCAAGGGGCGACCCTGCACCCCTCAGCGTTAATCGGCTGGACCCTGTCAAACAGCCGATCAAATGCTGTAGCCACGGCTCCCAGCAGGTTTTCACCAAGAGAAGAACCAAGGGCTCCTTGCACTGCCCTGTGCTGCTTCAGTAATAGAAAAAGGAACTTGAACCAGATTCCTCTCCCCTCTACATTGTATTTCCAAATTCTATAATTAGTAAAATTCATAAATAACAAATACATTAGAGACTAGTGTTTAATTTTCTCCCCAAATGTGCGGTGGATAGCCTAAAATTTACTTCTTCCATAATTGTCCTCAGAAATACTCTCACGAGTATCTTCTTCTAAGAGGTAATTAAACCAATGATGTTAACTCTGTTGGGATATATGTAGACAGTGTTTGAGGAAGTAACTTCTCTTTTGTGGTTTTGGTGACGTGGCTTCATTTCATTTTTCATATTTCAAATTAAGTCAAGTGGTTTCAAGAAAATAATTCATGGAGATGGAAACTGTTTTATGTTGTTTTGATGTAATCACAGTGTGAAATATACAGAAAAGCAGAAGCAGATGGTGTTGCAGAATCAA
Source organism: Equus caballus (assembly GCF_041296265.1). Classification (NCBI taxonomy): domain Eukaryota; kingdom Metazoa; phylum Chordata; class Mammalia; order Perissodactyla; family Equidae; genus Equus; species Equus caballus. The sequence goes on from NC_091684.1 coordinate 182,498,533, forward strand.
AGGCTTGAAAGTCTGGGAACTCCGAGATGCGTATAATTTTTAGAGCTGGAGGAGACGAAGGAGTTAATATCATCTAATTCCTGATTGTACAGGTCAGGAGACTAAGACTCACAGAGATATTTGAGAAATTGTCCTAGATTCCATTATTAGTTAATAGAAGAGTTGGGGCAGAGAGAATGTACACTAAAAATACTGATGCACTGCTTGTAGGTATAGGATTGATTGTACAAGACAGTATAGGATAGAAAACAAGACCCGGGATGTAAATCTCAACTCTGTTATGTACCATATATGTAAACTCTCTGAGTCTCAGTTTTCTCATTTGTAAATGTAAAAAAGAAAAAAAAGAAAACCCCTCTCCTGAGGTATTCTTTTGAGGATTAAATGAGATACTATAGGTAAGATGGCATGCGGTAAGCATTAAATAAGTGACAGCTAGTATTAATATGTAAGCTGTAGCAGAGAACATCAGTAAGCCCAGTGGGCTGCAGCTAATCTCTGAGCAGTGCAACTCATTAAATATTTATCGAGTATCTAATGCATGCCAGAGGGTGTTTGAGACTGGGGAAAGAAAAGTAAATAATTCCAAATAACTGTCTTTAGTGTTTATAGTTATTAAAGAAGAAGATACCTGAACTGAGTAGCTCAGAAATGTTGAGGAAAGCATATTCTAGCATGTTTTGCTAGGAGAGGCTAGCGAGAGAGAGTAATGCTTCATTTGTCTGGCCTGCTTTTGCACTTTTCAAGATCACTTCTTGCCACCCTCCCCATCTGGGCATACATACAGGTGTTAGCCCAGTGGTTTCCGTTCTCACTGAAGTCAGAATCACTTGGAGGTCTTTTAAAAAACATGCAAAATATTCCTGAGATTTAATTCATGTATCTAATATTTACCAAGTATTTGCTGTATTTGAAGCACTGTTCTTGCCACTGGGGATACAAAGTAAATGAGAAGAGCTCTGTTCTCACGGAGCTTACATTCTAGGGGGGATGTAGGCAATGAACCAGTAAATAAAGAAGTATCAACAAGTACTATAGCACTATGCAGAGTATTAAAACAAAGAAATGTGATGAGTAACTAAGTGGCTGTTCTGGATGGGGCAGGTGGGAATGGCCTTTTGGTAGGTGACATTTAATGGACTGGAATGACATGAAGGAGCCAACTGTCTGGTGACTAAGAGGAAGTACATTACCCTGGACCTAACTCACATCTTGCTCCATGTCAGTTTCCTCTGTGTTGGCCCCTTTCTACCCCCCATCTGCTCTTGCTCTCCTAATTAGGTCTCTGCATGTATTGGAATCTTTGGCTCATGACTTTTCAACTTCATTCCATGGTTTACAACTTCCTTTCTTCTCCTTGGCAGGGTCCTTGTTATGATAGCATTCCTGGAAAAAGGAACTCGGCTTTATTTAGGAGACTCTCTCCTGGGTTCTGCTTTAGCCTTATGGATACCTCAGGCTCGAGATCCTCTCCGTGTCTAGACAGTATTCCTGGAACTGCAAGTAGGATGTATGTGGAGGTGAGGCTGGGAAGTTTGTCCAGATCTTCATTATGAAAGGACTTTGATTCACGTTCTGATTCAGGGGAGAGAGGTTTGGGCTCTGGAGCACAGGTGGAGAGATAGGCTTTCTACAGGAGTGAAAGAGTTAAGGTGATGGATTTGTTTCTCTGCAAATTCAGACTCAAGGTAATCTGCTGAAAGTGAACAGAGGAAGGATGTTGGAAAGTGGTGAAGGTTTAGAATTTCCTGTGAAAGCAACGAGACATATAAAAAATTATCAAGTGGTGTCAAGGGTCTCTTTGATATTAGGGACCACTTATTTGTGGGTCTACCCTTCTGGCAAGGGGGAAAATACCTCAGTGTGCAAATTTTAAATTCTGAGCAGCTTACTCTATTACATTTACTTCCAGCCTGGGTGTAGAAGCAGAAGCAGATTGTCAAAATATTCGTGGCTGACAGTTTCCAAGCTAATACTACCAGGAGAGGAGGCTAGCAGAGCCGAGAGTACTGATAGAGAGCAGTAGAAGTGATGTTGCTGGGGGTTTATGTAGAATAGGGAGCGTGCAAATCCATGAGTCTGACAAATGGGGAGAAAAGGAGGGATTGAGGGCCTGGAGGTCTGGTGCAGGCAGAGTAGTAGTGTTTGTATGAGTGTAGAAGACTGTGGTCAGAGTGTGGGATACTGGAATTTTCAGTCTTGAGGTGTGGCAGTTCTGTGTGATGGTAAGGTCTTGAGTGTGGCAAAGGAATTCAGGTAGTAAAGCAGTCATTGGAATTGACGTCCAGAAGCTTGAAGCTAAGGTATTGGATGGTCTTTATCCTAAGAGCAGCGGAAATCATGGAAAGGTTTTAGGTAGGAAGTGACTTGGTCACAGTGGTAGTTTAAGAAGATGGCCTGGCTTTGGAGGTGGAGAATGGATTGGTGAAAGGTAAAAGCGGAAGTGGGCAGACCAGTCATCTTAGTTTGGGTTCCCCTAGAAGCAGATCCTGAGACAAGGATTCTGGGGCAAGTAGTTTATTTGAGAAATGATCCCAGGAAGGGTAAGGGGTGGGAATGAAAAATAGGGAGGGGGCAGGAGCAAATAAAGGCTGAAATATTAAACAAGATACAGCTGTGGGTAATTATCGATTAATCCCACTGAGGAACTCTGGGAAATGGTGTAGAACATGTACCCCTGAGTAACTCCACCTGAGGGATAATGAGCTTGGGTATTTTTTTTTTTTGAAAGATTGGCACCTGAGATAACAACTGTTGCCAATCTTTTTTTTTTTTTTTTTTTTTTTTTATGCTTTATCTCCCCAAATCCCCCCGGTACATAGTTGTATATCTTAGTTGCAGGTCCTTCTAGTTGTGGCATGTGGGGTGTTGCCTCAACGTGGCCTGACGAGTGGTGCCATGCCGCGCCCAGGATCCGAACCAGCGAAACCCTGGGCCGCCACAGTGGAGCGCATGAACTTAACCACTCCGCCACGGGTCGGCCCCTGAGCTTGGGTATTTATACAGTAACTCCTGTCAATTACTGGTTGACGGATGCTCCCAGGGGGTGTTCACTTCATGGTACTTCCTTGCTACACATAGAAGCAGCGTGGGATCCTGTGGCCGGAAAAAACTTTTGGGGGAATAAAAGACAAGTAGATTCCAGTGGAAGGAAGTTTAGCTAACAAGGACTGACATGGTAAAGACAATGAGTTATGGGTGGGCATCAAAGAGGATCTGCCACCTTGATTTCAAAGGCCATTTTATTAGTTCAGGCAAGAGATAAAGGTGGCTTGGACTAGAGTAGTGGTGACAAAGATGGAAAAAGTGAAAGGATTTAAGAGGCGAGTACATACTACTTCTGTGCACATTAGTTTCGTGTTCTCCATTTTGTTAACCATATTTGTAAAAGTTTGACATTTTTTTTTTTTTTTAAAGATTTTATTTTTTCCTTTTTCTCCCCAAAGACCCCCGGTACATAGTTGTGTATTCTTCGTTGTGGGTCCTTCTAGTTGTGGCATGTGGGACGCTGCCTCAGCGTGGTCTGACGAGCAGTGCCATGTCCGCGCCCAGGATTCGAACCAACGAAACACTGGGCCGCCTGCAGCGGAGCGCGCGAACTTAACCACTCGGCCACGGGGCCAGCCCCAAAAGTTTGACATTTTTGATCCTCTTTTACAGTAAATTATAAGCCCGAGATATCCCAAGAAGACAGGAATAAAGTCTGAGACTCTTACTCCTGACTCAGGGTAGTAGTTATTTAAAGGCGGAAAGGCAGTGCTGTCCTACAGAAATATTATGCAAGCCACATTAAAATTTTTCTAGAAGCCACATTTAAAGAGTAAAAAGAAATAGGTAGAATTCATTTTAATAATATATTTCATTTAACCAAATGTTTTCAATTATTATTATTTCAATATATAATCAATGCAAAATTATTGATGAAGTAATTTACATCCTTTTTTGGTGCTATGTCTCTAAAATCTGATGTGTATTTTTCACTTAAACACATCTCAGTTTGAACTGGCCATGCTTTAAGGCCTCAATAGTTGCCATACCGGACAGTACAAGTCTAGGGTATGGTGTGTTTAAGAAATGTCTTCTTTTACAGTGTGTTATAAATAGCCACTACCTAGTAGAAGGAAAATATTTTGCATTTAATTACTGAATGTTAAAACTAAAATGGGACAGGCAATATTAATATGGTTTCTGACTTTCCTCCACAAATATTATTTTGATATTTCTAAATCAAGTGGGAGATAATTTTTAAACTTAGTTTAGGTTCCTACTTATGAGAACTAGACAACTTTCTTAACAAACTTTTTTGACCTTAAAATAACTAGAAAGGGTAGCTTCCTGAAGATAAATATTTCTTATTGTTTGCCACCTGGGCAGGAAGTCCTCTTTAAGATTTTGATATCAAAATCAGCCTTTTTGGGGTTCGTTTTACTTTTGTGTCTCTTAGGCAGTATCCCAATGCAGTCCCTTTCTTTATTTCGAAAACACAATTAGCGGAAGGTAATATAAGATTGGAATTCAGAGTTCTTTGTCTTATGAATTGTGTTCCTTTTCTTTCTCCTTCTTCATGATGGAAATGAGAAATTTCTATTGCCAGTTACGTGAAATAACTTAGGGCAATGCAAAATGGTCCTTGACTGAGATGATGATCTAACTATCAAAGGTCTAGAGATACTCAGAGGAATGCAATTAAATACTTTAGTATACTTATAAAACCGCATCCTTTAAAATATTCTCATAAAACCGTAGTCAAACGTGGTTCATTTATGTTTTTCTCCCAATTTGTGCATATGGACAGTACGAAAACTAAGTCTACCGTGGCTTCCTCCATGTGAGAAAGCATTAATTAACTAATATGTTAATAAATATACATTTATGTTTATCATTAAATAAATATTATATTATATAATATATTATAAATTTATATAAAAATAAATTTATGTATATAATTTATATATAAAATATTTATATATTTATAAATATTATAAATGTAAATATACATTTATGAATATCATTTTAATGGCTATTTAATATTCCCTTGCAGGTTATTTTGAGGATTATATGAGATAAAATGTGAACATAACAGACATATAGTCATTTTAAAACAAGTGTAGAATATAAATGGTAGTGAAATTCAGATTTCACGTAATCAGCCTGCTGGTTGACCTTTTCCCGCATGTCTTTGCTCGCGAGCCACCATCATGCAGGCAGTCTCCTGCTGCCTTCAAGCAAGACCTCCACACAGAATTGCCTCCCACGTCAGGCCCAGGAACCTGGTGCCTCAAACATCACTGTAGGCACCAGAATGAAGGTGGCTCAGGAACTTGCATGGAAGACAGAGGTCACAGTGACTTTCTCTGTTGGTAGATAATAGAATATTGAGCCTCTTTAAAGAAAGAAAATGTATACTATACTGGTTCAGGACCTGGAAGGCCAGGAGACCTCCAGAGGAAAGAAAAACTTTTAAAGGATGGCCTCTCACAGCAGAAAGTTAATTTCCATCTCTGTGAAGTTCTTCATTCTAGCACCCTGGAAGTGTTTGTTCTCTTCCTTATGGAACAAAACTCAGCTAATGACCTCCTACCTCAGCGAGATTATCAGAACACGAGGGACACTCCAGATTCCTATTTGAAAATATGTGTTCCTCCTACTACATTTCTTGTTTTAAAATACCTTCTTTGACATTCCAAGAATTATTTTTGTAAATGATCTTGGCTGCAATTCAAAACACTGCATGTAGCGTTTGCTAGGCTCGTTGATAGTCGCCCTCTGAATACCATTATACAGAAGCTCTCTCAGATGGTCTGGGATAAAGAGAGATCCCAGGGGCTGAGCTTGCATGATGTCTCCTAAGTCCATGGGGCAGAGTCTAAGAGAGAAACTTTGAGGTCTGTTGTTAGCCTCCCCTCTTTGTACTACACCGCTTGGGAAGGATGCTCTGAGCTGTGGGTGCCGGTGAAAACAGAGCCCGCTGTGAAGGAGGGCTGCATATTTGGCATCTCATGGTGTTGTCCCAGTGGCTTCCCCAACTAAGCCAATTGATGTGTCAATTCCTCAACAGAGGGTGCTGTAAGTATTGAAAGAGAGCATTGGTCATATTGTCAACTAATATTTATTGGAGGCCTGCTATGTTTCAAGTACTGTGCTGGCATTGTAGATACAGAAGTAAACAAGACAGGAGTGGTTCAGCTATTGTGGAGCTTCTGAATTAGTGGAAAAAACAAGAGCTATGAGGCAAATAATGACAACAATGTTTAGTGATAGAAAGGGAAAATTGACCTAGACCAGGCATCAGCGAGATTTCCTTGAGGAAGTGACATTTGAGCTGAGACAAAGTTCGGTGGGTAATGAGAGTGAGGGAGGGACTGGCACTTCCAGCAAAGGAGACACCTTGCAAGAAGACCCCAGGGATGACTGAGAACTGAGAGAAGTTCAGTAGGGCTGGAGGGCAGAGAGCCAGGAAGAGGGATGAGGCAGGAGATGCGCCTAGGGCCAAATCATCTAGGGCTTCTTCCGCCGTGTTAATTACACTGCATTTTATTTTATGGTGATGGGAACGGGCGAGACACCATATATACTAGTTTGCTAGGGCAGCCCTAATAAAACACCACAGATTGGGTAGTTTAAACAACTGAAATTTATTTTCTTGCAGTTCTAGAGGCTGGAAGTCCAAGATCAAGGTGCTGGCAGAGTTGGTTTCCTCTGAGGCCTCTTTCCTCAGCTTTCAGGTGACCCTTCTCTTGCTGCCTCTTCATAGGGTCCTTTCTCTGTGCAGTATGCCCCCAGGATCTCTTTGTGTGTCCAGATTTCCTCTTCTTATAAGGATATCAGTCAGATTGGACTAGGGCCCACCATAATGGTCTCATTTTAACTTAATTACCTCTTCTTTCGGCATTTAGGAATTTTTAAAAATTTACGTATAATTGACATATAATATTAATTTTAGGTGTACAACATAGTGATTCCATATTTGTATATATTGCAAAATGATTACCACGATAAGTCTAGTTAACATCCTCTAATTACCTCTTTAAAGGCCCTATCTCAAATGCAGTCGCATCCTAAGGTACTGGCAGTTAGGGTTTCAACACATGAATTTTGGGGGGAATATAATTCAGCCCATAATACCATTTATGTGGCTGTAGTGTTGAGAATGGATTGGAGAGGGACAACAATGGAGACCCATAGGGGACTATTGTGAAAAATGAAAGTGACCTGCCCAGGCTATGGTTGGGAAGCTGGAGGAAAGGCGATGGGTTTGAGAAGCATTTCGATGGAGGACTGCTGGAATCTGTGGGGAGTGAGGGGGAGGAACCAAACATGACTCCTAAATTTCTGACTCTCCATCTGGCTAGTGATGCAGTTTATGTAAAGAACGAACAATGCAGAAAGAGAACAATGGCTTGTGGGGAAGATGATGGGTTCAGTTCTGCTCATGTTGAATTTTAGGTGCCTGTCAGACATTAAGTGGAGATGACGAGTAGATGGTTTCCTGGAGAAGAAATCAGCTTCCATAACAGATGGATTATCATATAGACCAACCCCTCTAACAGACAAAGTTGCTGTCACCTGGCCCCTGTATTTTACTTTCTATGAAAAGAAATGTGTAGTCCTTTTCAAAAATGCGGTCTTGCCATCCTTAGAAATTCATTCTCAACGTTTGCTAAACTAGGGTTCAATAGCTTCTTATAGGTGTCATGGCAAAATATTTCTTTAACAATTTTCCATAGTCAGCTCGACTTGTGGCTTGATGTGTCTAAAGAAATGGCCTAATATTATTACACTCTTCCTGAGGATAAAACAACTCTTTTCATTTCCTTCCTGCATGCCACAGTGTAGTAAAGGATGAAGTCTTTCGCTAAAAATGAAGTCTGTCAAACCCCGACGTAGATGGTAGAGCAGAGAGCATTTTTTAGCAGCACGAAGTCCCAGCAGTACAGCTATGTGCGGCCATGCTGGCACCTCAGTGGGAGCGAGGGTGTTAATGGTAGATGGGGAGCAGAAAGCCTGTGTCAGGAGGCAGCAATGTGCTATGGCACCAGGGTCACAGTCAAAGGTATCCTTGGAACGAAGACCGAGTCCTGGGGCAGTTGAAGGCAGGCCAGAGCTAGGCGAGAGTTCAGGGAAAGAGTGGGGTCAATCCTGGTAAAAGACAGAGGTTTTCATGGAGTGCCCTGCCCCACCTTACCTCAAGGGCCAAGGAGGAGATGCCACCTTGCTATAAGGTAGCTCTAAGGAATTAGGGTGACTAACCTGCCTGGCTTACTTGGGCCTGAGGGGTTCCTGGGATAACAGATTTCAATTTTAAAACCAGAATAGTCCTGAAGAAACTAGGGTGAGTTGGTTACCCTATAGAAAGATTCTACTGGACCTGGGGTCTTTGGTCCTTGAGCAGTCTTAGAGGAAATAACTTTAGCCTAAAGCAAATAAAACTGCATGCCTCACCTACCATAACCTTTCTAGTAAAAGGACTGCTACAATTGCTTTATGTTTTTAATAAACCAAATAATTTATGTTTTTAATTAATTGGAGATCATTAGAGTGACCAAATGTTCCAGTTTGTCTGGGACAATCCCAGTTTATGTCCGTTATCCACATTATTAATAGTGTCCTCTTCATTCTCGAAAATGTCCTCTTCATTCTCGAAAGTGTCCTGATCTGGATGACAAATTATATAGTCACTCTGTCTTTAATAAAATGGTCTCTCTAATTCTTAAACAAGAGTGCTATTTTGTGAATCTTGGCAAAGCAGACCAATCTTTATATTATAATGTTTGACAGTGTTCCCTTTAAGATGATTCACTATTTACTATTTTTAATAAATAAAATTAAAAAAATTAAAAGTGTTTCTATTGAGAAGTATTTGACCAAAGTTTCACCTCTAAAATCAGAATTTATTACACACATATATTCCTGCTTTATCTCATTCACATTTGACCATCTCGTTATTTCACAAAAGTATCATGGAATTTAAAATTTTATTTCTAATTAAACAAGTTTTTCATAACATTTTATAAGCAAGAAATTAGAAGTTGAAAGGGGGAACATTACATAATAGCAAAAAGCCAATGCAAATTAAGCAGAGGTGGAGGGAGAAGGATTATCCTATTAAGCAAACATTTAAAAAATTGAAATTCTCTAGTGATGTACTTATTACTCAAATGTATCAGATAATTGGATATGAAAGCCACATTTTTCTGAATAGGAAATTAATTATACAGAATGTCTAAGAAATTATTAGTATAAAATAGAAATATATATTATTCAGAGAATAAATATAGAGCTTATTTGTGTGTGATATCTAAAGAAATTGTATCCCAAATTAACCTCTTCTCAGATTTTGAGACAGAGATTTGCATACATTTCATATTTATTTACACCAAAATTGAAAGTGCATCCGCACCTTTCACCCACATTTCAGCTCACCCTTGTCTGGATTTCCATTTCAATGAATCTTATTGGCCACTAGAGGGAGAAACAAGAAAAGCTTTGAAAGTTTTGACACGTCAGAGAGATTAGTTAAATGCCAGTAGCAAAATGTACTAATTGTAGTGAAATGCGGATTCAAGGAAGGCGCTGACAGATACTGTTGGTCGTTGGAGATATGTCGATTCTGTGGGATCCTGTAGAAATAATGTAACAGGAAGAGGGTGCGCCTCATCTAAAGCATGAGGAGAACAGGTTCTATGGCTGACCAGCTAAATCACAGCTTCGTTTAACTTGTGCCTTGGCCCAAAGACCAAGGGCAATAAGTGAACACATCTGATAAGGATGAATGATGAGAGGATTAACTGCTTCAGCCTTCGAAGGTGGGAAAAGTGCAGCAAAGGAAAAATACCATCATAATCAAAGCAATTTCCCTATACTTTGCGTTAAGTGAATTTGACAATTAAGACAGAAAATTATGGTTAAATATATAGAACATACTTGTTGTGATGTAACTGAAAACTTTAACCACCTAAAGGTATGTTTATTTTAAACGACTCAATACTTGGATTTATCGAGACAATTTCTTGAACTGTATTATTTCGTTAGAAAATATCTTTGAATTACTTGTTATCCAAGAGATTACTGACTCCTTTAGTTGTAAGGAAAAAATATAAAATGTATTAATTCAACAAATAAATTTTGAACATCTGCTCAATAGAAGATACTCAGGTAATTCAAGACTGAATTGGACACGAATTCTTTTCTCAAGAAATTTATAGTCTTAAAAAGCTAGTCACAAAAATCTGTAAAACAAGGCAGATGTGGGACACCCCATTAGAGAAGCAGAGTCAGGGCCCTATGGGTGTTGAGGAGGAAAAGTTACTTCTGGTTTGATGTGTCTGTGGGGGGTGGTCGGGGGTAGGGGGTGTGAAAACGGGAGGAATCAGGGAAGGCTTCAGTAAAGATGCGGCATTTGAGCAGGGCCAAAAGATATCTAGGATTTAGAAATGTGGCAATAATAGGAAAAGCATTCTAGGTGCAGGGAACAGAATGAGCAAAGGCATGGAGGTAAAGTTCTGCTAGGCAAATGCAAAATGTATAAACACACAAACATAAAACAGAGAAAAGGATAGATGATTTAAAAGACATAAATCCAGTCCAACATGTGAAATATATGTAGTTTAGCCTTTAACTGTTTGTGATGGTTAGTTTTATGTGTCAACTTGACTGGGCCATAGGGTTGCCCAGATATTTGGTCAAATATTATTCTGGGTGTTTCTGTGAGATGCTGGGTGAGATTTAAATGATTTAACAATTAAATCAGTAGACTGAGTAAAGCAGATTTCTCTCCATAATGTGGATGGGCCTCAGCCAATCAGTTGAAGGTCTTACTGGAACAAAAGGCTTACCCTCCCCTGGGTAAGAGAGAATTCTCCTGCCTGATGGCCTTTAGATGGAAATTAGATTAGCTGGAAATCTAATCTAATCAACTCTGCAGATTTTGGATGTACCAGCCTCCATAATTGCATGAATCAATTCCTTATAATAAATCTCTTTCTCTCTCTATAAATATACCCTATTGGTTCTATTTCTCTGGAGAACTCTAACTAATACACTGTTAACATTGCTTAAAAATAAGCATTAAATAATCTAGCAAAAAATATCTATTTGGTACCATTTTGATCCCAGTATTATGTTGAACAATGGGAGAAATAGCACCAACTTAGAGAATTCTGATATATCTGAGAGCTACTTCAGAGAATAACAGACATATATGCTCATAAAACTAATTGGTTTAAAAATAAATGTTCTACTTTATTAATTTATTATTAAAGTAAAGGAAACAATTAAAATTATAACCTGGAGTAAATAAGAAAAATAAATTATAACCCCAATAGTCTAATACAACCACTGTTGGCATTTTGATGTATTTTCTTTCAGTAATTTTTTCCTTTGCAGCTTATAATGTACATAAAATTTTAGTACAAATGAAATCGTGCAGTTTTTTTTTCCTGAGGAAGATTAGCCCTGAACTAACATATTTTGCCAATCTCCCTCTTTCTTTTCTTTTTTTTTTTTGCTTGAGGAAGATTAGCCTTGAGCTAACATCTGTGCCAATCTTCCTCCACTTCACATGTTGGCTGCTGCCACAGTGTGGCTGATGAGTGGTGTACGTCCGCACCCAAGATCAAAACCCATGACCCGGGCTGCTAAAGTGGAGAGTGCCAAACCTAATGACTATGCCACAGGGCTGGCCCCCTATAGTCTACTTTTTTAACTTAACATTACATCATAAACATTTCCCCATACTGTTTCATAGTCATAAAAACTACAATTTTTAATGCCTGTACAATATACAAACTACAAACTTAGTGTAATTTTCATAATCATTTCCTTATTTTTGGATATTGAGGTTTTTATAGAGGTTCTTCTCTGTTTTTAAGATCATAAATATAAGTATACTTGTAATTATGGCTTTTTCATATTTTGAATTATTTCAGAATAAATTCCCGGAAGTGGTACTACTTATTAGATCACCAGGTATGAATATTTTTATAGTTAGTCTAAATTGCTTTCCACAAATGGAACTTTCCTAACTTATAGGACCACTGAAATAAAACCCTGCATTTGCCTACTCAATATTCATTCTCATCTTCACTTTTATGAGTAGGTAGGAATTCTTTGGTAGGAATGTGACTTGTTATAAAAACCTCCCTTTCTCAGACTCCCTTGCAGCTAGGTATGTCCGTATGACTATGTTCTGATCTATGAAGATTGCTGGGTTGAGCTTCTAGAAATATTTTTGTTTTGCTAGTTAAAAGGAAAGAGCTGGCACACACTTTCCCCCTTTTCCCTTCATTTCTTCTTCCTGATTGAAAGTAGAGTGGGCTTTTTGCAATTTTGAGGATAAAAGCTGCAAGTTAAAACAGTAGAACAGGAAGCTAGAAGGAGCTGGTGACTTTCTTGAACATCTGCACCAGCTCCAGACTCCTTCCTCTGGAATTCCTGTTACATGAGTAAATTAATCCATATTCAGTTAAGAAACTGTAGTCATGTTTCTGTTATGTGAAACCAAAAGGAAATCTAATAGTAATATATGGGCATAATTATTTCTCCACACTAATGGGTATTTTCACTAAAATTCGTGGGGGGACACACACTATATTGGTACTCTTGATTGGAAATAACAAAACCTAACTTAAACTAGTTTAAGCAAAAAAGGAAATTTACTGGTTCATGTACCAGGGGAAATACAGAGGTGAACTAGCTTTAGGCTTTACTAAGCGCAATCAGTGATACTATTAGGTCAGATCTCTTTCTCCCTTCCCCTTTCCTCTCTTTCTTACACTATCTCCCCTATGTTTTCCTCTACTAGTTGACTTCTTTTCTCCTACTGACAATGGACTTCTTCCATGCAACTGGAGAAGTCAGCCAACAAGCAACTCCAGGCTCATGTTGGTCCAATGTCAGTGAAAAGTGTGGAAAGCGAAAACTTCCTACTTTTGTTCAAATATCAGTCCTGGGGAAGAACTCTGATTGATCAGGTGTGTGTCATGTGCTCATCCAAGGAGGGAGGGAGACAGGACAACTGTGACTATCAATCCTACCAAGATCACTGGAATATGGAAGGGGCAATTCCTCAAAGAAAAAGTTGCGAGTTGACACCACAACATTGAAGAAAGGCTAAAACAACTCGTCATCAATAACTATGTTTTACTAATAAAACATTCTTTACATTCTTTATTATTATTCTTATTTTACCTTTCTTTGAAGTTGAAGATTTTGTCTGTTGATGAAGTTTATTTCCTTTTTTGAAAATTCCCTCTTTTAAGACATTGATCATTCATTGACGAACAACAGGAATAAGTTTATAGTTGACAGATCAGTTGAATATTCTCTTTATTTTGAATGTGATGCCAATTTTGTGCTTGTAATCTAATATTCTGTATCTGGAAATGTGTTCCTCAAAGGATAGAAATACATATTTTTTTAATGAAAAAAAATTTTTTTCCCTTCTTCTCCTCAAAGTCCCCTAATACGTAGTTGTGTATTTTAGTTGTGGGTCCTTCTAGTTGTACCATGTGGGACACTGCCTCAGCATGGCTTGATGAGTGGTGCTAGGTCCTCACTGGCTAAACCCTGAGCCTCTGAAGCAGAGCATGCGGACTTAACCACTGGGCCACAGGGCCAGCCTCGAATATATATTCTTTATGATGTCCATGTAGACATATTCTAAAGTCCTCAATATAGTGAGAACAGTGGCAATGGAGCTAGGCATAAATTTCATCAACAGGTATACTCGAGTCATGTAATATATTTAGTAGGGAGAGGTTAAAAAGATAGTAGATTTCCCCTTCTGGAAGCTAACTGAATTGATTTTAATATGTTATGTTGTGAAAGTGCTTCTTTAGCTGTTACACTATCATATTGGCATTATGGATTGTTCCCCAAAACTCTGAATTATTCAAAATGAGATTTAAAAGCAGACTCAGGATTTAAGCTTTAGATTAAGGCCTAAGAGCAAAGCAAAAAAGAATTTTTTTAAGTAGCCTAGAGGATCTTTTGGTAAACTATGAATATTTGATTACTTTTTAAATTTACTAAATATTCACTCAGCTGATGTCTATGGCAATCATTTCATGTATTGTTGTGGTCCACTTGGGCTCTTATGACTTTGGAGAGCAGAAGCAGTGGCTGCAGGTTCTCTAATCCTTTACTTCCAGGTTTCGATATAAAGGTAGGCCAAGGGATTGCGTGAGGCACAGTGGAGAGGCGCTCAGACATCACTGTGCACAGCTTTGCCCACATAACCCCAACAAAGTGAATTTAAATGCTCTTCAAAAGAGGGAAAATTGAAACACAAAAACAAGTGATGTATGGATTCATTGTACTGCATTGCATCAATATTGTATTGATTGGGTACCATGTACCCAATATATTAAATCAGCTTAATTCCCCTCTTTCTTCCAGAAAAAGGGCTGGTGATAGAAACGAAAGAAAGTCTTTTCTCTGCCCTCCAGATCTGCTGCTGTATTTGGCTGCTCCACACCAGCTGCCACCTGCAGTCATGGATGCTGATGGAGTGCTATATGTGCTGAGAAAGAGCTTTTTAAAAAATCTCTTAGAGTATAAAAGAAATAACAGGTAAAAATACCTGAGACATACTGGTGTGACCATAATTATTAATTACATCTGAATTAACACAGTACAGGCTTGTTCAGGGAAGGTTACAAACTTGCCATTTAGGCAACTGTATTCTATACAGAGCCAAAGCAAATGACATTTAACTTCCAACAGATACCTGGGGTCCTAGTTAGGGCTACACGTAGCTTAAAGCATCCTGATAGTCATGAGATTTCATGCTTCTATACCTTTCTGATGTTTTTTCTTATCTTCCTGGAATTCTGTACTTTGTCCTTTGGGAGTTAGCGTGAGTTTATGTTCTCTTGGAAGTGTTGTCTGACCGCTCCCATTCCAACATGAGTTAGATGGCCCCTGTCTGTACTCCCAGAACACCTTTGTGTATCATCATACAATTAAGCTTTAATGTAATTGATTTTCTTACTTGCCTGCCCCACTGTAATTTCAGGGCATGCTGCAACTATGTTTTATTCATCTTTGAAACCCTCTAGCCTAGCAAAATACCTGGCCCAGTGGGCATGTAGAAAGTATTTGTTGAAAGGATGAGAGCAGTTGAAGTTTATCTTTGGGGTCCCCTCATCTCCCTACTTGTTTACATTCTTCTCCTTTGTGGTGTCCCACCCTGCCTCACCCCATCTCACCATTTTTGCGTCGTCATTCCCTCTTCCTCCTGACTCACTGTTGGCTGCTATTGCCAGCTCCCACCTGGGTTTGGAAATGTTTCCTTATGTTGGAAATTACAAACCGCTGGAGAGTGGGAAAAGTGTTGATCATCCATTCAAAAGTGTTGAATCCTTCAGTAATTAGCCGAGTGCTTTTCACACATTACTTGTTTATTTAGATTTTAAAAAGTATTACTTTTATCCTATATAAAAGTAATACATACTCATTGTACAGAATTTCTTTAAACACAGACTACCATTAATAATAAAAACCATGCGGACAGCCCTGTGGCTGAGTGGTTAAGTTCTCGTGCTCCACTTCCGGGGCCCAGGGTTTCGCCAGTTTGAATCCTGGGTGTCACATGGCACTGCTCATCAAGCCATGCTGAGGCGGCATCCCACATGCCACAACTAGAAGGACCCGCAACTAAAAATACACAACTATGTACTGGGGGGCTTTGGGAGAAAAAGGAAAAAAAATCTTTAAAATAAAAATCACTTATCCATTACCTATAGCACCTATAAGCACCATAAATATTTTGGTATGTTGATACATATAACAATTCTTTTCTATGCATATATACTCTTTTCCTTTTAGCAAAGTTGAGATCATACTGTATAAACTCTTTTATCCTCCTTTTTCCATTTTACATTATATCATGAGTATTTTATCATGGCATTAAGTGTTCTTTTAAAATGTCACCGATTTAATACTTTTCTTATTTCTGGGCATTCAGATCCAGTTTTTCCTTTTATAAACAAGTCTGTGATGAAAATTTTTTCTATAAATCTGTACATTTCCAATTATTTCCTTAAGATAAATTCCCAGAAGAATTAGATTACTCCGTGTCAACATTCTAAGGTCTTTTGATACTTATAGCCAAACCAACTTCCAGAAATATTATATTACTTTATCATTTATTCACTCACTTAACAAATATTTATCGAGCCTTTACTTGATACCGTGTAGGGGCTACGATTATAATGGGAATAAAGTGCTCTAGGTCTTTGCCCTCAAGCTGCTAGGGGGAGACAGATAGAAAAAGTACATGAAAAAAGATAAAAGAATAACATACTGTTAGTAGCCCTCTGAAGGGAACTCTGATTGAGTACAGCCCTACTTTGGTTAGGGTGGCCGGGGAAAGCTTTTCTGAGAGATCTCATTTAATTTGAAACCTGAAGCATTGAGGAGGCACCAGCCATAGATGTAGAGGGGAGAGTCTGCTGGGAAGAGGAGAATGGCAAGAAGTGAGGTTGAGAGGGTGGGTAGGGCCAAGGGCCATGGTTCTCTGTCAGGTGATAGGGAGCTGTTGAAACAAACCAATCATGACAATGTGTTTATAGGTATCAGCAGGTCAACGCTTTGTCACTTTTACTGAATGCATGCATTTTAACTGCAGTCTCCTAGAAATAACTTCCTTAACTCAAAACAATGCCCCCACTGGTGGAATTTTGGGCACCATGGTAGGTGGGCATTTCGCTGCCTCTCAGATCACAGTTTATGCAGGGTGGCCTGTATTCCCCACATTAGAGTTCTGTCTCACTTGTACCCTCCTCCATCAATGTCCGGGAGTCTGCACAGGTATATTGGCCACACACAGCAGCTATGCACGGACCATGGCTCACCTCTCCTCTTCAGTTAAGCTTAATAAAAGCTGCCCAGTTGTGACTCTCTTGTATTGATTGTGTATCTCCATGGCAGTGGAATTAGTTAAGATGAGTTTTTGAATATTTAACTTAAGTATTTTTGCCACATTTGCATGCTTTCTCTCTCTCTCTTGATAATATATATTAGATTTTATGTGTAAATATATTATATAATATTACATAATAATTATATATTACATATAATTAATATATCAGATATATACAGATAATAAGATATTTAGAGGTAATGTATATTGGATAAAAAGAGTAATCTTTTGCATGGAGAATTAAGAAGAAATTAATTCCCAAAAAGCTTTATAGTTATATCTGAGATAGATATTGAAATTCAACAACAGGATCTGTTTCAAATTCTAAATCCTTGGCTTTGATTACTTTGAGTTTATATTAGGAATCAGGCTCAGTATTCAGCTTTCAGATTTATTTTTAAGTATTGTGCATTGATGTTTACTGAGCAAGTTCAGATTTATACATATTTATAAATGAAAAGCTTATTTATTTATTCTTTTTGTGTCTGGATTTTACTTATTTCTTACCCATCAAAAAGAAAATGATCCTTTATTAGAATTCACACTTTTTCAAGACTACTCCAAAGTCAAACAAGATTGTGGTAAAGAAAGCATTTTTTTCAATTCTTTGTCTGAAAAAGCAAGTCTATACAATACTATTCTCAGAATTCACTTTGACAAGATAAATTATTAAAAGCAATTGAAACAAAACTGTTTTGCATAGGATCAAATGAAATCAACAAATTTTTACTTGGTGTCTACCCTGTACCAGGACCTGAGTAGTCACTGTGAGAGCGATGGAGAAGTATGGTGCATAATCCCTGCTCTATAGGAGCTTACAGCCTAATGGGAGACAAAACATAGGGTTGGCGGGGGGGAAGCTGGGACACTGAGGTGTATGGAGCACCTACCATGGCCTAGGAATTGTGCTAGGAGCTTCCACATAGGTTATCTGCTGCATAGCTGAGCTCATTATTGTCCACCCAATTCTTTAGTATTCTCTTTCCCTCTCTCCACCCAGTCATCCAGCCTTCAGGTCATCCTCAGTCCTCAACACCCTTCCTCACTTTGCACATCCAATCATCACTCAGTCCTATTTCTGGACCTGCCCAATGGCCTTCTGACTGGTCTCATTGCCTCTATTCTCCTCCCTTATTAGTCCGTCCTTCTTCCACATTGTGGACAAAGTGAGCTCTCTAAAGTGCGAATGTGATTAGATTAATGACAACTCTTTTGGAATGCAAGTAAGAGAATCCACTTAAGATGACCTGAGCAAAGGAGATAATTTATTATTACGACTGCAGCAGTGACTCTTGGGCCTCAAAGGCAGGATGCAGCCGGCTCAGATGAACAGAATGGACCAAGACTACAGTCCTTTCTTCCTCTCTCTTGTCTTTGCTCCTCTCTACATATCTACCTCATTTCTTACCGTGGATCAGCTCTTTCTTTTTTCTGGTCTACATGGAAGAAAATCACAGCCAGACTGAGTCTGGACTATCTCAGCTTCTGTCCTAAATTACTCAGGGAAAGAACTCATTCAACCAGCTTGGGTCACGTGTCACCCTGGGATCATTCACCAATGGCTATCAGGGTTATCTTGTCCTTACAAGGTAACTCTAACCATGTTGTTGGAAGAGAGGAGGAGCAGTTCTCAGAAAAAGAGTTGCTAGGCAGATAAATCTGCAGGTGTTTTTGGGAGAGGCTGAACTTTTGAGTTGACTGGAGCATGTGGTTGAGTTAGGGGTAAAAAGAAATAAGTTTGCAAAGATGATAGTTTGGGGCCAAATTTTTGAGAATCTTTATGTGAAGTTAAAGAGTTTGAGCTTTATTGTATAGATATTGGGGAGTTACTGCAATTTTTTAAATGGAGTGACGTGATGAAGCAGTATTTAGGATAATTAATCTAGAAGTAGATTAGATGGTTTAGAATTGGGAGAAACTGGAGCAGAGCCCACTTAGGATGATGTTGCCGGAGTCAGATATGATGATAAGGGCATTGGAAGAATGTGAGTAAAAATATTCAGGAAGATACAGATTACTTGGTCGTAGTGGTGGGTTTTTGTTTTTTAATCTTTGTGGAATTTTTGTTATTATCATGCTGCTATGTAACACAACAAAAAAACTGACCATACGTTTCATAGGTCAAAGGCTGAATCCATGTAGCTCTGACAACTCTATCACGTTTATAACAGTTTCAAAATTTCTTTCCTTTGGGAGATAAGGGCCAGGGTTTTTTTTTTTTTACCACTCTGTCTCACCATCTTCACCCCAGCCTACCACCTATTGGGAGAATATCATTAGAAATAGAAATGAGGCTGCAAAACTTTGGGGGCTAGTTAGGCAGAGAGACAAAACAAAATGATGAATTATTTTCAACTTAAGATTGGAGTTCCTGTAACAAGGAAAAAGCTAATATCATTAACTAAGAGTACTGGACTGTGAGCCATTTTTAAAGAAACTCTGTCAAGTTTCCATAGCATTTTCTGTGCAAAGTTTATTTTAGAATTGGGACCAAAAGGGATAGGAAAGAACAAGAGAGCTAGTATTGGGCGAAGAGTTTTCTGGGGGCTTGTACAAAAAGAAGCAAGGGACTACGTGGAACGTGTGAGGACAGCGGATGGGAGCAAATACAGGGAATTTTAAGAAGTGTTGACATAAATTGTGTTCTCTTTTTGGTATTTGAACAACACAAGTAAAGGACTTGCCTTGTTTCGAGCTCCTTTTTGTTCTTAGATTGTGTCCTCTTGATGACACCATTCTAGGATAGAACTACATGAGTCACGGCTATGTAAGTTTTGTATTTATTTAGTAAGGATCTGTGAAAGGAAGGAGAAGGAAAAAGAGAACTCGAGAGAGAGAAGACAATGAGGGCTAGAGGAAGGAAGGAGCGAAGGGGTACATTAACGTCAGACTTCATAGTGGAGATGTGCGAATGTAAACCATACACCTTGGTTCCCATTTGAAACCAATACAGTTCATTTGAATTATATATTAATTTTCTCTTAAATTAGTGAGATTTCCACTCAGACATAAGGGCCTGAATGAGTTTCAGTGAGGATCAAAAGCATTCTGAGAAGCTCGTTTGGCACTTAGAAATTCAGCTGATCTTTTATTATAAATGAAATGAAGACAATAATAATTCTCATTAAAGAACGGAAGCATTTATTGTCTTACAAATACTTCAGTTATTATTTTTCTATTATTTTATAGTAGAGACTAAAACTCTTTTTTGCCACATGGAAATTTCCCTCTTAAAATCCAGTATTTTTATATAGGAGTATCATTCTTGGAATCAATACAAATAAAATTTTTTCTCAAAGATATATTTAGATATTGAGATTAATGTAGTGTATAATACTGGATTATCCTTTGAAGAACTTTAAAATAGAACATCAAAAATAGTCAAAGGTCAACAGAAATAAAGTGAATTTCAATAATGAATTAGTTTTTAGGATCATGTAAAACTACTACTGTTATGTAATATAATCCTGAGTGACTAAATTGTGAGTGTTCATGAGCAAGCTAGAAGCTTATCTTAAAGGTTTCTCGAGGCTTTTTACACATTTTAAAAAGTCAAGCTATTGATTACAGAATCACAGAATTTTAAAATAGAAAGGGACTTTGAGATGATCTTGTTCAATCTTCTCATTTTATAGATGACTAAAATGTGCCCTTTAGGTAAAAAGTCTTCAAGGATGGTTCTCTCTCTCGGGATGACGACTGCTCTGGGCTAACCACTCCTTCACTGAATCACTGCGACACACACCCGCAGACACACGGAAAGAACAAAAGTAGCACCACCAAGCCTGAAGGCTCTCGGGCATCCCTTCTGATGGAGCTAATAAGCTCTTAAGCCAGCAAGGCAGTTGTCTTTTTCAACTGAACCTGCCTCCATGTTATAATGGTGGATTTGGAGACACTAGGTGACACCACTTGAGCAGTTGTGGTAGCCCGAAAAGATTATTCTTATCTCATGAAATATGGCCCAAACACTTATTACCAGGTGGTTTTGGAGGGACTGCTCTAGTGGGACCATTGCTGTCAAGTCAACCTGGAATGGCAGGATCTACAGCAGAACAGCTGGTGTGCTCCCACTGCCCTATCTATACACTTAGAGGTGGTCAGAAGTACACTTACCTCATGAAACAACTGAGTGAAGACAGTTTTATGAGCAAAGTAGTCTTTAAATATCTACTGAGGTGTGATTTCCCCACTCTCCAACCCCATCACTGGAATTAAGCAAGCAATATTACAGTTATTGGTTCACATGTCTTTCTAGATTACTAGAAATAGATTTCTTGAGGGTGGGGATGACCTTATTCCTCTTTGTATATCAGATATCTAGCACATAGCAGAATATTACGTACACTGTTTTGGTAAACTGAATATGTTGCTATTGGTCTTTTGGTTTTGTAGGGCCTCATCACCTACATCTGGATAAAGATATTTGAAGCAAATCTTGGAACAATAATAATAACAACAAGATAAACGTTTAAAATGTGCCTTTCATGTTCAAGGCTTTGTGAAGGACACGAAGTGGAATATGACGTGGACTCCCCTTTGGAAAGACTCGTAAGCTATGGAAGTATATTAGCGTGCTGGGGCTGCCCTCACAAAATACCACAGACTGGGTGGCTTAAACAGCAGAAATTTTATTTTCTCACCTTCTGTAGGCCAGAAGTCTAAGATCAAAGTGTTGGCAGGTTTGGTTTCTTCTGAGACCTCCGTCCTTGCCCTGTAGATAGTAGCCTTCTCCCTATGTTCTCACATGGTCTTTCTTCTGTGTGTACATCCCTTGTGTCTCTGCGTATCCAAATTTCCTCCTCTTGTAAGGACATCAATTACATTGGGTTAGGGCCCACCCTGACAGCTTCATTTTAACTTAATCACCTCTTTCAAGGTCCTAACTCCAAATACAGTCACATTCTAAGGTACTGGGGTTTAAGGCTTCAATATGTGAATTTTGGGGGAGACATAATTCAGCCCACAATAGGAGGAAAACAATAACAAATAGTTTTAATACCAGTCAACTCTGATGAGAGGGATCTGGGAAGGCATCCTGGAGGAAGGAGGCTCTGCCAGGATATCAGCAGGTGAAATGGAAGTCAGAGTACCTCTGATAATTAGACAGGACAATCACCCGTTGTTGAGTATGGAGTGGCTTGGTGAGGGATGAGAAATCTGGTTAGTTAAATTGGTCAATATTTTCTGACACACGGTATTTTAGCAATCTGATTCTGATTTTTTTTTCTGCTTTTTCTCCCCAAATCCCCCAGTATGCAGTTACATATTTTAGTTGTGGGTTCTTCTATTTGTGGCTTGTGGGACGCTGCCTCAACGTGGCCTAACGAGCGGTGCCATGTCTGTGCCCAGGATCTGAACCAGCGAAACCCTGGGCTGCCGAAGTGGAGCGCGAGAACTTAACCACTCGGCCACGGGGCCGTCCCCTGATTCTGATTTTTCTTAACAGACTCCATCATCTTTTTAACTTGACCACTTGCTTGAGGGAGTTGAAGACAATGGTGACAGAGCAGTAGAGTTTTCATCTTTAAAATAACCCTAACTGGTGCGCAGATGTGTACCCGTTGTTAGAAACAAACCTGGTAAACTGCGTATTACAAATAAATGGCTCAGAACAGTATACTTTGCAGCAGAGATCTGAGATGGAAGTTTGAGACTTAAGTGGTGTCTGGAATAATCAAGACATTCTCTTGAAGTCATTTTACAAAAATCAATATGAATTTTTGAATATCTTATTTGGAAAGCCATTGTCTGACTGGGCAAGATGGCCTTGTATGAACTACACTCACTTACAGCCTTTTAAGACAAAATATCCTCCAGGAATATACAGTGCAGTAGTTTGTTAGCACCAAGTTTGGAGTCAGACTGTCCTGGTTTGAGTCCAGGTTCTGCCAAGTCCTATCCTCTGTTGCTTATTCTTGGGCAAATAGCTTATTGCAAGTCATTGTTTCCTTTGTTGCCTATAAAATAGGGGTTCATGACTTGCTTATTTTTCGGTTCCCTGGAAGGATGCCTAATCACTTGATAACTCACTCATCTGCGGAATAGAAATTGTAGTCATATCTACTTTATAAAATTCCCATGAGGATTAAATAAACGAGTATATGTAAAGCACTTAAAATAGTCCCTGGTATGTAATAGGCATTAAGTAGGGGTTAACCATCATTAACATAGCACCAGGTTAACGGTGCTTAATAAATATTTGTTAAGTGAATGAATGACATTGATCCCGAGTAGTAAGAAGCTGGTGATATTGCGTACAACCAAAATTCTATGGTAAAGGACCACTGGTAGGGAACAGTGGCTTATGCTAATAATGCGTTAGCAAAGACCTGGAAGTAAGTTTCTGATCACCTCCTAGAATGTGTGCTGCGGTGAACACTTTCCAGTAAGTAATGGTTGATTTTTGAGGGGAAAAAAAATCCCTGGAGAAATAAAATAGCTCCAGAAGGCTGTAAAACTCTTATTTTATTTTTAACTTGGCACAGAATGAGGGGCCCATGACTTGTTCTGAGCTGAAGAAGATACAGTGAAGTTTTATTTCATATTTCTCTTTTTGGTATAAAGTAGGGTCTGCTGGTCCCCACCCCGCATCCTTTCTCCCTTCTTCCTTGCCAGCACAGTCCAGATTTTGTTCTGGTATCCACTCCTCATTTCTTGACACAGGTAAATCCTGATTAGCTTCCGTCGGTTATGGTAAACCCCTCCCACCCATCCCAATACCCACACAAAGTCTGATTTAGGAAGGAGCATGAGACACAATTCTGGCCAATAAGAAATGAGGGGAAATCTGCAAGGGGACTTCCAGAAAAGATTTCCTTATTCTTAAAAAGGGACACACAGGACAAAGCACCCTCTTTTTCTGCTGCACATTGACATGTCAGGATGGAATGTTTGGTATTGTGGCTGCCATCTGATAAGCTAGCTATCAAAATGCAAACAAATTTTCTCCTTGGAATCAATGAAATTCAATCTGTGGCGGAAACTTAAGCCTAGATATGAATGACTTTCTCTATGTCTTGTGTGAAGTTTGTGGTTATCTGGTTATTACATTGTAGATTTTTAGTCTTTTGGTCCAGTGCATTCAAATATGTTGAAAATTTTTAGAATTAAAAGAATTATAGTGTTGCTTACTTTAAATCTATCGCTTTTGATTCTTACCTTCAGAAATATCTTCTAAGCAATCCTTTATTTTTTTAAATAATAGGTTTATTGAGAAATAATTCGCATAATATACAATTCACCAATTTAAACTATAGAATTCAATGGTTTTTAGTATATTCACAGAGTAATGCATCCATCACCATAATCATTTTAGAACTTTTCATCACCCCAAAAAGAAACCTCATAACCATTAGCAGTCATTCCCCATTTCTACCCAAACCCCCCAACCTCAGGCAACCACTAATTTACTTTCTGTCTCCATGGATTTAACTATTCTGGATATTTCATATAAATGGAATCATATGTGGTCTTTCATGACTAGCTTCTTTCACTTGGCATAATGTTTTCATTCATGCTGTAGCGTGTATCAGTACATCATTTCTTTTCATTGCCGAATAACATTACATTGTGTGGATAGACCACATTTTATTTTATCAATTTCATCAATTGATGGACATTTGGGTTGTTTCCACCTTTTGGCTATTATGAATAATGTTGCTATGAACATTTGTGTACAAGTTTTTGTGTGGACATATATTTTCAGTTCTCTTAGATATATACCTGTGAGTAAAATTGCTGGGTCATGCAGTAACTCTACGTTAACCTTTTGAGTATCTGCCAGACTGTTTTCCAAAGTGACTGCACCATTTCACATTCCTGTCAGCAGTGTATGAGGGTACCGGTTTCTCCATATCATCGCCAACCCTTATTATCTGTCTTTGTGATTGTAGTCATCCTAGTGAATGTGAAGCGGTATCTCAAAGTGGTTTTAATTTACATTTCCCTGATGGCTAATGATATTGAACACCCTTCAAGTGCTTGCTTACTGGCTATTTGTAGATCTTCTTTGAAAAGCTGTCTATTCAGATCCTTTGCCCATGTTTTTTAAAGTAATAAACTTTAAGAGCAGTTTATTGAGACTTATGGAAAAAATTACAGGGTTTATCCCCTTACCTGCACCCTCCGCCTTCACACAGTTTCCCTAGTTATTAACCTCTTGAGTTAGGGTGGTAGATTTGTTACAGTTGATGAACCAATATTGATACATTCTTATTAACTAAAGTCCATAGTTTACATTAGGTTTCATTCTTTGTGTTGTACATTCTAGGAGTTGTGACAAATTTATAATGTCACGTATTCACCATTACAGTATCATACAGAATAGTTTCACTACCTTCAAAATCCCCTGTGCTCCACCATTCGTCCTTCCTGTCTCCCCTGCCCCAACCCTATGACAACCATTGATCTTTTTACTGTCTTCATAGTTTTGCCTTTTCCAAAATTTCATATGGTTGGAATCATACTGTATGTAGCCTTTACAAATAGACTTCTTTCATTTAGTAACATGCATTTAAAATTCCTCAGTGTCGTTTCATGGCTTAATAACTCACTTCTTTTTATCGCTGAATATTCTTCCACTGTATGAATGTTCCACAGTTTATCCATTCATCTATTCAAGAACATCTTGGTTCTTTTAAGATTTGGCAATTATGAATAAAGTGGCTATCAACATTCATGTGCAGGTTTTGCGTGGACATATATTTCAACTCACTAGGATAAATACCAAGGAGTGCGATTAACGGATTATGGTAAGAGTATGTTTAGTTTTGTAAGAAACTGCCAAGCTGTCTTCCAAAGTGACTGTACCATTTTGCACTCCCATTAGCAACAAATGAGAATTCCTGTTTCTCCCTTTGCCCATTTTTAAATTGAGTTGTTTATTTTTATTTTATTGAGGTCATAATAGTTTACAAATTGTGAAATTTCAGTTGTACATTGTCATTTGTCAGTCACTGTATATATGTGCCCCTTTACCCCTTATGCCCACCCCCCAACTCCCTTCCCCTCTCGTAACCACTAATCTATTCTCTTGGCCCATGTGTTTGCTTATCCTCCACATATGAGCGAAATCTTACGGTGTTTGTCTTTCTCTGTTTGGCCTATTTCACTTAGCATAATACCCTAAAGGTCCATCCACGTTGTTGCAAATGGGATGATTTTGTCTTTTTTATGGCTGAGTTGTATTCAGTTACATACATATATGTACATATACATATATATACATATGTGTACATATATATATACCACATCTTCTTTATCCATTCATCAGTTGATGGGCACTTAGGTTGCTTCCATGTCCTGGCTATAGTGAATAATGCTGCAATGAACATAGGAGTGCATAAATCTCCGTGAATTGTTGATTTCAAGTTCTTTGGATAGATACCCAGTAGTGGCATAACTGGGTTGTATGGTAGGTCTATTTTTAAATTTTGAGAAATCTCCACACTGTTTTCCATAGTGGCTGCACCAGTTTGCACTCTCACCAGCAGTGTATGAGAGTTCCCTTTTCTCCACAAACTCTCCAACATTTGTTGTGTTTTGTCTTGGTAATTACAGCCATTCTAACAGTTGGAAGGTGATATCTCATTATAGTTTTGATTTACATTCCCCTGATGATTAGTGATGTTGAACATCTTTTCATGTGCCTGTTGGCCATCAGTATATCTTCTTTGGAAAAATGTTCATATCTTCTGCCCATTTTTTGATCAGGTTGTTTTTTTTTTATTGTTGCATTGTATGAGTTCTTTATATATTTTGGAGATTAACCTCTTGTCCGTTATATAATTTGTAAATATTTTTTCCCAGTTGGTGGGTTGTCTTTTCATTTTGTTCCTGACTTCCTTTGCCTTGCAGAAGCTCTTTAGTCTGATGAGGTCCCATTTACTTATTTTTTCTTTTGTCTCCCTTACCCGAGTAAGCATGGTATTCAAAAAGGTCCTTCTAAGACTGACATCAAAGAGTGTACCACCATTTTCTTCTAGGAGTTTTGTGGTTTCATGTCTTACCTTTAAGTCTTTAATCCATTTTGAGTTAATTTTTGTGTATGGTGTAAGATAATGGTCTGCTTTTATTCTTTTGCACGTGGCTGTCCAGTTTTCCCAACACCGTTTATTGCAGAGACTTTCCTCCCTCCCTTGTGTGTTCTTAGCTCCTTTGTCGAAGATTAGCTGTCCATAGATGTGTGGTTTTATTTCTGGGCTTTCAATTCTGTTTCATGGATCTGTGTGTCTGTTTTTGTGCCAGTACCATGCTGTTTTGATTACTATAGCTTTGTGGTATATCTTGAAGTCAGGGATTGTGATGCCTCCAGCTTTGTTCTTTTTTTCAGGATTACTTTAGCTGTTTGGGGTCTGTGGTTGCTCCACACGAATTTTAGGATTCTTTGTTTTATTTCCGTGAAGAATGTCATTGGATTCTGATAGGGATTGAATTGAATCTGTAGGTTGCTTTCAGTAATATGGACATATGGTCTTTCACCTCCTTGGTTAAATTTATTCCTAGATATTTTATCCTTTTTGTTGCAATTGTAAATGGGATAGTATTCTTGAGTTCTCTTTCTGTTAGTTCACTGTTAAAGAAATGCAACTGATTTTTCTAAGTTGATTTTCTACCCTGCAATTTTGCTGTAGTTGATTGTTTCTAACAGTTTTCCAATGAATTCTTTAGGGTTTTCTGTATATAAGATCATGTCCTCTGCAAAGAGTGAGAGTTTCACTTCTTCCTTGCCAATTTGGATACCTTTTACTTCTTTTTCTTGTCTAATTGCTCTGGCCTTCAGGATTGATTTCTGGGTGCTTGTCATTTTCCTTCTGGTCTGGAGTGTTATTATACCTCTTCATACTATTTGATGGGGTGGATTTGTGCCACCCAGTGATGGGATTCCATCTGCCACTACTCTGGGGGTGGGCAGGAGCTATGTATTCTGGGCCCACCGTGATCCCTGGCAGCTGTGCCTGTCCTTTGGAAGCTACGAGGATGGGGCCTGCCTGTGTTTGCATTCTCACCCCTGTCGCTTTACAAACGTATGCACAGGCACTCTGGCAGGGGTCTCTTCCTCTGTCCCACAAGCCTAGCTGGTGCACCAGACAGGGGGCAGGGTGGTTTATTTCGCATACATGATCCCAGGGGGCGCTCCCACTCTGCGCTAGCTCTCTGTCCTCCTGGGGTGCTCGGCTTGGTGAAGATGTCCCTGCAATTGCTTAGCCTTTTTGGTGTGGAGCTTTCCCACGGGCTGGGAGGCAACTCCGAGGGTGAAGGTGTTCCCAGGGAGGGCAGCCTCATGCCTCCTCCTCTCAGAGCGGCATCCAGTCCTGTACCCTAGGTCACTGTGCTTGGGGGAGGAAGAAGAGATCCCCTTACCTCCTTCTACTGCCTTCTGGGGGGTCTGCCACCTCCACCCTCAGACATAGGGCTGCGTGGGTCTCTCAGACATGTTTTTTGTTGTGTGAATGTCCTCTGTTGGTTTATGAGTGTCCTTTTCATTGTATCTTAGCAGAGAGAGTCTAAGAGAAGAGCTCATTCCGCCATGATGCAGCCATCTCTCTGGGTTATTTGTTTTTTGTTATTGGATTGTAACAGTTTTTTATATATTCTAGATACAGCTCCTCATCAGGTTTATGATTTGCAAAATGTCTTCTTAGTCTGTGGTTTGTCTTTTTGTTTTCTCAGTGGTGTCCTTTGAAGCATAAAAGTTTGTAACTTTAAAGTCCAATTTATCTTTTTTCTTTTGTTGCTTGTTCTCTTAGTGTCATTACTAAAAAGCCTTTGCCTAACCAAAGGTCACGATTTACTCCTTTTTTTCTGTTCTAAGAGTTTTATAGTTTTAGCTCTCACATTTAAGTCTTTGATCCATTTTAAATTAATTTTTGTATATGGCGTGAGTTAAGGGTCTAACTTTATTCTTTTGCATGGGGATATCATGTTGCCCAGCATCATTTGTTGAAGAGGCTTTTTTATCTGCCATTGAATTACCTTGACAATCTTGTTGAAATCAGTTCACCATAACTGTGAGGGCTTATTTTTGGACTTTCAATTCTGTTTCATGATTTGTATTTGCTTCTCATGCCAGTACCACACTGTCTTGATTACTGTAGCTGTGAAGGAAATTTTGAAATTGAAGTGTGAATCCTCCAATTTTGTTCGTCTTTTGCAAGGTTGTTTTGGCTACTCTGAGTCTGTTGTATTTCCATATGAATTTTAGAATCAGTTTGTAATTTCTGCAAAGAATCAGCTAGGATTTTGGCAAGAATTGCATTGACTCTGTAGATCAATTTGGGGAGTATTGCCATCTTAATAATAAATCTTCTGATGTGTGGACATGAAATGTCTTTCCATTTATTTAGATCTTTAATTTCATTCAACATTTTGTAGTTTTCAGAGTATGTCTTATACTTCTTTAATTACATTTATTCCTAAATATTTTATTCTTTTTCTTGCTATTGAAAATGCAATTGTTTTCTTAGTTTTATTTTTGAGTTGTTTATTGCTAATGTGGAGAAATACAATTGATTTTTGTATCTGGCAATCTTATGAATTGTTTTATTAGCTCTAATAGTTTTCAGTAGATTCACTAGGATTTTCTATATATGAGATCATATTATCTGCAAACAAAGATAGTTTTACTTTTTCCTTTCCAATCTAGATGATTTTTATTGCATTTTCTTGGCTGCTTGCCCTGGCTAGAACCCTCAGGACAATGTTGAATAGAAGTGGCAAGAGTGGACATCTTTGTCTTGCTCCTGATCTTAGGGAAAAAGCATTCTGTCTTTCACTGTTAAGGATGATGTTAGCTGTGGGTTTTTCACAGATACCCTTTATCAGGGGTGCCTTGGAAGAAGAGAGACAGCAAGGAAGCAATGGGAAAATAGATGTTGGTGGGTCTTGCGTTGAAGATCTTGTGCTCTGTCTTTGGACAAAGCCTCGAGGAGAGGGTAAAACCCATGACTATTTGAAGCACCCAAGAACAGAGCCTGACTATGCCAGGCTTCATATAGGCAGAATTAAGGTTTGAAATAGAGACTGAGTTAAGTTGTAGGAGAATAAAGTAGGTTCTATTTCTTGCTCACTGAAATAATTTCAAGTAAGGTACTCTTTGGATGCCTGTTCTGTTCAATATGAATCAATCCAGTGTTTCACTGAATAAAATTTTAGAATGCTAAAACATTTTTTGAAATTAGCATTGACTTGTTAGGGAGTCTCTTGTGGATATTGCAGAGTATTTTTAATTGACTTGGAGTCAGAGAACAATACATTTATGGAAAATACAATCTCATTTTACACAGAAATCAATGACATTTTAGCATGTAAAGGCTGTTGGAATGCTTACTTAAGGTTTGAGTCTTGAAACATTCCCTTTTACACATTCAAAGGAAACATTTATTCATCTTTATAAAATTAAAAATTATACTTTCTTATTTTGTAGGACTGTTGTGTAATCAGAAGCAGGATTTCATGCAAAATGTGGACATATATTATGATTTTCCTAGCAAGATAATTACTACACTGCATTTTAATTAAAGGAAAAATCCATCTAAGTTCTTGAATTTGGCACCAGAATTCAAAACAAAAAATACTTGAAATGCTGCTTTTTTTCTACTTTTTCAAATATTTACTTATTTTAAGAAGCCTCCATTTCCATATCCATTTGAATGCTTACTTCATTTCTCCCTCTTGAAAACAAAACATTGATATTGTGTGTTGTTTTTTTACTTTAAACCGGTGGATCTTAATCCTGGATGCACATTCGAATCAACGGGGTTACTTTTAAAAAATAACAACATCTGGGCCCCAGGTTTCCCTTGGAGTGGGGGGTCTGTTATTGGCATTCTTTAAAAGCTCTCTAGTGATTTTAATGTACAGCCTGAGTTGAGACTTGCTTCAAATAATCACCAGGCCTGGTGAATTTTGTGTTATGTAAATTATACCACAATAAAATTATTTAAAACAATTTAAACCACACCACTCATCTGTCATTAGCCAAGCTGTGGTGGCAGCTCACATAGAAGAACCAGAAGGATTTACAACTATAGAGAGCCACGTCTGGGGCTTTGGGGGGGAAAAAGGAGGGAGACTGGCAACAGACGTTAGGCTCCAAATAACAAAATAACGAAAACGAAAAACAGTCATTACCAGAAGATGTCTAAAACGTCACCAAAATAAGATGTCACACCCATGAGAACGTCAGGTGCCAACAGTACCAGTTTATCCAGGACCAAGAGGCTCCCCAACAGGTGGGACTTTTGGTGCTAACCATGAGAGAATCCTGAGCACACAGGGAGAGTTGGTTACCTTATAATATGGAAGAGATGCCTCCCTGGTTGGAGGAGGGCCTTTTCCCCTCCTTTGTCAAGGTTATTTGAGGAGAGACAGACATGGTGCTAGATTCTTGCCCTTCTAGGAGACACCCCTTGCTGCTAGTTCTGTGCCACACACTCACCCATTATCATCTTGTCCTCTGGCTGCAAACTCCACTGCCTCATTGAAATTACCCTCTTAGAGATGACCGATAACTTCTTCGTCTCTAAATGCAGTGGCTCAGCAGTGTCTACTGCTGATCCTTTGCTCCTTTCTTCCTTGCTTTCTGTGGCATAGTACCAGACTGCTTTTCCTATTATCTCGTCAATCTATTCCCGTTTCCTTTACTGACTCCATTTCTTTGTTTGTCCCCTATGTGTAGATGTTTTTCATGGTTTTGTTCTTGGCTCTCTCGTCTTGCCTATACATGCTCATGATCTCACCTGATTCCTGTCTGCATATATGCCGTGTTGTCAGTAGCTGTTATCGTGACCAGGATACCCTTTCCACCTCAGTATCCATGGCCTTGTTGGGGTAAGAAGAGAGATGGACCTGGCTTGCAGAATCTTAGAAAACTTCATTGCCTTCATGATGAGTCCTGGCACTATAGGGACCAGGGGTGTGATGTGACAGCTAAGACAGATTCCCAGGGATTAACTTTGATAAAGGTTTATATTTCCTGCCTCAATAAACTGCAAAACCCACGAGGCACTCTCTACTGCACTCCTAGTGCTTAGCAAAGTGCCTGGCACATAGTAGGTGCTAAACAATAAAGAGTAACACATCTTCAACATCAACATATTTTCAGTTGCTTCTCAGCCTCTTTTACACTGTGCGCCAAAATGAGAAGAGGAGGATGGAAGAACACGACTGTAGGTGAAGATGCTTGCCCTGAATGTTTTCGTGAATTCTCTCGAATATTATGACATGGCATCCACCCATGAGCCCCGGAAAAGTTCTTGGACAGTTCTAGATACTTTAGAGGTGAAGCTATTGCTATTCTAATTTACATCAAACCTTAATATTTTGTAAATCATAACAATACTATCTAACTATATCCCAGTTCCAAAAGAACTATATATTATTCTAAGTGAATAAGAATGCAGGAAAGATTCTGTAAGGAACCTGAAAGAAAGGGAGTCAAAGGGGAAGACTTTGACATCATGTTTCTACCTCTGTGTGGGAAAATGGTAGACAGATCACCAGACAGCAGAAACATTGCTGCTCCTTGGCAAATGTCTCTCTGTGGGGTTTACGAGGGCATGAGGCTATCACAGCCATCAACCTTGTTCAGCTAATCCTCCTAGCTCTGATTCTGTGATAAGCAAGGAGTCAGATATTCTAGCGACCTACATACACTTTGCTACAGGTAAACATGTGAGCCCTACAATTGAATTGAGGATTATGTCTCTCACTTTGGAATTAAAATTCTGACTTTACATCAGTCTGTTTTTTCCACATGAATTAGTTGTCCTAAACCCAGTCATCTCTGAATACATTCACAAAGTAGAATTTCCTTTGACCTACAAAACTAGAGATCATACTGGGAAATGTAGCGGCTACATCAAAGAGATATCACCCTGTGGACAGTGAGCTGATCCCTTGGACAACATGTCTGGCTCTCCTGTTTCTAACTCCAAAATCTGTGTTTCATATCTCCGGCTCTAACTTCTCCTGAGTGCCAGTCTTCTGGGCATCTCTATCTGGATATCCCAGGTTCATCCCAACTCATTTCTAAATGCAAATAATCATCTCAAATTCCCGGTTCACATTGCTTCTTTGGATTTCTTCATGGGACCTCTAACCTTCATAGCACTTACTCGTTTTATCCACCGTCTATCTTCCTCCACCAGAATACAACCTCCATGAGGGTAGGAACTTTTGCATGTTTTGTTCACTGCTATATCCCCATTGCCTGCAAGAGTGCCTGGCGTGTGGCAAATATTCAATGGATATTTCTTGAATGAATCTTTACCCCAAACTAGCTTCTGTCCTGGTCTAATGCCCTTACTGGTGTTTATAGCACTATGATTTTCTAGTTTATCCAGACTCAAATCCTTGTAGTCACTTTTGGCTCTTCCCTATCCTCTTTCTGTATCCATTTAGTAAACAAATCCTCTCAATGCGGTTTCCAAGGATCTTTTAGGTTATTGTCATCCTTTCCCTTCTCACCGCCACCATTATAAGTTAGACACTTGACAACTCAAACTAGGACTATGAAATAGAATCTAGTAAGTGCCATGTTCTCTAGGTTTTTGTTACTTTAATTAATCCTACATATCACTGCCAGATCCATCTTACTGGGAGCTCAGCTCTCATTTTGTCACTCCCTTACTTGAGGCTCAGCACAGTTTAAATACAGACTTCTCTGCTTGGCATTTGGAACTGCCACAATATGACCCCAATCTGTCACTTTGGTTTTATCTCCCGTTTTTCCTTTACAGATTCCTTATGGTGCAAACAAACTGGGTGACTCGTTCTTTGAAAACTCCTTGAAGTTCTCTACCTCTGTACTTTTCTCACGCAGTTACCTTCTTCATTCATTACCAGCTGTTTCTTGTGGTATTTGCTTTTTTACAGCTAAATAATTTCCATATACTACAATCTTTTGATTCATCAGTTTTAAAAACTGACTTGTGGTGGCAGATGAGGATTTACGTTCTTACACTTCACCTCTGTGCCAGATTATCCTGTTTGTCCCTCCAGGTCCACTATCCACCTGCTTTTTGTCCCAGGAGTCTCATTTGTATGGACTACATCTATGGCTCCCATGCTCTCCGGCTTCTCATTGGGCTTGGTCAGTGGGGAGCAGATTGGAGGTCTGAGGGAGGGAAGTGAGAGAGGTTAGGTGATTTATTACCCCAGCTCCCTCCCAGTGTCCCTCAAAGGTCGTTGTTCCTTTCAACATGGCCTCCTCACAACCTTCTTCTTTGGGTATCGTAACTGCTCCCTCCCTTTGTCCTTTGGGCCTAGGGGGTCCAATCTTGTGATTCTCTTACATGCTGTCCACATCTTTGTAAATAATCCTTTCGTAAAGACACCCTTCTGGTTTATCCTAATTTGAGTGTATCACCTGCTTCCTCTTGGGATCTGACTGACGGGTATGCTCTCCTTCTATCCTCCCAATTTAGTTATATTAAGTTTTTTTGTTAATTCAAAATTTATTGTTTATAAAAATATGATATTACCATTATCGCAGTGTTCACTAAGTATATTTTCTTTCTCGCACAGCTTTTATTTTCCCACAAGTTGGTTATTATCTCATTTCCTCATTTCTTAGTTTTCTATGTAATTTTACTAATTCTTCCCCGGAAGACAGTTGAATGCATGAGACACATCATAAATTTTATTTCATCCTGGAAATCCCCCTCCTGGGCCCTATCCTTTTTCTGTTCAGTCATGTTTAGGAATTGTCTAGGCCTGCTATCAATATCTTTGGAGTCCTATGACTATCTCTTTCTTGGTTTACTCCTTTGTTTTGCTGAAGTGCATACTCCAGTAACTTCCTAAGAAATGATACATGGGAAGTGAACTTTTTGAGGCCTCAGTCTCTAAAAAAGTCTTTGATAATTTGGGTGGGTACAGAATACTAGGTTGAAAGTGGCTTTTCTCTCAGAATTTTGAATGCATTACTTCATTATCTTCCAATTTCTTATATTTCTTTTGAGAAGTGTAGCGTTGTTCTGATTTTCTAACTTTTGAATGTACCTTTAAGAAATGTTTAGAAGATGTGTCTTTGTGTTGATCTTTTTATGTTTTCACCGTGGTTGGCCTTTGATGTACCCTTTCACTCTCGAGATTTGTGTTCTTGTCATTTTCCTTGCATTATTATAGAAGACACTCTTAGCTGCCTGGTCAACAGACATTCACCCCATACTCCTTGCTAACAGAATTCTGATTTCATTCAGGCAGCAATGTGTCCAGTCCCAGATGACACATACATCATGATTCTTAAAGCCAGTCATAGTAATCCCATTCCCATTTGTCAGATATCATACTTGTTTTTCCAGTTTAGCTTGTAACTAATGGTGCCCATGTAATGTTTTTCCGGTCAATGAAACAAAAGAAGTCTGCTTTGGGGAAGTGGAGCTTCAGGAGATGGTTTTATTTTCTGGGATGAGTCAGATGCATGAGAAGAGCTCATTGTTTTGTCTCTTTTTTTCCTGCTTTCAAACTGATTGTGAAATGTCATGTTGTCAATTAAAAATTGTGATGCCATCTTGCTATCAAGAGGGGACAAACCTAAGGACAAAATGCCAAAATCCTGAGAAATGGCAGTTGATTGAATCAAAGCACCAAACTTGGAACAGCCTACCTCTAGACTTCATTATTAATTATATGAGATAATCAAACACTATTACTTTAGCCACTTTTTGCTTGAGTATTTTGTCAGCTGCAGCCAATGACTTCTAATTGGTAAATTTTCCCCCTTTGTTTTCTCTAATCCCTTTTTGGAACCCCTATTAGTGGGAACTTCTGGGTTAATTCTCGTACCTCTTTTCCCCCTCTTTTTTCCTCATCCTTTTCTTCCTGTTCTAGTTTTCTGGGAAATTTCCTCAATTTTAGCTTTCAACATTTCTACTGAATTGTTCATTTTAGCTATTGGATTTTTAATTTCCAAGACCTCTCCTTCTCTGTTAATCCTTAAGAAATATATCTTGTCTTGTTTTCATGGCTGTAACATTCTCTTCTAAGTCTGAGGCTGTTAATGACCGTTTTGAGAAGTTTTCTTTTGCTGTGTGCATTGTCTCTATTTCTTGGGAGTTACTGTTTTCTGTTTGCCGTCTTCTAGGTTGGAGTCTTTCCTTAATTGTTGGCTGATACCAAATTGTCATTTTTTTCCCAAAAGGTACTAAAAAGATAACTGGAAGCTTTATGTGTGTGGGCGGACTTCCATGTACATTGGGTGAGTGGGCAGCAAGCAAGCTTTTTTTGGTTAAGAGACCCCAAAATAGCAGTATGTATAGATACTTTCTTTTACAGTTTTAACTTCTCCAGAGAAGTATCCACAAAGGGACATATAGACACCAGCAAGCATTCCAGGAGCAGGGGAGAGGGGCGGAAAAAATGATCATGGGCCCCACAATTCACTATGACAAATAAAAATGGCAAGTAATAGGATATATTGGAATATATGAGGAAGCCATTTGGTGTAAACCCAATTCGGCCTGACCTTGTCTTTCCAAAAGGGCCTGACCGAGGCCATTGAGCATGCATTGTATATCTGCTTTAGAGATTCCCTATGGCAAGAGCAAAGGCCCTTGAGATAAAGGTGCAACTTCCCTCCCCCTCCCAACGTTGGCGTCTCCTTAAGGATGAAGTATCTTTCCTTAGGCTAGAAACTGATTGCTGCGCTCACCTGTGACCACCCAGCTCGAGACAATAGACTTGCCTCCTGCTACGCCCACCAAGCAGACCTACTACCTGCTGTGTCCATCAAGTGCTGTGCTGACAGGGCAATCTTGTGACTATTGTGGGAGGGACATTTCAATCTTATGTGAAACACCCTCTTTGAGGGTATATAACCACCCTGTGTACCCCCTCTTCTTTGGAGTGCTCTGTTCCTTTGTGGAAAGACTCTCCCGGGTTATAATCCTAA
This sequence comes from Equus caballus, assembly GCF_041296265.1. Lineage (NCBI taxonomy): Eukaryota > Metazoa > Chordata > Mammalia > Perissodactyla > Equidae > Equus > Equus caballus. The sequence goes on from NC_091684.1 coordinate 182,535,354, forward strand.
GATTTAAGCTCAGAATAAACTCACCCAAATTTTCATTTATAGATTGGTTATGGATTATTTTCGTCGACACGAGTAAAGTAAAAAGTTAATAGTAAAATCTAGGTGGTATGAATAGTTGTCAATGTAAAATTATTTTATTCTAAAATTCTTTCAACTTTACTACATGTTTGAATTTTTCATAATGAAATGTTAGTGAGAAAAGAAATGATATCGCAGGCCTTCCAGGGACAGAATTCCAGTGTTAAATTTCCGAAATAAAAGTTGAGACAAAATCATGAAGTCAAAATCATGTTTTCTCTTGCTCTTTTCCATAGCTTTGTCCTACAGCTCTCTGAGCTGTGCTTCTCTAACTTGTATTAGATAATTCCATCCCTTGAGAGATTCTGAGTGTTATCAAAAAGGAAACACTCAGGGGCCAGCCCAGTAGTGTAGTGGTTAAGTTCACATGTTCCACTTCGGTGGCCTGGGGTTCAAGGGCCCGGATCCTGGGCTCACACTTACACACCACTCATCAGCGGCCATACTGAGGCAGCATCCCACATACAAAATAGAGGAGGATTGGTGCAGATGTTAGCTCAGGGCCAATATTCCTCACCAAAAAAAAAATTAATTCAATTATATAAGCTCACAACTAAGTAATTGCATCAAAAACAGACATAACTTCCTAATTATTTTTTACTACATTTAACTATTATTTATGCTCTTAAGGTTATTTACATCTATTTGTATCTGTCTGGTAGGAATACCATATAACGGTGAACTATGGTACATATCTTCCCAATTTTGCATACCATGTTAGTAGCTTAGTTAGCTCTTAGTTCTGCAAATCAGGGCTTTTTTTCTCTCAGAGAGCTAGTTGCTAATAGTAACTAGCACCTCACTGAGAAGGATTAAGCAAAAGTATATATAGTTGTCAACGAAAATAATCCATAACCAATCTATAAATGAAAATTTGGGTGAGTTTATTCTGAGCTTAAATCTTAGGATTATAACCCGGGAGAGTCTTTCCACAAAGGAACAGAGCACTCCAAAGAAGAGGGGGTACACAGGGTGGTTATATACCCTCAAAGAGGGTGTTTCACATAAGATTGAAATGTCCCTCCCACAATAGTCACAAGATTGCCCTGTCGGCACAGCACTTGATGGACACAGCAGGTAGTAGGTCTGCTTGGTGGGCGTAGCAGGAGGCAAGTCTATTGTCTCGAGCTGGGTGGTCACAGGTGAGCGCAGCAATCAGTTTCTAGCCTAAGGAAAGATACTTCATCCTTAAGGAGACGCCAACGTTGGGAGGGGGAGGGAAGTTGCACCTTTATCTCAAGGGCCTTTGCTCTTGCCATAGGGAATCTCTAAAGCAGATATACAATGCATGCTCAATGGCCTCGGTCAGGCCCTTTTGGAAAGACAAGGTCAGGCCGAATTGGGTTTACACCAAATGGCTTCCTCATATATTCCAATATATCCTATTACTTGCCATTTTTATTTGTCACTCGCGGTATCACATCTCTATCCAACTATTCATCCCACTATCCATCTAGTAATCCATCTTATTTCTTGATGCATTTTAAGGTGATGGGGTTGAGGGCAGGCGCCTCCCTAATGTGTCACTCTCATAACGTGGATTATTTCAAGCTGAAAATATGCAAGCTCAGAAGGCTCAGGAAGAACCTTTGACCTTCTCCCAAAATGCCTAAAAGAATTTAAGATAGAAGGACTTGTCTCAGGAAGGAATTATCACTATAGATAGCTCTAGTATAACCTGAACTAGGTGGGGTAGACAAAGAGGAAACTAGCATGGCCATTTGATGAAAGCCTCTTTGGGTCCCATTGTCTCCAAATGGCCCACTAAACATTTGTTTGCCAAACATTAACTCTCTTCATCTTCCTGTAAATTGCCTTCTTTCCCTTTGAAGGCCCAGACTTCTAGCTCCATTCTCCTTGGCCTAGAAAGACACATATACCTCATTTTGCCTGACTGTCTTTGGAATTTTTCATGCTTATATGAATCCTTTGTGTGCATGTATTAAATTTTGTTTGATTTTCTCCTGTTAACCCACCTTATGTCATTTTAATTATTTGACCAGCCATAAGACCCAGGGGAGAAGGGAGGGAATTTTCCCCTCCTCCACAAAAGTAAATTTCAGACATCAGTATACTTCTCCCTAAATACGTCAGCATGTGTATCAATAGCTAGAGTTGAATACAGTTTTTAAAATGTAAAATTTACATATGATGAAATGTGCAAGTCTTAAGGTGTATTTGCTGATTTTTGACATATACCCACGGGTAACCCAAACCACTATGACAATATGGAACATTACCATCATTCCAGAAAGTTCCCTCATGCCACTTTCCAGATAATCCGTGCCTTCATCTCTTCCACAGGCAATCACTGTTCTAATTTTTTCTCCACCATGGATTAGTTTTTGCCTGTTCTAGAATTTCACATCAATGGAATCATACAGTATGTACTATCATGTATTAGGTTTCCTTCTGAAGCATATTGTGCTTTTTTTTTTTGATGCTTATTTATGTGGTTACATGTTTGTTCCTTTAGAAATATACAATTTAAAAATCTATTTTATTGATGTATATCTGGGTTATTTCCAATTTGGGACTATTGTGAATAAACCTGTTACTTGAATACACTTGCATTCAAGTTTTTATGGGACATATATTTTCATTTCTCTTGGTTAAATGCCTAGAAGTGGAATTGCTGGATTGTAGGGTAGGTGTGTATGTAACTCTTATAATGCCAAACTATTTCCCAAAATGGTTATACCATTTTAAATTTCCACCAAGAATGTAAGAAAGTTCCAGTCTCCCTACAAATTTGCCAGTGTTTGGTTTTGTCATTCCTTTAAATTTTAGCCATTCTAGTGGGTATGTAGTGACTGATACATCATTGCAATTTTAATTTGCATTTCCCTGTTGACTAATGACGTTGAGCATTTTTTTTCACATACTTATTGGCCATTCATGCATCTTCATTTTTATGAAACATCTTTTCAAATCTTTTGTCTATTTTTTAATTGGATTGTCTTTTCATTGTGAGTTGTGGTATGTCTTTACAGTCTAGATCAGTGCTGTCCAATGGAATTTTCTGCATAGTCCAATATGTTTATTGTGAAACATGGCTAGTGCAAATGAGGAAGTGTATTTTTAATTGTATTTAATTTTAGTTAATTTAAATTGAAACAGCTACTTTGACTAATGGCTACCATATTGGACAGTGCAGTTCCAGAAACCAGTCCTTATCAGATACATGTTTTGTGAACACTTTCTCCCAGTCTGTGGTTTGCCTATTCATTTTCATAATGGTATCTTTTGATGAATGGAAGTTTTAAATTTTGATTAATTTCTTGATTTTTCTCTTTAATGGTTATTGTGTTCTAAGACCCATCTAAGAAACTTTTGATTACTCCTAAGTCATGATTTTTATGTTTGGGTTTATGATCTACCTGGATGGTGTGGGGTGGGCATCAGGGTTATTTGAGTACCATTGTTGAAAAGACTTTCCTGATTGGGTGCTTTGGCACCTTTCTGTTCTCTTTCATTGATGTATCTGTTGAGCCTCATACCATTCCTATACTGTTTTGATTACTACAGTCTTATTGAAAGTCTTAAAGTCAGGAATGTGAGTCCTCCTATTTTGTTATTTTTCAAGATTGTTTTGGATATTTTGGGTCCTTTAAATTTCCATATAAATTTTAGTCAGCTTGTTAATTGTTGGGATTATGACTGGAATTTTGTTAAATCTACAGATCTTAGATATGATGAAAGAAATGTTTGATTTTTTTTGTGTGTGTGAGGAAGATTGGCCCTGAGCTGACATCTGTTGCCAATCTTCCTCTTTTTGCTTGAGGAAGATTGTCGCTGAGCTAACATCTGTGCCAGACTTCCTCTGTTTTATGTGGGATGCTGCCACAGCATGGCTTGACGAGTGGTGCTAGGTCCGTCCCAGGAATCTGAACCTGTGAATCCTGGGCTGCTGAAGTGGAGTGTGCGAACTTAACCACAACGCCACCAGGCTGGCCTCAAAATGTTTGATATTTTTAATTGGAGATTTTTATGAATGGATGTCTATATAGGCTGATTTTTTTTTTTTTTAGGTAGATTAGCCCTGAGCTAACATCTACTGCTAATCCTCCTCTTTTTGCTGAGGAAGACTGGCCCTGAGCTAACATCCGTGCTCATCTTCCTCTACTTTATATGTGGGACGCCTGCCACAGCATGGCTTGTCAAGCGGTGCCATGTCTGCACCTGGGATCTGAACCAGTGAACCCCGGGCCGCTGAAGTGGAATGTGTGAACTTAACTGCTGCACCATCAGGCTGGCCCCTAGGCTGATAAATTTTAATACTTCGTCAAGAAGGAAAGCGGAATCTGATCAGTTTTCTATGATCTAGGCCAGAAGAGAGCCTATGTTTCTCTCGTTTTGTATTGTGTTTCTTTCATTTTGTATTGTTTACTCAGAAGGGACTTTGGACAATAACTTATTTGGCAGAACTTGAGGTTAGAGTTGCAGACTCTCTGGAGCATGAAAAGTCAAGAAACTAGGCTCCAAAAGACAGAATAGAAACCATTTCCAAGATGAACTGACAATGTTAAATGTGAAAAAATCCTATGTAATTCTTTGATTTATGTCCTATTTAAGGAAGGCAATAAACCTTGTGCTTTTGCTGCTCTGCAGCATCTCTAAACTATTTTACCTTGATTTTTTCAAAATTATTTTAGGAAAAGTGAAGCCACACAACTTTGTTTTCTTCAGTTCTTATTTTAATTCAATATGAGCTTGGAAGATGAATCTGTGGATTATGTAGGTTAATTTCTTCATGTTGTATTTGGAGAAATAGAGTTTAATTACTTGTCCAAGATCATATAGTTAGTTAGCAGAATTCTGGCACTATTCCTGGCTTTCCAAGCTCTTCACTCCACTGACATTCCCACTACGCATTGCTGTCATAATAGGTAACCAGTCAGTGACTCCCGAGCCCCTGCTGTGTGCCTGGCACTCGGCTATGTACAGGTGATATAAATTATCATTACAATGTAGCTCTGGTCCTCAAATACTACAGAGTCCTGTGTAAGAGAAGACACAAATAGAAAACAGCAAAAGGCAATATGTAATAATGTTCCAAATTGAAGAGAATTTAGGATTAAGTGCTATGGATGCAGGTAGAAGTAATATTGTGCCTCATTTAAATAAACCTGGCTGTGTTACGGCAATATTGAACTGACACTGAAAGCAGGCTATATCAGAGAGACCTGAAACAGGCTAGCTTTGCTAACTTAAATGTACAAAATGAAAGCAATCAAATTGCACCTTAAATTCGTGCTGTTTAAATAAACTGTTAAGGAAGGTGAAGATCAATACCTGAATTATCAGAGAAGGCTTTATGGAAGGCTTTATGGAAGGAGTAGACTTTGAGACAGAATTTTAAGGAATGATGGGATTGCAAAGAGCAAAGGGATTATAAACTATTATAATCGGAACACAAACAATATTTTAATTAAAATCTGAATATCTTATAAATTAAAATGTGATTTCAATGTAGTTCAAGAGAAGGCAATTAAGCATGTTTATAGGTCTCTGAAATAAATTACCTTTAACTAAAGCAGATGAAGCCTAAGTTTACATGAGAAGCTTAGAGATGGAAATGCCTACTGAATTAAGTAGTTGAGTAGGAATCTAGATTTCTTCCTGCAGAGGTGGTGCTATTTTGCCCAGGTGCCTCTCCTATGACAGCTGGTCCAAATGTAATTTTGTTTTTTCAACAATATTTCTGTAAATGTAATGAGAGATCTGTATTTCCATTTTGCTTTCAACAATTTGCCCTAAAGCAAATAAACTAACTTCTCTGACTCCTCATTTCCCTATCAAAAAATGGAACTGATAATAACTTCCCTGCCAACCTCATGGCAGTTTTGAAACCTGAACAGGATAATGAATGTGAAAATGCTTTAAAAATCTTTCAGATATAAGATTCAGTAAATAATAAGAATTGTACAGATTATGGCTCAATGGGAGATTCTATGAAGGTGTTTTTAGGAATAAATTCTGCAGAATTCTCTGCAGCATTCACTTGGGTTGTCTCCAAAGACTCTAATAGGCATCATTATATTTTTCCTGGGGTGTGGATAACTGTGGGGTATGTGTGCAGTATGATTAACTGGATGCTTCATATGGACTGAATTAACCAGGCTGATTTACAACTATGCAGTTAGCTGTTATTTAGAGTGTCACTGGAAAATTCTTGTTTGCATTACTTTGTATTTATACATTAAGTACAAAAAATTGCATTCCTCATATTTGTATCCAGATTAATTACATTATTGAAGAATGATGATGACCTGCTAATGCAGACAGAGAATGGAGCTGCAACTCTAGTTTCTTACATAACTGAAGAGAAAACTATTTGATCATTGAGAGAAGAGCAGAATAGTAGGACTGTAATACTGTCTAATTTTTCTCCACTAAGAAATGGGTTCAGTTACTAAGGGTGGGTTCAACTGTTAGCAAGAAAAACAGAATTTGGTTTGTGAAGCAAAGAGAATCTTCAATCCACCGCCTCCACATTCCTATTCTCTAGCATCTAATATTATCATGTTATTTTACGGGGTTCGATAATTAATATTATACAAGTAATGTATTATTAGTACTCAAATAATAACATTTAATAACTCTCAACAAAGGTTTAAAATACACAAAGGATTTAATTTCTTAACAAAATATGCATATTTTTTCATATGGCAAAAAAAGAATTGCTGTTATATGTCAATTATATCTCAGTTAAAAAAAAGGAATTGCCTACAAGAAACAATACCTTGACACTTTGACAATATTCTTATTAAAATCTGGGTTACTATTAGATATCTAGTGCTCCATAACCAATTACCACAAACTTGATGGCTTAAAACAACACACATTTATTATCTCACAATTTCTGTGGGTCAGGAATCTTGGCGCAATTTAACTGAGTCCTTTGCGTTATGGTCTCTCACGAGGCTGCAGCAAGGGGTCAGCCAGGGCTGGGGTCTCATTTGAAAGCTCAGCTGGGAAGGATCCACTTCTGATCTCATGTGGTTGGTGGTGGAATTTAGCTCCTTGCAGGCTGTTGGACTGAGGGCCTTGGTTCTTTGTTGGCTGTCAGCTGCTCCTTGCCACGTGGCCTGTTCCATAGGCAGTTCACAACGTGGCAGGGCTTCATCAAAGCAAGCCAGGAGGCCTCCTACAAAGCCAGAAGTTACAATTGTATGCAGTGTAACCACAGAAGCGACCTGCTATCACCTTTGTTGTATGCTATTGGTTAGAAGCAAGTTACAGGTCCTGCTCACACTCAAGGAGGGGGGCATTACACAAGGGTGGGAATATCAAGAGACAAGGATCATTTTGGGTCATCTTAGAGTCTGTTGGAAAAGAATGATTAATTTGACATATGACATATGCTACAAAGAGAGAGATACCCACTAAGAAATCATGTTCAATTAATTCTATAGTCCAGAAGGAATTGGTGGGAATGGCTTAATAAAATTTCCAGTTAGCTATATAGTATCACAAACTACTAAGTGTAAACTACTAAGCACATTACTTTCTTCTTCCACTATTCTGCTCTTTCTCCAGTACTGTCAGCTATGGAATGAAATGGCCTTATATCAGACCCTGGAAAAGTGGTAAAGAGTTGCACTTCAGAAAAGTGTTAGAGAAAAATACAATCTCACATATATATACACATTTCACAAGCAAATGGTGCATTTCATCAGCCTAGGGTGTTGATTTTGTTGTTCTGGTAACTGATATCTATTAAAAATGGCATTCTCAACAGCACATTGCCAGCATGTTCCCCCACAAAAATAGCCTTGGTTAAAAAAAATAGTAATTTTTGCACATGATGAGAAATTTGCAAAAGAGATTGTGTGGCATTAATCTAACAAGGTCGTTGACTTTGAGCAATCTACAAAACTTCATCAGGTAATTAAAGAAGCTCTCTGCATTCCTAACCAAGTCAAAACACCAGCTATTAAACTACTCAGAACAATTATGCCTAAAATGAACATTTCCTATGCAAAAACATTTTTATCTCTTTTGAAGACTAACAAAGACTAGGAAAGCCTAAGATGCAAGAGATTAGTAACTATCACTTCAATAGCTTTTGGATTATTGAGTTATGGTTAGTGGATGGCCTCTAATAGGAATGAGAGTAAGTTCATTAGCCTGAGTCATAAGTGGTCAGGAAAATCTTATTTTATTTTTATTTTTAAGCTGCAGAATATGATGCCGTGGAAAATGGACCCAAATACTACCTGTAAGGTTGGTTGGTATGGATTGGAGCTCTCCAAGTAGCTTAAGAGCCACGTGGAAGGCTGAAGACAGAGATAAACTTTCTACTTTTCAGTTTGCTGGTCTACCCTAGAGCAAATTCATATTATAATAACCCTTAATGTTGGCATTTGCACTGTATCGCTATAAGTCAGAATATAGATGTTTTTCGAGAGATTACAGGGATCTGGTAGGAGTTCTTCACAAATATAAATGGACTGAACAGATTTTGCGCCTGCAATATTTATGACATATCATGTATAATATTTATATGTAAGGTTAATAAATTCTACATAGAAAAGGTTAATAAATGAATCGACAAGATTTGGTACCAGAACACGAAGTAGACTAAGACACTATGTAAATCATGTGATTATAAAGGACATCCTCACATTTTGATAAAACAGACAGAAATCTACATTATTTCCTTTTCCCTGAAGAAAATAGAACTTCACATTAGCTGAAGTGAAAGTTTGGTATCTTGATGGGGCTCTGCTTTGTCATTGTCCTTGGAATGTTCCCTAAAGTGCACAGGAAAATTCTCTTCTGAATACAGAATGAGGTAAGGTTTTAGCAAAGCCTTGTAGAAACTTATGTCTTTTAATCTCTAGGATAGAATTGCAGGGTAGCAAAGATTTGGCTGAAAGCAGACAGGTTTGGTATTTAATTCATTTACTTAAATGAAATAAAAAAGCAAAAGCATGGGAATGCTAAGGTCCCATGTGTAGAAAGTATTTGCCTTGGGTGACAAATACTTTTTCTAAATTCTGATTGTGTGGATTCTATTTCAGGATGGGATCTTCTTTGAAGCTTTAAAAATTAAATACTCAGCTATGACACAAGCCTGATGACCTTTGGCCAAGGATTCAGTTCAATCTTATAAATCAGAAATTCAAATGTCAAATCACCCTTGATTTATCCAGCTTTGGATATTGGCATTTAGGGACCTATCCTGTCTCACCCTAGAGGGAGATTTTTAGTCATTTGGAGGCATATTCTCAGAAGCTTATCTAGTCTAAGAATATATATACAATTGCTTTATGGAATTTTTTTTATAGGAATGGGGAGCTTCTTCGACAGCACTAGTTTATGTGAGCTAAGGGACTGAAAGGCCAGCGAAGTCTTTGATAGGGGAAAATCCACAAACTTCCTAGACCAAGTTTCCTACAGAGGCTGGCTCAGTGGGAAGCTGTTCACCTAGGCAGAACTACTCTATATTTTAATGTGAAAATGTATTAGATGTAGATAAGAGAGCTTCATGCTTAGTCATGAGCAGAGAGATTTGGGAACAAATTACACTGCAGGGCAAAGTAGGGTCAATGAACGAGTTTGTCATTTAGACAAGTCCATGGATGGGGTAAGGTTTTCATCTGAGTGAGCTCTTTGGACAGGATGAGAGGTTCAGGTGGGGACAATAATCTTAAATTGAAGGAAATGGCACTAGTTTCTGAGTTTTATTTAGTATACTCAACAGAGGCAGGAAACTGTCCACGCCACCCTGCTCTTCCTTAGTGAGCTGAGCAAAGGACTGAAGCTTGTTCTCAGCCGACACTGAGGCAGTCAGTGAGGCTTATGGACAGGGAACGAGGCAGGCTCCTTGTCTGTGTGGGAATCTGAACTTTCAGGGAGTCCTTGGTCACCTAAGGAGGATCATTTTGTTTTTTCTGATGGGAGTGGGGATAATCCAGTACATACAAATACTTCCTTTCTAGAAAATGATACAAAGTATTATTTTATACATAGTTAGGAGACATTCAAAAGAATCCTCTTTGTTTTGCTCAGTATTTATTTATAAATTTCCCTCAGGGTGGTAAAAACTTGTTAAATACAGATTTGACCAGGGATGTGCCTCTGTACTGTCCAGATGTCCACATGGCGATGTGAATTTAATCCTCAAGGTCTTTATTTATCCATGCTGGCATCCATTGAGATGCCAAGTATTTAACCACGCAGATTGTTGTCAATCTTCTCTCATTCTTGACCTTAAGGTCTCTTAAGGAACAGCTTTCTCTCAGCTCTCCTATGTCTCCTCTCAAGGGGCAAGCCCTATGTGGCTGCCTCAGGCTGTCTGCCTAAACTCGTCACTCAACCGTTTTTGTTCTGTGGTCCTGCCACTGCACTGAGTTCTATCTGGGAGTGGGGCGTTGATTCTGTTGCTCTCACATCCCTCAAACTGAGGCTCTGTCGATCTCCCTCCTCCCTGGGGCTCAATCTTGGGTGAATAGTAGAGGGGTAGTCACAATGTATGGGGCTCCTTCTTAGGAACAGTAATATGCACAGATTATTTTAGCTTTAGATAACAGAAATCCTCACCAACAGTGGTTTAAACTATTAATTATCTCATACAACAGGAGGCCTGGAGATGCAGGCCAGGACTCGCATAGCAGCTTAACTATACAACCAAGAATTCGTCTAACTGCCATACCTCCACTTCGTTACCCTTAGCTGTTGGCTTTTGTCATTGTGTTTGTCACCATTGTGGTTGTCATGTTCACAAGATGACTGCCACACCTACAGGTGTCACATTCATGGTCAAGATGGTAAAAAGGAGTAGCACCAACTACCAGAGTGGAACATATTCCACTCTATCAGAAAAACTAAAGCTTTCTCAGAAGCACCACCTGAAAATTTTCATTATACTACATTGTCCAGAAGTATGCTGTAAATGCGCAGAACCATGTCCAGAGTTAGCAAGTGAAACTAGGAAAGTGAGTATATGGATTTCTAGCCTCTACAGTTGAAGGTTGCAAGGAAACTGGGGGTTGAGAATGTTATTGGGTTTCCAACTACCAATATCTGGCATAAGAACACATGAATAGCTAAGTTCTCACTTTTCCTCTAACTATCTTCACTCCCCATAATCCCAGAAAATTTTGTATAGCTTCTCTAGGACAGATACTGAGTTGGCTTACTCAATATCCATTTCCAATCACCTTCTCCATTGCTTTTCTCTACTCTTTAGGTAAGAGATATTGAAATGCTTGATTTCTCATCTTCTCTTGCTTCTAAGGGTGGTTGTGTGACCTGGTTGTAGCCAATCTGATGTGTATGTGGTTTCCTTTCCCAAATAAAATAGGCAAAGACTCACTAGGGAAAGCTCTTTATCTTTCTCATTCCCCTCTCTTTCTGTGTAGAACATAGCCTTGATGCCTGAAGGTGCAGTCACCATCTTATGACTGTGAGGGGACAAAAATAAGGACACCAACATCATGGAACAAAAAGAATGAATATGGGACATAATAACACAGTGGTTCCACTGCATCAGACCTGTAGGGTCTACCCCTGACTTTTCCTACATGGCTAACATATTCCTACTTGTTTAAGACAATGGTAGAGTTTTCTGCTTCTTTTGGCTTACAATTGATTAAAATTGAGCTGATAAATGTTTAAAAATTAATATAATTGAGAAGAATATCATAAAATAATAAAGTGATATAAAACAATAAGCTAAAAGAGTCAAACCTAGGGTAAGAATAAACAAAGCTGATGAAACAATAACGTTGTGAGATGGGGGAGAAAAAGCAAGGAACTGATTTTTTTTCAGGGCTTATCAAATTAAACGTACCTTGCTGGTAATATCTCATTGAATCCTTACAATAATTCTTTGAAGTTGATATGTTGTACCTGTATTAAAGACAAGGAAATTAAAGATCATATTAGAGGAGAATAAACAATGATTATATAACAAACTCTCTATAGATAAGAACCAAATAAAAGAAGTTAAAACCAACCTTAGACAATATTATGGAGAATGTGAGGGTAAACCATTCTACACCCTAAGTGATCCTTTTGCTGCGTCTGGCTTCTTGTATCAGCTTTCCAGCTTTCTCTCCTACAGCCGTTTCCTTCACTCTCTCACAGTTTTGGATGTAGAGATACTTCCTTCCACCATGATAAATTCCACGTCCTTCCTCAAGCTTTGTCTCACTTAAGTTCCTTCTTGAACGAAACTTGCTTCATTAGACCTGCTTTCTGATTTACCTAAACTTTTTCGAGACTAGCTAAGCACTGCGACTTCTCTTTCAGGGAACAACACAGCAGTAAATATCAACACAAAGCAGAGTATTATTGTAGATCAGGGAATACAATAAAGATGCAGGGACGAAAAAAAAAGGGAAAATCATTAACAGTGGCAGTGTTTAAGCGTCTCTATTCTGCGCAGGGAGAAAACCTGGAGTCATTTTCAAGTTCCAGCATTTCCTACTTCTTTTTAGTCGGGTCAAGGCTCTAAACTTTCTAAGTCTGTTTTCTTACTAATAAAAAGCGGACTCTATAGAGTAAGAGTCTCCTACCTACCTACTCCAGGACTTCTGTGAAGACAAAATGAGATGAGGTTTGCGAAAACGCTTCACAACCGTTTGGTAAAACGCTGTAAAATGTTTGTACCTGGCTAGACACGAGACCGCGACAAGTTGGGCCCCTGGGCTGCAGAAACTCAGGCGGCTAGTTGCTAGGTTGAGGCAGCCGAACGTTGCCACGTGACGTCATCAGCCCGCGCCCGCCGCGACGGTTTCCGGGCTGGGTTCGGGGCAGCGCTCCGCGCCATGGGGTCTTGGCAGCGTTTGCTGCTTTTTCGTGGGGTGTCGCTTCGGGGTGGTGCCAGGGCCTGTGCCCCGCTTTGCGGACGCCAGATGTTGGTTTGTTGGCGCCAGGTCCGTGGTGCTGCAGGCCAGGGGAGGCGGGCGGGTCGGATGCTGGGGCGGCAGGGTCGCAGGTGCCCTGACATGAGGGCCCTCAGTCCCTCGTGGGACCCCGCCCAATTGGCGGCCCACCGGGACCCAGGTTGGCTGCACGTCCCCACTTTCCAGGCAGGCCCCGGTAGGACCAGGCCGAGGCGTGTAGGGACACGAAATAGATGGTTAGAATATGGATGTGTGACTTGCACATTGCTTTCTTAGTGTTGGTTTATTTAGAAAATAGGGAGAAGGAAAACACGCAGAGTTTTCCGTTTTTAACGTCATTGTATCCTGGCAGATAAATTTCAACTTAAACAATCTGTCTCTACCATGGTGATCAGTAGCAGTAGGTAAATAGCACTAAAGGCTAGTGGAGATGAGCAGAATTAGACTAGAAAAGAAAGACCTCTTGATCACGAACTCCAAACTGTTTTTACTTTTACAGCATGATAATGGAGATGGCTTTTTTTTTTTCTTCCCAAGTTATCTGGCGCTGAGAGTGAGACCCTAAAACAAAGAAGAACACAAATCATGTCCCGAGGACTTCCAAAGCAGAAACCAATAGAAGGTGTCAAACAAGTTATAGTTGTGGCTTCTGGAAAGGGTGGAGTTGGAAAGTCTACCACAGCAGGTATTATAGGATATTAATTCTAATCTTGATTAGGAACTTATGCCAATTGACAAGTGCACAGTTTTAAAATTATAGTTTTGTTTTTGAAAAAGCTAGTATTTGTGGAATTCTTAATAGCTGATTCCTTAGTCTCAGGAGTTGGTGGTGATTAGAGGCTTAGAATGGAGTTAGACAAAACTAGGTACAGGGGCCGGCTCCGTGGCCGAGTGGTTAAGTTCGCGCGCTCCGCTGCAGCGTCCGGGGGTTCGGATCCTGGGCGCGGACATGGCACCGCTCGTCAGGCTACGTTGAGGCAGCGTCTCACATCCCACAACTAGAAGGACCTGAAACTAAGATATACAACTGCGTACAGGGGGGTTTGGGGAGATAAAGCAGGAACGAAAAAAAAAGATTGGCAACAGTTGTTAGCCCAGGTGCCAATCCTTAAAATAAATAAATAAATAAAATAAAATAAAATAAAAAAGATTGGCAACAGTTGTTAGCCCAGGTGCCAATCTTAAAAAAAAAAAAGCAAAAAAACTAGGTACACAGCTGGGTCTCTGACTCCTTAACTGAGGAGAAGGTGGTCAGGTTGCCCATCGGATCTTCAGTTTACTTAACTGTAAAATGGTAATGATGATAATTTTTTTCATAGGATGGCTATGCGAATTAAACAAGCTAACTCCTTAGTCCAGTGTCTCCTACATAGCAAGTGCTCAATGTTTGATTGCTGTTATTGTCATTTTTAAAACATCTAGTAACTTTAAGGCTAAATTATTTCTGTTCTTTGATGTTCTTTTCCAGTCTTTATCAGTGTACATATAGCTATGTAGTAGGAATGAGATTGTTGACATTATCGTGACCTTTTTTCATTTAACTATAATATAATTTTCAACATTTATAAAGTCAACATAGATCTGGTGTTTGAAAATGCTTGAAAGGTTTAACATTGTTTTAATTATTTAAAATATCATCTAATCTTTATATCTTTTGTATTCATGTACAGAAAATTGTTTTTGGTGCCTCTTTTTAAATTGACTATAAATTTCAGTGTGATTGAAATGCTGCTTTCAGAACCCATAAAAGAAGTGCCACCAGAAATAGAAGAGTTACCATCCAAGACTAATAACCAGATATTCCCAAAAGTGTTCAAAAGAAACTTTTTATTTCCTAAAAACTTATTCCAGTGTAATAATGTGGAAGGTAACTTCTCTCCTCCCAATCCTGCTCAACAGAGGTCGTTTGTATTATTAATTTGGAGTTGTAAAGCACTTATGTCTTATTGTTGGCTCATATTCAATTTTCACTCATTTCAATAGGAATGGTTGCTCATTCAGGTCCTATCCAATCTATCTTTTTTGCAGTTGATTTTTAGAAAATGACCATTCTTATTATATTTCATTTTGTTAATTTTGGCATAATTCTAAACTGACAAAATCTTTTAAATTTTGATTTTTTTCTATTAACCTAAAGTCGGGCATATATTTACCTTAAAATTCTTTAGTTCCATTGAAATCAAAGACATTTTAAAATAAGAAGGGCCAGGTACAGAGTACTGTGACTATCACTAGACGTCTTATGTCTTGACTTAAAGCCGTATTCGGTACTTCCTGGGAAAAGCAGTTTAATAGTTGTACAACCAGCTATAAATCCCACTGTAGAGTCTTATTCACTTTTTTTCCCGTTTTGACCTGAAGGTAACTGTGGAAGAGTTTTTCAGATGTTTTGAAGAAATGAAGTTTTACCAACTATTGTAGCTATGATAGACCCTTAATACATTACTATTTGATAGGTACTATATTATTATTAAAAAATGATTAGTGATTGTTCTTAAGGAATTAATGCTATAACCTATACATTTTTGCTTTTTTCCTAAGAGCCTATGATCCATCTATTTGATGTTTTGCTTTTAAAATTTAGAAGCTCTTAGTCTTTGGTTCTAGAATCCACCTGTTCTTGTTTTAAAATGTGGAGTAAAGTTACCTGTTTTCAGTGGTATGAGTCCTTTTGCATGCTCCATGGTTATTTAGACTGGTTAAAGATGGAAATTTTAAAATTTATTTTCAGGATGATTGCTGTAAGTTCTTTGAGTTTTGTGCAATGTAATTTGTGGGATCCGTAGGCTAGCACTTTCCTTAAACAGATTGTTTATTGTTTTTGGTTAGAAGATCATCTATTGCCATGGAATGTGACAGCATTTAAATAGGAAAATATAGGAGAAAATGTATAGTGTTTGACACATAGTAGGTGTTTCAGTAAATGTCCCTTCCTTGCTTTTTTCTTTGTTAATATTATACCATCTGTCCAAAACAACTGGCCTATACTTTTTTGTAACAGCTCTATCTGCATACATAAGCCTTAGAAACAGATTATTTCTGTGTAACTCTGGTATTATATTTCTTTCTCTTATGTTACTTATTTCTGTCCCAAACTGTCTCAGAATATTTCCTATTTGAATATGTATGCTAGAGATATTTTGTATTAGAATGGTGACATTTGATTAATACAAGCATGCTCTGTGTGATTCTACTGTATAAATGCAGGAAGACCCTACCGTTAAAATGAATTGCTCTCTAAGTTTCTGCTTAGAAGTTGGATTATATTTCACCTATGATGTATCTGAAATTCAGAATTATTTTGTAATTTATAACAATTAATTTATCAGTGCTGGTCCCATGGCGCAGTGGTTAAGTTTGGCATGCACCACTTTGGTAGCCTGGGTTTGCGGGTTCGGATCCTGAGTGTGGACCTACACCACTCATCAGCCATGCTGTGGTGGCTACCCACATATAAAGTGGAAGAGGATTGGCATAGTTGTTAGCTCAGGGCTAATCTTCCTCAAGCAAAAGAAGAAGATTGGCAACAGATGTTAGCTCAGGGCTAATCTTCCTCAGGAAAAAAAAATTCATTTATCAAATGCCATGCCCCAGGCTAAGTACTTTACATACAGTATTTCATTTAATTCTCACAACAGTTATGACATAGGAGTTATCCTCATTTTATAGAGGAGGACACAGAGTTGGGAGTAAAATATCCTACTCAAAGTTATACAGTAGAAGGTGGTGGAACTGGGATTTGAAGCAGGTCTGTCTTGAAGACTTAGGCTCTTAAAGACTTTAAAGGAAACAACCTTGGCATCATTTATAAAATAGTTCTGTAAGAAAACATGATCCACAGTATGAGGATCTATTTATTTATCAGTCTTGGAAATGTGTTACTTTCAGACCTCGCCTTCATCTCAGATGTAGCGTATCCCTATCGCTGGGCTAAGGGTGCTTTTGGGATTACTACTTCCTCCTTTATGTCTTTGTGACTCAGTGGCATAGGCAGTTTTGGGAATGTTTTACTGCCTTACCTCTTACCTTCTTCCCTTCCCCCTGCACAGTGGTCCAGCCTTTCATATACGTGGGTGTTTGTGAGTTAGATATTTGGAATTCCTGCAAAAGGCAATAGGATCGTATCCATTTTTATTTATTAAAAGGTAGATAATTTTATGCAAAATATGTTTTTGAAAATAATTGAACTATAGGGGCTGGCCTGGTGGTGCAGTGGTTAAGTGTGCATGTTCTGCTTTGGCGGCCTGGGGTTCGCCGGTTCAGATCCTGGGTGCAGACATGGTACTGCTTGGCACGCTATGCTGTGGTAGGTGTCCCACATATAAAGCAGAGGAAGATGGGCACGGATGTTAGCTCAGGACCAGTCGTCCTCAGCAAAAAGAGGAGATTGGCAGCAGTTAGCTCAGGGCTAATCTTCCTTGGAAAAAAAAAAACAAATTAAAAAAAAAAAGGGGCTGGCCCAGTGGCACAGCAGTTAAGTGTGCATGTTCAGCTTCTCGGCGGCCTGGGGTTCGCTGGTTCAGATCCTGGGTGCAGACATGGCACCGCTTGGCAAAAGCCATGCTGTGGTAGGCATCCCACATATAAAGTAGAAGAAGATGGGCACGGATGTTAGCTCAGGGCCAGTCTTCCTCAGCAAAAAGAAGGGGATCGCCAGTAGTTAGCTCAGGGCTAGTCTTCCTAAAAAAAAAAACAAAAAACCGGAAAATAATTAAACTATAAATACCATTAACATTGTTTTTTATAAACTAAGTGAATTATTTAAACAAAGTTGTAACATTATAAATGGATTATTTACAATGTTAATTTTGGGGCAGGTGTCTGTTGCTTATGCTGGAATATTACTTTCTTTTTTTGTCTTTTTTGCTTTTTGTATTCTCTCCATGTCCTTGGTTTTTTTTTTTTTTTTTTTCTTTACAAGGGAGATATATTAAAAACTTCTGTGCTTTGGTTATTACATTGAAAATATTAAAAGGCAAAATGAATTTTGGTAGAAGGAAAGTTACTAAATTTAATTTCTGTTTTTGTTTCTTACAGTGAACCTTGCACTTGCACTAGGAGCAAATGATTCGGTAGGTGTTTATTAATAGAAATATTAATTTATTAAAATGTTTTTTAAGACAATGACAAAGAAAAAATTGATGTTTTTCATTTACTGTTGGAAACTATATACCATGGCTCTAGTCATTTGCATGTCTTTAAGAAACTCAAAAATCTGCTGTAAGTACTGGTTACATTTAATAATGATGAAAATAGAAAGGAACTGTTGGTCGAGAAATTGAGGCAGGGGCCCGCTCCAGGGCCTAGTTGTTAAGTCTGGCGCACTCTGCTTCGGTGGCCTGGGTTCAGTTCCCTGGTGTGGACCTACTTCACTCATTGGTGGCCATGTTGTGGTGGTGACCTCCATACAAAATAGAGGAAGATTGGCACAGATGTTAGCTCAGGGTGAATCTTCCTCAGCAAAAACAAAAGCAAAAACACAAACACGAAATTCAGGCAGCCCCTAGAAGCTAGAAAAGGCAAGGAAATGGATTTTTCCTGAGGGCCACCATAAGGCAGGTAATCCTGCCAACACCTTGATTTTAGCTCATTGAAACCCATTTTGGATTTTTTTGATAATTTCTTATAGTAGAAGTAGGAAACTGATACATAAAGGAAGTCAATTTTTTAGTTCTAGAATTTCCAAAGATGTCTTATTTTGGTTTTATATTTGATAGTTTGGCTGTAGAATACCAAGTTCAAAATAATTTCCTCTCTGAACCTTGAAAACAGTATTCTCTTCTAGCGTGCTAATGAGATGTCCAATGCTAGGCTGTTCATATTGCTTTGTAATAACCTGTGTTTTTCCCCGCAAAGCTTTTAGAGTTTTCTTGATGTCTTGTAAGTTTAGAAATGTCACAAATATGTGACTAGCTGTTGCCTTTAAAATTTTTTTTCTGCTTGGAAATTGGCCAGGCAGTATCAAGGCTTGAGTCTTTTTCAGCTTAGGGAAAATTTCTTCATTGATTACTTCTTGCGATGTGTTTTTCTCCCTTCAGAAACCTATTAGGTAGATGTTGACCCTTTATGCTTGTTAGTTTTTCTCTCATATTCTCTCTCTTTGTCTTTTGCTCTGTGCTTTAGAAGATGTCTTAGACTATTTTTCACACTGCTATATTGAGTTTTAGTTGTTATTTAGCCCTTCTGATTTTTTTTGAAACCCCAAAATTATGTTTTTCTCCAGTTTTCCAGAACTGTTTCTTATTTTCCAATTGCTGTTCTCATCCACTTAAAAAGAAAACTTTCTGCCATTTGTTTGATGCTCTCTGAGGATGCTAATTAGAATTAATCAAAAATCTTCTTTTTAATGATCTGTGTTTACTTAGCGTGGTGTGATTCTCAGACTAGCAGAATCACCATCATCTGGGAACTTGTTAGACATACAAAATCTTGAGCCCCACTGCAGACCTCCTGAATCGGAAGCCCTGAGGGTGGCACCCCGCAGTCTGTGTTTTTAGCAGCCCTCTAGGGCATTTTGCTGCATGCTACAGTTTGAGAACCTTGGATCTAGAGTTTTTTAAAACTCTAATCTGCTAATGGCACCCTTGTTTGTTTTCTAGTGTGGTTATGTTTTTTATTTAGTTTTAAACTATTTTTTCTCTTGTCTCATTGGGAATTTGGAAGAGAAGAGAGATGATCACTTACGTTTAGACAACCTTATTGAAGTAAGAGGCAGTGATATATTTTTTAAAATAATTTTCATTGGGGTACTTAGTTACCCTGGAGAAGGGACCTCATCTTCCTTAAAGAAGGGAAGAAACGGAAGACTCAACGGGTGGGAAGGTATATAAATTGGTAGGTGTGGGGATCTTTTAGTTTGGTTGTCATTTCGTTCAAAGCTTTGAGTCTTAAGGTCATGTGAAGCAACTATGTAATGAGGGATCAAAGGATGAAAACAATGGTTGAAAAGGGGTTGATTCCTTCGTGTTAAATGTTGCTAGTTTTGATGAGATGGTAGCTTCGAAATTTTTTTCTGTTTCTGTTTTTTTCTTTCAGGGAGCAAGGATGAGGGCAGCTTCATCTTTAACGCTTTATATATATGACAGGGAAATTGGCAACAAGAAAGGAAAAGCAATCAAACTTTCCCTGGGCCACTTCTTCAGAAAGCATTTAGTTTCCTTAAGTGTTTTTGAACGTGTTTGTAAAATCTTCCTTGGGAAGGTCCTCAGTCTTCTGTGAACCTGATGAAGGTGTTTCTTTTGTTCTTTCTTGACATTTTTTGTAGCGAAGTTAGTATTGAAATTAAGAAGAAAGCCAGGAAATTTGAGCAGCACGTTGTGATTCTCAAAGATAATCTGACATAATACAGTATTTTATGTTTGGCTCCTGTCTTGTCCTCTTTAGTTAATTTATGTATACTTAAAGATCAATTTCATGGGACCGGCCCCGTGGCCGAGTGGTTAAGTTTATGTGCTCTGCTGCCGCGGCCCAGGGTTTCGCCAGATCGGATCCTGGGTGTGGACGTGGCACCGCTCATCAGGCCATGCTGAGGCGGTGTCCTACATGCCACATCTAGGATGACCCACAACTAAAAAAGATACAACTAGGTACTGGGGGGATGTGGGGAGAAAAAGCAAAAAAAAAAAAGATTGGCAACAGTTTTTAGCTCAGGTGCCAATCTTAAAAAAAAAGATCAATTTCATATAGCTTGTATACTTTAACAGTGTTTTTGATTAGAGAGCAGCATGTTTGTCTTACACTGTGAGCTGCTAGAGGACTGCCTGCGTATAGAAAAGAAGAGCTATGTCTGTTCTATATGATGTATATGTATCTGGCCTAGTCTTATACTCTGTATTTCCCAACTTAAGATTTTATTAATATTACACTTATTTAGAGAACATATTTGGTCTTTAGGGGGAACTCAAGGTTCCTCCCAGCCCTTCGATTTGCCTGAGCTGATACAGATGGCTTAGGTCGTTGTTGGGACGTGGTGCTAGGATATGTTGCTTTATGGAGTTAAGAA
The DNA here is from genome assembly GCF_041296265.1 of Equus caballus. Lineage (NCBI taxonomy): Eukaryota > Metazoa > Chordata > Mammalia > Perissodactyla > Equidae > Equus > Equus caballus. Next base: position 182,556,294 of record NC_091684.1, read on the forward strand.
CTCCAGGTGGGATGATGTCTTTGGAGCCTCTCTAGTGACTCATTGCCATGGAGTCTTAATTCCACGGAGTTTGTATTCTAAGAGGGGCCTTTGGCTTGCTTCTCCTTAGGCCAGCTTTGCTCCAGACCTTGCTAACTCTTTTCTCCTATCTTTTCTGTGGGTTGGTGCTTGCCCCTTTTCAGCATTGGAGTGGGCAGTTCTGATAAGATTAAGTTGTAGGCCTAGGGAAACAGGTCCAGGAAGTTATTCATTTTACTTTTAATGTTGGCTTTAGTAATCTCTAAACTGGATTGTGTAAACCCCCGGGGGGGTATGTACGATAGTCCACTGGGGATGTGGGAGGGAAATTTTTCTTTTTCACTTGTGTTAATTTATTTTGTTTTCTTTTTATTTTCTTTTTTTTTTTAAAGATTTTATTTTTTTCCTTTTCCTCTCCAAAGTCCCCCGGTGCATAGTTGTATATTCTTAGTTGTGGGTCCTTCTAGTTGTGGCATGTGGGATGCCGCCTCAGTGTGGCTCGATGAGCGGTGCCATGTCCGCACCTGGATTTGAACTGACGAAACACTGGGCTGCCTGCAGCAGAGCACGCGAACTTAACCACTCGGCCACGGGGCCAGCCCCATTCACTTGTATTAATTTTTATCTTATCTTTTAAAATCTGTGTTTTTTATGTATGCTTTATAATACTATATTAGTATAGTAGCTCTAATATAATTTGTAAACAAATATATTAACATATATGGATGATGTATGTTTAAACATTTTTTACTGATTGGGTGCATGATCAGAAAAGTCTGGATGTCACTGGCCTAGACAGAAGGATTTCTGGGCTGGATCATATGCCCAGTTGAAAAGAAGACTACTTTGTAGCTTGAGGTCAAGGCTTTGCAGGAATTGGGTGTGGATTTTCCCTGCCTTTTCCTTGCTGTTTGTGCTTTCCTTTGGTGGTGTAGAAGGTGATATTGCAGAACAGAATTTGGGATAATGTCATGTGTGCCCTGCATCTAAATATTGCATGCAGTGTGTGTTGGAGCTGGCTCATGCTTGTTTGTGAGACCCGATTGTTAAATTTTTCAGGAATTTTTCAAACCAGTTGATATCATGTTGTTAGCTTGAAATAGTCCACTGTGGGAGTATTTAAACCATGGAAATTGGCAAATACTGAAAGTCAGACTCCCTACCCCACCCTGAGCCAATTGTTAAACATTTACTGGCATACCACTGAGCATACATATTGACAGTCATATTTCTTGATTTTTCTTTTTTCTGTCTTCTTAACCACCCTTATTATGGATCTCATTCTTCCACAGTATAAATTTAATGAACAGTGAGGAGAGCATTGAGAATGGGAGAGGGAAACCTAAAGGCCGCCAGGAACCGTTGATAAGCCCTGTGAGATTGCTGAGTCAATTCATTTCAGTTCAACAAACATTTATTGAGCACCTATAACACTCATTGCCAGACACCCTTGGAATATGAAGAAAAATAAACATGCATTGTGGGAGTTCACAGCCTGCTAAGGTTACATTCACAAAACAGTGTTTTGTGTGTGTATATATATCTATATAAGTGTGTATATCTCTGTGTGTGTGTGTGTGTGTGTGTATTTTGGTGGTATATAGCTGAATTAGGTTCAACAATAGTTTCTTCTGTGAGTGAGAAAGTGTTAATTAAAACAACACTTAATAAGGTTTTATTGTGCTTCATAACAGAGTGGACACATTGTGTGCTCTTAACGGTTTTATAATCTAGTGAAGACAAAAGGAAGATAAATGTCTTAAAATGATGAGATATATTCAAGATCAAATATGGTAGCATATCTGTCCCAGATGACTAGCTTTTATTCCAGAGAAAAGCAGTCTTCTTTTCATAGAGCATTTTCATGAACATAATTATATTTGCTTTTCACAGAAACCTGTAATGCAGTGCACGTAGTATTTATCAGTTTTACAGTCTTTATTGATTCTGCCCTATCCTTGCCACATTTCATCAGCCAGCAAATATCCTTGTTTCTGTCTCTGCAGTATTTTTCCAGTGTGTATCTTGCTATTTCCACTATTCTCACTCTAATTAAGGCTCACATTCTTTTTGGCTCATTCGTTCATTTATACCTCAAACAGTTATTGAGTGCCTGCTCCATTGCAAGCACTTTGTTAGTTTGGAGGATACAGAAATGAATGAGACACTCAGTCCCTGCCTTTGAGGAACTCACAGTCTAGCAGACCACTGCAGTGACCTCTTACCTGTTCAAGCTCAAATCCATTCAGTACATAAAGACAGATTACTCTTACTAGAGCACTATTGGAATCACATTGCTCTCCTGCTCAGAGTCACTGCTGAATGCCTTTGCTGGTATTCAAGATCCTCTATGATTTGGCTTCCATCGACCTTTCTGGGTTTATCTTCAGCTCTTCTTCTAAATCGTCCCCGTGCTCTAGCCAATCTGGGTTACTTACTGTTGCCAGTTTGGGCTTGGATATGCTATGTTCTTGATAGCTTACAGCCTTTCTTCTAAATTTCTACCAGCATATTCTCTTCACCTTTCTTCAGCTTATATGTCCTATCTTCCAGGCTGCCACGAATGGCTGTGCTGGTTATATCCTGTGCAAGAGTGCTTGTCGAGGGGTTTGAGTGATGATAGAAATCCAGGCTACCCTCCTCTTCATGTGTATCTGCAGGCTGCATTCTCACTCACACAGAGGCACTGTCTGAGCTGTCCTGGCCCTGAGGGGCAGCTTAGTGAAGTGCTTCCTGAATTCCCCCACGTGAGTCCTTGTTCCATCTTAGGAAATCTGGTAGCACTGTTATTTGTATTGTTATTGCACTCATGTAGCCATTCTGGTATTTTTGTAATAACAAACAATTTAACTAACATTAATTGAGCATTTATTATATGTCAAGCACTGTTCCTCATGAAGTGGTTCTTAACTCATTTCCTTTTCATAGCAGCCATATAGGAATAGATACTATTATAATCCTTGTTGTAGATAAGGAAACAGAAGCACCAAGAGGCTAAGTATTTTGCCCAAGGTCACCCAGGAAGTAAATGGCAGAGGCGAGATTTGAATGCCAACCTAGATGCTGTGCTCTTAACCTACTTGCTATACTGCTCCTGTCTTAGCTAGATTCTTAAGATTAAGAACTGTGTTGTCTGTATCCTTAGCAGCTAGCACAATACTTTATGACTCAGGAAATGCACAATAAATGTTTGCTACATGGATGAATTAAGTTCATACATAGGTTTCACAGTATGTAAATACAAAGTTTTGTTTTGTTTTGCTTTGTTTTTTGAGGAGTGAGTGGTGTGGGATGAGAAGGCTTGTTGTGGCTTAGTGGCCTACACACTCTTCTTTTCCTGCTGCTTAAAAGATGGTGTGCTCCAGACTACTTGGCCCTCTTCTCATTTTATGCTCTTTATCCAATAATCTCATCTTTTCCCACTGCCCCAGTTACTACCCATGTGCCCTTGATTTCACATTCATCACCAGCCTGGATGTCCCTCCTGGGTGTGAGACTTGTCTCTCTAGTTGTCTACTATAGATGTCCACTTGAATGCTTCACAAGCATGTGTAAAACCAAACTCTTCTTCCCTATAACTGTCTTTGTCCTATGGGGGTCATGTGATTCCCTCCGGGCTCCGAATCAGTCCCCTGTTCTAGCTTTCTAGAATATATCTTCCTATTTCATTCCTTAATGCTGCTGCCTTATTCAGACCCTTATTATGAATCATCTGTGAGGTGATTCCTGCTGTCTATTTTCTCTGATATGATGCTTTGAGGAAAGGGCTAACGCACTTCCCATATTATTTTAAAAGGGTTTGTTTACTTATTTATCTCCTATGCTAGTCTGTGAATCTTTTGGGGGCAGTGATTTTGGTCTTATTCCTTTTTCTTTTATCCTCAGTGCCTAGTCCAGTGATGGAACATAGTAGGCTCTGCTAATGACAGTGGAACATGTTAAGTGAAAAGTGGTTGTGAATATATATGTATATTTCATATATATGGCAAATTCTAAGTGTTGGATAAGTTGTCTATAGTTTTTTCAGTGCTAAATTATGCCTTTTTTCCTGGGCAAATGTAATAATTAAAATCTAAATGGGATAATGTATGTGAAGTGCTTAGCACAATAGCCGATGCATAGTAAATTCTAAATCACTTTTTAGTATTGGTAGCTAAATAAAAGCTCTTTGTAAGTAATAATTTCAAAATAAAAGTTGATATGCATTTTACCTACATGACTATTTTAGCAAAACTTATTTTAAGTTTTTATTTATTTTCCATTGCTAGAATGAATCGTTAACTAGAATTTTAATTGGACTTAAAGATGGAAAAGGAAGCAGTATTATCTTCAAAGAGTTTGTGTTTCTTTGGTTATTTTTTTCTCCATCGATATTTATCTCAAAATATTTATTTTTTCCCATGATCACATTATGTCTTTATGCTTATTTTCAGACATACTGCTCTTTTTCGCCAATTATTATGAGCGGTTCTTTAAACATGATTAAGATTGTCTTAAGCCTTTGAAGTTTTGTGATCATGTTAGGAACAATTAGGGAGTTTTAGTTCAAGATTTAAGTTTTGTTTTTGAAAAGTTCAACGATCTTGTAACAGAACATATTATATCCTACCACTTAAAATACCGTGATTTTCTTCATTAATAGTTATGTGTATAGCAGTCTAGCTTTTTGGTGTCAGACAGACCTGGGCTTCATTCTGGCTCTGCCTCTTGCAAACTATAACTTTTGCCTGTGCCTGCCTCTTAAGGTTGTGAATATTAAAGGAGATAATGCATATAAAGCACTTAACAGAGTGTCTGGCACAGAGTAAATGCTAATAAAAGCTATTCTTATTAGCTGTTATAGTACTCCAAATGCCAGCCCAGACATAGTATTATAATCTGGAATGTTAAATATGATGTGAATTTGGATTAAATATGGTTGAAACTGTGTTTCTCACAATTACGTGTGGGAAATCCTGATGCATACTACTTAGTTTAAGTTCATTAAGTTTGAGGCTCATCTTTTCTTTAATGTTAGTGTTGTAAAGGGATTACACTGTATTAAATTAACCTGTTCTTAATGTTTTTATCATAGCTTGGTAGTATACAGAACAGATACGTTTCTTATGAAAAAATATTTTGTTTCAATATTATGGTTAACCATTTTGGAGGAAGGGTACACTATTAGTGTTTAAAGTATAGTTATTTTAAAACTAGAGGGGAAACTGGGGCAAGAAATCCAGAAGGAACGATTGCAAAATCGTTATTTTTTGCTTCTTTTTGTTCTTCAATTCAAAGGTAATTCTTGGTAAGAAGTGTGTTTTATAAGTGCATTCAAATTCTCAAATTTTAACATTTATTGAGGAGAGAGACACTCAGGAAATATATTTTTAATTAGAGCAAAAGTCTACTAAAACTAAGAATTCCTGTTAGGATAAGAAATGGAAATATTCATAATAGTTGCTGAATTTTCTTTGCTAATATTTGATATCTACACATATTCATACATACATACTTACATAGGGGATTATTAGTTTATAATCAGTAAAAAGAATGAACAGATTTCTGATGAATTACTTTTTTCTTATCCCTTCATATATAGGTTTGTTCATTCCTTCATTCATCAAACATTTATTAAGGGCTGGTCGTCTCCTAGGTGCTGTGCCTGGCATGGGAATACCGAGTTGAAAAAGCCCTGCCCCTGTCCTTGTCTCAGTTAACTTACAGCCTGAGTGACTGTTTGGGAGATTGGCATTTCCAGTTGTTCCAGTTGGAGCCAAGATCTCTGTGTAGCTTGATGATTGTTGACTTGTCTCCATTCTCTTCCTCTTCTTACTTAACCGTAGACACTCTTCCAAATCTTTCCCACTCTTAAGCCTTCTATCCCATTCCGGTTTCTTCACTCCTAGCACATGGTCTTGCCTCTTATTCCACGTGAAAAATGGACTTTTCATTGGTAACTTACTTACTATTCTCTCTCTCTATCAAGTGTATCTTTCTAGTCATCATGCCCTCCTTCCCCTCCTGCCTCAGGAAAAGAGATATCAGATCTGATACCTCTACCTGGACTCTTGATCCTTCATTTCCTGCCTTTTCTAGGACTTTGACTTGTAAATTCCTTTTGGTTATCTTTATTTTATCTTTACTAACTCCTTCCCTTTGCTCTATAGATCTACTCATCTTACTCATACACACTGAACAATATAAATGTGTATTTGTTGGGTGAGTGAATGAATCAGCAGATCTTCTTTAACCCCTGGCTCTCCTCAAGCTTCTGCCCTCCGTTACTTTCCCATCACAGACATACTTGAGAGAGTAGTCTATACTGGCTGTGTCAGTTTACCCAGTTCCCGTTTATTTCTCAACTTCTGTAGTTTGACCTCTTGTCACCATGCTATTGAATTTCCTCTCCTAGTTACGGACTGTCTGCCAAATATATTTGTTCCCTTTCTCTGTTGATTCTACTTGATTTCCTGCTGCTTTTGGTACTGCTGACCACAGGTTCTGATGCCTCAGAGAATCTTTGGCTTTCACAACATCATTCTGTCTTGATTCTTCTTTCTCTAACCCTTTGAGTTTCCTCTCTAACTTTTCATATTACTCTATTCCTATACCGTCTGATTCTGCTGCCTCAGACTTACATATCCTCCCTTTGTCTTCATATGCTGCTTCTTCAGTGTCTCTTTTTTAAATCCAGACCCTTATTTTCAGTAGTTTACTCAACATCTCCATTTGGTGTTGTACAGATATGTCACAGTTAAATGATCGAAGTGGACCCACCATAATTTCCTTCCTCTCCAAAACCTCCTGTTTCTGTATTCCTTAATAATTCACTTATATGTTACCATTACCCATTTCGGTTATCTATAGATGTGTAACAAACTACCTTACACTTAGTGATATAAAGCAACAACCATTTTATTATGCTCACAGATTCTATGGGACAGGAATTTGAACAGAGCACAGCAGGGATTCCTTATCTTTGTTCTATGGTGTTTGAGGCTTCACTAGAGAAGACTCAAATGGCTAAGGACTGGAATTGTCCGGAGACTCTTCACTCACATGCTTAGTCTTGGACCAGGATGATTTGAAGGCTTAGCTCAGCTGCTATTGTTGATTTGCGTGCCTTTACATGGCCTCTCCATGTCACATGGGCTTCCTCACGGCATGGCAGCCTCACTGTAGTGGACTTCTTACATGGTGGCTCAGGGCTTCAAAAGTTAGTGTCCCAGGAATAAGGAGGACGTTCTATGGCCTTTTGTGACCTAGCCTTGGTAGTCAGACTAGATTCTAGATTGAAGTACTCATGTGCCTTCCCAGATTCGAGGGGAGGAGACACTGACCTCACTTCATGGTGGGAGGTGTATTGAAAAATATGTGGCCACGTTTTAAAACCACCACACCGGATCTGCTGGTGTCCTGCTTAGAAACTTTGATCTCATCCTTGTCTTTCATTCCTCCAATCCCGCTCTGCTTTTATATATCAGTCACTAAGTGCTGGCTGTTTTTATTTGAGAAATATCTCCTTTTCCCCATTATCATGAATCTAGGTAAGAATTTTATCACCTTTCACTTGAGTTTTCTGTAACTTCTTAATTCGTCTATCTAATTCTCTTCCATCTTGAATTAAATAATGATTCCTCATATTGCTTGTAGGATAGTTCTTACTGCGTACAGGTCTGTCCAAATTGCTTAGCTTAGTTCTTAAAGGTTGGCTCTACCTAAATTTCCACTCTGCACTTGACTTTGCTTCAGCTACTCCTTTGCATTGACTGTCTTCCTTGCCTTTTTCGCCCAGCTCCTTTCATCTTTCAGGTCTCTTGTTGGCTGTCACTCCCTCTACAAAGGCTTGTTAGTGACTTCAAATAATGTCACTTCTTCCTCTCTTGGTTCATATGTTTGGCTCCTGCCATTAGAATGAGCATAGCTTCCATGAGGTCAGGGACTGAGTTTTAAATCATCTGCCACTATTGCCTGGCCCATTATTATGTACTCAGTAAATTCTTGCTTGTAAATGCTTTGGTGGAATTCTCCAAAGGTTCGAATGACTTACTGGGCTTTCTAAAATGTCTATAAAATTACCAAGGAGTCATTTTTGCCTTGGGAGAATTATATAGAGAAGCCTTTAAATAAGAGAGTTTACATTCTGTGTTTCAACATTTTTATTTCAGTTAAAACATATACAACAAAACCCAAAAACTTATATTTGAAACATTATTCTTGTGTGCCAGAAAATTTAGGGAAGTGGGCCAGTATCAGATTTAACACAAGCTTTGATAAGATTAAAGACTACGAGACTGAAGTTGAAATCAGAACAGTATTATTTTCGGTTGTGGCATTTTAAAGCTTTAATTTTGGCCTTGAATTTTTCACATTACAGATTTCTTTCCAGCCTGTTTCCTTTTGGTCAGGAGCATGTGATAGTTCACGTTTGGCAGTTGTGCTGTGTGAAAGGGCTGGGGTCAGCACTGCTGCGCAGAAATGGGTCAGTGAGCGTTCAGATGAAAGGAGAAAACTTTTAAAGAGTCTTTATTTATTGTTGGTGTAATAAGACAAAATAATTATAAGCTTGAACCTCTCGCCATGTTCTTTCTTCATCCTTCATCTCTCAAATGCTTTGCCAAATTAACCACATCAACCAATTTTTCAAAAAATGGATTACTGTTTAAATAGTCCTTTAGTTATTATTCTTCAGAAGCTCCTTCAGAAGGTCTCTCTCTTCTCTTGTCTCCCAAAAGGACATAAGTCTCCTTTGTACTTCTGTAAAAATCTTAAATGGGCACTTAGAGCAGGCTGCATGTTCTTCTTCAGTGAGTGATACAGTACAACCACCTATTTTCCAGCTGAGCTGGAAGGAAGAATCTATCCTACTGTTGCTTTAAAAGATGATTTTATTACTGTTAGGACAGATAACAAGCTAGGGTTTTCTAAGAGCAATAAATGACAAGTTGGTTTGCTGCCTGTGGCTCTTAAACAATGTAATATTCTTAAATTAAGGTAGGAAAGTACTCAGGTAGTATTTGAAGGCAGTCTGCATGGAGATAGGATTGCTCTCTGTTTAGATTTTTCCTAAATAGAACAAGACCGTTAAGCTTTCTCCAAACCCTGGAATAGCCTTTGCTCTCAAATTTGTGGTGGAATGTTATCTGGAGTGTTGATGGGGCTCTTTGCCAGTCATCATGGAAACTGACCAAGGCTCTATCTAGTCCTATTCTTTGGGCTATTTGGAGTGGCTTAAATAAAAGATGACCAACATACCTAATCCTATTCTCCACATATGTATTTTATTTAAAAATGATTAAAAATACAGCTTATTTAAGGGAGAAGAGGGTATCTGTATCATATTTCTATTAGGCTATTGAAAACATTCTATGCAGCTGAAGAGTATTCTGGCCAAGAAACATTAATGAAAGTTCTCATTTTGGATGGGCATAATTCCATTGGTTTGTGATTTTGTCTGTTGGCCTCTGTGCTTATATATGCAACTGAATAACAAATGCTAAATTTCCATTTACCCGTTAGTGATTGATGGAGAGGGAGTTGTCATAGAAATTAAGGCACGGGTATTATTTCATCATAACATTGCCATGTGAAACATGATTTAAGTTATGGTGTCAGAGACGTAAAAGTTAAAAGCATCTGTGAGCAATTAAGGTAATTAAGTATTCAGATATTATAGACATCTAATAGTACATCTTCTGAAATGACCAGTCTGTAGCTAAAATTAAGGAGGTCTTTATATTTATAGTAATCTTCAGAAGGCTGAATGTTGACAGTCTCCTGTTTCCTTAGTGGGGAGCTGGTGAACAGAGGAGGAAGATTTGAGCAGAAACTATCTGGAGACTTACCTGGTGCTGATGGAAGAGTCTTTTTTTGTTAATTAGTTAATTTTAAAAATTGAAGTGAAATTCACATTGATAGAAGAGTTTTGTGAGCCACAGTGATTGCATTCTTCCATTTTCAAGGTCTGACTCTGATTGAAAAGGTAAAATGGGATCTTGGATGATTGAGGCTTCCTCTTGGTTATTTCACAGAACATGATTTCCTTTAATGTCCAATAAAGTCTATTTGAATAAAATGAAAATGAGGGTATAATACTCAGTGCTTCTACAAATAGAGATACTTTCATTCGTTTGTTCAAGTATTTACTGGGTACTTATGATGTGCTAGGTAGGCACGTTTCTGGGTCCTGGAGATACAGTGGTAAAAAAAGTCCAAGTTCGTGTTCTAAAGGAGTTTACAGTCTAGTGGGTGAGATATAATAAGTAAACATGTCCTTTTAGGTAGTAATAAGAGTTATGAAAGATAAAGCAGCGTAAGGAAATTGAAAGCGACAGGAGGTGCTGTTTTAGATTGAGCTGTCAAGAAGGGGCTCTCTGAAGACATCGGAGCAGAGATCTAAATGAATTAAGAAACTGGGCCACAAGAAGAGCAAAAGCCCTAAGGTGGACTAAGTTGGATCGTTTAAAGAGAGCAGGAAGATCACTGTGACCAGAGTGGACCAGGGGAGTGGTGGGCAGGGACATATTGTGCAAAGCCTCATAAGCCATGCTGGAAATTTGGACTTTTTTCTGAGTGTGATGTGGATTTTTGACCAGGCCAGTGACATGATCTAATTTATTCCTTAAAAGGATGCGGGTGCGTTGTAGAGCAGAGACTGTAGGGGAATAGCTACCTAACGCAGGAGTTTAGGCTAAAGATGATAGCTTGGACTGTCACCTATCTTGGTGGTAGAGGTAGTGATAAGTACTTAGGTTCCCAAAGTATTTTGAAGATAGAGCCAGGAGGACTTGTTGATGAGTTGGATATGGATGGTGAAGGAAAGATGGGTCCTTTTTTTTTGTATATAAAATAATTTTAGATAACATAACGTTTACTATTTTAACCATTTTTAAGTGTATGGTTCAGTGGCATTGAGTACATTCACACTGTTGTATAACCATCACTACTTTCTATCCCAAACCAAAACTCTGTATCCGCTAAGCAGTAACTCCCCATTCCCCCCGTCCCCAGCCCGTGATGATCTACTTTCACTCTCTGTGAATTTGGCTCTTCTAGGTCCCTCATGTAAGTGGAATCATACAATATTTGTCCTTTTGTGTCTGGCTTATTTCACTTAGCATAATGTTTTCAAGATTCATCCATGTTGTAACGTATCAGGATTTCATTTCTTTTTAGGTTCCTTGGTTTTGGTTTAAGCAACTGTGTGAATGGTAATGACATTTCCTGAGATGGAGAAGACTTCTGAAGGAGAGGTTGGGAGATTAAGATCACATGTTAAGTTTAAAATGCTTAATAGACACCTGAATGGATATATTAAATCCGGAGCTCAGAGGAGAAGTTGGGGCTGAAGATTTAAATTTGCGTGTCATCAGAGTATAGGTGGTGTTTAAGGCTATGGAACTAAATTGGGTCAGCTGGGAAGTAAGAGTAGTTTTGAGAAAATGGTCTTTTAAGTAGCAGTACATTCTAAGTGTGTGATAAAGGAATACACATATTCTAAGACTTATCTAAGTTGCTAAACCTATAGAGAGTTTAAAAGATTGACATTGGCTTTAAATGTTCTAATTAGTATAGCACATTGGTTTTCAGCAGTTGTCTGCTTGTTACTTTTTTTAGCCAATTCCCTTACTTTCTTTGGCTTAAAATAGTGGTAAGCTTTGTTCTTTTAGGAGTTCTCTGAGGAATTAAAAGAAAATTTGTGTCAGGATGAATTGGATACTGACTAGAACGGTTATTTCCAAAAGCTACATAGCACAAAAATTTTATCATGGTAGGGACAATTCGAAAATTAATAGACGCCAGTGATAATAGGATAGTGGGGGCTTGTTTATGAACAGAGTATTTTCGTGAGCAAACACCAGCTGTGCATGACTGAGGGTGGCACTCATCCAGGGGAAGGACGTTTTGGGGAAAATTTGTGTACTCGTTTTTTTTTTTAACAGCAGAGAGGCTTTTCAGTGAGTCTACTGGTCTGTTGTCTTTTCCAAAGGATTAAGTTTCAAAAGAAGGATCAGACTGCTCTGGCGGGGGGAGGCGGGCGTGGAGGACATTTTTGGAATAAGAGGGATGTTTGTAACAATACTGGGATAGAACTTTCCCTAGACGTTGAGGTTCAAAGGCATATGACCAAGTACTGAAAAGCCAAATCTTAATATTACGTGTTTGTCTCCATTTAATGAGAATTGCTCAGCTAGTTAGTTCCCAAGTTTGTCTTTCCAGTGGTCACATTTGTAATATCAATTCTTTTAAAGGAATTTTCCCCATTGTAAGTAATACATGGTTTTTCTTTTCATTTTAAGATTTTTTTATTTTTCCTTTTTCTCCCTAAAGCCCCCCAGTACATAGTTGTGTATTTTTAGTTGTGGGTCCTTCTAGCTGTGGCATATTGGACGCCGCCTCAGCATGGCTCGATGAACGGTGTCATGTCCGTGCCCAGGATTGGAACTGGCGAAACCCCAGGCCGCCAAAGTGGAGCGCATGAACTTAACCACTCGGCCACGGGGCCGGCCCCAGTAATACATGTTTTGAGCATCAAATCTTTGCAGAAGTAGTCTGGGTAGTAGAAATTGTTTTTATAATGGAGAAAAAGGGGATTTGATTTCATGTTACTTAAGGACATTATAAGTAATCAAAAGAAAAAGGGAAATTTGCAAATCTAGAGAGTCTACCAAATGTCGTTTGTAAAGGAGGAAATTAAAGTCAGGAAAGAATAGACTTGCTTGGAAATGAGTCCTATAAATGGAACTTGAGGAGCTCACATCTGCCTTGACGAAATGCCCTGCAGATCTGCTGCTTCTCCTTGTAGTCCTTGAGTTAGAACTCTGACATTTTCGTATTTGCCATGGAAATGATTGTGATAATATAAATGATGTTTTATTTTTATACATGATTAGATAGAGAAGATGGAAGCCAGCTGTTGTTTAAGTGCGTGTCTTCTGAAACATTGCAGGGAATATGACAGGCAGTAGTAAATCCAAGGTGGCAGAGTGGGAAGTGCTGAGGCTCATGGAGCAGGGGTGGGACAGACAAGCTCTCCTGTTTCTCTTGGTGACTCTTGGTTTTGGCTCTGACATAGGTTAGCTGATCACATGGCCCGTGGTTTTATGATTCAGTTTGTGAAACTGGAGAACCCAAGGCATTCCTTTAAAGTGTGTTTATTAACTATCTGCTATAAATCAGACACTGTGGTAGGAATTTTGGATAGAGTGGAGAATAAGACAGTCCAAGTTGTTTATTTACATGTGTGATAAGTGCCACAAAGGAGAAATCCTTTTGTCAGGAGAACGTGTAACAGGATACTGATCCTAACCTGAGGGTTGAGGCAAGACTTCCCCAAGCAAGTAGTATTGGTCACATCTGCCTTTCTATACCACCAGTACCCTCTGTCACATTACATTACTCAGTTTTATTTTTTTCTTGGTAATAATTATCATCTGAGTTCTTATTTATTTATTTATTTAATCTTCTCACTCCATGTCTCACCCCACCCCCATTAGAATGAAAACTCCTGGAGAACAAAGACCTTTGTGCCAGAAAACCCTGAATGGAAAGGAGCATGGGGAGGTGGAGGACTGGAAAGAAGGCCAATGAGGTGGCAGTCAGTGTGATAAGAAGGGTAGCAGCCTTGGAGACCATGTTAAGAATTTTAGAATTTATCCTAAGGGTAATGGGAAGCAGTTTTAAGCAGGGGATAGACATGATCACATCTGCTTAAAAATTACTTCTCTGTTGCATGGAGAATGGAGGGGATGTTAGAGTGGGCGCCGGAGACCAGTGTAGGCTATTACAGTGACCTAAGCGGGAGCACATGGTGATGTCTTGGGCTAGGGTGTTGGCAGTGGAAATGGAGGAGGAGGTAAAACTGGTAGGTCTTGATGATGGATTGGATATGAGGGAGGAGAGGAAGGAGTCAGGGATGACCTCCATTCCAGGTTTCTTGATTATACATCTGAGTTAATGTCGGATACAGTTTCCCAATGCATTTTAAAAATAATATACATATTTTCAAGTTTGGAATACAGTAGAATTGCCCCTGATTGTGAAAATTCAGCAAATCTGTTGAGCTTTTCCAGTCACTTTTGGTCAAGATAGAAAAGCACAATACTTTTTAGTCTATACTGTTTTACCTACTAATAAGTAATCTATGTCTTTGCTTAAGGCTTGCTAATTGTTATAATTGACTGGATTCCCAGCAGTTTTTTAAAATGGTTTTATTGAGATATAATTCACACACTATACAATTCATTTATTTGAAGTGTACAATTCAGTGGCTCTTAATGTATTCACAGAATTGTGGATCTGGATCTAGCACCATCAATTTTAGAGCCTTTTCATGACCTCAGTAAGAAACTCTGCCTCCCTTAGCTATCATCTCTCAATCTCCCCGTGTACCCCAGCCCTAGGCAACCACTAATTTACTTTCTGTCTCTATCGATGTGCCTATTTTGGACATTTCATATAAATGGAATCATACAATATATGGTCTTTTGTGACTGGCTTCTTTAACTTACCATAATATTTTCAAGGTTCATCTATGTTGTAGCATGTTTCAGTTCTTCATTTCTCTTTATTGCTGAGTAATGTTCCATTATATGGATAGACCACATTTTATTCATTTCATCAGTTGATGGACATTTGAATTGTTTTCACTTTTTGGCTATTATGAATAATGCTGCTATGAATATTCGTGTGGAAGTTTTTATGTGGACATATGTTTTCAGTTCTTTTGAGGCTATACCTGGCAGTAGAATTGCTGGGTCATGGGAGAACTCTAAGTTTAACCATTTGAGGAACTACCAAACTGTTTTCCAAAGCGGCTGTACCGTTTTACGTTCCTACCAGCAATATATGAAGATTCCAGTTTTTTCTCATCCTTGCCAATACTTATTTTCTGCCTTTTTGATTATAGTCATCCTCATGGGTGTAAAGTGGTTTCTCATTGTGGTTTTGAATTGCGTTTCCCAACAGTATTTCTGTTGGACTAAAATGATAATGAGATTGAAGCTGGGCAGTTTACTGGCTGGCATAGAATTTAAGAAGTCGTTTTAATCATAATAAAGTAGAGATGAGTTGGCATATATAGGTAAGTATTTTGAGCATTTTCTAAGGCATTACATTGTCTTTCTGGTTCTCATTTAGCAATTAACAGTTAAAACATTTTATTTTTGCACCTGAAGTTCAAAAAGGTTTTGAGGTTCCACAAAAATGATTTTCACAAAGAACCCAAATATTTTTGTCATAGTTTTTCTTTCCCTTTAATATATAATCTTTGTCCCTTTTGGCTCTAAACAACATAGTTGATAATGTCTCAACATAGTTTATAATGTCTAAGTGTTTATGGACAAATTCAGTTGAACAATCCAAGGACCATCTTGTACCAGATGCTGTGTTTGCTCACCAGTGCTACCTTCACAAAGCCTCCAGCCTTGTGGGAGAGAGATGCACATATTTATTTACATATAAGAAAGAATGTGGCAAGTGCAGCAGTTGGTGGGTGTAAACAGTATGTTAATACCAGAGTGGAGAGAAATTAATTCCACTTTTAAGCAGAAGCAGTAATTTGAAGGCTACGTGGAATTTTGGCAGGTAGAAAAATAGCAGAAAAGAAGAGAGTTCTAGGTGGAAGGAACTATGTGAGCAGGAAATTATAAAGTGTTTGGAATGAGAAGAAGCCTGTACGGCTATAGTGTATGGTGTGTTGGGACAAGGGCTTGTGGCGAATTCAGCTGAAGAGAGACTGGGTGCGTATGACATGTAAAGGAGTTTGGATTTTGTCCTGTAATCGGTGGGATACATTAGAAGGTTTTCTCCTGGTGTACAGTTCATGATAAAATCTGTGCTTTTCAAAGGTAAGATTTATAGAGGTTTTGAAGAACTAAATTAGAGACAGATTGGGGGTGAGTGAGGGAGGCTGTTGCGATAGCCAGAGAGAGAGCTGACTTATTAACTAAAATTGGCTTCAAAATAAGAGTTTATTATTTCACATAACAAGAAATCCAGAAGTTAAAGAGTTGCTTAAAAAGCAGCCCAACTATATCAGGCTCTAGGGTGGCATTTCTGCATTTCTCTTGGCTTAATCCTTATGGTCACAATCACAAAGAGGAAGAAAAAGGGAGTGCTTCTTATTTTTTATTAGGGAAGAAAACTTTCACCAGGCACTCCCTAGCTTCACTGACCACGGCTAGATCTCATGACTGTGACTTGGCTGCAAAGGAGGCTGGGAAAGTGGGAAATCTGACATTTTCCTCCTCTATAGTGGGAGGTGAGCTCTGCCTGTGAAAAGAAGGGGTGGAGGTAGGAGTTCCCAGGGGGCAGCAACCAGTACTGTCTGCAGATGCTAATATCCTCTAGTTGGTAGTAAAAAGACAAAAGAAGAGACAGATTTAAGAGAAAGATTAGAAGAGGAAGAGAAGTTAAAGATGACTCCAGGTTTTGGTGGTGAATTTGAAAAGATGGTGATGTCATTTACCAAAGTGTATTCCGCAATGTAAAATTGAATTGGGTTCTTAATCTATTAATAACACTTATTGAATCTAAAACTCAATGCCTAGGACCTATAATCTCACCTTCTCATCAGTAAACCTAATCGGACATGGAGGAGGCAGTTGGAGGAAGTATGATTTTTAAGCCCTGCTGCTAGGACCAGTGTCAGCTTGCCGCATAAGAATCACCTGGGGACCTTGTTAAATAAATCAGGATCTCTGGGAATTTATTATTTTTAGATCTGGGATTTGACCATCAATTTTGTTAGCAAGCTCCCCAGGTGATTCAGATTCAGGTAATTCTGATACACAGCTAGGCTGGCTATATTTGTTAGGAAAAGCGTGGACGTTGGTTGCAGGCAAAGCTGAATTTGAATCCCAACTCTTATTAACTGTGTGAACCTGGGCAAGGCACTGGGCCTCTCAGAGCTCCAGTCCCTCAGCTGTGAAATGTGTAATAATAATAATAATAGCTTTTACTGTGCTTTGTGAAATATAGAGATAGATATGTAACATGTATGTCTAGCATAATGACGGGCTCATAGTAAGGATTCAGTACCTGGCTCTTTTTTTTTTTAAAGATTTTATTTTTTTTCCTTTTTCTCCCCAAAGCCCCCCGGTACATAGTTGTATATTCTTCTTTGTGGGTCCTTCTAGTTGTGGCATGTGGGATGCTGCCTCAGCGTGGTTTGATGAGCAGTGCCATGTCCGCTTCCAGGATTTGAACCAATGAAATACTGGGCCGCCTGCAGCGGAGCGCACAAACTTAACCACTCGGCCACGGGCCCAGCCCCAGTACCTGGCTCTTTTGATGTATGTTTGCCTGTAGTTAAATACTGGGCATTTAATTTGGCAAAGAAACACATTTAAATACAGCTACAAGAAAAAGAAACTAAGTAGAATATAATGAATTTTTTTCTCATGTTGCCTAGTCCATTTTTTTTTTTAAGGAAGATTAGCCCTGAGCTAACTGCTGCCAATCCTCCTCTTTTTGCTGAGGAAGACTGGCCCTGAGCTAACATCCATACCCATCTTCCTCTACTTTATATGTGGGACACCTACCACAGCATGGCGTGCCAAGCGGTGCCGTGTCCGCATCCGGGACCTGAACTGGCGAGCCCTGGGCCACCGAAGTGGAACGTGCGCACTTAACTGCTGTGCCACCAGGCTGGCCCCATGCCTAGTCCATTGTAATCAATTGATGATTTCCTTTTAGCCCAGCAAATATCTTCTAGGTTTGAACATATGAGCCTTTATTTTCTTAACTGTATTTTTGGCTGTGTCTGTTCTGTGTAATCTATGTAAGTATATAACTTAAAAATAGGCTAATATACCAAAAACCCTAAAACCAATTTCTGTGAAATGTGTTACTTAATATTTAGTAGAGGCTATTTTTCACATTAATCTCATATAAAGTCTTAAACTAGACATGATTGGATCATTTTGTTATTCTGAAAGCTTATGTTATGTAGTTGCTTGGGTTAATAATTAGGATGTTATTTTGCATGGTTGTCTAGTGTGGTAAATAACTACTTGCTGAGATTGAATGATTATTTTTCCTGTTTCAGTGTATGAAGAGGTCTTGGTGAAAGGGAGAAAAGACACTAACATTGATTATTTACTTTGCACTAGGAATTTGTACTTTGTCTCATTGGAGAGAGGCCGCACATTGTGTGGTTGCCTGTGGACTCTGAAGGCCTCCTGCCTGGGTTCCTACCCCAGTTCCTGCACTTGCAGCTGCCTGACCTTAGGGAAATTACTAACCAATCTGTGCCTTGGTTTGTTCCTTGACTGCTACTGTATACCTACCTCATAAGGTTGTTGTGAGGATTAAATAAACTAACATACGTAAAGTGTTTAGGAAATGCCCGGCATATAGTACTATAGTATAACTTTAGCTATTCTTTAAGTTTCACAAGTTCAAACTGCTCTATAATCTCATAAAAGTCCTGTAAGGTAAGTATTTTCTTAATCTTTATTTTATAGGTAAGAAAACAAGTTTGGTAAGGTTAGTAACTTATCCACAATCATCCATCTATTTAGTGATGCGAATCCTAGATAGCTTCTTCATGCATTCTACTCTGCCTTTAATAGGTTAGTTATTTAAAATAATCCTAAAATAGTTATATCTTAAGTGATTCATATGGTATTAAGTAACATTGATTTTCATTTATCAAAAAACATTTTTAGGGGCCGGCCCGCTGGCACAGCAGTTAAGTTCGCATGTTCCGCTTTGGCGGCCCGGGGTTCACAGGTTCGGATCCTGGGTGTGGACCTAGGCACTGCTTGTCAAGCCATGCTGTGGCAGCAGTCCCACATATAAAGTAGAGGAAGATGGGCACAGGTGTTAGCTCAGGGCCAGTCTTCCTCAGCAAAAAGAGGAGGATTGGCAGCAGATGTTAGCTTAGGGCTAATCTTCCTCAAAAAAAAAAGGACTAATTCAGTGCACTGAATAAGGAACTTAATGTTAAATATTAAAATGAAAGATAAGGCAGTTTTTTTTTTAATGAATTGTGTAGCAGAGTGGCAGTGCATTAAACTAGATCCTAAAGCCAATCTTCTATTAGTTTTTTCTTACTTGCTCTTCCTCCTCCTCCATAAGCACATAGACATACGCACCACAATCACTCAACATGATAAAATAAAAATACTCTTTTATAAGATAATCTTCAGATAGGTAAAAAGCCATAAGCTGCTTTCCCCCTCTATTTTCCCCTCTATTTTCTGTATGGTTTTAGGTAGAAAGCATTATGCACCACATGCTTTGAGATTTCCAATTAGAAGCAGTAGCAATTTTGTTTCACACAGCTCTAAAGAAGCTGTTGGCCAGTTGTTTCCTCCTCAGGACCCTTTGACCTACCTTTTACATTTCTTTTGGTAAAGTGCAGCTTGCTGCCAGGAATTCATTCTCTCACTTTGTTCATGGAAATTGCCAGAGTCGATTATGAGTTAGAGAACAGTTACCCTAATTTTACATTTAGTTTATTCTTCCTTACTTTCATTTCTTTTATAACATATTGATGGCAAAACTATTGCACATCCTTTGATTTTCATGATCTGATTCTGTCCAGTAAGAAGTTATCCACATTTTTCACACAGAGCAATCTATCTTTTTTTCTTAATTATTTTCCCTCGTCCTCCCTAACTTGGCTTTCACCAATTCATTTTTACTCTCTCATTTTTTTTTCTCAGTAAGTTATTTCCCCCATCACATGTCCTTGACGAATAAGGAGGGCCCTTAATCCTCAGCCAGGCAGTGTTGGAAGGGTCACTGAGGGAATAGAGCAGAGGGCATATGAAGGCATGGGTTTTAAAGCCAGCTGCTTGGCCCCTGTGATTTTGAGGCTGGAGGGTGGATCGAGTGCTCTGTTCTCGTCCGATTCCTGTGATTGCTGCGTTGCTTTTCTCTGGAAGAGCTGCTGTCAGAGCTGTCAATGCTCTTCCCTGCGCTGCAGTTAGTGCAGGGCATTCTGGAGTCGAGGTGCTTTTCAGTGCTTTTGCTGCAGTGCTTTATCTGGTTTGGGAAAGATTCTTGTTTGGTGGGGTTTCTAGGTCCATAGGCCTGGATTCTGGTGAAAAAGTGGCTGGTTGATGTCGCAAATAAGATGACTGTTATTTTTAGAGGTGTCTAGAAGTATCTTTTTCTGCATTTTATGCATATCATGGCAATAGAAAGCTTTCTAATTTTTCTCTGATTTTGAAGACTTTATTGCTAAGGGCATAGATACTTCTGTTTTCTTTAATTATACAGCCCAAAGATTTAAGGTGTTTCTTTTCTTAATCTTAGTTGTTTTATCCCTGATTTATTTTCCCTGTTCTTATAGATGAAAATCTGGAACTTGAGGAAAGTGCTTCTTCTTAAAGAAGATGTTGCTTATCCTGCTCTGGAAAGGAAAAAAATGCAACAAAGCTGTTTTATATTTGAAATCCTGTTGAACCTAATCTTGCTAGGGAGCAAGTTTAAAAATTGCCCTCTTTTTAGTGAGCCCTTTAGTACCATGTTGTGGCGTTAATTTTCAAAGATTTAGGTCGTGTACTCTTATGTTTTTTTATAGCAGCACACCATAGCCATTCTTTGCACTAGATCTTCTTCCATGAAACCCCATTTTTCTGGAGTTAAGATCAATAGAAAAATGAAGATGACATTGGATTTTCTTGGGGAAAAGTGGTGGTTAGGAGTAGACTGTAAGGAAATTTATGACCCTTTCTTTAACACTAGAATATTTTTAACCTTGCATACATTATCTAGTTTTGGATCCTATAACTTAAAATGTTAGTGTAGAAGTATTAGGAAAGGGAATTTCATGAAATCCTAGAATGTTAAAGCTTAAGAGAGACTTTTGGGATCATATAGTAATCAATCTGGTACTCTAAAGAGGAACAAATGGAGGTTTGTTCATTCATTCATTAGTTTATTCATCCATTCATTCATTCATTTAACAAATATTTAATGCTTACTGTTTTAAGTGCTTAGGGAAAACCCTACCCTTATAGAGTTTACAATAAATAGATAATAAACATCATAATTAAATAAGTTAAATAGTATGTTAGAAAGTGATCAAAGTAGTCTGGCATAAAGGGTAGGGGAAGTGCTTGAGGGTGAGGGTCGGTTTGCAATTTAAAATAGAGTAGACCCCATTGAAAAGTCGACATTTGAGCAGAGGCTTGAAGGAGATGAGAGGGTAGTCTTTGTGGCTATCTGAGGGAAGATTGTGTCAGGCAAAAGGGAAGCCAGTTCAAAGGCTAACACGTGGGAGAGTGTTTAGCTTACTAGTCAAGGGATGGTAAAGGCCACTGTTGCTTCTGGAGTAAGAAGTGGACTGGAGTAACAGGCAACAAAAATTAACAGTGTTGGGAGGCAGGGGTGTGGGGAACTGGATAAATTATGTGGGGTCTGGTGAATTGTTGTAAGGACTTTGGCTTTTATGTGAGTGAAGTAGGGGAGGGGGTGGCAATGAAGAGTTTTGAGCAGACATGATCTGACTTATGTTTCAGCTGAATCATTCCCACTGTACTGTTGAGAAGAAATGCTGGGGTAGATTTCTAGATTTAACAAATAAAAATGTAGGACATCCACTCAATTAAATTTGAATTTCAGATAAACAATGAATAAATTTTTGTATACATATGTCCCATGCAATATGTGGCTGACTATTCACCCATATGGCAGAATGTTAACCACATTTTTATCATTTAAAAAACCCCCAAACTCTTGAATGTTTCTGTTGATTACTGTAGATTTCTGTTACCATGATCCTGCTGGTCTCAAGGCTTGGGCTCCTTATAGCAAATTTTTCTTTCTGTCTTTCTACTATTATCTATATTGTTCTTTTTACAGTGTGGTCATCTTATACCCTAGAGTGTTACCAGTGCAGTTTGTTGGACCCCAATTGAGACCTCTTGAATCAGAATTTCTTGGAACGAAACAAGGTTTCTCCATGACTACCTACTGTTCTAGCTTGTGGGTACAGTAGTCAACAAAACATACAAAAGTCCTTACCCTAATGGGATTAACATTCTAGTGGGGGAGACACAATAAACAAGATAAATAAGTAAATATATAGTATTTAACATTGATATAGTTGCTAAGAAGAAAGAAAAAGAAGTGGGGGGGAATAGCAAATGTCCAGTGTAATGATGAGGAAGTTGCCGTTTTAGGTAGAGTGGCCAGTGAAGGCCTGACTACATGGCGCTGTTTGAATCAAGACTTGAAGGAAGTGATGCAGAGAACCAGAAGGATACCTGAGGGAACAGGATTCTTGGCTGAAGGAACAATAACTCCCAAAGTCCTAAGGCAGGTGCATGCCTGGTGTGTTAAAGACACTGCAGGGGGTCGTGTGTCTGGAGTGGAGTGAAAAGGGGGAAAATGGGAGGGGATGAGATGAGAGAGATAAAGGAGAGTGGCTAGTGATTGTTAGCAGTTAGGCATTATGGTATGTTGCAGAGAGATTTGGATCCTAGGCCCAGCTGTGGCATTATCTCGGCCTGTTGATTCATCGCTAAAAATTGGACAGAAGACTAAGATGATCTCTTAGGTTTCTTTTTGCTCTAAAATAGTCTAATTTGAAATCTGTGATTTCTCTTCCGTTTCTACTTTTTCAGCTCTTTTGCAAGTGCTTAGTTTATCATTTGGGATTCCTCTGTACTTTCCACGAGCTCTTCTCTGTTTGTGCTCTATCCAGCCAGGTGAATTTTTTCCTTTATGTTGCCCTTGTTCATCTTTCTTTCTTGACTGAACTTGAAGCTTTAGACAGTCCTTTGATAAACAGTAGGAAATTATTCTCTTATCACCTTGTCCATCTTGTTCTGACAATCAGATTCTTATTTAATCTTAGCTAATAGAATTAAGAAACATATTTTTTCTCTTCTAAGAGATTAAAACTCTTATGAAAGCAGCTTGACTTAAAGCTAGGCAGAAAGAAGAGGAGGCTTGATTCAACATTAAATTGACTAAGTCCCAGGTGAACCCTGGTTAACGATTAAATGGAATATAATGTGCAGGGAATCATGGGATTCTTAACTGGATTCTCCTATGGCAAGGACAACCTTTAGGTACGTCTTAGTCTTACATGAATGTTTACTTACAAATAATGGGGTGTGGGACCACTCTAAGATATTGTTTTGATGGGTTCTATTAGCAGATGACATGGATAAAAGGAACATGTCACGAAGCTTTACAATCTTCTTTAGCATAATTTCTGTTGGAAGAACAAAGCAGGATCAAAACTGTTGTTGGTGCCTTTGAAATCCAACACACAAAAAATAGAACTTGTAGGCTCTCAAATTGCAGCTTTCATGCAGTAGTAATGAAACAGTATAATCACTCTGAATAATTCTGCCACCTTTTACAGCTTTCACAAGGTATTATGAATTGTAAAGAAACAAATCCAAAAATCTAAATAGTATCTTGGGGTGTGATCAGTCTTGTTTTATGTCATTTGCTAGACTTTGAGTAATGTAGGAGAGTCAGAAAAAAGAGTGTAATATTAGGTACCTACATATTAGGTTAAGTTTATGCTGACATTAAAGATGGCAATCACACTTTACAATAGTAGGTTTATAGTCATTTTTGCTAATAATCCTTTTCTTTATCTGTTGTATGTTTGGTGAGGCTTTTGTAGTGATTATTCTTCTGAGCCTGGCTGAAATTAAAGATGAGGAAATCCTAATTGGAGCTTTTGTGACTAAATATAATTATTTTAGGAGGAGTGAGGCAGAAAGGATTCATAAAACATAGACACCTAGCTGCATATGTTTATTTATAGCCTCCACCTTGCTCATTTATTTTCCTACAGTGTAAAACTTTCTTTTTGAAAATTTAAATTCAAAGGCTATTTATACATTTAAAATGGGAGCCTATTTAAAAGTAATGGAGTAAGTTATGAAAAACAAATGAAGTTTATTTGGCATCTTTTGAGCATTATTGGATTTTAGACTTGAAAATACGTTTAAGCTAATTTTTGTAGCTATGGTAATTTTACCAGTTCAGTAGCTATGCCAATTCCAAGTGCAATGTGCGTTAATTAATATAGGCTTTTGTGTTTCTATTTATTGGACACTGACTTTATTCATGATGTATAAAATCTAAGCAAGACATGCTAACTTAGTCCCAGTGAAACAGTCTGAAAAGTGTGCTCCTTGTTATTTTTAAAAACTAGCCAATTAAGGATGTGGAAGTAAATCTTTACTGAGATGGCACCTCTGACACTAAAAGAGGTGACTATGTCCTGTCTGCTCTTGGCTCTACCAAAATTACATTGTTGGGTGATTGAATAACTTGGTCATGAAAAAGTTTATTCTCTAAATCAGTGTTGGCAAACTATGACCTGTGGACCAAATACTGCCTGTTTTTGTAAATAAAGTTTTATTGGAACACAGTCATGCTCCTTCATTTACATGTTGTCCATGGCTGCTTTGGTGCTATAATGGTAGTGTTGAGTAGTCTCTGATCAAATGATACACAAGGCCTAAAATATTTACTATTGATTGGCCCTTTAGGGAAAAGTGTGCTGACTCCTGCTCTATATCTAAGTCTTTTGTAGTCAGATCATGTTAAAGTTCTGGTGGAGATTTATGAGGTCAGTATTTTTGTGTTTAATTTCCCATTCTGCTTCATTCTAAGAAAGAATACTAAAAAAAAAAAAACAACAGTCACTTTGAGTGTTAGTTTTCAGTTTTCTCATCCATAAGTAGGTATAATACCACCTTGCAGTGTTGCTATGAGGAGTCAATGAAAAATATAAGTAAAATGCTTAGCAGAGTGCCTGGTACCCAGAAGGAATTTAAGCAATGGGGAGGTATAACCAGGGGAAATCTAGGTATTTATTTGGGTGATTTAGGATGGCATGTTTTTAGAGATTATGGTTTGTCCACAAGCGGGCTGTAGAGGCCTAGTTTCTCCAAGTTTTTAGTATAACATTGCTGATTAACTTCCCTCCATCCTTTTCTTCCTCCCCCTTTCCCTGCCTTTGTCCCTCTCTCCCTTCTTCTTTCTCCCTTCTTCCCGATCTTCATACCTTCCTCTCCTCTGTTTCCTTTTTGATATATGGAAGTGTTGGTACTAAGTTTAGGTGACTTGGTGACTACTACTAGAGAGAGTATGCAGAGAGCCTAAAACATAGACCATTCTCCATTATTCTTAGTTCCATTCTCTAGGAAGCAGAGGAACTCTAAAATTTTGTAATCTCTCCACCTTATTTATTCTTACATGATAATGTCTATTAGCAGCATCTAGGTATCTGTAAAATCCACTCCCACCACAGCAAATTTTAGGGCAAACTTTCAGTTTTGTCATAAGCCATAATGCCAAGTCTTCGCTTTTAGACAGGCATGATTTTCTTCTAGAAGACAGGACAGATAGATGATAGATTCTCCATAACATTTTGAAGGAAACCTGAAGATCTAGTGATAATAAAATTGACCCTAGCAGTCTTACAGTCGTCCTTTGGTGTCCGAGGGGGATTGGGTCCAGAACTTACCCACCCCCACCCCCATAGACACCAAAATCCAAGGATGCTCAAGTCCCTTATATAAAATGGCATAGTATTTGCATATAACCTACACACATCCTCCCATATACTTTAAATCATCTCTAGATTACTTATAATACCTAATAGAGTGTAAATGCTATGTAAATAGTTGTTATACTGTATTGTTTAGGGAATAATGACAAGAATAAAAAAGTCCATACTACATGTTCACTATAGATGCAACCCTTGTAGGTCTTTCCATCTGTTGTTGGTTGAATCTGCAGATGCGGAACCTATGGATTCGGAGGGCCAACTGTATATTTCAAGCACCCACTTACTTGTTTTCTCGTTTTGTCAAAACATAAAATTGAAAAACTAAGTTATTTTACTTGACACGTAGTTTTAGAAGATCAGTATGAAACCTGGGACCTAACACTTGTAAGTTATTGTAAAACCAACATAAATATACATGAAAGCAAGGAAAAAGAATCTTGGGATATTTTTTGTTTTTATTGGCATTTATTATTATTTTGTGGTAGTTTTTAGTTTTGTTATGTGTCATGAGAAAAAAATATGGAAAAGGTGAAATTCTAGGATGATGGTTACAGCATTAGCAGACCCTTACATGATAATATTAACAATTATCCATGTTTCTTATGGTTTTAGGCTCCCTCATTTGAAAATCTTTTTATCCATAGTAAATTTAATTCTATTTTAATTCAGCTAAATTCTTTTGTTTGTGGTTTAAAAAAGAGTTAAAATGGGTCGGAATGTTCCTGCCTTTTTTTGTTAAAGATTGGCACCTGAGCTAACAACTGTTGCCAATCTTTTTTTTTTTTCCTGCCTTTTCTGCCCAAATCCCCCCAGTACATAGTTGTATACTTTTACTTGTGGGTCCTTCTGGTTCTAGCATGTGGGACGCCACCTCAGCATGGCCTAACAAGCGGTGCCACGTCTGCACCTAGGATCCGAACCAGCGGAACCCTGGGCCGCTGCAGTGGAGCGAGCGAACTTAACCACTCGGCTGGCCCTGAATGTTCCTGCCTTTTTAAAGCTAATACTTACATGCATTATTAAAGCTAATACTTACATGCATTAAACCTAAACTTTATATACTAACCCTTCTATTAAAGGTAAAATGTCCTTCCTGTTTTCTCATTTATTTTACAGTAAGCTGACATTTTGGTGGAGGCAGATATTAATCCCTAGTCCCTTAAGTCTCTGTGAGTCACACAAGGACATTAAATGATTCTCTTAGAACTGCAATTTGAGTTGGTAGAAAGTTAGGGACATAAATGTTGAATGTACCTTATTATGTGTATTTATAGGAACCAGACAGCGAGGTTTAAAAAGTGACTTTGTGTCCGGAAATAGGTAGATAACATGGAACATGAGGGATTGTTTAGTTTTTTAAAGAATTTTTTGGGAGATTTAGTGTTTTATCTTGCCAGGTACAGGGAGAGAGGGAGGAGAGTTGTAAGTCTTGGTGAAACGTAACTCAAAGGCATACAGTTACTATTAGCATTCTCTTTGCTTGTGTATGAGAAAACCCAGTAACAGATTGATTTAATCTATCAAAGGAGAAAGAGGAGGGGGGAGAAGGAAAAAAACGACTTATTTGGGAATAATGAATTTTGTTTTCCTTTCTGTGGCTAAGCTGCTGATTAACTGGCAGCTAGTGAAGAGACCAGTCAGGATATTCTGCCCTTGGGCAGCTGGATGGGTCATCAAAGAAAACAGTTTTAGTTGTTTGTAAGTTCTTTAGAAGACCTTGGGTGTTTAACTGCACCTTGCACGTAAGAGATTGCCTGTGTATTATGTCTGCCACTGTCCTTGTTAGCGTTTCCATACCAGATCTGCATCAGAATTTCTCACTTGTTTTAATTATGGTTTCCTTTCCGTAATTTGTTTTTTCATTTTGCATTGTTTGGTGTGTTAGATGTCCTTTCCAAAAGTTAATGCTCTGTCTTCTTGGGGTTTTGTTTGCCATTGTAAATCATTGTTTTATTTTATTTTGATTTTTTGCACAGAAGATTAGCCGTGAGCTAACTGCTGCCAAGTCTCCTTTTTTTTTTCCTGAGGAAGACTGGCCCTGAGTGAACATCCATGCCCATCTTCTTCTACTTTATATGTGGGACGCCTACCACAGCATGGCTTGCCACACACGCAGTGCTGTGTC
This sequence comes from Equus caballus, assembly GCF_041296265.1. Classification (NCBI taxonomy): domain Eukaryota; kingdom Metazoa; phylum Chordata; class Mammalia; order Perissodactyla; family Equidae; genus Equus; species Equus caballus. The sequence goes on from NC_091684.1 coordinate 182,583,923, forward strand.
TGCACCCGGGATCTGAACTGGCGAACGCTGGGCGGCAGAAGTGGAACGTGTGCACTTAACCGCTGCGCCACTGGGCTGGCCCCATAAATAATTATTTTAACATTGTGCACATAATTTGTGTAATTTGTTAGTTTGTGAAATTTGTTAGTTCTCAGATCAAAAAGTCTTAGTCTGTTTGAGACTATACATATGGGTGATGGAACCAGAGTGTGTAAAGCGTATGCAGGGGATTTGTCTAGTTAGTTATCTGGAAGAAATTAATAAACCAACCAGAAATACTTACCTAAGCAACTTATGCTCTTTTACCTTACTGTTACTTTGAAAGTTAGGTTATGACTTTGGAATATTTTGCAAGTTGTGTTTTCTATAGTCAGATTTACTGTTGCTGTGTGCTTTATCATTGATGAAGAGTGGGAATAATCTTATGGTAAATTCTGTTTTCTTACAGTCAAAGGCCGTTGGTTTGTTAGATGTGGATGTGTATGGCCCTTCAGTTCCAAAGATGATGAATTTGAAAGGAAATCCAGAATTATCAGAGAGTAAGTAAAGAAGAGACAAATAGTGTGATAATACTTATATTTTTATTTAGTACCTACTGGGTGTCAGGCCTTGTGCCGTGTACCATGTGTACTTTATACACAGTGTAATATAGTCATTCTGAGGTAAGATACAGAGCCAGACTGTTTGGGTTTGAATTACAGCTCTGTCACTGACTGTGTGAATTTGGGTGAATTGTTTAACCCCTTTGCGCCTCAAACTCTCCCACCCCCTGCCATATGTACTAGAGGGTTAACAACTGTCCTCACTGGACAGGATGCTGTGAGTAATCCCTCAATGCCAAGATTGCCGTGAGCGTCATGCATTTAGCACAGTGCCTGGCACATGCCAGGTGAGCGAAAGTTAGCTCGTCACCCCTGTCTCTTTATGTTAGATGTGTGGACGTTGAGAGTTTTTGAATAGAAAGTGTGTAATGTATGTGTTAGAAAAGATGAACATTATTTTCTCTAGTAAGGTTTTTGTCATATTTGTGTTACTATGTTTTTAGAAAACCCCTAAACATTAGTTTCTCTCCTCAGCCTTCACTGATAGAGTAATTTTTTGACTAAATTTTTAATATTTACTACTCATTACATTTTCTTACAAAGCTATCAAATATAAAGCTTTAAGAACAAGGAAATGCTGTGATCAAAAAAGGAAAACTTGGAACTGGTAACTTTTTTTGAAAAATGGCTTATGTGAAATTAGTTTATTAAAATTTATTCTAATTATGATAAAAGTGTAAAATTGAATAATTTATTTTTGTTTCTTATGGGACTTTTTATTTTCCATGCATCTAGGACAAAATGACTATATTTACTGAAGGGTATCTATTGGATTATCTGTGTACATGATAGAAGTATTTTTTTTGTTGTGATTAAAAGTTAGGTAATTAGGGGCCAGCCCGGTGGTACAGCGGTTAAGTTCGCATGTTCTGCTTTGGTGGCCCGGGGTTCGCCGGTTCAGATCCTGGGTGCGGACATGGCACCGCTTGGCAAGCCTTGCTGTGGACACATATATGTCCCACGTATAAGGTAGAGGAAGATGGGCACAGATGTTAGGTCAGGGCCAGTCTTCCTTAGCAAAAGGAGGAGGATTGGCAGCAGATGTTAGCTCAGGGCTAATCTTCCTCAAATAAATAAATAAAATAAAATTTAAAAGTTAGTTAATTAGACATTGTTTGCTATTTAAACTGCTTTTGTTTGTGGAGTCAATTAGAAAGTTAAGTTCTGAGTAATTGTTTATAAGACAATAAGGATGCTCCCTAACATTTTGTAGGAAACTTGAAGATTTAGTGAAGATAAGAGTGACCTCAGCAGTCTTATATTTCAAGCACTGACTTAGTTGTTTTCTTCTTTTATGAGAATATAAACTTAAATAGCTAGGTTACTCTAGTTTCTTTGTTCTTTGTCCTTTTAGTGGAATGCATACTTAGTTTGCAAATACGTGACATGAGCCAAAATGTCAAACTTTCACAAAGAAGGAGTAATGAATTTGCATACTTTAAATGATAGACTCATTATGTCTGTCTCTTGATTAAAGTAATGTGAAAACTGGTGCGTGCAGCACATGAGTGATGGCAAAATGGAGCCCTTGTTGTCACTCTTTTCTTCACTAGTCTGTTCGATCTATGCCAACATAAATACTTGAAGTGAACTTTAATTTCTTTCTTCTTGTTTTACTGAAGCTGTAATCTTAAATTTGATGTTTGCAAATTGGCTGCCATTAAATAGGCTCATCTGGTAAAGATGAGCTACTGGAAGTCTTGGAAAGCCTGAAAAGAATACTTTTTTGTGTTGACAAGCTGATCTGAAGTCCCCCAAGAAATAAACTGATTGATTAAGGCATTCACTTAAAAGAATGTGTATTCTTAATAGCCCAACTTAGAAATTATTTTTTGAATCTTAGATAAACCTGCCACCATTATACTAATTGGGATCATTTTGACATTTCTACATTTTATTATGTTAATTTATCCTTTTCTACTCTCTATTACAGAAAACACAGAGCAATGTGAAATTATCTAATTAACAATAAAGAAAAACTGAAAGATGTGTTTTTAGCAGTTCAGATTTTGCAGGATAGACCAGTGAGCAGAACCTCAGCTTTATAAATGTTCCTCTGTTCTTGGACTTAGACAACCTTAGGGGCAGTGGGACTTCAGGATCGCCCCTTTCTCTTCGTTATTTAATCCGACGTATGGTAATGTAGTTTTAGTCAATTTGATCATTTTAAAATTCTGTGTTAGGGTTGGCAGGGTTATACATTTATTCACCTTCTCTTATGTCTTTTTTCTTTTTGGGGAGATTGTAGAAAAACCACTCTTTTTGCAGTTGTATCACATTTTAGCCTTGATTACCAAGAGAAATTTTGTATTTGACTCTAGAGAACTAAAGGCAGTAGTTAAAGGAAAATTTGTTTGTAATAGTTTTGAGTTTCTTAGGCTGAGTATGTTTCTATCAGCTTAAAATGCCTTGAGTGATTTGTCTATGTTATTATGCAAAACCGTGGTCATAGGAAGTCTAGCCGGTTTGTAGAAAGAGTATTATACAAAACCCTCAACAGGTTGACATTGTAATGACTACAAATGACCAGTTGCTTTGGGAACCTAATGGAATTTAGAATAAAATCCACGTGTAGTTGGGGAAACTATCATCTAAGCATGAATACACCTTTTTTTTTTTTTAAAGAACCAATGCCAGTTATTTTTCTCTTTTTTAACTTTCCAAATAACATAATATGCAAATTTCATATTACTGTAAAGCCAAATTATAGTCCTAGAAATTATTTCGTAGAAAGGCTTTCAACTGAAATTGCAAGTGAATATTCAGTGATAGTTGCACATAGAAATGTGTTGCTACATTTCACTCATGTAATATTCTTTTTTGTGACCATGTTGAAGATTTTCACGAAGCTTTCTCAAATGACTCGTTGTAGAAATATCTGCTTTCTTTCAGTTTTGTGATGATAAATCACCTTCAGAATACTTGTGAATTTATTGCTTCTTAGCTTTACTAAAGAATGTCTTTTAACATACTTAGCTAATAAAGTAGGAAAATTTTAAGGCCTGTGGAGAGAGGTTACTAAAATTGAAATGTCAAGTAATTTTGTTAAGGATGACATAGTGCTTATTAAAGATTGAGTATGAAACTTTTTTTTGAGTATGATCCACTTGTCTTTTCTATTGTTGTGGAAGAGAAATTTTTTGCTTTTCACAGAATTCTGCCCTGTCCTAAGGTGTTAAGCATTTTTCAAGTTCAGGAATGAATGTGTGTAGGCTTATGAAATTGTAGAAAATTGTGGAAATTCAGCTTGGGCAAATGACCTTTTATATTAGCACTCATCTCTGGTAAGAACTACAAGGAAGCAACTAAGATTAATTTAAGTGCATAAAGAATGAGAGTGAACTCTACTTAGTCCTGAAGTCACCCCATTGTTTCCTTCCAGGAAGGAGAGTCGGGGGTGTTACCAAAGTAGTTAGCATGGATGAGTAAATTCTGATCCAGTGGATGGAACTCCCAGAGCTTCTCATGTAGAATTTGCTTCTTCTGGTGATTGTCCTGTGGATCCTTGGGTTTCATCTGATGCTAGAGGTCCTCTGATTATCTTTGGGAAATGTTCTGGGAGGTATTCTATGATCACAGTGTTAAAGAAATGACTTTTTCTGTGCTGTTTTCCTGGATTATGTTTATAACTTCTTTTATACCTAAAATATTCAGACAAGGTGATGTTCCTGACATGATCAGGGGTTGAAGGAATCTTAAAAAGTTGTTTTGGTTTTCTCTGGCTTTAGGTGCTTTTATCTCTGAAATATCTCAGAGATGAAATTTATGCTCTTTGAATAATCCCATCGTCCTAGTTTATCAAAACAAGAGTCCATCTGTTTTTCCTCTTGGCTCATTGTTTCTTGCATAGGTTATTCAATAGGCCTGAAGTAAATACCTGTTTAGTATGGTAGAACCATTTTCCTTTTTCTTTTGACAATTCTGAACTGAGAAATAGCCAGCCTCTTTTTGGGGTTTTACTTGCTCTGCTGAAAATACCATCTTAGCCTGGGGCTGCAGCAAGTGAAGTCATTGAAGAATGCCTGTTTAACCACAGAACAACTAAATGTATTTTAGTAGCTCCTGCTTGTTAATTTTGGTTTTCTTTCACAGGATGGCAGCCAATAGTATTGACCAGATGTATCTGTGTGTATGTCAATCAGGCCATACATCTTTGTATTTTGATGAGCTCCTGCCACAAGAGAATACTGGTGTTCTCCCGAGCCTCTTTCACTTTTTGAGTTATATCAGATGGCTATCCTTAAGACTTTTTTCTTTTCTTTCTTGTGATTTTTTTTTTGTTATTTCCTAACCTTTTGATCATTTTCAGTGTTTGTCAAAATTATCAGCTCATTTTCAGTATCTTCTTTCAGATGAGAAAAATTAAAAGAACTTACTATTGTTAGGTAGTGGGAGGATTAGCTTGCAATTTTCTTTGTAATATCCTATTTCTATTTATATGCCCTGTGAAATTTTTGCTTTTTAAAGTAGACACCATTATTGCTGATTCATAGTTACTTTAATAATTCACTGGGTACTTTGCTTTAACAAAACACACACTTTTTTTTAGATTAATGAAAAGTAAAGCATATGAAAAGGAAAGTAGTTTGGTGAAAGCAGGATGTAAAATGAGTTTTAAAGACATGCTACCAAGAAAAAAAAAAGCGGTGAAATAGAGCATCTTTTTCACTCTCCTTCTGGACTTCCTCTCCAGATTTTGTGTGTGTGGTATGCATTCATACAGGGTAATGGGCTGAAATGACGTCTTGTTCATCAAGATTGCATAGATTTTATGCACTCACATTCATAGCGGCATTATTACAAAGAGCTAAAAAGTGCGAGCTACCCAAGTGTCTGTCAGTGGATGAATGGATAAGCAAAATGTGGTATATACCTACAATGTAATATTATTCAGCCTTAAAAAAGAAATTCTCGCATATCCTGGATGAACCATGAGGACATTATGCTAAGTGCAATTAAGCTGGTCACAAAACGACAATTATTGTAAGATTCTCCTTATATGAGGTACTTAGAGTAGTCAGCCGCATAGACACATGGTTGCTAAGAGCTGGGGGAAGGGAATGGGGACTGATTGTTTGACAGGTATATAGAGTTTCAGTTTTACTAGATGAAAAGAGTTATGGAGATGGGTGGTGGTGATGGTTGGACAACATTATGAATGTATTTAATACCACTGAGCTGTACACTTAAATAATGATTAAATGGTAAATTTTATGTATATTTTACCCAATGAAAAAAAATTGAAAAAAGAATTGGATACTGGATACATAACAAATAGGCTTCTTTCAGTACTATCTATGGTATCAGCCCAGTGAATCAATCTGTTCTTTAAAAGTGCAGTTATTACGGAGTGGAGAGAAGATAGTGACTTTTCATTGGGAGGCTTAGTAAGCTTAGCTATAAGCCTTCTCTAATTTTCACTTTGGAAACTTCACTAGCCTACAAATTGTTATGAATTGTAGCCTAAAATTATATTTTCATTTCATGAAAAGGGATAGAACTTATTGTATTTAAAATCTTTAATGTTTTCTTTATCAATATTACCATTTGTAACATTACCAGTGTTATAAAGCCTGATATGATCTGGTCCCCATTTCTATCTACGTCTACAGCCTCGAGTCCAACTAGCTTGCCTTGTTACTCAGTGAACACCAGTTGCAGTGGCCTGTGGTTCTCAAAAATGCCAAGCTCTGTCTTGTCTCAGGACCCTCACATATTTTATTCTCTTTGCTTGAAATGCCTTCTACCTCTACTGTCTTCCACTCCTTTCCCACAACTAGTTTCTACTCATCAGGTCTCGCTTTTTTTCTAAAGATTGGCACCTGAGCTAACATTTGTTGCCAATCTTTTTTTTTTTCCTTCTTCTCCCCAAAGCCCCCAGTACGTATGTTAGTTGTGAGTGCCTTTGGTTGTGCTATGTGGGATGCTACTGCAGCATGCCCTGATGACAGGTGCCCTGTCTGCGCCCAGGGTCAGAAGCGGTGAAGGCCCTGGCCGCTGGAGCAGAGCATGTGAACTTAACCACTCGGCCATAGGGCTGGCCCCCAGGTCTCACTTTTGATGCTTCTTCTTCTGTAATGCCTTCTCTGACTCCTTAGTCTCCTTATTGCAATTGCAAGGATAGAGTTTTTGAGTAATCTACTTAAATTTTTTTATCTCCCCTACTAGATGGTACAACGTCCACAGAGCAGAGGCTTTCTTGCATGGTTTATTTCTCTGATGCTTGGTATATAGTAGATGTGCAGTAAAACTTAGTTGAGTAAATGAATAAGTTTCCTGCTAAATTTCTTGTACATTAGCTGCATGCTTTATTTTTTGCTTTGAGTATATGAGTAACTTAATTTGCAAATGTAATATATATATTTTTCTATGAATAAGAAAGAGAGTTTTAAGATATTATAGTGGCAGTTAATCTTTGTGCTATATCTGAGTGGCTGTTTTATACTGCTTTTTTCCTTTTTTTTGAGGAAGATTAGCCCTGAGCTAACATCTGCCACCAATCCTCCTCTTTTTTTGCTGAGGAAGATTGGCCCTGAGCTAATATCTGTGCCAGCCTTCCTCTAGTTTATATCTGAGTCACCTGCCACAGCATGGCTTGATAAGTCGTGTGTAGGTCTGCGCCCAAGATCTGAACTGGCAAAACCTGGACCACCAAAGTGGAACGTGTGACCTTAACCGCTGTGCCACCTGGCTAGTCCTACTTTTTTCCATTTTTAGGAAGAAAGAAAGAACCTATATGATTAGTAATTTGACTTTTGAGAATTATGTTATATGGAGTGAAATGATTGCTCACATTGTTTACAATGTGATAGGACAGTTTCAATCTTGCTTCATATCTTAGCTTTGAAATGTTGAGCACTGCTCTCCTTACTTGTAAGGGATCGAGTCTTGTGGGAACTGAATTTGAGCCATGATGGAAGGGACTATGAACAACCTGGAGAAAGAGAAGGAGCTAGTAGCTCAGCATACACTGTCCTTCTTCCTCAGACCATCCACATTGCCAAGCTAAGATAGTGCATAGTGGACACTAATACAAAGATCTTATTTGAGACCGTTTTTTCTAGAGATTGGTGTTTGTAAGAGGTTAGGAGAGGCTGTGAGACAGGAAGCAGTGACAGTAAGGTTTTGGTTTTATTCTGCTATCCCTGAGGGCTTTCAGTTGAGGAAAAGAAAGCAGAAATGGCAGCTTCCAGTTTAATGGGCTTTGGGATCTCCCTTGAAGTATACAAACCGCAAACATTTTTGAAGTGGTAGAATGTCTTAAACGAGGCTCCCCAGAAAGCAGAGCCCTGTGCACTATTAATTTACTAGGGAGTGCAAAAACAGACTGAGGAAGGAGTAAAGGAGGGAGAGCCTGTATGAAAATGTGCTGTCAATCTGGCTGCTGCTAAATGTGCCAGCTTGCTCAGCTGCATGGGACTATATAAACTCCATCTCTGGATTGTATGTCTGGGAGAAAAGGGGAAGAATTTATCTAATGGTGTCCATCTTCCGTTGACCAAAGGCTCACCTTAGGAGATATTAACTCACTTGCATTTCTGAGTTCTGTATGAGAGAGTCCTGGCAGAGTCTTATGGTGTCTGGCAGTGTCCCATACTTTGGCATCAAAATGGAAGTTTTTGGGTGGGAGGTGAGAGGCACACAATGTATAGGCCCGAAGTGAGATGTTGTCAGGTAAGTTCCTCTGTGGCATCTGTCAGAGCCCATGCAGAGCTGCTTGCCACAGTGGTGGCTGGAATGAGAGACGAGTGAGGCTGGGGTGATGCATGTGGGGCTTCTGATACGTGGGGATGGAGGCAGGAAGCTGAGTATGAAAGTCTAGATCTGAAAATGTGGCTTATTTATGATTGGAGTTTATGGGGGACATGTAATGAAGATCACTTTTAAGTACAGTAGTATTGTGGGGATTGGGACTCAAATATAAGGGCTAAGTTTTAACAGATGGTTATGTGAGATAGAGACAGAAATAAGAAAATAAGCCACTTTCTTATTTCAAACAAATGATTGCACAATTTGATACCGCATGCTGTGCGCTTGACCCAGAAGCCTCACAATAAACAAGAATGTTCTTACTGTCAGATTTGGGCAAGAATAGTAACTAAAAATTGAGATACCAGTCTTAGTAATCAGGAGGACCTGAGTTCAGATGGCTCTGTTTGGATATATTAGTAGACATCATAGTCATTGGAGGAACATTTGGAGCTTTTTTCTAATAAATGTTTATCACAGATTCTTTGGCTGAAAAAGGATGTACATGCACATGTACACACTCACACATATACACACATATATGTACACACCTACATATAGACACATATATTTAAATAAAGCACCTTTATTAAAAGATTTAAAATTTTCTTACTTGCAACTTAACTAGCACTGGCTTAAAATAAAAATGGTTGCTCTTTAAACCTAGTTTTAAAATTTGCAGTTGTAGCAAAAGTGAAATACTGAAGGAGATATTATTTCTGTTTATTTAGTAAACATTTATTGAGTATCTTCTACGTAGTTAGTATACAAGAGAAATATTTGGTTCTTTGGCTATTAGATCAAATAAGATTTGATCCTGGCTCTCAGGAGCTTATAGTAAGACACACTAGCCAGTGATCATAAGCATCATAAGCACGAGTAAATGCTGTGATAGAAATATCAGCATGGTTCTTTATGAACCCAGAGATGGTGACTCTAAATCAAACTGGGAGCTTAGATGAAGCTTCTTGGAGGAGGTGATTTTTGAGCTAAGTTTTGAAAAATGGGTGAGGAATTTGCTGTAAAAAGGGTTGGGGATTGAAAGTGAGGAGGACAGTGGAGGCAGAGGGAATATCATGTGTTAAAAGCCTTCAGAATGCAAGCTGTTTGGCATGGCAGAAGTGAAGAGTCTCTGTGGATGAGTTACAAGAGTCAGATTAGGGCCAGAAAGGTAGGTGAGGGTCCAATCATAAATGCCTTCTTGTGCTTGTTTGAGGAGCTGAAGTGTAATTCAAAAGCTGTGTGAAGCTGTCAGGGATTTTAGGGAGGGGAGTGACAGTATCAGTTTTTCATTCTAGGAGGATCACTTTAGTAGCATCGTGGAACAAAGGTAATAGGACGAGATGGGAGGTAGGGCCAGTTAGGGTGCCATTACAGTGGTCCAGGTGAGATGCGATAAGGCCTGATATAAGCCTGTGGCAGTAGAAATGGAGAGGAAGGGACCTAATTGAGAGATATTAAGCAGATTGAATGAATAGGGTTTGATAATTCATTGAATATGAATGAGAAATAAGTCTCTAGGATGGCTTCTGGATTTCTGAGTTGAGTGACTGTGCAGATAGTTGTCTCATTCATCAAGATGGAGCAGATAGTAAAAAGGAATAAACTTAAGGATATTGTGATGAGTTAAGGTTTATGTTGAATTTGATGTCCAAAGAGAGTTAGTCAACAAGTGATTGGAATGTGTTGAGAGTTCAGGAGAGAGATTTGGCTAAGATACAGATCTGGGAGTTAGCAGGTGATAGTTGAAGTTGTTAGTAAAGATCAGTAATTCTCAACCAGGAGTCATTTTACCCCCCAGGACACATTTGGCAATGACTAGAGATATTTTTGATTGTCACAACTTGGGGATCTAGTGGGTAGACACCAAGGATGCTGCTAAACCTCCTGCAGTGCCCGACATCCCCCCACAACAAGTTATTATCTGGTCCACAATGTCAGTTCTACTGGGGTTGAGAAATCCTGATTTAGATAAGGTAACTCAAGAGAGTTTTAGGGGAGGTCAAGTATAGTACTCAGGATAGAATTTGGGGAAATAACCTAAGGTGATCAGAGAAAGAGTGAGAAGTAGAAAGAAGACGAGGAAAAAACTACACCCTGGAAGCCAAGAGGGAGTTTTAGGAGGATGTGGTCAACATTTTCAGAGTGGCTAAATAAGAACTGAAAATTATATTTGCCAGATTTTCAATTTATGAACCTACTATTTTGAAGACATCTGTGTACAACTTGTGTTGTGCTTTTTGAAGAAACACATTCTTCAAAGTATATCTGACCTTTGGGAAATCAATCATTTGGGAATCATTTATTGAGCATGTGTATAATGGTACTGTGCTATGCTCCAGGGAAAAAAGATGAGTAGGAAGTAAATTCTATTCTTGAGGAGCTCACAGTCCAGTGGGAGAAATGGAAAACGTCAGCACACTAAGTACTATAGGAAGGCGTGCACAGAGGACCATGGAGACAGAGAGGAACTTCTAATCTTTCTGAGATGTGGTCCAGCCATCCCGGACCCTGATAAGTCTTCCAGTCAGAGGGCACAAAAAAGAGCAAGAGACTTGAGCATGTTAAAAAAATTTAATGAAAAGATTTTGTCTTTTTTATTTTGATGTTAAAAAATGGGTGTTGAAACTGTGGGTGATATATTCTGTCTGTCATGAGTGAAATATGTAGGTGGGATGTTTTCTTTATAAATCGCAATATAATCTACCATCTTGTACTACCTCCACCTCCAAATAGCCCTTTACCTTTAGAACGTGCCTGAGGCTTGTCTCAGCTCTGTAACCTTCCTCCTTCCTCTCTACCCACTTTGATTTCTTTGTAATCCCAGGCGGAGACTGGAAATGGTAGTTGTAACTGAGGACTGTGGAGAGTTGACGGTGAAGTATTGGGGAGCTGCCAAACTCGTGGTGGCCAGATACAGGTTTTCCAAAATTCGAATTTTACTTGAAAGTTTTAGTATTGTCATAGGCAACAAATATTGTCAGTTTGTGTTATTTGAATTGACAGGCTGATTTCATTTTGTATGCCACATACCCAAGTTTGAACAGCCATTGTTTGTCTGTCAGTTTGTCTTTCAAATAAAAATGGTGTCCCGTGAAAGATACATCTAGGTTAGCTTACAGCTCAAGTGATGGCACAAGTGCTCGTCCTTGAGACAGCCGCTGTGATTCAGTGGGCAGCAGAGTGCTCTGTGTGTGCTTCCCGTTTTGTCACACAAAATGTTAAAAAGATGTGTACTCAAGGCTCAAGGTTTAATAAATGAAATAATTTTTACTTCGTTCAGGACATTCTTCAGTGAAACTGGCATTTATTTTTACTGTCGTGCGTGGTGGGAAGAATAGGATGACAACTAGGATGGTTTGGTGCCACTGCCTTGGTTTGTGCTGTGGCGCCGGCAGTTTTAGTTACCTTTGCTTTTGGACCATCAGTGCAAAAGTTAACCCAGTGAAAAGCCAAATAATATCTTAGTATTTTTATGAAAATAGTTTTAGCCTTTTGGATCATCTGAAAGGTTCTCGGGACTCTCCAGAGGACCAGAGACTGTGCTTGGAGAACTGCTGGTTTAACGGAAGCTTCTTCAACCAGGAGTCGGAGGTTTTGGTTTCTAGTTTAGTAATGGTTGTTATGGATTTCAGGAAATTATTGACCTCATGTTTTTTTCTTCCTTTTTTAAAGTGATGTGAAAGTAAGTGCTTTATAAATGAAGTAGTTTGTGTCTAAGGTCTGGAAATATTATTTTAGATGTGGTACTTTGTAAACAAGTCCTGTAGAGATTTGAACCAGGTCTTTTCTCCATTTATTTTATTTACTTTCCTGGCATTAAGGTGCTTGGAGTTGATAACTTATTTTTGAAAAACTTATAAATAATTTTTAAAAAATATAATACTTGAATATGAGCATCATCAACACCGCAGTCATCTTGGAATGTAGACTATAAGATACAAAAGTTGTCCTCAAACTGCTTGTAATATTATTAGTAACCACTCAGAAATAGCAGTATAATGTATTTTATGCCATCACATAATTGGTTTAAATGATATCTAATATAGGAGACCAGAGAGGGCAAGATTGAGGGCTGGGGAGGTAGAGAATGGCTCCATGAAGATCGCAGAATTAAATTGGACCTTAATGGAAATGGAGAAATGATATGTACCAAGGTGCAAAGAGAATGTGTCATACTTCTCATTTAAGCTTTTCCCTTCCCAAACAAATAGCCATTCCCAGTTTCCTTCTTACATTCCCTCTTCCCTTTCTGTGGTTTGGGACATGGTTTTTCTTGTACTTCTTTTTGTTGGATCACTCTGAGGCCTGTGATTTGTGCTGCTATTAAGACAGCGTGGTGTGGTGGAAAGATCGTGGGCTTTGGAGTCAGACTGACCCGACCCCCGGTTCCGATGGTGCCATTTACTGTTGGGTACTCGTGGGCAAGTTCCACAGCTTTGAAGGCAGTATGAAAAATGAGTGAAATAATAAATGTAAAGGTTTTCAGTAAATGTTAACTGTGTTTCCCCATTATTAAAAGTAGTCAATAGCAACAGAGAATGAATTAACTAAGACAATGGCATGCTGTGATGAAATTTCTCTCTTAGACTGGGACCTATTACAAGGGAGGCAATAAAGTGTAGTGGTTGCCATGGGTTTCAGCATCTGAGAGACTTGCAGTCAAATCCTGACTGTAACCTATATTGTTACCTTTGTTTACTTTGGGCAAATTGACTTAAACTCTCTGAGCCTTAGTTTATTTATGTAATAAATGGGAATTGCATTAGGATGATAGCAAGGTCCCCCCAAGTATTTGTTTCTTCATGAATATCTTGACACACTGCCCAGTTTAAGAAGAGGTCCATGTATATGCAAAAGCCTAAAATATTTACTATCCGGTCCTTTACAGAAAGTTTGCCAATTCCTGTCGTAGGCAGTTAAGTTGCTCGGAATCAGTTTGATTCTTTTGAGGCTTCCTTTTAAACTTTGGGGGGTCCAGAGTGGCCTTTAGTCAGGGCTAATTTACCCCAGTACTATGGAGATATCGTTTTCAGGACTCTACCAGGTATTGTGAGATCTTTCCTCTCTGGCTGGTGGGAACATAAAAACTGTTTCCAGCCGTGTGCAATCTTCAGGAACTGTACAGTTTACAACTCTCCGTAGATTATTTCCCCAGTCCCAGGGCATTTCCTCTCACTCCTGTGCAGGTGAGTACCAGCCCAAGACTCCACAGTCCCCTCGGCAGTGCTCTGCAATTCTCTCTCTGTGTTGCTCCCTGCTCTCTAAGATTCCACCCCATAAGTTCTTGCTGCCTTACCTTCCCCTGACTCTGATTCTGTTTTCTCAACTCAGCGAAGTTCATGGGCTTTGTTTGGATTCCCCCTCCCTGTGCTGCAGCCTGGAAACTGCCTCTAGGGCAGTACATGGACAGTCACAGGGCTCATCTCCTTGTTTCCCTTCTTACAGGGATCATGGTCCTCCTGTCTGTGGTTCCATGCCTGAAAATGTAGTTTTATATATTTTGTCCAATTTTCTAGATTTTTAAAAAGTGTGTGTGTATTGGGGGGGGGGTCATGGTTAGGAGGTAAATCCTGTTCCTTTTACTCTTTTGTGGCCAGAAGCAAAGTTATGCCATAGCTTTTATTTTTCGTATATACTCTCTAGGGCAGCAAGAAGTCAAGATGAGTCCACCATCTTTACAATCACCTTTATTTTCATAGCGGTTAAGTGCCATAGCTACTTGTACTAGTCTGAGTTCTTCAGGGAAACAGAATCAATAGGAGATATAGATAGATAGATTATAAGGAATTGGTTTACATGGTCAAGGAGGCTAAGAAATCCCAAGATCTGCAGTTAGCAAGGTAGAGACCCAGGAGAGCTGATGGTATAGTTCTGTCTGAGTCCAAAGGCCTGAGAACCAGAAGAACCAATGGTATAAATTCTGGTTTGAGTCTGAAGGCAGGAGAAAACTGATATCCCAGCTTGAAGACTGACAGAGAGAACAAATTCTCTCTTATTCTACCTTTTCCTTTTATTCGGGTCCCAATCAATAGATTGGATGAGCCCCAGCCACAATGGGGAGGACAATCTGCTTTACTTAGTCTGTTGATTAAATGTTAATCTCATCCAGAAACACCCTCACAGGCACACCCAGAATAGTATTAAAGCAGATATCTGGGTACCCCATGGCCCAGTGAAGTTGACATACAATTAACCCTCATCCCACTGGTTCTCCCAGACTTGCCCTTCGTCTAATTTGTGTAATCATGAATCTTGATAACGCTAAATGCATTACCTGTGGTCCCACTTCCTCCCACTGTGGAGATTATCCCTGAGTTTCTATAGTAGTCTCAGTCTCATTTTGAGGATCTGTTTCCTGAGGTCACTTTCCAACAAAAATGCATGACACGTTCAAAATTATCTGAGAGGCACCAATTACAAAGATGTGGAAGAAGTGTAGGGAAACCACGAGTGCAGGGAAACGACTGTTGAGTAACAGTGGGGCAGTTACTACCTCTAGGCCTGAAAAGGTGAGAGGAGGGAGCAGACCCAACCTGGGAGGAGATAGCGTCTGCCTTGGGAGTAGCCATGGAGGGGTCCAGCCAGCCCAAAACCACCCCACAGAGAGAAAGCCGGGAAATTAAATACCCCAACCCCTTCTCCTTCCTCTTTCTGATCTGCTTTTGATGCAGTTCATACAGGAACTTGGGTCAGAGGACAGGGTGAACTGGAGGGGTGAATGACAGATAGTGAGCAAAGACAGGGCGCTGGGTTATGGTAGCTGCCTGGCCCCTTTCCTTCAGAAACAGAGGTGTTTCCAGACACAAACCTAGGATTTGAAATGAGAGGAAATCCAGCTTATAGACAGTTATCTTCTTGCTTTTCTGCATGTATACAGTTACTCCCAAGCAGCCTTCTATTTATACACTGAAATGTTGATGATATCAGGGAGGGAGAAATAATGTTAGGTTATCTAGATTCAATAAAATTCTTCAGCAGCTCTCTGTTATTTTACAGATAAGGATGGTAATATAAAAAATTAATAAAGTTTGCCCAACGTAATGGGACAGAATCTAGATACTCCATAACCCGCAATGTATTTGTGCATAAGAAAATTATCCAAAGGAAAAGAGAAGAAAATATTGGTGTATATCAAAGTGGTTTATTCAACTCTGAAGCATAATAGTGGCAATTATTTATCTGTAAGCCATATTTATATGTAAGCTTCATGTTATATGCCTCCGTTATTTTTAACTTATTAATAGACATGGATGGGTAATTTTAGGTTTGATCCAGTCTTTCTGTAAGTCATTAAGAAGAACCTTCATGAAAGTGAGGCATTCCTTGTTATAAACAGAGACTGAAAACAGTTAACGGAAATCTGGTAATTATCGATGAATTTGGAATATCAGGAAAAGTGGCTACTGCTCTGCATCTTTGGCTGTGTATGAAACTCTCAGTTTGTGGAATTATAAAATTATGAAATTCACAAATGTGTGATAAGTCATCATCTGGCTTCTGCTTAAACACCTCCAGTGAGGGAGATTTTGCTGTTCCATGACATCTCTATTTATTGTTATTATTTTGAACAAAAATCTGCCTGCTTATAACTTTCGCATGCTTTTTACTAGTTCTGCCCTCATGGGAACCACCTACTCTAATTCTTTTTTCCTTTGATGATCTGTGAAATATTTGTATATCATAATCACAGCCTTAAGTTTTTTTTCTCAGCTAAACAACTTCTGGCCTTCAGTTTTTTCTTATTTAATGCAGTTTTGAGTATACGTACCATTCTGCTCGTCCTGGGCATGGATCACTTTGTCAATATCCCACTTAAATAAGGTTGAAAATGTGGACTGTTTCTTGGCCTTACTAAGATCTCTGATCACCCTTTGAAAAGATTACCTTTAACCTTTTATGGTTAATAAGGCTGTATAAGCAGCCAGCTATCAAAGTCAAGTAATAAATAATGGTGGACATGTAAAGTTCTGTTTTTTAGCCATGATTTATATCATACCTAATTGTTGGGTACCGTTTTGTAAAAGCAACTGCAGTAAACTACAAGCTAATTTCTCTGTTGCATCTTCACTGTCAATAAAATGAATGTAGCATTGTGATATTGAGCCAGATGAGAAAGATAAGAAAGCAGAATCCAATGTCAGTGAAGACATTAGTTGAATCTGAGTATAGTGTACAAAATATCATCAATTCAAAGCAGGCAATTAAATGTTTTGTTAGGAGGTTGCTTAAAAAAATTGAAGGAATGTATGATATATTAGGATTCAAGAAATGTCGTGGGCTTTAAAAGTCCTCGTACTGTGGCCAGCCCCATGGCCAAGTGGTTAAATTTGCATGCTTCGCGGCGGCGGCCTGGGGTTTCACTGGTTCAAATCCTGGGTGTGGACATGGCACCGCTCGCTCATCAGGCCACGCTGAGGAGGCATTCCACGTGCCACAACTAGAAGGACCCACAACTAAAATAGACAACTATGTACAGGGGGGACTTGGGGAGAAAAAGCAGGAAAAAAAAGAAGATTGACAACATTTGTTAGCTCAGGTGCCAATCTTAAAAAAAAAAAGTCCTCATACTATAAGAAGAAATTTAGCATGTTACCCAGGTAGACCTCTCTTGGAAGAGGCCCCTAGGTCCTGTGACCATGCCTTGACTCTGACTGATACTCTGTATGCCTAACCATATCGTGCTAAACATGCTACCTTTAGTTATGAAACAAATCAATCCTATCAATATTAACATTTTTGATTAAGTTTAGGAAAAAGTTTTATAATCATTGTGATAAATATATATGTATGTACTTGCTTTTAAAGGTGTTTGAAATGTTTAAGGGAATCAAGCATATTAGAGAATCTGATGTCTTAGCTTTGTGATTTTAATTTGAAATGCTTAATTAAACTTATATTATATATTAACTAGATACATAACGCTGTGTTATGTTTGTTTTTGAATGAAAGAAAATCTAACACGGTGGTAGCTTAAACAAGATACTTTATTTCTCTTTCACATAAGAGTTTGGAAGCAATCTATTCTGGGCTGATATGACAGTTCTATTCCACAGAGTCCTCAACAACCAAGGTTTTTCCTGGTTCGCTGTTCCAGCACACCCAGGGGGATTCTAATTTGAAAGATATAAAATAGTTTGGTTAAGTTTCTAACAGTGTTAGAGCATTTGAGATAATTGGATTTATTCCATTTGTTAGTTTGTTTCATTAAATTTACAAGAGTTGCTTAGGTATTTATAACGATTTTGGTAGTTTGTGAGGCTACTCTGTCACACATAAATGGAAGATTTGAGAGAATCGAATTTATTTGATTTATAAATGTAGTTTAAAGTGATTTAGGCAACTTAGTTCAAGTAGCTTTATAATTATTTAGAGGAATTTAATCTGTAATGAGTTAATTGAACATGAATAAAAGGAAGTAATCATTTTAATTTTTATGCTACAATTGTAAATTATGTACAAACTAAGATTTGTAAGATGATCTTCAAGGCTTATAAAAAAGTTTAAAAACATACAACTTTAATTAAATATTAAATACAAGTAACTGCAGGTAATCATTTTTGCGTAATAAAGTCTCCTATAAGTTGACATTCCAGAAGGTAAACACAGGAGGAGGTAAGATACTGTGCACATGGAGTTGAGACTACTGAGGTTATTTTTTTAACTTTTTTTTTAAAGATTGGCACCTGTGCTAACATCTGTTGCCAATCTTTTTTTTTTTTCCTTCTTCTCCCCAAAGCACCCCAGTACATAGTTGTATGTTCTAGTTGTGAGTGCCTCTGGTTGTGCTATATGGGACACCGCCTCAACATGACATGATGAGCAGTGCCACGTCTGCGCCCAGGATCCAAACCAGTGAAACCCTGGGCCGCCGAAGCAGAGCGTGCGAGCTTAACCACTGGGCCACAGGGCGCCCCCTTTTTTAACTTTTAAGTGTACGTTTTATGTTCAAAGAGGAGCAAATAATCTCTCTAATATTTGCAGAATATCTTTCAATAGACTTTGATGAGTTTAGGTCTTTGCTGTTAGGAGATTCAAATTAAAGATTCACTTTTTCAGTAGAGATGGTGTTGTCAAAAGTTAGCCTTGTCTGCAGACGAAGTCTTTAAGATGTGAACTAGTTGACATTGGTGTATGTTCAAGTAATTGCAAATATGTGTAAAGATAAAACCTAACTAAGCTTTTTATGAGACTTGCTTTCATTGTGAAATGCTATTTTCATGCTTAGTGTCCATTGGCTACTTCTTTGAAGGCTAGATATCATAAAAATGCCTATGTTTAAAACTTTTGAAATTTGATACTATTCCAGATCTTTGGATATTTGTTTAAAAAGGTAAATTATTTCTCAAATTTTGACATAGCTTTTTTAGCATTTTAGAGGAAGGGGCTATCTCAGATATTGACTAATACACATTTAAAGTTTCTTTTCTCTTTAGATAAATGATGGCATTTTTTCCTCTTCAGTAATAATGTTTTCAGTATCTCTGTCCTGATTTTAGAGACACCAGTGTGTAAAAACCAAACTTTATAAAACTGTCAAGTTTGTGGAGGTGCTTCTTTGAATAGAGGAAGTTTTCCTTTGTATCAAAGACCCCTGTGACTGGGCCAAATTCTATGCTCTCCTTTGTAGGGCTTATTTTGGTTGCGGGTTTATATTTGTCTAGTGATTGTGTGATTAGTGTCTGTCTCTCCTACAGACTTTCTGTCTCATGAGGGAGGATATTGTGTCTCTTTTTCTTCGCCACTGTGTCCCTAGTTCCAAACCTTGTGCTTGGGAGATAGAAGGTGCTCAGTGAATATGATGACTGAATGAGTGAATGGAAATAATTCCCTTAAGTGGTGAGTGTTCATTGAGCCTTTAAAATAAAATTTATTTTTACAGAAATGTAATTTATATTTAGTCTTTCTTACAATTATTATATAAGTTAATTGCCTATAATCTTACATGGCACAGAATGGAATTTTTAAAGCAGTTACTATTCTAGAAATGCTTTAATGGTAGCCTTGTAACCAAAATCACGAAACCATCCAACATTGTGAAGTTTCATTACCCTTCTGGACAGTTTCCAATTTGCTGTGGGGTCACAGACATCAGTGCTCTGCTTCCTATTTCTTCTTTCCTCTGATTTCTTAGCTGTATATTCTGATATATGGGCCATTCATATAAGCCCCAAACCTTTGGTAGAACTAAATGGGTGTAATAAAGGCTTTTATTGTATATACAAAATGTTTATGGAAAGAAGTTGACCCCTGAGTATTTGTAAATGTATTATCTTTTATTTTATAGTTTTTATTGTAATTTATATTTATTTACATTCCACAGCCATATCTTTTTATTATAGCATTTTTTTGTTATGTTAGATCAATTTTTTCAATAGTCATCTTAAAATAGTTTTTCATTTTTATGCTTTATATCTTTCCTTTTCTCTTAAAACAAATTGAGTTTATGTAATTCTTTTAAGAGCACTAGTATAAAGACCACACTGAAGCCAATATTTTGTCTTTGGCTGTGTATCTGTTTATTTGTTCTATTATATTCTGTCTATGTGCTTAATTGGGTCTTTTTATGCTGGCAGTCACAATTTTGTCTTAATAGTTTTTTATGTTTAGTTTTTTTGTTGCTTCACAACATAACATACACATCAACAGGCATTTTAGTTACTATAAGAAGTGCAGTTTTAAGGTAAGCCTTTGTCATATGGCTAAGATATCTTTTTCTTTCCCAGTATGTCGCTCCTGTTTTTCTAACTTGCTGCTAAACGCTCTTCTTTTGTCACTGTCTTGTGAACATGTATTGCTACTATGTTTCAAATCCAAGCTCCTGAATCCCTTGTACATGCAACTCACTGTTGCTGCTTAAAAATGAATTGGAGATTTTAGAAGCCAGGTGGCTAATAGAAGAAAACCAGTCTTATATGTCATATAAATTTGATAAGAAGGCTGGAAATGTCACCATTTAAACAAAAAGATTGGAGATTACAGAAATTTGGTTAAAAAATATATTAAAATAACCCAAAATAGTCAACTACAATTTTACAACTGATAACCCTAGCTAAGACTTTTTCATTGACTTAAAAGATGATTCACATTAATTTCAGAATAACTTGGTGTATCAGAGCACCGTTATATCGTTTCAGGGAAGTTTTCTGGGCATCATCAAGCAATAGAAGGAAAATCTCCTATGTTAGCTAACCTTCCAACAGTGTGTTATCTTCTGATCTCATATATGTTGGCGTGACCTTAAACCTCCTGCTTCTTTGGATATATGTGTGGAAAGAGTATGGGACTTGGGATGAAATAGTCCTAGACTCAAATCCTTACTGCTTTTGTTGCTAGCTGTCTAACTTTGGGCAGATTAGTTTAGTGTTCTAATCTTCAACTATTTGAAATGAAGTATGACATATGAGGACTTCAAATGCCATATGAAAACAACTTGTCCAAGGCAACAGCTAGTAAGTGGTTAATTTCTTACAACAAATAATATTTTACTACACTAAAAATGCCTGGATGACCAAATACAGGGTGTGCAAGTTTTTAAAAATAGCTATTTAGTTTTGACTGTTTAGCTATTTACAACATTGTTTTGGCCATTATGTAAACATATGTTTTTGAGCACCAGTTATACTACACAATGGGAATATGGTATTTAGTTGAGGTGGCAGAATAGAGGCATAAAAAAGATAAATAATCATATAGAATAACATTTGTTAAGTGTCAGATGCTGGAGGAGATTGGAAGAGGGAATGATTCTGGAAAGCTGGTTTGGAGGCTGCCATGGAAGAAGGGCATTTAGATGGGCAGAGAGGAGGCTGGGGATAGCCTTCCACTTTCCTCAGCTGTCAAATGGAGACAGTACTTGTCTCATAGGATTGTTGTAAGGATTAATGAAATACAATATCTGTAAAGTATTCAGTGCTGCAAGACACATAATGTAACTGCTATTTTTGTTACTCTTCTAGACTGAATGTAAGTGGTTCCTTCTGTCATCTTTAAAATTTTTCTTTCCCAGATGCCTGACTAATCCTTTAACTCAGAGATAACACATAGTTTTCGTCTTAAATCCTAGCTAGTTACCTGGAACATAATGTTAAAAATTGTGAGTTCATGCAGAAAGAATGTGATCAGTTGGCTATTGATTGGTGATGTCAGGCATGTATAAAGTGGGCTGGAGGCCAGGAATGGTAGAGTATGGGTTGTTGGAGTAATCGTATGTAAACCAAGTATTTATCATCCTTACCCAAAGTCCTGTTATCACCTATTTTTTTCCTAGCCTTCCTTTCACTTATTCCTGTTAAACTCTACAATGCAAATTGGCAAGGTTTCAGAAGTAGGATGCCAAGTTTATCTTTATACTTCTAGTTACTCAGTATATATTTGCTAACTAATTAAATGCAGAAAATCTTAGCCCCAGAGTAGACAAGAATCTGAGATATCACCCCTGCCCCAAAATATCCCTTACGCCTTCTCCCATTTATGTTCTAGTTAGCAGTTTCCATTTCAGAAATACTTACATCCTCTACAAAGCTTAAGTTCTCAATGTGGTTTACTTGTATCAGGTTCTTTTCCTAATGGAAACCACCCACATGAGAAAATGAATTCTGACTGGGGAATGGATAGGTTGGAAAAGAAAGAGGCAGTTTTTTATTGGGAAAGAGATTGGATTTAAAGCCTGAATGACTTTCAGCTTTGAGACGGGCGGGTGCCTGGGCTGGGATAGTAGGGTTCCAAGGTAACACAAAAAGGGAAAGTGTGCTGAAGATAAATGAAATTTTAATATTAAGAGTAATGGTGGGTGGGGCGGCCTGGTGGCACGTAGCAGTTAAGTTCGCGCACTCCACTTTGGTGGCCGGGGTTCACTGGTTCAGATCCTGGATGCCGACCTACACACTGCTTATCAAGCCATGCTGTGGCAGGTGTCCCACATGTAAAATAGAGGAAGATGGGCACGGAGGTTAGCTCAAGGCTAGTCTTCCTCTGCAAAAAGAGGAGGATTGGTGGCAGATGTTAGCTCAGAACTAATCTTCCTTCCCCCCCCAAAAAAAGAAAAAAAGAATAATAGGAGTAAAACTGTAGCAACACTGAAGAATTATCTTCGTAGTCTTACTTTCTGCTCCCTTCTCTAATAGTCTAGATCCTACTCCTTTCTGTTTCTAGATACAGTATTACTATATTGCCTATTGACTGTCCAGGTTGACACTTGAGTTTTGATCCATTCCATTCTCTCATCTTTACTTACCTTCTCTCTAAATCCTTCTACTTTTCTTCTAGGTAAACAAGTAGGTATTTTAAACCTTTCCTCGGTACTATTTATTGGTGGAACTACATTGTCTCACCCAGCCATTTGAAGTTCTCCTGAAAGAGCAGTAGTGGATGTAATTCCTTTTTTGTATCTGATTTCTCATAAGAAAGGATCTTGGTTTCAGAAAGAAAAGAAGGAATAGGAAAGTCGATGGTGAGAAAGGAAAATTGTAAAATTTATACTGGATATCCTTTCCTACTTTCTGAAAGTTCTTGTACCTTTGAGTGTCTTCTCATTAATATGTGGATAAAAGCTTGGTTTTGTAAAACTATTTTGTTTATTTACTTTACTATGTTTAAATAGTCTTTAAAATTCATGAAATGACATATGTATGTTCTTGGCTGCATTCTCTGTCCTAATTTTAAACAATGGATTTAATGTCTCTAGTTATATGATGTCTAGTTATAATTTCTTTTAGACATATATTCCTGAAACTTTGTGTTCAACTATATTTAAAACTCTTCCTTTATTTTTGGAGCCAGGGAACAGAGTAGAAGGTACAGAGATTTTTCAGGCTCATTGCTAATAACAAGTAAATGGGAATATCTGCTGCTTAGCTGATTCATGAACGAGGGGAGCACTACAAAAAGAAGATCTCATTCTAGATCAGAGTGATCCTCGCAACATTTAATGATGTCAATTTTAATAGAAAGATTCAAAGCAGCCTTTCTTATGCCTGTTTCCTTTGTACCTAGCTCTTCATTTTGACATGGTTACAGTGTCCATTCTAGCTTGATAATTAATTTATAATATAAAAGTAGTATCTGAATCTGTTTGAAATCCAGTGGTGACATACAATCCATTAATTAAATTCACAACTGTTAGAAATGATAGATCTTTGTTGGAATAGAGTGAGGAGGATGCGTCACAGTGTCATTCATCCTGTGAGTGGCATTGTGGCAAATTGAAATGGTGTGACTTATAGTAAGAATCTTCTGTGCTTCAATGCATGAGCTGTCATGAAGATACGAGGAGGTAGGAAATAATGATCTGTGTCACGATAACTTCGGCTGATGATGGTCTCTTCAAAAAAAGCTACTACTAATCGGGCAGTGGATTCCAAAGTTTCTTTGTAAACTTTCAACCAGTAGTACTTTGTTAGTTTTTCTATTAAGTTTATATGGAGGAATTGCTGTACACATTTTCTTTAAATAAAATTATAGGGCAGAGAAACTAATTTGTACCTGTAATCATGAGTTGTCATTCAAGGTGTTTCCCTATTAATTTAAAAGTATGGCTTCAGCCTGTGCCATTTCAGTTCTGATAATTTTATTAATTAAAGTAAAATCCTGGGGCCTGCCTGGTGGTGCTGTGGTTAAGTTCGCACGTTCCGCTTCTCGGTGGCCCGGGGTTTGCCAGTTCGGATCCCGGGTGCAGACCTGGCACCGCTTGGCAAAAGCCATGCTGTGGTAGGCGTCTCATGTATAAAGTAGAGGAAGATGGGCATGGATGTTAGCTCAGGGCCAGTCTTCCTCAGCAAAAAGAGGAGGATTGGCAGTAGTTAGCTCAAGGCTAATCTTCCTCAAAAAAAAAAAAAAAAAGGTAAAATCTTTTTTAGGCAGTATTAATTTTGTTTACCGATTCATAGAAGATAATGGAGAATGTGCCTTTAACATTCTTTTTAATATATATGCTGTACGTGTTTAGGAATTTCAGTGTACACTTTTCCCTGATAAATCCTGAAGAAATGTATTTAACATAGTGATGAATCTGCTCACACTGCTGAGCTTTCAGTTTACAATTTATTATTCACTAAGCTACAAGAAATATTTAAAGGACACATTTTCTCTGGATTGGAATTTAACATACTGATAAAGTAGATTAAAGATTGTTTCTTTACAGTGTTAGATTTTGGTTTTCAATTTTGTGAAAAGACTTTTGACTATCCCAGCATCTTAGTCCATTCAGGCTGCTGTAACAAAAATAATATAGACTGGGTGGCTTAAATCACAAACATATACTTCTCACAGTTCTGGAGGTTGGGAAGTCCAAGATCAACAAGATGCCAGCAGATTCGATGTCTGGTGAGGACCTACTTCCTAGTTTATAGGTGGCCATCTTCTCACTGTGTCCTCTCATGGCAGAAAGGGCAAAAGAGCTCTCTGGATTCTCTCTTTTTTTTTTTTTGGTGAAGAAGATTGGCCCTGAGCCAACATCTGTCATCAATATTCCTCTTTTTGCCTGAGGAAGATTGTCCCTGAGCTAACATCTGTACCAGTCTTCCTCTATTTTTTGTATGTGGGATGCTGCCTCACTGTGGCTTGATGAGCGGTGTGTAGGTCCGCACCCGGGATCCAAACCCATGAACTCTGGGCCACTGAAGGGGAGCGTGTGAACCCAGCTACTATGCCACTGGGCTGGCCCCCCGGGATCTCTTTCATAAGGGCACTAATCTCATTCATGAGAGCTCCACTCTCATGACCTAATCACCTCCCATAGGCCCCACCTCCTAATATCGTCATATTGCGGGCTAGGATTTCAACATATGAATTTTGGGGACAACATTTAGTCTATAACACCTAGTTTCAATCTCCAATTCCATTTTGACCCTCAAGCCATGTTTTGAACAGAATCTAACTACTTAGATCATCTACTTCCAGTGGAAGAGTAAGTGAATACATGATATCTGTATTTTCCTATTTTATTTTTTTTGAGGAAGATTAGCCCTGAGCTAACATCTGCTGCCAATCCTCCTCTTTTTGCTGAGGAAGACTGGCTCCAAGCTAACATCCGTGCCCATCTTCCTCTACTTTATATCTGGGATGCCTGCCACAGCATGGCTTGACAAGTGGTGCAGAGGTCTGCACCTGGGATCCAAACCAGCAAACCCTGGGCCACCGAAGTGGAATGTGTGAACTTAACCACTGTGCCACTGGGCTGGCCCCTTCTATTTTATTTTGGTGGAATCTTTTCCATGTTACATTAAAAATAAGATGAGGCTGCCATTGCTACTGCAGGTTTTAGCCAAAGCACGAAAACAAGAAAAAGAAGTAAGGGCTATTAATAGTGGAAAGAAAAAGACAAAATTGTCATTAATTCCAAGTAATATGTTTGTCTACCTAGAAAATTCAAAAGAAATAATCAAAAAATAATTAAAATGTCCAAAATTAAACATAGAGAATCCTAAAAGCTGCAAGAGAAAAGCAACAAGGACATACAAAGGAAACCCTCTAAGGCTGTCAAGAGACTTCTCAGCCAAAACTCTACAGGCTAGGAGAAGGTGGCATGACATACTTAAAAGTGCTGAAAGGAAAAACATATAGCCAAGACTACTCTACCCGGCAAGGTTATCCTTCAGAATGGAAGGAGAGAGAAAGAGTTTCCCAGACAGGCAAGAATTAAAGGAGTTTGTCACCAAGAAACAAGTTCTACAAGAAATGCTGAAGGGACTGACTTAAGTGGGAAAGCGAAGACCACAAATAGGAATAAGAAAATTATTAAAAAAACAAAAAACAGGCCAGAATTGTTAAAGAAAAGTCTTCAACCTTAAGGAAAATGATACCAGAGGTAAGTCAAGGGTGATTCTGATGTTTTTTCCCTTGTATGTAATATGTCTTTTTTTTGTCTCTCTTTGGTCGTATTTTTAGAAATTGAACATGCACTTAACATATTGAACATAAATAATGTGTCAGTAGATTGGATTAAAAAATAGGATCCTCTGAAAGGGGCAAAGATGTGGAGATTAAACAACATGGTACTGAATGACCAATGGATCACTGAAGAAATCAAAGGAGAAATCAGATATTATCTGGAGACAAATGAAAATGAAAACACCATACCAACTTATTTGGGATGCAGCAAAAGTGGTCCTAAGAGGGAAATTCATTGCAATGGCTCACCTCAGTAAACAAGAAAAATCTGAAATAAGCAATCTCAAACTACACCTAAAAGAATTAGAAAAAGAATAAAAAACAAAGCCCAAAGTCAGTAGAAGGAGGGAAATAATAAAAATTAGAGCAGAAATAAATGAAATCAAAACAAAAAAGACAGTAGAAAGGATCAATGAAACAAAGAGCTGGTTCTTCAAGAAAATAGAAGTGACAAACCCTTAGCTAGGCTCACTAAGAAAAAAAGAGAGAAGACTCAAATGAAATCAGAAATTAAAGAGGAGAAATCACAATGGAGACCACAGAAATACAAAAGATTATAAGAGAATACTATGAAAAACTATGTGCCAACAAATTGGACAACCTAGAAGAAATGGATAAATTCTTAGACTCTTACAACCTCCCCAAACTGCATCAAGAAGAAATAGAGAATTTGAATAGACCAATCACAAGTAAAGAGATTGAAACAGTAATAAAAAACTCCCCCAAAATAACAGTCCAGGACCAGACAGCTTCTCTGGAGTGTTCTACCAAACATTCAAAGAAGGTTTAATACCTATCCTTCTCAAACCATTCTAGAAAATTGAGGAAGATGGAGCACTTCCTAATGCATTCTATGATGCCAACATCACCCTGATCCCCAAACCAGACAAGTACGACACAAAAAGGAAAACTTAGGCCGATATCACTGATGAACATAGATGCAAAAATCCTCAACAAAATATTGGCAAACCGAATAACAGCAATAGATTAAAAAGATCATACACCATGATCAAGTGGGATTTATACCAGGGACACAGGGATGGTTCAACATCCTAAAGTCAATCAACGTGATAGACCACATTAACAAAATGAGGAACAAAAATCACATGATCATCTCAATAGACGCAGAGAAAGCATTTGACAAGATCCAATATCTATTTATGATAAAAACTCTCAATAAAATGGGTATAGAAGGAAAGTACCTCAACATAATAAAGGCCATATATGACCAACCCATAGCCAACATCATACTCAATGGGGAAAAACTGAAAGCCATCCCTCTGAGAACAGGAACAAGACAAAGGTCCCCACTCTCACCACTCTTATTCACTATAGTACTGGAGGGTTTGACCAGAGCAGTTAGGTAAGAAAAAGAAATAACAGGAATCCAACTAGGCAGTGAAGAAGTTTGCAGATGACATGCTCTTATATCTAGAAAACCCTTAAAAATCTCTCAGAAAGCTACTAGAAGTCATCAACTACAGCAAGGTTGCAGGGTACAAAATCAACTTACATAAATCACAGGCATTTCTATACTCTTAACAATGAACTAACAGAAAGAGAACTCAAGAACACAATCCCATTCACAATAGCAACAAAAAGAATAAAATATCTTGTAATAAATTTAACTAAGGAAGTGAAAGACCTATGCAATGAAAATTACAAGACTTTCCTGAAAGAAATCGATGATGACATAAAGAGGTGGAAAGACATTCTGTGCACATGGATTGCAAGAACAAGCATAGTTAAAATGTCCCTACTACCTAAATCAATCTACAGATTCAATGTAATCCCAATCAGAATCCCAGTGACATCCTTCACAGAAATAGAACAAAGAATCCTAAAATTCATATGGGGCAGCAAAAGACCCCGAATTGCTAAAGCAATCCTGAGAAAAAAGAACAAAGCTGGAGGCATCACAATCCCTGACTTCAAATATGCTACAAAGCTATCATAAGCAAAACAGCATGATACTAGTACAAAAATAGGCACACAGATCAATGGAACAGAATTGAAAGCCCAGAAATAAAACTACACATCTGTGGACAGCTAATCTTTGACAGAGGAGCTGAGAACATACAATGGAGAAAGGAAAGTCTCTTCAACAAATGGTGTTGGGAAAACTGGACAGCCACATAATAAAAGAATGAAAAAGACCATTCTTTTACGCCATTCACAAAAATAAACTCAAAATGGATCAAAGACTTAAAGGTAAGACCTGAAATCATAAGACTTCTAGAAGAAAATATAGGCAGTACACTCTTTGACATCAGTCTTAAAAGGATCTTTTCTGACACCATGTCTCCTCAGACAAGGGAAACAATAGAAAGAATAAACGAATGGGACTTCATCAGAGTAAAGAGCTTCTACAAGGCAAGGGAAAACAGGATTGAAACAAAAACACAACCCACCAACTGGGAAAAAATATTTGCAAATCATATCTCTGACAAAGGCTTAACCTCCATAATATTTAAAAAACTCACACAACTCAACAATGAAAAATCAAACAACCCAATCAAAAAATGGGCAGGGGACACAAACAGACATTTCTCCAAAGAAGAAATATGGATGGCCGATAGGTACATGAAAAGATGCTCATCATCCCTGATCATCAGGGAAATGCAAATCAAAACTACCCTAAGATATCACCTTCCACCCGTTAGAATGGCTAAAATAACCAAGACAAAAAATAACAAATGTTGGAGAGGTTGTAGAGGAAAATGAACCCTCATACACTGCTGGTGGAAATGCAAACTGGTGTAGCCACTATGGAAAACAGTATGGAGATTTCTCAGAAAATTAAAAATAGAACTACCATATGACCCAGCCGTCCCACTATTGGGTATCTATCCAAAGAAGTTGAAATCAGCAATTGAAAGAGACTCATGCACCCCTAGGATCACTGCAGCATTATTCACAATAGCCCAGATGTGGAAGCAACCCAAGTGCCCATCAACTGATGACTAGGTAAAGAAGATATGTTTATCACTGAGTACACTGGAATACTACTCAGCAATAAAAAAGGATAAAATTGTCCCATTCACAACAACATGGATGGACCTTGAGGGTATTATGTTAAGCGAAATAAGCCAGATAGAGAAAGGCAAACTCTGTATGATTCCACTCATATGTGGAAAATAAACAAACACATGAACAAAGAGAACAGATTAGTGGTTACCAGGGGGATGGGGGATGGGGGGTGGGCACAAAGGTTGAGATAGTGCACCTATAATATGGTTGACAAATAATAATGTACAACTGAAATTTCAGAAGGTTGTAAACTATCATTACCTCAATTGAAAAAAAAAGGATACTCTGATGTTTATACTTTATAGCACAAATAAATTCAATGTTATTGAACAGATAGTTGCAGGATGAAATTTCATATATTATAAGCCATGAAAATAGTAAGATGTGAAGTAATTAAATGCTTTTGGGTGCATTATAGCTTATGAGCAAATTTATTCAAGAAAGTAAATCCAAGAAGCTATGTATTGGATTTAAGACAAAGAAAAACATGAATTTCCAGTATAATGGAAAAAATGAACTAAAAATAAATTTGACATTTATAAATGACATTTTGCATCACAGTATAGTAGTACCATTGTTCTGACTATGGAAATATGTAAGAATTTTTTTTAGTGCTCTTGGATTTTCTGTTCTGCCTTGTATTACAAATAACATAGTCATTTTCTCCTCTTTGAAGAACATAGGTGGAATGAAAAACAGTGGAGATGGAGCCTATGATAAAATAAACGTGATTGAATAAACATGATAAAATAAGCATGACAGGTTTTGCTTCAAATTATGCTAGAGTATTTTTGTATAGTCAAGAAAGTAACAGTTTTTTTTTTTAAGGTATGTAATTCTAAGCATATCAGTGTTTAACGTAAACTCTGGCCTCTTAGTCATTCTTTTCCTATTTGATGACTGTTTCCTTGTTAGGTAAAACTTTTAAATATGTGTTATGTAGATAAGTTACTACCTTTCCCCTTGCCTCCTGTTCTATGTGAGAATGAGACTAATGAAAATGCAATACACTTAGTAAGTTAATTGAACAAGAAAGGTCAAGTTAATGCTTTAAATTTATATAAATTAATTTTTTGAATACATGTTCATAATATTCTTAAAGATGTATTCATTGTCATGATTCTTCCAGTTATATTTAATATTTATACAGATAATCTGATTTTTTTCTTCTTGAATGTTTGCAATGTTTCTAATTTTGCTTTTGTGATTTAAAAATGAATAAACTGGGCTGCCCCCCCCCCCAAAACTGTTAGAAAAATAGCGAGAGTTCTGGGTATCCTGGAGGATATAAGATCACTGTGTAAAAATTAGTAGCTTTCCACTTCTAATTCTGGCAAAGTTTTCAGAAAAACTCTTCCTGTAACAGTGTATCTTAAAGTATTACATGGAATATTAACAAAAATTACTTTTCAATATATGCCTGAGGTAGTAGGAAAGGAAGGGAATTTCTCAGAACTTAGAAATAACAAGAAAATGTGAGCTAATTGGTGTAGGTGTGCACTGGAATTGATATTTACTCAGGTATTACCTACTGATCCTTGGTGGCTTAGGGTCTATATTTTATAGGTCTGTGTATGAAGGAATGGAGACAAAGTCTGATGCTTAAGGAGGAAGGAAAGTTCAATGGAGAATCACCATATAAAAGCAGGGACACCCAAAGGATGACATTCTTAAGTGCCCAGTGAGTAAATCTTCCCTACATTGGTAATTATGGGGACATGTGCTGGACTTGTCCTTGCTCTGCTTAGAGTGGAAAAAAATGGACAGATAAAACAAAAGATTAGACACAACTAAAGAGGAAATTAATTAACTGGGCTGTAGATGAAAAGAAAATACACAGAATGTACATAAAGAAGATGACTTGGGAAAAATGAAAGTTTGAGGGACATGGAGGATAGCATGAGAAGGTCCAACATGGGTCTAATTAGAGTTCTAGAAGGAGATAATGGAGAAAATTCGACAAAGGCAATACTTAAAGAGACAATGGCTGAGAGTTTTCCAAAATAGAACCAAAATTCAGGACAAAAATAGCATATGTATTGGCCTGGGAGGAAGAGTGATTGGATTTGAAGCATTCAAAGGGGAAGAAGGTGGAGGTATTGATTAACTTTACACTAAGAATATGTTTTTTAAATTACTGGGTAATCATTATAAGAATAGAAATGGACTTTATGATTTCTGTTCTAAAAGATGGAAAAATGTAATGAGAGGAAGAATCTCAATAAAAAAAAAGAGGCTACAAAAAAAAGTGAAGCAAAGAGAAAGTACTAAATAGAATAGTAGATATGAATCCAAATATATCACCACTGTAAATATAAATACAATATATCTCTCCAGTTAAAAGAATAGTATTCTAAGACAGGAGAATACAAAAACCAAAACAAAATCCAGACAGGTTAAAGCTATTTACAAGAGATATACCTAAAACATAAAAATGTACATAGGTTAAAAGTTAAAGGATTGGAAAAGATAAATCAAGGAAAATGAAAGTGAATATAATTATGTTAATATCAGACAAAATAGACATTAAAGACTTTAAAACAACAGTATTACTGAAGGTAAAGAATTACTACCTATAAACAAGCTTGATCAGTCGTGATATATGGAATATTCTTTTCAAGCACACTTTCAATGTTTACAAAAATTGACCATGTACTAGGCCATGAAGCAAATTTCAAAGATTAGTATCATTCAGATCACATTCTTCTAACTAATACAAAATAATTTAGAAGTTTGTAACAGAATGATAACTAAAAACGTCTACACATTTGGAAATTAAAAACAATTTCTAAATAACCCATAGTTGAAAGAAGAAATAATAATGAAAATAAAAATTTTGGGGATAAAGCTAAAGTAATGTTTAGAGAAAAATGAATATTCTTAAGGGGCTGGCCCCGTGGCCGAGTGGTTAAGTTCGCGCGCTCCGCTGCAGGCGGCCCAGTGTTTCGTCGGTTCGAATCCTGGGCGCGGACATGGCACTGCTCGTCAGACCACGCTGAGGCAGCGTCCCACATGCCACAACTAGAGGAACCCACAACGAAGAATACACAACTATGTACCGGGGGGCTTTGGGGAGAAAAAGGAAAAAATAAAATCTTTAAAAAAAAAAAAAAAAAATGAATATTCTTAAGTATTTATATTTAAAAAAGAAGACAGATTAAAAAAATGAGCTAACTATTTAACTTAAGAAGTTAGGACATTGCAATAAACTCACAGAAAGTTGCAAGAAGGAAGTGATTATGAGCAGAAATTAATGAACTTGAAAACAATGATACAGTAGAGATGACCAACAGAACTAAAAATTGGTTTTTTGAAAAGACTAAAAAATTAGACAAGTGCCTGGCAAGGTAGAGTGAAAACCCCCCGCCCAAAACCAGAAGACCTGTAAATATGTTGGAAATAAAAAAGAGACTTCACAGATACAAGTGTGGGTTTCAAATAGAAGAAAATGTTTGTACAACTTTATGCAAATACATTTGAAATAGGCAATTCCTAGAAAAATGTATATCACCAAAATAGATTCAGGAAGAAATAAAAAAATGTAGATTATTCCATACCTATTAAAGAAATGGAATCAGTAGTTAAAAATGTTCTTGCCACAAAAGTAGCAAGCCAACACTCAAGAAACTAATAATTCTTATCTAATAATGCGAATTCATTCATGGAATAGAAAAATATTTAATACTTCCCAATTTAGTTTATCAGGTTAGTAAAACCTTAGAAGGATAGAATGAAAAGAGAAAATTATAGGCCAAACTCCCAGTTAATGTATGTAAAAACTCTTAAGCAAATATTAGCAAACCAAATTCAGCATTGTATAAAACAACTATATTGTAAATAAATTGGTTTTAATCCAGGGAAGCAAGTTTGGTTTCAACATTAGAAAAAATTTGTTAATGTAACTCACCATTTTAGCAGATTAAAGGAGAAAAAGTATATGATAATTCAGAAAGATACTGAAAAGCATTTTATAAAACCCAACAACCATTTACGATCAAAACTCTTCTTGAATTAGGAGTAAAAGAGAATTTTATTTAACCTGATATCATGTATCTCTAAAAAATATATAGCAAGACTCATAGTCATTGGTGAACTGTTAAAAGTCTTCCACTTAAAATTAGGAATGAGAAGGAGGTCTGGTATCACAGCTTTTATTTAACATCCTGCAGACACCTGCAGACGCCTGCAAAATAAATCTGCATGCTAACACTCATGAATATGGAATTGAATAGAAGGATAAGCTGCCGTTTTTTGCAGAAAATATCATTATTTACATAGAAAATTTAACTAAAACCTTTAGGTAAATTATTAAAATGAATAAGGGATTTTAGCAGGGTTGCTAGATATAAGATTAATATATGAGAAAATTAAATTCTTTGTACCAGTATTAAAGAGTTAGAAAATGCAATTTCAAAAAAGATACGAATAGCTTCAGAAATACAGGGCACAGGGCTGGCCTGGTGGTGTAATGGTTAAATTCACGCGCTCCTCTTCTGTGGCCCACGATTTGCAGGTTTGGACCCAGGCGTGGACCTAGCACCTCTTGTCAAGCCACGCTGTGGTGGCATCCCACATAAAATAGAGGAAGATTGGCATAGATGTTAGCTCAGGGCCAGTCTTCCTCACACACACACAAAAATTACAGGGAAGTTGGGAACAAATCCAACAAAACACATAGAAATCTTATGCAGAAAAAAATTCTAAAATTTTATTGAAAGATTTTAAAGATGTCAGTAAATGGAGAAACAAATGATATTCATGGATAGAAAGACTAAAATTTATAAAGATGTCTTTATAAAATCCTAGTTCTTCCTAACAGTCTCACAAATTCAATCAAAATCCTATCTGTGGAAAGTGACCAAGTTGAATGTACAATTTATGAAGACGAGCAAAGGGCCATGAATAGGTAAGACACTCCTGAAGAGAGAGAACCAGGTAGGGGACTTGCTCTGTCAGATGGAAGGACTTATTGTAAAGCTAGCATATATACCCTGTTTGGTATTGGCTCAAGGATAGACAAATAAACTAGTGCAACCGAATAGAGAGCCCAGAAACATACTTACACATATATGGAAATCTGATTCATTTCAGAGCTGGCAGTGCAGATTATTGATGGTGGGACAATTTATTATCCACATGAAAATAAAAAGAAAATGGATCCTTACACCATATGCAGAAATTAATTCCAGATGATGTAAGGACTTAAATGTGAAAAATGCAAAACTATTAAGGGATTAGAAGACAATATAAGAGAATATCTCAATGAAAATAAATTAGTAAAGTGTTTCTTAAAGGACAAACCATAAAGGAAAAAATTGGTTAATGTAGTTACATAGAAAGTAAGAACTTCTGTTATTTAAAAGATAGTGTAGAGGGTCTTGCAAAGGCTTATTCAAGATGATGAACTTACGGGCTGGCCCGGTGGTGCAGTGGTTAAGTGCGCACATTCCGCTTCGGCGGCCTGGGGTTTGCTGGTTCGGATCCCAGGTGCGGAAATGGCACTGCTCGGCAAACCATGCTGTGGTAGGTGTCCCACATATAAAGTTGAGGAAGATGGGCCCGGATGTTCGCTCAGGGCCAGTCTTCCTCAGCAAAAAGAGGAGGATTGGCGGCAGATGTTAGCTCAGGGCTAATCTTCCTCAAAAAAAAAAAAAAGATGATGAACTTAAATGCCTAGTGCATTTGATTAATGTATTTGATATTTACACAACTGAAAGATAGTTTAGCAAGAAACTGCTAATAAATACATAGAAAATGAAGGAAACACACACACGCTCCACAAAGATCTTCCTACCACCAATTCAGGGAGACAAAAGAAAAATAATCATATCGTATGCTGTGTTGGTCAGCTATTAATAACATTTACATATTACCTAATAAAAATTGATATAATTACATTGGATGAGTGCATGAAAAGCGTGCCTGTTTTTGTGAAAAAGAGCTAAATCCTATAACATTTTATGAGATAACTAAAAACCGTCAAACTTTGAATAAGGTTAATAGATTAGTTAATCATATTGTATCAATGTTAATTTCTTGGTTATGATAATTGTGCTATGAGTCATGTAAGACGTTAACATTAGGGAAAGCTGGATGAAGGGCATATGAGGACTCAGTACTATTTCTGCAACTTTCTCTAAGTTTCAGATTAATTTGAAAGAAGTTAAAAAATCAGTTGAGTTGAGAGTTGTTGGCTTTGGGGAGTGAGCAATGGGAGAGTTGGGGGATTACTGACTTTCAGTAACAATTTTTTAGTACAACTTAGACTCTAGATTAGTCTCTAATCTGTGTGCATATGTAGTTGAAGAAAAGAGAAACTAGTGCAGAGCACAATAGAGAAAAGTTACCACTCTGAAAATTTAAGTTGGATGCTTTGGAAAGAATTGACAAATTTATGTGGAAAAAATATTGCTATCAAATTAGGTATAGGGGAGATTGAGCTTGTTGACATTAAAGAGGGAAACCATAAAAACTATATATGTACTCTTATATTTTATTTTAGCTTAAAACATGAAAATGTACACTTATTCACTAATCTTTTAATGAAGGATCATGGCTTTTTCTTTGAATAGAGATCCAATGAATACAGTCCAGCAATGGACTTCTTGTATACATCATGACTATATGTTTTATTTACAATTTTCAATTTCATTCTCTTTAGAGAGGAGAAAGCACCTAAAGAACATATAATGAAATTTGAATACATAATTCTGTTAGGTTTTTGTGAGTTTGTCCTAAACTTTTAGCTCAATACTAGTCCATATTGTGTGAGTTAAGAGGGCTTCTACTGTACTTTGTTATGGTGGAGAAGTAAGGTATGGTAGCAAGAACAAGTGAGGATGTAACTGCACAGATAGTTTGACAAAAGAAACTATATTTTATAGTAACCTTTTATTGACTGTGTAAAGTGTATTTTCTTTCGTTCTTTCTTTTTGGTGAGGAAGATTGTCCCTGAGCTAACATCTGTTGCCAATTTTCCTCTTTTTTTTTGAAGAAGATTGTCTCTGAGCTAACATGTATGCTAGTCTTCTTCTATTTTGTATTTGGGATGCCACAACAGCATGGCGTGATGAGCGGTGCATAGGTCTGCACCTGGGGTCCAAACCTGCAAACCCCGGGCCACCAAAGCAGAGCACATGAACTTAACCAGTATGCCAACAGCTGGCCCGTTAAGTGTATTTTCTCTTTTTTGTAATTGAGCATAAGCAGTAGGTTGTTTTTCTCTTGAGATTAATGCAATTTCTTGTCTCAGGTTACAAAGTAGAGTTTTTTTTCCTCTTTTTTTATTGTGATAAAATATACGTAACATAAAATTTACCATCTTAACCATTTTTAAGTATATAGTACCATGATAAAATATACGTAACATAAAATTTACCATCTTAACCATTTTTAAGTATATAGTACCATGGTATTAAATGCATTCATAATGTTGTGCAACCAACCATTGGTGAAATGTTACCACCAACCATCCGCATAGCTCTTTTCATCTTTAAAATTGAAACTTTATACCCATTAAACAATAACTCCCAATTACCACCTCTCCCTGCCCCTGGCAACCAGCATTCCACTTTCCGTCTGTGTGATTTTGACTCCTCTAAGTATCTCATTTAGGGGAATCAAACAGTATTTCTCTTTTTGTGACTGGCTTATTTCACTTAGCATAATGTCCTAATGGTTCATCCATGTTGTAGCATGTCAGAATTTCCTTCCATTCTAAGGCTGTATAATATTTCATTTTATGTATATATGTGTGTGTGTATATATATATATATATATATATATACCACATTTGCCTTATCCACTCATCTTTCAATGGACATGTGGGTTCCTTTCATGTTTTAGCTATTGTGAATAATGCTGTTATGAACATGAGTGTACAAATATCTCTTGAAGACCCTGAGACCTCGTTTTCAATCATTTTTGGGTATGTACCGAGAAGTGGAATTGCTGGATCATATGGTAATTCTATTTTTAATTTTTTTAAGGAACTGCCATATTGTTTTCCATAGCATCTGTACCATTTTACATTCCCACCAAAAGTGCACAAGGGTCCAATTTTTCCATATTCTCACCAACACTTGTTATTTTCTGTTTTTTTTTTAATGGCGGTCATCCTAATAGGTGTGATGTAATATCTCAGTGTAATTTTTTTTTATTGTGGTAACATTGGTTTATAACATATAAATTTCAGGTGTACATCATTGTATTTCAATTCCTGTGTAAATTACGTCATGTTCACCACCCAAAGACTGATTATAGTCCATCACCACACATTTGTGCCTAATCACATCTTTTGCCCTTCTCCCTTCCCACTTCCCCTCTGGTCACCAATCCAATCTCTGACTCTATGTGATTGTTTTTCATTGTTTTTATCTTCCACTTATGAGTGAGATCATAGGATATTTGACTTTCTCCCTCTGACTTATTTCCCTTAGCATAATATCCTCAAGGTCCATCCATGTTGTCACAAATGGCTGGATTTCATCATTTCTTATGACTGAGTAGTATTCCATTGTGTATACATAGCACATCTTCTTTAGCCATTTGTCCCTAGATGGACACCTAGGTTGCTTCCAAGTCTTGGCTATTGTGAATGATGCTGCAATGAACATAAAGATGCATGTATCTTTATGCATTTGTGTTATCATGTTCTTTGGATAAATACCCAGCAGTGGAATAGCTGGATTGTATGGTAGTTCTATTTTTAATTTTTGGAGGAATGTCTATACTGTTTTCCATAGTGGCTGCACCAGTTTGCACTCCCACCAGCAGTATATGAGAATTCCCGTCTCTCCACATCCTCTCCAACACTTGTTTCCTGTTTTGTTAATATAGCCATTCTGATGAGAGTGAGGTGATATCTCCTGGTAGTTTTGATTTGCATTTCCCTGATAGTGATGTTGAACATCGTTTCACGTACCTGTTGCCCATGTGTATATCTTCTTTGGAGAAATATCTGTTCAGATCTTCTGCCCATTTTTTAATTGGGTTGTTAGTTTTTTTTTTGTTGACATATATGAGTTCTTTATATATTTTGGATATTAACCCTTTATCAGGTATATAGTTTGAAAATATCTTCTCTCAATTGTTAGGTTGTTTTTTCATTTTTTGATGGTTTCCTTTGCTGTGCAGAAGCTTTTTAGTTTGATGTGGTCCTATTTGTTTTATTTTTTCTATTGTTTCCCTTGCCCAGTCAGACATGGTACTTGAAAATATCCTGCTAAGACCAATGTCGAAGAGCGTACTGTCTAGGTTTTCTTCTAGAAGTTTAGTGGTTTCAGATCTTACATTCAAGTCTTTAATCCATTTTGAGTTAATTTTTGTGTTTTGTGTAGGATACTGGTCTGCTTTCATTCTTTTGCATGTGGCTGTCCAGTTTTCCTAGCACCATTTATTGAAGAGACTTTCCTTGCTCCTTTGTATGTTTTTGGCACCCTTGTGAAAAATTAGCTGTCCATGTGTGAGTTTATTTCTGGGCTCTCGATTCTGTATGTCTGTTTTAGTGCCAGTACCATGCTGTTTTGGTTACTATATCTTTATAGTATATTTTGAAGTCAGGGAGTGTGATACCTCCAGCTTTGTTCTTTTTTCTCAGGCATCCTTTGGCTATTTGGCTATTACGTTGTTCCATATAAATTTTAGAATTCTTTGTTCTATTTCTGTGAAAAATGTTGTTTGAACTTTGATAGGGATTGTGTTGAATCTGTAGATTGCTTTCGGAAGTATGAACATTTTAAATATGTTAATTCCTCCAGTCTAAGAGCATGGAATATCTTTACTTTTCTTTTTGTCGTCTTCAATTTCTTTCAGCAATGTTTTACAGTTTTCAGCGTACAGATCTTTCACCTCTTTGGTTAAATTTATTCCTAGGTCTTTTATTCTTTTTGTTGCAATTGTAAATGGGATTATAGTCTTAATCTCTCTTTCTGCTACTTTGTGGTTAGTGTATAGAAATGTAACTAATTTTTCTATGTTGATTTTGTAGCTGCAACTTTACCTTATTCATTTCTTTTCTTAAAAGATGGGCTCCTGAGCTAACATCTGTTGCCAATCTTCTTTTTCTGTCTTTCTTCTTCTCCCCAAGGCCCCTGAGTACATACTTCTATATTCTAGTTATGAGTGCCTCTGACTGTGCTATGTGGGATGCCACCTCAGCATGGCTTGATGAGCGGTGCCATGTCCGTGCCTGGGATCTGAACTGGTGAAACCCTCGGCCACCAAAGCGGAGCATGTGAACTTAATTACTTGACCATGGGGCCGGCCCCCCATATTCATTTTTTATTTCTAAAGGTCTTTTGGTGAATTTTTTGAGGCTTTCTATGTATAAAATCATTTCATCTGCAAATACTGACAGTTTCACTTCTTCCTTTCCAATTTAGATCCCTGTTATTTGTTTTCTTGCCTAATTGTTCTGGCTAGGACTTCCAATACTATGTTAAATCACAGTGGTGAAAGTGGGCATCCTTGTCTGGTTCCTGTTCTTAGAGGGATAGCTTTCTGTTTTTCTCCACTGAGAATAATATTACCTGTGAGTTTGTCATATATGGCCTTTATTATGTTGAGATACTTTCCTTCTATACCCATTTTATTCAGAGTTTTTATCATAAATGGATGTTGTTTCTTGTCAAATGGTTTCTCTGCATCTATTGAGATGATCATGTGATTTTTTCCTTCATTTTGTTAAAGTGGTGTATCATGTTGATTGATTTGTGGCTGTTGAACCATCCCTGCATCCCTGGAAGAAATCCCACTTGATCATGGTTTATGATCTTTTTAGTGTGTTGTTGTATCGATTTGCTAGTATTTTGTTGAGGATTTTTCCATCAATGTTCATCAGTGATATTGGCCTGTAATTTTCTTTTTTTGTGGTGTCCTTGTCTGGTTTCACTATCAGGGTAATGTTGGCTTCGTGGAGTGAGTTAAGAAGCTTCCTGTCCTCTTCAATTTTTTGGAGGAGTTTGAGAAGGATAGGTATTAAGTCTTCTTTGAGTGTTTGGTAAAATTCACCAGGGAACATGTCTGATCCTGGACTTTTATTTTCTGGGAGGTCTTTGATTACTGTTTCTATCTCCTTACTGGTGATTGGTCTCTTCAAATTCTTTTTTTTTTTTTTTAAAGATTGGCACCTGAGCTAACATCTGTTGCCAATCTTCTTTTTTCTTTTTAAATTTTCCTTCTTCTCCCCAAACCTCCCTAGTACATAGTTGTATATTCTCGTCGTAGGTCCTTCTGGTTGTGCTATGTGGGTCACTGCCTCAACATGGCCTAATAAGCGGTGCCATGTCCGCATTCAGGATCTGAACCAGCGAAACCCTAGGCCGCCAAAGTGGAGTACGTGAACTTAACCACTTGGCAACGGGGCTGGCTCCTCTCTATTTCTTTCTTTTTTCTTTTTTTTAAAGATTGACACTTGAGCTAACAACTGTTGCCAATCTTCTTCTTTTTTTTCCCTGATTTTTTTCCTCCCCAAATCCCCCCAGTACATAGTTGTATATTTTAGTTGTGGGTCCTTCTAGTTGTGGCATGTGGGACGCCGCCTCAACATGGCCTAACGAGTGGTGCCATGTCTGTGCCCAGGATCTGAACCCTGGGCCGCTGAAGCGGAGCGCACGAACTTAACCACTCGGCCACGGGGCCGGCTCCTCTCTATTTCGTCTTGATTCAGTTTTGGAAGGTTGTATGATTCTAAGAATTTATCCATTTCTTCTAGATTATCCAATTTGTTGGCATATAGCTTTTCATAGTATTTTCTTATAATGTTTTGTATTTCTGAAGTGTCCATTGTAATTTCTCCTCTTTCATTTCTGATTTTATTTATTTGAGCTTCTCTCTTTTTTTTATGAGCCTAGCTAAAGGTTTGTCAATTTTGTTTATCTTTTCAAAGAACCAGCTCTTGCATTTCATTGATTTTTTATTTTTATTTTTTAGACTCTATTTCATTTATTCCTGCTCTGATTTTTATTATTTCCTTCCTTCTACTCATTTTGGGCTTTGTTTATTCTTCTTTTTCCAGTTCCTTTAGGTGCATTGCTAGATTGTTTATTTGAGATTTTTCTTGTTTGTTGAGGTAGGCCTGTATTGCTATCACCTTCCTTCTTAAAAACACTTTTTACTGTACCCTATAAGTTTTGGCACGTTGTATTTTCATTTTCATTTGTCTCCAAGTATTTTTTGATTTCTCTTTTGATTTCTTCATTGACCCAACCCTTGTTCAGTAGCATTTTGTTTAATTTCCACCTATTGTGGATTTTCTCATTTTCTTCTTATAGTTGATTTCTAGTTTCATACCGTGGTGGTCAGAAAAGATGCTTGGAATTATTTCAATCTTCTTAAATTTATTCAGACTTGTTTTGTAGCCTACTATGTGATCAGTCCTGGAGAATGTTCTATGTACATTTGAAAGAACATGTGTTCTGCAGTTTTTGGATGGAATATTCTGTATATATCTACTAAGTCCATCTGGTCTAATGTGTCATTTAAGGCCAATGTTTCCTTCTTGATCTTCTCTTTGCATGATCGATCTTGGTGTAAATGGAGTGTTAAAGTCCCCTACTATTATTGTGTTACTGTCTATTTCTCCTTTTATGTCTGTTAATAATTGCTTTATATATTTAGGTGCTTCCTATATTGGGTGCATAGATATTTACAAGTGTTGTATCCTCTTGTTGGATTTTTCCCTTTATCATTATGTAGTGCTTTTCTTCCTCTCTTGTTACAGTTTTTGTTTTAAAGTCTATTTTGTCTGATACAAGTATTGCTACCCCAGTTTTCTTTTCATTGCCATTTGCATGGAGTATCTTTTTCCATCTACTCACTTTCAGTTTGTGAGTGTCTTTAGGTCTGCACTGTGTCTCTTGTATGCAGCATATACGTGAGTCTTACGTTTTTATCCAATCAGCCACCCTTTGACTGGAGCATTTGGTCCATTCACATTTAAAGTAGCTATTGCTAAGTATGTACTTATTGCCATTTTGTTACTTTTCTTCTGAGTGTTTCAGTAGTTCTTTTCTGTTCCTTTCTTCTTCTCTTGCTCTCTTTTCTTGTGGTTTGATGGCTTTCTTTAGTATTGTTTGGCTTCCTTTCTCTTAATTTTTTGTGTATTTATTTTAGGTTTCTGATTTGTGACTACCATGAGGTTCATCTATAATAACCTATGTATATAGCAGTCTGTATTAAGTTGATGGTCTCTTTAGTTTGACCTCTTTCTGAAAGCTCTACTCTTTTACTCCCCTCCTCCCACATTTTGTGTTTTTGATATCATATCTAACTTCTCTCTTTGTGTGCATCTATCTGTTAACTTCTTATCATGGAAATAGGTAATTTTAGTACCTTTGTCTTTTGACCTTCATATTATCTTCATGAGTGGTTGATCTGCTACCTTTACTGTATTTTTGACTTTACCAGTGATTTTATTGCCTTGTTTTAAAAGTTGTGCTTTTTTGGTGAGGAAGATTGGCCCTGAGCTAACATCTGCTGTCAGTCTTCCTCTCTCTCTCCTTGTTTTTCTCCCCAAAGCCCTTGTACATAGTTGTGTATCCTAGTTGAAGGTCATTCTCGTTCTTCTCTGTGGGATGATGCCACAGCATGGCCTGATGAGCAGTGCTTAGGTCTGCGCCCATGATCGAGATCAGGGAACCCTGGTCTGCTGAAGCAGAGTGTGTGAACTTAACTACTTGACCATGGGGTCAGCTCCTTTTTTTTTTTTTTTTTTTTTAATACTTTTTGTATTCCTCTTTGCGGTCTTCTCTTTCTAACTCAAATAAGTTCCTTTAGCATTCCTTTAAAACTGATTTCTTGGTGATAAACTCCTTTAATTTTTGCTTGTCCAGGAAACTCTTTATCTCTTCTTCCA
This sequence comes from Equus caballus, assembly GCF_041296265.1. Classification (NCBI taxonomy): domain Eukaryota; kingdom Metazoa; phylum Chordata; class Mammalia; order Perissodactyla; family Equidae; genus Equus; species Equus caballus. The sequence goes on from NC_091684.1 coordinate 182,627,048, forward strand.
TTCTGAATGATAACTGCTGGGTAGCGTATTCTTGGTTTTAGGTTATTTCCTTTCACCACTTTAAATACATTGTTCCACTCCTTTCTAGCCTGTAAGGTTTCTGCTGATAAGTCACCTGATAGCCTTATGAAGTTTCCTTTGTATGTAATTTGTTACCTTTCTCTTGTGGTCTTTAGGGTTCTCTCTTTATCTTTAATTCTTGACATCTTAATTATAACGTGTCTTGGTATGGGCCTCTTTGGGTTTATCTTGTTTGGTGTTCTCTGTGCTTCCTGTACCTGGATGTCTATTTCTTTCCTTACGTTAGGAAAGTTTTCAGCTATTATTTTTTCAAATAGATTCTCTGTCCCTTTGTGTCTATCTTCTCCTGGGACACCTATAATATGAATGTTAGTGTGCTTGCTGTTGTCCCAGAGGTCCCTTAGACTGTTGTCATTCTTTTCAATTCTTTTTTTCTTTTTGGCTTGGTTGATTTCATGTAGTCTTTTCCAGCTTGCTGATCTATTCTTCTGTATCATCTACTCTGCTATTGAGTCCCTCTAGTGAATTTTTCATTTCCAGTATTGTATTCTTCATTTCCGATTGGTTCTTTTTTGTTTTCCAATTCTTTGTTGACGTTCTCATTGAGTTCATCCATTCTTCTCCCATGATCAGTGAGCAGCTTTATGACTTTTTGTTTGAACTCTTTGTCAGGTAGATTGTTTATTTCTGTTTCATTTAGTTCTTTTTCTGAGGTTTTGTTCTTTTCCCTGACTTGGAAAGTATTCCTTTGCCTCCTCACTTTGCTTCTTTCTCTGTGCTTTCTCAGAACTCCAATTGCATCTACTAGCATCTGTGTCAGCATGCCTGTACTAGGTCATAATAATGGCTGCTGCCAATGTCTCAAGCTCTAGAGAGGTCTCACATCTCCCTGAGATGCACCCAGAGCCTATCAGGTGAGTCCCTTTTCACCAAAGGACTGTGTGCCTTTCTTTGTAGTGATTTTAAGTTGCTTTCCAAAACAGGTAAATTCATGCATGGGTCCTTTAAGGGCTGGCTTTCTTCCCATTCTTTCCAAAAAAGCTTTTGTGGGGGTGTTCCCCATGGTGGTTAATAGCCAGCAAAGCCAGATAGTATGACACTTGTCTCAGTTGTGCTGAGTCCAAAGGATGCTTATAGTGGTAACACTCCTCCACTCAGGTCCCCCACTCCCCCAGGGAAGGCTGAGTACTTTAAGATTGCTCCCAGCTTGCTGTTACTTGCTGCAGCTTGGGAAGGTGGTTTTTTTTTCTCTCCAGAAATGAATTTCTGCCTCTTCCACCTCAGTCAGGACTGTTCCTTGTTGCAAGGGTACTTTTTATCCAGTTTTCAGTTCTCTCCCAGGGGTAATTGTTCCCAGAGTAGTTGTAAATTTGTTGTGTCCGTGGGAGGAGGTGAGTTCAGAGTCTGCCTACACTGCCATCTTCACCTCTCTCGTTTCATTATAATTTTGATTTTAATTTACCTAATGATCAGTGATGTTAAACATTTTTTCATGTGTTTATTGTCTATTTGTATATCTTCCTTCTAAAAGTTTATTCACTTCCTTTGCCCATTTTTGATTTGGGTTTTGTTTTCTTTGTTGCCGAGCTTTTGAAGTTTTCTGTATATCTTGGATTTTAATCCCTTCTATGATATGATTTGAAAATATTTTCTCCTATTCTGTGGCTTTCCTTTTTACTTTGTTGATATTGTCTTTTGACATTACAAAAGGGTTCCTGGACCTAATTCCAATGTGTGTGTGTCGAGGCTTCCCCACATTAACAAACAGTTTTTGGATGACAGCAGGTTGTCCAAGAGTTCAACTCAATTCTGACACTATCTACCCAGAGATAGAATCAGATTCCACAGGTAAAGGGCTGTGTCCCACAAGACTACCCCCAACTTCAGACACTAGTTGCAAGTCTCAGGTTGTGACCCGTACTTCTGACCAACTGGTTATAAATCAGAGGTTCCCCTGACCCCCTCTTTGGATTTGACTAATTTGCTAGAATGGCTCTCTGAACTCATGGAAACACTTACTTTTGTTTACCAGTTTATTAAAGGTTACGATAAAGGATACAGATGAACATCCAGATAGAAGAGATGTGTAGGGCAAGGTATGAGGGAAGGGATGCTGAGTTTTCATGCCTTCTCCAGGCAGACCACTCTCTCAGCACCTGCATGTGTTCACCAACCCAGAAGCTCTCCAAAAAAAAGCTGATAAGCTGTCCTTTTGGGTTTTTATGGAGGCTTAATTGTGTAGCGATTGACTAAGTCATTGGCCGTTGGCAATTGACTCAGCCTCAAGCACCCCTCCCCTCCCAGGAATCAGAGAGTGGAACTGAAAGTTCCAGTCCCTTGATCACATGCCTGGTTCTCCTCACAACCAGTCCCTATCCCAGGATGGAGTCTCCTATTGCTCTTATCACTCAGGACATTCCAAGAGTTTTGGGAACTGTGAGCCAGGAACTGTGGATGAAGAATAAATACATCTGAGCAACATTCTATTTCAGTCATCTGAATGACCAAATATATATATTTCTTATAAATCACAATGTCACAGATGCACTACATTTTAAAAATTTTTGTGAAATCCAATTTACCTAATGTTTCTTTTGTTGTGTGTGCTTTTGGTATCATATCCAAGAAAACCTTGCCAAATCTAGTGACATGAAGCTTTTGCCCTATGTTTTCTTCTAAGAGTTTTATAATTTTAGCTCTTACATTTAGGTCTTTGATCTATTTTCAGTTTATTTTTGTATATTGTGTTAGGTAAGGGTCCAACTTTATTCTTTTGCATGTGTATATCCCGTTCTCCCAGTATCATTTGTTGAAAAGATTGTCCTTTCCCCATTGAATGGTCTAGGCACCCCCGTGTCAAAAATCATTTGACTATATATGTGAGGGTTTATTTCTGGGCTCTCTGTTTTATTCCATTTATCTATATCTGCCTTTATGCGAATATCACAGTTTTGATTACCATAGCTTTGTAGTAAGTTTTGAAATCAGGAAGTGTGAGCCCCCCAGCTTTCTTCTTTTTCAAGATTGATTTGTCTTTTCGGGTTCCTAGAGATTCCATTTGAATTTTAGGGTAGATTTTTCTATTTCTGCAAAAAATGTAATTGGGATTTTGATAGGGATTACATTGAATCTCTAGATTGCTTTGGATAATATTGACATCTTAACAATATTGGGTGTTCCAGTCAATGAACATGAGATGTTTCCTTTTTTTTGTGTGTTCTCTAATTTCTTTCAGGCATGTTTTGTAGTTTTCATTGTACAAGTCTTTCAACCTCCTTGGTTAAATTAATTCCTAAGTATTTGATTCTTTTTTATGCTGTTATACATGGAATTGCTTTCATAATTTCCTTTTCATACTGTTCATTGTTAGTGTATAGACATGCAACTGATTTTTATGTGTTGACTTTGAATCCTGTATTCTTGCTATGAATTCATTTATTAGCCCTAACAATTTTTTGTGGAATCTTCAGGATTTTGTATAGATAAGGTCATAACTTCTGCTAGTAGAGAAAATTTTACTTCTTCCTTGTCAATTTGGATGCCATTTATTTCTTTTCCTTGCCTAATTGCTCTTGCTGTAACTTTCAGTATTATGCTGCATAGAAGGGGAAAAAAATGGGCATCCTTTCTTGTTCCTGATCTTAGAGGAAAAACCTTTAATCTTTTACCAATGAGTATGATGCTTGCTCTGGGTTTTTCACATATGGCTTTTACTATGTTGAGGTACAAAATAGAGTTTTCCTACTTCTTTGGATCTTTGTACTTTTCAAATTCTTCAAGTAAAGTAAAAAAAAAAAAAAAAAAGAACTTGGGGGCCCGCTCCGTGGCTGCGTGGTTAAGTTCGCACACTCTGCTTTGGCTGCCCGGGGTTTTGTGGGTTCGGATCCTGGGTGTGGACATGGCACTGCTCATCAAGCTTTGCTGACATGGCATCTCATGTGGCAGAACTAGAAGGACCTACAACTACAATATACAAGTATACACTGGGGAACTTTGGGGAGGGGAAGGAGAAGGGGAAGGGGAACGGGGAGAGAAAAGATTGGCAACAGATGTTAGCTCAGGTGCCAATCTTTAAAAAAAACTTATTAGATGTGTGTGTGCGTGTGCAAATATACATGTATACACATGCAAGATAAGCACATGTATGTCGTTTATATATCTATATATATGAATAAAATTGGTAGAGAAAATTACTTATTGAGGCTATTTTAGAAACATATTTGAAAATTACAGATGAATTGTTTCTTAACAAAACTATATTCCAACTATTTTTAGATGTTGCATCTATTGGCAGTATTAGTTGTATGCTTGTATAGTGTTTAAACTGTTGCAAATTGAGGTGAAGCATTTGGAAGTTAAAGAGTAGCAGTAGCCTATTTATATTTTTAATTTGACACTCTATGATAAGAAAACAAGTCAGTATGTTATATATGATGAGTTACTCTTCTAAAAGAAAGATTTTTTTTCTTATTTCAGGCAACCTAATGAGGCCCCTTTTGAATTATGGTGTTGCTTGGTGAGCATATCTTTTTTACTTATGTTGCTTTTCAGAATAATATTGACTAACTTATGTAAATTAGTTGTATTTTTGGTTTACTGTTACAGTATGTCTATGGGCTTCCTGGTTGAAGAGACTGCACCAGTTGTTTGGAGAGGCCTTATGGTAATGTCAGCCATTGAGAAACTATTGAGGCAGGTAAGAAAATTGCATTAAATATCCTTTTTTTATGGGCACACTGTGGTAAATGCATTTGCTGATTGGAGAGTTGTTAAAATTTGCATTCAGATTTGAGATATTTTACAAAAGAATCCAGTTGATAGACTGAACATATAATGAGTTATGTGGAGCCAAGACCAAATTTCACTCTTACATGATTTAGTCTTTCCCATTGCTTATGATTACTAAAAATCCTAATGTCTTATTTTATATTGTTCTGTTGCTCTGTGGAGTCTGCAGCAAGACAAGGAAATCTATTTTATAAGTAATCTGCTTTCTTTAGATTTATGGTTAATATCATTGTGGCCAATACTGAGTCATAAGGGCAGTGTAGAAATTCCTCTGATGTAGAAAAAACTTATATAAACCATGTTGCTTGTGATTTAAAATTGCTTCAGAACAAAATGAAACTTTGGTTTACTCTGAGTACATATGGGTATATGTTTATATATATATGTCCAATCAACTTTAATTTATCCTTAAAGAAGAGAACAGTTGATTGGATAATCTAAAAATATCAGGTGGGATATATGTTATTTATAGGAATAAATTTTAGTTTTTGCTTAGTAGCTGTGAATTTAGCATTAATTATGTTCTAGGTAAATATTATAAGTAATTTGGATTTTCTCTACCAACTTAGAGTGATTACCCCTTATTTATTCAGATTTTACTTTGGGTCAGGCACCATGTTAGAGGTTGACAGTTTTACTCATAGATATTTCAATATTCATTTCCAGAGAAAATGCATAGATGAAATGTCTTGAACTCTGAAACTCTTCTTTTTTCATTGTAACATCTTATGTTTCTTCTGCTGCTTCAGTTCTGATAAATGTGCTCTTTGATCTCTGGTCCCAGAATCTTTCTATTTTCCTAGTGCTTTTAAGTCTCTACTCTTTTACACTCAGATCCCATAGTGGGTTATTTCAGTTATACTCCCAACAATACCCCTTCCCTACCAACTCCTTTGTGACCTTGACCTTTATTTGTGTGGATTAACACAGCCTCTTTTTGTTGACTTTTTTTTTTTTTTTTTAGGAAATTCTAAACTATCTTTGTTCAGTTTATAATTAAAGTTAGTTGGTAGAAATTTGGAAACACCAAAAGGAAAGTTCTGATCTTGCGAGAATATTTTAAATATTTGTTTTCCCGCTCCTATGTTAGTGTTATGATTCTGAAGAGGAAATGATTCAGATTCTTCCTGAGCCTTTATGAATGGCCACAAGAAGGTGGAAATACTTCCTCCTTCCACGTGATCCGAGACTTAGAGATCCAAGTCGGTGATAGGAGATCCAGAGGTCCTGGGTGAGCATCCATGCTCCCAGCTCAGGGATGCAGGATCCCCATAGCCCATCCCCAGCAAGGTGTGTGCCTGTTCTCCTTCCTGTTCCTAAGTGTCCTTTTTGAATCTCAGGGACTCTTTTAAATCTCAAATTCCAACAGATGAGGAAAGCAGCCCTGCATTTGAGCCCCTGAGGGTGGAAGAGAGAGAGCGAGTGTGCACATGCCCTCAGGAGAGGCACAGAGCAAGTCTTCCACAAAATAAGGGAGATTAAACCAACTGTGGGAATTAATCAGTCTGCGAAAAGATTGCACCAGAAGCTCACTCTTAGATTTAGTACGTGCTTTTATAAATGAAGAAAACTTTTTGAAACCAGAGATGAAAAGATCAAAAGTCTAAAGGAGCTAGAATATATTATTTTTTTATTTTGTGGGACATTGGGAAGAGAGGAGCGATAGACTCCCCATTCCACATTCTCAGATGTCCTGCCATAACCCAGCCTCTTTTACCTACTGCTGAACGTTGTTGGAGGATATAGAATAAGTTTGTTAATTGCCAGCATTATACATTTTTGATTTCCAAATTCAGCCATGCTCTGAACACTTTAGGCATCTAATGTTATTCATTTTTTTTCTCAATGTTTATCAAATGCTCAGCTTAAAAAATATTTGGAGAATTTGGTAGTCTGGCAGAGGACCTAGTGGAGATTTGGAGATTTGGCTCTCTGACACATAAATTATATAAAAGTCAGTTTACTCTAATAAATGCTGAAGATATATTTTCAGCAAACATAGGACAAAATATCAGGGTGAAAGATGAGGTGAGAAAATGGATCCGTAACTTATTTTATTGGGATACTTAGAGGATACCTAGAATATCCTCTAGGATATGAGACTGCATATTTACCTTAGAGTCTTTTTGTAAAGTCACTTCTATTATTTGCACATTTTAATGGTAACTGAAAAGCAGATATTTTTGGACTACACTGTGACCCATGCCAACCACCTAAGCTGCTAATTAAGGAGTGGTTTGTTTTTATTTTCTGTTTTGCTTTAGAAAGCAGATGAGCATTTAACATCCTTTGTGAAAATTTAGTAGCTGGATAGATGCTCTCTACAGCAGTGGATTGTGGAGGGTACCTGATTCATTGGCAGATTTAAAAACAAGGGAGTGTAACTTAAATACTGAAGAGTGTAACAAATTGTAAGTGTACAGATAGATGGATTGTCTCAAAATGAAACAGCTATATAGTCATCATTTGGGATAAGATAAATAGAATACCAGTATTCTAGCAGTTCTTCTTATGTCCCTTTCCAGTTGCTATTTTGGAGGAGAAGATGAATACTTACCAGTCTGCCATCTTGAACTGGAAGTTTGGTTTAAAGTTTTTTTCCCTCTTCCTTACAATATTTTGTTGAGTTAAACTTATACATACAGTGGGATGCACAGATCTTATATGTATAGGTCAATGATTTTTCATTAATGTAATGTATATATACCTATGTAACCATACGCTCGTGAAGATAGAGAACATTTTCATCCCCCTAGAAAGTTTCCTTGGCTACCTTCTGTTCAGTCCCCCACTGTAGGCCATCACTGTTGTCATTTCTATCACCATAAATGAGTTTTGCATGTTCTTATACTTCATGTAAATGGAACCCTACAGGATGTAGCCTTTTGTATCTGATTTCTTTCTCTTAGCCTAATGCTTTTGAAAGTCATCCTTGTTGCATATAAGCAGTTGAGTCCTTTTTATTGCTGAGTAGTATTCCACTGCATGAATATGACAAAGTATTGTTTGTTTATTTCTCTATTGATGGACATTTGGGTAGTCTACAGTTTTTGGCTGTTATGAATAATGCTACTATAGATACCTGTACAGATGTTCATGAGAGTTCCATTTGCTTCACATCTTTGTCAACATTTGGTGTTGTCAGTCTCTTAACTAGTGGGTGTAAAATGGTATCTTCTTATGGTTTTAATTTGTGCTTCCCTGGGAATCGATGTTGAGTCCCTTTTCATTTGCATATTAGATATTGTTGTATCTTCTTTTGTGAAGTGTCTGTTTAAATTGTTTACTCATTTTTTGGGAGGGGGGTTAATTTTTCTTCTTGTAACTGAGTTGCAAGAGTTTTAATATATTCTGGATGTAAGTCCATTGTCAGATATATGTCTTGGGACTATTACCCCCAGTCTTTGGCTTGCCTTTTGGTGAGCTGGTGTTTTAAATTTTCATAAAATCCGACTTATCAAGAAAAATTTTTTAATGCTTAGTGCTTTTTGTGCCCTCTCTCAGTCTTTGTCCGTCTACCCCAAGGTTGTAAAGCTATCCTTATGTATTTTTATCTCAAAGTTTTATAGTTCTGACTTATACATCTTGAATTAATTTTTGTGTGTGAAGTGAGATAAGGGTCAAGATTTTTATTTTTTCATGGTTGTGGTATAATAGGCAATATATTTGTTCTTTGTCCCCAGGTCCTGGCACAAAGCTCCTAAAACCCTTGGCATTTCCTGAGTGACAGGAATGTCTTTTACATTCATATTGAGCCCCTTTTTGAGCACATATGAGTTTATGCTAGTGAGGTACTTAGGGTGGGGCCCCTAGATAGCCTCAGCCTGAGGCTGGTCACCATAAAGACCAAGTGTTTGGAGGGTTGAAATTTTCAGCCCCACCCATTGACCTCTGGGAAGGGGAAGGGGAGTGGGCTGCAGATTAAGCTCTATAAAAACTCTTAACAAGGGTGCCATCAACATCATGGCAGAGTGAGTTGTTCCTTTTGTCTCTCCCCTCTAAGTTGCAACTAAATGGACATTTATTAAACAGCAGAGAATTCCCACAGGCACAACAGGACACCTGACAGATCCACCCAGCTGTGCATCTGAAGGTGGGTGGACTGGATTCCCAGGAGGCAGTGGAACTAGGTAAGTACCACCCTCCTGCCTGACACCAGTGAGCCAGGTTGTGGATCCTCACACAGCATCTGATGTGACTGAAAGAGGATGTGGGGACAGCTTGGCCTGCACATGAATGCTTTTGGAGGGGTAGCCCAGCCCGTGGGAACACGCACTGTGCTGTGGTGGCCCTGCTGAGGGAACTCTCTACACCAAGTGGCAGTGGCTCAGCCCCTACAAAGGCACCCACCCACTGAGCACAGTGCAAGTGAGAAGGCATTCTGCCTGCTCAGAAGGTGCTCTGTTTGCAAAGCACAGCAGCCCACAAGGCCCACCAAGTGGTGGCTCAGCCCCTGCATAGGTTTCCCTTCCACTTAGTGCACAGCAGCTGAGCCAGTCCCCTGTGGAGCACAGAAGCCCTTTCTATGGTGCTGACTAACCTCCCTGGTGCAGAGGCCCTGCCCACATAAACACAACCTGCAGAGTGGCTGGGGCTGGTCCAGGGAAATGCAGAGTAGCCCTACCTGCAAAACTTCCAGCAGACTGGGCAGGATCAGAAAACACAGCTTCTGCTCTCCTGCATTGGTGGCAGGTGGATTCAGTGACCTGATACTACCACAGATGTGCCAGCAAAGGATCAAGTCATCAAATAACATGAAGAACTACAGTAACGCTTCAGAGCGGAAAGAAAATGACAAGTCTCCAGAAACCAATCCTGAGGTCACAGAAATTTACAATCTAAGTGAAAGAGAATTCAAAATAGTTATCATAAAGAAATTCAAGGAGTTACAGTAAAATTCAGAAACACAGTTCAGTGAACTCAGGAATAAAATTAATGAGCAGAAGGATTGAAATCACCAAAGAGATTGAAACTGTAAAGAAATGCCAAACAAATTCTAGATATAAAGAACACAATGAGATTAGAAAATAATGTAGAATCCATAAAAAGTAAAGCTTATGTTATGGAGGACAGAATTAGTAAATTAGAGGACAGAAATATAGAAGTGCTTCAGGTAGAAGAGGAAAGAGAACTAAGATTTTTAAAAAGTGAAGAAATTCTTCAAGAAATATCTGCCTCAATTAGGAAAAGCAATATAAGGATTATAGGTATTAGAGAGGGAGAAGAGATGGAGAAAGGAGCAGAGTGCTTATTCAAAGGAATAATAGCTGAGAACTTCCCAAACCTTGGGAAGGAACTGGACTTACAAGTAAATGAAACCAATGGAACTCTTAATTTCATCAATGCAAAAAGACCTTCTCCATGGCCTATAATATTAAAAATGGCAAAAGTCAATGACAAAGAAAAAATATTAAGGGCAGCAAAGCAGAAGAAAATAACCTACAAAGGAACCTCTATCAGGCTTTCAGTGGATTTCTTGGCAGAAACCTCATAGGCTCGGAGAGAATGGGATGATATACTCAAAATACTGAAAGACAAAGTCTTTCAGCCAAGAATACATTATCCAACAAAACTATCTTCAGGTTTGATGGGAAAATAAAAGCTTTCCCAGATAAACAAAAGCTGAGAGAGTTCATTGCCACTAGACCTCCCTTACAAGAAATAATGAAGGAAGCCCTCATACCTGAAGCAAAAAGGCAAAGGTTTACAAAGCTTGGAGCAAGGAGATAAATAGAAAAAAATCAGAAAAATTCAGCTCTCTATCAGAACAGGCTGGCAAACACTTAATTATAACATAAAAGATAAAGGGAAGGAAAACATCAAAAATAACTATAAACACTTCAGTTTAGTCACAAACCCACAACAGAACAAAGAAGAATTTGTAACAACAATAACTCTGAAGGGGAAGAGGAAAAGGATGGAACCTCCTTAGGCTAATGGAGATAAGAGGCTATCAGAAAATGGACTATCTCATCTATGAGATATTTTATACAAACATCATGGTAACCTCTAAACAAAGAATCAGAATAGAGCCAGAAATCATAAATAAGGAGAAAACGATCACAGAAAACCACCAAACTGAAATGTCAGTCAGAAATACAAGGGAAGAGAAACAATGGAAATATAGAACACCTGGAAAACAAGAGATAAAATGGTAGTATTGAGCCCTCATATATCAATAATCTCTCTAAATGTAAATAGATTGAATTCTCCAATCAAATGACACAGAGTGGCTAGATGGATTGAAAAACAAGACCCAACAATATGCTGCCTCCAGGAAACGTGTCTCAGCTCTAACGACAAACATAGGCTCAGAGTGAAGGGATGAAAGACAATACTCCAAGCAAATGGCAAACAAAATAAAGCAGGTGTTGCCACACTTATAACAGACAAAATAGACTTCAAGATATAAAAGACAATGAGAGACAAAGAGGGGCAGTATATAATGATAAAATGGACATTCCACCAAGAGGAAATAACACTTCTGAATATATATGCACATAACACAGGAACACCAAAGTATATAAAGCAGCTAGTAACGGACCTAAAGGGAGAAATTGACAACAGTAGAATAATATTAGGGAACCTCAACACCCCACTTACATCAATGGATAGATCATCCAGACAGAAAGTCAACAAGGAAACAGTGGCCTTAAATGTAACATTAGATCAGATGGACTTAATAGATATATATAGAAATTCTATCCCCAAACAGCAGAATATTTATTATTCTCAAGTGCACATGTAACATTCTCCAAGGTAGACCATATGTTGGGAAAGAAGGTAAGCCTCAATAAATTTAAGAAGATAAAAATCATATCAAGCATCTTTTCCAATCATAATGCTATGAAACTAGAAATCAACTATAAGAAAAAAGCTGAGTAAGCCACAAATATGTAGAGACTAAACAACATTCTACTGAACAGTCATTTCGCCAATGAAGAAATCAAAGGAGAAATAAAAAATACCTTGAGACAAATATAAATGAAAATACAACATACCAACTCTTATGGGATGCAACAAAAGTGGTTCTAAGAGGGAAACTTATAGTGATACAGGCCCACCTCAACAAGAGAAATCTCAAATAAGTAACCTTAAACTACACCTAATAGAACTAGGAAAAAGAAGAACAAAACCCAAAGTCAACTGAAGGAGGAAAATAATAAAAATTAGAGCAGAAATAAATGAAATAGAGACTAAAAAAAAAACAGAAATAAGGATCAGTGAAACTAAGAGCTGATTCTTTGAGAAGGTAAACAAAAGTGACAACCCTTAGCCAGACTCACTAAGAAAAAAAGAGAAGTCTCAAATAAATGAAATTAAAAATAAAAGAGCAGAAATTACACCAGATACCACAGAAATGCAAAGGATTATAGGAGAATACCGTGAGAAACTATATGCCAATGAATTGGATAACCCAAAAGAAATGGATAAATTCTTAGACTCATACAGCCTCACAAAACTGAATTGAGAAGACATAGAGAATCTGAATAGACTAATCACCAGTAAAGAAATTGAAACAGTAATCAAAAATCTTCCAAAAAACAAAAGTCCATGACCAGATGGCTTCTCTGGAGAATTCTGCCAACCATTCAGAGAAGATTTAATACTTGTCCTTCTCAAACTCATCCAAAAAATTGAAGAAGATGGAATACTTCCTAACTCATTCTATGAGGGTGCCATTACCCTGATACCAAAACCAGACAAGGACAACACAAAGAAGGAAAATTACAGGTCAGTATTGCTGAAGAACATAGATGCAAAAATCCTCAACAAAATATTGGCAAACTGAATACAGCAATACATTAAAAGGATCATACACCATCATCAAGTGGGGTTTATATCAGGGATATGGGGATGGTTCAGCATCCTCAAATAAATCAATATGATACACCACATTAGCAAAATGAGGAATAAAAGTCGCCTGATCATCTCAATAGATGCAGAGAAAGCATTTGACAAGCTCCAACATCTATTTATGATTAAAAAAAAACTCTGAATAAAATGGGTATAGAAGGAAAGCACTGGGGCCGGCTCTGTGGGCAAGTGGTTAAGTTCGCGCGCTGCGCTGCAGTGGCCCAGGGTTCAAATCCTGGGTGCGGACATGGCACCACTCGTCAGGCCACATTGAGGCGGCATCCCATATCCCACAACTAGAAGAACCTGCAACTAAGATATACAACTATGTACAGGGGGCGTTTGGGGAGATAAAGCAGGAAAAAAAAAAAAAGATTGGCAACAGTTGTTAGCCCAGGTGCCAATCTTTAAAAAGAAAAAAAAAAAGGAAAGCACCTCAATATAATAAAGGCCATATATGACAAACCCACAGCCAACGTCGTACGTAACAGTGAAAACCTGAAAGCTATCCCTCTGAGAACAAGAACAAGACAAGAGTGCCTATTCTTGCCGCTCCTATTCAACATAGTACTGAAAGTTTTGGCCAGAGCAATTAGACAAGAAAAAGAAACAAAAGATATCCAAATTGGCAAGGAAGAAGCGAAACTCTCGCTGTTTGCAGATGTCATGACTTTATGTATAGAAAACCCTAAAGAATTGTCAGGAAACATCAACAACTACAGCAAAGTTTCAGGACACAAAATCAACTTGCAAAAATCAGTTGCATTTCTATACACTATAATGACCTAGTGGAAAGAGAAGCCAAGAATACAATCCCATTTACAAGAACAACAAAATAAAATATATAGGAATAAGTTTAACCTAGGAGGTGAAAAACCTATACACTGAAAACTCTAAGATCTTATTGAAAAAATTGAAGATGACATAGAGAAATGGAAAGATATTCCATGCACATGGATTAGAAGAATAAACATAGTTAAAATGTCCATATGACTGAAAGCATTCTACAGATTCAATGCAATCCCAATCAGAATCCCGATGACATTTTTCATGGAAATAGAACAAAGAATCCTAAAATTTATATGGAACAACAAAAGACTCCGAATAGCCCAGGCAATTCTGAGAAAAAATAAGAAAGCTGGAGGCATCACAATCCCTGACTTCACACTATACTACAAAGCTATAGTAATCAAAACAGCATGATACTGGTACAAAAACAGACACATAGATCAATGGAACAGAATCGAAAGCCCAGAAATAAAACCACATATCTATAGGCCTCTAATCTTCAAGAAAGGAGCCAAGAACATACAATGGAGAAAGGAAAGTCTCTTCAACAAATGGTGTTGGGAGAACTGGACAGCCACATGCGACAGAATGAAAATAGACCATTATCTTGTGCGATACACAAAAATTAACTCAAAATGGATAAAAGACTTTAATGTAAGACCTGAGACCATAAAACTCTTAGAAGAAAATATAGATAGTACAGTCTTTGACATTGGTCTTAGGTATATCTTTTCAAATACTGTGTCTACTCAGGCAAGGGAAACAAAAGAAAAAATAAGCAAATGGGACTACCTTAGACTAAAGAGCTTCTGCAAGGCACAGGAAATCGTGAACAAAATGAAAAGACAACCCACCAACTGGGTGAAAATATATTCAAATCATATATCCAACAAGGGGTTAATTTCCATAATATGTAAAGAACTCATCCAGCTCAACAACAACAAACAGCCTGATCTGAAAATAGGTGGAGGATACGAATAGACATTTTCCAAAATATATAAAGAACTCATACAACTCAATAACAAAAAAACAACCTGAACCAAAAATGGGTGTAGGATATGAACATACATTTTTCCAAAGTAGATATACTGATGGCCAACAGGCACTTGAAAAGAAGTTCAATGTCACTAATTACGTCACTAATTATTAGGGAAATGCAAATCAAAACTACAATGAGATATCACCTTACACCTATCAGAATGGCTGTAATCATTACCAAGACGAAAAATAGCAAATGTTGGAGAGGGTATGGAGAATGCTGATGGGAATGCAAACTGGTACAGCCACTATGGAAAACACTATGGAAATTTCTCAAAAAATTAGAAATACCATTCTATCCAGCTGTCCTACTACTGGGTATTTATCCAAGAACATCAAATCAACAATTCAAAGAGATTTATACACCCCTGTGTTCATTGCAGTATTATTCACAATAGCCAAGATGTGGAAGCAACCCAAGTGCCCTTCTAAGGAAGAATGGATAAAGAAGATGTGCTGTATATATACAATGAAATACTGCTTAGCCATAAAAAATACACAGTTGTCCCATTTGCAACAACGTGGATGGACCTTGAGGGTATTATGTTAAGTGAAATAATCCAGAGAAAGACAATCCCCATATGATTTCACTCATATGTGGAAGATAAACAAACACATGGATAAAGAGAACAGATTAGTAGTTACCAGAAGGAGAAGGGGTTAGGGGCGGTGAGCAAAAGGGGTAAAGGGGCAAATATGTATGGTGATGGATAAAAACTAGACTATTGGTGGTGAGCACAATGCAGTCTATACAGAAACTGATATATAATAATGTACACCTGAAATTACACAATGTTATAAACCAATATGACCTCAATAATATAATTGAAAAAAAATCTAAGAGAAAAAAACCCCCCAAACACCTCTTGAACATTATTTGATGAGCTGCTGGGTTGGTGAACACATCCACATGCTGGGTGGGTTTTACACCCTAGCTCCATGTGTACCGAAATTCCTGTGCTCAGGGTCTTTCTGGACCTTGCCTGTGTACCCCTTCATCTGGCTGTTTATCCATGTGTTTGTTTATCTTCCACATATGAGTGAAATCATATGGGGATTGTCTTTCTCTGGATTATTTCATAATACCCTCAAGGTCCATCCATGTTGTTGCAAATGGGACAATTGTGTATCCTTTATAATACCCTTTATAATAAACTGGTAAATATAAGTAAATGTTTCTATGAGTTCTGTGAGGTGCTGTAGCAAATTAATTGAACCTGAGAAGCAGGTGATGAAAACCTCAGATTTATAGCCAGTCAGTCTAGAAGCACAGGTAACAATCTAGACTTGCAGTTGATCTCTGAAGTGGGAGCAGTCTTGTTGGACTAACTCCTTAACCTGTGGGATCTGATGCTATCTCTTGGTAATGTCTGAATTGAGTTGATTGCTTGGTTGTTGGAAAACACACATTGTAATAGTTTATCTGTTTGTTCCAGCATTATTTGTTTAAAAGACTTCGCTTGCCCTGTTGAATTGACTAGATATGTTAGATGAAAATCAGTTGAGCATAGGTGTATGGCTCTGTCTCTATACACCCTATTGTGTTCCATGATCTAGTTTGATCCTTAGAGTAAAACTATACTGTCTTGATGATTATAGCTGTATAGAATGTTTAAAATCAGAAAGTGTGAGTCCTCCAACTTTTTTCTTTTTCAAGATTGTTTTGGCTACTCTAGGTTCTTTTACATTTCCATATAAATTTTGGATTCAACTTATTTTGTGCAGAAAAGCATGTTGGCATTTTCATTAGGATGGTATTCAACGTATAGAGCGGTTTTAGGTGCGTTGAGATACTGAGAACATTGAGTGTTCTAATTCATGAGCTTGGTATGTTTCTACATTTATTTAGATTTTCTTTAATTTCTTGGAGTAATATGTAATTTTCATTGTATGGGTCTTGTATGTCTTTTGTTAGATTTATTCTAAGTATTTTGTGGTTTTTGATGATACTGTGAATAGAATATTTTTTATCTTTAATTTCAGATTGTTTGCTGTTAGCACATAAAATTTATACTATTTAGTTTTGTTTATTAACCTTGTATTCTGTGACTTTGCTAAATTTCTGTTTTTAAGTAGTGGTTTAGTAGCTTTCTTGGTGCCTTCTACACACATGATGTTGTCTTCAAGTAAAACAGTTTCATTGCTTCATTTCCATTATATGCCTTTTATTCCATTTTCTTGTCTTATTATTGCATTGGCTAGTACTGCCAGTATAATGTTGAACAAGAAAGATGAGAGCAGACATCCTTGTCTTCATCTGGATTTAGGGGGTAGGTAACATTAAATATTTCATCATTGAGAATGATGATAGCAGTAGGTTTTCATTGATGCCCTCTCTCAGGTTTTGGAAGTTCCTTCCTGTTTCTTTGTTTGCTGCTGTCAGCAACAATTTTATTGTGAATGGGCATTGAATTTTTTCAGTTGCTTTTTTTGTCCATTTATTGAAGTGATCATGTGGTTTTTCTCCTTTATTCTATTACTGTGGTGCTTTACATTGATTGATTTTCTGGTGTTAGACCAACCTTGCATTCCTGAGATAAATTCTTCCTGGTCATGACACTTTAATTACAATAAATAATATTGTAATTATTTTTAATATATTGCTGGATTCAGTTTGGTAATATTTTATGAAGGAGTTCTACACCAATATTTATGAGGCATACTGGTTTGTAATTTATTATTCCTGTAATGTTTTTTTCAGGTGTTGTATGACAGCTATCTTGGCCTCAAAAAATGAGTTCAGAAGTACTTCCCTCCTCTTCTGTTTTGTGAAAGAGTTGGAGTAAAATTATTAGCTTTGGTTTAAAGTTTGTATTTGATGGAATTTACCAAGGAAATCTGGGTCTGGAGTGTCTTTTTATTTTCTCTCCTGGGTAGAGAGAACATTTCTGAGGGCTAATTCTACTCAGATCTGTAATTTCATCTTGTTTTACTTTTGCTGTGTTGTAGAGGAACTTGTTCATTTCACCTGAGTTGCAGAATATATACGTGAAGTTTGTTCATAATATTGCCTTATTACCTTGTTAAATAGGATATAAAATCTAGCAATATTCCCTCTTTATTCCTACTATTGGTAATATGTTTTTTCTCTCTTTTATTCTTGGTTTTTCTCGCTAAGGACTTATCAATTTTATTAATTTTTTCAAAAGATCAACTTTTGGTGTTTTAAATTCTCTATTTTATATTTATTTCTTATTTCATTGTTTTCTCCTGTATCATTATTTTCTTTTATTTTTTCTTTCTTTTGTTTCTTTTTACTTTTTTATTTACTTCAGGCTTAATTTGCTCTTCTTTTTCTAGCTTCTTAAGGTAGTAACTTAGATAATTAATTTCAAACATTTCTTATTTTTTATTATAAATAGTTAAGGCTATAATTTATCCCTAGTCATTGCCTAGAATCCTGCCAATTGTGGTTTGTTGTGTTTTCATTATCATTCAACTTGGAATAATTTATAATTTCTTTTTATTTTACCTATGGATATTTATAGTATGTTTTTTATTTTACAAACATTCAAGAATCTTTTTAATAACTTAATGGCATTTATTTTAGTGTAGTTTTGTTTTGGTTAGAGAATTTACCCCATAAAATGTCAATCTTTAAAAGTTTTTGAGGGTCCGGCCCTGTGGCCAAGTGGTTAAGTTCACACGCTCTGCTTTGGTGGCCTGGAGTTTCACCAGTTCGGATCCTGGGCATCAACCTAGCACCACTCATCAGGATGTGCTGAGGCGGTGTCCCAAATATCACAACCAGAAGCACTCACACGTAGAATATACAACTATGTACTGGGAGGCTTTGGTGAAAAGAAGAAGAAGAAAAACACATTGGCAACAGATGTTAGCTCAGGTACCAATCCTTAAAAAATTTTTTTTGGAAAGAGAACAGATTAGTGATTACCAGAGGGGAAGGGTGTTAGAGGGGGGTGAAAGGGGTAAATGAGCACATATGTACTGTGACAGACAAAAATTAGACTACTGCTGGTGAGCACAGTGAAGTCTATTCAGAAATTGATAAATAATAATGTAAACACGAAATTACATGATGTTATAAATCACTATGATCTCATTAAAACTACTGGAAAAAATTCTTTTGAGACTTACTTTATGGACCATATGGTCCATCTTTGCAGTTGTTCCATGTGCTTTTAGGAAGAATGTGTATTTTGTAGTTGTTGTGGTTAATCTTCTATAAATATCATTTAAGTCAGGTTGACAGTGTTTTTCAAAGCTTTTATATCTTTATTGATTTTTTTGTCTATTATTCTATCAATTACTGAGAGAGGAGTGTTAAAATCTTCAACTCTGGTTGTGGGACTGTTCATTTCTCCCTTTATTTTGGTTTTTGCTTCATACATTTTGAAGCTCTTGATACACAATTAGAATGGTTATGTCTTCCTGGTGAATTGACCTTTTTATTGTTGTAAATGTGCCTCTTTATCTCGGGTAAACTCTCTTGTTAAAAAAATTTTGAAGTTTACTTTATCTGTTATTAATATAGCCACATTAGTTTCTGGTACATACTGTTTCCATGAAATATCTTTTTTATCCTTTTACTTTTAACCTTCTATTTTGTTATATTTAAAGTGGATCTCTCATATACAATATTTATGTGTATTGTGCTCTTTTACCCAGTGTGATAATCTTTGCCTTTTAATTAGAGTGCTTAGTCCATTTACATTTACTGTAACATTGGTATGGTTGGTTGGGTTTAAGTCTACCATTTTGAGTTTTTTCCCATTTGTTCCGTCTGTTTCTTTCTTCCTTTGTTTTTCTTTTCCTGTATTATTTTGGATAAATGAAATATTTCTTGCACTCCATTTAAACCCTTCGATTGGCTTTTTAGCCATACCTCTTCATGTTATTATTCTGTAGCTACTTTAGGGATTACAATATGATTTCTTGACTTTTCACAGTCTTCTTAAGGTTTATATTGTGCTGCTTTATATAAAATCAATTACCTTATTACAGTATAATTCTGTTTACTACCTTCCGTCCTTTATGTATTGTGATATATTTTAAATATATATACATTATAATTCTCACAATATAATGTTATGAATTTATTTAAACAGTTATTTTTTGAAGAAATTAAGAAAAACAAGCTTTTGTATTTACCCACAAATTTGCTATTTCTGTGCTTTTCATTTCTTTAGATTTGAGTTTCATCTGTTATTTTTCTTTATCTCGAAGAACTTTCTTTAGTCTTTTTTGTGATGTGGGTCTACTGGTGAAGAATTTTCTCAACTTTCATTTATTGGAAATGTCTTTATTTTTCCTTTTTACTTTCATTGCGTATAGAATCCTGTGTTGTCATTTTTTTCTTAAGCACTTTAAAGATGCTGTTCCATTGTCTCCTGCCTTTCAATATTTCCAATGAAAAATCTGCCATAATTTCTGTAATTATTCCTCTGTGAGTGATGTGTCTATTTTCTCTGGCAGCTTGCATAATTTCCTTTAGATCTTTGGGTTCTTTTTCTCTGTCTACCCCTTAACTATTGATATTCTCCAGAACTATGTCCATAGCTTGGTAGCTATGGCCATGGACGCTGGAGCCACATCTGCCTAAGTCCAGTCTCTACTGCACATCTAATAGCTGTATGTCCTGGGGCGAAACCTCTGTGGACTTTAGTTTCCTCACCCATAGAATAGGGCCAATGGTGGCTACCTCCTTGTGAAGATTAAACAAGTTAATATGTGCAATATGTTTAGAAACTATGGTATGTGTCATGTAAGTGTGCCCTGTTGTTATTGGATGGTCAATCTGAATACAAATTAGCTGGTTTTTAAAAATATTTATTTTAACATTTCTCTAATCAGGATACATCTTACAAGTGACGGCTTTTTAGAATTCCTTTATCCCTGGCTTAAAGGCAGCTTCTTTCAGAGAGGTTTTGTGTTGTTTCTCCAATCACTTTCAACCTAAGGCAACTTTAAATTGACTTCTCTGTTGGAGTTTGGGACCACTCTGATGGTATGTATTCAGATTGGAAATCTGCATGGGTACCAACTTGTGATTCATCTTTTTAAGAAGATATTTTTCTGCTTTCTACCAGGGCCCAAGTAGAGAGATGCACATTTCTTTGAAATTTATTTCTACATTGTGGATTTGTAATTCATTTACTTTCAGGTTAAGAGAGCATAGTCCTTTGGGGTCTCAGCTTTATGAAGGGTTCTCCTATTAGATTCTTCCTCATCTTACGTGTTTTTTCTGTTTTAGTGCTTCATAAAATAATGATACATCTTATGATCAGTGGAATATTAGATTTGTTGATATTAGGTATCATCATTATTATCGTCATCACCGCTATCCTCCCAAGACATCTTTTATATTTTCAGGCTTGAATTATATTAATTATAAGAGAAGAGTAATGGGTTGGGGACTTCTCTTTGGTTAGCATTCCTACTTTGGGATGGGTGATTTTGTGGGAGGAAAAGGAGTTAGTAAAGAGGAAATGAAATAGTTCAAGAAATAGGAAAAGAACTAAGGATACTAATGTCATGAAGATCAGGTGTTTGGAGCAATGTTATCCAACATATTATAATCATCTGGGGATCTTTTAAAAATTTCAAATTTTGGGTCCTTCTCTAGACCAATTACATCACAAACTCTTGTTGTGTGACCCAGGCACCAGCCTTTTTGGAGCAGTCCCGCTGATTCCACAGTGTAGACAAGTTTGGGAACCACTGGTTTGCAGAGTGTTAAGAATGAAGATCAGTGAGAATGAAGATTAAAAAAGGGCAAGGAGATAAAAGATGTTCAGTGGCCATTTGTGATCCTTTAGAACGTGAATGAAAAAAGTCAGATTATAGGGATTTAAAAATGGATTTATGGTGAGGCCATGAGGGTAAAGGTGTATTCTGCTTATTAGATAAAATAGGCCATGCAGGGGGCTGGGGGTTGGGAGGTGGGGAAAAGGAAAGGAAACTAGGATGGATCAAATGAAAGCCCTTTTCTTTTCTTTTTAATTTTTTTGCTGAGGAAGATTCACCCTGAGCTAACATCTGTGCCAATAAGTCTTCCTCTATTTTGTATGAGGGTAGCCACCACAACAGGGCTGCCACCGAGTGGTGTAGGTCTGTGCCCAGGAACTGAACCTGGGCCACTGAAGTGGAGCATGCTGAACTTAACCACTAGGCCACGGGGCTGGCTGCTGAAAGCCCTTTCATTTGTTTTCCAAAAGGGACAGCCATATCTTTTTCGGGGTATAGAATACAATGAAGAGAGACTGAAGATTCTAGAAAATGAGAAGATTATTTAAAGAGAAATATGAAAGAGGCAAAGGGAATTGGATTAAAAGATTATATAAATGAGTTATTTTTGGAAAATAAATCTGTGGTTCCAAATTTGGTGAGTAGAATGGAAAGAAGATCAGATGAGGGAACCCCATTGAACCTGGCACTAAAAAGAGGTTGAAAAAAGTTATTATTTCTTTGCTTTTCTCAGTGGAAGGAGAAAGATAGTGAGTTTACTCGATAGAGCCAATTTGATTCACACATTTCAGTATTCATAAAAATTATCTGAGGAGCTAGTTGAAAATTCAGATTTATAGCCTACCTGTTCCATTCCCCAGTTGAAGATTTTTGTTCAGTAGGTCTGAGGGGAGGGCCAAGGAGTTTGCAGTTTTCACAGATTATCCCTGGTAAGTGACTCTCACTAATTCTGGTGGTTCTGAAATCAGGTTCAGGCAAACGATGATCCAGAGGCAGTGCTTTTTAGTTGCTGTCAGAGGAATTAAAAAAAAGAGATGAAGATTCGAGGGGCCAGCCTGGTGGTGTAGTGGTTAAGTTTGGGCACTCTGCTTCAGTGGCCTGGGGTTCGCCAGTTTGGATCCTAGGCATGGACCTATGCACTGCTTATCAAGCCATGCTGTGGCAGGCATCCCATGTATAAAATAGAGGAAGGTTGGCACAGATGTTAGTTAGCTCAGGGACAATCTTCCTTGGCAAAAAGAGGAGGATTGGTGTCAGATGTTAGCTCAGGGCTAATCTTCCTAAAAAAAAATAAAAATAAAAAAGAGATGAAGATTGAAATGAAGGATTGCTGTGTAGCAGGAAAGCCCCACTGGATGCTAAATATCATAGTTTTTTAGTTTTGCCAAGTTTTTTTGTCTGTCTTTCGCAACTCTCTGAAGCATGAAAGCCGACATGGGCAAACCCATCGTTGGATACAGGATTAGCATGGCAGAAAGTCCAAAGGGGAAAAACTTCCATTAATGAGGGAAACCTTGAAGTCAAGGCTTGATTTCCAGGAAGACAGGTTGTCAGGAGGGACCAGGAAGCTGGGAAAAATTGGAGGCATCAAATAATTGAAAATCACCTGTGATGGGGAAGAGGCGATTCAGTAGCTGTGAGAAGAACAGGGGTAAAAAGTGACAGATAAATTGATTTTGTTCAGAGAAGGAGGGACAGTAGAAAAGTTAGGCTTTTCTTTCTTTCTTTCTTTCTTTTTAATAGATGGAATTTGGAAATGAGATATTATTGAGGAAAGGCAGGTTTCTACTAAAGTGAGAAAATTGTCCAGGACCAAGGTTTCTCACAGAGGGGAGGTAATAGAGTTGCCAGATAAAAGTGCAGGATGTACTTAGTTAAGTTGGAATATCAGATACACAGTGAATAATTTTTCAGTACAGGTATGTCCCAAGTATTGCTTGGGACATACTCACACTAAAAATTTATTCGTCGTGTATCTGATATTCAAACTAACTGAGTGAGGGTCCTTTACGTTTATTTGCTAAATCTGGCAACCCTAAGTGGAAGTGATGTTTCATAAGACACAGAGGAAGGTGGGTAAGAGTCAGGTCGGGAGAAGGTAGGTATGGTGGTGGAGCGGAGCTGAGTTGTTTGAGAATAAAAGTATGAAGTAATATCGAGGGAACATTAGTTAGCTGAGAGTGGCAGGTGTAATTGAAATGAGGCGTGCATTAGAGTGGGAGGTGGGGCAAAGATTGTATTAGGGTGTGGGAGCCCTACCAGGATCATTCTTGGTAATTTGGTGAAGGAAGATGGTCTGTCAACTTCTTCTGCCAACCTCTGCAGCTTCTTCTGAAGGATAACTTATTTTTCTGGATACAGAAGCAGTACTCTAGGGAGTCTCATGGTTTCAGCTTGTCAATGTCTAGTAATTTATCTGCGTAGTTTCACCCCACCTCCTTCCAACCTCCTCTGCTAAAAGAAAGGGAAGAGACTGGTGAGTAACTATAGTATATGTTCATGAATGCATTTTGTGATGCATTGTGAAAAAGCATGCCAGGCTGTAAAAAGAGAAGTTAAACTTTATGATCAATTAGGAAAACTAGACAGATAAATGCTAGAATGTCATTTTGAGTACTGGATTTATCAGTATGTCTTCTTTTTTATTCTCCTGATTTTTGAAACAGTTTTATTTTCCATTTTGACTTTAAATAATTAAAGACATAAGCATCTAGTACATTTCACTCAATGAATAACTAATATTAGTTTTAAATTTTTCTGTTATTAGGATTCCTGAGTAGTATTTTTTTCTTCTAAGTTGTGCTCAACATAGATGTAATTAGTGTAACTCAAATGAGGAAGTCTTGTCTTTGAGTTTGAAAATGTGGAATATTAAGAAAAAATTCTAGTTATTAGAAAAAGAGCTACAGAAAGGAAAACTTCAAAGGCTAGTCTCGTGTCAGCACCTGCTGTGGTCCCGATGTAAACCCTGGAGACCAGGGGTTTTGGCAGCAGTTTCAGTGCTTTTAGTTCAATCTCCAGTATCCCCAAATGTGAAGCAGATGCCAGTTTTCTTCTCTAGGGTTCTCATAATGGCATATAATGAGTTGGTTGTTTCCTAGCAACTAAAGAAGCAGTTTCACTTTAGCTGATCCTGCAATAGGAATGAGACATTTTCCCTTGATAGTTGGTATTAGTGATTTCCCTGACAATGGAATTTCACTTCTGAATAAGGAATGTTCTCAGCCTTTGGTTTCCTAAAGAATTTTGCTTTTGAGTGTGGGCTAAACTCTCCTTAATGCTGTAATGAAAATGAAGAAAAATTTTTGAGTCCGCTAAGCACCTCTCATGGGAAGAGCCAAAGGAGTTTGATACATCATTTCTCAAATGGCATGTGATTATACAAAAAGCTATAATAGCTGTCTTTTTCCCAGTATTTAACAGGATAATTAACAACGAAATTCTTTTCTGTATTTAATGTTTGAGGGAACAGAGATCTATTAAGTTTTGGACAATGTGTTGCATAAAAAATATATGAGAAGTTTTATAACCAGTACCATTTCAGTATAAAGTCAATATAAGAAAATGTATTTTAAAATCTATAACCTACTTAATTTCAAACAGTATGCTCTACAAAAAAAATATTGTTATACCAATTATCACTATAATTCACTTTAGACTGTTGAACAATTTAATGTTTAACTCTGAATATTAGTAGTTGTAAAGCATCTGTACTTAGCTGAGTCACATCTAAGTCCTTCTTCTTTGGCATTGGTACTAGATCCAGAGGTTTTCTGACTCTTAAGATACATGGAGGCATGAGAAAATTACTTCAAACGACCTTCTTTTAGTCATTCATACTTTAAACAGTTTCTAAGGAAATTATCCATTTTTCTTCCTTTGACATTATATAACTAATATAAATTACCTTCCTTATCCAGATTTATAGTATGATATATTAAGTTCCAGAGGTGCCCAGACACTTAGGCAAAGAGATAAAATATTAAATGATGTTCTTAAGATAATTAAGTTAGCCATATCTAAATATACCAAAGAAATTTATTGCCTTGCGTGGAGAAGGTTCACAGACTATGCATTAACCATAGATGAAGTTATTGAATGTCTTCATGGTCAGTTGTGGGCATCTGACCTTCTTATTCATGCCTCTCATGATTTTTGCATCATCAGGTACTTAGCAGTTCTCATGTTTAAAAATACTTTATTAGGCCTCCGTGAAGTATTAAGAAACGAAGCACACTAATTAATTCAGTTGGACAGGACAGTAGTCTTTCAGGCACCTAAGACATAATTTTTTTCTTAAAAACCCTTTAAAAATGAAGCAAAGTTTCTATATACTATAATTCAGTTATTACTCTTAGATTTCTTTGGAACCTTAATCTGAGGCTAATGAGTCAAGTATGTTAAGCCTAGTTTTGAATTCTCCTTTCTCTTTTAAAACAATAGATTAGTGAACAAGGAAATAAAGAGAAAATATAACTAAAGCCAGTTCTTTGAAATATTTTTCTGAGGCAGTATTATCTAGTAAAATAGTTCAGTTTGATTAATCTATAGCAGGGGTTTCTTTTTTTTTTTTTCCAGTTTTTATTTTTTTATTGAGTTATTGATAGGTTACAATCTTGTGAAATTTCAATTGTACATTAATGTTTGTCAGTCATGTTGTAGGTGCACCACTTCACCCTTTGTGCCCACCCCCCACCCCACCTTTCCCCTGGTATCCACTAAACTGTTCTTGATCCATAGTTTTAAATTCCTCATATGAGTGGAGTCGTACACAGATTATCTTTCTCTTGCTGGCTTATTTCACTTAACATAATTCTCTCAAGGTCCATCCATGTTATTGCAAATGGAATGATTTTGTTCTGTTTTGCAGCTGAGTAGTATTCCATTGTATATATGTACCACATCTTCTTTATCCATTCGTCTAGCAGGGGTTTCTTTTGATCGCTATAAATGTATTCATTCATTTAACAATTATTTATTGAGCTGGCATCAGATAATTATTGCTGTACTTTTAAAATGTCATTGGACTTTTTGTCATCTTCAGCTGCAGACATTTAGTGGCTACTTACTATGTTTGGGGCATTGGTTAGATGCTGAGGACAAAAGGATGTGTAAGGTGTAGTTCAAAATTATAAAATAACACAGTTTTACAGTGTTTTATTTAAGGCAGTCAAAGTTGGAACTTAGAGAACAAGGCTGAGTATATGTAGTGTTGACTGTTCAAGTTGGTGGTATTGTTATAGGATATTAGATTTCACAGATTCATTGAGGTTCCATGTCTTGGAAGGAGCCCTGTGGTCAGCATTGAAAGAGAACAAGTTCTCAGAGGGAGTTAGAAACAGCTTGTTAATATTAATTGCTTGTTATTTCCTCCTACAAAAATGCCCTTCTTTTTCTGCTAATTATCAGAGATGACTTACATGAGTACCTTCAACTCACTGTGACTGAGTGCTTATAAATGCAGCTTTGAATATTGTAATGTTCTTTTTTTACATGTTGCTATTGTAGATATCTAAGACAGAAAGCTATTACAGATTTTTAGACTGCCACCAACTGTCCCGGTCTCTCACCCCCATAAATTTGTTATTTATGCCAAATTTCTCAAGTGTTAGAGTAGATTTGGTCAGTGTCATTACCTTACCAATTTACTCTTGTGTTCTGGTGCCTATAAATACAAGTGTAAAGATACTTTTCACCTGATAAAACTGCTTAGTGACCTGAAGGTTTAAATTGGTAATTTTGTCAAGAAAACAATAGAAATAAAGCAAAGCAACAACAGTATAAAAAAAGGAGAGTTATTGTTCCCCAGTGTCAACCACTGAATTTCTCACTTCCTGTTCTGTGTAGTTTGAGGATGGAACAATTGGTAAGGCTGGGAGGGCCCTGATTCTCGGAGCTTCGTTTCTAACCTGACACCCAGGGAAGAGCTCCTGCCGCAGCCCTCTGATTGTGTATAGCTGGGCCAGATTCTCTTCTGCTCTACATCGGTGATAGGCCTTCTTGGATCAGCCCTAGTCTGGTACCTTTGTAAGATGAAGGTATTTTACTATTCTTGGCCATGAATTCCTTCCTTAGGTTTTAGGCCTTTCAGTCACTTCTTGCTCTGTCCTAGATGCAGGAACTAGCATGTCACCTCCCCTTCTCCCATTTGGTGTATCATTAGCTATTTCTTCACCCTGGATCTCCCCTTTGGCAAGATTAGGCTTCTTCACCTATCTAGTTACATGTCCTTCTTCCCTAGAACTTTTCAGTACAGTATTAGGTTTCTCATCTCTGACCTTCGCCTTTCTTCCCAGTTCAAAGCCTTTGTTTACTTTGGATGGATCTTTTCATCTGAGTGAAAAACATGTTACAGCCCATTTGTAGGCTAACCCACGCTCTAGGAATGATTGACGCTGTGGGCTTAGGTTGCCAGTTTTACTTCCCTGTCATTGGCTCAAGTGCTTCCTAAGGAGAGGGGTGGGACCTTGTCCTGTTTTTGTCCCTTCACATTAATTTTCATTCTCAGCAGTGAACATTGAGAATCAGAATTCTTACTTTCAGAACACAGAATCGGGGGAGGGCACAGTTTGGCTGTTCAATCCAAATGGAGTGAAACAACAGATTTCATTTACGATTTTTCTGGTATCCAAATAAAGAAGTGAGGACAATTAGAGAAAAACAGAGCATCTGGTTTAACTCCAGGCCTGAATCTGGAAAGAGAGCAAGAAAGGAAGTAGCAAGAAAGAGAAAGGAGAGACAGGTAGGAGGAAATTGAAGTCATTGTTGTAATTTAACTTGGCCAGTGTCTCACTGATAAAACAAAGATGCTTAAGTATTCTTTTGTGTCTGATGACGCAGGGAAACTCTTCCCATTTCCTTCTTTGTATGTCTACCAGGGAGAAGTTTCTACGAGGGGGAGGCAGTAGAGGTCCTGGGACAGTCAGTTCCTGTAAGGACGGGCTCTAACTGTACCTCTGACAAAAGTGGGAAGCATGCAGAATGCTGCCTTGATTATAAGGAGAATTGATAAAATGCACTGTTTCATTCACTTGAAGTCAGCAATCAAAATTAGTGCAAAAGGAAGCACTAATAGAAAAATGTGCCAAGCCAGAGAAATATATTGGTCAAAGGGGATAGAATGATGTCAGACACAATTCATTAGCAGCAAAAACTAGTCAGGCTGAAATAATTTGCCTTACTAAATGAATAAATTAAAAGGAGGCTCATTACCAAGCCCTTGTAATATTCCATTTCTACCTTGAATACTTCAGAAGAATTCCTAACTTTTCACTCCTTTGTGTTGTTCACTTTATGGACTTTAAAGAATAACTTACAATGTTTTGAACAGAGTCTAGGATGAGAGTAATTATAAAAGGTAGGGCCTTGTCTTCTGTGGTCATAATTAAGGAGTCTTAATAAAGGTCACATAAGATTACTTACTGGGCCCTTGCGAGAGCTTCTCAGAGCTGGCCCCAGTCAGATGGGTGAGGGCTTACCCTATCTCCTCGGGTGCGGATGGGGAATCGTGGGTCAGAGCAGATGTGAGAAGCTGCTGGAGCTGTTCAAGTTCCAAGATTTGAACAGATCCCAAGCAGGCAATGGGAAAGAATTATGGCTATTACTGGGGATTTCATAGGATTGTGATCCCTGATCCCTTTTTATTATTTAGGCAGATACTATATTTAGTTAATTTTAAGATCCATATATTTCAAATTTTCCTATCTCTGGAATTGGAGTATATTTTACGATTAATAACATCTTGGCATCATGTCAATTTAATTATTAAAATTTTTTTCTCTTTGGTGGTGTATAAAATAATGATGTATCTTATAACCTATGGGGTTTTCTATTTGATGAGATACAGTAATTATTTTTATTGTGATTACTTTAACTGAATTGTATTTTCACTTTTTTCACAATCACTGCAGAGTGATTCCATGTTATTCATTTTGGTCAGGTATTTTATTGTTGAAAGATGGTTTTAAACTGCTGGTGGCAGTTTTGGCAACCTGTTCATCCTCTTTCATACCCCCGTCACTAATTTAATTTTCCCCCTTGTTACTCACACAGAGACTGCTAGATTATTCTTCCCAACATGTAACTCCTGTGATGTCTGTCATTTCGGAGACTATCAGTGTCTCCCTATTGCTTTTTAAAGCAACCTACACTCTGACTTTATTCATTCTTTCAATGGTTAGAGTTTAGAGAAAGAAAGCATGAAACCTACTCCTGTAGATTCTTTTATTTCCTGTGCACTTTTACTTATTGATTTTTAAAAAAATTGTTAATGCTATGTGATCGTTTATAGTTGGAAAATAATGCTATACTAATTTACATTCGTAGGTGTTTGTGTGTGTTTAATACTTGTTTTATGTAATATTAGTTAATTTTATGTTAATAAAAAGTCCACCAAAAGAAATGATTCATGGTGAATTAAAACGTCCTTTTTTTTCTTGTGTTTCTTTTTTGTATTTATTCCAAGCCTGTACATATGTCCATAAAAACAAATATGTTAGACCTTTATAATTAGTTTATTTTAGTAGAGTCTAAGTCTGGTGTATTAGTTACCTGAATGTAGAAGACATCAGATTAAATAGGTTGAATTAATGTTATCCTTAGACAATTCTATACTACTAAAACAGCTACCTATTATTGAGTATTTACTCTATTAAGCCTTATACTGTTTACCTGTATTATCTCATTTAATCCATGCAATTCTTTTTTTTTTTTTATTAAGGTTGTAAAAGTTAACATCCTTGTGAAATTGCTGTTATACATCGTTATTAGTCATGTTTTAGGTACACCACTTCACCCCTAGTGCCCTCCCCCCACCCGCCTTTCCCCTGGCAACCACCGATCACTTCTCTTTGTCCATATGTTAACTACCACCTATGAGTGGAGTCATACAGAGTTCGTCTTTCTCTGTCTGGCTTATTTCACTCAACATAATACTCTCAAGGTCTATCCCTGTAGTTGTGAATGGGACGACTTTGTCCTTTTTTATGGCTGAGTAGTATTCCATTGTATATATGTACCACAACTTCTTTATCCAATCATCAGTTGCTGGGCACTTAGGTTGGTTCCATGACTTGGCTATTGTGAATAATGCTGCAGTGAAGATAGGGGTGCATGGAACTTCTGGAATTGCTGATTTCAGGTTCTTAGGATAGATACCCAATAGTGGGATGGCTGGGTCATAAGGTATTACTATTCTTAACTTTTTGAGGAATCTCCATACTGTTTTCCATAGTGGCTGCACCAGTTTGCATTCCCACCAACAGTGTATGAGGGTTCCCTTTTCTCCACAGCCTCTCCAACATTTACCACTCTTGGTTTTGGATGTTTTTGCCATTCTAACAGGTGTAAGGTGATATCTTAGTGTAGTTTTGATTTGCATTTCCCTGATGATTAGTGATGATGAGCATCTTTTCATGTGTCTATTGGCCATCTGTATATCTTCTTTGGAGAAATGTCTGTTCATGTCCCCTGCCCACTTTGTAATTGGGTTATTTGATTTTTTATTGTTGAGTTGTGTGGGTTCTTTGTATATTATGGAGATTAACCCTTTGTCGGATAAATAACTTGTGAATATTTTTTCCCAATTACTGGGCTGTTTTTTTTTGTTTTAATCCTGTTTTCCCTTGCCTTGAAGAAGCTCTTTAGCCTGATGAAGTCCCATTTGTTTATTCTTTCTATTGTTTCCCTCATGTGAGGGGTTATGGTGTCCGAAAAGATTCTTTTGAAGCTGATGTCAAAGAGTGTGCTGCCGATATTCTCTTCTAGAAGACTTATTGTTTCAGGCCTAATCTTTAGGTGTTTGATCCATTTTGAGTTTATTTTAGTAAATGGTGAAAAAGAATGGTTGATTTTCGTTCTTTTACATGTGGCTGTCCAGTTTTCCCAGCACCATTTGTTGAAGAGACTTTGTTTCCTCCATTGTAGGCCCTCAGCTCCTTTGTCAAAGATTAGCTGTCCATAGATGTATGGTTTTATCTCTGGGCTTTCAGTTCTGTTCCATTGATCTGTGCATCTGTTTTTGTACCAGTACCATGCTGATTTGATTACTGTGGCTTTGTAGTATGTTTTGAAGTCAGGGATTGTGATGCCTCCAGCTTTGTTCTTCTTTCTCAGGATTGCTTTAGCAATTCGGGGTCTTTTGTTGCCCCATATGAATTTTTGGATTCTTTGTTCAATTTCTGTAAAGAATGACATTGGAATTCTGATTGGGATAGTGTTGAATCTATAGATTGCTTTAGGTAGTATGGACATTTTAACTATGTTTATTCTTCCAATCCATGTGCATGGAATGTCTTTCCATCTCTTTATGTCATCGTTGATTTCTTTCAAGAAAGTCGTGTAGTTTTCGTTGTATAGATCTTTCACTTCCTTAGTTAAATACCTTTATCCCAAGGTATTTTATTCTTTTTGTTGCGATCATGAATGGGATTGAGTTCTTGAGATCTTTTTCTGTTAGTTCATTGTTAGCATATAGAAATGCTACTGATTTATGTATGTTGATTTTATACCCTGCAACTTTGCTGTAGTTGTTGATTGTTTCAATAGTTTTCCTATGGATTCTTTGGGGTTTTTCTATATATAAGATCATGTCATCTGCAAACAGCGAGAGTTTTACTTCTTCGTTGCCTATTTGGATTCCTTTTATTTCTTTTTCCTGCCGCATAGCTCTGGCCAACACCTCCAGTACTTTGTTGAATAAGAGTGGTAAAAGTGGGCACCCTTGTCTTGTTCCTGTTCTGAGAGGGATGGGTTTCAGTTTTTGTCCGTTGAGTATGATGTTGGCTGTGGGTTTGTCATATATGGCCTTTATTATGTTGAGGTACTTTCCTTCTATACCTATTTTATTGAGGGTTTTTATCATAAATGGATGTCGGATCTTGTCAAATGCTTTCTCGGCATCTATTGAGATAATCATGTAGTTTTTGTTTCTCATTTTGTTAATGTAGTGAATCACGTTGATTGACTTGCAGATATTAAACCATCCCTGTGTCCCTGGTATAAATCCCACTTGATCATAGTGGATAATCTTTTTGATATATTGTTGTATTCGGTTTGCCAAAATTTTGTTGAGGATTTTTGCATCTATGTTCATCAGTGATGTTGGCCTGTAGTTTTCCTTCTTTGTGTTATCCTTGTCAGGTTTGGGGATCAGGGTGATGTTGGCTTCATAGAATGTATTAGGGAGTGCTCCATCTTCCTCTATTTTCTGGAACAGTTTGAGAAGGATAGATATTAAATCTTCTTTGAATGTTTGGTAGAATTCTCCAGAGAAGCCGTCTGGTCCTGGACTCTTATTTTTGGGGAGGTTTTTGATTACTGTTTCTATTTCTTTACTTGTGATTGGTCTATTCAGATTCTCTATTTCTTCCTGATTCAGTTTGGGTAGGTTGTATGATTCTAGGAATTTATCCATTTCTTCTAGGTTGTTCAATTTGTTGGCATATAGTTTTTCATAGTATTCTCTTATGATCCTTTGTATTTCTTCGGTATCTGTTGTGATTTCTCCTCTCTCGTTTCTAATTTTATTTATTTGAGACTTCTCTCTTTTTTTTTAGTGAGTCTGGCTAAGGGTTTGTCGATTTTGTTAATTTTTTTGAAGAACCAACTCTTTGTTTCATTGATTCTTTCTACTGTCTTTTTTGTTTCAATATCATTTATTTCTGCTCTAATTTTTATTATTTCCCTCCTTGTACTGTCTTTGGGCTTTGTTTGTTCTTCTTTTTCTAATTACGTTAGGTGTCGTTTGAGGTTGTTTATGTAAGATTTTTCTTGCTTATTGAGGTGAGCCTGTATTGCAATGAATTCCCCTCTTAGGACTGCCTTTGCTGTGTCCCAAATAATTTGGTACGGTGTGTTTTCATTTTCATTTGTCTCCAGATAATATTTGATTTCTTCTTTAATTTCTTCAGTAATCCATTGTTTGTTCAGTAGCATGTTGTTTAGTCTCCACATTTTTGGCCCTTTCCCAGCTTTATTCTTGTAGTTGATTTCTAGTTTCATAGCATTGTGATCAGAAAAGATGCTTGATATTATTTCAGCCCCCTTGAACTTATTGATGCTTGCTTTGTTTCCCAAGATATGGTCTATCCTTGAGAATGTTCCATGCGCGCTTGAGAAGAATGTGTAACCTGCTGTTTTTGGATGAAGTGTCCTATATATATCTATTAGGTTCATCTGCTCTAATTTTTCATGTAATTCTATAATTTCCTTGTTGATTTTCTGTCTGGATGATCTGTCCATTGGTGTTAATGGGGTGTTGAGGTCCCCTACCATTATTGTATTGCTGATGATGTCTCCTTTTAGTTTTGTTAATAGTTTCTTTACGAATTTTGGTGCTCCTGTGTTAGGTGCGTATGTATTTATAACTGTTATGTCATCTTGGTGGAACGTCCCTTTTATCATTATATACTGCCCCTCTTTGTCTTTCTTTATCTGTTTTGCTTTGAAGTCTACTTTGTCTGATATAAGTATGGCAACACCTGCTTTCTTTTGTTCATTATTGGCTTGGAGTATTGTCTTCCATCCCTTCACTCTGAGTCTGTGTTTGTCTTTGGGGCTGAGGTTTGTTTCCTGGAGGCAGCATATTGTTGGATCTTGTTCTTTGATCCGTCCTGCCACTCTGTGCCTTTTGATTGGAGAGTTCAATCCATTCACATTTAGTGTGATTATTGAAACGTGGGTGCCTACTGTTGCAATTTTATCACTTGTTTTCTGGTTCTTTTGCATTTTGTCCTGATGGAGAGCTGTTATTTTGTGTTATTGTCCTTCTGCTTATCTCCTTTGTTCTGGATTTTGTAACCCCTTTCCTTTTTTTGATTTTTCAGGAATGAGTTTCTTCCTGAGCAATTCTTGAAGAGGAGGTTTTGTGGTGATGAACTCCTTTAACTTTTGTTTATCTGGGAACGTTTTTATTTCTCCATCGTATTTGAAGGATATTTTCGCTGGGTAGAGTATTCTTGGCTGCAGGTTTTTGTCCTTCAGAGTTTTGAATATTTCATTCCAATCTCTTCTAGCCTGTAAGGTCTCTCCTGAGAAATCTGCTGATAGCCTTATGGGGTTTCCTTTGTAAGTAATTTTCTTCTGCCTGGCTGCCCTTAGTATTTTCTCTTTGTTGTTGACTTTTGCTAGTTTCACTACTATATGCCTTGGGGTTGGTCTTCTTGTGTTAATAAAGTTTGGAGATCTATTGGCTTCTGTCACATGAAGTTCCATCTCTCTTCCCAAGTTTGGAAAGTTCTCAGCTATTATTTCTTTGAACAGGCCTTCTGCCCCCTTCTCCCTCTCTTCTCCCTCTGGTATACCTATAATCCTTATGTTGCATCTCCTAATTGAGTCGGATAATTCTCGGAGAGTTTCTTCATTTCTTTTTAGTCTTAGTTCTCTCTCCTCCTCTGTCTGCAGCATTTCTATGTTCCTATCCTCCAAATTGCTAATTCTGTCCTCCATATTATCGACCCTACTGTTCAGAGAGTCCAGATTTTTCTTAATCTCCTCCATTGTGTTCTTCATCTCCAGTATTTCTAATTGGTTCTTCTTTATAGTGTCAAGCTCTTTTGTGACATAGCTCCTGAACTCATTGACTTGTCTATCTGAATTCTCTTTTAGCTC
The DNA here is from genome assembly GCF_041296265.1 of Equus caballus. Taxonomy (NCBI): domain Eukaryota; kingdom Metazoa; phylum Chordata; class Mammalia; order Perissodactyla; family Equidae; genus Equus; species Equus caballus. The sequence continues at coordinate 182,661,857 of NC_091684.1, forward strand.
TTTGAGTTTTTTCATAATGGCAGTTTTGAAATCATCGTCATTTGGGTTATAGATTTCATTGCCTTTGGGATTGTTTTCTGGGTGCTTATCATTTTCCTTCTGTTCTGGAGATTTGATATATTTTTTCCTACTGCGTGATGTCGTGGATTTGTGCCTCCGCATAGAGATAGAGTTTAGTCGCTGCTTCCACTTGTTGCGACTGGTGTGGGGGAGGGGGGGCAGCTGTTTAGACTGTCCCAACCAGGAACCCTGTCAGCTGTTACTGACTGGGCCTGGACCCCTCCTCATAGTCACAGTGGTCCTGTGGGGTCCCTTGTCAGTTGTGGGGGCAATCGCAACGGGGCCTCAGGCTGCTGGTGCCTACTGCACCACTTAGCTGCAGCCCACTTAGACGCGCTCCCTCCTTGTGGTCTGCAACAGTGTTGTGGGCTTTCCCATCAGCCAGGAGCAGGATCACCTATAATCGCTGATTTGTCCCTAACAGAGCCCACCAGATCACACTTGTCCACTATAGGTCCCAGCAGAGCTATGGGTATCTTCTGCAGTCTGTCGTTAGCTCACCTAGCTGTGCTACTTTTGCCCCAGGGCCTTTCTGCCTTGCGATTGCCAGTCAGGACCTCTCCACTAGTGCTGTGCAGAGGCTTTCGCTGAGGCTGCTGTAAGAACCTGGAGTTCCCCCCGGGCTATGTAGCCGTTTCACCAGAGCTCTACTCTGCCCCACTCCACTCTCACGGGATCTCTGGGAGCCCCTCGCCTCATCTGGGACATGGCCAGAGTCTGTGGGCCTGGTGGTGGCTTGTAAGCTGCTGCCTTGTGGGGAATTCTGCTCTAGGGAGCTTCCTGGTGTTCCGAATGCTGGGCGGCGCCTCCCTGCCAATGGCGAGCAGAGGCCCTCCCTGCTGGGGGTTGCGGGACTCTGGACCGACCCCCCGGGCCACAGAGCCGGCTGTTGGAGCTCCACCCAGTCCCCAAGCGCATCCATGGGAAGTCTGGGCACCCCCTGCATCGACCCATGCACCAGAGACTGTGAGCCCAGCGGCAGCTTGCGGTCTGGAGCTGCCCTGGGCAATCTGCCCACCAGGAGCTTCCCTTTGTCCTGGATTCTGGGTGTGGCCTCCCTGCTAATGGCGAGCAGAGGCTTTCCCTGCCGGGGAGATGTGGGACCCCGGAGCCTTCCCCCGCGCCGCAGAGCCAGGCACTGGAGCTCCCACCGTGTCCCCAAGCATGTCTACGGGAAGTCCGGGTACCCCTGCACCGAGCCATGCACCGGAGACCGTGAGTCCAGCAGCAGCTTGTGGTCTGGTGCCATGCCGGGCCCGCCAGGAGCTTCTCTTTGTTCTGGCTTCTGGGCAGGGCCTCCCTGCTAATGGCGAGTGGAGGCCTTCCCTGCCGGTGGGTGCGGGACCCTGGGGAATTCCCCCTGGGCTTAGGGTGTGATCGCGGGGGGCTTGGGTAGGGCTCTTGTCACCTGTTTCCACTGTTGCTCCACTGGTGAGTGCATACTCCTGCCGTTGGTGTGTGACGATGCTATGGGGGAGTCTGCTGGAAGAGAGCCTCCTGCAGGAACTAGGCTGTCCGGGGGTCTGGGGTCAGAGAGTTTTCACCTATTTCCACCTCCTCTTGGGGGGACGTCTGTCTGCCTTCCGATGTGTAGTAGCACGAGACTTTTAGGCATCTTGAGATGCTATCTGGATATCCTTTGTTAATCGGTGAATGTCCAATTAGTTGTAGATTCGATGGGGGAGAGACAAAGAAGACCACTCACTCCGCCATCTTGGTCCTGCCCCCTCTCACCTGTCCCATGCAATTCTTTATAATAGGTACTGTTATTATTCTTATTTTGTAACTGAGGAAAACAGGCATAAAGAGATTAAATGAGTTGGGCAGGGTCCCACAAGTAAACTCTCTTATTCCCTAGGCTGAGCTTTTAACTAAACTGTACACCTGAAGTTTTAAAAGGTTTAAGTTTCCATTTAAAAGAGTGGGAGCATACTCTTTAATATCATTTCTGAAATGCTAATTGATATTAATATATTAAGACTTTTGCTTTGTCATTTGGCTGCAGATTTTGTATTTCGTACTTGGTACATTATAAGGCATATCTGAGAGGATTTCTTTGTAAATCTCTTTACTTTGACACTCATTATTTAAATGCCCCTTTTTCATTTCACCTCAAGTGCATTTTTTGTTAATATAGATAATGTGTTATTTTGGTACAGTTTTTATGTAGGGGCAAGTTATCAAGTCTTTTTAGCAGTATTTGGCAATGAGAAGTTTGACAAACCCTTCTATATTATGATGGCAGTACCTGCAGTAATATAATTCATTTATAAACTGTGGTAGCAATAAAATGCTTTTTTGTGCAAATTAAAAAATTGAATTTAAATTGTTACAGGTATGCATTATTTGGACTTGATCACACTTCACTGAGGTATGGTGGCATTTCCCAGTTACCTAGAACAAGCTGTAATTCAGTAAAGGGAAATGGCTTTCTGTCTCAGTAATATAGTGAGGGTCTATGATATCCAGATTAAAACTCAATAGTACTTTTCTTCGTGGTTAGCTGTTGGGATATCTTCACTGCTCAGAGGAATTTCTGGGAGTAGATGACCATTAGTCATGGGTAATAGCCCATTAGTGGTTCAGTAGACTAGTTACTGTTCAGTGACAATTTCAACTAACCTCAGGTATTGAGTTCTTTTCAAATTTTTTTTTTTTTGAGGAAGATTAGCCCTGAGCTAACTACTGCCAATCCTCCTCTTTTTGCTGAGGAAGACTGGCCCTGAGCTAACATCATGCCCATCTTCCTCTACTTTATATGTGAGATGCCTACCACAGCATGGCTTTTGCCAAGTGGTGCCATGTCTGCACTGGTAAACCCCAGGCCACTGAGAAGCGGGACGTGTGAACTTAACCACTGTGTCACCAGGCCAGCCCCTCAAATCATTTTTTTTTCCTTGTGAACAAATTGATTTAGGGAGAACAGATATTGTGAAGAGTTTAGATCAAATGTGAATTTAAGAGGGCATAGTCCCCACAAGATTACCCTCACTTCCTATACCAGTTGCAAATTCAAGGGTTCCCAAGACCACCCATAGATTCAATAATTTGCTAGAAGGACTCAGAAAACTCACTGAAAGCTAATATACTCATGGGTATGGTTTATTATAGGGAAAAGAAACAGATTAAAATCAGCCAAGGGGAGAACCACATAGGGCAGTGTCTGGGGAATTACCAAATATGGAGCTTCCATTGCTTCTCCCCATGGAATCAGGAGACATTACTTTCCTGGCATTGATGTTTGACACTATGGATGGAGTCTTGCCACATAAGGAAGCTCACCTGAGCCTTGGTATTCAGAGTTTTTATTGGGATTTTGTGACATGGTCGTGATTGATTGTCCATGTGACTGATCTCAGTGTCTAGTCTCCAGCCCCTCTGAGCATGACCCAAAGCCCCCAGCCTATATCATGTTGTTACTATCTGGCCAGCCCATGGCCCCAGGGAAAGACCTTAGAGATTACTTCCCAGCGGCCGAAGTCAAGGGCCGGTTTTCTGGGGCCTTTTTGAACACAGTTAAATTCTTTACTCTACAGATATAATGTGAATAATACTGATTCCAGAATGAATGTATGTCCAAAGCTAAATTTGGTTATTAACCTTAATATGTTGGAAATACTGTTATTGAGAATTTTTAGGCATTGTAATTCAGAATGGAAATTCCTTGAAAGTATAATTGGTCTGGGTTGTAGAGTTTTCCAGCCAGAGAGGCTGCTGGGACTGGTTCTGCATCTGCTTCAGTACTCCGTACTTATACTCTTTTTGATGTCGTGGTTATTAAAAGTATGATCATCTTCTCCCTCTCTTCTTTGGTCACCTTTTTTTCGTTTGTTAAAGACATTGACATTTCGTTTTCACTTCACTTCTAGCCACCATCTTGGAGGACTTCAGAGTCCATGTAGACAATCCAGTTAACATCCTAGCCTTTTAATTTCTTCATCTTCTTAACATGAGTGCCCTCAACCTTCATTCTACTTTAGCCATCCATCCTCATGGTACACCCTCAATCTTGTCCCCTGGGAGTACTCATTTTACTGTCTTACCACAGATTTTCATCCTTTCAGCCTTCTTACTGTGGCCACTGCACTTCGGGTTCCTTGACTATCTCACTCTTTCTGCCTTTTCATACCTTTCATTTCTTTCCTAACACAGGTATTATTATTATTATTGATATATTGACCTTAATTTTGAAATTCTCTTTTCCATTAGTTTCCATAATGCTACATTATCCTGTGGTATCTACTTTTTATCTTCTCTTTCTCATTCTACTTTATAGTTTCCTTTTCCTCCACTCATTTTTTAAAAATATTAGTCCTCAACACAGGTATAATCCTCCCAATTTTATAGCCTTAGAGACTAAATAATCCTAGGTCATGTAATTAGTAAATGGTGCAGCCAACATTTGAACAGTCTAAAGCCTTTACACTTCCTCTCTTGGAATCGCCTCTGATCTCGTGCTTTCTCTTGGCCATGTCATCCTGTCCTGAAGCCCAGACACGTATGTTCATCCCAGATATCTCTCCTGAGTGGTAGATACACCCATCACATGTGCAACTTCCTATTGGATAGCTCTGCTTGACTATCCCTTGGATACCTAAAAGTCATGAAGTCCAGATTAGAACTCATCACTGTCCCACACACACCTAAAACCCCTCCTTCTTTGCTTTGACAGAGACTCAATGATTGGCACTATCATCCATGTAGCTGTTCAGGCCAAAATCTTGGGTGTCATCCTTGACTCATCCTTCTTCTTCTCCAATTGCTCATATTGATTGTGTCCTATTCTCCTATCTCTGCTGCTACCCCTCCCCCAGTGCAGTCCACCGTTATCTTTCCCCTAGGAAAGTTGTTACAGACGCCACATCTATATCCTATGTAATCTGAGATAGTCTAACTAATCTTTCTTAAATCCGGATTTTATAATGCTACCTTCCTGATTTAGACTCTTTAGTGACAACTTGTAGTTTTCTGGCAAAAGTTCAAACTGTAACTTGGGAAATAAGGTCCTTCTTGATCTGGTCACAGCTCACTCCCCACTCCCACTCTCTGCTCCAGCTGTCCTAAACTATTTGCTATTCATAGATTCATTTTGCTCTCTCTTGCCTCTAGGACTTCCCTCATGCTCTTCCTTCTTCCTGGAATACTCTCTTCTATAACTCCATATCATCCTTCAGGTCTTAGCTTAGATGTCATCTCCTTTGGGAAAGCCTTTTGTAATAACCCCTTGCCCCACACTAAGAGTTCTTGTGTGCTTGCAGTGCCTTGAAAGGGCCACACTCTCTTGTCTCAGGACCTTTGTACATGCTGCTGCTTCTGCTTTCTGTCTCTTCCCTGCCTCCACCCTATTGCTATTCATTCTACATAATGCTCTGTGGTGGTCCTACATTTTCCGTCATCACAGCTAAGAAATCCTTCTGTTTACTTTGTGGAATTTGAAACAATTCTGTTGTATTCCTATGTTTTAGAAATTTAGAATTTTGAACAATTTGCTTTTAATTTGTATCTCTTTCCCCCTTAATCCAAGCCTTCAAAAACAAAACAAAAACCTAAGCTGGTTCTGTAGATTTATGCTCCTTTAAGCAAGCTGACGTTGCCTAAGTTGAGAATCGATTATGTGCCAGAAGTCAGCTGATGCTGTTTGTGAAAAAAAAAAAAAAAATAGCGTTTGCAGCTTTCAGCTCCAGCCACTGAACCTGACAAGTTCTGACATCTCTTCTCTTGGCTGCTTCTCACTTCTTTTTCTGTTTCCATGGAAATGGACATTAGATCACAGAAACATAGTAAGATACTGGTGGCTAATTGCTGTTGCAGGTTTCTGAATTCTCTTTGCTTGTGGAATGATTATTTTAGTGACTCCTGCCACTGTTAGTATGTTGTAGTTAGGCAAAATGTCTAAGGCCGTTTCTGGGTTTGAGAGCCAGCTGATGTTTCTCAAGTGTCACTAACTAGTATCCTGAAATGTATTCCCTGTTTCAACTCTCAGGGAAAATATATTTTAATTTAAGAACTGTAATCTTGTCAGAGAGGAGCATTAGATTTCAACCCAGAGGTCTGGCCCTGGTCCCAGATCTGCTGCTGTCTCACTGTTTGACCTCGGTCAATTTCGTTATATTTCTTGAATGAGCCGGTTGCTACTACTTAGCCCTGGGGCTTATTTACAAGCGTTCCAGAGAAAAGACTGCTTTTCTACCAGTGTGTTTTAATAGAAAACATAGAAATAAGATATGCAACTAATTTTGGTTAAGGAAATCAAGCCAGGTTTCTAAACATCTAAGATGGAAAAATGCTTTCAATTCCAGCCTTTTATTTTCTCCTTCTGTAAAATGATCAGAATAAGGTTTGTCATTTGGCTAGGAATTTTAGGTTAACATTCTCTTTTTAATGTACATGTGGTTTTCCAAGACAAATACAACCTATCTTATGGTAAAATAAAGTGATTAAAATTATAGTTGAAAAGTTCTGTTCATTTTCTCTTTAGTCAAGGAAGTTATTCCATTGCTTATCTAATTTGTATCTTAGTCACATCGAGGATGTAGGAGGATTTGCCGTAGCCAAATGCCTCTATAGTAGGCTTATCTATACCAGGTCAGGATTTCCTTGTAAATCTAAATTTAGAACTCGGAAAGCCAGGTTTTGTTAAGCACAAAAAAGGGACTGGCATGTCCATATAAAAAAAAGATTAGTATTTGCTGAGCTGCTTCTTCAGCATATCGTGTCTGCTCTATATCAAGTGAACCTGAGTAATTGAAATTGAGTATGAGTAGAATAAATGTCTTTTTGCATGACTACACAGAATAAAATATAGGTTTATATCAAACTCCCACTTGTAGTTGCATGTTTATAGATATAAATCACACATGAGAAGACATTATAGATAAATTAAATGGGAAATAATCCATTTTGTACTTTGTAATTGTGGTAAATTTTTCAAAGGAAAAAAACTGCCATCTTCAACTTGCTATGAATTTAGTCTCCCGTAATGAACCTGCAGTAGACTTAGGGTCTGGTCATGTCAGACTCCCCCTGTTTGTGACACAGCCGCAGGCTTCAGTAGATTTACCACAGGCCCCAGTGCTTCAAGGTACAGAGCCAAAGTTTACTTTTTACTTTTTGGTGAGGAAGATTGGCCCTGAGCTAACATCTGTTGCCAGTCTTCCTCTTTTTTTAGCTTGAGGAATATGAGCCCTGAGCTAACATCTGTGCCAATCTTCCTCTGTTTTGGTTGTGGAACGCCATCACAGCATGGCTTGATGAGCCGTGTGTAGGTCCATGCCTGGGATCCGAATCCTTGAACCCTGGGCCACCGAAGTGGAGCATGTGAACTTAACCACTATGCCACTGGGCTGGCCCTGAAAGTCTATTTTTAAATAAAGAATATTCTATAGTTATTTTAGTATAATTAGACAATCAGAAAAAAAATGTTCAAGAAAGAAATTATAATGGCCCATTACCCCACTATCTAAGTAAGCCACTGTTGACTTTTTGGCATATTCCTTCAATTAAAAAAATTTCTACTAATATATACAACAAAATTGGGGTAATGCTATGTGTGTTGCTTAGCCTACTTATTTCATTTACCATATCATGAACATTTTACCTTGGTATTATGTAGTCTTTAAAAATGATTTTAATAAATATATACTGTCTTAAATGATTTCATAATTTATGTAACTTTTAAGCTATTAATGGATATTTAGATTGTTTTCTTACAAACAACTTTGAGCAGGAGCCTTTACACTTTCTTGATCCCTTTAGTCAATGTGGGAAGTGCCTTAATTATCTGGTTTTCCAGGCTGGTACCTCACTAGTTTTTATTTTGATTTATTCTTGTCTACCACATCTCATAGGTCTCTAAATCCCACTAATTTTATCTCCAAAAGGTCTCTTGAATTCATTCTTTCATCTCTGTTTTCACTGTGATGGCAGTGGTCGGAGTCCTCCTCATCTAACTTAGAGTACTGCAGTGGTCTCATACCTAGCTCATCTTCCTACCTCTGGTCTCTTCCTTCGATAGATTATTCATCTTATGGTCAACATTGTCTTTCTAGAGCATGGATGTGGTCATATATTCCCTGGCTTTAAAGTCTTTGATGTTTTCCCATTGTCTGCTGCATAAAGTTTAATTCCTTAGCCTGGCATTCGAGGGCATTCGTATTTTGGCCCTGTCGAACCCTTTTAACCTCATTTCTCTCTTCTCCTTTCCACATTCCTCATATCCCAGACAGCCTTCCTGGAACACATTCAGGTGTTCTTGCAGCCCTTCGCATAGTTGGTGCCCTTTCCATTGCCTAGAATGTGCTATCCCCCACCCCCAGTAATCCCTTACTCCCTTCTTTCAAGACTTCAGTTCAAATATTACCTATCCTGTAAAGCTCTGCTAATACAGTAACCACTAGTTACATGTGGCTATTAAAATTAATTAAAATTTAAAATTCAGTTTCTCAGTCATATTAGCCATATTTTAAGTGCTCAATAGCCACATATGGTTAGTGGCTATTGTATTGGACAGCACATGTTAAAGAACATTTTCATCATTGCAGAAAATTTTATTGGACAGCACTGCTATAAAGCCTTTCCTAAAATAATTGATTTCCTCCTCAGAGCTTCCATAACCCTTAAGATTAGCTATTTTAAAAAGCTCTTGAATTCCTTTATGGGTAGGTCAGGGACCAAGCCTTGTTCTTTTCATCTCTAGCACCTGGAATGGTGTGTGGCATGTAGTTGAATTTCAAGATGTGTTGACTGAATGAACAAACGAGTGAAAAATGACGAGTTTTTGGAAGTCATATGAATAATGAAAATGTTAGGGGTCTTTCAAGTCTAGAGAAATGCTGATTCCCTTTTGTAAAGTGCATGGTTATCAGTTTCACTTCATCAGTGACTCACAAAGCCTTAGACAAATCGCTCAGTTTCTCTGATTCTTTTTTTTATCTAAATGTTAGGGAATTAGGTATGTATCCGCTATATAATTGAGCATGAAGCTTGCCAGATATTGTGGACATTACGCAAAAGTATAAAGCATTTCGAGTAGATACTGCACTATGGCCTGAGTTTATATTCCATGACCTGAGAGAGCACACATTTAGGGTGGCTTTGTTTGTGCCTGGAATTCTCACCTCCTATATTTTGTTCCTTTTTCATAATATTTTTATAGGGTAGAGAAATTTTTTTTTCTGCTTTGCAGATAAGGAAGCAGAAGCACTGAGAAGCTAAGTTGCTTGCATAAGGTCACACTTAGCTGGGAAGGGACTCTTTCTATTACACCTCAGCTGCCGCTCATGTAACTGCATTTGAATTGTTAATACACTCAATAGCTCTGGGTAGCCTTGGCAATTCATTTATTTTGTAATTGTTAATGGCCAGAGTATGTCTTGGTTTTTGGTTTTAAGAAAAACCAACAGCCTGAAAAAAATATTAAAAAAGGAAATTATAATGCCCCACTGTGAACGTTTTGTGATTGACTGCTATGACCTGGTACTCTGCCTGGGCTAATGGGATCTAAAAAGATCAAGTTAAAAGAAAAATCATAAATTCTGTAAGGAGTAGAATTCCAGAAGCCTTTTGGAGGCACTTAATTACTTTATGAATTGCAATTACCATCTTATGCCACTGGCTCTCTAGCTAGTTTGCAAAAACTTCCCAAAGCCCAATGTCAACATTTAAAAAAATCAAACAGTACAATGCATGGCACAAAGTTAGTGTTCAGTGATGGTTTGTTTCATGAATGTATGAAAAATAATAGAAATACAGATATTGGTAGTAATAATAGCTAACATTGATTGTTTTCTCTTTGCCAAGCATTGTACTAATAAGCTCTTTACTTGCATTGTTTCACTTTATTCATTGATTGACTGTGGAGCACCTACAATGTGCTAGGCACCATGCTTGGAGCTGGAAATACAGTGGTGAAACAGAGACCATGCTCTCATGGGTCATACTTTTTTGTGGGAGAGATAGAAATAAAAAAATAAATAAAAGCGTAATGTAATATTCGTTAGTGATCAATTCTATGGAAAAAGATAGAGAATGATCAGGGAAGGCTTATCTGAGGAGGTGACATTTAAAGCAGACTTGAATGGAAGGAGAGAGAGTGAACCATCCAGGTATTTGAAGGAAGAAGATTCAGAGTGGAGGGAACAAGTGCAAAGTGAGCAAGGAAGCCTGGGACTAGATCAGCTACGATGTTAGAGGCTCTGGTAAGGGTTTGGATTTTGGATTTCACCTCATATATGATGAAGGCTATTGGAGGTTTTTGAGCAGTAGAGTGGCATGATCTGATTTTTGTCTTAAAAGAATCAATTCGGCGACTTGTGTAGAGAATAGAAGTAGGTGGAGTGAGAAGGAAGGGGTGAGAAGAATGGAAGGAGGGAGATCAATTAAGAGCCTTTTACAGTTTTCCAACAACCCTGTGAGACAGGTTCTATTATTTTCTCCAATTTTAGGTTTGAACACAGAGGCCCAGAGAGGTTAAGAGGCTGTTCAATGCTAGAAATCTAGTCTGTAATATTAATCCCTGCCATTTTATTATATTGCCTGTCTCCCATGAATGAGTTTTAAGAATTTTTGGCATTGTATGTTATTCCAATATAGCTAATACTATATAAATTTCAAATGTATGTTGTCTTTCTTAATCAGATTGTTTTCTTAATAGATAGCAACTTGTGAGAGCATGTATTAAATAGAATTTGTTAATCAAACAGAATTCAGTGTATCTATATGGAGAGTCGTGTAGGTAGGACAAGAGTATGTATATTCTTACTAAAAGGCACTTCATGTTAGAATGCTTTTTCATTAGAGCAAATTTCTTCTTTATGCAAGTGTTAACCACTCCAAGATTCAGCTTTGTTGTAAAACTGGTTCATGGAAATAATGGAAGCTCAGTGATTGAATTAAAATGTGAAAACTGGCACCATTTTCAGATAACATGGTATAGTTAAAGGAGAATGGGCTTAGGAAAAGAATATGATCTTGGAAAAATTCCTTTAACCTTTCTGAACCTGATTTCTTCATGTCTAGTCAAGATAATATTATCTACTTCATTGGACTGTTGTGATGATTAAGTGTGATAATGCATCTAAAGTGTCAACTATATTGCTTTGTACACAGGAGTTAGTAAATGTTTTATTCTTTCTTATTTGAATGAATATTGTAGGTTCGAGAAGAATTGTTCAAGAAAAGTTAGCAATTACTAATTAATAGCCTAAATTCTTACAAAACCTTAGTATTTTTACTCATTTCCTTCCAGTCTGAAGTACTGTGTCTCATGAAGAGCTGTCAGGCACTGGTGGAATCGTTTTAGTCTTCAGGAGGCAAAATTCAGAGATGCAGGACAGCTGTCTTCAAATGTGTGCGGAGCTGTCCTGTGGAACAAGGATTTGTGCTTTGTGACTCAAGAGAGCAGAACTGTGATCAGAGGGTGAAAACTACAGGGAAGGTTATTTTGGCTCATTAAAGTAAAGACATTTCCAGAAATAGAATGAATGCTCTATCAGTGGGAACTGTTTGTGCATAGCTACATCAGTTTTCCAGGATGTGTCAGTATCGAAGGTTTTTTAATTTAGTTGAAGATTTCTTCAACTAGAGAATTGCTAGAATGCCAGCCATGTGAAAGCAGAGATCTCATGTTTCTTGAGTGCCATGGTATCCTCACTGCCTAGGACTGTGCCTGTTACATTTGTTGAGTGAATGAATGTCAGTTGTTCTTGGAGGTTATCTGCATACTTCACTCCTCCTCTTTGCCTTAGGTTCACTTCTGATTTTGGTTGATGATTTGAGTGTTTATTTGGGTTAAAGATAAGGTAAACTATGGGGAATTGCTGCTTGGTAAGAAAACAAAGGAGTTAGTGGAGGATTTCTCAACAGCTGTGCCATCAATATTTTGGGTTAGTTGATTGTTTTGGGAGGGGCTGTCTTGTACATTGTAGGATTTTTACCAGCATCTCTGGCTGCTAAATACTCATCAGATGCCAGTAGCCCCTCTCCTCTCATTCGTGACAATGAAAAATGTCTCTGGATATTGCCAAATGTCCCTTGGGGAGCAAATTGTCCCTTGTTGAGAACCACTGAGTTAGTGAATAACCCCCTAGGACACATCTATGCAAGTGGATAAATCCAGGATTTTCATTAGATGTAACTAGAGAAAATGATGTCATTTAAGAAAGCTCATTGTAAATTATTTGTTTCAAGATGAATTATGCAGTGGTATGAGATGTATGTTGATGCCTGTGTATACTTTTGTAATGAAGAAGTTGTCTATGTAATGTTCCTGGGTTTCTACTTTCCTTTGAAACACGAAGTTGATTCTTTAGTTTTAGCTCTTCAGTAAAGGAAGGCTTACCATACTTCTTTGATGGTGGTAGAATTGTTTATGCTGGGTTTTTAGCCGTAAATTGCTTTGACAACCATTATATGTTACAGTACAAGTGTGGAGAGTTCAAAGGCAGGGGTTGATGGAAATGATGGCTTGTAACCATCAAAGACAAAGATAGCATGGGGTGTAACAGCAGCAAAGGTAGCAGCAGCAGAAGCTGCAGCTGATCAAAGATTCTAGAAGCAGGAATACTAAGGTGTTTTTCTTTTTTTTTGTTAAGTTATATATATATATATTTTTAAATTTATATTTTGGTTTTTGTCTAGGGGTATGATCGTCTCATGATGGATATAGTTTCATAAGTAATTGTGGGTATGTACCAGTCACTTTGAAAGTCAATTATTTTTAGACTTGACTGAGTTTGTACTTCTTGACTTCTCTCCCTAGTATTTATGTTGATATTTGCTCTTGTTTAAATCTTCTAAATGGCAAGTTCTATTAAATCCTTCGTGCATTGTATTTTAACTTAGTATATTTTTTTGTCGCATCACACTTTCTTTATAACCTATTTTACTCAACTATTCATGGTCCTGATTTAATTATAAGCTTAGACATTGTTGCATTTTAATATACAACACTTGCATACATATTATGATGTAGTCATTTCTAAAATATAGTAGTCTCACCAGGCATTATTATAAAGAAGCATCTGTCAGCATTTCCATTATAAACCCTCATTTATTTTTAAGGAGTTTCTGACTTGTCTGTTTCTAAATTGCTTTGGGCTGAAAGCTAGTATAGAAGTTGTCAGCTGAAATCCAAATTTTGTGATGTTATAGAGGGAAAAATTGAAGCGAGTCTTTTTGACTACTTTGTGTCACAGCATTTAAAACACTCATATTTTTAGTGTATTCAGGTGCCTTTTACTTGATATTTATTTATTTCCCATAAACCCAAGTGAGGAAATGGAAAGTGACAGCCACTTAAATGGGTTTGTTTCTTTCCTGTGTTGTACTGTAAAATTTTTGATAGTTTTCTTTGAAAAGTATTTACCAAGTAGATGCATTAAGTATTTTGTTAGAACCACCTTAGAACATGAAAGTGTCTTTATAAAGCCCACAGGAAATCAGATCCACTGTGAACAGAGAAACTTGAAAAGAATCAGCTATAATAAGATTCTAGAGATAGTTAAATGGATGAGAAAGTGAATAACTGTTTAGTGATCAAGAGCTGGAGTTCTTACTCTGCTTCTCCCTCCTTGAATGGTATTACTTTGCAATCACTAACCTGGTTGATTTCTGTCCCTCCCTCCTTTTTTTTTTTTTTTTTTTTTTTTTAAGGAAGATTAGCCCTGAGCTAACTACTGCCAATCCTCCTATTTTTGCTGAGGAAGCCTGGTCCTGAGCTAACATCATGCCCATCTTCCTCTGCTTTATTTGTGGGACGCCTACCACAGCATGGTGTACCAAGCGGTGCCATGTCTGCACCCGGGATCTGAACCAGCGAACCCTGGGCTACTGAGAAGCGGAACATGCGAACTTAACCACTGTGCCACCAGGCCGGCCCCCTGTCCCTCCCTCTTTTTTGTGAGATGTTATTGTTGCTTTCAGTAGATGCTTCTATGATATCATTCTTTCAAATTGCTTTTAAAACCACTTGAAAGCCTGAGTTATTATTTATTATCTGATTCTGAACCTGAGATTTTGGTGTCCTCTTATGAAATGAATTACCTATATGTAAGGTGAACATTCATGTAGAACTTTATACAAAATTAAAAGCATTAAGGAATTTAAGGATCAGAAGTTGAATGAGCTCATTCACCTATAATTATTCAACAAATATGTATATCCTACCTCCTATGTACCAGGACCTATATGCAGCCTTTATAATGATGAATGAGATAGGCACAGTTCCAAACCTCTTGTATAATCTAGTAAGGGATTTAGATAATATGCAAGTAAAAAAAAAAAAGTAAAAGAGCACTGGGGCTGGCCCAGTGGCCTAGTGGTTAAGTTTGTGTGCTCTGCTTCAGTGGCCCAGAGTTTGCTGGTTTGGATTCCAGGAGTGGACCTAAACACTGCTCATCAACCCATGCTGTGGTGGCATCCCACATACAAAATAGAGGGAGATAGAGAGATTGGTACAGAAGTTAGCTCAGTGACTGTCTTCCTCAGGGAAAAAAAGAGGAAGATTGGCAATAGATCTTAGCTCAGGGCTAGTCTTCCTCACCAAAAAAACAAACAAAAGTAAAATAGCACTGATTTATTTTGGTCAAGTTTAATAATATTTCGAAGGCTTACCCTTATATAAATGATCCATAACACAAAAACCTATATTTAAATGTGCAGATGTTTTATGTTTATTGGAATGTAAAGATTAAAACATCATGTTACATAGGTTGCACCTAAACTCTATTTCCACATTAATGGAATCTTTTTGCTTATATATATATTTTAATTAGTAATTGCTATTGTTTAGGAACTTGATTTTTGTATATTTTTCTTGTACTTGGCCATCTTAACAATGTTATTTATTCTAATAGCTTTTCATTACAATTTCTAGGTAGGTGGTCCTTTCTTTTGTCGTGTTTGTATTTCTTAATTGTTTTACTTTTCTTATTGCATTGTCTAGCATCTCCAGTTGAACTTTAAATAGTAACAGTGATAGTAGGCATCCATGTCTCTTTTATGATATTGATAGTGATGTTTCTCCTCTTTCACTATTAAGTATGGTGTTTGCTTTATGTTTCTAGTAGATCCTTTTAGCAAGTTAAGGACATTTACTTCTATTCCCAGTTTGCAGAGATTTAGTGATTTAGAACAAACAAGACTCTCTTTGTATAATGGCAGTCTAGGAAATTTGGACCAACACTCCTGCTAAAGACAACTAAAGAATGTGGTGTATCACATTGATTTATTTGCATATGTTGAACCATCCTTACGTCTAGGAATAAATTTGACTTGATCATGGTGTATGATCCTTTTAATGTACTGTTGAATTTGGTTTGCTAATATTTTGCTGACTTTTGCATCTATGTTCATCAGGGATATTGTCCTTGTAAATTTTTTGTGTGTAGTGTCCTCGTCTGGTTTTGGTATCAGGGTAATGCTGACCTTGTGAAATGAGTTTGGAAGTGTTCCCTCTTCTTTTATTTTTTAAAAGAGTTTGAGAAGTGTTGGTAATAATTCTTCTTTAAATGTTTGGTAGAATTCACCAGTGAAGCCATCTGGTCCTGGAATTTTTTTTGTTGGGAGATTTAGATTACTGTTTCAATCTTCTTACTAGTAATTGGTCTGATTGGATTTTCTTTTTCTTCAAGATTCAGTCTTGGTAGGTTGTATATTTCTAGGAATTTATCCATTTGTTCTAGTTTGTCTAATGTTGGCATATAATTGTTCATAGTTATTTCTTATGATCCTTATTTTTTCTGTTATCAGTTGTAATGTCTTCTCTTCATTTCCGATTTTATTTATTTGAGTGTTCTCTCTTTTTTGCTTAGCCACTTCTATCTTTTCAAAAAACTAGCTGTTAGTTTCATTCATCTTTTGTGTTGTCTTTCTAGTCTCTATTTCATTTATTTCTACTCTGGTCTTTGTTATTTCCTTCCTTCTGCTATCTTTGGACTTAGTTTGTTCTTTTTTTCCCCCAGTTTCTTGAGGTATAAAGTTAGATTGTTTATTTGACACCTTTCTTTTTCTTACTGTAGTTATTTATTATTGTAAACTTCCCTCTTAGAACTGCTTTTTCTGAACCCTATGTTTTGATATGTTTGTTTCCATTTTCATTTGTTTCAAAATATTTTTTGCTTTCCCTTTTGATTTTGTCTTAGACCCATTGGTTGTTCAGAAGTATATTGTTTAATCTCATATTTGTGAATTTTCTAGTTTTCCTCTTATAATTGATTTGTAGTTTTATACCCTAGTGTTTGGAAAAGATACTTGATATGATTTCAGTCTTCTTCTTCTTCTTTTTTTTTTTTAAAGATTTTATTTTTCCTTTTTCTCCCAAAGCCCCCTGATACATAGTTGTGTATTTTTAGTTGTGGGTCCTTCTAGTTGTGGCATGTGGGATGCCGCCTCACCATGGTTTGATGAGCAGTGCCATCCTTGTCTGTGCCCAGGATTCAAACTGGCAAAACCCTGGGCCACTGAAGCAGAGCATGCAAACTTAACCACTTGGCTGTAGGGCCGACCCGTTCATTCTTCTTAAATTTATTAAGACTTGTTTGGTGGCCTAACATATGATCTATCCTGGAGAATGTTATATGTATGCTAGAGAAGAATCTGTGTTCTGCTCCTGTTAGATGGAATGTTTTGTATATGTCAGGTCCATCTGATCTAACGTGTAGTTTAAGCGCAATGTTTTCTTACTGATTTTCTGTCTAGATGATCTATCCATTGTTGAAAGAGAGATGCTGAAGTCCCCTACTATTATTTTATTCCTCTCTATTTATCCCTTCAGATTTGTTAATATTTGCTTTATGTATTTAGGTGCTTCAATGTAGTGTGCATGAATATTTATAGTTGTTATAACCTCTTGATGAATTGACCCCTTTATCATTATATACTGATCTTCTTTTTCTCTTGTTACAGTTTTTGGCTTCAAGTCTATTTGTCTGATATAAGTATAGCTGCCCCTGCTTTCTTTTGGTCTTCATTTTTATTGAGTGTCTCTTCCCATCCCTTCACTCTCAGTCTTTGTGTGTCCTTAAAGCCAAAGTGAGCCTCTTGTACCCAGCATATAGCTGGATCTTGTTTTTTTATGCACTCAGCCACTCTATGTCTTTTGATTGGAGAATTTAGTCCATTTATAGGCAAAGTAATTATTGATAGATATGCACTTATTTCTGTTTTGTAAGTTATTTTCTGGCTGTTTTGTAATTCCTTTGTTTCTTTCTTCTCTTCCTTTGTGATTTGATGATTTTCTGTAGTGGTATGCTTAGATTCCTTTCTCTTTTTCTTTTGTGTACTTACTTTAGGTTTTTGCTTTGTGATTACCATGAGGCTTTCATAAAACATATTTATAAGTCTATTGTAAGCTGATTACTTAACTTCAAAATGCATGCAAAAACTCTATATTTTTACACTCCCTCACATTTTATGGTTTTGATGTCACAATTTACATCTCTTTATATTGTATATCCATTAACAAATTATTGTAGTAATAGTTAATTTTTAATACTTTTGTCTTTTAATCTTTATACTAGAGTTGTAAGTGATTTATCCACCATTATTACAATATTAGAGAATTCTGAATTTAACTGTATATTTACCTTTACCAGTGAGATTTCTACTTTCATAGATTTTCATGTTACTAATTATTGTCCTTTCATTTCAGCTTGAAGAACTCCCTTAAACATTTCTTGTAAGACTGGTCTAGTAGTGATGAGCTCCTTCAGCTTTTGTTTGCCTGGAAGACTCTTTATCTCTATTTCCATTCTGAAGGACAACTTTGCTGGGTAGAGTAGTCTTGGTCAGCAGTTTTTTTCTTCGCTACTTTGAATATATCATCCCACTCCCTTCTGGCCCTTAAAGTTTCTTCTGAAAAATCCACTCTTAGTCTCATGGGGGTTCCCTTGTACCTAACAAGTTGCTTTTCTCTTGATGCCTTCATGATTCTCTGTCTGTAACTTTTGACAATGTAATTGTAATGCGTCTTTGTGTGGGTCACTTTGGTACTCTTTGGGATTCCTGGATTTGGACATCTGTTTCTTTCCCCAGGTTAGAGAGGTTTTCAGCCATTATTTCTTTGCATAGCTTTCTGCTCCTTTCTCTTTCTCTTCTCTTTCTGGGATCTTATAATGCATATGTTGGTCATTTTATGGTTTCCTATAAGTTGCTTAAGCTATCTTCACTTTTTCTTTCTTTTTTTCTTTTTTTTTTTTTTTTGAGGAGGATTAGCCCTGAGCTAACATCTGCCACCGGTCCTCCTCTTTTTTCTGAGGAAGACTGACCCTGAGCTAACATCCATGTTCGTCTTCCTCCACTTTATATGTGGGACGCCTGCCACGGCATGGCTTGACAAGCAGTGTGTAGGTTTGCACCGGGATTCAAACTGACAAACCAAGACCGCTGAAGCAGAACGTGTGAACTTAACCGCTGCATACTGGGATGGCCCCCATTCTTTTTTCTTTTTTGCTACTCTGATTGGATGAATTCCACTGCCCTGTCTTCGAGTTTGTTGATCCTTTGTTTCACTTGATCTGGTCTGTTGTTGAACTCCTGTATTTAATTTTTCAGTTAGTTATTGTATTCTTCAGGTCTGTGATCTGTTTGGCACTTGTTAATATTTTCTATTTCTTTTTTAAATTCTTACTTTGATCATGCATTGACCCTAGTTAGCATGTTTATGACCATTATTTTGAACTTTCTATTGAGTGAATCACTTTTCTCAGTTTCTTTAAGATCATTTTCTGAAGATTTATCTTCTTCTTTTCTTTGGAACACATTTCCTAGTTTTTCATTTTCCTTACCTTTTTGTGTTGGTTTCTGTGCATTAGATAAAACAGCCACATCTTCCAGTCTCGACAAATTGGTCTTGTGTAGGGGATGAACCTCATCAATCAGCCCAGCCCAAACTCCTGGGTGTTTCTCAAACTTTTGTGATTTTCCAAACTGATTTTCTTTGTTTTTAGTGGCTTCTAGTAGTTGAGGATGTGCCAACATCCATGAGTGTCCCAAAGGGGAGGATCACAGTCGGCACCTAGCTGGAGGCTCATTAGAAGCTGGCCCCTCAGGCATCAGCTGGGAAAGTATGTACTTAAGCCTCTTCCAGGGAGAAACTGGGAGATGGGCATTTCTGCCTGCTTTCTCTTTGCTGAGCCTGGATGTATAGCTCTGGGGGGTGGGGAGTGGGGTAAGGATGGAGAGGTGTTTATGAACCTGTTTAAAAACTACCTATTTAGGGGCTGGCCCTGTGGCCAAGTGGTTAAAGTTCTGCATGCTCTTCTTCAGTAGCCCAGGTTCACAGATTGGGATCCTGGGTGCAGACCTAATCCACTCATCAGTCATGCTGTGGAGGCATCCCACATACAAAATAGAGGAAGATAGGCATGGATGTTAGCTCAGGGCGAATCTTCCTCACCAAAACAAACAAAAAAACAAGAACCAAAAACAACCCAAAAAACCCTACTTATTTGTTCTCTATAAAGAGCCCCCCTATGGGATTATGGTTGCAAGCCCTGTTGACTGTTTTGCGGGCTTGTCCTCCAGGTGGCAGCTGTAAGAGCTGGGACACTAGACATATGTACAGGCTCCTTCCAGAGAGATGTAGGTGACCTGGTTTTACTGTTCAGTTGAGGTGGAGGGAGAAGTTAGGGGAAGTGCCCACTGGCTTTCCCAGGTTCCGAGGAAGACCTCAGCTAGCCTCTAGATCTGTGCTAATTAGAGGCTGAACCCTCAGGCAGCAACTTGTAAAGTATGCAGTCAAACCCCTTCCAATGAAAGACTGGGAGTTGGGTGTTTTTGCCTGTTCCCTCTACACTGTGGCCTGGGGGGATGGCTGTTGCAAGTGCTCAGATGCATACCTATGAGAACTAATTCTTTGCTATGTTTGTGATGGGTGAGGATGAGCATGAGGATCACACATCCTCTGTGATGTGTGAATGCAAGCCCAATGGTTATCAGAATCAGATGATCTGGGGGTCCATCCTTTGTGTAGCAGTTGCAAAAGGTAGGGCACTAGATGTGCAGTTCACTTTGCTCCTCAGAGAGAAGCTGGGAGTTGGCAATTCTTTCCCAATCATATGGCACTGTGCTGGGGGTGGAGTTTATTCTGAGAGTGTGTCTCAGCCTTTCCTACCCATTTCAATATGGGTATTTTCTCATTCACCTAATGTGTAGGAGTCACCCAGCTAGTTTCTGGATTTCAGTTAGAGGAAATTGTTTTTTCATGTGGCCGTACCTTCAGTCTGTCCACGGGAGGAGGGAAATTCAGGGGTCTCCTGTGTTACCATCTTGGTCCCTCCTTGGTTTGTTCTTTTTTGTTGCTGTATAGTATTCTGTTACATTATATACTACACTGTATCCTTTGTCCTGTTGATGTTTGGTTGTTTCTAATTTGGGGCTATTATGAGTAACTCTACTATAAACATTTTTGTACATGCTTTATGGTATACAGATGCATTCATTTCTTTTTGGTATATACCTAAAAGTGGGATTGCTGGGTTTTGGAGTAAGTGCGTATTTAGTTTTATTTTTTTCTGCCCAGAAGTTTTATAGAGTGGTTGTTCCAATTTCGTCTTCAACAGTTACTATAGGGGAGCTCTAGTTGTTCCACATCCTTGTCAACACTTGGTATGGTCTCTCTCTTTGAGATTCTGTTGGGTATGTTGTGGTATCTCGTTGTGGTTTTAGTATGCATTTCCCTGTTGAGTAATGCTTATTGGCTGTTTGGATATCCTTCCTTGTGAAGTGCCTGTTATGTTTTTGTTCATTTTTAAATTGCACTGTCTTTTTCTTATTGATTTGTAGGAATTCATTGTATGTTTTACATATGAGCCCTTTGCCAGAGTGTTGTGAATATCTTCTCTTAATCTGTGGCTTGTATTTTTACTCCCTTAATGGTGTCTTTTTTATATAAAATGTTCTTTGTTTTAACTAAGTTCAGTTTATCAAATTTTTTTCTTTTAAATTTATGTGTATTATTTAAGAAGTCTTTCCCTACCCTATGCACAAAAATATTCCATATATTTTCTTCTAGAAGCTTGATTATTTCACCTTTCACATTCAGGTCTATGATTCCTCTCAAAAAATTTTGTAAATAGTGTGAAATAAGGATAAAAGCTAATTATATTTTCCATATGGATATCCAGTTGTTCCAACACTTAATTACAATGGCTCCTTGATTGTAAATCAAGTCACCATATGTATGATCACTACTCTAGTCTTTGACAGTAGTCTCTATAAGCCTCCCACTTAGACACCTTTTCATTAGGATATACTCAGCACTCACTGCAATGATGATTAAATTATTCTCTTCATGCTAGTTGAACTTATAGTTGAATCACTTCTTCCCTTCTACAGAAGAGTGTAGGCAATTTGAATCCATGAGCCTTCCATCTCTGACTTTTTTTGTTTATTTATTCTTTCTTTGAAAATGCTCTTCATTTTTCATTTGCAATCTCACTTTTTACTTAAGAAATAAAAGTATTGGTTCAGTGCTTGCTTTCTACAAATTCTGCATGACTACCATTATATTCAAATATGACACTTGAGAATTTGGGTGTTTTTAAGTTTTCAATAACCAACTTTAAAAATAGCTGTCACTACTTATGTTATAACTCACATATTCTGAACAAGATGTTTAATATGTTTAGTTTCACCTAAATTACTTTGACTTGTTTTACCTTCAGGCTATATCACAAATGCAGTGGGAGCTCTGTCAATTACTGAGGAAAGAAAATAATTTGAAAGTCAAATTATTTAGAGGTCTGAGGTAAGAGAATCACTGGGAATTTTTTCAGCAGAGGCTACAACTTTACAGAGCCGCGATCAGTGCTTTTGTCATGTGAGCTTTGCTTTGTTACAGGCTAAACTTTGTGAGCCTGCATCTCGGATTCAGGTGATTGGAGTCGGGGCCCTCAACAGTTCCTCTTCCCACTCCTGTCTTTATTTTATGCTTTGTTATTTCGTAGGCTCCTGGGTACTTTGAAGAATAGATTTAAATATTCTCTCTCCATACATTGTTGTCCTCCCCAAAAGACAGTGATAGTCCAGAGAGTCCCAGGCAAGAATGTGTCCCCTCATGTCTGAGGAGAGGAATCAGCTTCAGATTCCAACATCTCTGGTAGCAATGAAGGCATTTCTTAGTTGAGTGTGAAGAAATGTCTCTAAAATGAACTAACCTTTCCAATTTTTCTGTTTCATTGGAGTCTTTCTAGTAGTGATTTCTGAATAGATATTCTTCAAAATTGTGTTTTGTTAAATAGATGTATTCATTCCCTGTCCCATAAAGTAGGGTTTCAGGGAGAAAATGGGGGAAAAGTCTTATATAATATGTGATCATTTATATTCAGTCTCAAGATTTTGGAGGCTAGGTAAAGAGGATTTCTATTATACATGGGGCTGATATGTTGACAGGATTGGATAGACATATGTAGAGTTTTTGAAAATAATCTGTTGGTCAGAAAATTAGGTTAGAGAATGGGATGTACATGAGCATGAGTATATGTGTGTGTATATATATATGAATGTTGTTTGAATTGATTTTTAAAATATCCCCTATCTTTATAGGAGAAATAGGAGGCAACCTAAAATAAAAACATAAAAACCAAAAAGAAAAAAACTCAAAACACACACACAAAACAAATAAACAAAAGCAATCCTAAGACAGAAGATAAGCCTGAAGAAATGTAAAGAAAGTTGATAGGAAAACCATATAAAAATATTAAAAGAATAGTTGTGGACCTTATTTATTCTAACTTCTCCAGAAGCACTGTTAGAATTTGCCTAATTCTCCACTGGCACTATGAAACCAATGTTCTTTAACCGTTGAATAAAAAAAAATCCACTTCTCTTTCAAAGCTCTTGCCATGGGACCATCCACATCCCACCTTTGTCTTTTCTTTTATCTATTAGCTATATACCTATATCTATTAAGCTCTCAAACTTGGCTCACCTGGAGTTGTTGTTAAAATGCAAATTCTGATTCAGTAGACCTGTGGTGGTGCCCTAGAGTCTGCATTCTTAACAAGCTCCCCGGGGATGCTATTGAACCACATAGTAAGTACCACCAAGGATTTAGACCAGTCCTTGATACTTATCAAGAGCTTTGGCTTACAGTCTTTCCAAACTTGTGCTGTCATCCTGGGTCATCTCTTTTAATTCTTCCATCTCAACTTCTGTAAATTTTGTTTTGATTCTGTCCACTTCCAGCAGTCCGTTCCCATAATCTCACCCTAGATTTTGCTATCATTAGAACTTTCCTACCTCTAAATCTTACGTTTCAGGGTCCTACTTTGACTTTAACCATCTAGCTTTCTCACTGTCTCACTTAACGGACCTTGCTCTGTTTAACCTCATTGAGACCTCTAGATCCTGACATTTTTACTTTCTCTCAGTCCATCAGTCTCCTACTTATAGTATGTCCTTCTTTGCTGAACCTGAAGTTCATTATCACCCTTTATACGACCTTCTCACCATTGTCCTCATCTTCCAGATGCCCATCCCTGTATCAGAATTGCAGTTTAGCTTCTCCGTTTCCATGATTGGATTGCTGAATATTTGTTGTTAGTGCCATTGAGTCAATTCTGACTCCTAGTGATCCTGTGTACAGCAGGGTGGAACCCTGAGTGGGCTTCTTGCGCCATCCTCTCACCTTCTGGCACTCTACCAGACAGTGCTCCACTGCTATTCATAGGGTTTTTACAGCCAGTTTTTCATTAGTGGGTGACCAGGTCCTTCTTCCCAGTCTGCTTAGTCTGGAAGCTCCACTGAAACCTGTCCACCATGGGTGACCCTGCTGATATTTGAAATACCAGTGGCATAGCTTTCAGCATTAAGGCAACCATAAGTCGCCGTAGTATAACAGTCAGCAGATGGGTGGTGTGGTTCCTTGATTGGGAAATGAACTGGACCGTGGCAGTGAGAGCACTGAATCTTAACCACTAGACCGTTAGGGCTGGCTGTGCTGAATATACCTGGAGGAAATTACATGTTGTCCAGATTGGTGCCATTTTGAATTTATGGTAACTGTTTTCATCTGGGCTCTTATTGCTGCTGTTTTTGACCCAAAGATTTCCTAGATGAGGAAGGCATTCTTTTGCCTGGGTCTGCAAAGTTTAGAGAGAAAACACCTTTGAGGAACTGGGAGAGAATTTTTGCGTGAGAATCCATATAGAAATAAGGGTGAAGTTTTCCTGAGAATAGAAACTGCTATCTAGTGTGTCACAGCAGTTAACAAATGAAAGAACCCAGACTCCTCAAGTGCCTCTGTGATACTGTTCCTTACGATGCCCAAAGCAGCAAGAGTTAGCATGGCAGGAAATTCTTAGTTTCCCCCACCCCCTTCAACACTTTCCTACGAATCTGCACCAGTTCTCAATTCCTTGTTCCTTTTCCTATTCAAAGCTCTATTTTTGTTTATTTTCATAATTCCATTTCTTTCTGATTGCTCCAGGATCTTCCAATGGTTGATAACCTCCCTTCATTGCTTTGACATTAAGAAGGGGAAAAGGGTAGAAGAAAGAAAAGGAAGAAAAATCATTGTCTTAAATTTAATAAGACTACATTCTTTAAGTGAGAATTGTATGCCTTCCCATCCTAAAATCTAATTTGCACATATTTTACTGATTACAGTAATATCTCTCTAAGTGTCATCAAGAAATTGATACTTTGAAGTATAATTGATACAATTTAATGTCTGTGTTTGGAAATTATAAGCTATTGTGAAAATATATTGAATAAAGTAAAAACAGAAGGTATTAATGCCTTCTAAAAGGAGATTTGGAGAGTGACATTTTTGGTGATTCTCTAGAGTGGCCTGTGGCCTAAGTAATTAGTTGATGGATGTTTTATATGGCTCTTGGAAGCAGGTTAGTCTACATATTCCTTACTACGGTTCTGGTGATATTCTCTATCAGTCAGCTCCTTTGTTTCAATTTCGAATTCACTATACGATTCAATATTCTTAAATACTTCTAGTGAGTGACTATCCTGATTTGTTGATGAAATGTCTGGTTTGCTTAGAAAGCATGTATCTTGTGGTCATACATTCTTGTCCTGGTACGAATCAACCTAAAGTGGCCAGAACAGTTTTCCTAGCATCAGATAAGCCTTTGAAATTCTGAGTCTGCATTTCTCTACTCATTTAAAGTAATTAGGGTGACATTCTAACCAACCCCTTAGAAACTGTATTACGTTAATTCTTATGGTTGAGTGTAGGATAAGCAGAATATTTTTGAGAGGAAGTCAAAGAGTTAGCAATCAGAGAGGTTAAAGGAATGAAAACACGTTCCTTGTTCTTGTCAGGCTAGGCCACAGCTCTGTGTTTCTCACCTTGGCCAGGTTAAGGCTAATGTATTAAAAGACTGATGAAGAAACAAACTTACTTGTTTTGGGGAAGGCTAGCATCTAGATAGGGAGAATGAAAAAGAAGAAACAGGGAAAATTTTATGAAGAGAGAGGCAGTGGGAATGAAGTGGAAATGAGGAAAAAAATGTGATCTTTTAGGTGGAGAAGGTTGATCAGCGAAGGAATTTAAGGCTAAGTAAGAGTCTGGCAGCCTTGTGTCATATACGTGAATATAAAGGACCTATTTTGTATGACAGATAATGTGACTAGATAAATTGTCTGAGAACTGTACATTCTGTGTTTAAACAAGCACTTTAAAAATCTTCTGACTATGCATTTTTGAATAATTGATATTCAGAATACATTTTGTTATCTATTAAATGTTTGATGGAATTGATTTGCATTAAAACATTCACGATGATTCTGAGTAAGAAAAATACGCAGAAGCACAAAGAATTTAATTATGTTTCTTTAAAAATAATTAAGAAAAGCATTTAAAAGTAGGATAAAATGTAGTACTTAAAGAATTATATCTCAGAATTCAAGATATTTTATAACAATACATGGGATAATAAAATTATTTTATATATTTTAATGTACATATTATGTTGAAGATATTATGGAGTCTTTTCCTTTGTATTCTTCAGGAATACTAGTTTTTAAGCTTTGTGAATGAACTCAGACTCCTTTCTTTCAACAGTTCCCTGTAGGTCTAGGATACCTCTCTTTCTAATTATTGAGATATTTGATCTGCATTTGTAATTTTTGGAATTATCTTTGTGCTTATCATATTTTCTCACTTTGTAGTTTATTTTTTAGCTGGCAGAACTGTTTCTTTTACTTCTTCTGAGTAGTTCAGTAGAGTGTAATTAACAGGGGCTGTTTGCGTAATGAAAAAAGGATACCCGGAACCCAGTTACTATTAAATGAGCTATATTTACACGTAAGTATTGTTATAAGACTAATGGAGATCAGTAGCACTTGTTCAACTGTTATCCGTAAGTATCATACATATATGAATGATTCCTTACACAGAATTGATTCACTTGTCATTTTTATCTCAAAAGTTCAGGTATTCTGTAAATGTATATTATCAAAATAGGGTAGCATTCTAAAATTTTTTTTATATGCAGAAATTATTTGTGACAAATCTGATATTCCTTTCCTGTATGAAAATTTAGGTAATATATCTTTAGAAATCTCGTCATTTAGAAAGTAGTGTTAATTATTTTTGTTGCTGTTGATGATATGTTGTGGTTAGGCTCTCTTCTTTCCCTTTTCTCTTAAATTGCCCCTATTTTCCCTCTTACTTTGTAGGGAGAGGCAAGGGAAACTCAACAGAACAATGTGAATTATTAGTACTCATTTAGAAATGGGAGAATGGAAAATTAGCTTCTAAACAATGAATTGGAGTTCCTATCTTCCCCCGAGATTAATTGGCTAATACTAATTAACTGGTTAAAGTTTTTGAGCTCTGTTTCTCCTTTTTTTCTATCTTAGCTGTTTGTAAATCCCTTGTATTTATGGTGATCTATTAGCTGATATGGCAGATTGATAATCAATCTTGGTTAAAATAATATTTATTACAATCCTTTAAAATTTTTAACCCAGCATATCCTTTGTTAATATATATGGGAGGAAAGATGAGAAAATTATCTGAGGAAAAAAAGATTATCTTATTTGGTGTTGTTGTTATTTCATCAAAAAGCATTGTTTATAGAAAAATATTGTAAAACTATTTTATTTGTACTTGCTGAAATTTTTAATTATTTTCAGTCAGAATAAAGAAAAACAAAACCAGTAATAGAGATTTGGCAAGTACTGATTTAATTTCATCCATATCATTACCTAGATGATTTTGTTTCCTGAATCTGCTTCTCTTTTAGTGTTTCCCATAAACCAAGTTGTTCAGGCCAAAAATCTAGGACTCATTCTTGATTTCTTTCTTTCTCTTACCCGATATATGTAGTCTATCAGCAAGTCCTCTAGACTTTACATTCCAAATATGTCTTTTTGTTTTCTTTTTTAAAGATTGGCGCCTGAGTTAACACCTGTTGCCAATCTTCTGCTCTTCTCCTCCTTCTCCCCAAAGCCCCCAGTACATTGTTGTATATTCTAGTTGTAGGTCCTTCTGGTTGTGCTGTGTGGGATACCACCTCAGCATGGCTTGGTGAGTGGTGCTAGGTCCATGCCCAGGATCCGAACTAGCGAAACCCTGGGCTGCCAAAGCGGAGCATGTGAACTAACCCCTCAGCCACAGGGCTGGCCCCCCAAATATATCTTAAATCTGTCTACTTCTCTTCATCCTCTCTACCATCCTAGTACAACCCATCATCATTTATTTAGAATACTGCAAGAGCTTCATAAGTGTTATCTCTGCTTTTATTCATGCTTTTTTATGTATCATTATATTCTTCAAATGATATTCAGGATGTTCTTTAAAAACTTTCATGCTGAAAACCTTCCAGTGTGCTAGGCAACCAATTAATTGTTTGGAAAACTTGAAAATAAGTAGAATCAAGTATTTATTCTATTTTTCCATACTGTTAACCACATAGTTGATGAAGGAAATTTTTTCTTTACAGAAGTATTTCAGCTGATAAATAAAGAAGGAATAATAGAATTATAGTATCAGCATTTTGTGACCCCTAGTGAAATATTATAATAGATCTAAGGCAGTAATTATCACTGACTGCTAATATATATGTATATAGAGAGAATTCCATACGTTATCTACCTCCTGATTAGAGTACATAAGGTAAATTATGGAGTAGTCTTGCTAGAAATTTGAACCTGATTCTGATTAAACCTCTAGCTCTAACTACCAATTTATATGAAATACAGGAAACAGAGCTGCTTGTTAAATGCCACTATAAGGATGCGTCGGAAATCCAGAATGTGGAAAATCCTGTAGGACAAATAACCTAGTCTTTTCAACAAATAAATTGCAAGAAAAAAAAATGAAGGAACGATAATCTATAGATTAAAATGACCAAGAATCTTATTAATCCAATATCTGGACCTTATTTGGATTCTGATTTGAACCAATAAGCTTTTAAAAAAATTACACACAGAGAAATTTGAACATAGGCTAGATAGTTGATGATTATAATAAATTATTACTGAAAATAATGGTATAATGATGGTAATATTGATAGTCGTTATATTCAAGAAGTGTTCTTATCTCTTAGAGATAATGTACTAAATGTGTATAGATGAAATGATATGATGTCTGAGGGGTAGATGGGAATGAGTAAAAGTACAGATTAAGCAAGACTGGCCATGAATTGATAATTGTTGAAACTAGATGATTCACATATAGGTATCCAATTTGCTCTTTTCTTTTTTCCCATATATGTTTAAATTTCCTATAATTACATTTAAAACAAAAAGCTTAGATGATAATCCAAACTCTTTATTTTAGCATGTTCTACCTAATTTGACCTCTGCTTACCTCATCTCTGCCATGCTCACCCTTGCTCAGAGTACATGTATTTCTTCCTTTTCCTCAGATGCTCCAACTTCAGTCCCACCTAGGGTCCTTGAACTTGTTGTTCTCTTGCTGGAACCCTCTTTCCCCAGATCTTTAGTGTCTCTCCCCTCTTGACATTCAGGTCTTATTTTATTTTTATTTTTTTTTCAGGTCTCATTTTAATGTCACCCCAGAGGAACGGCTGTGACAATCATCTCATCTTGTTTTATTTTCCTCAGAACACTTATCATGATTTGACTTTTCTTTTATATTTATTTGTTTATTGACGGTTTCTGCCCTTTAGAATGTACGCTCCATGTGGATGGTGGTAAGATCTTGCCTTTTAAATTCCCAGCACTTCAGACAAATACCTGGCAAATATGGTTGGTCCTCAATAAATGTTTGTAGAGTGAATCAATTAAATGTTGGTGAAGCTGTTGAATTCTATCAATATTGTTAATCTTTTACATTTGGAATATCAACAGTATATACAATTGTTGCCTAGTGAAACTACTTAAAATTCCACTGGCATTTTCGTTATTAATGTTTTCAAAGGCTCATGTGTAGGAGAATTAGCTCTGAGCAAAGCTTCAGAAAGATTTTTAAAAATTCACAAAATGTCATATTTTCTCTTAGTATTTATTTAAAAATATTTGTATTTTGGGTAATTAATGTCACATCTTATCTAAAAGCTATTTTTTATATCTAGATAAGTAGAGGTTAAGTTTTGTGATATGTGTTTATGTGTGATAT
Source organism: Equus caballus (assembly GCF_041296265.1). Classification (NCBI taxonomy): domain Eukaryota; kingdom Metazoa; phylum Chordata; class Mammalia; order Perissodactyla; family Equidae; genus Equus; species Equus caballus. Next base: position 182,691,462 of record NC_091684.1, read on the forward strand.
GAAAATTTGGCAAATGTTTCTTGGCTCACATGAATAATAATGAAACCCTTATAATTATATCTTTCATCAGGAAGGAACTGGGAAATACTTTATAGATAAATGCATAGACGAGATGAGATTGTAAAATTATGAGACCTCTTTAAAAAAACTATAGAAAACAATATACTTTTTATAAACAAACAAACAATATATATCTCTAAGTAAGTGTTGTCATTCAAAATAACTGCTTAGGGAATTTGTTCACCATAGTTATTAAATAAAATGATGTGTTTCACTGATGAAATAACTTTCATCCTCATATTTGTTATTAGAGATACATATATGATGCAAAGGCTGGTGGATTCCCTCCTCCTTGTGTCCTTGAGCAGCTTTCCCTTCACGATGCAATATGGGCTGCAGAGTTGGGCTCATGTTGCCATGGCCGAGGTGGTTCCCTTCATTGTCCTCCATGTATGGTATCTGGGAGTCTTAGATCATGGCCTTTCCACCAGAAACATGCCACTATCGGCTTCTCTTCTCCACTCTCTCCTATTAAATGCTACAGATCTAGAAACTTCTTCAGATTTGGCTCTTTGCCAAGACATATTTTATTCTAACTGGATTTGCTTGTTTGTTCTTTTGCTCATTTCTTCATTTATTTCTCTATTCAGTAGAGGTTTATTTTGGCTCGTCCTGTGGAAAACACTAGCTTCGAGACTGTAGCGAATAATATAGAGATGAACATAGCATAGTATACTTCTTTATTCCAGGAATGTGGACTTTGGTAGTTTCACTTTTGAAACTTCTCTTTTGGTATTGCCTTTAGGATGAGGTTTTAAGTTACATATATGCCCACACATTTATAGTCTATTTTAGTTTAGGGGGAGTCAGAGAAAACAACCTTTCCTCAGTCTCCCAGGGGAAGAAGGGATGAGAGGACACAAAAGTGCTAGGCCCCAGGTGAACCCACTGCTGGGGCCAGCATGGCCTAGTTCTCTACCCAGGGAAAGTGCTCCTTTTCCTTGTCGTGGTCCTGGGCTTGCTTCTGTGCTTGTCTTCCAGTTTTTAGAAGTTGTCCAGTTCCCAGAATGCCCCCTTCCTTTAGTTCCCTAACATTTTCACTCAGGGGAGAAGGCCACTTACCCTGTTGTGGTGTCAGGGTCCCGAGGGAGCTGTCATCCTGCAAGATGGTGAGGGGAGATCTCCCTAGTACCTTGCCATTTGGTTTCCTAGGTGCTTTTACTTTATACATTTGGTTTTCATCTGCTTTGCTTAGAACTCGAAGATCAGGGAGTCTCAGGGTCTCTCAAGGGCTTGTCTGAGCCCTGGCTGGTTATAGGGGTTTCTGTAAGCGGTCCTGTTTCCTCCTTGGAAAACACTTGCTTGGAGGGAAGCTCAGTCTAGCTCCAAGGTGGCATCTGGTCCTCAAAGAATAACTGGGTGCCAGAGGCAAGTCCAATTCAGATGAAGGTACCTCTCCAGGCAGAACAGATTTGATTTGGGGGTTTCAGTCTCAAATACTTCACTCAGCTGTTTCCTGAGGGGTTTGAGGGGTCTCTGCTGCTCGTCTTCATAGGTATCCGTGCAATGCCAAGGGTAGGAGAGGAGATCTGAGTCCTGGCCCTCGTTAGGACCTTCCAGCTGCTCCTCTGCAGGTTGGTTGGGCTGCGTGGTTTACACCTGAGTGGGAGTGTGCAGAGTGCCTACACCAAGTGACTGGGGATCTGCCACTCGAGCCAGCTGCTTGTTGTGCAGTGGGGGTCGCACTGGAGTGACTGGGATGCTCTTGGCTGAGCCCGTCTCAACCAAGAGGAATAGGGTGGGTATGGGCCTGGCCTGGTGAGGAGAGGATGCTGGGCCCCAGTTCCACCTTTGAGTTCACAGCAATTCCTCCAGTTTGTTGACTGGTGATAATTTATTTAGTTATTCTCCCATTAAAGGACATTCAAGTTTGAGTCACGTTTTCTCTACTTAAAAAAATGTTGCACTGAGCTTCTTTGTATATGAGATAGCACTGTTTTTGGGTACGCAATTTCTGTGTTTATTAAAGAATTTAATAAAGCATGGATTATGAGTGTGCATGTATATATGTGTGTGGGCTAAGTGAACCAAATTTTGTGTTTGTGAATTTGATGTTTTCCTAGGTGCTTTTACATTATACTACGTTTCTTGAGAACCAGTTTTTTTCTTTCCTTCCTTCCTTCCCTCCTCCCTCCCCACTTCCTTCCTTCTTCCCTTTCTCCTTTCCTTCCTTCTTTCTTCCCTCCCTCCCTTCCTTCCCTCCTTCTTTCCTTCTCTACTCTCTTAGCAAATTTCAATTATACAGTACAGTGTTATCAATTATGATTACCACGTTTTACAATAGATCCTTAGACCTATTCATCATACAGCTGAAAGTTTGTACTCTTTTAACAACCTCTCCTTATTTCTCCCACTTCCCAGCCCCTGACAACCAGTTTTCTACTCTGTTTTTATGTGAGTTTGACTTTTTAAAAAAATTCCACAAAAAAATAATACCATGCAGTATTTGTCTTTGTCTATATGGGTTATTTACTTAGCGTAATACCCTCAAGGTCCATCCTTCTTGTTGCAAATGGCAGCATTTCTTTCTTTCTCATGGCTCAGCAACATTGCAGTGTGTGTGTTTGTGTGTGTGTGTATGTATATGTATATATATAGCACATCTTCTTTATCCGTTCATCTGCTAACAGACACTTAGGTTGTTTTCATATTTTGGCTATTGTGAATAATGCCACAATAAACATGGGAGTGCAGATATCTCTTCAATACCCTGTTTTCATTTTCTTTGGATGTATACCCAGAAGTAGGGTTGCTGGATCATACAGTAGTTCTATTTTTAATTTCTTAAGGAACCTCCATACGGTTTTCTGGAGTGGCTGCACAGATGTACATTCCCACCACCAGTGCACAAGGGTTTCCCTTCTCCACATCCTCGCCAACACTTGTTACTGTTGTCTTTTTGATGATAGACATTCTTACAGGTGTGAGATGGTGTCTCACTGTGGTTTTGATTTGCATTTCCCTGATGATTAGTGAGTGATACTGAGCACTTTTTCTTGTACCTGTTGGTCATTTATGTCTTCTTTGGAAAAATGTCTTTTTGGCTCCTCTGTCCCTTTTTAAATCAGATTTTTTTGTTTTTTGCTATTCAGTTATGTGAGTTCTTTGTATATTTTGGATTTTAACCCCTTATCAGATATATGATTTGCAGATTTTTTTTTCCCCACTCAGTCGGTTGCCTTTTCATTTTGTTAATGGTTTCCTTTGCTGAGCAGAAGCTTTTTTAGTTTGATGTAGTCCCACTTGTTTGTTTTTGCTTTGGTTTCCTTTGCTTTTAGTGTTAAATCCAGAAAATCATTGCCAAGACCAGTGTTAAGGAGCTTACCCCCTGTTTTCTTCTAGGAGTTTTACAATTTCAGGTCTACTTTCAATTCTTTAATCCATTTTGAGTTTATTTTTGTGTATGGTATAAGATATGGGTCCAAGTTCATTTTTTTTGCATGTGGCTGTCCAGCTTTCCCAATGCCTTTTACTGAAGAGACTATCCTTTCCCCATAGTATATTCTTGGGGAACCAGTTTCCTAAATTTTTTTTTAACAGAAATATATCAGAAAGTTTAGACATGCTATAATTACCCATAATGAAATTGAATTGTTGCGACAGATAGTTTTTTGGGAAGAGGACAGAGGCCCTGTGTTTTCAAAATCCAGAGTGAGGGTATCTTTAAAAAATCTTTTTAGCTGTATTGGAGCATATGTGTTATGCATAGACCTTTGGGCAAGGATAATACTGCTGAATCATCTCAGCAAGTTGATTTCTTACTTCTGAGCTCTCAATGGTTTTAAGATGTGGCAGACTTATGAAATTGAGTATTAAAAAACCCTAAAATGAGTAGTTCTTGAGAGAGCCAGATGCTTTACTTGTGGCTTCATGGGTATTTGGTTTTTCCTTCAGTTTGACGGCCATCAGTAGGCAAGTCTGGTTCCCCTATGATGATCATGCCTATAGTACCTCCTAGTGTAGAACCCAGGGCCTGCAATACCCAGTAACTGTCAGTATTGATTTTAGGTGCTTCATATTTCTGTGATCTCGATTGTTATGAAAAGCAGAAGACAAATTTAGGAGTATTGATGAAAGTTTCATGTGCAGAACTTTGCTGTCACAATTATTTGGCAGTTTAAATGCATCCAGATCCAGTTTTGGGGAGACGTATTTATCCTACGTATAGGGACTTCTGTGGCTCACGCTGCTAATGGGTGTGGAGTAGCCCTCCATGAAGTCAAGAATACCAGTCAGGCTTTTATCTTTACAACAAACCGTTTTGCATTTGAACATCTGATTTTAGAGCACATGACTGATTCACAGACATTGCTGCTGAGCTTAGGTTATAATGTTTGGCCAAATATCTATCACAAGCTTAAGATGACTGCTGATTGAAAGAGCCTAACTGAGGAACGTTAACCAGTCATTCCTGAGTTTTCTTCTAAGATCGCTTGTGTAGCTCCTCTTCACCAAAGCACGAAAATGTTATACTCTGAGCTTTCATCAAGAGTCTGTGTAAGAAATGACTATGCTTCTACTTCTTTTTTGGAAGATGATGGAAGTGGAATGGGACAGTGGGGATGGAGGTAACTGTTATTGAAAGGCAGTACATTATATGGAAAGAATGTGGGCTGTGGTGCCAGAACGTTAGTAGCTTTGGTGGTGGGAGGATGTGGAAGGGCTCTTTTGATTATTTCTGTGTTTTCAACAAAATAAGACATTTATTGGGTCCATATGTACCTGGCACTGCTTGGCCTGAAGATAAAAGAATGAGTAAGACTTGACCTCTGTCCTTAGAAGAGAGATTCACTCTGTAATAGGAAGACGGCAATGTGGCTCTATTGTTAGCACACATTTATTCCAATTTTTGGTTTGTGCCCCAGTTTTAGCCTTAGTTTTCTCAATGTAGGTCTTTTTTTCCCCCCTGTTTTTATTTTTTTGTGTGTCATTGATTGGAGAATTGGGAGGGGGGCATATTGATTGATTCAGGCCATTAGCTAACTTAAATTTTATGTCGGGAATCTGAATGTATTTCTTTACTCTGATTTATTGTCCTGTAGATTAATATTTCAGAATTACTAAGAGTATACTTGAGTCAAGGAGTTAATACCTTACATCCAGATAGTCTTGCTTTCTGGTGACCAAGTAGCTTGGTCAGAACTTCAACCTTTAACTTTATTTCTTCATTCATAGCTAGTTTGCTGTTTTAAATACAGTAATGAAACTACAGACCATATGCCTATTTTGATGCAATTTTGCAAAAGTATACATTTATCATGTCAAATAAAATCATTTCTTAAACTGGAAGAGAATAAAGAATTCTCATGTTAAAATGTGACTTGAAATTCATAATCTGGGGGCTGGCTGGTGGTGTAGTGGTTAAGTTTACGCACTTTGCTTTGGCAGCCCGGGGTTCGCGGGTTTGGGTCCTGGGCGCAGACCTGGGCACTGCTCATCAAGCCATGCTGTGGTGGCGTCCTGTATACAAAGTAGAGGAAGATTGGCACAGATGTTAGCTCAGAGACCATCTTCCTCAAGCAAAAAGAGGAAGATTGGCAACAGATGTTAGCTCAGGGCTGATCTTCCTTACCAAAAAAAAGAGAAAGAAAGAAAGAAATTCATAATCTGGTTAACATTAGACTAATTGATAACAAAGATTTTTAAACTGACAGCCATGATATTTGATATAAAAATGGCTTATCTGGACATTGGTCTTGAAACAAAGGCAGAGAAAATATGTTCCACATAGCGTATATTTATCATCATCTTATTTGAGAAACCATAGCTTACTAACTAGAGTTAGTTTCTATATAGAACACAGGTTTGTGTTGAGTCTCACCATGATCTAGTTATCTTTCTTCTATTTCACAGCCTGGCTTACACCCCCTGCTCTGGCCTATGTTCTGTTGTGGATGTGCCACTGGAGGCAGGGATAGATCAGGGAAAATTGGAGTACTAGTCTTATTGATTTATGGTTTTTGGCATAGTTTTTGTTTGAGAAGGATATGATGATATTTACCTAAGTAATATTAGTTTTCCAGTTTTTTAGATAGAAAACTGAGCTCTATAAAGATGACTTTCATCAAGATCACAAGTGCTGTACTAATTGGTTTGCTTATGGTCTTCCTGTCTGTGCTTCATGAGGGCAGGGACTTCAAGTATCTTGTTCATTGCTGTATCCCTAGTGTCTAGGACAGTGCTTGGCACATGTAAATGTTGGTATTAATTTCTGAGTTAGGGTTAAATTCCATAATGATTATCCTCTGTATCCACTTATTTATCCATTGGCTTTAAGCATGCCTATTAATATGTGATCCATATTATTAAGGTAAATATGAAGATACCAGAAACCTATTTAGGCAAGAACACTTCTAGATACATTGCCATATTCACTTGCTCATCAGGGTACAAGATTATTGTGAACAAGCCTGGATATAATGACCAATGTGCTTAAGTGAGAACAAAGGAACATCTGCTCGTTTAATGGTCTTTTAATGAGATGCGTAAAATTCAGTCCATTTTCCTATTTCTTTGCAATTTAGTGATCTCAGGTTTCTTAAATGTCTTTTGGGTGCTTCTGAAGTAATTATGTAGTTTAAGAAGTTGGAAAATGCTGAAGTTGATGAGATGGGAATTCGGTTGTTTTACGTGTTTATTTTTCCCCAATCCTCAAACCTGTTTCCTACCTATATCTGTATCATCTCCATCTCTGTGCTCATGTGTGTATTCTTTAATCTTTCTCAAAATCCTTTGTGTTAAAAGTAGTTATAGCCGAAAGCTGCTGCATTATTTCATTCTCATGAGGAAGTCACTTATGACAGTAAATTTGTTGTTTTCTCTTCAGCTTTGTACGTGGCAGCTCTGCTTAACAGGGGCAACAGGGTCACTCAAATGTAGAAATTTAATTAATATATTTCAAACAACAGATATGACTTCTTATCTTCTTTTCTTAGACCTTATTTCTAGTCATTTACATATTTTAAAATTGTATTTTTACCAAATGTTTTCATGCTTAGTTTTACTTATGAGAAATTTCCTTTTAATTTGCAAAAAAAGCAACTTAACTCTGCTTATATCATCTAGGCATATGGAAAAGATATTTTAAAATTACTTGTTCAGATCATTTTGGAATGTGGTGACCTCAGACATGGACAAATATTTTCTTAGCATTTGGTTGGAAGAATAAACATAGGATGCTTGTTGAGAGAAATTTTAGTTTTGACTTGCATGATGTGACAAGCTTCTCTTTAAAGTAGCTTTTTTCAGTGTAATGCTACTACTTAATTATTAAAATCCATGATTTCATTTCCTCTTGAGAGAAAAAACTGTATAAAGCAAACAAAGGTTGTTTTTATTGTTCCTATTTTGCAGAGTAAGTTTTGGGCAAATAATTTGATTTCTGAGTTTCAGTTTCTTTAGCTGTAAAATAAGGACATTGGGCAAATCTCTAGGGTCTTTTCTAGATCTGAAATTCTCTGTTTATACCATTGTAAGATGAGGAAACAAGCACAGAAAAGTTAAGCGCTTAGCTGGGTTCAAACAATGAATTCATAATAAAATCTCAATATCTGACTTTCTGGTTAACCTGTTCATTGACACTTCCACACAACCCTTATGTCTGTTATTGAAACTTTGAAGATTGCTTTCCTTATTGAAAATACAGCAGTGTAGAAAAATTATGCTACAGATATAACCCTTTTTATCTTTTTAAAAACTCAAATATATTTCTACAGTCTCAAGTTAAAGTCTTGTAGTTTAGTAGATGCTTATTCATATTAAAACAGGGGGCGGTGTTATAAATAGCAGTTCTCCTAGCAGCTAAAGACAAACAGAGCGTATCTGAAGTTATGTAGTCTGAGTAATAGTCAGAAGTAAACCAAGCTCACAAGTGAGAAAAGAAAAAATGGGAATGATTGTTAAGTGACGATTTTCTTCCATCCTTTTATTGATCCAAAATTTGTGTTTGTGTAGTAAGCGTTGGAATGGTGTGAGCTTTCTGTTGTTGGCTGAGTGAGCCTCTGTCGTGAATGTTCACGGAAAGGAGTTTTGTATTAATTGGGAAGTTGGCTGAGGCCTCGCAACCTTTCAGGGTTTGTGACTGAATCCTCTTCACACTCCTCACCTCAGTGGCAGTGCTTCAGCGACTTTTCAGGAACACATCTATTTGGTGAATTATGACATTTTATATCAGTATAACACATTAATCCCTATATGAGCCAGACTGAGGTATTTTAGGATGGCAGCCAGAGTAGATTGCAGTTCAGTACAAATTTAAATCTGAGTTCTTTGCAAAATTCAGCTAAATTTTCCAAAGGAAATGTGATCATTCTATAAAATAAATTTCTTAAACGCACCAAGTACCTTTTAGCTTTCTTGTACTTAAATAATGTGTTCCCTTTAAAAAAAAAAAACCAAAGAAACCAACTTGTTTTGTCATTTTGGTGCTTTCAGACAAAAATACCTTTCATTCACATTTTCCTCTAAGCAAATCTCTCACAAATATTTTTCAATTTACACAAACAGATCATAGTCACACTTTCTTTTTTTAAGTAGTTGGAAGGGACCTTAGTGATCATCTAATCTAAAACAGTTTATTTATGTTTTTTAGTGAGGAAGGTTGTGCCTGAGCTAACGTCTGTGCGAGTCCTCCTCTGTTTTGTACGTGGGATGCCATCACAGCATGACTTGATGAGTGGTGTATAGATCCACACCTGGGATCCAAACCAGCGAACCCCAGGCCGATGAAGCGGAACACGCAAACTTTACCACTGCGCCACTGGGCCTGCCCCCACAACACTTTTTTTACAGATGAGAAGACTGAGGTCCAGAGAGGTTTATTGGCTGACCCATGGTCATATAACTAATTAGTGACAAAAATGATTGGAATTTAGATATGCCAGTTTCCCAGACTAAAACTCTATTTGTTGAATAGATATCTGGATTCTTGTGTACACCCAGCTAGATTTATAGTCTTGAGTTTTGCTGAACTCTCCCTTTCCGGTGCTTTTTAAAAAAAAACCATAGTAATTAATGTCTGAATCAGAATTTAAAATCCAAAAGCTGCATTATAATAGCTCATACTTAAAATATAACTGCATATGGAGCTGCAAGTTCTCACAGTTGGTTTCCTATTTGATATGATTTAGATCTTTAAATTTTTAAACTAAGGTTTACTGAGCTGGTTTCAAAATTATCATGTTCAAAAGCTGTAGGTATTTAAAAAAATCTTTATTTTTTTCCTGTTCTTAGTCTTTATAGGTTATTTGCTTTGATTAAACAATTACTCCACGTAATTTTCTTGTGTAGATGGTTGGTAGAAGGATGCTTATTGATTTAAAACAAAACCAGAATTTAATGGTTAACTGTTGAAAGCTAGAATATTCTTTAACAGCACAAAGTCAGGAAATTTACATTCAATATTTCCATGGTTACTAGGACCCTTGCTTTATTATATAAAAGACTCTTCAAGGATCATGTAAGGAGAGAATACTATGACGTCACATAAAAAAGTACTCAGAAATAAAAGAAACTCATTATAATTAACCAGAAAAGGAAAAAGAAATAAAGGAAACTATAATAATTCTTCTATTATCTAAGTAAATAATTTTCTGTAGGCTACAGACTCTCTTTCATGTATCTATTTTATCATACACTGAAAAAGTAATACAGTAAAGCTCATACATTCTTGGGGTAAGAGGTTGTGCGAGCAGAACTCTCAGGCTTGGAGAAGAGGGGTGCCGTACTCCATTCTGTGGGAGACTGGTAACATGGCCTGAGTCGCACAGACCGGGAGTCACATCCCAGCTCCATCACTCACCAGCAGCCTGACTTTGGGCAACTTTCTTAACTTCTTTAATCCTCAATATTCTTATCTGTAAAAGAGAAATTATAATGTCTGTTTTACAGTGTTACATAATCATGTATGTAAAAAGTATTTAGTGCCTACCTTACAATAGGCTCTCAATAACTATTCATTTTCTTCTGCTCTCCTCTACCTGTTACCCACAGACCGGCCCCCACCTCTTCCCTATTCACTAGCCCAGTTCTACCTGATAGACCCTAAGGCTCAAAAGCAGGACCCCAGATGGCAGGTAACTAGAACTAAAGAAATCAACTCCACGAGGCCAGTTCTGCAGATCGTCCCTAGCACGTAGTACATTGGGTAGACTGGCCTCCTGGAGCAATAGTGTCCTTCAAGTTCTATAATGTCCTTAAGAACCACCAAAACCAATGGACAGTGGCTATGAATTCTCTCACTGAGCTCCATGAGGCTTCTATGGCACCTATGATCCTGTCCCTTCAGGACCTTGAATCCTCCCAAATACAATATTTTTTCTAAGGATTTTTTAAAAAGAATATTAGAGTTTTCCTTATTAAAGAGAGTACTACACATCTAAATAGATTTTATAAACTGTTCCAGATTTGGTTAATAAAGTGATTTGTTACTCGTACTGAAAAAAAAAATCTGAAGCCTCAGGCTGTAGTAATATAGGGAGAGTTTTTATTTTTTAATTTATTTCAGTATTTTTTTAAAAATAAAAATATCTTGATTCTCAGGCGGGTTTGTAATATTTTAGGTCTTTTTGGTAGCAGTCGTGTCCTTCACTAACATCTACTTCCTAGGTTGTGAACATCTGTACGTGTAAGCAGTTGGCCTAACGCAGGACTCTAGAGACCTTAGAAAGATGTTCCCATAATTAACTGAAATACTCTTACTTTTGTGGTAGCATCATTATTTTTATATTGTGAGGTTTTAGTTTCAGCTGTACTGTGGATTTACACGGGCATCTGTGGGCTAGCCTGGAAATTGGATAATCTTTTAAATATCATTTCAGAAACTAGGTACCGAGTTACCAAAGATTGACCCATGTGTCAACATTGGATAAGAAGTCCTCTGTGAATTGATGCTGTCTCCAGGTTGTCAGTGCCAGTATGCTCTATATACCTCTGCTAGAACAACAAGGAAATGGGAAATGATGATAAAGGGAAACATAAAGAGTAAAGTTTCTCTTCTTTTCTCTCTCAGACGTTTCTACTATCACTTGGGCTGGTAGTGCCTTTGGAGGGATTTATTCAAGTAGTTCCCTCCCTCCCCCTACTTTTTCTATAGAAAGGAAGACATTTGAAAATGGATTGGAGAACTTTATCATCTGAAAAAATGAAAATAGTAGGGAAGGACACATATCATTGTTGTAACTTGAATAATGTGTTCTCATTTTATAACCGGGTCAGCTCTTATCGAAACAATCCCAAGGATAAGTTTATTATATTTTGTTGTATCATTTATTTCCACAAGTCAGTAGGCTGTCAACTCAACTAGAAATCTTTTTGTTATTCAGATTTTTATTGTGGTATTTATATTTAAATAATTTCACCTTTGTAACAATTTTGTTCTTGAAACCAAAATAAAATGTGACGGTTTTATAATAGGGCACTGGACAGAGCAAAAACTATGGTTCAGACTTGAAGAAAAACACTTTCTGTTATTTTTAGATTTATATTGTATACAAAAGGTGCCTCACATGGCAAAATGTTTAATTTTAGTAGTATAATAAAATCGTAAGGGGCAACTTGACTCCTAGAATCACTCAGTGGGTATTGATTGAACAGTGGTTAGGCATTGTGGAGGGGATTGGATGTGGAGAGGGAGTCCAGAGATACGTAAAGAGTGGTCTCTTCTGAGAGGGAGCTTACATTGAAGTTGGGGAGATAGTTATGTATAAAAATAATTATCCTAGAATTCTTAGAGCTTGAAGACCCATTCAAATCCTGGAAATTAGTTGAATCAAAAATCCTAGGAGTAATTTGCCTGACAGATTTGTCCACGGGTCTGAGACAAGGTTAGCTGCATCTTCTATGCCAATAGTGGCATAGTTTCATGTGTGGGATTCTGAGCAAAGCAGAAGTACTGTTCTGCTGCTGTTAGGTTATGACTATGCCTAACTGGGGTTGGAGAACCAGGAAATCAGGGACATAGCAGAAGTTAAGTATAGGATAGAAATAGCAACAGATGTATGGCCAGAGTCAGACACAAGGACACTGCCTTGAGATCTACTAATTTTTGAGTCAAGTAGGCATAAGAATCAAAGCCAACTATTCGGTCAGTAATTAAGAGCAGATAGGAAGGAAAGAGGCAATGTGTGGCCCAGCCCAACTTCGTTTAAGAATTTGCCCTATCACTTATGGAATGTTCCAAGCACCATCTGAATGGGCTGTCTGGACACAGCCACTTTTAAATTAATCTAGATTTTGTCCCATTTCTCCTACTTCATGATTTCTCTATTTGTTCTTTAGTTACAATTTTCTTGTCTATAGCAGTTTAGTTCTTTTTGGCTACTACTTTGTCTCCAGCAGACTACAGCTCTGCCTCTCTTTGTTGGTGGTGATTTTCCTCCCTGACTTCACAGGGCCCAGGGTCCACCCCTGCTCATGTCATTTTCACCTGGTTCACTTTGGCCTTGCTAGCAGACCTGTGATGGCTGGAACGCTCTACCTTTGCTTGGAGAAGCATCTGTTGACCCTGTGATACTTAAATGTGGCGTGTGTAGTGCTGATGATGGAAACTACTATCCTTGGAGGCTGACTGTGGTAAACTGCTTGAGCCAGCTGAGAAGCCAAAAATGGGATGCATCTATGGGCCCTTTCTTTTCAACAACTCAGCCTATTTGCACTTGTGCTCCCAGCATCCTCTGGAGTGAGGCCTGATTGCTGCTGCTTTGATCAGCTTCCTTCTTTTTCCCCTTAATCCCAGTATATGCGTATAGTGGTATCAGAATTGTTAACCTGTACTCTCATGGTGAACAACTTTATTAACTACAGTACATTGCTTATGTATAGTTCTTTAGTCCTCGGTCTCATGTCTCTACTCATTTCCTAAGTGACTTAGGTAAATTTTTTTCCCCATTCCCTTCAATGAAGTTATGTCATCCATCTGTAACACAGTTAGATTTTTTTCAAATTTTTTGCTTTTTAATAAATTTATACCCCCTTCACCCGTTTCTCTTACCCCCTACCCTCTGCCTCTGGCAACCACCAATCTGTTCTCTGTATTTATGACCTTGCTTTTTTTTTTTAATTTTATGTTTCCACACGTAAGAGAGCTCATATAATGTTTGTCTTTCTCTGTCTGACTTATTTCACTTAGCATAATGCTCTCGAGGTTCATCCATAATGTCTCAAATGGCAAGATTTCATTCTTTTTTATGACTGGATAATATTCCATTGTATGTATTTACCACAATTTGTTTATCCATTCATCCATTGATGTACACTTCAGTTGTTTCCATATTTGGCTATTGTAAATATGCTACAATGAACATGGGGGTGCCTGTGTATTTTTGGGTCAGTGTTTTCATTTTCTTTGTATAGATACCCAAAAGTAGAATTGCTGGATCATATGGTAGTTGTATTTTTAGTTTTTTGAGAAATTTCTGTACTGTTTTTGTAGTGGCTACACCAAATTACATTCCCACTAACAGTGTACAAGGGTTCTCTTTTCTCCACATCCTTGCCAACATTTGTTGTTTGTTGTCTTTTTCGTAATAGCCATTCTGACATGATATCTCATTGTGGTTTTTATTTGCATTTCCCTGATGATTAATGATGTTGAGCATCTTTTCATGTACCTGTTTGCCTGGGTCTTCTCTAAAAAAAAGGTGTATTCAGATCTTCTGCCCATTTTTTAATGGGATTATTTGTTTTTTTGCTATTGAGTTATATGAGTTCTTTATATATGTTGGATATTAGTCTCTTATCAGATACATGATTTGCAAATATTTTCTCCCATTCAGTAGGTTGCCTTTTTATTTTTTTGTTGGTTTCCTTTGCTGTGCAGAAGCTTTTTAGTATGGTGTAGTCCCACTTATTTATTTTTGCTTTTGTTACTTTTGTTTTTGGTGTCAGATTTGAAAAACCATTGCTAAGATCTGTGTTAAAGAGCTTACTGCCTATGTTTTCTTCTAGGAGTTTTATGGTTTCTGGTCTTATGTTCAAGTCTTTAATCCATTTTGAGTTAATTTTTGTGTATAGTGTAGGGTACTAATCGAATTTCATCTTTTTGCATATGGCTGTTCAGTTTTTCCAACACCATTTATTGAAGAGACTGTCCTTTTCCCATTGTATATTCTTGGGTCCTTTGTCATAAAGTAATTGACCATATATGCATGGGTTTGTTTCTGGGCTCTCTGTTCTGTTCCATTGATTTATGTTTCTGTTTTTAGGCCAATACCATCCTGTTTTAATTACTGTAGCTTTGAAATAGAGCTTAAAATCAGGGCGCGTGATGCCTACAGCTTTGTTCTTCTTTCTCAAGATTTTATACTCTTAGGACCACTCAAATTGGATATGCTTCAGGCCACACAAAATCTGGATCTGCCCCTGGATTTTACTAAATGAGATACCTGGGTGTTTTGATACTACTTATTTCCCTACATGTAGTTACACTTAATTTATACAAGTAAACAAACACTAAGTATAATCTAGAGAATCCCCAAATCATTCTAAAATCAATGCTTTAACAACTCTTTTACAAGAGAACTAGAACTTCCTGGCAGCCACTATATTTCAATGTTAGTATTGGTGAATGCTACAAAACTGAAACTCAGATACTGATTTCAGTCCAGCTCAGTTCAAGTCAGCAAGCCTTTGTGGGTGCCTGCTGTGAGTGAGGGAGGTGCTGGGCCAGGTTCTTTTTTTCAGATAGTTTAAATTCAATTTAAGATCATTTGAAATTAATTGCCTTAACAGTGAAGTATTTTTAGTTCCTTGGAACCTTAATAGCAGTTCTCCTTAAAGAAATGAGAAATTGGAGCCAACATGATAAATATGATTAAATGCCAAGGAACAATAATGATAAATTGTTGGCACCAGTCATTTGATGTTCTCTGAAACAAAGAAACTTGTCACTCTGCCAGTGCTAGGAGTCTCAGTGCAGAGGGAATAAAATGGAAAGTATCCTTTATCTTTTCTGTAGATATTTCATGTAGATAGTGGACCTGGGTAACTTTGGAGTAAGTATTTTCCAAACCAAGGAACCCTATATTGAAAATGAACTACTTTATGTTCATTTCATTGTTCTCTTAAAATGTGTCATTAAATCAGTATCAAGGACTTGTGTTTGAGAAATATAGAATTCCTAAAAGACAAGTCAATATGTAGTGTCAGATACTGGTAAATGTTTTGAAGAAAAACAAAGTGAGAGGAGAGAGATTGATGGTTGGGGGTGCTATTTTAGAAAGTCTGTGCTGCCTCCCCAGCTAGTCCTTGAGTGTGCCAAGCATGTCCTATCATAGGGCCTTAGCATTTGCTGCCTCTTGTGCCTGGAATGCTCTCCTTAGACAACTGCTCACTTCTCTTCTCACTTCCCTCAGGGCTCGACCACCCTGTCTGAAGTAGCACCTCCCACTAGTCTATTCTTTTTCCCTGTTCTTCAAGTATTCTCACCATCTGACCTTGGGAACCGAAGAGATTCAAAGCAATTCTTTGATAAACCTTTTGCTGTCTGGACTCTCGCTACTTGCTCTCTGAAATTCAGGAATTGAAGAGATTTTAAAAATATCGCTTGCTCTTTGATCTGAATATCCAAATCAGGAACCAAATAATTTTGTATGGTGGGGATACTTGTTTTCCCTTTTTTTTTTGGTGAGGAAGATTGGCCCTGAGCTAACATCTGTTGCCAATCTTCCTCTTGTTTTTTACTTGAGGAAGATTGTTGCTGGGCTAACATCCAAGCCAGTCTTCCTTTCTTTTTTTGTGTGTGGGACACCATCATAGCATGGCTTGATGAGTGGTGTGCAGGTCCACACCTGGGATCCGAACTCAAGAACCCTGGGCTGCTGAAGGGGAGCATGTACACTCAACCACTATGCCACTGGGCTGACTCTGATACTTGTTTTCTTCATCGCACTTTTTGCTCTCTGATTTGTCTTTCTATCTGTTTTTCTGCCTTCTCCCTCACTAAAATGTTAGCTCTGTGGGGGCTGGGACTTTGTTTTGTTCACTGTTCCATCTCCGTCACTTGGAACAGTACCTCACACCTAATCAATTCTCAATAAATACCTGTTGAATAAATTTGTATATACATGAATGAATCCATTTGACCCAGCATCATCTAAACTTTAATTTTAAAAAATATATGATTGTATGGAAAAGGGTTATTTCACATTATTAAGTTTTAAGAAGCAGGATATGGAATTATATACACAGTTGATTTCCACTTAGGTTAAAAAAACACCTTGAATCTTTGCGTGTGTTCATTTATTCATTCATTTCTTGAAAGACAACTTATTAAGCATCTCCTGTGTGTCCATTCTGTGCTAGGTGTTCTAACTCAGATACAGTTTCATGAGAAGACAGATCATGAAACAGCAGTAAATGAGGGCCACCCCCCCCCCCCCCACTGCTCTCTGGCTATGTTGATCTTCTTTCAGTTTCTCACTCTTAATAATTTCCTTCCTTTGCACGGGTTATTTCATTATGTGCTTAATACCTGTCTCCCTCTATATTGTAAGTTCTGTGAGGCTGGGGGACCATGATACCATTTAATTATCAATACCTAGCTCAATGCCTAATATATAATAGGTCTCAATAAACATTTGTTGGGTGAATGAATGAATGAATGCTTAAGAGAAGTGCATAGTAGGAACACAATATCTAATCTACTGGAAGTTAGGGGAAGTACATTTCAAGCTGGGATCTGAAGAATGAGGAGAAATTAGCAAGTGAAGAAGACCAGGCAGAATGTTCTGGAGCTTAAGCTCAGACTTTATAAAAAGCAATAAAAGAGTTTTAAACAAAAAAGTGGCATTATGAGACTTGCATTTTAGATGGACCATTTTTCAGCGGTGTTAGAATTGGACTGGATGGGCAACACCGGAGCAGAGAGATTGGTTGGGAGGCTTTGGTGATAGATAGTTGTGGCCTTTGTTGGGTTCTCGGCAGTGGGGAAAGAGACAAGTGGATACTTTCGGGAGACTTTTAGAAGGCAGAATAAGTGACTAGGATAGTGAGGGAAGGGAAAGAGTTAAGTTTCATTTCAAGTTTCTGCCTTAGGCAGCTGAGAGGGTTCTGGAGCCTTTCCCGGAGACTGGGGGCTCAGAGGGAGGAACCATCTGAGGTACCCTTGAGACCCATCTAAATCGAGGCTGAGCATTAAGGAGTTGGTTAGATAGCTGAATTTTCTAGGTATAGATACTTAGAAAAATGCCTGAAAAGAAATATCAAAATGTTAATTGTATTGAAACTCTAGTGATAGTTCTAACATTTTCTTATTATTAAGTATTGGTTTTCATTATTAGTGTGTTTCCTGAAGGAAAAATAATAAACTGAAAAATTATATTAGGATCTGCTGTGGGAAATGCTGTACCAAAAAACCCAAAGGACAAAAAGCTGAGGCCTTTTTAGGTAAAATATGGGCTATTCCCGGTGAGAATAATGGTTAGTCCTGAATGGAAGCCATTGTGAAATGGGTCACTGTGAGTGTGCGGGCGGGCGGCGGGTGCATTTGGAAACGCAGCCTGGTCGTCGGAGAAGGTCTGCTGGAGGCTGGGCTGCGCCTTTCCCTCCCTTGCCCTAGCCCTCCCTAACCCTAGCCCTCCCTAACCCTAGCCCTCCCTTACCCTAACCCTCCCTTGCCCTAACCCTCCCTTGCCCTAACCCTCCCTTGCCCTAACCCTCCCTAACCCTAGCCCTCCCTTACCCTCTCCCTCCCTTACCCTAACCCTCCCTTGCCCTAACCCTCCCTTGCCCTTTCCCTCCCTTGCCCTAACCCTCCCTAACCCTAGCCCTCCCTTACCCTCTCCCTCCCTTACCCTAACCCTCCCTTGCCCTAACCCTCCCTTGCCCTAGCCCTCCGCACAGCCTGGCCCTGAGTCATGCCCAGTGTGGCCTGTTGGGTTTGTGCTTCACAATTTAGTTTGTTTACGTCACTGTTCACTGCAGTCGTTACACAATGATGTTTGTGTCATCTTGGTTTTCAGGTAGATTGGGGTCAACTGGACTATTTAGTTGTTGACATGCCACCAGGAACTGGAGATGTGCAGTTATCAGTCTCACAGAATATTCCCATTTCAGGTAAGTCTTAAAGTTTAAGGTAATTTGTGCTGTCTTTGATGTTTTGCTATCGCCATACAGAAAAACAGACTCCACGAGAGGCAAGCATTTTTATGTCTGAGAAAACAACCATTTATAAATTTCCCTTTAGAGATCAGATTCGTAAGTTGAATTTTTCAAAATGTTACCAGAACTAGTATGTTTACAAAAACTAAAGACAGTTTGAAAAGATGGTGATGTAAATCTGAGTTCTAGAAAAGCAGTAGCATTTAAGAATTATCTAGATGGAACATGACTGTTTGGGTCACAGCTGTCCAGCAGTTACAGCCTAGTGCCTGATATATGGCAGGCACTCGGTAAATGTTTATTGAGTAAATACTAAATAAGAGTAAATGTTAGGAAAATTTGGCTTTTTGGTAAATACTACTATGGGAAAATTTTATATTCTGCTAATTGTTTTACATTAAAGTCAAGAGATCAATAAGCATATTAGCTTACATCAAATATACAATACTTCAATATGGTAGTGGATATCTTTTTTATGATTTGGAACTCAAATATTATTAGTTAGCTTTTATGTTGAATCTGTTTATAAGGATTTTTCCTAGGTTCCACTGGAGAAATATTTGTAAATCTCTCTTAAATATAAGGAATTTGGGGAAAACAATGGAATTTTGTAATGTTTTGCAAATCAATTATTCATTGGTAATAAGTAACTAAGAGATATCACTGACATTTAATCATCACAAGGTTTAGAATCTATCTTTTTGATAAGATATATACCTTGTTTTCAAATATTGATATAGCATCATTAATATGAATTTGTTTTTTTTGAGGAAGAGTAGCCCTGAGCTAACATCTGCCACCTGTCTTCCCCTTTTTTGCTGAGGAAGACTGACCCTGAGCTAACATCTGTGCCCATCTTCCTCTACTTTATATGTGGGACGCTTGCCACAGCATGGCTTGACAGGTGGTGCGTAGGTCCGCACCTGGGATCCGAACCGGCGAACCCTGGGCTGCCAAAGTCGAACGTGCAAACTTAACTGCTGTGCCACCAAGTTGGCCCCTAATATGAGTGTTTTTGATGTTTAAATATATTTGTAACCTTCAAAGAGTCTGAAACTTTTTGGTAAGGGAAAAAAAAGGGAAGTAACATAGGAAAATAATTCTTCCTTTTTGTAATCAGTGTACTATATAGCCTGCTTTTTCTTTTTTTAAGTAGTTTTGGGACTTTTACGTTTCTAAATGTTAGCAATACTCACTAAATGTTATTGAATAAAATGTGCTCCTCACACCTTGAAATGCCTATTGCAGGCTTCCAAGATGCTTACATTATTCATGTGGATAATGCATTGATAAAGTTGGGCTAAATTACCATTTATTCCTTGAGTTGTGACTTGGCACCTTGAAAAAGTTTAATTTACTTCACACAAATAAACTGATGTCCCCAAGCAACTTACCTTTGTTTACTCAGATAGCAGCCCCTCTGTTTGGATAGGGTTTGTGATTATATCGCCCTCTTTTGATTTGTGCTTGTACTCAACCCAACAATGTGTAGATTGGAGTTAAGATTTTCTTCTCCTTGGAGGATTTCTTTCTTATATCCTAAAATTTAACTGGTCTATTTCTTTATTCCTTTCCTCTTATGGAGAGTCTGCCATGTAATAGGTAATTAATATTATATGAGAATAAAAAGTAATATTTTTTTTATTGTGGTAAAATATACATAACAGTTCAGCAGCATTAAGTACATTCACATTGTTGTGCAGCCATCCTCACCATCCATCTCCAGAACTTTCTCACCTTCCCAAACTGAAACTCTGTACCCATTAAATAATAACTCTCAATTTCCTCCTCCCCTGGCCCCTGGTAACCACCATTCTCCTTTCAGAAATAGTGCTTTTCATATTAAGATGAGGGAATGGAGGATGAGGAAAATATATTTTAAAAGATTTATTGAACCAGAACCTAACTTTGATTTTATGATTTATTAATAAAATTTTAAATCAACAGGTGTTTATCCATTTAAAGGTGGATGCTAAGGTAGAAGCACTGTAGAGAATCCAAGGATAGTAAAGGCACAGATCTTTTCGCCAGACTACAGTTCTGTACCTTTTTTGAGTCTCAGACCTTTTCTGAGGATTTGATGAATATGTGAATTCTCTCCACGAAACGTATTTATGCCTGCAGAAACACTATTTTTATGTATAATTTAGGAGGTTCATAGTCCTCAGGTTAAAAGCCCAGCTCCAGAAGGTAGAGCAGGGAAAGGCAGGGAGTGGCTGGTCCGAAAAAAGCCTGGGTGAGAGAATGCGGAGTGTGAGAAGTGCTGGATGAGAGATCTGAACCCATGATGTGGGGATCAAAGGAAGAAGAGATCACGGGTTTGAGGGGAATGGTAAAACACTTCCTGGAGCCGAGCCTTAAAGGATAAATATGACACGTTGTAGAGCATTCAAGAGAGCACCACACCTTGTTTGCTTTGCTTTTTCTTGGCCTAAGGGCAAGAAATCTGAAAATGAAACTTCTAGTGTTCTATAATCCTCTTATAGACACTTATATATTTCACTTTTCAAGTCTGATCCATTGAAAGAACATAGGGCCAGGTAATAAAGATGCTTTTGAAAATACGCAAACTTCCCGGCAGAGGCCCGGAGAGAAGCCCAGAGGGCGGGGCGACCCCCAGCTGCCGTTGCCCCCGCCGTGGGGCTAGGGATTGCCGGAGATCTCGGAGAGAACCGGGGCTGGGGGAACTTTCAAAGGCCGGTTCTGCGACCCGGAGGGGAAGCGCTGGAGCTCTGCCCGGGCAGCAGACAAAACTCTCTGTGTGCCGTTAGCAGAGGGGCCACGCTGAGCATTCACAGCTCCGGGAGAGGCCCGGAGAGAACCCCAGAGGGCAGGGCGACCCCCAGCTGCCGTTGCCCGCCCCGTGGGGATAGGGATTGCCAGAGATCTCGGAGAGGACCGGGGTGGGGGGAACTTTCGAAGGTCGGTCCTGCGACCCGGAGGGGAAGTGCCAGAGTTCCGCCAGGCAGCAGACAAAACTCTCTGTCTGCCATTAGCAGAGGGGCCACGCCCAGCATTCAGGGCTCCCAGGAGAGGCCCGGAGAGAAGCCCAGAGGGCGGGGCGACCCCCAGCTGCCGTTGCCCGCCCCGTGGGACTAGGGATTGCCCGAGATCTCAGAGAGGAGAGGACCGGGGCTGGGGGAACTTTCAAAGGCCGGTTCTGCGACCCGGAGGGGAAGCACCGGAGCTCCGCCCGGGCAGCAGACAAACCTCTCTGTGTGCCGTTAGCAGAGGGGCCACGCTGAGCATTCACGGCTCCGGGAGAGGCCTGGAGAGAATCCCAGAGGGCGGGGCGACCGCCAGCTGCCGTTGCCCACCCCGTGAGGCTAGGGATTGCCAGAGATCTCGGAGAGGACTGGGGCTGGAGAGAGTTCCAGAGACCCAGCTTAGTAGCCTAGGGGGAAACCCTACAGGCTCACAGCAGCCTTAGGGAAAGCCTCTGCACAGCACCAGTAGAAGGCACCCAGCCGCCAGCCACAAGGCTGGAAGACCCCAGGGCAAAAGCAGCATAGCTAGGTGTACTAACCACAGACTGTAGAAGATGCCAATAGCTCTCCTGCGACCCATAGAGGACAAGTGAGATTTGGTGGGTGCCGACAGCAACGGAGCGACAAATATAAGTGATCCCACCCCTGGCCGCTGGAAAAGCCCATAACACCGTTGCAGACCCCAAGGAGAGAGCGCATCTAGGTGGGCAACAACAGTAGGCACCTGCAGCCTGAAGCCCCCCTGTGACGGCCCCCACGGCAGAGGAGGGAATCCAAAGGGCCACTGTGGCTACGAAGAGGGGCCCAGGCCCAGTTAGCAACTACGGACAGGGTTCCTGGTTGGTGAAGTATAAACAGCTGCTCCCCCCACCGCAGCAGCTGAAACAAGTGAAAGGAGCAACTAAACTCTATCTCCATGCGGAGGCACAAATCAACAACATCAAGCAATATGAAAAAATACATTAAATCTCCAGAACAGAAAGAAAGTAACAAATACACAGAAAACAATCCCAAGGAAAATGAGATATATAACCTAAATGATGATGACTTCAAAACAGCCATCATTAAGATTCTCAATGAGTTAAGAGAGAATTCTGACCGTCAACTCAACGAGTTCAGGAGCTATGTCACAAAAGAGTTTGATATGATAAAGAAGAACCAAACAGAAATATTGGAAATGAAGAACACAATAGAGGAGATTAAGAAAAATCTAGATGCTCTGAACAGTAGGGCCGATAATATGGAGGAAAGAATTAGCAATTTGGAAGATGGCAATATAGAATTGTTGCAGGCAGAGGAGGAGAGAGAAGCAAGACTTAAAAGAAATGAAGAAACTCTCCGAGAATTATCAGACACAATTAGGAGATGCAACGTAAGGATTATAGGTATACCAGAGGGAGAAGAGAAGGAGAAAGGGGCAGAAAACCTATTCAAAGAAATAATGGCTGAGAACTTCCCAAATCTGGTGAGGGAGATGGATCTTCAGGTGACAGAAGCCAATAGATCTCCAAACTTTATCAATGCAAGAAGACCAACTCCACGGCATATAGTAGTGAAGCTAGCAAAAGTCAATGACAAGGAGAAAATATTAAGGACAGCCAGGCAAAAGAAACTAACCTACAAAGGAACCCCCATCAGGCTATCAGCAGATTTCTCAGCAGAAACTTTACAGGCTAGAAGAGAGTGGAATGATATATTCAAAAATCTGAAGGACAAAAATCTACAGCCGAGAATTCTCTACCCAGCGAAAATATCCTTCAAATACGATGGAGAAATAAAAACTTTCCCAGATAAACAAAAATTAAGGGAGTTCATTGCCACAAAACCTCCTCTTCAGGAAATCCTCAGGAAAACCCTCATTCCTGAAAAATCCAAAAAAGGAAAGGGGCTACAAAACCAAGAGCAGAGGAGATAAGTAGAAGGACAACAACAGAGAGTAGCAGCTCTACATCAGAACAGATTAAACCATGGGACGAGAAACAAAGGAAACTGAAGAAAACCGGAAAACAAGACACAAAATGGTAGTGGTAGGCCCCCACGTCTCAATAATCACTCTAAATGTAAATGGATTGAACTCCCCAATCAAAAGACACAGAGTGGCAGGATGGATCAAAGAACAAGATCCAACAATATGCTGCCTCTAGGAAACACACCTCAGCCCCAAAGACAAACACAGACTCAGAGTGAAGGGATGGAGAACAATACTCCAAGCTAATAATGAACAAAAGAAAGCAGGTGTCGCTATACTAATATCAGACAAGGTAGATTTCAAAGCAAAACAGATAAAGAAAGATAAAGAGGGACAGTATATAATGATAAAAGGGACTCTCCACCAAGAAGACATAACACTTATAAATATATATGCACCCAACACAGGAGCACCAAAATTTGTAAAGCAACTCTTAATAGAACTAAAAGAAGACATCAACAACAATACAATAATAGTAGGGGACCTCAACACACCATTAACACCAATGGACAGAACATCCAGACAGAAAATCAACAAGGAAATAATAGAATTAAATGAAAAATTAGACCAGATGGACTTAATAGATATATATAGAACACTTCATCCAAAAACAGCAGGTTACACATTCTTCTCAAGTGCACATGGAACATTCTCAAGGATTGACCATATTTTGGGAACCAAAGCAAACATCAATAAATACAAGAGAGTTGAAATAATATCAAGCATCTTTTCTGATCATAACGCTATTAAACTAGAAATCAACTACAAGAAAAAAGCAGAGAAAGGTGCAAAAATGTGGAGACTAAACAACACGCTTCTCAACAAACAATGGATCATTGAAGAAATTAAAGAAGAAATCAAATATTATCTGGAGACAAATGAAAATGAGAACACGACATACCAAATCATTTGGGATGCAGCAAAAGCAGTCCTAAGAGGGAAATTCATCGCAATACAGGCCCACCTCACTAAACAAGAAAAAGCTCACGTAGGCAACCTCAAACGACACCTAACAGAACTAGAAAAAGAAGAACAAACAAAGCCCAGAGTCAGTAGAAGGAGGGAAATAATAAAAATAAGAGCAGAAATAAACGATATTGAAACAAAAAAGACAATAGAAAGGATCAATGAAACAAAGAGTTGGTTCTTCGAAAGAATTAACAAAATTGACAAACCCCTAGCCAGACTCACCAAGAAAAGAAGAGAGAAATCGCAAATTAATAAAATCAGGAATGACAGAGGAGAAATCACAACAGATACCAATGAAATACAAGAGATCATAAGAGAATACTATGAAAAACTATATGCCAACAAATTGAACAACCTGGAAGAAATGGACAAATTCCTAGACTCCTACAATCTCCCCAAACTGAATCAGGAAGAAATGGAGAATCTGAATAGACCAATCACAAGTAAGGAAATAGAAACGGTAATCAAAAACCTCCCCAAAAACAAGAGTCCAGGACCAGACGGCTTCTCTGGAGAATTCTACCAAACATTCAAAGAAGACTTAATACCTGTTCTCCTCAAACTGTTCCAGAAAATTGAGAAAGATGGAGAACTCCCTAACACATTCTATGAAGCCAACATCACTCTGATCCCCAAACCTGACAAGGACAACACAAAGAAGGAGAACTACAGGCCGATATCACTGATGAACATAGATGCAAAAATCCTCAACAAAATTTTGGCAAACCGATTACAGCAATACATCAAAAAGATTATACACCATGATCAAGTGGGATTTATACCAGGGACACAGGGATGGTTCAACATCTGCAAGTCAATCAACGTGATACACTACATCAACAAAATGAAAAACAAAAACCACATGATCATCTCAATAGATGCAGAGAAAGCATTCGACAAGATCCAACACCCATTTATGATAAAAACCCTCAGTAAAATGGGTATAGAAGGAAAGTACCTCAACATAATAAAGGCCATATATGATAGACCCACAGCCAACATCATACTCAATGGACAAAAGCTGAAAGCCATCCCTCTGAGGACAGGAACAAGACAAGGGTGCCCACTTTCACCACTCCTATTCAACATAGTACTGGAGGTGCTGGCCAGAGCAATTCGGCAGGAAAAAGAAATAAAAGGAATCCAAATAGGTAACGAAGAAGTAAAACTCTCGTTGTTTGCAGACGACATGATCTTATACATAGAAAACCCCAAAGAATCCACAGAAAAACTATTAGAAATAATCAACAACTACAGCAAAGTAGCAGGGTATAAAATTAACGTGCATAAATCAGTAGCATTTCTATACACTAACAATAAACTAACAGAAAAAGAACTCAAGAACTCTATCCCATTCACAATCGCAACGAAAAGAATAAAATACCTTGGGATAAACTTAACCAAGGAAGTGAAGGATCTATACAATGAAAACTACAAGACTTTCTTGAAAGAAATAGGCGATGACATAAAGAGATGGAAAAACATTCCTTGTACATGGATTGGAAGAATAAACATAGTTAAAATGTCCATACTACCTAAAGCAATATACAGATTCAATGCTATCCCAATCAGAATCCCAAGAACATTCTTCACAGAAATTGAACAAACAATCCTAAAATTCATATGGGGGAACAAAAGACCGCGAATTGCTAAAGCAATCCTGAGCAAGAAAAACAAAGCCGGCGGAATCACAATCCCCGATTTCAAAACATACTACAAAGCTACAGTGATCAAAACAGCATGGTACTGGTACAAAAACAGGTCCACAGATCAATGGAACAGAATTGAAAGCCCAGAGATAAAACCACACATCTATGGACAGCTAATCTTCGACAAAGGAGCAGAGGGCCTACAATGGAGAAAAGAAAGTCTCTTCAACAAATGGTGCTGGGAAAACTGGACAGCCACATGCAAAAGATTGAAAATTGACCATTCTTTTTCACCACACACCAAAATAAACTCAAAATGGATCAAAGACCTAAAGGTTAGGCCTGAGACAATAAGTCTTTTGGAAGAGAATATAGGCAGTACACTCTTTGACATCAGTTTCAAAAGAATCTTTTCGGACACTGTAACTCCTCAGTTGAGGGAAACAATAGAAAGAATAAACAAATGGGACTTCATCAGACTAAAGAGCTTCTTCAAGGCAAGGGAAAACAGAATTGAAACAAAAAAACAGCTCACTAATTGGGAAAAAATATTTACAAGCCGCTTATCCGACAAAGGGTTAATCTCCATAATATACAAAGAACTCACACTGCTTAACAACAAAAAAACAAACAACCCGATCAAAAAATGGGCAGAGGACATGAACAGACATTTCTCAAAAGAAGATATGAATATGGCCAATAGACACATGAAAAGATGTTCATCATCGCTAATCATCAGGGAAATGCAAATCAAAACTACACTAAGATATCACCTTACCCCCGTTAGATTGGCAAAAACATCCAAAACCAAGAACGACAAATGTTGGAGAGGTTGTGGAGAAAGAGGAACCCTCATACACTGTTGGTGGGAATGCAAACTGGTACAGCCACTATGGAAAACAGTATGGAGATTTCTCAAAAAGTTAAAAATAGAAATACCCTATGACCCAGCCATCCCATTACTGGGTATCTATCCTAAGAACCTGATAACAGATATCTCAAGAGTCCGTTGCACCCCTATGTTCATCGCAGCATTATTTACAATAGCCAAGACGTGGAACCAGCCTACATGCCCAGAAACTGATGATTGGATAAAGAAGATGTGGTATATATACACAATGGAATACTACTCAGCCATAAAAAAAGACGAAATTGGCCCATTCACAACAACGTGGATGGACCTCGAGGGTATTATGTTAAGCGAAATAAGTCAGTCAGAGAAAGACGATCTCTATATGACTCCACTCATAGGTGGAAATTAGTATATTGAGAAGGAGATCTGATCGGTGGTTACCAGGGAAAAGGGGGGGTGGGGGGAGGGTACGGAGGGGGAAGTGGTGTACCCACAACATGACTAACAAAAATGTACAACTGATATCTCACAAGCTTGTAATCTATCATAACATTAATAAAAAAATAAATAAAAAAAAAAAAAGAAAATACGCAAACTTATTTACTTCTGGACTATGAAAGTAAAAGGATTGCTTATCAGTATTTTCTAAATTTTCTATAATGAACATGTATATTTTTATAATTTAAAAAAGTAAATAGAAAGCGCTGATTCTTTAGGGACAGTACACTTCTATATAAATTGGTACCATGATGATTGCCTGTTTTTAATAAACTGCCATTTAGTGATAGTCTTCCATATATTAATTTTATATTAATTATCACAGGTGTTATCCCTATTTTCTGCAATCTTTGAAAGGTTAGGTAACTTTCCCAAGGTCACATAGTTACAGTGGGTCGTAACTGAGGTTCATGTCAGTTCCGATTGAGTTTAAGGCTCATGCTATTAACCTCTACACCAAGCTGCCTTAATACAAAACCCAACAGTGTTTGACTCATTGACTTTCTAAGTTTAGTTCTAATCCATTCAAACTCATTTAGGTTGAAATTATTCTAATCTAGGGGATCTATGATAAAAATAAATTTGTCTATGAATATGCCTAAATCTGTGCACCCCTATTTGATGAGTATCCATTCAATGGTCTATATTGATGTGTACTATATTCAATATATATTTTTTTGACTCAGAGATTGCTTTGGGCCTATTTAACTCATGCATTCTGAGGAAGGTCTGGAGGCAGTCTAGAAGCAGTCTCCTTTGGCCTTTAGGAGTAGAACCCTAAATGATTCTTGGAAAGAGCAATATTATCTTTGGGCTGATCCTTACTAGTCTTGGCTATCTGGCTAGTTTCCAGGCACACTGGTTCTCAGTACAGAATTGCAGCTGTCAGGATGCGAAGGGGATTTGGGGGAAGCGGTACATGTATTGTGTCTGTGTGTGTCTGTGTGTTTATTAAAGGCTTAGTTCCTGAGGTTTGATTTTATTCAGGCCAGTGTCGTTTCACACCTAGCATATCTCAGAAAATACGAAAAGTGAGGCATCTCCCAGGATTTAGAGGGAAGAGTACCAACCAAAGAGTTGCTGGCCTGGCTTGAATCATGACTTTCATCAATTTATATACTCTGGACCAGCCTGTGAGAATCATGTCTGCCTTTTTAAGCCTAACTGAATTACTGTTCTCTATGAACCTAATTTTCCTTTCCTCTTATCATTGACTTGAGAACTCTTCTAAGATACTCTATGTTCTATCTTTTGTTATGGCTCATATCCCATAAACCACATAAACCCTTTAGGCTCCCATCTGAGTCCGCCTGTGCTTTGTCTTCCCTCTCCTTCCCGTTAAACTCCTTCACATAACTTGGGATCCCTCCTAAAAAACCTCATGTACTCAGTGTCCCCTCTTTCCTCCCTTTACTTTCCAGAGTCCCTGTCTTTACGTACATTTGACCCTCACTTAGAATGTCTGTCCTCCCCAATCAGTGAGTACTCAAAACCTGCATCTCCTTTATTTCAAATGTCTGCTTGCCATTTTCACCAAACCCGCAGTTGGGAATCACTTCTCCCCCTTTGGAATTCACATAGCCTTTTATTTGGACCACTCCTGCAGCACTTCTCATGTTCTCCATTCAAAACCTGCATAACTGTGTCGTCTTTGCTACCAGACTCTTACTCCCTGGAGGGCTAAGATTCTGTTTCATTCATCTTTGTATTTCTCACAGTGCCAAACTTAGTGCCTTCCTGTAACCACTCAGGAAATCTTGAATCAATGAATGTTTTATCTGTCTGTCTGTATTATCTTCCCCACTGGCCTGTAAGCTGCTTGAATGCAAGAATTTTTCCTATTCATCATAGTGTTTCTTCGAGTACCTTGGGCAATGACTTACGCAATTAATATTGATTGAATAAATAACAAAGCTAGTTGACTAGTTGTCACTGTTTATGTGAACAGATTTGTGCCTCCTTATCTTTCTTACCATCCTGCTAACTTATTCCTGTGACTTTTCCCACTCCGACTGCTTTCACCTGGGTGTTTTTCTGTGTATAAGTTAAAGAAAGCATTTATTAAAAACATACATTTTATTTCACTCTCTTTTTGAGAGGAAAATCCTTTCATTTTAGGGATTTATTTGTGCTCTCCTTTTTTCTGTCCTTTATAATATCCCTGTGGTCAGTGGATACCTTATAGTATTAACTGTGTTGGTGTCTGGGGTAGTAGTGTGCATGTGGGCGCTTGCTATTTGGTTACGTGCAGGCTCTGTATTAAAGTACTAGTGAGAATCACTAGCATTGCTTCACTGTAAGATAATAATCAATTCTCTTACTTACTTTCATACCTGTTTAGCAAGGTACTAGCTCCCTCTGTGACTCTTTTCCCTTACCTGTGGAACACCTGCCTACTCCACAGACTTATAAGGATCAAATGAGTTAATGAATGTGAGAGTTCCTTCTAAATGTATGGTATTTTTAGAAACTACTTGAACACTTTAAAAGAGTTTTTTTGGGTGGTGGTGGTGGTGAATTGTTGTGAATTAGAAAGAGCCTTTGTATCAACTTTGCATTTCTCCAAGCCATATTGAGAATGAAATTAAATTTTATACTTAGAAAGAGATATCCTTTTGGAAAATTCTTGGAGGCAGACCTGTACAAGCAAAAAGATCCTCTTTCTGAATGCTAATTAGCACCTCTTTTTGTGTGTTCCATTTTGTTCCGTGGGATGGATGACAAGCTCATTATAAGAAGAAACTTTAAAGAAAAAGATAGTCATCCTCTGTGTTAAAAGCATTGTGTAGCAATAACAGTGATAATGTATTGACAGCAGTGTTAGTGGCTAATGATTTAAATTTGAGCTTACATGGACTACTGAATCATTACATACTGCAAATACCTATAGTTGTAGCAATTGCTAGAGGGAAAGGAGACAGGATAAAGATGGAAAATAACCAATTATAGTCTTTGGATTTGCTCTGGTCTTGTTGAACTTGCCAAGGGGAAAAGGCAAAGTTGTCAGTATTGGTTTTATTATTTTTCTTACTCCCTTTTTTGTGTGTGATACAGTTTGCTGGGCTTTTGCTTGTTGTTTCTTTAGCTTGTAAATTAGTTGTTGCCATATACTGAATTGGATAAATTCCAGGGTTGACTTCTGGGTTGTTTGTTAATGCATAGTGATGAACTCTTGGGTATTATTGAACACTTAACTGCTCTTCCATAATAGAAGAGGATTAGTATTTCTTTGAGGAACATTATAAATTCCTTGAAAATTTTGAAAATATATACACTGTGCTAGTATTTGAATTCTAATAGATGTTACCTAAAATATTTTTCTTTCTTCCTTTGCTTCAACTGAGGTTCTTTATAATGACTATCTGAGGACTATCTTAATTTGATTTTAACTCTTTAAGTTAGGTGAAGGGTTTATGCTTCACATGAAATAGGTGAAGCATATTTTCTTTTTTAAGAGGCTGGAGAGTTTTATTATTTATACTAAGGTGCTATATTAGTCAGAGTCCTGGCAGGAAACAGATGACATACCTTAAAAGGAATTAACAGAACAGGGTTTAATGAAGGGGCTAGTTCAGAGGTGTGGACAGTATTGAGGAAATCAACAAGAGATGGTGAAGTACCCAGAGACTAGTGACAGTAGGAAGTTGTTACTGTCCCTCTGCCTGAAGGGGCAAGGGAGTGAACTGTGTCAGTGGAACCTGGCAACTGCTAGAGCCATGGAAGAGGGGCTGCATGTTGGAGCTGAGGCCACAAAGGAACACAGCCAAGGCCAGAACTCCTGCTAGGCAGGGAGGGAGCAGTGTATGAGGTAGGTGATAATGCTCCAACCTCTTTCTCGTCCCGCAGTCTCACATCCTGTTGGTACCTCCTGGTGGCAGATCCTTATTGGAATCCCTTTGGTAAGGAAACTCAGGTCCGCAGAGGTCAGCTGCTTGGGCACTGATTAGGACAGAGAGGGTTGGAGAACGAAGCAGGGCTTGAGGGGGGCAGAGAGTGGAATGCAGCAAAGGGAAAATAACCAGAACAGCTTCTCTTCTTCATGGTTGTTATACTCATGAATTAGTGGGCTGCAATAGATGAAATACAAAGCAAAGATTTCTGCCCTCTGTAAGTTTGCGAGCTAATACAGATACCAGTAGTACAGTCAAATCACGAAAACACGCCCTATCACAAGGCAAAATTGTACTGTCATCAAATTTATGAACAAAATGTTTATATTGCAGATTATCAGTGATATAAGTATATTTTATGTAGTGGGGAGTAGCAGATAGAAGAGTTTATTTTGATAGGATAGAGTTATGAAAAAAGGTTTCCTTTTACTTTATTAAGTAAAGATTGATACAGGAATGAAACTTTTGGAAATTATTCTTATAATAGAAGGGACAAAGACTGAGCAGTTGAGAGGGGAGCCATCATGGTCCCTTCTTTGTTCTCTCTCTTTTTCTTCCAGGGAAGGGCAGAAGTGGCACAGAAAACAGCCAGATAGTCCCAGTGTGGGCCGTTTTGATTTCTTTCTCCTAGAGGGGGAGAAGCCACTGTATATGGCAGAGTAGTCAGCTAGATAATATGCTGAATATCCATGGGGTCCAGAGAAGCTGCACTAGCAGACTGATATTATTACATCATGAAAGCGAGGTGGTACCCTTTCTTCCTGTTTAGGATCCTTCCTGTCTGGACCCTATAGGTAGAAGGAAAGCCAGAGGCCTTTCTGCCTCTCATTCATTTAATTGAGATGAGGTTGGAATTTTAAATTAAGCCATTTTAATATTTCAATCATTGTTTAAAGTGAATGGCATTTATTGCTTGTAAAGGGCATTGGGTCTCTTGCTGCAGTAGCTGAACTCCTATTCACTCATCAAAGATTCTTGAGAAAAAGCTGTACAAGTCCACACTAGTGTTTTCCCCTCCACTAGTAGTTTGCTTGGTGTAATCAATGATCTCTTTTACAAAAACACTCTTTCACTGCCAATTTAGACAGTAGTTTTTATATATGAACACCTCTTGGGGTTTGCAGGATCAGAAGCTTATTGTTGCCGTTGTTAAAGAAATGAATGACCATAGGCCATCACTTGAAATTGTTTCCTTAATGTATTTACTCTTTCAAAGCAGAAGGAACATAGTGGTTTCACTTAGGTAAACTAAATAAAATCTTTTATTTTTTCAAGTACTATATTTTTCCTTTCCTAATTGTTTTCAAATTTAGGAGTAATTCTTTAAAGGCATCCAATACTGATCCTTTGGAAAACCGTTGAAAACTCAAAGAAAAATATTTGGTGACTATGGATTTTATGGCTGTGTTTCCCCTACAATTTTGCAATTTCTAAGGACCTCAAACTATAAAGCTAGAAATATGCTTGTACCTTAAGGTGGAAGACTTTTGGTCATAGCTTTTCCTGGTATTCAGAGATCTTAAGTCTTCATTTATGTTTTCGATTTGCAGAATGGAAGTTTAAAGGAGACAGTCAGTTTTGGACTTCTTCCAGGTGCGGTCTTTCCATTCTAGTGTTGGCAGAGTTATAATTAATGGATATTTGGCAAGAATTACATGATGTAGAAGAGAATTATTGTTTTATTCATCAAGTTATAAAAATTCTTTCCAAAATAAATTTGTTTTATTGTTATACAAATTGTAGCCAAGTGTTAAAGTCTAAAAACTGTATTCCAGGGTTTTATGTTTTAGGGCATATCTGGTGTTCAGTCTGAAACTTCAGTCCTTGTTAGATTGGGAATCAAATAATAAAACTAAATATGGTACTATTAGTTAATGAACAACAGTGTTTCCAATCTAAATTTAAGAAGAAATAAATTTTTTAGGGCTCTTGCATTTATTTGGGTCAACATATATTATAGGTAGAAGTTACGGTGTATAAGTTAACATTTCAAAGAAATAGCCTGAGAATTAACACCTTCTGAACTATGACGTGGGAAGACCTAGGATTTTAAAAGCTTTCCCAAGTGATTCTTATATAGTCAGCTTTCAGAATCACTCTGTCTAAACCAACTTATCTAATGTTTGAATTCCTTCATCATCTAGCCTGTGTTTGGAGGTAAAGCTTCTGAGATGGTTCATTTCTGAGTACTTCCTTTGTGATATGCCTGACAGCTGAAATCCTTAATGTCTTAAAATTCAGTGAATAGTATAATGGTCAAGGGGTAGTCAGATTTCTATTAAAAACTACTTTTAAATACATTAAACATTTGTATGTAGAAAAAGTAGAAGTCTCACAACCTATCATTTAAAAATTTTTGCACTTGCTCATAGATATCAGAAATTTGATCAGAATCTGAAGTATAACTCTGAAGAATTTCTTCATATCTTAAGTATGACAGTATTTGGGAATGGAGCAGAGCTTTTCCATTTAAAGTTTCAGTCTCTATTTCCTGAAATATACCTGGTTAAATAAAGTTAGGGCAGTCGAGGAGTAGCAAGTCTCCTCTCTGGAGTTTATATTAGAGAAAGACCGTGTATAAAAAGCAATGTGTTCCATTATTAAACAAATAGCCTTTGGTGGTGGCTCATTGCAAACATGGGCAGGCTGAGCTATATGCATATCTAACAGAATTTGAAATGCAAAATACCAAATCTAAGAGTCCAACATGAACAGACGCTCACAGAAGAGCAAAAGCGCTTTCTGAGTTGTAGAAACGTATCTATACAACAGGTAGCTTCCCCGAGGTGTTTGCTGATCAGCATAAAGATGGATTCAAGGGGCTGGCCCGGTGGCGCAGCGGTTAAGTTCACACGTACTGTGTCGATGGCCCGGGGTTCACTGGTTCAGATCCTGGGTGCAGACATGGCACCACTTGGCAAGCCATGCTGTGGCAGGCGTCCCACATATAAAGTAGAGGAAGATGGGCACAGATGTTAGCTCAGGGCCAGTCTCCCTCAGCAAAAAGAGGAGGATTGGCCACAGATGTTACCTCAGGGCTAATACTTCCTCAAAAAAAAAAAAAAAGATGGATTCAAGACTGAAAAGAAGAGAGAATTATATCTTAACTTTACTGGAGACATCAGCAGTTGGGGGAGGATGAGAATGAGAGAGAGAGAGAGAGAGAGCACAAAAGAGAGCCAGTGTGAGCATGAGAGAGCTGTTTGGTTCCAGCCTCGACTCTTAAAAATCTCTGAAAGCCTCACTTGTGCCCAGTGATTCCTCGGTGAACACAGTGCAGATAGCCCTGGTGAATGTTTTGTTAACATCATTGAGGTGAGGTGATTGGAAGCCCATTACCTGTTGACTCTGTTATTGAAGAGCTGATCTTTGTCCCTAAACAGCAGATATGCATCCAGATTCCTTTGATGAACTTGAATTCTTAATTAAACTTTCATAGTGCACACGCTGTCTCTTACCAGTGACTTTGAAATACTGTGATTTCCACTAATTATTTTGTTTTATAATTCTTTTTGGCAGCAGTTGACTTAATTTCCTGTAACAAAAGTCATTTCTAAAGTGGGCAAAATAATGATTGATCTGTAAATTAATAAAATACATCCACTTTCTGACTATAGTCAATTCTCTATTCTGTTGGAATGGAGCATAGAGTCCAAAACAGTGATTCACGAAAGAATTATTTATATTTCCTATTCAAACACAGTCTGTGACTTCATTTGAGGTGAATTTACCTTTTTAATCATGTTGTACTTAATCTGATACTAATATTGGTGGACATTCCTTGATCTTACAGCAAGTAGTGTTTGTAATTCAGGAAGTTCGGGGGTTGTAGAAGAGAAAGACGGGAGAACTAAAAGAATACTGAAGCCAGTCTACTTTATGGTTAATAAACAATTGTATGTTTGATGTTATTTATGTTAAGCTAGCAGAAGTTGAATGATTGTATCCTTTTGCTGCAAGTATCTTTAAATAAATCAGGGAGAATCAGCAGAACTAAATATGAAAGCACTGTGAACATTAAGAATAGCAGTTAATTTGTTCTTTTAAGTCTTAGTTGAGTTTACATTGATGTGCTCAAGAGTTGTAAGGTATAGAATTACTCGTCCTAGTCTGATTAAACAGATTTTGTTGCACATATTTATTAGGTTCCAACACTGAAGTTCTCAATCAAGCTTGGGAACTAGATACAATTTATGCCCTGGAGACCTAGAATGACATAGTTGAGTAGTTCCACACTGGTGTAATTATGATCAGCCTAACATCTGGAACAATCAGTTTGAAATGTTTAACTACTCTGAACTCTGATCCAAATTCAGATATGCAGTTATAAATAGATTTTCCTCTGAATACTCAAGAGAATTAGCAATTAAGACAATACTCTAAATAATTATTTTTTAGGATGTTTACATATTTTCCAGAATCTGCCAGACAGTTAACCTTCTATAGAGAATCTCAGCTGATAAAAAGCCTTTTAAAAAGATTGCAACTTGGGAAATAGCATTTGAACAATATTATTTGTTTGGACTTAGATATTTACCCTAGAAAATGAGTAGAAAATTCTCCAAAGGGTTCTTGAGATAGGTGTTTTATGATACTGTGTTTATACCTCCAGAAGATAATTCTGTTTATTGCAAAGTAAACATTCTCTTTGTTGCTACTGACATTCCTTATGGTCAGTAGAGGGAGCACAAGTTTTCTAACAAACCTTCCATCACAAAATTGAAGTGACATCATCAGTGATGGTATAAAGGGGAAAAAATCTAGGCTAGTTTTATTGGTTCATGTTCCATGATCCCTGAGAAAAATTAAAATATATTAAGGAGAAAGCCAAGAACCAAAAGATAAAATGTAATATCAGGTTTGGAGACCATATTTTAAGTTGAGATATATTAACAAGAAAAAATGGACATAATTCCTTTAAAATTCAAAAATCTGGGTTGTGATGCACAGATTGATTAATGGTTAAATTTAATTTTACTGGAGGTTTTGTTTGTTTTTTCTTTGCTTTATTTCCTTATCACAAATTCTAAAGATGATTGTAGGGCTGTCTGAAATGGTTACTTACAAGTTATGTTAAAATTTGGTACAGGAAAAGAGGTAGTGATTTATGTGTGGGCCAGTTATGTTTTTGTATTCTTTATGAACAGCTAGAAATTTCTTTCTCAGAGCAGTGTCCTAGAGACTGATTGTATTGTGATTAAGGACTTATTCATTAGTTAAGAACATATATTTCAGCAAAAAATACCTTGTGCCAAAAAATCTTATAAATGAAGCTGGTGGTTCCAATGGAATGTTTCCATGTTTTGTGAGCATTTGATAGGACATGGAAGATGGTTGTTGTCCTTGTGAAAAAGTTGTTTTTAATTGATTTGAGAATTGTGCTATTTAGATTATTCTACCAAGAAACTCAGATGGCATGGATGCTTATTTGTGATACTGTGTTAGGGTTAAATACAGAGAACCCCAAGTCATTTAATCGCTGTCTTTAGGATCTTATAGCTATAAACAAAATTTTGTAGCTGAACATTTTTATAACACTTTTACATCCTTTTTTTTTTAATGGAACAGCTCTTTAAATTAAATAGGACCAATGGAAACAGGTTTATTTTATAGAGACGTTAATTGAGATGTGTTGAGATTTAGTGAGCTATTCAAGGTTGTATAGCATATTACCATAGTGAACAAAACCAGAATCCAGAGCTCTTGACTCCTAGTTCAAGGAGTTGCCAACTAAGAGTTCATGCAGCAGTAGTCTAGGATGGATGATTTGAAAATACAGGAAAATTGTTTAAAGCACCAATCCTTTGTTAAGTGCCTATTTTGTGCAAGGCCTTGTGTCATTAATTTTGATAAAAAATGAGAAAAATCATAACTGTCCATGAAGCTATATTGTGTAGTGGTAATGCAAATAGTAGACAAAGAGTATTTAAAACAATAAAATGTTTATATCATATGAAAGCTAAAGATACTTTTTAGGGCTAATGCAATAGAAAACCCGCTGTATACTAGTATATAGTTAAGGAGAGAATTTGGAGGAAATAGCCAAGGGAGTTTTGTTGACATGCAAAGAGAATGGCTCTGAGACTGAGGCCATAGTTCTTGCAGGAGGTAGCACTTCCCATTCATTTAAATGAGTTTACTGAGGCAGTCAGGTTGAACAGGGCTGGTTTGGAAGTTACAGTTAAGAGGGAATGCTAAATCATATAATCAGAGATTTAGCTGAGACCTTGGAGGCTATGTAGTCCACGCGTTAATTTTACAGCTAAGGAAACTGAGACCTAGAGTGATTCTGAGTTGTGTGCCCAAGATTAGTCACATAGCTAGATGGGGGCAAAACTGGAATTAGATCCCTTCCAAATGCTTGGAGATGAAAAAACAGTGAAATAGATTGATAATAGAATCTAGAAGGTGGCAAATTGTGGAAATATATTGGATGTGTGGAGTAGAGTTGAGTATAATTTTTGCAGAGATGTGATTTCCATCAATCTTTAAAAGAGAGGAAAGAGAACTGTTTTTGGTTTCTTGGACAGAGTACATCAAAATAGAAGGATATAGTGATGCAGGGAACAGTTTGAAAAGTAGCATGAACTGCCTGGTGGCAAATATGAAAATGACCTTCCCAGCAACTTCTAAGACATTTCTTTAATAACAATAATAAAGATGATGATGATATTAACAACAACAGCAGCTACCATTTATTGAATGTTTACATTGTGTCCAGGCTTCATGTCAAGTGTCTTATGGACATGAGTTGATCTAATTATTTCTCACTGTGACCTACGTATTACTATACCATTTTGTAGATGAAGAAACTGAATCTCAGAGAGATTAAGTTATTACTCTAGTCACACAGGTAGTTGGCTATGGAGTAAAAATTTAATTTCTGATTCTGTTTGAATTCCAAAGCTAGTGTTTCTCAAACTTGAGTCATGAATGGACCTTCCTTCTATAGGAAAAATAATCTATCCCATACCCTATGTTGACTTATTTTTATTATAAGACAACTTAACTAGGTGTAAACATAAATCCCTTAAGCTCATAGCTCTTACATAATTCAAAAAGAACTTTAAAAAATTATGAATTAGGGCCGGCCCTGTGGCCGAGTGGTTAAGTTTGCGCGCTCCGCTTCAGCGGCCCAGGGTTTCACTGGTTAGGATCCTGGGTGTGGACATGATACTGCTTGTCAGTCTACGCTGAGGTGGCGTCCCACATGCCACAACTAGAAGGACCCACAACTAAAAATATACAACTATGAACTGGGGGGAATTTGGGGAGAAAAAGCAAAAAAAAAAAAAAATTGCAGCAATTGATAGCTCAGGTGCCAATCTTTAAAAAACAAAACTTATGAATTAAAAGAAGCAAAACTTACATAATCAGTAAAATTCAAATTAATAATATAAATTTAATGTGAGGGATGAAATTTTTGCTCAAGTGAAAATACTGATTGCAAGATCAATTTGTAGCTAACTCCTGTGGCGCAGTTCTTTTCAGTTTAGCAGCCCGTATGGCCACGTGCTTTGTGATAACTTGGTTCTGCTGCCAATTTTCTCTGTTCTGATTCCTTTAAAATATCCCTTCAGACCATACTTTGTAGTATCATTTGACCTTCACTTGGTGCAATCGGTTGTTTGTTGTTAATCCCACCTCTGTTTTCATTAGCTGTGATGAAGCTCTGCCACTTGGTGCCAGTTTGATGGTTTGGGGCTCTGCAATGTCTTGGCAGTGTGTATTTAGTTATAAGATGATAGCCATCCAGGTGATATAGAATATGTTTATGTCAATTATTTTTCAGGTTATTTTCTAGAAGAAACCGCAAAATTTAAGAAATTCACAGACTCTGCAAATCATAACCAGGCCTCTCGTGTTTCCACTTAAAGAAAAAATTGCACTGCACTTTCTCTCAAAACACTACATCATAGAACCATCTGGTTTCTGCAGGGTAACAGTGGACAGCCAGGAAGGCTTCCCTCGCCACCTACTTTCCGTGCTGCCTTAGTTCAGGCCACCACTGTTTTGCATCTGAATTTTTGACACAGCCCATAGTTTTACCTCCACCAAACTTTTCTCCACAGTGTATTCCACACTAGTGACTTTTCTATAATACAAACTTTCAGGACTCAGCTTAGGAATCACCTCTGTCTGGAAATTTTCCCCTATTGCTTCTCCTTATCTCCTGCTTTCTCATCCCATCCCCATTATCACCTTCACCATCCTCTCCCCTAGGTTGAATTAGTTCTCTTTCCTTCATTCCTCCTTTATAAGTAACACCCAATGCATACCTCTATTATAATTCTTAGCACTTCATGTTGTAGTCTTTAATTTTTTGGTCTCCCCAAGTAGACTGTTAGCTTCTTAAAAGTAAGGTCTGCCTTGTGCATCTTCTCACTAGCATGTTGTCTGAATGGGAAAGCAGGTTCTGATGATAGGGCTGTGATCTTGAATCACTGGTCAGTCAGCTGTAATTTTAGCAGTGAGGAGCCAAAAATAGGCAAGAGCAAAGTAGGCATTTCCTCATCTTTCCCATTCATGTATGTAAAATTTATACAAATTACCTAAATAGTTAATGTAGTAGACCCTTTTAGCACATAAGCAACATAATTTTGGAAGTAATTTGTCCATAAAGAATGAAATGATGGCCTCATTTTGCTGTCCTTTTGTTTTGTGTTCTTTCATTAGGTGCTGTGATTGTCTCCACGCCCCAGGACATTGCACTGATGGATGCACACAAGGGTGCTGAGATGTTTCGAAAAGTCCACGTGCCTGTAAGCATTTACAGTGAATGCTTGAGCCCCTTGAGCTTGTTGCTCAAGAGAGCAGAACTGAGACTAGGGAGGCATAAGTCCCCCTTCAGTTCTCAGAAGAAAGAAACTCTGTATATAATGCACACACTCTCATCACCTTCTTTACCATAAATAGAAGGTCCTTTTTCCTAGTGTGCCTCAGCAAAAGCAAGGGGACTTGTACCAGAGTACGGTTTGGAACAAGTGTTTCAGCGCAAAGCCAACATGATGCTTCCATCTACATGGCTCTCCAGGGCCCTGGCTTAATTTGGGGACAGATTTTAGAGTTCATACAGCAGAGCTTTTTAGACGTCAGCTCATGGTTTAGCTGGAGGGGAATCTCATGATTCTCTCTCCCTGATTCTCTGCCACCTGTGCTCCCCTCCTCCCAGATTGTGTATGTTCACTTTGCGTTTGCTTTGATGTGGAGAGAATTCATAGCTCTTGTTCAATTCTTCAGTGAGACTGTGACATAGTATAAGGTCCAATGATGTGTTAGAATGAATGCACTCTCAGGGGAGCTTTCACCAGGGGTTTTCTCCCAGGAGCTCCTGGAAAGTACACAATAGTGGAGTAGTGGAGTTGAGACGATCCTCTTGGACAAGCACCTCTTCTCCCTTGCCTGTTAGTGCAGAGGTGTGTGCACTAGCAAGCCGGGAGCTGTGGATCGGAGCAGCCTGCTCCTATGAGAATTGAGGAGCCTGGTGAGGATGAGGCCTGTGTGCTTACCCTCCGGCTGATCTGAGGGTATTCTCATGAGCGGGGGTAAAATTGTGATCAGAAGGTGTTCTAGGGCCAGCTTTCACATGTAGATTAAGAGTGACAAAATCCCCGTGGTGTTCCATGTTGTGAATTTTAGCTT
This sequence comes from Equus caballus, assembly GCF_041296265.1. NCBI lineage: Eukaryota > Metazoa > Chordata > Mammalia > Perissodactyla > Equidae > Equus > Equus caballus. The sequence goes on from NC_091684.1 coordinate 182,732,075, forward strand.
GGAAAACTTTTAAAGCCATGGTAACCAAATGCCCGCCTCAGACAGGTAACTCTCTCCATAAAGCTTAGTTTGATCAGTGTGACTTCCTGTTGTGCCCTCCGAGATAAACTAGATGCAACTAGATGTGCCTACCCAGACAACTAAATAAAGCTACTTATATGGATTTTAAAATATAAATCAGGAAAAAGTTAGAGACAGGGCTATCTACCAAAGATTATGGGAACAAGTAATCCATAATCCTTCTTTCTGGCAGAAATTAGATACCAGGGCTAATGATCTGTTACTGCCCCTTGAAGGTCAGGACGATAGCCATTCCATCAGCACGTAAGCGAATGCTTAACTTCTCATCCCATAAGACGAGGGTGGAGGCACACGTCCAGCTCATCAAAAATATCATGAAAACTTTGAGGGAAAAGTTTTAAAAAGAGCAGAAGCCAGAACATTTTCTCCCTGTAAATTATCATTTTGTCCACCAAGGGACCATTTCAACTGATGCTGTCACTTGGGGTAGCTGTGGCTGTGGGGAAGGCCCTGCGTGCACTTTGCTAGTTGGGGGTCTAATGACCATAGTTGCCAAATGCAGCATCTGTACCTTTCATTCCTTATGTTATTGTCACTTCCGTTATAGGGCTTTTAAGGGGCTTTTTTAAATATTATGACTTATAGGGCAGCACTTGAGCCTTACTGCCCTCTAAGTCAAGAGGCAAACAATCTCATAACTGCTCTCACGGATTTTTCTCCAACTCTGGGACAGAGAACGTGGGACAGAGAAGCGTTGTGGAACGTAACAGTGGGGAAGAGGGATGGTCACTAAGTCCAGGTTAGGCTATTGCTAGGTGGATACCACTGAAGGATAAAAGTTGAGGATATCAGCAAGGAAGTATTGTGAGGCAGTATTCCAAGTGGAGGATCTTGGGCTTCATAAGGCTCATAGGACTAGTGCAGGATTAGTTAGGGAGGGAAAGAGCTGTTTGTGATCAGAAAATTAATGCTGGAGTTTGTTTGCAGAGTTGGAGCAGTTCTGGGTCATGACAGGGTCCAGGACGTGGTTGGTCCTGGGTGTGTGAGGCTGAAACGGAGTGGAAATGAATGTCATTGGAAATACATAATCCCTCCATGTTCGCTTTTTTGACATCATCCTGTGTCTTTATTAGAGCCCTCTTTTTTTCACCACTAACTTTTCATTATTTGCCCTGTAAACAGCAAAAACTTTGAAAGGAGGTAAAATATCTTAATCATCTCTTAAACGTATAGAATAAGATAGATGCTTAGTAATCTTTGCACGTAAATGAGTGAGAACTTTCCAGCAATGAGCTCTGTAAGCAGTTGGACAAGCACGGTGCATTGTAAAGGGAATCCTGGCTATGAGTGGGATGTGGGTTTGATGACCTCTGAGATCCTTCTAGCACTTACGAGCCTTGAAATCTAAGTAATGGTAAAGCATTTGAAGTCAGAAAGTGTTCCATAAATGCAAAGGAGAAATGTTATGCTTTGTTTATGCCACTTTATTTCATTTTTCTCCTGGTTTTTAGTCTTGCTCTCTGTTTTTTTCCCCTTTTGAAATGCATTAGTTACCATGGAAACAATGACATCATTGGAATTCATTGGTATGGACAGAGTTTAGTAATGTCTACAAGAACATTTTGAAGTTAATTTAAATGATTGCTTAAACTCAGGGCTCAGATCCGGGAAGGAGAAGAAGAGGTGAACTGTTAAATTCTCTGTTCTCTGCCTGAAATGATGTCAGCTCTGCCAAATCCTTGATTATCTCAGTATTTGTAGATAGACTATTTTTAAAAAAGTAATTTAAGATTTTCAATCTTATGTATTATTAGTGGTGAGTATTTTATGTGTTGTGTCATTCTCACCCATTTTTGGTGGGCTTTTTCTACAAAGGAGGCCCGGGCACCTCAGTTTGGAGCCCTTCCCCTTCCAGGGGAACTTTTGCAGTCACGGGGATTCCACTGTCCAGCCCTTCCTTCTTAGGTAGTCCCCTTCCCAGCTCCCGAAAGTATACTAAAGTTTATTTCCTCTCTTATTGCTTTGTACATAAGAGATCACTTAGTTAATTTTAATCCAATAAACAGTTACTAGTTTATTTATTCTACGAATACATATATACTGATGTTGAGTGCCTTCTATAAGCAAAATACCGTGATAAGTAAGCTCCATTGGTGATTTAAAGTAAGCTCCATTGGTGATTTAAAGAAAGAAAAAGGAGGATGAAGTCTTTTTCTTCAAGTCTCTTCTCATCCTGTAGACTGACTCCATTGTAGTGCAGGGGCGCTAAATTCTGAGGAACATAAGAACACTTTCTTCTCTGGGCTATCAAGCAGGACTTTCTTAGAAAAGCCGTGATTTTTTTCATGTCCCTGTAATTTTGCACCTGCTGGTCCCTTGCCTGATAAGCCGTTGTCAGCCTGGGAACTCATATTTATTTTTCAAATCCCTGCTCAAGCATTGCTTCCTCTAGGAAGCTTTTCCCAAACTGCCAGAAAAGGTTAATAATTCTTTTTCTGAGCTATTTGAACATATCTGGCTTGGCTCTTATCCTCCTGCAGGTTTACCTATCAGTCTCCACAGAAGAACGTGAGTTCCTGGGGGGCAAGAAGACATGCCTCAAAGATCCTTAAATGCTCAGTTACCTGGCAGATAGCAGGCAAATGATAAGCACGCCTTATCCTGACATTTCACCTGGGATATAATGCCACCCACAATCTGCTCTTCCCCTTGTCCCCAGCTCACAGGCCACTCTGCCTTGCATTCTCTGCCACGGTCAAACTGGTTGTCTTGCACTTCTTTGCGATTTCCACAGTTTCTGTCTTCATGGTCCTCAGCGTGCTGTTACTGCCCCGCCCCCCAGCCCTGAGAACCCTTTACCCTCATTTTTCACCTGGTAGCTCCTTTTTGTTTTTCAGTACTTAGATTAAATGGCTCGCTCTCTGGGAGACTTGCCCTGACTCTCTTAACTAGGTGAACTCTTTCTCGTGTGATGCAGTAACACTCTGTTTCTCCTTTTGTAACTGATTCCGCATTTGTCAGTACTTTCACATGTATTAGGGCCATATTGTAAGCTCTGGGTGCAGGAACCACTTACCTCCCTCTGTACCTAGAACATATAGCTGCTCACTAAACATAAACTGAATGAATGAGCGGAGTCTGAAATTCATAGGCGTATCAAGGGAGTGGGGTGGGGCAGAATTTAATCTGAAAAGAATCAGGAAATCACAAGTTGTGTTCGGGGTTGTTCAGTTTGTCTATAGTTGAAGTAATATGTTTGGGTATGTCTATGCTAGGCCCAGGTTTGGTAGGGCTTTAAACACTGGGCTAAGAAGTTTGTTCTTGAGATTTTTTTCTTTTTTTTTTGAGGAGGATTAGCCCTGAGCTAAGATCTGCTGCTAATCCTCTTCTTTTTGCTGAGGAAGTCTGGCCCTGAGCTAACATCCGTGCCCATCTTCCTCTGCTTTATATGTGGGATGCCTGCTGCAGCATGGCTTGACAAGTGGTGCATATGTCCACACCTGGGATCCAAACTGATGAACCCTGGGCTGCTGAAGTGGAATGTGTGAATTTAACCGCTGCACCACCGGGCCGGCCCATGTTCTTCAGACTTTTAAAGTTGTCCATAAAGAATGCTGGATAGGAAATAGACATAATTAGAATGGAGCTTTGAAAGTATTTAATCTGGTGAAAATAAATGGAAAGGACAGGAGCCAGGAGAGTGGAGGCAGAAAGGAAGCATTTGCAGTGGTCAAATTTATCCCCACTGCAGGCTGTGACCCACCAGTGAGCCAGGAAGTCAGTACAGCGAGCGACGTAACCAAAGGTTTTAAACAGTATCAGAGTAAATTGCTCTTAGGAAGAGGAAGTCTTATTTCATAAACATTTGGTCTTAGTTATAACGCGTAACACGTGTGCACTTGTATTGGATCAAGATGAAAAATATTTCACTTATCATAAAAGGCAGTTTTAATAAGATGGGAAAACCCTGGTGTAGGTGATTGAGAGTAAGGGTCTGATCTAGAATAATGCCAGTGAAAATGGAAAGGGGGGTAAATGGAACTGACATTTTGAGGGAGGAATTGACAGGCGTGGCAATTGATTACATAGGGTGTGGGCTTAGAAAAAAAGGAGGAGGAAATCAAAGGGATTTTGAGAGTTGTGCTGCCATTAATAAATCTGCCAGGAGCTGCTTTTTGCTCAGGTGACAGAGAACTAGAAATAAGAGGTTAGATTCTCAGTCGCGAATCCCTGCCCTTGTTCTCTGTGAGGGTTGTGATTTAAACCTGTTGGCAAGGAAGAGACTGGTGGAGAAAATTATTTGATGTTGACCTTTTTAGCACAATTCACATCACATGATGTATGTGACCATCCTTTCTCCTCACAGAGCCAGATTTATTGTTTATCTGTGTGTTTGTAGCCTCCTATACACAAATGTTTTTTTTGGCACTGAGAGAGCTATATTCTTTAAGTATATAACCTCTTTTATGGTTACAAATTAACTTACTTTAGAAATTATAATTTTTTAGGCAATAAGGTACTGCTACAGAGGCATTTTTTCATATTTGTGAAGAGAATGAGCTCAAGACTCTGATTGCTAGAGTTCAAGTCCCATGGCTGTCACTTTGTAGCTGTATGACCTGAGCGAGTTACTTAATCTGTGCCTCCATTTTCTCACTCATAATATGGGAATTATAGTACTTCCCTCAGAGAGTTGAGGTGAGAAATAAGTGAGATAATGCACGTAAAGGGCTTGGGACAGCCCTGGCGTAGTCTAGACACTGGCACAATCTAAACACCCGATTAGTGTCATTATAATGTCATATAATTAATGTTGCTTATTATAATTACTTTTAGAATGTTATCATGAAACAGATAAATTTTTAATTCATAGGTATTTGGCCTAGGTATTTTGACTAGTCCCTTTATTTGCTCACAAAGAATTATAACAAGAAATTTTTGAAAATTTAGATGAATAGTGTCTTTAAGATTTCCTTATTCTTTGAGTATTTTAGTTGAGCCTAAACTGTTCTCATCATATAGATTTATTAAGTTGCTAAAGTTATTTAGAGTCTAAAATTCTGCATTATTTGAAATTTGCGTTAATATAGACTAATTACTATCACGAATAGACCTCAGAATTCATAATGATGCAAATACAATAGAAGTTTGTTTCTTGCTCATGTAACAGTACTAGTAGATGAACAGTAAGCAGGACGACCTTCTTCCATGAAGTCATTTAGACTGTTGGAGCCTCTGCCATTTTCAAATGTGACTTCTAAGGCCACCGTTGGGGCCATCCTCATTTGAGCCAACCAGAAGGGAAAGACAGCACAGAGGCATGTACGTGGAGATTTTCATGGACCAGGCACACATACTTCTACTCACATTCCACTAGAAGAACTCAGTCACATGATCACATGTCATGTTTCTCAGGGAGTCAAGAAATGGAAGTTAGCTGTATGCCAGGGAAGATGACACCATGGATTTTGGTGAATAGCTTGCTGTCTATGCTACAGTTCACTGGCAACAAATATAGATTAAAGCCTAATGCTGGTGACTGAACTTATTTTTTTCCCCCCATAAATAATTCTGAAAATTCTCTATTTCAGCCTTGCAAATAGTTGTTTATTTTATAAAAGAGGGATAGAAATCTTGCTTTTCCTGTGGTTTGCTTTTCCTACTGTTTAAAAACAAAAAACAAAGGAAAAAAATCCTATTGTGGCCTGAAACTTTAAAATATTTATTTGTAAGGGTTAACGATTGTATTGTCTTCTAAAAGAGAATTAGATGATCTTAGAACCTAAACTAGATGATTCTTATCAGTGTTTTCTTTTCATTTTCCGTTGTTTTCCATTTTCATTACCAAACACCCTACCAGTTGTTCTTAGTGAGGAGGATCAGAATTGTGGTTTATTATTTTTCTGGCAGAGTAACCATTTATGGTAGTGTGTTATTCATTTGGAACAGGAGTTCCACACCTTCACCCTTGAATACCTTCAAAACTCATATGTTTATGATATGTGTCTTGGAGCTTTTTCAGCATCTAGTTTCTATTGGACCCCAAAAGTCCTATTTTATTTAACACCTTGAGCCTACCTACCTTAAAAAACAATTTAGAAATAGGTACTCTTCTGTGAAAATAGAGGCAAAGGACACATTTATTATCTCCTTTTCATCCTTGAGCATAGTTTTTCCTCTGTGATCATCAAGTAGTCTCACGTGATTCTCAGGAAAGTTCAATACCTTTGATGTATTTAAAGAATCTTTCATTATTGGCTTTGGAGACCTTGCAAAGTCCTGTTTGAATTCTTTCTTGGAACACATATTAACAGGTTTGCACATGACATAGCACATGCGGCTTCCTTCTTCACAGTTGGGTAATTTTTCCATTTTTAGAAAAATGACTTTTCTTCAGTGATAACCTTTATAAGGCTGGGTAGCATTCTGCATCTTGGTCTTGATTACATCTCAGAGACCGAAGATGTATGCTTGTTTGTATGTTTTCCCAGAATCTCTCAGAAGTCCAGGTAAGCTTTATGCTAGAGTGCTGTTCTATATGATTCACATGAATTGAACTTATCTAACCCTCACCACAACCCTGTGAGGATCTAGATAACATTATTTTCTCCATTTTGCAGATGAGAAAATTGTGGTACAGAAGATTAAATAACTTACATAAGAACACCCATCCCATTTTTTAAAATTATAATATCTGTATACATGCTTCAAGGATTATACCAAAAACTGGTTCAGGGCTATTGGAGAACTGAAAAGCACTTATGAATCTAATCTATTTCAGTTGTTATTATTCATTCTCTATTTAACAGTGAGTTTTTCCTCCTCACTTTTTCTTAAATCATAGCTTTTAATCCTTGTGATAGGTTCCAACCAGCAAGAACTTAACCTGATTTTAACCTTGAGAAATTGGATTATATAGTAGCCTGAAAATCTTGCTTGTTACTTACCTGAATCTGGGTTTAAAATGCCAAGAAGAAATTAAAATTGGGGCCTTTTGAGCCTGCTTAATTCAATACATTTAGACACAAAAATCCAATATTTCAGAACAATGTTGATATTTCAAGAGAGTCAATTTTTTAAAAGTTAATAAAAGAAGTACCCTTCTGAGCCAGTGATGGATTGGAATAATGTAAGAATAACATCTGAAAGGTTTGTGGTGGCTGATGTTAGGCCAGCATGTAGCATTTGCTTTCTTCCAGTAAAACTAGCTGAAGTAAAAAGAAAAAAGGATCTTATACTTTGATGAGACATTAAAAAATGATGGAGCATGCTTACAGCTGCATCTCAGTGGCATTATGTAAATTAAGCTATGGCAAAGCGTCTGTTTTCTAATGTGTCTGCTATCAAAGGATATACAAAATAGCTCTACAATAAACACAAACAGCTTAACAACATATGAAGTGTTCACATCATATAAGACCTTTTTGGAGTGTGGGGGTAGAGGATGGTCATATGGACGTGAATTCTTTCCTATTTAAAAGAAGAATTTTTTATGAAAATTATAATATGGATAGTCTAATGTTCTTCCTTATTGTATTAGTTGCCCCTGTTCAAAACTCATTGATAATAGAGGACTTCTCTTAAATGAATTATGGCAGTGTTTTCTCATCTTTTTAATACTCAAGGCTCTCTTATAAATTTTCTTCCAACTAATCCACGTTTTGAAAAAGTTATCTGCCACATAGTTTGCATATCTTAATAAGCAATTTTCTCTTATTAAATTAAATATATATGTGTGTGCATATATATATATATATATATATAACTCGTATGAGCTTCCGAACAGGATGAGATAACCACATGAGTGTTTTCACACTCAATGGATGTCATTTAAACTAAAAGCAAAGAAACTTACTTGTTTATCTTTCCTGCATAGTCTTGAAAGTAAATGTTTCATTTCTGTTCAATTTTTTAAAATATTCATAAAATACAGACCCTAATAAATGTCTTTGTGCATCATTATGACCTTAAAAAAAATTAAGTAGGGGAGCTACCAAAATAAGTTCTGTAGTCTACATTAATTGTCTACATTAGCACTGTCCAATAGAGATATAATGCAAGCCACATATGTAATTTTAAAGTTTTTAGTAGCCGTATTTTAAAAAGTAGCCATTTTTTAAGAGTAGGAAAAAAAAGGGATGAAGTTAATTTTAATAATATACTTAGCTCAGTATATTCAGGATATTATCATTTCAACATAAAATCAATATAAAAATTGAGACTCAACCAACAAAGGAATTGTATGAAAAAATACTAGGACCTTTTGCAGTTCAATAAGAAAAAACATATAATCCACGGAAAAAATAGACAAGAGACCCCAACAGACACTGCAGAAAGTATAAAATGACCAATAAACAGGTAAAAATATGCTCAACTTCATTGATAATTATGGCCATGCAAATTAAAACCACAGTGCAAAGGAGAGTGGGGCAGAGTCAGGAAGAATGAGGACAGACTGGAATGCGCCTGCACCTCTCGTCTTGCTTTCACCACCTCTAACCAAAGGAAACCTGTAGAGTGTGATGCCTAGAGCTTCTCTTCCATCTCCCACGTCTTGCACCACTTTACTTTTGGTGAACGTTAATGAGGAGCCGTACAGGGAAGAGGATTCTAGGAAATATAGTTCCCAGTCTAAACAGATTGACAATTGAACAGTCTGGCACAGTGAGACCACTACACACTCACCACACTTGCTAAGATGAAAAAAAACCAATGATACCCAATGTTGCTGAAGCTGTGGCACAGCTGGAATTCTCATACATTGCTAGTGTGAGTGTAAATTGGTAGAACTTTATTGGAAAACCTGGGCATTTTTTGCTAAAGTTAAATATGTATAATCTAATATCTAGCCAAAAAAAAGGACAGTATAAAAACATTCATAGAAGCATTATTGGTAATAGCCCAAATCTGGAAACACACAAATGAGAATGAGTCATTTTGATATTGTCATGGAATCTTAGGACTCAATGGACACAAACTACAGACATGCATGGTTTAGCTGGTGAATCACACAGACACAAAAGAATGTATTGCATGATTCCGTTTGTATCAGGTTCAAAACTAGACAAAATTAATTTATGGTGTTAGAAATCAGGTTAGTTTATACCTTTGGGAGCATTTTTTGGAGAGTGTACAAGGAGACTTCTAGTGCTGGCAATGTTTTAGTTCTTAACAAGGTCATGGTAACATGGGCATACTTTATGATAAGTCCATTTGGTCATACACTTATGATCTGGGTACTTTTTGTGTGTTTTCATGATACACTTCAATAAAAAATCTTAAAAGGCTTTTAAAGAATAGTTTGTAAGCCTAAAAGAATTTTAGACATATTTTACATTCTTTTACTCATACTAAATCTTTGATATCCAGTTTGTATTTTACACTTACAGCACATCTCAGTTCAGATTAGCCGCATTTCAAATGCTCGTAGCCACATGTGACTAGTGGCTGCCTGATTAGACCTTGCAGGTCTAGAACCCCACTATTTCAGACCTTCTCTGGATTTAGACTTTTATTTCAGAGCTTTCCTTGGGGTATGAGGTGGAAATAATATGGGATTGTTCCTCCCAAGGGCCTCATCGTAATTGTTTTGCTACTTCTCTGTTTTTATAGAATATTTTCTATTTAAAGCAGATGGTGGTTTTTGTGTGCAGGTTGACAAGCTGCCCAACAACCACCGTTTTTGTTATTTTTTCTTATTGCTTTATTAGCCATTCTTTACATGACCACCATTTTTTAAAGCAAACATTTTATTGAAGTATGATATGCCTACACAAAAGGGCACAAATTCTAAGTGTATAGCTCGATGAACTTTTACAAAGTAAACACCCCCATTATTTGTATTCACGAAACAGAACGTTACCAGTATCCCAGAAGCTCCTGCTTTGTGCCATCTCCCGGTTGCTACCCCTAGAGCAGAACCCAAATTATAACACTATAGATTAGTTTTGCCTGTTTTTGAACTTTATATAAATGAAATAATAAGTATATACTTTTGTGTGGCTTGTTTTGCTTAAAATTATGTTTGAGAGAGTCACTCATGCTATTGAATGTAGCTATGGTTCTTTTATTCTCATTGCTCTATAGCATTCCATCATGTGAATATACCACAATTCATCTGTCCATTTTATTGTTGATGGGCATTTAGGTAGTTTTCCATTTTTGGATAATTAGTGCTACATGTGAACATTTTTGTGCATATCTTTTAGTGAATGTTATGTTCACATTTCTGTTAACTGAGTTTAATTGCTTGCTGTAGAATAAGCATTTATCAGTTTAAGTGGATAACTACCAAGCAGTTTTCTAAAATGGTTGTGCCAGTTTACACTCAACTGAAGCTATGAGTTTTAGTTACTCCATGTGCTCACCACTTGGTATTTTTTGGTTTTGTCATGGTTGTTGTTGTTGTAGTCATATGGACATTCATCTGTTCTAATCAGGTCTTAAGCACAGATGTGTGGTGTCTCATTATGGTTCTAATTTGCATTTCTTTGATGACAAATGAAGTTGAACACTTTTTCTCATTTTTGCTGGTCTTTGGATATCCTATGGAGTGCCTGTTAAGTTTCTTGCCTTTGTATTCCGGATAAAAGTTCCTGTCATGTATGTGTATTATGGATACTATCTCTTCTCTCTAGCTTGCCATTCCACTCTCTTAATTATGTCTTCTGATTAAGTTATTAATTTTAGTGTAGTCCAATTTAACAAAAAAAAATTTTATGTTTAGTGCTTCTTTGTGTCCTGCTAGAAAAATCTTTGCCCGCCTCTAAGGTTATAAGTATATTCTCCTGTTTTCTCTCTAAAAGTATTTTTGTTTTAACTTTCACATTTAGCTCTGTAATCCATCCAGAATTAAGTAATTGTGTGAGATAGGGGGTTAAGCTTCCTTATTTTCCATATAGATAGCCAATTAACATGCAGTGCTGTGCCGTCTCCATTGTAAATCAGTGACTTTCATATATAATTCTGTTCTGAGCTCTTTCCATTACAACTTTTTTTAAAGCAAAGTGGTTTATATGTGGGAAGTTCTTAAGATAAGAATTCTAGAGTTAAGTGGAATTAGTTTATTCAAGATAATCTAGGAAGCAGTATTAGGGCATTTATCTTTTTTTTTGAGTGTACATCTTTATCGGTAAATGATGTTTGAGCCTATATATGTATATATGTGTGTGTGTGTATATATATATATATATAGTATATGTATACTATATATGCACTACTGCTTTAATATGTTATTTTCATTATAAAACAAAATTGGAATTAAAAAGGAAATAATAAAACAGAAATAGCAATTCTAATATTTTCTTCCTATACCCCTATATCAGCCAAGATGGGCTGGGTTATGTGTGTTAACAGCCCTCAAATTTCAGTGGCTGAAAACAGCATCAGTTTGTTTCTCGCATGCTACATGTCCATTATGGTTTGGCTTCAGGGCTCATCTGCATTGTTCTTACTCTGGCACCCAGACTGATGGAGCAGCCACTTTCTGGAAGCTTGCTGGTCACAGGGACAGAGGAAAAGATAATGGGGAATTAGCCCTTAAATCTTCTGCCTAGGTGTGACACCTGTCACTTCTGCTCACATTTCATTGTCCAAAAAAAGTTACATGTCCTCACCTAATTGCAGAGAAGAAAAATCCTAATCTTGTGCCCAGAAGGAGAACTGGAAATATTTCAGACAGCACTAAAAACTGTCACTGCTGAAATTACTGATTTCAGAGAACACAGCCATGGATTTGTGTTTGTCTAAGAAAATAAACACATAAAGACAAGTCCTTTTAGTTTTTTCTATTCCATTTTCTTTTTAAAACCCTACAGTCCTAAGAAATGAGGTTAGTACAAGTAAAGGCATAGTGATCTCTCTTGCTGAAAACCTTTTAACGGCTTCTCTTTGCTCTCATTACATAACCCAGACACCTAACGTGGCCACAAGCTACCTTTCCAGCCTCACCTCGTGCCATTCACACCGCACCTCCACCACGCTGGCCTTGCCATTCCTTGAAGGAGACATGTGCTCCCTACTTCTGTCTTGAGTGTTTTTCCTCCCTTTCTCCTTGTTTTTACCTGCTTATTCTTTAACTTTTAGGTAAATATTTCCTCAAGGAAATCCTCTGTGACGCCCAGGGTAGTTAGAGTCTTGTCTGTTCTCCACTCTCATAGTGCTCTGTACTTTGCTTTCAGAGAAGCTGGTCCAGTGTTTAAGGAGATTTTTGCACTATTATTTGTTCAGTCTATTTCTTCAGTTAGCGCACAGGCTCCGAGGGGGTAGGATCGAGTCTGTTTTGCTCACCACTGTGAGCTGCTCCTTGTGTAGCCCAGTGACTGCATATAATAGGAGCTCATTAAATATTGAGTTTGGTTGTGGTTTTATGTCTGTGACATTTTGTAGTCTATCTAGAGAATGTGCCTGAGACATTTATACAGTCCATAGAGAACAATTTGATGATAAAAAGTTAATCACACAAACTGAACGTACACTCTTGCTTCATGCCTCTCTGTGTCTTAGGGAGTCTGAGATTCCAAGTAGGAATGCTTTTCCCATTCTCTCTGGATTGGGATAACCCTCATCTAGATTTTAACGTTATTTAAGTGTTTTTCTTTTTCCTGTTTCTCGAGTGATATTTTTATGTTTAAGTTGAAAGCCCTACAGTCAAAGAATATATCACATTTAACATAAATGGCAGTAAAACTGACCAAGCAATAAGTGTGTTATATAGACATGATGAATAAACAAATAAGCTGTGTAATATTCAGCTGTGTTTTCTTATAGCTTTCTGGAGACGGTACTGAATTACCAAAACACAGTGTGATTTATTTTTTGTGATACTTCGCATCAGCAAAAGGGCGTATATTAGATGCTTGGAAAATGCTTAGCCACAAATTTATGTCCCTCACTGTTTGTCTTCATTTATGTGTGTTGTGGAAAACTTCGGTCTTTTCTGTTTCTCTTTTCAGAAAGAATAACAAATTTGATCACCTTCTTGTCTGTATGTTTCAGTGTGGGCTGTCAGTGCTATTCTTCATTTAAAATGCAAAATATTCTAATAGAATTAACTCCTATAATAATAATCTTATTGGTGAAATGGATAGGATGATACAGACATTGTTATCTCTAAGCCTCTGATAGTTGTGTTCCCCATTTTTATTCTAGAAGAGAACCACTGCTTCCCATCAGTAAGAAGGTAGGATTAAAAGGAAAATGAATAAGGATTATAGTTGTGCATCACTTAATGGTGGGAATAATTCTGAGAAATGCGTCATTAGGTGATTTCGTCATTGTGTGGCTGTCAGAGTGTAGTTACATGAACCTAGATGGCATAGCCTACTACACACCTACGTTATATGATACTAATCTTATGGGACCACCATCGTATATGTGATACATTGTTGACTAAAACGTTGTTATGTGGTACATGACTGTATATTTGCCAAGTCTGTCTATTTATTCAAAAAATGTTTATGAAGTATCTATTTTGTGCCAAAAGTTGGGGAAACTCAGAAAGAGATGGACGCTTTCTATAAGACTTTAAATTTTTGTTTCAAATGACAACATTCTGCTAAGAGCTGAGTCTCAGTCTTTTGCTAGCTGTGTCAGTTTTCTCAGCTATAGAATGGGGATGATAAAATACCCATCTCATAAAGTTCTTGTGGGGAGTAACTAAGTCCATGCACTTAAAGCACTTACCCCAGTGCCTGGCATATAGCACACATTCAGTGTATGTTAGCTGTTATTTACTATGAGGCCTTCTCACAGCCTCTTAACTACTTATTTTTCTGGGTTTTTTTCCCGCTTATTCTTCCCATATTGCCATCAGAGTTAAATTTCTAAAACATAGATATGAGTGTGTAACACCACCTCTTTGATACCATCTTCTCGACTTTAACACCTTTTGGGGTTTTCTATTATCTCAAACACATGGATGGCATTTAGCATCTTACCGTCTGACCCTGACCTTCCTTACCAAATCAGCTTTTCCCTTGACCCCCCACTAGGCTGCAGCCCCAATAGGCTGCACACTTATATTTCTCTGTCTTGGCTTGTGCTCTTCCTTTTGCCTAGAATTCCTGCTGTAGGCCTCACCCGTCTTATCCTCAGCCTGAAGAAACAGTTCTCTATGAGCCACTCAGAGATTCCTCTTATTCTTCCCAGACAGAATTTTTGATCCCTGTCATTTATATTTCTTTAGCATTGATCGCATTATTAAAGTTAATTACATGGGTCTTGCTCTCCTACCACCTTGTGAGTTCCTTGAGAGCAGAGACCATAACTTGTTCATCATTGTATCACTAGAACCTAATAGGCACTCGGTGAAAACTTGTTGAAATAATGGATTGAGATTTGGTTTAATTTTGTTTTGATTTCAATGTGTTTTTTTTATTCTAGGTTCTGGGCCTTGTCCAAAATATGAGTGTTTTCCAGTGTCCAAAATGTAGACACAAAACTCATATTTTTGGTGCTGATGGTGCAAGGAGACTGGCACGGACCCTTGATCTTGATGTTCTCGGTAAGACCGTAGGATATTCTTTGGCAGAGGAAATGGCAGAAGGGAAAGTGGGGATAAGGCATGGTGATGAAGAGTGTTTCAGAAAATGATGAATTGTTTCTGCCTTATGTTCTAAATTAAGGTAGTATAGCGCAGTTGTGTGTGCTGTCCTTTCTTTGGCTTTTTGTAATGCTTCATTAGTGGAAGACTTTTTGAATAGGAGTTTTGTTCTGCCAATTATGATAACCTCTGTCATAGATAAAAACTTCTTATAACTTGAATTTGAGAAGAGAGTTTTGTGGTGAGTACTGTGATTTGAAGCTTCTGTTTTAAATAGTAGTCATCAGTTTGTTTGCTAAAGTGGGAACACATCTCTCAGTATAAACAGATACATGAAAATACCTGTTCAGTATGTTGTGGCAACCTTTGGAAGTGTCATTTCTCATTACATATGGAAAAATGCCTTCCTGATCAGTTCTGAATTTATCAGTCCTTCTGCTCTAGAAAGACAATATTTCTGTAATCTTCATCTATATGTTTGTCGTGCTTATCTGAAATTTATGTTGTATATACTGTTCACGTTACTGAATTGAAGGATTAATTAATGTTTTGAGAAGAAGTAACATCATATGTTAAGTGAGCAAAACACAGATTTTGGATAAAACATGATTTTTTTAAAAACCCACAATCAACTTAATGGACTTTTTAGGAAACATGTTTTAATGTTTTACTTATGAATGAGTTTCTGTTCTGGGCAAAGGCAGATGTTAGATGCTGAATAAGGGAGGCATAGAGTGAATTATTAGTTTTAGGTAGTTAACAATTAAGATCCCTTAGAGATCAAGGAATTTCAAAACATTCTTTATTATAATTAAGTTTCTAAAAATTAATGTTAAAAATATTATTGTTATGCATTTGTAGTATAGCAGCCAACAGAATACTAGGTGAATACTAATGGTATATTTTGATACATTGCTATAATTAGAGCCACTAATTATATTCTGCAACTGTTTTTCATTTAACTAACCTAGAAAGTTCAATTTACCAAATCTGCATAGTAACATTACAGATTGACATTCACTTATATAATAAAGTAAATGTGTAATTATAATGGCATTATTGAATTATGCTGACAATATTATAATTCCCTAATTTCTAAATGGGTGGTACAATTTTGTAAGTCAGTTATTTAGAATTTGAAACATAGCTCCTAGAGAAACATTCTCACATATGGAAGTTACATTTTAACCAACAGCTCACAAATGTATAGTTACCCTAAAAATGTATCAGAAACAGTGGTTACTGATCACAAAAACAGAATAGTGCTGTAGACTGCTATAGCTAACAGTGTTATGGGAACTCGGGGTACATCTCCTCCTTTTAGTGCAGTCAGGGGGCCGAGGGGGATCTCCCATGAATGGGAGAGGGACCCCAATAACAAAAAGGGGTTGTTACTGGGAATGAGGAACTGAGATCAGGGAAACAGCTCTCCCAGCTGTGGTCTCCTGACTGGTTGAACCTCCCAGGAACCCTTATTCTCCTTTACTGACTCCCTGGCTGCCTCTTAAGTTATTTTCACCCATTGGGCTCTTTTGAATGATTTTTTGGTAAAATGGCTCTTCAGAACTTTATCCATATTTACCTGCACGGACAGTTTATGCATAGTAGTTAAGGCCTCAGATCATCTCACAGAAACCCCTTTAACTTTTGTCTCTGAAACATGTTCTCGCTGCCTTCAGACCTAGCCCCTCCAAGATACTTTCCAAGGCCAGGCTGCACCTCACTCGCTCTCCATACTTTTATTCCTTTTTATCCTTCTCTGTGTACAACTGTTAGCTCATTACCACTCTCACTAGGCCACCTATTTTCTACCAAGGTTTTCCTCTTTCTTCTTCTACTCTTCTGTGCCTCCAGGTAGGATTGTGAGTCTTTGGAGGGCAGAAGCGATGTCGGTAGGTGGCTATATAAAGGAGAAGGATTTACTTTTTTTTATTCCATTATTGCGATAGAAATGAAAGCATTCAGGATTCCTTACTATTATGGCAGTTCATAAGAGAAAAAACTTTATGATTTCTAAGAGTTTTCTATAACATTTTTCCCCCTGCCTGCCCCGTGACAGTTTCTGCAGTCTTATGCTTATCTATAGAACAGACATCAAATGTACTGAAAAGCTAATCTTTAAATGGCTACTGAAATATTCATGTATTTTGTTGTTTAGTTATTGAACATTTAGGAAAGACTTAAAGAGTTGGTTAAGATCTCAAAATGTGCTGACAAGAAAAGCATGAAATATATCTGTTCCTCCATGTGCTTCATACTATAAATTGTAGTAGGTTTGTAGTTTTGTAACATATACCTCTGCATTATTTACATTGCCTCTCATGTTGCTAAATGACTTATTTATATAACACACGCATGCACATGTTTCAATTACCTTTGCATGGATTTGGAGTGGTTCTAAGAATGCTGAGTACCATGACAAATCAACTCTTCTACTTAAGACTCCATTTACTGCATTTTAAATCTCAGCCTTATGAAAGGCTTCCTTTGTGATGGTGGAGTCAATTGGATGATGGATCATAGCATTTCCCCCCTACATTCTACCACCTGATAGTAATATATTCTCAGGAAAGGCACACAGCCTCTCTGACCTCAGGTCTGTTTATTGGAGGTTCTTGTATATTTCCTGAGATTTCATCAAGCTCACAAATTATATATAATGCTATATAGATTAATAAATAATAAAAAAATAATTCTATCTGATAAAGAGGCAGGTAGTTGAGATAATAGGTCTGGCCTACTTTTTAACGGTTGTCTTAGCTCACTCATCTGCCAACATTGGGAAGATTATTTTGTTGTACTTTTTTTTTTTTTTTACTACTTTGCCTCCTCATCCTTTCCTCTTCAATTTCCTCTTATTGTGTGATATGATGTGTCTATATCAGATATTATAGGGTGAAATAATTTACAAATGTCTTCCAAGCCATTTCTTGCTGGAAGACCTCCAGCAAAGAATAAATCAGAGGCCTTATCCCTTCATTGACTGCCACATAGCTTTCATCTATGCATATGCAATCACTGTGCTACCCTCAAATGGAATATTTTGCTCCTAATTTTCATTTGAAATTCCTTTATTAGAGATTTAGCAATTTGAGGGTAGTCATAACTCAAGTTGATTTGAATCAGTTTAGTTTATTAGATATTGTTTCTTTCTGAAGTTCAAATACCGAAATTCCAAATACCTGTATAAACTTTTGTAGTGCTAATGGCTATCTGGTGGGCTCTTTTAGGAGATGTTCCTTTGCATCTGAATATAAGGGAAGCTTCAGATACAGGCCAGCCGATTGTGTTTTCACAGCCTGAAAGTGATGAGGTAAGTTATATTTGTAAATGTGTATTTTTATTTCTTTTTACAGAATATATACTTTTTGGTATATAGAAAAAAAGTTGAGAAGATCAAGTTTATCTGTTTGCAATGTGTATATTAAACAAAGATTAGTTAACTTATCCAAAGCATCTTTAAGTAACTATTTTATATGGTAGATATACCAGTGCTGGCTCTGATTTATCAACTGAACAAGTTCACCTACAAAGAATCATCACCCAGCCAGTTTTCTCATGAAGAACACAAACAATGAGAGTTTGTAAAGTTCTTATCTTGCTGGGTAGCAATATCTAACTGCCCAAGGTTATTATATTTCAGTATTAGAAGTTCAGCTGATTGTTGGGAGAAGGGACCAATCTACGAAAGTATTGAATTGGATGTAGGCAAATTGTATAATCCATTAGAGGTGGGATTTTCATTGCATTTATTTTAATAAATATGACTGGGGAGGTAAGGTGGCAAAACTAGTAGTATGTTATTAGCCGACATCTTTGGGAATACAGTTGATAGACTTTCAAGGTTGCTAAAGCTTTACGACTTTAAGCATAAAGTCTTTTATTTTACTCTTTTTAAATAGAAATAAGATTAATCATATATGTCTCTTCTTTCCTACGTAGCACTTGCTGTTAGAGTTAGAAACTAAGCCATCATCTGAGACGTCAGTTTTGGTGTAGTTTTTGTGCTCCTTTGCTGAACAGTCCCAATCAATCTTCTAATAGTTTTCCTTTTTTTTCCCCTTAGTTAATGGGTGTAACTTTACAGTACTGTTATTTAATCCATTTGTAACCACTACCCCTTTCATTCTAGTTTGCTTCCTCTAATCTTGTGTGGACTGGACAAAAAAAGAGCCAAGCTCGGTTAGAGCTGTGAGTAAAGTCAGAGTATGTCGACAGTTAGGAATCTTGGAGGAGTAGAGCAGATTCATTTTGAGCTCTCTCTTCCAGGGGCCCAGAGGTTCTTTCGCGTTCTTAAGAGTCTGCACCTATGGCACAGGTGCTTGAGTTGCTGGGAGTATGATCTCTGAGTAAATATAGTGTAGCATTTATCATTGTTTTACTTTTCTCTACCTTTTAGGTATTAAATGTCAAAATTCCTTTTCAGTCTTGTCTTAGAAATTCTTCAGATAAGCAAAAAACATAATCCTTTATTACTCATGATTAAAGTCTGGCAATCCTAACCACCATAGCTGGACTTGACTTTATGCAGTGAATGAAAAGTTGTATGAAAATTGTTTTTTCTTAATTACACACTGTTAAATTCCTCCCAAGAATAAAGATACTCTATGCTGATTCCTTATGAGTAAGAATAATTACTTACTAGTTTATTTCAATTATGATTTTAGATTTTTTAATATTTTTTTCCCACCTGTCCATTATTGCTTTTTTTCTTTGAGATTTTCCAGAAGCAAGGAACATTTCAAGGAAGTTAAAGGAATGTCATATAAAGGAGAACATATAGCAACCGTCAAGAGATAATATAATTTTAAACTCTAAACAGCAGTGCTCGTGGAGTTTTGGGAGTGATATTCTTTTAATCTCATTTACATTTGTATAAACATTAGACCTATTTTACTGTTGCTAAGTGACATGTATGAGAATGTGAACAACTTAACCTTTTGTGGTTTGCGCTCGGTTTGATTTGGTGCGGTCTCTGCAAAAATGGTGAGAATTTCACATACCACATCGTCAACCTTAAATATGAAGACTTCTGAACAGTTTTAAGATTTAGACATGGTCATGAAAAGGAAAAAAATTGGTGCTTTATATTTATTTTGTTTTCATAGATGTTATTATTTCCTACTCTTAGATTGCAGACATTCATCATTATTAATCATCTTCCTAAGCATAATAGCAATTAAAGTAAGCCAGACGCTGTTAGGCATTTTGTTTACATAATTTCTATGCTCCCAACAACTTAATGCAAGATGTGAATAGTTCCCATTTTGCAGATGAAGAAACTGAGGTTCAAGAAATTAAATAATTTTCCTAGGGTTACACAACTAATAAATGATAAGATGTCATTAAAAGACAAGTCTGTTCCTTATTTACAGTAAGGAACTTGTCCAAGATAATACTAGAGGCCATGTCCACACCTGCTCTGACACCATAGTCCATACAATCTCTTGCCAACACAGTACCTGCTTGCCTTCAAAATTAACTACAAGATTAGTTCAGCGTCTGTCTGTTGTGTATATTGAGGCTAGCTTTCAGTTCACCTGCTTTTCCTGTCACAGACATCTAGAGAAGAGAGTGAGCAAACTCTGCCCCTCACGTCCCATTGGCATGCACAACAGCAGGGCCTAACATAGGGGATCTTAACCTGAGAATCCCCTGAAGTTATATCCAGATGTATGAATGTGTCTTTTTCTGGGGAATTGGACAACAGCTTTATCAGGTTTTCAAAGGGGTCTCTTTGTGGAAGGAAAAGCATAAATCTGTATCAGCTTGGGGTTTCATTACCAAGACTGCCACTTTCTAAGAGTGACCTTAGGCAAATTCCCTGATGTCTCTGAACCTTTCTCTCCATCTGTAAATTGATGTCATAATGAGGAGGATTAAATGAGATGACGATGTGAAAATACTTTGAAAAATGCCAAGTAGAATACAACTGTGAGTATTTATTACCTTCTGAAATTTCCTATATGAGATGTAGTGGCACTAAATGTCTTTCCTCTTCCCTTTATCAAAAGGTTGAGTCTCTTTGTGCCCTTCTCCTTACATAGCATCAAGTAAATGTCACTCTTTGATGGCATTTAAAAATCAGAGTAGCAGAATTTGGATCATGAGGTGAGAGCAGAGCTCTCAGCTTCAACATTAAAGGTATTAAGTCCTGCATGTGAGGAAGTTGTTCTTGAGTCGTGGAATTGGGATCTTCCTGGCTGTGCTTGTGATGAGCCTCCCCTCCTGACGACCCCCTTGCCTTTCCCTGTGAGCTCAAGTGGAGCTGTGGCCTCAGGAGCTGGTCCCAGCCCTGTCGACAGCTTCTCTTATATTCATGGGAGCTTAATGCCCCTTCTGCATGCATGTCTTCGTCTAGAGAATGAAGGGGGTGTTTACTTGCCAACATGATAAACTTCTGCAAAAGTTAGTGGGACAGAACCTATAAAATTTTTTGTTAATCATTAACTCCTTAGATTGACACTTTTTGTTGTTTGCTTTTAGGGGTCGACCTACAGGTAGAATCATTAATCAGTTCAAGTTGCATCTTTAGTTTTTTGTTTTTTCTGGTTTTTAGCTTTTTCTCACTCCACCTTCTCTTCTCCATCTTCCATCACTCCCTCCTCCCAACACCATTCTCTACCCATAAAATCTTTTAAAATTAGGCATTGGGGATTTAATGCTCCCAGTCACGTTTAACTTTCAGAAGAGGCAAATACTGAAGAGACAGTGATTGTTTAAAGGTATGAATTGTGCCGAATGTGAGGCGTCGTTGGGAAAGTTGGGACGGATTACAGTCCCAGTTAAAACACGCCAGCAAGCTGCTGCCTGCGTGGCCATTGGGCCAAACCTTTTGCACATGTGCACCCTTAGCAAAGGGGAGGAATGGAAACCCCAAATAGAAATAGGGCAAAATAGCCGGAGAATCCACCAGAGGAAAGGCGAGAAAGCAGACGCTCAGGACTTAGAACTCTTAAATTCAGTAGCTTTTCCTCGTGTTTGTCTGATTATAATTGTTAATTCAACTCTGTCTACCTTTTCCTTTTGATTAAATCCAGGACACAAATAATGGACCCATGATTGACTGATAATTTTGTGGTTTCATCCTTTTTATCAAAAATCTTAATATTGACATACAGAAAGGTGTGCTATAAGATATTCCTGGTAAAGACTTTCACATATAAGTGGAAACTTTATTATCTTTTAATTTCTAAATTATTACCTCATAGCCTTGATATGAAATGACTGTGTATGATAAATTCGAATTTCAAATCTTTAAAAACAAAGGAAAAAAGCTCTCCATAAAACTTCTTGCACTTTCATTGCCGTCCATTTCCTTTTCCTTGTTAATGACAAAGCAGACAAGTAGGCTCCAGCTGTATTTTCTGTGCCTCTGGATGGCCCAGGAAACGATCTTGAATAGGAGAGAGGGTTAGTCTGTGTAGAGTTGAGCTGATGAAAGAGGAGAGTATTCATAGTTTGAGAAATCCGAATCATAATTTTTACATGTGATGTGTGTGTGTTGCCTTTTTGCTAGTTATGGACTAAACAAAAGGGAGACATTTAATTTACTTATCCCTCAGGTGGGAGAAGTGCCCAAAAGTTAATTTGTATGACCTTTTCACTGAAATTGCACATTACTTGAGGACACAATAGTAATAATAGCAGCCACTAATATTTATTATTTACTTCTTTTGTGCCAGCACTTCACATACTTTATTCTTACTTAACACTCCCCCAAACCTTTTGAGGTAGGTACTATTAGTATAACCATTTTGCAGTTATGGAAACTGGGCCCAGAAGTGTTAAGTAACTTACCCAAGGCCTCACAGCTGATAAGTAATAGAGCTAAGATTTTAAACCATGCCTGTCTGACTTCAGGGCCGCACTCTTCACCAGTGGGCTATTTTCCTTCCGTTTTATATCATTACATCCCACAGATTTCCCAAAACAATGCCTTGCACACAAGAAGAACCAAAACATATTTGTTGAAATGATACTTCATTGGCTGAAAAAATTCAATCTCAACAGTTTTGTAGGAATTGAAACTGTTAATCTAAGCACTTTTAGTGGTTTCTCAGCAAATGACAATCTAACCATTACTTTGAGTGTGATAGACTGAAAGTTTAAGCTTGGAAATAGTCCATTAAAAAGCAAAAGTTAAATGCAGCAAATTTGATTATTCTGCAGTCATTTAGTATTTTTGTGTAGTCTGATAGCTGTATGTCTCTAATTTAACACAAGAACTAAAAGATTATAGAATGATGACCTTGTCTCAGCTTTCCTTAGTGAACTTTAACTTTTCACCCCAAAGTATTAGGCTTAAATACCTAGGTAAGCTACTAGGAGATAAAAGGTATTTACAAAGATGGGTGGGTGAAAATCAGCACATTAGATTTAAGAGAAATATTTCTTCATAAAGTACATGCTATTTCCATTTTTAAAGAAAAACTACTGTTTCTGTGAAGGACTGTAGAAGAGAGTGAAACCATTTTGAGACAAAGCGTTACGATTAGAATGACTTGTATTTTGGATTTACTGTTTGATATGTGATATAGTAGAAGGAGCTGGGCTTTGGGGTCAGGGGGACGCAGTTTGAGTGTCTTCCAGCCTGCGGACTTTGTGACCTTGAGCGAGTGACTCACAGTTTCTTTGTCCACGTTGCATTGATGATGCTTGTTTTACAGAAGTGACATTACTTAAAGTGCTTGGTGTTGTAGGTGCTCAATAAAGAAAGAGGGGCCTATAAATGATTTAAGAGCTGTTCTTTTTAAGAAAATGGACTCAAGTGAAATTTTAACACTTTTCTGGTAAAAGAAAGCTGGTAATAGTTCAGCTGTTAAGGCCCAAACATAGTCATTCAAAATGAAGATGTGGGAAACACGCTTCAAGCACTTGGTCACGGCAGGGTAGGCAGACCTCAAACAGTCCTTTTCCCGCGCAGAGTTGGGACTGGGCAGCCAGGCTCAACGCCCCTCTGTCTCCTACTAGCTGTAGGGCTTCAGACAACACTCTTCGCCTTTCTGGGGCTTGGTTTGTTCGTCTGTAAAGAGGGCATACTGACAGACTTTACCCCTTAGGGTAGCTGTGAGAAGAAGTGAAGTAATACTTGGCAAACCTTTAGAACTCAAGTAAATTTTAGCTGTTATCAGTAGTAGTAGTAGTATATGCACAACTCTAAGTGTATAAATGTATACAGTAGTGGTTTTAGAAAATCTTACTATTGTGTCTTACAATTACTTTTTATAGATGAGATAGGGGAAATAAGTAATATTTGCATTACAGTTGTTTAAAACTCTTAAAATGCAAATGTCATGACCGTTGTTCTGCCTGGCCCGTGCAGACGTTGGGTTAGCTGTGGCCCACTCGGAGGCTTGGGAGCTGCTCTTGGTGTCTGCTGCACTGGGGGTCCCAGAGATGAAGAGTCAACGACTGATCCCAGAAACTTGCGTGGTCCCCAGACTCCACCAGGTGAAGGAAGCTGTAGGTGTTCGGTGCTAGTGCTGGATGCCATTCTGAGAAGGAAGAAAATGCTTTTGAAAGAGAAACCATAGGGTGTTAATAAATAGTCCTCTTTAAAATGACTAACAGCTCTTATGGCAAAGACGTTTTGGCAGTATCGAACTCAGGATATCAATTTGTCAGAAGAAGGTGTAGTTTTTCTACAGCTAGATCAGGCGCTAGTTTGCTGACATAGGAATTAGAGTTTGAAAAACTAGTTGCTGGTACTAAATATTTTTTCAGAAAGTCGCCTTCCAAATCTCACATCTTCTCTGCCCTGCCTCACCTGCAATGTGCACAGCAGTCTTCTCACTGCTGAACTGCATCATCTCACTGAGCCTGCACTGTTAGATTCAGTGCACAGCTATGGCAAGCAGCACACGAGTCCTGTGATGTCTCCTGGGGAGAAATACAGAGTGAACGAGTCTGTTCTTTTCCAGGCCAAAGCTTATCTGAGGATTGCTGCAGAAGTGGTGAAAAGATTGCCCTCACCTCCAGACCATCCCCCAGCATCCTGCAGTCTGCCTGAGGCTTGACAGGAGGAGACCTTTGGAGACAGCGGTGTGGTGTGAAGCCTACAGAGCGGAGAGCAATCATGGTTGTCTTCTTGTGTTTCTGAGGAAATAATGTCCTTTTCACATTTGATTTGCTGAGCAACAGCTCACAAATAAAATTTTTATATATCAATGCTAGCTACTACATTTAGGAGCTTTTTTGAAAGTTGATGTGTACCAGCTCCACAGAACTGCATTTTATTTTATTGAAGTGCCCCTTGAGGAAGCTCGAGTTTCTCTTACCAGCCCAGCTGTAATTCAGGAGAGAACCGTGCTCTTTTTGCAGGACTACAGAGTTGGTCTTTTAAAGGATTTACTAAATTTGTGTGTGGGTGTAAGTGTGACGTCTCTCCCTCAGGTGGTTTGGTCTGGGGTTAAATCCCACCTCTCTTGCTACCTTGGACACATTTGTTTTTCTCTTTTTTTTTGTTTTTGTTATCTATAATATGTATTTTTAGGGATATATTGCATAGGCAAAAAGTGTAGAAGGACAGTCAATAAAATGTTAATAATAGTATCTCTGACAGCTGTTATTTTTTCTCTGACAAAATGCTGAAAGGCGTGGAGAAGAAAGCAATAAAGAGAAATATGCAAGTTAAAGCGGAATATACCAGTTCAAGTCCCTTCACCATTGAGTGGCTGCTGAAGACCTGAGAAGTGGCTGGGTGGCATTGAAGAGTACTGTAAGCGTAGAATACACACAGGCTTTTCAAAGACTTGGTACAAAAAAGAATGTAAAACATCTCAGTAACTTTTTTAATTAATGATTTTTTATAATGATTACACATTGAAATAATATTTTAGATTATTAAGTTAAATACATTATTAAAATTAATTTCACCTGCCTTTTACTTTTTATTTTTTTTTATGAGGAAGATTTGCCCTGAGCTAACATCCATTGCCAATCCTCCTCTTTTTTCACTTGAGGAAGATTAGCCCTGAGCTGACACCTATGCCAATCTTCCTCTGTTTTTTGTATGTGGGATACCTCCACAGCATGGCTGACAAGCGGAATAGGTCTGCACCTGGGATCTGAACCCATGAACCGGCGCTGCTGAAGTAGAGTACACAGAACTTTAACCACTTGGCCCTGGGGCTGGCCCCTGCTTTTTACTTTTTAAATGTGGCTACTAGAAAATTTTAAATTACCTATGTGGCTTACTATTGGACACTACCTTTCTGGAGGAACATTGGATTCAAATCTTAAAATAGGCTTTGGCCCCTCATTTTCAGGGTAACGAATAAGCCAAAATTAACAGCAAAACTAAAAAAGGAAGATATATGTGGCACAGACTGAGAGTCTGCTCTTTATATCGAGCTAAAGAATTGCATTTGCCACTAGGGCTGGTCATGCAACTGGAAGTGTTGTGTGTGTGACCTCCAGGAAGTCTCCTTAAGTTGGAGGTGGCTTGCAAGTCTTTCTTCCCTCTCTCCTCTATTCTGTTGCCTGGAATGTGGATACAATGGCAGGTACTCTAGCAGCCGTCTTGGACAATGAGTTTGAAGATCACAACTTAGATATGACAGGGTAGTAAGCTAGAAAGATTCCTGACCTACTTCCACATTTCTTCTGCTTGAAAGAGAAATAACTTTCTGAGGTGTTTAAGCTAGTGTTATTTTGGGATTTTTCCATTGTATGTACTGATTGGAAACTGACCTCCGAGTTATTCTGGATGGATTCTATCAGCAAAAACAGCTTACCCTGCAGCTCCTACAAGTCCTTTGAGATTCTCAGGGACTCCTCTTCTGCCATCCTGAAACCTGCTTCAATCTCTTTAGGGATTAATTCTACTATCAGTAAGCTGTCCAGTGCAGGTCACAGCCAAATCTCTCAGGTCTCCTGTCTCTTGCTGGTCCTGGTGGCCATGCTGACCCAGATTCATTCTTAATATTGATAAACCTTTACTTCATCTGGACCAGATTCTATCCTGGACTTAATGAATCTGAATCTCCAAGGGTGGGGCTTGGACATGTGTATTTTTAACAAGATCATAATGATTTTGATGATTCTGATTCTGATGGCATAATAATAATAGCTAATATTTATCAAGTGTTTTCTTGTGTCCCTATAGTTAATCTTCCATTCATATGACTGAGGTACCATTGTTACCTCAGTTTTATAGACGAGGAAACTGAGGTATAGGAATGTTAAGTGTCTTGCTGAGGGTTACTATTCTAGCAGTGGTGGAGCTGGAATTTGAACTTGGGCAGTTGGATACTGGATCCCTCCTTTTGTACACCAAAGCACATTTGTTTGTTTCAAAAGAAGAATATGATATTCAGCATTTCCTCAAACTTGTTTGACCAAGAACTCCTTCCTCCCTGTTCCCCCGCCCCCACCTGTTTTAGGAGCATTTTATGAAGTTCATGTTTCAAATAATACACTTTGAAAACACATATCTTGTCTAGTTGAGGCTCAGAGAGATTCAAGGGCTTCCCAAGGTCAGGTAGCAAGATAGTTGTAAAGCTGCAATTACTAAGAGTCATTAGTTAATCCTTAGTTATAAGGAAGTGGTCTATGACCTTTGGCAAATGCCTTGATGTCCTTTGCTCTGTAGTTAAGCAGGCAGAAAATCAGGCAAAGAGTTACATGTGGTCATAAATGTGTTTTCACACACTTGTGTTCACATAAAAAACTGTCCATGAATGTGTGTAGCAGCTTTATTTGTAACAGCCAGAAACAACCCAGAGTTTTTGAATGGGTGAATGGTTAAACAAACTGGTATATCCATACCATGGAATACTACTTAGCAATAAAAAAGAATGAGCTATAGATACATGCAAGAACCTGGGTGAATTCTGGAGAATTATTCTGAATGAGAAGGCCAATTCCAAAAGGTTATGTGCTGTATGATTCCATTTATATAACATTCTTAAAATGACAAAACTATAGAAATGGAGAACAGATTAGTAATTTCCAGGGATTCTGGGGAAGGGAATTGTGTGTGGCTATAAAAGGAGAACATAAGGGATCCTTGGTATGGTGGAAATGTTCTATTTCATGAGTGTATTGATGTCAGTATCTTGGTTGCGATATTGTGTTATAGTTTTGCAAGATGTTACTGTTGGAGAAAATTGAATAAAGGGCACAATGGAATCTCTGTATTGCTTCTTACAACTGCATGTGAATCTACAAGTACCTCAAAATAAAAATAAAAGTTGAATTCAGTAAAACAGACATTTGCTGCTGTGTCTGAACTGAAATTTCCTGGACCAAATTATCCATACTAATTAAAATCATGAAGAAAAGTATTTGTGGACACACGGTAATCATCCTTCATCACTCTGAGAAGGAAGTGGTGACTTTAAGTTATAGATACATATTTGTGTTTTTATTGTCTTTTGAGGAGGAGGCCAATATGTATAATCATTGAGTACTTCTAAATACCAAAAAGCAAGTGCTTGAACCAAGTTTAACTTTACCTGGAAAAAGAATGATTTAAATAAGCTCCAGAGGCAAAGTTGCATGCCATAATTTAGTACATCTCATGGAGAAATGGGCAAGATACTCTTTACTCATAAATGCATGACTTGGAGAAGACCCACATATGTAATCACCTGCTCCCTTCTCCTTTTCCTCACCTACTAGTCTCTGCACATGCTTCCAGAAAAGCCACTGAAAAGGTGTTTGGAGTAAATACGCAGGTTCAGAAGTGGAGGAAGGGAAAGTAGCTGTAAGAGCAAGAATGAAGCTTATTCTAAAATTTTGCCTATGGTAGCCTTTGCTAAGCTTCAAAGAGCTGACTTCAAAGATAGACCATCAAGCACAGCTCATCTGCTGGTTGTTAGGGGTAATATTTGTTCTGTATTCTTTACATTGTCATAGAGTGCAGAGAATTTCCATTCCACTCTCCAGGAGGGAAAGGCAAGCTCCCTCCCTCACTCCATTCCAGGGAAGGAGGAGTGACTCATCTTGTGGGTAAATCTCTTCCCATCCATGTTTCTTGATTTCAGCCAGTTCCGGAGCTTTCTGAGGCAGGCTAGAATGGTCTGCCTACCTAAGTTGTCCATCTCTGCCTCGAACCTGAGTGGGCAAGTCCACCTAATTTAGCAATAGGGTGCTTGGTAGCCCATTGTGGTCACATATCCTCTAATCTAGCTTTTTGTCGGTAATAAAGCTAATTTTTTTTTTCTTTTACCATATCTGAGTTCTGTGTCTCTCAGTTCCAAAGAGGGAAAGAATCCCCCCACCACACTCCAGGAAAACACAAAATGTCTTTCTAGAATCCTAGAAAGTTGGAACTGAAGAGTTTATTAGAGTTCAGGTAGTTCCACCACTCCATTTGAAGCACCTTGAGTAAAAAGTATGTTCACCAATGGCCAGAAGCTTTTTTGGTGGGGGTTGTGGGGGAAAATTATTATGAAGTATACTACATATACAGTAAAGCACAGAAGACATAAGTAAACAGTCAAATATGTACAAAGTGAACCCCCGTCTAACTGCCAACCAGGTTAGGAAGTAGAACACTGCCAGCGTCCCAGAAGCCCCTGTATTTTCCTTCGCAATCACTAATCTCTCCTTCTCTTACAAAGTTAACCACATAGTGATGTTTTAACATCTAAGCCTGTACCCATAAACATTATGGTTTTGCTTATTTTTTGAAATTTATATTAAATATAATTATACAGTATTTGACTCTATATCAGTTACATTTATTTTGCTCTATATTGGCTGCTTTTGCTCCATATTATGTTTCTGAGACCTGTGTCTATTGTTGAATGTAGCTGTGATTTGTTCATGTTCTTTGCTGTAGAATATTCCATTGTTTGAATATACACAACTTACCCATTGCATTGTAGATGGATTTCTGGATTGGCTCAGTGTTTTACTATTACAATTAATGCTGCTCTGAACATTCTTCTACATATTTTCTTGGTGTTCATGTGCTTGAATTTCTGGGTTATTTCTGGGAGTGGGATTACTGGTAGTTGTTTAGTGGTATCCCATTGTGGCTTTAACTTGCATTTCCCTGATTACAATTGAAGCTGAGCACCTTGACATACATTTATTGGTTAGTTATATTTCCTTTTTTGTGTAGTGCCCAGTCAGATCTCTTGCCCATTTTTCTATTGTGTTGTCGGAGTGCTTTATAAATTCTGGATATGAACCCTTGTCAGTTCTAGATGTTACGGATATCTTTCCCACTCTGACTTCTCTTTCACTCTCTTAAGGGAGTCTTGATAAACAAATGATTTTAATTTTAATGTATTCAAATTTATCATTCTTTTCCTTTACGATTATTGATTTTTGTGCAGTACTCTAAGGTCATGAAGATACTATCCTGCATTAACTTGTAGAAGTTATTGAATTGTTTTGCCTTTTTCATTTAGTTCTACAATCCACCTGGAATTGTTTTTTGGTTAGTAGGTGAGGCAGGCTTTGTTTCATTTTTTTCCCCTTGTGGGTGTCTAATTGTCACAGTACCACTGAGACTGTCTTCCTCCACTATTCTGCAGTACCACCTTTGTTGTAAATTAAATGGGTCTGTTTCTATGGGTCTGTTTCTGGACTTTCTATTCTATTCCATTGGTTTATATGTTGGTCTTTGCGCCAATAACTCCCTATCTTGTTTATCATCACTTTGTTGTTCTTCGAGAATGTTTTGGCTATTCTTGATTTTTTTGCATTTCCATATAAATTTTAGGGCCAGCTTATGAAGTTCAAAACAACCACAAACTACTGGAGAGTTTCAGTTTTGCTCAGATGGAGAAGACTTGAAAGAGCATCATACCCACTCTTACAAGAAAAAAATGTATGATCTAAAATATCATAGCTTTTCTTAAACCCATGAGAGAACCTAAGTTACAGTGCAACCAAGTAGGCTGAAATGTAAGGAAAGATAGACCCCTCCAAGGAGAGATGGGATGCAAGCATTTCCTTACCTTTGGCAGAACACGGAAGAAGGAGATGTTAAGCTCCCTACAAACAGGTAAGAAAAATCCAGTGAAAATTTTTAATAAATTGCTGAAAGTTGAGTGTGGGATAACAGGAGAATCTAGAACCACTTGAAGCTGCTAAAAGAAGGGGAGTTTGCACTCACAGGCTTTTCTCTGTGGATCTCACTGGGTACCTAAGAGAAGAATTGAGCATGGGGCAGGGGACTGGAGAAAGAAAGCCTTCCTTAGTGGCACAGGCCTGGAGAAGGAGAGCAGCTGCTGCTTTGAGAAAAACACAAAGCCCTGCCTGACCCTCCTTCCCTGCGGAACAAGCACCATAAGTCATTGAGAGAGAGTAGCAAACCTTGTTGTCCTCAGATGAAGGTTCATTATGACTGCAGGAGAGGAAATGGAAAAACTCTCTATTCCTGGGTGAGGACAGGAAGCCATCCTGGCCCTAGGCCATAAAGATATCCTGTCACTAGAAGATGGGTGGGATCACTGAGAAAGCCCAATTACCAAGATAGACCATATTCTGGGCCATAAAACCTATATCAACACATTTAAAATAACTGAAATTATATAAAATATGTTCTCTTACCATAACAGAATTAAATGGAACTCAATAACAAAAAGATATGTGGAAACTCCCAAATATTTGGAAATAAAACAAAACAATTCTAATTTATGCGTGAGTCAAAGAGGAAGGAACAAAAGAAATTATAAAATATTTTGACTTAATGGAAGTGAAAACAAAACATATAGAAATGTGTGGGATGCACCTAACATAACACTTAAAGGCAAATTTATAGCATTAAATGCTTATATTAGAAAAGAAGAATGAAATAATCTTCCTCATTAAGAATCTAGAGATAGGGGCCAGTCCCATGGCCGAGTGGTTAAGTTCGTGTGCTCTGCTTCGGAGGCCCAGGGTTTCGCCAGTTCGAATCCTGGACACGGACATGGCGCTGCTCCTCAAGTCATGCTGAGATGGCATCCCACATGCCACAACTAGAAGAACCCACAACTAAAAATACACAACTATGTACTGGGGGGATTTGGGAGAAGTAGGAAAAATAAAATCTTAAAAAGAAAAAGAATCTAGAGATAGAGATAGAAGAGCAGATTAAACCCAAAGCAAACAAAAGAAAGAAGAAATGAATGAAATTGAGAAGAAAAGCAATAGAGAAAATCAGTGAAACCAAAAGCTGGTGTTTTGAAAAAGTGAACAAAATTGACAAACCTCTAGCCAGACACATTAAGAAGAGAGAGAGAGAGAGAAAGAGAGAAGACATACATTACCAGTATCAGGAACGAAAGAGAGGATATCACTAAGATCCTACAGACATTAAAAGTACAATGGGAACTATTACAACAACTTTAGCCCATGAAATTGACAACTTAGATGACATAGACAAATTCTTTGAAAAACAGTAACTGCTGAAGCTCACTTAAGAAGAAATAGATAACCTGAATAGTTGTGAATCACTTAAAGACATATAATGTGTAGTTAAGAATCAACGAAGTAAACTCCAGCCCCAGACGCCATCACTGGCACAATCTACCCAACATTTAAGGAAGGAATAATTCCAGTTCTACACAGACTCTTCCAGAAAATAAAAGAGGAGGGAGTACTTTCCAACTCATTATTTGAAGCTAGCATTATCCTGATATCCAAACCAGACAAAGACAGCACACGGAAACTGCACACAAATATTCCTCATGAACATAGATACAAAAATCCTCAGCAAAATATTTAATTGAATCCAGGATTATATAAAAGGATAATACAT
Source organism: Equus caballus (assembly GCF_041296265.1). Taxonomy (NCBI): domain Eukaryota; kingdom Metazoa; phylum Chordata; class Mammalia; order Perissodactyla; family Equidae; genus Equus; species Equus caballus. The sequence goes on from NC_091684.1 coordinate 182,764,345, forward strand.
TATGACCAAGAGGTCATTATCCTGGGAATGCACAGTTGGTTCAACATTTAAAAATCAACGTAAACAGTGAATTAGAGAAGAAACAGACTAAAGAAGAAAAACCATACGTTTATCTCAATAGATGCAGAAAAAACATGACAAAATCAGCATTTATGGTAAAAATTCTCATCAAATTAGGAATAAAAAACAACTTTTTCAATCTGATAAAAGGCATCTACAAAAACTCTATAGCTAACATCATAACTAGTGGTAAAAGACACTGCTTTCCTCATGGGAACAAGGCTATGTTGTCCAAACTCACTGCTTTTATTCATATCATACTGGAGGTCTTATCAGTGCAACTGAAAAAGAAACAAAAGTATACAGATTGGAAAGGAATTATAAAACTGTCTCCAATCACAGACAGCATGATTATCTATGGAGAAAATCCCCCAAAATATACAAAAAAGTAACTAGAACTAATGTGTGAATTTAGCAGAGTTGCAGTATGCAAGGTCAATATACAGAAATGAATTTTATTTCTGTATATTAGCAACTAATGACTGGAAATTGAAAAAGTACAAGTTATAATAGCACAAAAAACATGAATATTTAAATATAAATCTAATAAAATATATGCAAGATCTCTTATGCAGACAAATACAAAAAACTAATGAAAGGAAAACATATAAATGGTGAGAGATACCATGTTCGTGGTTTGGAAGACTCAATATTGTTAAAATATCTATTCTCCCCAAATTGATCTATATCCAATGCAATCCCAATCAAAATCCCAGGAGACTCTTGTTGAAACTGACAACTTGATTCTAAAATGTATATGGAAATAGAGTGTCTAGAATAGCCAAAACAGTTTTGAAAAAGATTAAACTTACACTACCTGATTTCAAGACTTATTAAAAAGCTACAGTGATCAAGACAGTGTGGTACTGGTGTAAAGATAGATGTATAGATCCATTGAACAAAACAGAAAGTTCAGAAATAGGCATAGATAGATATGATCATTTGATTTTCAAAAAAGGTGCCAAGGCAATTCAATGAGAAATAGATCATCTTTACAGCAGTTGTGCTCTAATGATTAGAAATCGTTTTGCAAAGAAATGAACATCACTTTATACCTTATGCATCTACAAAAATTAAATCAAAATGGATCTTATACCTAAATGCAAAATTTAAAACTGTGAAACTTGTGGAAAGAAAACATTGGAGAAAATCTTTGTGATCTTGAGTTGGGCAAGGATTTCTTAAATAGGACACAGAAAATCACTATAAAACTATAAAAGAAAAAGTCGATAAATTGTACTTCATCAAAATTAAAACAGCTGTTTGCAAAACACAGTTAAGAAAATGAAAAGGCAATTTACAGACTGGGAGAGAACATGTCTGATAAGAATTTGTATCTAAACTATGTAAAGAACACTTACAACCCGTTGATAAGAAAACAAAGAACTCAGTTTTAAAATGGGCAAAGGATTTGACTAAAAACTTCACCAAAGAAGAGGTACCATTGAAAAATAACATGAAAATCTTCAACATCTTTAGTCATTAGGGAAATGCAAAAAAAACCCCCCACAACAATATACCGCTACACAGCCACAAAAACGGCCACAATGAAAAAGATTGACCACACCAAGTGTTAGTGACAACGGGGATCCGCTGGAACTCTCACACACTGTTGGTGGGAATGTAAAATAGTATGTTTACATTTGGAAAAAGTTCTAGCACATTCCAGTTAAAGATTCATTTACTGGACAATCTAACTCTTCTGCTCCAGATACTTACCCGACACAAATAGAGCATATATCCACATGAAGACTTATACAGATATTCCTAGCAGCTTTGTTTATAATATCCCAAAGCTAGAAACAACTCAAATGTCCACCAAAAGGTGAGTGGATAAACCAAATTTGCTATATCTATACAATAGAATACTTCTTAGCAATAAAATGGAATGAATTATTGATAGTATAGTATGAATAAATCTTAATAATGCTGAATGAAAGAAGCAGACAAAAAAGGGTACAACCTGTATAATTCCATTTATATAAATTCTGGAAAATGCATACTTAACTACTTGAGAAGGTGAATCAGTGGTTGCCTGGAGATGGGTGCTGGGGGAGAAAGGGTATGGAGAGACAGCTGGATTAAAAAGGACATGAGGAAACTTGGGAAAGTGATAGAAATGTTCAACAACTTGGTTGTGGTGAAGGCTTCACTGGAATATACATAGGCCCAAACTCATCAATTTGTACACTTTAAATATGTGTGGTTTATTGTGCATCAGTTGTACTTCAATAAAGTTATGAAAAAGAATGATGCATTAATGGGTTGCTTTCTAATATTGGATTATACTCTTCAGAACAGTATTTTTATAAGAAGATAACCCTTTTAAAATGCCTGACATGTTGCAATTTGGTTACATATGGCTGTTTTCAGATCCCTTTTTCAAAGTCTCATTTAGTTTTTTTTTAACTAAAAATACCTTGTTGAAAAGCTAGATCAGCATTCTCTGGCTGGCTGGGTAGTTTGAGTGACTACTGACATTTGGAGTTCAGCTTGGAACTTGAAGGATAATCAATTCAATTATTTGCTTTCTTTTCTTACTTCTGCCACATCTTATTGTATGACCTAAAACGGCAAATTGTTTTCACATTTAAAACTATTTTTAAATAATTTGACTTAAATTTCCCTTAGAATGTAGTGACAATAGAACTTGGTCATAGACCATTTTCCTAATCAGAAACTCTTATTTAAATAACATTTAAACCGAATCTTTGGTGTAAAGCATAACAATCCTTTGAAAACCTTGTTAAATTCTGAAATTGGATGACCTATGTAAATCCTGATGTGCCATACTTTCAACTTATTAATTGAAAAGTGGCTGACTCTTATCCTCGGGAGTGTAAGGTTCATAACAACAAATAACTTGGTTAATACGTAAAGTTTAATACAAAAGAATATCCTTTAATAAAAAAAGAAGACAAAAAGTGACCGTGTATTTGAACATGTTTTCTGAACGATTTCCTGTTCTTCTTCTTTTTAGTCTTTTTTAGATATTTTAAAGTGCCATGGTTGTTAGTTTTGTTTCAGCTCATTTATACCATATGCCTTTGGTAATTTTCACACTGCAGGTTAGTTTGGGCCTTTACACTAACATCAGTTGTCTTTTATAAATTGAATGTATCAAGCAATAATGATTTTTATATTTTATTATTTTAATTGAGAAGTAAGACAGGAACAATAAATTATCAACTATATCTATTTCAAGCATTGAAAAAACATTTTGAAGAGTATGGGTGTTGCAGCTGCTAAACTGTTGTTTAAACATTATTTCTCACACTGTGCCTAATGGATTTAATTATGGCTCACACATTCGTTTCTTTATCGTCTCTTCAGATGGAAACTACACAGATACATTGTAAACCACCACAAGAACATGTTATTAGACTGTCTCTGTCTCTGCTGTTGAAGGTATTTTCAAGTTATGTTGTAAAAGTCCCTTGCAAATAAATTCCATTAAGCACTGGCTTTCTCTTATAGTTCACTAATCGTAATTACTCACTTAGAGCAAGTGCAAAAGAAAGCCAACATATCCAAACTAAAAGGCCTTATTGTGATTGGACCCAAAGGTCGGCAACAGTGAGTAGTCTAAAATCCACTTAACATTGAGAAGAGCCAATCAAAAATATTTATTCAACTCTTTTCCAGCCCATACTTGCCCCTAGGGAGATCATCCTTTAATTGTGGATGCCAGACTATCACAAAGTAAAATTTAAAACTAATAAGAGCCAAACTCTGACTTTAAGTACATTAGTAATTTTAGGGAAGTAGACTGGAGAAAAAAGATATGGAAACAGGTTTGAAGAATAGGTGGATGACTATAAGGGAATAATATGAGCAAAGAAATGAGGGGGTATAAGTAGGCCGAATATGGTATATATGAGGAACCTATAGGAAAACTGCCTACTTAAGATGTAGTTTCATATTTGGAAGTAATGGGTAATAGGAAAATAGGATGGAAAAAACTGATTAGATTATAGTGGGCCTTGAATGGCATGAAGTACAGTTTGAACTTGACACACTAGGCAGGCATAAGATTTTTTTGAGTTATTTTTTATTTCTAATACATGAGTTCCAGGCAAAATTTAAAAAGTATTCCATGAAAAATAACTTTCCCTTTTAATAGTGCCTAACAAACTGAGTTAAATATTTATGTGAAGAATACAGATCCAGGAATAGCTGAGAAACTCCTAGAGAAGAAAAAGAAGAAGGAAGAGGGGGAGGAGGAGGAAGAAGGCAATTTGCTGTATCAGATATCAAGACTTACTGTGAATTTATAGTAATGGAGACAAGTTGGTGTTAATACAGAGATAGAAAATTGACAAAATAGAGACCCTGGAAACAGTCTTTGCATGTTTGAACCCTTGGTTTATGACAAAATGTGTATTGCAGATCACTGGGGAAACAGTGCTGGGACAATTGGTCATCTATATTGGATCCCTACCTTATGCCATATAAAGATAAACTTTAGAGAGGTAAAATTATAAATTATAAAGTTTTGAAGAGAATATAGGACCTTTGTGAACTTAGGAGGGAAGAATCTCTTCAACAGGATACACACAGCAGTAATCATAAAAGATTGATAAATTTGGCTGCGTTAAAATTAAGAATGTTCAATAAAAGACATCATATGGAAAGTGAGGAGATAAGCCATAAACTGAGAGAACCTATTGCAGCATTTATAATTATTTGGAATAATGCAAGAACTCCTACAAATCAATAAGGGGGGAAAAAGGTAACTTAATTGAACACTAGGCAATAAAAACAAAATAGGAATTTCACAGAAGAGGAAACATGAATGATCAATAAACATAAGAAAAGAAGCTCAGTCCCAGCAGTAATCAGGAAAATGCAAATCAAGGCCAATGAGACACCATTTTCTACTCATTGGATTGTAAAAATTAAGAAGTCTTAAAAACCAAGTACTGGAAGGGATATATCTTAGACAAACCTGGTAAAATAGTAAACAACCACTTTGGAGAACAATTTGTAACAATATTGCAGTCACGTAATTTACTCCTCAATTCTGGGAATTTCCTAGAGGATTTCTTGCACATGTGCTCCAGAAGACACATACAGGAATATTCATGGCAGCGCTATTCAGAGTAGAAAAAAGCTGCAAATAACTAAAATGGTAAGAAAAGAATGGATGAATTGGTTGTAGTGTAGTCACACAGTAGAGTATTATGCAGCAGTGATAGTGAGGGAACTACAGCTACTTTTTAAAAATGGGTGAATCTGAGAAACATAATTTGTGAAAATAGCAAGTTACAGAAGACTATTTACAGTATACCATTTTATAAAGGTCCAAAACAAGCAAAACTAGCTAATATATTTAGCCATATATACATAAGTGATAAAATTTTCTTAAAAACCTATGGGAATGATAAACATGAAAATCAGATAAGAGTTACTTCTAGAGTGAAGGATAGAGGATGAGGCAGGAAAGGAACGCAAAGGTAGATAGAGTATTGGTAAACTAGTTTTTTTTTTTTTAATTAGAAGGGTGGGTGAGGTCATGGATATTGCTTCTTAAACCACTTGTACATATTCTTTGTATGAAATATAACCTTAAAAACATCATTTGGAGTGACGTCAGCAACATGTCAGAGTAAGCTGTTCCCCTTATCTCTCACCCTTCAAACTACAACTAAATAGACATTCATTGATCAATAGAGGATATTCACATAGCACATCAGGACGCCTGAGAGACTACGCAGCCATGCATCTAAATGTGGATGGCCTACCCCCCCCCCCCCACAGGAGGTGGTGGAGATAGGTGAGCACTCTCTGGCCCCCTAGTAGCCCTGTGCATACATGCAACTGCTCTCCCAGCTGGAGCACCCATAGTACCGCTGCAGCCCCAAGGGTGGGACCATGCCTTGGCACAACTGCGGGAACAAGTGAGGGTAGCCCTAAGTGCCCTAAGTGTCTGATGGGAGAGCCCATAGTGCTGCCGTGGTCCCAGGGAGTGGCCCAGGCTTGGACCCAGTGGGGAGGCCCCACCCACCAAATGCAATGGCCAGTGCAACTTAGGAAGAGGCGGTGGTGGATGTGCAGACCCGGTGAATGACTTCTTGGCTGCTGAGAATGCCTGTGGTACTGCTGCAGCCCCAAAGGTGGGAGCATGTCTCAGTGGGACTGTGGGAGCAGGCAGCAGCAGCCCTGAGCCCCTGCATGACTGCTTTCCATCTGGTGGGAGAGCCCACAGTGCCACTGCAGTCCTGAGGAGTGGCCCAGGCTCAGACAGGCACAGCTGCCAGGATCACGGAGAACTCAGGATACACAGCTCCTGTGCCCCCTAGTTGCAGCAGGTGGAATTTGCAACCAGATACTACCACTATATGAAAGCACAAATCCACCCCATCAAATAGTATGAAGCAATATGTTAATACTTCAGACCAGAACGAAAAAGACAAACACCCAGAAATCAACCCTGAAGGCACAGAAATTTACAATCCAAATGACAGGGAATTTAAAATAGCTATCATTAAAATAACTTAATGAGACATTTAGATTAAGTCAGAAAGACAGTTCAATGAAATCAGGAATAGAATTAATGAACAGAGGGGATTCTTCACAAAAGAGATTGAAACTAAAGAAAAAGAAATCAGAAATGTTGGAGATGAAAAACACAGTGAATGAGATAAAGAAAAATCTGGAGTCCTTAAATAACAGAGCTGATTTATGGAGGACAGAATTAGCAATTTAGAGGACAGGAATATAGAAATGCCTCAGATGGAGGAGGAGAGAGAACTAAGACTAAAAAGAAATGAAGAAATTCTCTGAGAAATACTCGACTTAATTAGAAAATGCAACATAAGGACTATAGGTATTCCACAGGGAGAAGAGAGGGATAAAGGAGCAGAGAGCTTGTTCAAAGAAATAATAGCTCAGAACTTCCCAAACCTCGGAAAGGAGCTGGAATTACAAGTACATGAAACCAATAGAACTCCTAATTACATCAGTATAAAAAGACCTTCTTCAAGGCATATATTAGTAAAACTGGCAAACGTCAATGACAAATAAAAAATATTAAGGGCAGTAAAGTGAAAGAAAATAACCTACAAAGGAACCCTTATCAGGCTTTCAGCGAATTTCTCAGCAGCAGAAACCTGACAGGCTAGGAGAGAGTGGAATGATGTATTTGAAATTCTGAAAGACCAGAAACCTTCTGCCAAGAATATTCTATCCAGCAAAAATATCCTTGAGATATGATGGTGAAATAAAAACTTTCCCAGAGAAGCCAAAACTCAGGAAGTTCATCACCACAAGACACCCTCCCTACAAGAAATGATCAAGAAGGCTCTCATACTTGGGAAAAAAAAAAAGAGAAAGAGTTTACAAAGCCTTGAGCAAGGAGATAAATAGGCAGACAAAAATCAGAAAATTGCAGCTGTCTATCAGAACAGATTGGCAAACAATTATAACATTAAAGATAAAGGGAAGGAAAGCATCAAGAATAACTACAATCACTTCATTTTAACCACAAACACACAACACAAACAGAATAACTTGTGATAACAATAACTTAGAAGGGGAAGAGAAAAGGGATTGAAACTGCTTAGACTAAGGAAATAAGAGGCTAACAGTAATGGACTATCTCATCTATGAGATCTTTTATACAAACTTCACAGTAACCACTCAGCAAAAAATAAGAACAGAGACACAAATGATAAAGAGAAAACTGAGAAACCCATTGTAAAGAACCACCAAATTGAATTGGCAGTCTGAACTACACTGGACGAGAAACAAGGGAAATACAGAAAAACTGGAAAACAAGTGATAAAATGGCAGCATTAAGCCCTCATATATCAATAATCACTCTATATGTAAATGGATTGAATTCTCCAATCAAAAGACACAGAATAGCTGAATGGATTAAAAAACAAGACCCAACAATATGCTGCCTCCAGGAAACACATCTCAGCTCTAAAGACAAACACAGGCTGAGTGAAGGGATGGAAGGTGATACTCCAAGAAAATGGCAAATGAAAGAAAGCAGGCGTTGCCATACCTACATCAGACAAAGTAGACTTCAAGATAAAAAAGACAATGAGGACAAAGAGGGCCAGTATATAATGATAAAAGGGACACTACACCAAGAGGGCATAAGACATAAATATATATGCATCTAACACAGGATCATCAAAGTACATAAAGCAACTATTAGCAGACCTGAAAGGAGATATTAACAGGTACACAATAATAGTAGGGGACCTTAACATCCGTCTTACATCTCTGGATAGGTTATCCAGACAGAAAGTAAACAAGGAAATAGTGGAATTAAACAAAAGACTAGACCAGATGGACTTAATAGATATATATACAACACTCCATCCCAAAACAGCAGAATATGCATTCTTCTCAGGTGCCCATGGAACATTCTCAAACATAGACCATATGTTGGGAAACAAGGCCAAGCCTCAATAAGTTTGAGAAGATTGAAATCATATCAAGCATCTTTTCTGACCATAATGCTATGAAATCAACTACAAGAAAAAAGCTGGGAAAGGGAAAAATATGTGGAAACTAAACAGCATGCTACTGAACAACCAATGGATCATTGGAGAAATTAAAAGAGAAATCAAAAAATATCTGGAGACAAATTGCAAATACTACCAACTCATATGGGATGCAGCAAAAGCAGTCCTGAGAGGGAAATTCATAGCAATACAGGCCCACCTTAACAAACAAGAAAAATCTCAAATGAGCAATCTTAAACCACACGTAACAGAACTAGAAAAAGAAGAAAAAACAATGCCCAAAGTGAGCAGAAGGAGGGATATAATAAAAAGTAGAGCATAGATAAATGAAATTGAAACAAACAAACAAAAAAACAGTAGAAAGGATCAATGAAACTAAAATCTGGTTCTTCAAGAAGATAAACAAAATTGACAAATCATTAGCCAGGTTCACTAAGAAAAAAGAGAGAAGGCTCAAATAAATAAGATTAGAAATGAAAGGTGAGAAATTACAGTGGATAACACAGAAATACAAAAGATTATAAGAGAATACTATTAAAAACTGTATGCCAACAAATTGACAATCTAGAAGAAATGGATAAATTCTTAGACTCATAGAATCTCCCAAAACTGAATCAAGAAGAAATAGAGAATCTGAATAGACCAATCATAAGTAAAGAGATTGAAACTAATCAAAAACCTCCCCAAAAATAAAAGTCCAGGACCAGATAGCTTCTCTGCAGAATTCTACGAAACATTTAAAGAAGATTTAATACCTATCCTTCTCAACCTATTCCAAAAAATTGAAGAAGATGGAACTTCTTCCTAACACATTTCCAACTTCTTTCACATTCCTAACACATTTTATGAAGCCAACATCACCCTGATCCCAAAGTCAGACAAGCACAACACAAAGAAGGAAAATTACAGCCCAATATTGCTGATGAACATAGGTGCAAAAATCCTGAACAAAATATTGGCAAACGGAATACAGCAATACGTTAAAAGGGTCATTCACCATGATCAAGTGTGATTTATACCAGCGATGCAGGGATGGTTCAACATCCACAAATCTATCAATGCGATACTCCACATTAACAAAATGATAAATGAAAACCATGTGATCATCTCAATAGGTGCAGAGAAAGCATTTGACAAGATCCAACATCCATTTATGATAAAAACTCAATAAAATGGGTATAGAAGGAAATTACCTCAACATAAGAAAGGCCATATATGACAAACCCACAGCCAACATCATACTCAACGGGGACAAAACTGTAAGTCATCCCTCTGAGAACAAGACAAAGATGCCCACTCTCACCACTCTTATTCAATATAGTACTGGAGGTTTTGGCCAGAACAATTAGGCAAGAAAAAGAAAGAAAATGTATCCAGATTGGCAGTGAAGAAGTGAAACTCTTGCTGTTTTCCTACGACATGACTTTATATATAGAAAACCCGAAAGAATCCATGAGAAATCTATTAGAAATAATAAACAACTACAGCAAGTTTCAAGGTAGAAAATGAACTTACAAAAATCAGTGGCATTTCTATACTCTAATAACAAACTGACAGAAAGAGAACTCAAGAACACAATCCCATTTACAATTGCAACAAAAAGAATAAAATATCTAGGCATAGATTTAACCAAGGAGGTGAAAGACCTATACAATAAAAACTATAAGACATTATTGAAAGAAATCGATGATGACAGAAAGAAATGTAAAGATATTCCATGCACGTGGATTGGAAAAATAAACATGGTTAAAATGTCTATACTACCTAAAGCAATCTACAGATTCAACGCAATCCCAATCAGAATCCCAATGACATTCTTCATGGAAACAGAACAAAGAATCCTAAAATTTATATGGGGTAACAAAAGACCCTGAGTAGCTAAAGCAATACTGAGAAAGAAGAACAAAGCTGGAGGCATCACAATCTCTGACTTCAAAATATATTTCAAAGCTATAATAATCAAAACAGTATGGTGCTGGTACACAATGGACACACAGATCAATGGAACAGAATTGAAAGTCCAGAAATAAAATCACACATCTACCGATAGCTAATCTTCAATGAAGGAGCTGAGAACATACAGTGGAGAAAGGAAACCTTCTTCAATAAATGCTGTTGGGAAAACTGGACAGCCACATGCAAAAGAGTGCAAGCAGACCATTATCTTTTGCCATACACAAAAATTAACTCAAAATGAATTAAAGACTTGAAGGTAAGATGTGACCCCATAAAACTCCTAGAAGAAAATATAGGCAGTACACTCTTTGACATCAGTCTTAGCAGCATCTTTTTGAATACTGTGTCTACTTGGACAAGGGAGACAAAAGAAAACATAAGTGGGACTTCATCAGACTGAAGAGCTTCTTCAAGGCAAAGGAAACCAGGAGCAAAATGAAAAGACAACCCACAACTGGGAGAAAATATTTTCAAATCGTATATCCAACAAAGAGTTAATCTTCAAAATATATGAAGAACTTATATAACTCAACAATAAAAAAACAAATAACCAGATCAAAAAATGGGCAGAGGAGGGGCCAGCCTGGTGGCATAGACTTAGTTAAGTTCACGTACTCTGCTTCAGCAGCCCAGGTTCGCCAGTTCCGATCCTGGGTGCAGACCTATGCACTGCTTGTCAAGCCATGCTGTGGCAGGCATCCCACATATAAAATAGAAGAAGATGGGCACAGATGTCAGCTCAGGGCCAGTCTTCCTCAGCAAAAAGAGGAGGATTGGCGCTGGATGTTAGCTCAGGGCTAATCTTCCTCAAAAAAGGGCAGAGGATACAAACAGACATTTTTCCACTGAAGACATACAGATGGCCAACAAGCACATGAAAGATGTTCAATGTCACTAATTATTAGGGAAATTCAAATCAAAACTACAATGAGATATCACCTTACACCTGTTAGAATGGTTATAATTACCAAAACAAAAAATAACAAATATTGGAGAGGATGTGGAGAAAAGGGAATCCTCATACACTGCTGGTGGGAATGCAAACTGGTGCAGCCACTATGGAAAACAATATGAGATTTCTCCAAAAATTAAAACTAGAAATACCGTATGACCCAGCTATCTCACTACTGGATGTTTATCCAAGAACTTGAAATCAACAATTCAAAGAGATTTATACACCCTTATGTTCATTTCACCATTATTCACAATAGCTAAGATGTGGAAGCAACCCAGGTGCCCATCAACTGATGAATGGGTAAAGAAGACATGGTATATATATATATATATACGTACACACACACACACACACACACACACACACACACACAGGAATACTACTCAGCCATAAAAAAGACAAAATTGTCCCATTTGCGACAACATGGATGGACCTTGAGGGTATTATGTTAAGGGAAATAAGCCAGACAGAGAAAGACAAATACCATATAATTTGACTCATATGTGGAAGATAAACACATGGACAAAGAGAACAGATTAGTGGTTATCAGAAGAGAAGGAGTTTGGGGGGTCGGCATAAGGGATAAAGGGACACATATATGGTGACTGAAAAATGACAATTGACAGTTGAAATTTCACAATGTTGTAAACTATTATGACCTCAATAAAATAAAATATATATATATACATATCATTTGGAGAAAAAGTATGTTTCCTTCTTCTACTCACTCTACCACCCATTTTCCTTCCACAGAGGCTTATTAAATAAATTGTGGAACATCCATACAATGGAGTATAATGCAGCTATTATAAAAGAGTAAAGCAGCTCCAATTGCTCTGAATGGAATGACCACTGGGTTATATTGTTAAAGAAGAAGGATGTGGGGAGTGCTACAGTTTGCATCAGCAAACACACACACGCATATTCGTGTATGCATGTGTCAGCTATTGCTGTGAGGTTACCAAGAAAGTGCCTCTCATAAGTTCTTGACTCTGAAAGTGACTTATAGAAGCCATATTTTTAAAAGATTGATCCAGCCAATGTAGGAAATGAGGTGGCAGCAGTAGTGGGATGGGGATGTGAGCAAGGAGCATTCAGTAACAAAATGAGGAAAAACAGGGTGATCAGCTGGAAAACTATACAGCAACACAGCCATGAGGGAAGCAGGCCTGGAGAGAGGATACGGCAGGGGGAGAATAAACGGAAGAGAATAAGGAAGTGGAACGTGTCCTTTGACGCTGCAAATGACTGAACAGTTCATTCTGCCTGGTTGCTCTTCCCCAAACCCAGTAGTCTACAAAGTCATGTAAAACTACATTTTTAACCTACTGAAGGCTCTTTATTTGATTATCCTATTTGTGACCTGTTAAATTCAAGGTGTGGTCATGGAATGTCACAGCACAGATAGATGGTCTTCAGAAGGTTTTGTGGAATCTCCTTTTGTGTTAAAGCCACAAAGGGAGAAATCTGTACAAAATGTGAAATTCTTCCTGATTTACTCTACATCAACTACTTTTTGACCTTTCATCCCAGACTTAATTGATAAGTCTTTGGTGGGATTGTAAAACATGTGTCTACTAACGTGCCCTATGTAGCAATGCCAAAGATACCCTCCTAACTAGGTATTCTAAGAAACAGTACTTTTAAGGCAAAAAGCAGATGTTATAAGCTTTATTCCCTTGACGTCTGTAATTAAATTTAATGAAAATATTATAAACCTTTTTCTATCAATTACATTATATGAATTTTTGCATAGGTAAGTGTTGTATCCACAGTTATGATTGTTGATTTTTCTTAAATTGTCCCATCAATTATTGACATGCCCATATTTTTACCAATTTTTGGTAGAATCTGCTGGCAATCTAAAATAAGCTAGTCCTATCTACTTTGTCTTCTTTCCCCCTCACGCCTCCTTTCTTCTGCACTTCCTGCCGTCATTTCTCTTCCTTCAGTTGCTCTTTTTGCCAAAATGAAGCCAGAAGCTAGTTGTGTGCAGACATATTGATTGTAATGTTGTGTATGTGAGTCTCCGCTGTCCTGTTTTCCTGGACCTCGGATGGAGTCGTCACTCTGCTCAGTACAAATCAATTACCTCTTGTTGCAGTATCTCAGTCTTTGAACATCTGTCGTCCTTTACGTCATTTGTGGGACTCAGAAGAGATCCACTTGAACTTTTCTCTCTCATACCACAAGGATTTTCTAAAACTTGTGTTATTTCCTGTGGCCCAGAGATTGCTTCATTTTCCTGCAAGAGGAGGAAAAAGAGATCTCAATGTTTCCTGTGATTGCATAAAGTTTATTTTAGGAACTGAAATCTGTGCTTTTTTTTTTTTTTTCTATTACTCCCTATTTTCCTTGCTAAAGAATTGTAGAGAATGGTTGGGTGATGTTTGCTCCTTTGCACCAAGAAAATGTTTCTTTTACTGACTAGGAAGTTTTAAAATAAATATTCTGTGACCCTCGAGTTCAAATTCCAGGCTTGATGGAAAAAAGCCTTGCTTTCCCTCTGTCTCTGCGCTCTTCAGTTAGTGCTCAGACTGCTGCTTGAAACAGTTATACTATTTAGTGTCCCTCCACACTGACCAGTTTTTATAAATGGTGCACATTAAATCGCCAGTAAATAAAAATATCAAAACCTTTTATTAGTTTATGTCTTTTTATGGTGAGGAAAGTTTTTACTGTCTTGAATTATCAAGTAATTGCTCTCTGTTGAATCACAGAGATTTCTTATCCTTTCTAGGGAGGAATTTTCATGTAAACAAGCTTTCTGTACCTATCTAAGGCTTCCAATTAATTACTTTTTACAGTGAATATAAAAAATGAAGATTCATAATGATCACTTCCTGTTAGTAAGCAATAGGACGCAGGAGCTGTTTAGTGAAGTTGGTTTTTTATAAAATGAAGTGTTAGAAGAATAGGAAAATATACCATCTAAGTGTGTTGGCTGGAACCTGTATAACCCACTTTTATTTCTGAATGATGGCTTCATTGCCGGGCTTTTTAGAATACTTCAGTGTCCTGAGCTTTTAGAAACAAGTATGTATGTGACTTGCTTGCACATTTTCTAAGAGAGTATTTTCTGAAAGCAGAGTAGGTGCTGCCACTTCAGTTTGGTTTCACTTCACACCTCTCTTAATAAAAATCCTTGTTGCAAACTAATCTTCCTTGACAATTCATAGCAACCCTAACCTGTTACTATTTTAAGCAATAAATGAAGTTATCAATTCCTGTGTAAACAAGAGCGTTAGTCACCGTTTCCAAAATTGGTTTGAGGAAGGAGAAGAGAGTTGATTTCCTGATGATATGAGAGACCAAATTGTGGCAAGAATTTCCTTTTGTGTAGTTGAGAAAGGACCTTACATACGTGAGTGTCTTTCCCTATATTTTTTTGTGTATTGGTAAGCCTAAGGTACCCATTTTTTTCAGGTGGAAGAAAAAGGTTTAGAAAGTTCAATAAATGTGTCTAGGTAAGACTGCCAAAGGGAAGTATGCCCCAAGAAGCTCAAGAATCCTGAGAGGCTTTCATCGCTGCAACTGTCTGAGTACTAAGCGGATGTCAACTGGTGTGAGTGGGATTCTGTTCATACTGCCCTACATTACGCATCAGAATTTCCTTGCTTTACTCACCAGAGTACTAGCTATGACTTGAAGGGAAATTTTAATTCAAACAACTATACCAGATAACTTAGAATAAATGTAAGTGGCATCCTTGTTGAATTAAATAATAATGAAGAATATAATTTTGACTCATTTCTTTTGTTCATTTACTATTACCCTCCTCGGAAAGATGTGTTTTATTTTATAGCTCTGAAGAAATATTTGCTTACTCCCAACTCCATTGCTCTGGTGTTTTAAAAATAATCATTGGGGGAAGCGCTCAAGAGAGGTTGGCAACTGAGAGGAATAAGGCATGTGCCCCTCGATTCCCGCCGTGGAGGCTGGTGGAGAGGAAGTGTAGGGTGCTTGAAGTGGCTGCGCTGCCGGGCCATCTGGTCATCAGGAAAAGGCTGTGTGTTCAATTTCACGGTGAGTGAGGACAAGTTTATTAAGGAAGGAGAGCGTATGGTTTAAGGAAGACAGGAATCAAACTTGCTTTCTGCCACTGAGAGCCTCGGCTTGCTTAGTTGTGACAAGGGTCACCTGGGGAAGACTGGCCATGGGTGTGACTATACAGTGATGCTCTGTCTGTCCTCCCAGGGAGAACGTGAAGGATGGTTTGGGCAGATGAGCGAATCCTCAAGCGTAGCCACTTGGCGTGGAGTTATTCCTGTCCCCAAAGTCTCTCCCACCCCCATACCATCTTTATGGAGGGAAGAAAATGAGCCACAGGGGTGAATGTTTCTCAGGCCAGGGAAAGAAATGGTTCCTTAAAATATACTGCCAGAGTCCCTGATCCAGGCATCAGTCAGAAAGCCATGAGTCGTGACATTGATTAACATCCTTCCACTCTTCTACTTAGTGAACTACCTCATGCTTTAAAAGTTAAAACCAGACTCATGTTTTATTTATCACTTTTTAAATAAAGGGTTAACTTCAGGAGAGGATGTAGGGGGGAAATCAAGACTAGGAAAAGAAATCAATGCAAAAAGCATATGTCTGTACTAAACATCGAGATTGTAAGTCTGGCAGAGAGATGGCAACGGACAAGGACATGCAAAAAATGAAGAGCTGGAGGCGGGTCCACCTGTGGCCACCTGCTGCCGGCTCATTGTCATCTTTGCAAGTAATTAATACAGCTCTCTGATGCTACCTGAATTAAAACTAGAACGCTCGAATCCTGATGATTGAGATTGAGCAGGCTGCAACTCTGTAAATTATTTGCAGAAGCTGCCGTTCCACAGAAAAGTGCAGTTTGCTTCACTGAAGGCGTAGCTAATCACTGAGTACAGGGAGGAATTTTCCCGACCCTTTAAGACGCTGTTGCCCAGAGACTCTCTGATTTGTTAGGAGTGCTTGTCAAGGTGAGGATTCTTTTCTTTTTGGCCTCCTTTGAAGCTACCAGGATGGAGAGAGGGGTGGGGTGAGGAGTGGGTTGCCCTTCCAGGAAGGGCAGGAAGAATGGCGTGTGCAAAGGCTTGAAGGTGGAGAGCTTAGTCAGCTTCCAGACCACAGGGACCGGCAGGGGGCTGAGGCTGGACTGCCCGGGACTGAGCAGAGGTGAGCTGGGGAGGCGCAAAGGGCCAGGGCGTGAATGGCGTCCTGCTTGTGAGGGAGCTGGACTTGCCCGCAGATGAGAAGGAGCCACTGAAGAATGTTAGCAGGCAGCCTCCCTGACTCCTGACACCCTGGCTCTCAACTTCTCTCTCCAGTCCAAGCCCCACGCTCCCTGAGGGCCCTGCTTCAGGGCGCAGCACTGGGCCGCAAAGGCTTCCTCAGTTTCCACATTCTCTGCCTCACTCCTCTGACTTTGTCCTCATTGGATCCACTCTGCATCTGAAATCCGAACCTCTCTTAACTCTGAATGTGGTACCTTACCATCCTTCCTGGGCTCGCATTCCACTACCCCTACTGAAGCCGCCTTTCAGGACTTCAATGCCTTCATGTCCCCATCACTCACTCCTTCCCTCTCTCTGGACTTACCTTCTGTATCAGTCAGGTTCTCCAGGGAAAGAGAACCAATAGAGTGTGTGCATATTTGTAGACAGATAGATAGATCTAAATCTATTGATCAACCGATCTCTCTCTCTCTGTATACATATATATATATAGAGAGAGAGATTTATTTTAAGAGATTTACTGATGTATTTATGGAGGCTGGTGAGTCCAAAATCTGCAGGGTAGGCTTGCACGCTGGAGACTCATAGAAGGAGCTGATGTTGTGTTTCAAGTCCAAAGACTGTCTGGCTGGAGACCAGGGAAGAGCTGATGTTGTCATTCAGTTCCAAAGGTTATCTGTTAGCAGAATTCCTTCTTGCTTGGGGTAGTCAGTCTTTTGTTCTCTTCAGGCCTTCAACTGATTGGATGAGGCCCACCCACATTATAGAGGGTAAACAGCTTTACTCAGAGTCCACTGATTTAGGGGCTGGCCCAGTGGTGCAGCAGTTAATTTTGCATGTTCTGCTTTGGTGGCCCAGGCTTTGTGGGTTTGGATCCCAGGTGTGGATCTATGCACCACTTGTCAAGCCATGCTGTGGTAGGTGTTTCATTTATAAAGTAGAGGAAAATGGGCACAGATGTTAGCTCAGGGCCAGTCTTCCTCAGCAAAAACAAATGAGGAGGATTAGTAGTGGATATTAGCTCAGGGCTAATCTTCTTCTTCTTAAAAAAAAAAGTCCACTGATTTAAATGTTAATCTCATCCAAAAACACCCTCACAGAAACATCTAGAATAATGTTTAACCAAATATCTGGCCACTGTGGCCCAGCCAAGTTGAAACATAAAAGTAACCATCACACCTTCCTGTCTTCTCCAACGTAGACCTACACAGAGAATGGTTTCATTTGTTTCTCCCTCACTCCCTTACCTTGTTGTGTAACCACTGCACCTGCTTTGTTAATGCCAAAGCTTGTATTATTCCTGAAATCTGCTTCCTCTCCTCCTAAAACTGCTCAGCAACACTGAAGAAAACCACATACCCAAGTGTAATGGTGCTACAACAAATGTGTGGTCTCCAGCTTCAGTGGGGCCCTTAGGGCTGCTGGGTGCTGCTGTGTGTCTCTGGTCAACTCCCTCTCCAGTCCCACAGAGCCTGTTTCAGACCTCTGCCCTTCTGGAGAGTCCCTTACCCGCCCAGTCTCTCTCTCAGCAGATGAACTTGGCTGTTACTACAGAGCAAAATTGCGGGTTTGAGCATGAACCGCCTTGACCTCTGCTCTTCCTCCCTGTTTGAACCACTGGAATGATCTTGGATTGCCCACATAAGAGGCGGTTGTGAGCAGATAAAAAGCCCAACAGGCATTTATACTCTGTCTTCAGAATTCATCCAGAGCAACTCTGCCTCCTGTCGGTTTTGACTTTCCTGGTGTCTGGATTCCTTGGACCATTTTCCCATTCTCTACCTTCCCTTTTCCACCTCATGTCAGTGGCACCAGTGGCACCAGTGGCTCAGTTTGAACTCAATATGCTGGCTTTGACCTTTCCACTCCCCAAGGGCACATGTTCTACTGAGGGAGGAAGAGAGTGGCAGAGGCTGGAGAGGCCAATATTCAGTGGCTATACCTGTGGCCCAGCTAGATAACCTGCCTCCTGACTTCACTTGCCCCCTCCGTCGGGGGGCATCAGTAGACCATTCCATCATTCAACTTGCCTCACCTGCTAAATATCCACTTTCAACTCCTACATCTGACCTAACAAGTCAGGGTGGTGAATCCAAATAGGAACTAGAAATGGTAGGACATGGTGTCTGGAAGTGGTTGGATGCAAGGTACCAGTCATGGAGAGATGGCAATAGAAAGAGGAGCAGGATGTTTTAAGAGGAAGAAGATAAGTATTTTTGGCCGTTTTAAGTCTCAGGTGCCTGGGGAACATGCGAAACCATTGTGACCTCTTGAGGGGTTTTTATTAGGGCCTCAATCATCATCCTGACTTACCCCCTTCCCTCCAGGCCATGTGAGTTCGCTTTTCACCTTAGAAGTTGCTAAAACAGAAGGAACAGTGCTGATCACC
Source organism: Equus caballus (assembly GCF_041296265.1). Lineage (NCBI taxonomy): Eukaryota > Metazoa > Chordata > Mammalia > Perissodactyla > Equidae > Equus > Equus caballus. The sequence continues at coordinate 182,783,404 of NC_091684.1, forward strand.
TAAGCCCAGTCATTTCAACAAGAGGGGATTTATTATGTCTAACTCAAAAGACCCTTGTTACAGCAGAAATACTTTACACACATCAGAGATAGGTTCCAGCTCATGGCAGTGTCAGCAATCTACCAGTTGCTATACTGTAATCTCTTGTCATGTTTGCCTGTTGATGGTCTGAAGTTCATCTCAGATGCTGGTGAGCTAATAGTGAGGGGAATATACCTCTAAAGTTACCAACAGCCAGTTTTATTGTTTGGGTCAAGTGTGTAGTTTCTGCAGAACGATTAAATAAGCTTCCTCAAAAAGACGTCTGTCTGTTTATTCATCAGTTCATCTTAGCATATAATGTAATTGCTCCTTCAAATGCTAGCCAGCAAGGGGAGGGTAGAGGACACCTCCTAACTTTACTGCAGGCATCTGGGAGCGTCTGGAATTGTCAGCTGCTATTTGCATCATTTGTTGGCATCAGAAACAGACATGGAAGAAAACATCTGCTGAGACATCTGAGTCCGTCTCTAGACTGAGAACCTGGCTCTTTCCCCACATAAAGGCTCACTCTTCAAAGGCTATTTCATGAATTCATGATGGCAGATGCCAAGTGTGTGTGTGTGTGTGTGTGTGTGTGTGCATGCACTTGAACGCTGAGCCTCTGAAACAGGCCTTGCAGACCCCTGTACCATCAGAGTGATAGGATCAGAAAGACAGCTCTGAGTCTAGCTGGAAGCTTAGAAAGGAGGCTGGGCGGCTGCTGGAGCTTTGGGAGTCATTACGTGCTGTGGAGGTTGAAGCATTTTGTTCTTTCTTCGGTACCTTTTGCATCCTTCAGCTCCCAAAGTCCTTAATTTCAGTGTTAGAAATGTATATTCTCCTTAACCGTACAAAGGGTCAGCACGCATGTGACTCTCTAAAATAAAAGGGACTGTGATTTTTTCCTGTTACCAGACAGTGGTGAACACTGCTGCTATAGAGTCTAAACAACCTCTTTAGTGGAAAAATAAAGGGAAGGAACATTGTGAAATTTTAAAAGAGGAACACTTTTTAACTATTTGTACTAATTTCAGAAAGATTGGAGAGTGAAGACAGGTCCTCTAAATGTCTTGCAAGAATGAAATCCTTCAAGAATTTGCAATCACCAAAAAATAATCAGTAGAATGCAAGGAAAAATGGACAAGCCAATTGTCCTACTTTTTAAACGCTCAAGTACATCTAAAGGTGCACCTAAGTACAGAATTACTGAGAACTAAATGAACGAATGAATGAGTCAGTAAGTTCTCCTTGAGGGGAAGTTAAACTCTTTGGGATGTCCTTTATCTTCCTCAGCCGACTTACACGTTAATGGATGCTGCTCCTTCAGTGCCTGAGGGTCTCCCATCGTGGCTAAGCCAAAAGCAAAAAATGATAGATCCAATGTCCCTATAAATTCATTAGTTAACTCTGCATTATTTCATCAAGTGCCACCAAGGGATCGCTGTCTGTCACCCAGTTTTTCTTTTTCTCTAATGTACAGAGCTGCTCCAGATAGTACATGCTTTTCATCCATTCTCTTTGAGATCTCCAAGAGAGGGGGTGTCCCTGGGCCAGGAGACCAACCTTTCAAGGTTGGTGGCAGCAGATCTTACCTTGATGACCCCCGATATGTTTTGTGGGGAATATTGATAAAACCATTCATTTTTACTGAGGGCTTTTCACACATCAGTAGATGGTCAAATACAAGAATCAAAATAAATATGGATGATCCTGGCATTACTGCCTCTGATACTTTTTTTTTATTACTTTCATATTTTTCTATACAGTCTGTGGGGGTGGGTGGGTGCCAAACTGCATTTAGCTTTCCAATGCCTGCTGGAATTGCAGGTGTAAGTTTTATCTACTAATTCTTAAAGGAAAAGAGATTTTTCTATATGAAGATGTGGTGCTTCACCTTGATAATATGGCTGGTGTTTTCTAAATATGTTAGTTAAACTTTAACAGAGAAGTGTGTTGAATGTGATATGCAGATTAATTGAAATATAGAATTATTAAAAACCTTTCTAAAACAAAATTTTTATAATTCCCTGCCTTAATAAATGATGTTCAGTATAGTCTATCTTCCTTTGATTAATCTGGATTTTGTCATGCTTCAGAATATAAATAATCATTTATGCTTCTACTATAATATATATGTATATTTAGAGGGAGAAAGTAATTTTTCTCTCTTTATTTCCAGCATCTAGCCTCAGAATTGCATTGAAAACAACACTGAAAATCCTTTTTGTCTGTTTGTTTTCTTTTGATTGCCTCTTTAACCCAAGGGCTGAGTACTGCCCCAAATTCAATTTCACTGGGAATTTAGTTATTTGAGGTTTTAAAATCACCGTTAATCCTTTTTTCCAATTTCAACTGGAAGTCATACATTTTAATAAGATATGCTTAAGTTGCTGACTAAGCCAAGCAAATGAGTGTCCCCTGAGTTCTAGAAAGCAAGTATTTTTAAACAAAATCCTGTTATATTATCTTAGATGTGACTTTATCTGCTGGTTGAATGCTATGATCATCTCCAGCCTCTCTCCTAACTCTTCATTCGTTGTTCAGGCAGTGAATATCTATGGAGTGCCTGCGCCTGTCAGACCGTGTGTGAGACGCTGAGGAACCCACAGATGACAAACCACGATCTCTGCCTTCAGCGCTCCTCTAAGGCTGGTGGGGCATCAGACAGGGCTCTCTCTTCAGCATCACTGGCTAATAGAATCAAGGCTAGATTTCAAGTTCATTGTTCTCAGTCAATAAAAAAGCAAAATTTTAGCAGCCTTCCTGGAAAATTCAAGGTCTCCGGCTGTGAAAGTTTGCAAGAGGCTTCAACAAATGATGGTTCTAGATCAGTGGTTTTCAAACTGTAGCATGCCCGGAATCACTGGAGGGCTTGTTAAAACAGATTGCTGGCCCCGCCCCGGAGGTTCTGATTCAGCAGGTCTGAGGTTGGAGATGAGGGGTGGGGGCTGGGTGGAGACGTATTGCGGAGTCCCTGGGTGGTGCAGATGCTGCTGGTTGGGGAGTGCGCTTGGAAGAGCCACTGGGCTAAATTATTTTGTTCCTTAATAGACCCTCCTTCTGGTGGCCATGATGATGTTCCTAACACTAATGATGAGAATGGTCACTCCTGATGAGCTCTTGTGGCGTGCCAGGTATTTGCCCTTTACATCCATCACTGCATTCAATTCTCACAACAACTTAGTGAAATGGTTGTGATTACTAGCCTCATTCTACAGGTGAGGAAATGAACATTCGAGAGGTTAATGAATTTGCCCAATGTCACAGAGCTAGCAAGTGACAAAGGCCAGGATTTGAACTGAAATCTTTCTGATACACATCTGTGCTCTGATCACCATGCTCTTTTGCCTCCTATTGCCTGGTCAGTGATGGACAGTGCCATCATCATCTCCACAGGAGACACCACGGACATCCGCCGGACCTGTCTCCATGCACATCTGCACCTTGGGTATTCTGAGTAGATGGCTCTTAGGCTCTCACAGGAAGGACACGGCAGAACTTCCTTTGGTATCTATTCTAGTGGCTAATAAGCCTTTTGTGATGGGAAGTTTTCTTTTTAATTGGATAAAATGTTTCCGTTTTTCAGATTTTTAAAAGCCATTAAATCATCAAGAATTAGATAACCGTAGCACAGTACACCCAGCTGAATTGACCACAGCTCTGGATGAAACAGGATTTGACAGCGAGGGCTGGGACGAGATCTGCTGCTTTTTCTGGAAGGTCTTACTCCCGCTTTCCAGCCCTCCTCCACTGACAGCCTTTTCAAAAGGTGCCTGTGAAGTTTAGTTTGAGCTTTCCTGACGTGAGTGAAACTACTTTTTGCATATCTCCTGACATAAAAATAGCAGTGATCTGATATATTAATCAATATTTCCCTCAAGAGGGTCCAATGATCTTCCCCACAGGGTGAGAAAAATCAAAGAATATGCTGGAGGTTCATCTTCATCCTGGGAAAGGCCATTTTGCTTTCTGGTTGGACATATTGTCTATTAGGAAATTGCTCCCATCTCCTGACCTGACACCAGACTCTTCTCCAGCCCACAGAGGGTGGGGAGCCCTTTCAGTGGGCTATTATTATAGAAATAATATTATTATAAAATAAAACGGTTACAGAAAACAACACAAAACAATTGTATGACAATGAATTTTTCTGAGGTGAACATTCTTGAAACCACTGCCAAGTCAAGAAATAGAACTTTGTTACCCACTATGATGGTTAATGTTATGTGTCAACTTGACTGGGCTAAGGGCTGCCTAGATAGCTGGTAAGACATTATTTCTGGGTGTGTCTGTGAGGGTGCCTCCGGAAGAGATTAGCATTTGAATCAGTAGACTGAGAAAGAAGATTGCCCTCACCAGTGCAGATCACCATCATCTGATCCATTCAGGGCCTGAATAGAACAAAAAGGTGGAAGGAGGGTGAATTTGCTCTCTGCCTGAGCTGAGGCATCCGTCTTCTCCTGCCCTCGGACATTGGACTCACACCAGGGCTTACACCATCCGTCGCCTGGTTCTCAGGCCTTCAGACTCAGACTGGGTCTCCAGCTTGCAGATGGCAGATCGTGGGCCTTCCCAGCCTCCACAATCGTGTGAACGAATTCCTGTGATAAACTTCCTCTTATATATATCTATCTATATCCTGTTGGTTCTGTTTCCCTGGAGAATCCTGACTAATACACTCACCCAGAAGTCCCATCTTCCCCACAAAAGTAATCACATCTTGACTTTATTGTAATCACTTTGCTGCATTTTTATAGTTACCCTGCATATGTGCATCCTTAGCACTGTAGTTTAATCTTGCTCTTTAAAAAAATTTGCTGTGTCTTTAAGTCTCTTTTAACTTACAGAATCCCTCTCCATTCCTTTCTTTTCCTTAAAATTTACATGGAAGAATCGAGGCCATTTGACCTTTAGAATTAGCCCGAATCTGGGTTTTGCTGATTGCAGCCTCTTGGTGCAGGACAACACTTTCCCATGTCCTCTGTATTTCTTGAAAATTGGCACCTGGATCCAGACGTTGGATCAGACTCAGGTTTATTCCGTTTGGCAAAATTCTAGGTGGTGTTTGACAAGATCGTAGGAGGCACATGATGTCTCGTTGTCTCCTTTTTTATGACAGGAACAGCTTTGATGCTTAATATCTACATCTTTTAACTCATTAGAATTGCAAAATTATGCTAGACTAATTCTATCATTTCTTTCCCATTTATTAGCTGGAAAACATTTATAAAGAGATACTTCATTGACTATTGACTAATCAGCTGTAGAATTCATGTAGGACAAGAAGAATAAATGCTTGATTCTTTCCCCTGATTTACTAATTCTCATGAATTAGTTCCCCATCATACTTCAAAGGTGGCCAATTCCTTTTTAAACAGGTCACTTAAGAACTCATGGGTTTAAACATATTTATAGGTTTAAATACATTACATTTATTATTCTTACTGAAGCTCAAATGATCACATCTTTAGCTAGTAAAAGCCTCTTCAAGGTGGCTCCTAAGTCCTTTTGACATGACCGAGTAATCTTTGATAGCTTCCTTGCTGTCTGGTCTGACAAGGTGTTCTGGGCATGTCTTGTATACTTCCTGTGCCATACCTGGAATCTACCATTTCTCTAATAAGCCCCAGGTTCTTTTAGTGAGAAATTATATTTTAAAATCACTGTCTGGTGCTGGGGATGCTCGTTGCTACTGGGTCCGTCTTTGTTTCTGGGCCTTTTCAGTGGACAGAGCCAGAGGAGGTATATGCGTGTAGACACATGTATGCATATATGCGTGTATTCTGCATCTGCTCTTTCCCTTATTGTTTAATAGTTGTACTGTCTACATGGTTTCCTAGCCCTCACTTAGTCTTTGTTCCACAGACTATATTGGTGGACATATATTTAACGTCCACCACTACTCCTTAGGTCAGTGCTGCTTGCCCTAGTCATCTTGTTTGTCTGAAGCTTGTTCCTCAGGAAAGCTTCTTTGGAATAATATTCTCTGAATCCTTGCATGTTGATAAGTTTGTCTGTGTCCTTTATACTTGAAAATGAGTTTTGCTGGATATTAAATCCTTGGCTTATACTTTCTTTCTTTGAATATCTTAAATATCTCCTTCCATTTTCTTCTTGGGAAAAGCACTGCTGTGGAAAAAAACTGATGGCAATCTAATTTTTTTTCTCTTATAACTCACATTTCTTTTTCTAGATGCCCAAACAATTTCCCTTGCTAGCCAGAAATGGCTTGGTATTGGTCATTCTGGGTTGATATTATCAGGTACATAGGCTGTTTTTTTCAGCGTGTAGTTTTCATATATATATTTTTTTTATTTTAGAAAAGTTTTTCTTGAGTTAATGGCTTTTAGTATGTTTCTGTTCCCTAACTTTGGCTTTTCTTCTATGGGACTCTTATCAATACTTTCAAGCTCCTTTGCATATCTTTGATATTCCTCATTTTCTCTTGAATTCCTTATTTCTTCATTTCTTTTTGGCTTTTTACAATGTTTCTCTTTTGCACGTTTTGTTTCTCTTAGGGCGTTATCTGTTGTGTCTATTTGCTCTTGTGTTCTTTCTAGCTTATTCTTCATTTCTGAAATGATTTTTTCTTTTCTAATTTGTATGAGTTCTGTCACCTCATTTCTGAGTTTTTCTAATTTTGATTTCTTTTCAAGTCTTCTATCATTTTCTTAGTGTGTTTTAACTCATTTTGAGGTATTAGCTTACAATTTTGTTCTGTATTGTAGACACGACTTTCTGGCATGCTTTCTTTGCCTGTGGGATGCTCTCAGTTCCTTATTTCCTTTTTCTTCATAGTAACTTTGGATGGTATCTTGATATTTTTCTAAAGCTCATTTTGAATGAAATCAGTTTTTCTGAATTTTAGAATGGGGCGGGGGTTCAGTAAAGCTTTCCTGACTTCACAGAGCCCCCTCTTTGGTTGTTTGTGTGTCGCATTCAAATACGTGGCAGCCTTCTTGGCTCTGTTTCCCTCCGCTACTTTGGTCTGAACTTTCTCTTTCTTTGGTCTCTGTTGTCCCAACTGTGCTCCATTTCGGTTGCTCTCGCAGCAGCTTCTCCCTGTGCAGGGCTCGTCCGAGAAGGGAGCCCTGATTCACAGGGGTCCGACAGCCCTTCTTACTGCAGGCCCCCGCACTCACTTGCTATTGGCAAGGGCGAAACCTCCCAGTTCAGCTGCTGTTCTCAAATGGGTCCTCCACATTTTCCAGTGATACCTGTCGACTTCATTGTGGTTTTCTGTTCCCAGGTCCATAAGTCAGAAGCCCTGTTGCTTTGCTCTTCTTCTCCTGGACGGTCCTGCTACTACGCAGGTCTTATGAGGGTTGTTTTGTCTCTACCCACTTATATTTTGGGTTCACGGGGATACCCTGTCATCTAGTTTTGTTATAAATGTTGCCCATGGGTTTTTGGTTTTGCTGTCTTGTTGTTCTATTTTTGTGTGGGAATTTGGAGAAATTGAGAACCTATGCTTGCCGCACTGCCGCCTTCCCAGAACCTTCCCCCACCAAGGGGATCTGGATGACTGTCCCCACAGTCTCCTGACTTGGAGCAGGGAGCATGATTTTCGCCTCCCTGGTGAAGACATTGGAAAGAGTCTTTGGTAGAAAAGTCTCTCTCTCCGCCTCAGCCCTCTCAAGCCCTCCTTACCCGCCCCTACTCTCTCTGGCAGGGTTTCGCAGGATGGAGGGGAAAACAGGTTTGCTGTGGAGTTGAACAGTGTGACAGGACGCCTGGAACATTTTCCCCGTCTTGTTCCCCATAGGACTGAACCAAAAGGTGAGTGAGAGCTGCGTGTTTCAGAGAGGAAAGCTGTTTCTGTCCCACCTGGAGCTTTAGCGATTCATTCTTAAATAAGAGGAAATCATTGAAAATACGGTTTCTCTGGGGCTGATATGACACTGCCAGGTGGAGACCCACACCAGTAGGGGAAACCAGCACTGTGACCCGAGAAATATTTTAATGCTTATACTCATGTGGTGAAAGTTGGAGGTCTAGGATTTTAACCCTACTAGAAAGACCAGTTTTGTGAGTATAAAAACGCAGCAGTGCCCCCAAGGCGGCTTTCCTCCTGACTCTGCCTCTGGACAAAGTCAGCACTCCCTCCTCCCTGCCTGGCAGGCCCTGTGCCCCCCGGGGTGGTGAAGGACCATCGGCTCACCAGGCTCTGCGGTTTTTCTGTGCAGGTGCTGGACATCCTTGGAAAGCCAAGCGCTGTCCTGCTTGGGGCCATCGCTGACAGCTAGGGCTCCTTCTGAGCTCCAGACCAGGAGGAAGGCCCCTTTGATTGGCATTTCTTTTATTAGCCGGGAGCCTACAAACCATCAGCCCTTCTCCCGCAGCCCAGCATTTGGCGTTTGGCTCGAAAGTGTCTCTTGGTGACCTTTGTTTGCATTGGGTGCAGGTAATAGTAAGTTTCCTTAGTGAGGAGGACGCGGGGGGAGGTAAAGGGCACACGTGAAGCCTAAGTGTTAGCTGTGAGGACTTAAGTATAGGATGTGCAGCCGCCCCTGGCAACCCCAGTTCCGCCGCCCTTTATGCCCTTTACCAAGGGGACAATGACTGTATCCTTAGCCGCCCTGGCCCAGCACCACCTCAGGGGCACTTACACTTTCATAGATCTTAGAGATTAAACAGCCAGTGTCCTTGAGATGTCCTTAAAACAGGGGGCCACACCTGGTGCCCTTGGAAGGGATTGAACTCGCCGTATAGGAGAGGCAGCCTGCAGATGAGTTTGGTTTGGATTTCAGAGAGTTAACAAATTTTTTTAGTTAGTTGTCAATATTTAAATATCAGGACACCTCATGGTTTTTTTGTTTTTAAAAACAGGTCAATTTCTGGCTCCTCTTGAGAATCCGAAGACCTGGCAGCAATTGACTGGAGCTGAGTGGCACCTGCCCCCCAACGTAGGGGCCCGTGTGCTCCTCATGGCCATAGTCCCCTCTTGCTCCTCCAGCATCATTTTTGCTCTTTCTCTTGGGTTATTCCCATCAGCATACAAACCTCACGTTATTTCTCCTTCTTAAAAAAGTCAGCCTGTTCTTGACTCCGCTTCCCCTGCCAGTGCTCCCTCCCGTTTCTTTCCCCTCTTTGCAGCCAACACTGCTCGAAAGAGCTGCTCACACTCGCAGTCTCTGTCCCCTGCTCCCTCTCCCGTGTGCTCTTTGGGAGGCTCTGGCCCCTCAGGCCGCACTGCATCACCGTGAGGTCATCAGTGACGCTGTGAGGTCATCAGTGACGCCGTGTCTCACGGAGTCACCCCGTGAGCCGCCTGTGACACTGGCGCTCAGTCCCTCCCTCTGTTGCTCACTCTTTGCTCCCCTGCCCTCCATGTTCCACACTCTTGAGTCTTCCCTTCTCTCTGTCCTCTTAGGAGATCCTTAGGTCTCTGCCCTTGGTCCTCATCTCTCCCCAACCCCCTTAGTGATCGCCTTCAATCTCGTGGCTTTAAAAAGCATCTGTGTGCCGAGTCCCGAGTGTGTCTCTCCAGTTCAGGCCTCGACCTGCACTGCAGTCATAGATGCAGCTGCCTACCTGCCTCCTCCTCTTGACGCCTAATAGATGTCTCATACTGGCACATCGAAACTGAACCCTTGGTCTCTTCCCCTTTACCAGCCATCTTCCATGTAACTCTTCGTGTTCACTGTCCACCTTCCCTGCTCTCTCCCGCTGTCTGCCCTGGGAGACTGACTTGATGGGCTGTTCCACTCTCTGGCTTCTGGTTGGGTTCTACCAATATAAATCCCAGCAGGTGATCAGGGGACAGAGGAGAGTGAGGTCAGGGTGTTTATTCCTTGGGCTCCTTCCTCACAGGGTCACCCAGGGCTGGCTGCATCCCTCTATCAAACGTAAGTCAACATAGACTTCTCCACATGGTTCTGTCCTTTCTGGGTCCACTAACTGGCCCCTTCAGGTCTAGGGCTAGTCACTGCCCCACCGTTGACCAGACTTGGAGTATCACACTGTCGCTTGTGGTTTCCCTACACCCTGCCCACACCTTTGTAAATAGTCTCTCCATTAAATTCCCCGTGAACTATCCTGATTTGAGTGTGCCGTTTTCTGCCAGTACCCTGATTGTACCTCATATTGTTTCCCTTTTTATGTGAAGAGGATGTTGTTGTGAGTGACCATCCTTTGTGTGAAGGCAGTTAGAAAGGCAGATGTGTGTCCATCATTTTAATGTTACACGGTAATGAAAGCCTGATGGGAATGCAGAGCTGCACAGCCATTCCAATAAGTATCTGTAACTAGACCTTCCCCCAAGAGAATAGATAACAATTCGGAAGTAAATGCAAGTAAGATAAAAGAGCATTTACCTTAGATAACGCCTCTATTGCACATGCCAAGCCAGTTGCAGACTCACATGGTCCACTCTAGCAGTGGGAATATAAAATTGGGATTCACAGAAACCTCCCAAGAAGGCTGCAAACTGAATTCCTATGCATTTCCAACCATTTTGCCAAGATACATGTAGTGGAGAAATATTGGCTCTCCTTGACCTGAAGAGTGGGCATTGATTTAGCTGCCAGAGACAGAGGAAGCTAGAATCATTATTAATTTATCTATAGACACTGCCTCAAGCCATTCAATAAACAAGAGGTCCAATGCAAGGATTACGTTTCATTGATGCCATTGGCTACTTTTGTTGTTAATGCTATCTATATGCCCAGCAAAAACTCAATTAAGCAAGATCCTAGCTTGTTAATCTTCCTGTTCTTTCTGCGTGTGATTGAGTGTAAAAGGAGGAAATATAGTAGTTCATCTACTGGTGATGCTGGGACAACAGGAGGAAAGGAGACTTCCTTGTTGCAGAGTTGTGAGAGTGGCAGAGATTTTATCTCTAATCCCACTTCCACTGCCTGTCCCTTTCCCTCTCTCAGAACTCCTTTTCCCTCTAACTTCCATGATTTAGATACAGCCCTGTTTTTCCTTTCTGCAAATAAAGCAATCTGATAAATGTATTAACATGAGGCCTTCAGAGAGCAGATCAATGGACTTTTCCAAGGGCATTTTTGTTTTTAAAACTACAAGAAGCAAAAAAAAAAAAAAAAAAGAGAAATAGCAAAGATAAAACATAAATCAAGACAAAATAAATATCAGCTGTTATATCATTTTGGGGGCCAAAATTATTTTTAAGGGCTCAGATAAAGGAAAATGAAAGCAGAAAGGGCAAATAATCAGAGAGGGAAAGATTTATGTACAAGGAGGCTTATTCTACAACTTTTTGTGTTGGTAGAAGCAACAAAAATAGACTCCAATAAAGGCATGGTTAGATAAAGTGGGATATATCTGTACAATAGTTAAACCAGTTGTTAGGCGCCCATAAGCACCCATCAAACATCGTCTTTTCAAAGTCTATTTGAACACATAGGAAACTGTTCAAGATAAAAAGGTTGGGTAAAAAAAGCAACTATATATTTAGTATTATTGCCGTTTTGATTATTTATATGTGTGTATGTTACATATAGGCACACCTATATTAACAGAGAAAGAATTGAGAGGGCGTACACTAAAATCTAGCAGTGATTGTCTCCAAAAGATAGGATTATAGATGATCAATATTTAGTTCTTTATAAATTCTGTGTTTTATAGATTTTCTTTGCAATAAACGTGTTAACTTTATAATGAAAGGTGGGAAAGCTACTCTTTAAAGGAGAGGGCATTGATTTACCGAAAGGAATGGTGGAACTTCAGGCAGCAGGAATGGGCGTTTTAATGTGTGTGAGCCTTCTGTTAGGTCATACCTAATGGACAACGGTCATTAGCACCAGGTCTCTTAGAACAATAATAACAAACCTTTATTGTGCCCTTACCATTTCCCAGGCATGATGCATTGGCATACTTTGTATTCATTGTTTCTCTTTTAATCTCTTAACAGCACGGTGAAGGTGGGTGCCAGAGTTATCCCGAAGAGGCAGGTGAGGTTTAGAGAGGTTAGTATATTGGTTAGGGTGAAACAAAGTGCTGTGACTGAAACCTGACATCTCACTGGGTTAACAAAAAGGGAGAGGATTCCTTAGTCATGTAAAGGTTATTTCTTAATCGTGTAAAATCCCATTAGCAGCAGCTGTGGGGGGGGGGGGGGGGGTGGTTGGGGTGGTTTCCACTCCCTGCGTGGATGGAGGCCCTGCTGTCTTCAGCACAGGGCTGCTGAGGTTGCCCTGGACACTGGTATCAGGCAAGCTGCCGGGGTGATTGAGATAATGGAAGACTCTGCAGTTTCTGTGAGTCAGACTTTCCACCCTCATTTCAGGGGCCAGAACTCTCCTAACTGCAAGGGAGGGTAGGAAATAGAGTGTAGTCACATCCCCAGGAGGAAAGGGAAAAAATTTGAAGGATGGCTCACTGATTTCTGCCAGGTGAGGGATCTTCCTGGAGATCACACACCAAGTAAGTGGCAGAGCACGATTTGAATACAGTCAGTCCACTTCCAAAGCGGACATTTTAACCACAAAGCTCTACATTCACACTCCAGAGGACTGAAAGGTCAAAAATGGACTCCCTTAGACACAGGCTTATAGAGCAGCAGAGTCACTGTCTTTGGAAATGAGATATTCAACCTTTTGTTTTTACTTACTTTTGAAAAGGGAGCTTTACTTTGTTTTTTAAAAGTTTGATTCAAATTGAAAGGCGAGTTTGACGTATGGCCAAGGCCAGATACCTAAGAGTGGGACAAACATCCAAGAGTTGTAGATAGGATGATCTGAGATAGTAAATGACACTTTCAATGGCAATAAGGTAGATTTTTAAAGAATGTAATGCAAGAAGAACAGCATGTTATAAACTGGTGACAAAAGAAATGAAAAATTGCTTAACACATATTCTATCAAGAATAGTCTTCAAATAAGAGCAGAACAAACATAATTAAGAGGGAATTGGAATTGAGATGCAAAACAACAATGAGCAATGAACAATGAACATAGAACAATCATTGTTCTATAAAATGAGTTCCAGGGCATCTGTTTCATGGAGATGGACAAGATGCACACAATTGCCTTCCAATACTCCCAAGAACCAACCAAAATGAAAGTAGAGAAGAACCAAAAGGAATAAACCCATAACAGGGAAGAGAATGGAACTAGGCTTCACAGAAGAATGAGAGACTTCAACACGTTTCTGGAAGGTGGAATGTGATTGAGAGTGAGTTGACAGATGACAAGCAGGGAATGGTGACAACCTAGCACCAGTCTCAGGGGACAAGGGAGCCCTCTGCCCAGTAAAAGAGGCTTTGAGTTGAGAGTCAACAGATCCTGTGGAAGGCAAGTGTGAGCAGGTGTGTTTGTGGGGGGTACATCTACTGAAGGGCTATCTATTGAAGAATCTATTAATGTGAGAGTCAAAATGTACCTGACACAAGGTAGAATGTGTAGGGAATAGGAAAGTGGAGGGTCAAGACAGGATTGAAATTTTTATGTAAAAAGAAATAGAGGTTTGAATATTATTTAATGTTGCAGTGATGATTGGTAGAAAAACTAAAAGAAAAATTAATCATTGAGAAGAGAAGAGAGGAATGGGGTAGTATAAACAGAATCCTTGTCTTTCACATCAGGGAGTCAATGAAAATTGCTTTAGTTGATAAATTAAGAAACAGAAATATTTCAACAAATTATACAGAGGAGATAACTTACAAAAGAATAAAAAGAAAAATATGAAAAGAGCTTGCCTTTTGGGTAGTGCCACTGGGGAATGGAGAAGGGGGCAGTAGATGGTAAGGTCTTCTGCACTGTTAGACTTGTTCATGTATTAACTTCATGGAGAGTAAACATCAGTTTAACTCTCTAAATTCACTTAATTTAGCATACATAATATTTTCCCAGAAAGCCTATTAGAGTGTAGATTTCTGGCCCTACTTCCAGAAATTATAATTTAGCAGGGGTTCTGATGCAGATGGTCCGTGGGTACATTAAGAATCATGGCTCTAGGCTAAGAGAAATTGTGTTGTGTTACTGCCAAAATCGTAGGAATGAGAGCTGAACCAGCATTCTCTGCTCTCGTTCTCACCTCACTTCTGAAATTTGGTGTTCAAGTTTGGCTACTCACCTCCTAGAGACAGACGTGTCTTCAGGGAAAGGTCTGGTAACCTGTGCCCACAGATGAGCCTGGGAAGACGACACCGCCTTAGTGACTTCTCTGTGATCCAGGGCCAGTGCCTTGTGTTCTAAGTCCAGAAAGTCTTGTCTGTGCCCTCTCCCCCGAGAGTCACACCACTGTACATGACCACAAAGTCACTTTAGTCATTTACAATGAGAAAGTGACTGCCCCTTGGACTAGACACTCTGGCCTGACCAGTACACTCTCCTCTTATGGAAAAACCATTTAGAGAACCAAAATAACATAGAGAGTTGCCTTGTAGATGTGGAATCAGAGTTTACCGGATAAATAGAATATTTAGCAGAATACAACCTGGTGGCCCACCACCCTTCTCCAGAGCATGGATCCACCTACCTAGACTGGCACTGGTGTGGAGAAGGGAGCTTTTCAAAAGTACCAGTATAGGTTCCACCCTAGATCTATGAATCAGAATCTCTGAGAGTGGGGGCCAGGCATTGACATTTTGGTTAAGCTCCGTAGGAGATTGTAACTCCTGCCAGAGTTGAGAATCATGATGCACAAGAGTTACAGGGCATTCCTGCTAAGTTGTCTTGAGACCTCCTTTTCCCCTGACCCACATGGGAGACCAAGTAATATGTGTCCCAAGGAAAGTCCTAAATGCCTGTGGCACCACTTTGGTGACTTCCCTGTGGTCTGTGACTAGTCCCTTAGCGTAACAGGTCCAGAAACTCAATGTTGTCTGCAATGCAAGTAAAATCTTGCTGTACGGTGTTAGTTCATTTAATCATCCTAGCAACTCTGTGAGGTAGGTACCAATGTTATCTGCATGTCACAGACGTGGAAGCTGAGGAAACAGAGAGTAAGTAACTTGCCCAAGGTCACATAGTTGTTAGATGGGAGAGCTGGGATGTGAACCCAGGTGGCTTTGCTCACAGTCTGGGCTCTGAAGTACTCCGTTACATTTCATTATGATCACCAACTTCTTCCTTCTCTTCCTTTTGGCTGATGACCTTGATTCTTGCTTCACTGAGAAAACCAAAGCAATCAGAAGAGGCCCCCCACCTGCTTCTGCAGCCGCGTCTACCAGCCTGCTGCATCCGTGACCGTCCTCTCCATTTGTGCACCAGATCGCATCTCCTCTTGCCGACTCAGGGACATGGTTGCAGCACTTAAACCACTTCTCTCCTCTCATCAATTATTTCCTCGGCTGGCTCTTTCTCACTAACTGTACATGTATTAGCTGTCACACATATGCTGTTATATCTTTCATGGAAAGTCATTCTCTTCCTTGATCACACATTTGCCTCCAGCTGCCACCCTATTTTTCTTCTCTCCTCTACAGGAAAGTTCCTCGGAAGAGTGATCCTTCCGTGTCTTCATGTCTTCTCCCGTTCTGCTGCAATCAGACTTTGGAGCTCCCTCTCCCCCAACATACACACACATCCTCATCAAAATAGTGCTTATCTGGTGGTCTTTGCGCTGCCAGCTCCCGGGGTCCACTCTGAGTCTCATCCCTCTCCACTTACCAGCAGCGTGTGTCAGCATTAATAACCTCACCTGGAAACTTCTGGAACTTCAGTCTGTCTCAGGTCTTCTCCTATGTTACTGACCATCTACTCTTTTTCAGTCTCATTTGCTTATTCCCCTCCACTTTCTAAGCATTGACATGCCCTGGGCCTATGGTCGAGATTTCTTCTCTTTCTGTAGTCATGCCATAGGTGACCTTATCCAATACCCTGATGGTCCTCAAATTCATATTTCTAAATATCTTCCTGACCATGGAGTAGGAAAGGATTTTGGAGATCATGTTAATCCTTTGCTCAAAAAATCTATGAGGACCAATGTGGTCTACTCCTGCCTGGGCTTTTCGCCTACTACTCTCCCCGTTGCTGATTCTGCTCCAGCCACACTGGTCTCCTTGATGTTCCTTGAACACATCCAGCATGCACCCACCTTAGACCTTTTGCATAGGTATGTCTTCTCTTAGATATCTGCAAGGCTGTGTGAAGGTCACCTTTCAGTGAGGGCTTCCCCAAAGGCCCTGTGTAAAATAGCAATGGCACACCCTCCCCACTCCTTTACTCCCTACGCCCCTTAACCGGCTTTTCTTTTTCTCCATAGCACTTACCACTGGCCTTGTTTTACTGGTTCATTTATTTTTTGTCTCTCCAGTAGAATTTATTGGCATGGAATAAGAACTCAATAAATATTTATTAAATACATCCATACGTACCCTTGATCAGCTTATACCAACTTCTTGCTCTTCCCGTGGCTAGTACAGAGGACTTTTGTGAATGCGTGGCAGCTTTTGCATAGTAGGCCTTGAATTGTGTTGAATTCATCATTTAACTCTGTTATAAGTGGAAGGGGGGATGAGGACGGATACAGAAGAGGGGCAGGAGGACAGATTGGCTGGTGTGTCCCTAACCCGCCACGGTCCCTTCTGACCCACTGGTTCTTCATCGTCTTGTAAAAATCTTTTCTCCCCTCAGCCTCGTGGTACCTGTTCATACTTCTACTTTCTTGCTGTCATTCCCAGGTCCCACATTCATCCAGGACCTTAGCTCAGCACCCTCAATTCAGACCCAGGACCCTTGCTCTACCTTTGAGATCCTAAACTCTGGAATGCCAATGTTTGACCCCAATCATTATTATAAACTCTTTCACTTTATCCCCTTCTATTTGCCCTTGAAACACACTGAGACCCTCATCGTATGCTCCTCCATTTTCAGCCAGACAATTACCCGCTTTTTGGCTTTGTGTCCCCTGTCCAGCCAAAACGCCCGATTTGTACCTCATTCTATACAGAGCAGATGTGGGGTAGTAGAGGAAAGCACAGGTTTTCGAGACACAGACATGGGTTCAAATCCTAACTCCACCAACTGCTAAATTTTGTGATCTTGGGCAAATTAATTAATCTGTCTGAACCTCACTTTCCTTGACTGTAATGTAAGACTAGTAGCTTCCTCATAGGAAGGTTGCGAAGACTGCATGAGACTTAAAGATGCCCCAAGCTCGTAGACAGAACAATAAAGGGAAGCAGTGAGTATTAATGATCATCTGTGTGTGAGTTAATATTTAGAAATGTTTAGAACAGTGCCAGGCATATAGCAATTACTATTTAGTGTTAGTTAAATAAATTAATATTTCTATTTCCTTCTAATATTGTTAATTTCCTTACCTTTCCCTCACGCTCAAAACTCCCAGTTTCTGCTGCTTCAACAGGAGTTCTGTTGGGTGAAATCACACACCAGCAAAAGCAGGACAGTGAAGGGTGTTGGGCTGCAGCCTCAGCTGGGACACAGCACAGTCCATTAGTCTTTTTCTTGTCCCTCCACAGGGCCCTCTCTCTTTTGCTCAGCAGCTTCCTCAGCTCTTCTCTGCTCCTGTGAAGAGTCCTCCCTGACCACATCTCCTCTCACACCAAGCAGATGTTCTTACCTCCTACCAGACAGGATAAAATGGAGGTCTGGTGCAAACGCCATCTACATTTAGACCCCACAGTCATAACTTTTCTACATTTATACTCATCCTCACCTCTTGTCTCCCACCTAAGGGCTCTGTCTCATCTGGGCTCCCTGGGAATGCCACACTCTCCAAATCTTTAATCCTTCCCTCTCCTCTGCTGTTTCTGCTCATCCTATAGGTGTGGACGCAGTAAAGCACGGTGGTTATGCGTGTGGCCCTGTACCTGGAATATTCAGGTGTGGACCCTGGGGTTGTTGCTTCCTAACTCTGTGACCCTGGTCAAGGTACTTAACCCTACCCTTGCTCAGTTCCTCTTCTGTGTGATGGGGAGAATAACAGTACCTATCTCATAGGGCGATTGGATGGATCGTATGAATGCAAGACATGTGAACGACTTAGAGCAGCGCCTGGCACACAGCGAGTTCTCAATAATTGGATGTTATTTTAAGTCATTCCATAAAGCTTTCATGTTTATGTCTTCTTCTGGCAACGACCTTACCTCTCTTCTCTTCCTGTTGAAGTTTCTTGGGAAAAAAAAATAGACTTTGATATTCTCCCTTGTTCTAGTGCCTGCTTTTCCCCTCTGTCAAATGCATTGCCCGACTCTCCCATTAAACCGCTTTTGCTCAGGCCTCGCAAAAACCAGCGTGTGTGTGTATGCATTTGTGTGTGTGTTTGTGGTGTGCTTGTATTGGCCACTCTGTGACATCTGTCACTGGACCACTGCTTCCTTCTTCAGATCTCTCCCATGACCTTCTAAGACACCATTTTCTTTTCTTTTCGTTCTCTTATCTTTCTGGCCCAATCTTCCTCTCTTTCCATGCTTGTCTTATACATAGTTATTTCCCCAGGACTCTGTCATCAGCCCTGCCTCCTTTTCAGGCTGCACTTTCTGCACATGTCTCCTGCAGTGTCCTCTTATGTGGAAGGACTCAAACTGAACTCGTCTATCCCAAGGCCTGCTTGTCACTTCACTTAGCTGTGCTACAGGCTCCTTAATTTATCATAGCCAAAACTGAGCTCTTCCCCACAATCACACCCTGTATCCTGATTCCATATCTAAGGAAGTGGCACCAGCATCCACCTGTTGCCAAAGCCATAAAATGGAGGGTCACCCTTGGCAACACCTTCTTCCTCATGCTATCCTGACATCTGATGGTCTGGAAGTCTCAGAGATTCTGCTTCCTTATTGCCTGTCCACACCACTCACTCCTAGGTCTCGTAGCTACTCTCACTGGTCAGTATTTTTTGTCAGGATTGTTGCAGTTCCTTCCTGATGAAGTCTCCCCACTTTACTCTTCACTTCACAGTTCTGCAGAGATGTCTTTTTAACATACACATCTGCTTACATTATTTCTCTGTTTTCATTTTCCAGTAACTCATATGACTAAGACTCAGATTGCTTAGCCTGACTCAAGGCTCTCCTGCCCTTCCATCTTTACCTCCTAACTTCCCCTTCGTCAATCCCATGCAGTTCTCTGAACATATCGTTCTCTCTCGCCCTTACCTTCCTGGCTTTGCCTGGAATGTCTTTTCCTGGGTCTCTATTTGACTGAATTGCCCAAGCATTACCGCCTCCTGGAAGCCTTCACTGACCCCCTCCAGCCTGTGTTAAATATCTCTTTGACTCATTTAGGAATTAGTTGCAGCTCCAAATCTATTCAGCTAGCTTTAAAAAGGGCAGGGCTGGGAGAGTAAGAGGAGCAGGTTGTAGGCTGAGTTTCAGGATGACTCCCAGATGAATCCTGAAGAACTGGCCCACGGAGGGATGGCCTGCCTCTGTGATCAGGAAGCCCGAGAATAAGGGAGGGGCCACCACAGTTCTTAGCTCTGGGTCCACACTGCCTCTGCCGAGAGTCATGTCAGCACAGCACCCAGAAACGGAGGGCTGGACACAGGCACTGCTGCCACTGACAAATCCAGACGTCCTCCACAGCCGCGCTCGGCTCATCGCTATAAGCACTGGCGGCAGGGACAGGCGGCCCCTTCCTTGGGGTATTTACGCCGTGTTCCCAGTCTTTCAGTATTTGCTTCTGTTTGGCAGAGGCTACGTCCATGTGGGGAAATGGAGCTGTGGGGAAACAGGGGATTGTAGTCCTTTCCAGCCCACCCTGTGCAGAAAGGCCTGCTAGAAGGAGGAGGGGACAGAGTGGAGGGAGCCAGGACGTGTGTCTGCCTCGCTCCTTCCTGCTCGCGCACCACCAGGTGCACAGTTCTGCAGTAACACTTACCACTCGTGGTCTGTTCATTGCCTGATGACCTGTCTCATCTGAATAAGCCATCACTTTCTCGAAGGCAAAAACTACTCTTACTCATCTCTAAATTGTGCCTGGTCCATAGCAGGTTCTCAGTAAATGTTTGTTAAACGAATGAATGAATAAAAAATTTTAGCATTATCTTCGACTTCTCCTTTAATCCACCAGTCAGCAGTTCCTGTTAATTCTATCTCCAAAATGTCCTTCCAGCAAGTGCTCATCATCCCACCTGTTCGGCAACAACCTCATTACTAATTTCTGCCGCTTTGTTCCATTCTCTCGTATAAACTCCAAATCACCACCTGATTTTCTAAAGCACACATCTCATGTCACTCGCCAGCCTAAAAGCTTCCGATGGCTTTTCCTTCAGGAAAAGTACAATTCCTGAGCAGAGCATCCAGGTCCCCCTCCCTCCACACACAGTCGGTTCACACCGTCTCTCACACACTGCCCGGGCCAGTCACTCCCTCCGCGCAGGCAGCCTGCCGAGCTTTCTCGCTTTGCTCTGGCTGCCCGATCCTGTTCACCCTGCACCATCTGGCTCACGTGCCACTTATTTTAGGGAGGTTTTCCATTACCTGCTCTTTGTACCCTATCCCTCAACACTCCACCTCTGACCAGCAGATGACTTCCATCCTTCTCTGAAGTTCTCGAGTGGTGGTGTTTGTACTGCACTGTCAGCATCCTGGGGCCCCACGGAGGTGTTTGTAGGGCCTCTGAAGGGAACAGGGGGAGGCTGGGCAGCTGAGGTTCTGAGCCTCATCTCACTTCAGCCACGGCAGCTCTGCTCAGTCTGATTCATGTATTGTATTTTATGTAAGCCTCCGTTGAGAAAAAGTTTACATTGCTATGGAAAAAGAAAAAAATATTTGAAAAGGCAGTTTCCAAAGGACTTTATACCGTGGGTATAGCAGTCTTCCTAATGAATTAAGTGTAATTATGTGCTTGTCTGGTCCTGTGTCCCGCTCATTGTTCTGGCCCCTGTGTTGAACCAGACAGAGGCAGCCAGTAAGCACAGGTCCATTTGGATTGAGGAGATAAGGCTTACAGAAGACATCGTGGGGTCACCAACTTCATGCAGAGGCGAGAGGTAGGCTTCTTCTGCTTCCTCAGAGAAACAGAAAGGAGAACTGGAGGGAGTGCTCCAGAGGTGCAAGCTTCAGATCCGTATGAACAGTGGTCAATTTGACCTAAGCAGTGATTGGCTACCCTGCGAATGCCTCTCTGACAGTGGAATCATCTGCCGTGAATGACACATAAGTGATCTCAGTGGGGGCTGGCCATCTAGAAGACGTTGCTGGTCCCTTTAACTTCTGTGCCTCCATGATCTTGTGTTATAATTTTAGGTCCTCGCTGAGATTCCAGATGGCTTGGTATCTGGATTTTTGGAGACTGTAATATCAGCAGTATTTTTTTTAGTTGGAAATGAATGAGTTGGATACTTTTCTATTATTGAATTGGTTGCTGCCTGTTTCTGACTAAGGCTATTTTAGAAAGACCGCCCTGGGACTGAAGTGGTGTCAGATGGGGGAGCCAATGCCGTTACTGAAGCAGTGTTCCTGGCATCTTCTGGTCACAGATTTGCTAGGGCAGCACATTCAGAGGAAAATTTATAGCTTCTGCTCCTTGGTAGTAAATGGGGATTCACTTGACTGAGGTAATGGATCGTGGGGATTCTGTAATTTTCTCTGTGGGTGGTCAGCCGCGTTGGAGGTCCAGGGTTACTTTGCTGCCTATTATACATTACTGTTTGATTGAGTTTTCCCACTTGGAGGTTGGGTAATGGTGCATTTTATTCCCAGAACAACTAACTTTTTACTAGGAACTGAGAAGATAACTGATTGTTTCCATGCCTTGAAATCTTTTGTGTGGTGTGTTTTTGAACATAACGGCAGGCGAGACTAACAGTGACCCCAGGTCTGCAGTTCTCAGGGAATTTGACACAGGATGCTTGGAAACGTTGAAAGAATTTGCTCACTTAACTGGACCAAATGCCTATCTTTTCTAGGAATGTTTTGTGAGATGGAAAAGTACTAGATGTAACTTGGTAATTCTGTTTTATTAATATTATTCTAATTTTTGAAGTCCTGGCTAATGTCCTCAGGCAAGACTGGTTAGCACAACTTAATATGCTTCTTTTTTACCTTTCTGTTTCCAGAGGTAGTTGTTTAGTTAAATATTTTTGTTTAATAAGTAGAAATGTTTGATTTCATATATCTCATGTATCACATAAGGAAACAAACTCAACAAATTTTGAAGAACACATCTTCCTACCAAGACAGGCTATTCTCCGTGATCAGTTAGCCTTGTGAACAGAAGACTAGACAAAAGTATAATTTATGAATTATATTATAGATGTCAACTGACATTGACATTCATACGAAATACAGGGCTGGCCTACAGCACTGTACAATTTGTGATCATCAGAATATTTTCTTCTATAGCTTAATCTGTCCTATATCCCTTAGCTTCTTGTATATAGATGCACACATTCCGTTTCTGCTCCCTAATTCTGTTATGTCACCCTGTTAACCTCCAGTTATTAGTGGAGCAAAGGAGAAATAACAGTATTTTAAATGCCAGCTCCTGGGATGGGTTTTCTTTCACATCTAATTATGTCCTATAGCTAAAGATCCCCTTGAAATTCTGGCAAAATCATTAGATGTCTCATTTTCTTAAACCTGGTGTTACCTTAGCAGGATAGGTTAGTTATTCAGTATTTGCAGCATAGAGAATAAGAAAGGAACTTGTGTAATTGTCCATGGCTTAAGCTAACAGAATGTAAACCCAGAGAGTATGTGTTGTAAGCATATGGCCCTTTTTCATGACTAATCACTTGAGATATGTAAGTGGTGTCACCATAGAAGCAGTAGAAGGAAATATAAAAATACGTGATATAATTATGTTTCAGGGGAGGAATAACCAATTCTATCACACAGGATCAACTCTAAAAGAATCAAGAAACTTCTTGTATGTGGCTAAGGATCAAACAGTGCTTTATTTTATGGGCTCAAACAAGTAAGTTCAGAAACCAAAGTCCAGGATTAAAAGGACTGTCATAAGAGATACAAAATGCTTAGCACAGACACGATCTTTGATGCAAATGTCACAGTTCTAAAAATCGCCCGATAGTGGTGGGCAGCCTTTGAAATTTGGTTTGTATGTTGAGCTTGTCAACACGCTACCCCTTCTGCCAGAGGCGTAAGTTGGTTCCTTTCTTGATTCACTTGGTGTAAGGGTGAGGCAAAGTAAAATTTGTTGCTCATTCATTATACATACAAGGCAACATCTGTTCCCTGCTCCTTTTTCGTCTACATTTCTGCCTTCAGAGTATGCTAAATAACAATAGAAATGAACTCTGTGGTTGAAATTTGCTAACCCAAAGGTGAAAACATAGGTAGGCAAATTACCTGGCTAATGTTCAGCTGGAACACACCACCTGTTAAAACACTAAACCCTTCCGTGTTGTTGGTCAATAGCTATGATCCTGACACTCCCACGGGCTGTCTGCCCTGGCTGCCCCAGCCCATCCCCTGGGACTCTCTAGACCTTTCTATAATCCAGCAACTAAAGGGATAATGCCTGGTTCATCAGGGCCTCCAGGACCCTGCTGGGGCAGTGTGTGAAATATTTTGAATAGCACCTCTGCATATTACCTAACTCTGGGCATCAGACTTCCAGTAAGACTGGACTGTTTCTACCCCTCCATATTGAGCAGTATAACATTACCCAGTTAGGGTACTAACAGGAAAGAGATGGCCCACCCAAATTAAGACAATCCATTGAGAGTCTATTTATAAAGAAAGTATTTACAAAGATGTAGGTGTGTGTTGGGGCAATAAAGGTTGTGCAGTATCCCAGGGCTAGGAGTAGCAAAACTGCCCTCACTCTGGGTCCTGGGGGATGGAGGAGGGGTGGCTGTATTACAGAGAAGGCTGCCTTGAAAGAAGTGACCTGACATCAAGCACATAGTCAACCTGAACCAGTCCTGAAGGTAGAGATTCTGATTAGCCAGGGACAGCTTGAAGAGGGGCCCACTGCCTGCTAGTTCCTTATTGGCAAATCCAGTGGGAAGCCATGCACAAGACCGTAGACATAGTCTATAGGTTGTGCCTCCCGGGGCAGCGCTCAGAGTGGAGAGCATGGAGGACAGATCTGGAGGGGTGAAGGGAAGGCTGCCAGCCCACCGTCTAATTGTGTCCTTCTGTGGAATTTTTCAAAATAGTTTATATCCCACATGAAGAGCTCTTAACAAGGAGAAAATAGAAAAGATTTAGCTTGTTTCTTTAAAGTTGTTACATTAGATTAGGAAATAGATCTCTTTTGTTTTCTTAACTATCTCCATTCTCCCTGTTATGCTTAGTACCATAAGCATATGGATTTTTCACAATCAATCAGGTTTACACAAAATTTCAGTATTAAAATGATAAAAAAACAAATAAATGTTCAATTGTTCAGCAAAGATTCCTGAAAATAAAGTGACAGAAACTCCGACAGATGTAATGATTCCTGAGGTAGTGCAGTGTACTCGTTGATTCTTCGTGGGATCCAGCTGAGTCCTCGTGATGCCTACAAGTGTGAAAGTGCAGCTCTCCTAGCAACTCTGTGGGTGAAACACACTATCCATCTTACGGAGGTCACAGTTATCTCTGAGCAAACTGAATCATGTTCCTTCCGCATGCAGGAACAGATGCTTATTATCTATGTATTAAAAGATCAAAAGATAGATTATAAGACAAAGAGAAACTGTGCTTTCTAAAAAATTTTTATTTTTTGCCTTTATCTCTTTCCAGCTCTACCTCCAAAATATCGAGCACACAGTGAGTGGCCTTGGTCAGAGTTGAATTTGTGCTGCCTGCTACTTGCCTCCAGATTCCCACAGTTTTCCGTGGCCACATCCGCTCCCTTGGTATCTTCAGACTTCGAGGGAGCATCAAGATGGTGGAGCACATGCATAGTTAGCTAGCAGTGGGAGAAAGGCTTCCAAGGTGTGGGACAGCAAAAATCCTATTGCTCTGATGACATAGTCAACTTGGAAGCATCACCACTACCTAATTTGTAAGGGACCCCTGGCCACATTAAGATGCCTGAACCAGTTAATCCCAGGAGTAACATCTTTATCCTCACCTGTGGTGACACGGAAGAGCTGAGTTCTAGATTCCAGCTAGGCAAATTGCTTAACCTCTTGCACGATAGGGATCATATTTGACTTCACAGGACTTTTATGAGGACTATTCAGCACTGTGGTGGCCTGCCTTGGCCAAAGGACCATTTTCCTTTCAGCCAAGTCTTGGATGGCCATGTTTACTCTTTTGTCAACTGTCACTTTGATGATGACGTTGGCCCTCCTTGGCCCTGACCCAAGGAAATTAAAAAGTCCTCACTTCCTAAGGATATAATCTAATGCAAAGATATAGGAACAGCTTTGTGTTTGAAGAAATGTTCCATTCAAACAGAAGAGGAAAGGAAATGAATTTTAAAATTGTGTGAACATTGAGATTATTTTCTTTTAATTATATGCATCAAGTGGGTATCAAGAAACTCGGATAATAGAAAAATAACAGATAATTCTAAGTTCAAACATTTATTAAGGGCCTACTGAGTGCCTAAGACTAAGACTAAGCTTAAGACTGTTCCAGGTGCTGAAATAATGATTGAATATGACGTCTGCCTCGGCCTCAAGGAGTTCGTGGCCTGATAGGAGAATACATTTAGACTTAGGAGCACAAGGGGTACAGAATAGGGAGTGTTTAGCTGCTAGAGGGAGAGTAGTAACAGGGAAGGCCTCTTAGAAGAGGTGAAGTCTGAGCTGGACTTTGAAGGATAAATTCTAAGCAGAGGAAACAACCTAGGCAAAGGCATGGGTGTAACATGGCGTGGCGGGTTTGGAGAAGGCAGAGTTGGGGGGATGGCTCTGGAGGGGGAGCAGAGACTGGTGGAGGGCCTGATGTAGGAGTGTGGGCTTTATCCAGCAAGCAGTGGGGAGCCATTGTAGGGCCTTAAACAGGCAGGGACATGGTCAGATTGGCATTTTAGAACCATCAGCCTCATGTGGGTACAAGAGATGAACTAAATATTCCTGTTCCAAACATTTGTATTGGACCTTAGCATATGTTAAATGGCTTTCCAATTTGCTTTAATGTAAATTAACAATGAAGTTAATTGCATATGAGTCAGAGTTCTGTCAGGAGACGGAAACCCCATCAGTTATTTTAATAGAATTTAATATAAAGAATTGTTAACTAGGTGTCGAAGAACTGACAAGAGAAAGAGCACATTAAGGTACGTGGTAATAGTAACTGCAGGAAGCAGCCACCAGCCCGAGGCCTAGAGGAACAAGGGAAGAGGCCAGAATCACAAACACTTAACACTTTGGGGAGGTGGTGGTCATGCCCCGTGAGGCTGGTTCTCTGAGTGCTGGAAAAACTGCAAGTGAGAATCAACTGCTGCTGCTGGAATGAACCTCCATGGCAGGGAGAAGTGAGGCTGGGGAGACAACGAAAAATGGGGAGTGAACAGCAAGCCAACAGAAAAAAGCAGGGCCCCCACCTTCTCCAGCCTGGCCGTCCCTCCATCCAGCATTCCTTCCTGGTGGAGCCACGGGGAGCGGCAGGCCAGAGTCCCGGCCCAGAGCCACCGGGCAGAGCAGAGAAGGGTGGGTTTGGAGCCGGCCCAGAGCCACCGGGCAGAGCAGAGAAGGGTGGGTTTGGAGCCGAGCGGCGGCTTAGTAACTAGCACAAGTGCCATCCCCAGAGTAGACACCAGTGGATGACAGGAAATGGGGCAGACATCCTGGAAACTAAAAATTTCCTAAATCATTAGCACGTAATCAAGCACCTTTTAGGCTTATTTTCATAATTGCCTACGAGTGCTTTTAGCTGTCTTTGTGACCTCTAATTCACGTTTTCTTAAATGTCTTAGGACTTTCTGCATTTCCTCTGACACCTCCCACCCCAAGTCTATTATCTTGCAGATGTAGAACTTTAGGGAAAAGACATGAGTGGACCCAGGCACATCAAAACGTGGGCAGTGCCGTCTTGGGCCTATGGCCTCAGGCCTGTCTTCGAGGTCATCTGGATCATCTGAAACGTATGTGTCATTGATAGAAAAATCACCTTCCACTTCAGTAACGTCCCTGCACGTACTTTGCTTGGGGTCTTGCTCTTTGTCAGCATTTGTCCTGGTTTGTAGAACTGAATTCTGGTTCTTGGTCACGTGGACTAGCATTTGGTTATGTACTGCTAGTATTTTTCTCCAGTTGATCTCTGTAAGTCTTGCCTCATCCACTAGATGACAGTCTTCTCGAGGGTGGGTCTGTGGGACGAGAGCACGGATATGGAGTCAACAGAATTAGGTACAGATCCCAACTCCGACACTTATTACGTAATTTAAGCAAGTTACTTAATCTCTCTAGTTAGTTTCCTCATCGGTAAATAGCAGAAAATATCTACTTTTACTGGATTGTGATGGTGAAGTGAAATGAAATGCTATTATAACAGAATCTGGTAGTTAATAGGTGTTTACTAACGTACCTTCTTTCTCCTCCCTTTATTTTCTATCTCTTTCAACATATCTCATTATGCTAGGAATGCAGTAACATTGGTGACCTGACTTACCAAAATAGAGAAATTGTGGCATCCTTTTAGGAGAGAGTCTGAAATGTCTTTATACAGTTTCCCGCCTCCCCAGGATCTAGAACATTGGGTACACCAATAACAATGAAAATATATATATAATGGCTGGAAGTTATTTCTAAGGAGGAAGGTCGTCTTCAGTGTGTGTAGACAAGAGTGGCCGGATGCTGTGTCAGGAACAATAGCTATTCATTGTGCCGGTTTCAAAGCTGGCACCGCAAGCTAGTATTCCAGTGTTACTCCCACACAAACAAATCTCCAGCAAAATTTCCATGACCCGGTGGATTGGTGTAAACATCTCATTGCAAGAGCTTTTTACATCTGTCCCCGTGTCATTCATTTAAGCACTCAGTGCTTTTCAGGGAGTATAGTAAGGACAGCTTAAGAATTAATGATTTTTTTTAAACAAGCATTCATCAACCCCTACCCTCAGGATTGTGTTCTGTTGCTGAGTACATGTGGTAAACAGCTCGGTTCCTTCCACCAGTGCCGTGGCTGGCTGATTCAGCCGTCAGATAACGTGGACTGAAGGAAAAGTCCTTTAAAGGCACCGAAGCATTAACTGGCTGGCCGAGGCATGCAGGCTGCCAGAGGTCCCGACTCCTGGGCCAAAGAATAATGACGGGCTTTTCATTTTTAAGTAGTAGTTAGCATTTGATAGCACTTAATATTTGCAGTGACCTTTACAGCTATTGTTATTAGTTATTCCTCCCAGCGGCTCTTTGAACTAAGTGACAAAACTATTTTTAGTCAGCCCACCAGCTCTTTCGCCTTGCACTCCAGTCGCAGGACTGGTGCGGTTCTGAGCACCCAGTGCTGACGTCGTTTAGGTGTAAGCTCCCTTTCCTTGTGAGCAGCGATCTCAGTGATAAAGAACATTTTCAAGTCAAAAGAACATGAAATACAGTGCATTTTAATATATTTAATGTAAGTCAGAGCATGTCACTTCTCTGCTTTAAACCCCACAACAGTTCCTCATCTCACCTGGTATAAAAGCCAAAGTCTTTACAAGGGCCCGGAGGACCTGCCACCCCTCCCTCAGTGTGTGGCCCTCACCTCCAACTCCTCGTCGTGTCCCTGCCCCTGCCCCAGCCCCTCGGGCCTCCTCGCAGCTCCTCCAGCCAAGCATGCTGTAGTCCAGGGCTTGCACTGGATGTAACCTCTGCCTCAGATGTTTTCCTTCCCACACCTACCTCGCTGACTCTTCCCTCCTTCGTCTTTGCTTAGACGTCACCTTCTCAAAGAGGTCTCCCTGCCAGCCTAATTTAAAACTGCAACTGTGGTCAAGTACTTAAAGCCTTCTCATGTACTATATAATTTGCTCAGCTGTTATGTTTACTGTTTATTTTCTCTCCCCCTACAAGACTGTAAAATCCACAAAGGCAGGGATCTTTGTCCATTTAATTTACTGCTATATACCAAGCGCCTAGAACAACGTACACAGAAGGCACGTAATAAATATTTGTTGAATGAGCAAATATTGCTCCTCTGAAGGTCGGTGGCATGAAATTTGACCTACAGACTTAGAATACTTCTCGATATGTAAACCACATATTCCTTTATATTCCTTAGCAATACTTCCTAGGCTTATTGTCCAGTCAAAACAAACAATTCATTTCGATAGCGATTCTGTAGAGGTAAATGAAGCACACAGATTCTTAGCTTGCAAGGAAGCGTAAACTCCCAGCATTGCAGCACAGGAAAGGACGTCATAGGATTCTAGTCCAAATGCTCATCTATTCTAATCCCATCAGCTGCATCACCACGTTGCATTGCGTCTCCCTCTCCATCTTTTTTTTTTTTTTTTGAGGAAGACTAGCCCTGAGCTAACATCCGCCAATCCTCCTCTTTTTGCTGAGGAAGACTGGCCCTGAGCTAACAGCCGTGCCCATCTTTCTCCACTTTATATGTGGGACGCCTGCCACAGCATGGCCTGCCAAGAGGTGCCATGTCTGCACCTGGGATCCGGGCCTGTGAACCCCAGGCCGCCGAAGTGGAATGTGCGAACTTAAGGCTGCACCACTGGGCTGGCCCCTCCCTCTCCATCTTTACAGTGAGCTGGACGGGTGCAGTGGTTAAAAGGATAGGCGCTATGATCAGGCAGCCCTATTGTCTCATTCTTGTTCCATTGATGTCCACTATGTGACCTTCAACACGGTATTTTAGCTTCTCTCAGCCTCAGTTTCCTCATCTGTAAAATGGTGGTAAAAATAGTCCCCTTCTCAGGTTTTTATGAGGATTAATGAGCTAAGGTATGTAAAGAGTTTGTCCTATAATAAACACTGAATAAATGTTAGCTATTATTATTATTAATTCTGATTTTTAGAAGGTCCTTAATGCTGAGCTGAATCAAGTCTTATTAAATGTATACCACTGACTTAATCTACTTCACCAGCTTGAGGGGTACAAATAATAGCTATATCTTTCTCCCCCTATTAGTTGCCAGAACATCTTCCTGCTCACACTAGTAGGAAGTCCAAAGTCTCTCTTAGGGTCCCACCACTCCTGCCTGTTCTAAACATCCAAGAACACCCTGGTCTTGAATTTACTCCAAAAGGGTCAGTCCAGTTCCAAACAGGCAGAGAAAAAACAGAGAGTCTGAGTGGTCCACCTCTCAGCGTGTGGGGATGTTGAAAACTGGCTCTGCGCAGCCTGCCCTCTCCCCACGGCTGCAGGCTTCCCTCGCTGCCCCAGAGCCCCTGCATGGGAGGTGTGCTCAGGCCCACTGTTACAGCCCTTTTAGTTCATGCTGCTCAGTCATCGTTCTCAAATCACACCCCCATCCAGAAGGGTTTTAGGCTCAGTCATGGGCTGCGTTGGAACCTGCCTCCCCCTGCCCTTGCAAGGGTTACCCTGCTTTCCTGCTGGTGACCCGAGACCGTCAGTCCAGACTGCCCCTTTTCTCGTGGTGAGTTTCCCCTTTGGATCTTTAGTGCCATTTTCTCCCAGGAGGCTCCTTAAACTCCATGCAGTTGTCCTGCCTCCCTTCAGAGACCAGCTCTGCATAACAAGGGTATTGTGAGGGGCAGGCTTTGTCAGGCCACTAGTAGCTTTACTAGGCTCTCCCTCCAGGCCACTGGGGCCTGGCATCTTACAGCACCACAAGTAGGAGTGACAGCTTAATGACTGAACGAGGAAGATCTGTATCTACTTAGACAGAAAAGTAACTGACATCCCCTAGCTAATTTCAGGTTGCCCCTACCAAACACCCTGCTCCCTGGGTCTGGTTCTACTTCTGGAAGCCACTACAAGCCCCTCTCTTCTTCCCTGTGACAGACCTTCCTCTACTGGAAAGTAACTGACCAGGGCTCTCGGATCCTTTTCTTCACTGCTTCCCCACCTTACTCCCAGGGTGATCTTGGGCATGTTTTCTTAACAATAATAGCCGATGCTTATTGAGCTGACTCCATGCCAGGCACTATGCTAAGTGCTCTAATGCATTAACTAACTTAATCTTCTAACAGCCCCGTGAGATAGACGTCAGAGCCCCCTTTAGTAGATGAGGAAACTGAGGCTTAGGAATGCTCACTAGCATGCCCAAGGTCACTGAGGTGCTAGGAGTCAAGGCTGTCTGGCCCCAGAGCCCACGGCAATGCAATGCTGCTTCCCTAATTCGATTTCACAGAACCGTGGGTCTGTAAAATAGAGAGAATACTTATCTCAGAATATCATGGTAAGGATTAGATGTGATAAAGTAGGAGAAAGTGATTAGTGCACTGGCTCCATTAGTGCTCAGAAAAATGCTCATTTGCCCCCTTTTTCTTTCTACTCAAATGAGCATCTCAGATCTTAACTACTTCACATGTTTAAAGTGCCTGACGTGGAGCAGGTGCTCATGGATGGTAACTGCTCCTATTGTTAGCGTGTGCTTCCAAGTGCCTCCCACTCCTGATGGTTCTCCTCTAGCTCAGTTAACCTGAGATTGTGGTGCCCAGAACGGCATATGATACGCCAGGTAGGTTCGAGTAAAGCACATGGAAGGGGACAGTCACCTCCCACAGGGAAGGAGGTCCCTAAATTATGTCCTATTACCTGCAGTCATTACCTTTTTAGTTAGTCATTTACACTGTCAACAGATACTGAAATTGCTGTCAGTCAACATCTCAACCTTGACATCTCTTTACTTAGGCTGTTACTGATCCACACCTCACTTGGCCTGTCCTTGGATAATTGATTTTTTTCTTTTCCAAAAATATCTTCTTTTCCCCCCTCATTTCTTAAATACTACGTTTGTTGTGGAAACTGAAAAATATAGAAGATCACAAAGAAGGAAATTGAAGTCACTGAGTAGCCAATCCAGAGATAACCACTGTTAATATCTGCATATGTATCTTTCTAGTATATTTGTGTGTATTTCTTTTTTATAAAATTAGGATCATGCTATTCAAAATAAATTCTGAGTCTGCCACTTTTCACCATTTTCCCCCAGCCTGAGCCACTATCATCTCTTTCTTAAAACACTGCAAAATTGGGGCCGGCCCCGTGGCCGAGTGGTTAAGTTCGCGTGCCCCGCTACGGTGGCCCAGGGTTTCGCTGGTTCAGATCCTGGGCGCGGACATGGCACCGCTCATCAGGCCACGTTGAGGCGGTGTCCCACATGCCACAACTAGAAGGACCCACAACTAAAATATACAACTCTGTACTGGGGAGAAAAAGCAGAAAGAAAAAAAGAAAAAAGAAGATTGGCAACAGTTGTTAGCTCAGGTGCCAATCTTTGGGAGAAAAAAAACCCTGCAAAATTATTAAACTACCGTCCCCCAAAATTGGTCTCCCTACTTCCCTTCTTACCCTCCTACAGTCTATTCTCCAAAAAGGGGCAAGTGTGATCCTTTACAATCATAACTCTCTCCAGCTCACAACCCTCCAGTGGCTTCCCGTGCCACATAAAATAAAGCCCCAGTGCTTCCCAGGCTGGCAGGGCCCTGCATGGTGGGGCTGCTCCAGCCTCATTTCCTTCTGTCCCCGCTGTGCACCGTGCTCCCAGTCCAAGCCCTTCCCTGCTTTGGGGCCCTTGCTCTTCCCAGCCCTACATGGCTCAGCCCCTCATTTCAGTCCCATCCTTCAGAGACCACCTTCCCCAAAGACTCCCTCTGCCTCTGTCACCTCCTCTCCCTTACCCTGATTCATTCTTCATTGCCTTAATTCTTCTTCTGTAACATGATTTTGATGGCTGTAATAGCCCATCATATGTATGCACTATCAGTCCCCTATTGGTAGCCTTTCAGGTGCTTTTCCTAATTGGATATTATAACTTATAGTAAACATTTTATCTTCATCACTTTCGTTTTGTAAGATTCTACCATCTCAGCCTGACGGCGGTGGTTGGGATCCTCATACCTTCATAATCAGGTACTGTTCTAAATGCTTTTATGCATACTAATTTGATCTACCTCATCTAGTGAGGGAGATACAATTATTAGCCCCATTTTCCAGGTGGGGAAGTTGAGTCAGGTGGTGTAAGTAACGTCTTTAACATCACGCAACTAGCAAAGGGTGGAGCTGGGATCCACACACAGGCTGTCCACTTCCACAGCTGTGCTCTCAACCCCTTCTCCCCCACCAGCTGCCTCCTGGTCTTTCTCCCAGCAGATATCAGCAAACTTCCTTTGTTCTGCAAGTCAAGACCCCGGTCTAAATAGAGAGACACTGAAGACCGAGTCATGTGCCATTGAAACCGCTCTACACACCAACGATGACCTGGTCTCCACTCCTCTGTGGGGATTGTAGTTGAGCCGCTCTGAGTGCTAACCGTCCTATCATGGAGGCTGTATTTTTCTACCTGGGTCACAAAGAGATTGTGCAGCCTCGTTTGTTACCATTTCCTAACTCTACAAGGTTACCATCTGAGGAACCCTGTGAGGGAGACGAGGTTGGTCTGACCAGCGATCATCCTCCTGGGTCAACCCAGGGCATCTAATCTGTGCTAGAATTTTGCTAAAAGTCTCTGTTACTAAACTTGAGACATTTGTCTCTCTGCAAGTTTCTGGGAGTTCTACCACGCTTCATAAACTCAAATACTAACATATTGCCATTTTTTTCAGATATTATAGTCATGAATTAATGTTCTTTTAGGGTCCCAGGGCTGTTTCTTTTGCTGTCCCTGTCGCAGCGAGCACTTGGGTGCACGTACAGACAGTGCCGAGATGTAATTCGTTGGAGCCTGGAGACGTAAACCCGGCAGCCAGGTGCTGTCCTCCTATCTCCTCACCATCTCAGACTTTAATTTCCTCTTGGCCATGTTTTGCTCTTTTTTCTGGCTTGCAGATCATTCTTCTTGATAGAGAAGACGTAAACAAACTAGGAGTTGAGTAATTCTGTTTTCACTGTTTTGTCTCTAAGTTAACTGTGTCATCTGCCCCAAGCGGTAGGCCAACCCTTCTCTTGTTCTTGTCTTGTTCTGAGCAAACCCCAGTGGGTCTTATTGTT
The DNA here is from genome assembly GCF_041296265.1 of Equus caballus. NCBI lineage: Eukaryota > Metazoa > Chordata > Mammalia > Perissodactyla > Equidae > Equus > Equus caballus. The sequence goes on from NC_091684.1 coordinate 182,817,260, forward strand.
GTTCTGTGTGCGCCTTAATCCCCAGCCCCAGCCTTCCGCTTCCTCAACTTGATTCTTCCATTTTCTGCCCCTCCTCTGGATCTGCTCTTCGCTGCACATTCCTCTTTCCTGCCTTTGTAAGTGTCCTCATAAAATATAAGCTCACTGGAGACATAGTGATTTCTTTGGATAGCTCCCTCTCTTCCTCCTCTCCGGAATTATGTCTGAGTAGATAGTCAGAATTATATTATGTGGAGCCTCCAGTCTTTCCGGAGTCAAGTTCTATATGATCAGGGTCTCTGACGGTGCGATCGAAGAGCATCTAGCCCAGTGCCTTACACGTAGGAGGCCTGCAGGAACGGGAACAACAGACGGTCTTTGTTGAGTGTTCGCCGTGATTCAAGCTCTGCGCTAGGGGCTGTATGTACCTCATCTCATTTAATCCTCACAGCCAGCATCGAAGGTAGGTCTTTTTATTCACGATTACAGTGAGGAGCCTGAGGTACAGGGAGGTGACGTTGCACAGCTGTGAGGGCAGAGCCGGGAGCCTGACTGAGCTCTGGCCAGATTCCTGAGCATGCACTTGAACCTCCATACTGTGCTGCCCTCTGAGTTGGTTTAAGTCCATTGAATCAGATCTTCTTTTCCCTAGACTTGCGGAGTTCTGCTTTCACACAGCCTCAGGAACACAAACCGCTCCTGCTCCCTTCTTTGGCTCTTACAAATCATATGATGACAGGGTCCCTTTTCTCTCCAAGTGCTGGTCACCTTCACCCTGTCATCCATCTACTTCTCCCTCATTGGTCAGAAATAGGTCCAAGCAGCAGCTCTCTTCACTCTGTGACGTGAGATTGTCAGCAGAACAAGACTCAAGTGAATTAGACGCTCTGTTTCTGGCAGAGCAGGGCTCCTAACAGACCTCTGGATGGTTCTCCCCTCATCTCTCAGCCTGCAGGGAATAGGCCCTGATGATGGAATGACAGGTGCACCCAGCCAGGACGGCCTGGGGGAATGGCCCTCCATCTCGCCACCTCCTCGCTGAGCTTTCCGTGCTCTGGGAATATTACGGTGGTTGGAAGGTTTTTCTTCAAGCCTGATTTACATGCCACCTACTCTCAAAAACAATGTGAAGTGGTTTACAATAAAATGTGTCTAAAACAGGACGGTTAAAACACGTTTTAAAAAGAGAAGCTAACAGAGAGAGGTCAGAAATCACGTGGTTTCAATCCCTGACAAGTTTTACAGCACCTGAATGTATTTGATCAATTTCTGACACAGCTGTCTAGGTGTGTGGGAAGGGGGAAAGGACTCTGCAGACAGGAGAACCTGGGACCTTAGGGCCCATTCTGTACGTGTAGTCAAAGTCAACAGCATCGTGCCTAGTGGTGTCCATGGAAATACTCATTAATACTAGGTCATCTGAGGGAGCCCCAGGGGATGCTCACGTGGGTTAATCCTAATGTAGAGTAGCCAGTCTGCCCATGGGTCACAGCGGGATAATTCATCACTGTCATTGGCAAAGGACTACAATAAATTTGTCTTTAAATTTTAATACCTAATTCACGTATTATACAGATACAACTCATACTATCCATTTATCTCTCCATTTTTATTTTTAAGCACAGAATTGGTATAAATCATAATAGAGACTTTTAAAATTACCACACTTGCTTCAAGGGAAGCATATGCTGTGGCTTATCTGCTGAACAAGATTTCCAGTAGGGAGTGAATGAGTGAGGCATGAATGAATGGATGAGTGAGGCGTGAATGAATGAATGAGTGCCCACATGATCCCATGATACCAGTGAATTGGTCTCATACTGGCTGTGTCACAACAGTTCATTCATTAAGTTGGGCGTGTCCTCTGGCAGTGCTTCTCCTGGTGACCAAGGCTGGCACCAGGGGAATTCTGAGTCAGACTAAGAGCCAGCAACATGACTCAGGACATCGTGGGCAGGGCAAGGAGCACAAGTACTTCGCTGACCCCATCCAGACATGCACCTACAACCATCTTGATGGTGTTACGTGTGACCAAGTTCCTTCTACGGCCAGGTGGAAAAATAGAGGACGAGCATTGGCAGTGGAGGGTGGGCTTGAATTGCCAGGCCATCAGAGATGCGGGAGAGACTCAAAGTGACCAAGTGAATCAGAGGAGAAAGTCACTGAGGTCCCAGGTGGGCATTTTCCTGGTTCCCTACAATTCTCTAGGGGCATTTCTATAGTTTACTGAATGGAATCAGAATGCTAAGCCACCCTAGAAACTAAGTACTGGCTGGGTTCAGTTAAAAACAAACAAAACCAGGCACAAACAATGGACTATTAGGCAACAGATCTAACTAAAACTATTCTTTTAGTTCTTTGTGTTTCCCTAATGTGAAGGTTCTAGCTATGTAGGTATTTAATGGGAGAGGTGGTAGTTATTTGTTGTAGGCAAATACTGATATTCTCTTGGGTACAGGAAGTCATTACAAAAGGGAATAGTTAGGACAGGGGAAATGGCGTTGATAAGTCTGGGTGTGGCTATTTTTTGTCAGCTTTATAGGATTTCTTAAGTAGTACTTTTTAAAAACATCTTGTAAAGCTGGATTAAAATTTATAATGTAAAACCTTTGGTATGATATTGCAACAAAACCCCAAACCCACAAATGATTATGTAGATGCACTCGATTCACTAGGTATTTGTTCACCACCTGGTTGTTCATCCATCCATCTATGCATACATCCATTCATCCTTCTATTCATCCACCCATCCTTCCACTATTTGCTCACTGAACACTCACTGAGCACTGTAATGGGCTGAACTGTGTCCCCCTAAAATGTGTATGTTGAAGTCCTGGCCCCTAGTACCACAGTGTATGGTTGTGTTTGCAGATAGAGTCTTTAAACTGGTAATTAAGTTACAATGAGGTCATTAGGGTGGGCCCTCATCCAGGGTGACTGCTGTCCTTTGAAGAAGAGGACATATAGACAGCGGCATGCAGAGGGAAGGCCGTGTGAAGATGCAGGCACAAGATGGTCGTCTACAAGTCCAGGAGAGAGGCCTCAGGAGAAACCAGCCCTGCTGACACCTTGATCTCAGGCTTCTGGCCTCCAAAATGATGAGAAAAATTTCTGTTGTTTAAGCCACAAAGGTCTATTGTTCAAGCACTAGTCTGTGGTGCTTGGTTTTGGTTGCCTGGCAGACTAATACAGGCATCTATCATATACCTGGGCATGGTGCTCAATATGAGTGAGATACCCTCTCTGCCTCACAGAGCTCCCAGCCTGCAGGCGCAAAGCACTGCTGAGCGTCGGGGAAACTGTAGACTACAATGATGCGCAACCACTGAGTTTTGTGAGATGTTAACATTCTATAAAACCAAAGCCCATGCCCCCATTGGTCTGACTATCGAGGCCACTGATTGGCATGTGCCCTCATTTTATTTTGAATTCTGAAAAAAAATTTTTCAGGAGGAGGGGTCAGTTGGGAGTTAGGTGAAATTTCTATCAGCCACAGGAAACTAAAACCTGCAGAGATATGGGAAGCTGTGTTTTGTTTTTTAATTCATGTGTCATCATTCAGGTATAAAACAGTCTTCAGAGCATTTTTGCTGCTTTAAACTCATCAGAAAACTCACTTTCACAGTCAAATCCTATTCTTGTGGCAAGTCTGTTCACTCCCAGCTCTCAAGGCTTTAGCTGAGCTCCAGAGTCATAGAAGGTCCAGTGATGACGGCTGGCCCCGGTTCACCTGGATTCTGTTTGTGCAACTACTGTGTATACGAAGCCACTAACTTGGGGACAAATCATGACTTGACCCAGGGAAGAGGACAGAGAGCAAGGCCCTGTGGCTTTTGGAGTAGAACGTACTCACACATTTTAACAAACAGCGTGAACCCAACTGCAGAATGTTTAGAGCTCTCAGGGACTTTGTGTGTTGTCCAGTCCTCATTTTATAGAGCTGGAACCAGAGACACAGGTTAAGTGTTAAATGACTCGCCTACAGTCAAAAACTAGCCAGTGTAGCAGAGATGGGGGTGAAGACCCTTGTTTCTTACTCCAAATCCCAGTGTCTTTTCTGTAGCCACGTTTGGGAAGTTATACTCCAGAGCTAATCCCCTCACAAACACCGTGTCTGAAATTCAGCGTTGTTGCTGAATTGAGAGCGCTGTCTTTCTTTGGTTTTGGTCTGAGCAGCTAGGATTCCTAGTGGTGTGGGAAACTGAGTCAGGCAAGCATAGCCCTATTTTCCATTCAAAAATAGAGCTACTTGGGGCCAGACTGGTGGCATGGTAGTTAAGTGTGCTTGCTCTGCTTCAGTGGCCCAGGCTTTGCTGCTTTGGATCCCCAGCACAGACCTATACACTGCTCATCAAGCCACGCTGTGGTGGCATCACACATGTAGAATAGAGGGGGATTGGCACACACAAACATAGAGTCGTATCTTTTTTGTTAACCTTTAACTTCTCAGTCACTCTTAAAGCAGTGCTGGTTCCATCTCCAGGCTAAAATAGAACACCATGGAAGCTCATTTTGAACCTCTTCTGGCCAGAAATTTGCCCAGAGGTATATGGCTTTGCCGCAAGAGCTGTTGCAGGAAACCTTCACTTACCCGCACAAGGAGATTCACCATGTCATAGGTCCTCTCCTTTTGCTTATCCGATCTGGCTTCTTTCTCAGCTGAGATGTGGATCCCTTCTATGAAGATCACTATTTATTCCAGAAAGACCATGTCCTGCTTCATGGTCAGAAATCTGAGTGCTTAGGTCTACTGCATATTATTTTTTCTTTCAGAGACGGATAAGAGAAAGGCCACAGTGATATATAGTGCATCAGTCTGCTCACTTAGATTCTGTTTGTGGCGGTCCCTTTTCTAGGGAGCTAATATTTACTGAGCGCTGATGTCCTGGGCACCATACTAACCCTTTTCTGTGGATGGTTTCTCTTAAGACTCAGAGTGACCTTATGTTACACCTACCTATTTTACAGAGGAAGGTCAAACGACCCAGCAAGGTTTGTACTGCCATTAAGAAGCAGAGCTGAGCTTGGAACCCAGGCTGTCTGTGCAAACTGCTGAGCTTTCAAACCACCATGCCTGCTGCCTCCTGACTCTGTTTCTTTGTGCATTTCTCTAGTCAGAAGGTTTTCCTCCATCTGACCATTTATTTTCCATAACTCTTGTTCTTGGAACAGATGATTTCCAAGGTCCCTTCAAGTATTGAAGTTCCATGACTGATTAAAATTGTAATTTATGCAGTTTGATTAATTTGTACTAATGCCCAAGTTCATTTATTACGTTAATTCCTTTACTGAAGTTTCCAACAGCTTTTTAGTTTACTTACAGATCTCCTGATGGTATAGGAATCATGCTGCTTTTCCTAGAATAACATTTAAAAGCTGAATTTTAAAAATGTAAGGTTTAAAAACATATCTGAAAGGATTTTACCACTCACGCAACATATCGATTTTCCATATGGACCAAAATAGTCACTTGAAGCCCTGTTCCCCTGCTGCCTTCCCTCGGCTCACAGACGCAGTGCTAATTGCTTGCAGCTTCAGGTTTTATTAACATGAGGTAACAATTTGAGCGTCTTGGGCTTGAGTGCTGCATTTGATAGACATGCCAGGCCTGGGATTGCCGTTGGCTCATCAGGATGCTGAATCCCTCCCCCCGCCCGAGACCAGCTCATCTGAACTTCGAGAAGCTTCTTGGAGAACCTCCTGTTGTGCTGCTCTCAGACTTGGTATCAGAGCCAGTGGTGCAACTGGTACCACAGCCAGGGCTCCTCTTGTTCAGACCCAGCGGCTTTGGGTGATGGCCCTTTTGAACCAGCTGAGGCATTTGAGTCCTTCTAGTCAAGCTGTGCTTGTAGAAGAATGTTCCAGAAAGGGTGTTTATTCCCAGGCCTACTGGCTGGGCTAGCTTCAGTGTCTGAGTGACTCTTTGCAGCTGAAGGCAGGCTGTACTTGGGCCACATCTAAAATTCATTCTGACTGGATCGACAAGACAAGGAAAACCAAAAAGAAAGGAAATGACAGGATTCTGCAATCACATCTGTAATTAGGGAGCCACAGGGCATAACTCTGGACAATAGCTGGACCTTGTCTTACTTGCACCTTGTCTGTAGTTGTAGTGGGGGTCAGGCAAGCCTGGGTCCAACCATGCCCTGCTATTAATGGCTGTGTGATAATGAAGACGTCACTTGACCTCCCGAGCCTCACTTTCCTCATCTGTGAATTGGGATGATAGTACCTTCTCCATGGGTGCGTCGTGAGGACGACATGTGAAGTGCTGCTGTTCACCAGCACCCTGTGCTCAGCTGCACATGCGGCCAACGCATGGTCGGCAGCTGTGCGACTGTTTCCACTTCCTTCTTGCCCTGCCCTATACAGGACACACGCCTTTAGGAAAACAAGGTTCATGCAAACCAGCGTTTTAGGAGCACTTACACAGGTGTGTGCCAGGCAATGTATGTGTGTTTGATGAGGTTTCAGTGGATCTAATTTTAACACCATATTTTAAATATACTTAGGGAACTACGGAGAGGTACCCCAGAGCAGGTTGCTTTATAAAGACAATAATAATTTTCTGAATTATTTTAATTTAGGCTTTTTATATATCATATTTTTGCAAAATTAGACTCCCCAGCCCCCACCCCATGGCTCCCTAGAGGCACAATAACAATGAGCAGACAGTGCTTGCCTCCTGGAGATAGTCACTCCTTCCGGTGTTTCTCCTGAAGGCTAGCTCATTTAATGCAGCTGTCAGGGGCTGGCTCCTCCTTCCTTGTGATGAGGAGAACCAGGCTCATGTCCTAGGCTGGCCAAGACTTGAACTAGAATGTTGAAGCTGAAGAGTCAAGATGGGTCTGCGTCGGAGGACTAGCAGAGGGAAAGAGACTATCCTCCCGGGAGGAGCCTGAGGCCACCTTGGAGTGAAGGTAGCCCTCGCCTTGCTCCAGAGATCATATTCCGAGTAAGCCACATGAAGCGTTAGCCTGTCCCCGGCACATCGTGAGTGATGCCTGTTAGCCATCAGTGTTACCGCCGCTGTCATCATGACAGTGCTTGTTGCAAGACTCCGGGATTTGGCTGGGGTTGTCTTTCCAAAAAGGTCTTCTGTCTTCCAGAATCAAGGGGTGGATTTTGGAACCAGTAGTTGCCCAGCCAGTGGAGGAGCAATTCGGCAACCTGGGGTTGATCCCACAAGTCATCTCAGACCCTCCCAGTCCGCCTTACTCTCCCTAAATAGCCAGGCCTAGGTGAGCTCTGGCTGGGTCCTTGTGATGAACCTGAATTGCTGCTGTCTGCTGAGCCCCTCGTTGTGTATTCATCCAATGGGCTGACGGAAATGGGATGCAGTCAGACTGCTAAGTCCACACTGTCCTGCATTCAGGCCTCAGAAATCTGATTCTGAGAATTACATCTTGCATTGCAATCTAGATTTCCAGAGGAATGTTTCAGACAGAAAAACCCAGACCCAAGTCTGGGTAATTTAAAGCCGAGGTGAAACGGGGCAGAAAGAGCCCAGAATGACCAGGTCTGAATCTTGGCTGGGGAGAGAGATGTGGAAGATTCAAGGTGCCAGACAGCTGGCCTCCCTCCAAGTGTTTACCACCCTGGTAGCATGGGGCTGTGGGCAGCCGTGTGCTCAGGCCCCCACCCCCGCTCCGCCCCTGCCTTTCTCCCCCCCATCCTCCTATTTTCTATAGGCTGAAGAAACTCAGGAACATATGGACCCAGAGGGAGGGTGAGGAGGCAAATGAGATGGAGGAGTGAGGCCCCGCCCTGGCTGAGGACACCAGGAAATGTGAGCTCCGCCCCGGACTTTGAGCTGCAGCCCTCACCTGCCTCTGCCTGGGTGTGGCCCTTCTTCCCTGGAAGCCTTGTTCCTTGGGAGAGAGGACAGCATAGCGCCTGGGGTTGTATCTCCAGGAAAGAGGAAGACTGTGGCAGCTATTGATGCGCGCAGAGCCCACGAGAACAAGGGCCACTGGTTCCTCCCGGCCTCACGCCCCAGCCCAGCCCTCTGCCCGCACTGCTGGGATGCCACCGACCCAGCCAGGGGCCTCCTAGGAGACCTGAGGCCTGCAGCTGGTGGTCCCTTTCGTCGGCACGTCTCTGAGCTCCCCTCCCAGAGAAGACAGCCTGTGCCGCTGGGACCCTCTGCAGCTCCACACTGCTGTGCGTGCTACTCGCGCAATGACTGTTGTTCAGTCTGGGGTTGCTTTCTCTTCCTCCTAGAGCATGACACCACGTGGAGTCCTGAGTCCTGAGCCCTGAGCCCAGTCTGGCCTCTGGGACAGAAGAGTTTGTGCTTTTATAAACCCAGAATACTGCAGGCGTTGTGCAGGGGAATGTCTCCCCAGCTTGTCCCCTCCCCCAACAACCATGGCTCACCCTAGAGGTGTTACCTTAAGGGGAAAGGAGGGTGTTTTGGGACTGTCAGTGCTCCACCTTCTGTTGCCAGCAGCCAAGTGGGCCTGCTCTGGGGGGCTCCAGAAGCCAAGAGGGTGGCGAGCAGCAGTGGACACTGACTGTGTGTGGGGGAGGCTGGCACCACCCTGCACACACCTGCAGAGCCCAACCTCCCTCCCGTGTACGTGGACTCAGCCCGGGCAACCTCTGCGGGGCTCCCAGGTGCTGGCCGACCCCCGTGGCCTGACTGTGCTCAGCTGCCCGGGGCCATACCTAAGACCTCTTTCTGGGGGTCCTCTTGGACCTCTTCCAGGGGCAGCAAAGGAGGGCCTTTCATCCAGGGATCCCACGCTCACCAAAATCTTCAAATTTGGATTTTTAAAATTTTATCTCCAAAGATATGCTAATGGGACTAAAAGAAGGAAATGATCATCTGCTTTAAACTTCTGCCAGACTTTGGTAGCACACCCATGAATTTTAAAAATACATCCTTATTATATTGTGAATAGGATGATTACATTGCCTTGTGTATCTTTTAGATTGTGCACGTTACAAGCCTTAATTTATTAAATGTAAATATCTAAAATACATCACAATTTTTGAAACCCTGTTTGGACATTTCTTTGTTTTAACGTAACTGAAGCCTCAGAGAATGGAAGCATCCAGGCCTCTCTTGACCTCTGAGTGGCCCGTTGGCCACTCTCCTCTTGGTAGACTGTGGGAAAAACTGTTCCCTTTCCACGTTGTCATTTCAACCTCAGAAAATCTAAGGTGCTACTCCCTGTTTCAGTACAACAGCCCATCTAGAATGGAAGAGGACTTCTGGGTCTAGGCATGCGCAGCTCAGCCCTGCCTCACTCCATTTCAGCACCGTTTTCTCCCCACAGGAAGGCTGCCTTGCTGACTGACTGACTGACTGACTGACTGACTGACGGTCACTGCAGCCTGTCCAGCTCTGGGGGAAATGGCTGGCCTATATTCTTGAGGACTTTACCCTGAGACAAAGGGGCTCAACCATGGCTGCCCATTGGAATCAAGAGGGGAGTTTTCAAATGCTGGTGCCTGGGTCCCACCCTTAGAGATTCTGATTTGCTTGACACGGTGTCATCTGGGCATTGGGAGTCTTAAAAGCTCCCCAAGTGATTTTAATATGTGGCATCAAGTTCCAGAAACAAAGCCCTAAGACAGTGGTTCCCAAATGTTAGCATGCATCAGGATAATGTGGGGGGCTAGTTAAAAATCAGATTGCTGGGCCCCATCCCCACAGTTTCTGAATCACAGATTCTGGATGGTGCCTGATAATCTGGATGGTGCATTTCTAACAAATTCCTAGGTGACGTGATGCTGCTGGTCCGGGGACCACGTTTTGAGAACCACTGTTCCTAAAAGAAGGCAAGCTAGGGCGACGGGCTGGGGAGGGAAATGTGAGTGAATGCACAAAGGTCCAGCTATCTCTTATTCTCAAACTCTACGGTTGGATTCAGAGGCAGGGACACCCCTCAGTTCCAGGGTATGGGTCACCACAGCTGCCCCTGTGCACAAAACCCAGGTAGGGTTGCGCTGAGTCCAGCAGCCGGAGCCCCACTGGCTGGGTACAGCATGGGTCTGAAACAGAGTCTGGGGGTCTAGACCAGCTCTGTCCAGTGAGAAGACAATGGGAGTCGAAAATGTGTCACATGTATAATTTCACATCTTTTATTAAAAAAACTAGAAAGAAACAGATTAACTTTAACAATATATGTATTTAACCTAATTGTCATTTCATGTCATTAACGTAAAAAATTATTGATGAGGTATTTTACATCTTTTGCTCGTGCTCAGTCTTTGGAATCAGGTGTGTGTTCTACACTTAGAGCACGTCTCAGTTCAGACCAGCCACCTCTCCATGGCCACATGTGGACAGCGCAGGTCTGGATACACCACGTCCAGGGGCCACCTGCCTCTGAGGAGGGGCTGATGCACAACGGTCCCCGCTTCTCTCAGCAGCAGGCAACCCCTCTGTCCTGCCCTCCTCAAGCCCCTGGAATCTGTTCTTAGCGTCAGAGCATCTTTCCTCTGTTCTTCACCATCAGCGCTTCTGGAGAGCACAAAAGGTCAAATGGGCCAAATTAGGTCTGCGGGGCTTGTTTCCTCAAGTCTGTGCAGCGGAGGTCAGGTCCTGGGAGGTTTTCACAGCCAGCCCCTCCCCCTCCCTGCCTTTATCATCTACAGAGAGGAGCAGAGCCCCTGGGTGTTGGTGGGAGAGGATGAGGCTTTTGTGGGAGAGAAGTGGGTGTCTGAGGTGGACTGAGGAAGTGAACTGAACAGTGATGGAGAGTTCTTTCAAATGCTGCAAGCAGGTGTGAACTGAAATTTCTAGCACTGACGCTGGCCCAGAAGCCCAGAGAGCGCTGCGGGTTTCTGCAGCACTGGGTCAACAGTCATGCTCTCCCTGCGACATGCTGCCCTCTCTCCAGTTCAAGTCATTCAACGTGCAAGTATTGAGTGCCTACTGCATGTGCAAGGATACTGGTGAGGTCATAGATTGTGGTTATTGGGATCATGTGTTTTGAAATCAGTAAGGCCTGAGTTCACATCCCCACTTTTGCAGTATGATCTCAGGCAAGCTATTCAATCTCTAAGCTGTAGTTTCTTCATTTGCAAAATGGGGATAATAACACCTATACCATAGAGATCTCATGAAGATAAAGTGAGGTGATAAATGCCATTTCTCAGCTCACTGCCTGGCACACAGGCACTCGAGGTGGTAGTGGCTGGGACTAGGGAAGGGGAGCGAGGTGCCTGGGGCAAAATTTAAGGAGGCACTTGCTCTGAGGGTCCTTCAAGTTGCCCTTTGTGGAGCTCTCGCCACCATCACCATGGTTGCTAGCATATTGTGACGCTGTAGAAGGCACCATGGGAATTACTGAGCTGCGTAAGGCATTGCCTTCCTCTCAAGGAGCATAGGGCCTGTGAGGGGAGAGAGGAGGTGTACACAAACAGATCTGAGATGCGCCAGATGTGATGGTTGCCTGAGAGAGGAAGGAGAAACCCTTCCACCCAAGGGCTTCAGAGACCATGTCCTTGAAGAATGGACGAGATATCTGCAGGCAGAGAGTGAGGGGAAGGACAGGCTAATCGAGCGCATGGCTCGATCAAAGCCGCAGAGGTGAAGAGCTGTGCTCAGGGAATATCTAGTGGTGGTTGCACTGACGCGTGGAGACAGCTAAACGGGAATGATAAGGGGCCGGTGGCAACCCGTTTGTACAGGGCTTTAAATGCCAGGCTAAGGAGTTTGGACCGTACTGATGAAAAATGGAAAGCCGTCGACAGTGTTCCAGGAAGGAGTGACAAGAGTGATGATGAATACCTTTTCCTTTTGGAACAGAAGGGTTGTGAGTGTCAGAATTTATTGACATTGCCCTGTCAAAATTGAACGCACACCTTCATGCCTTGAGACACGTGTCACCTGTAAGTCATGTCATCCATTACAACCCCTTCCAATCCCACTGCCCGGAGTAACGCCTGTTACCAGTGTGGTATGTTTCCGTCCAGGCCTTCCTCTGTGCACAGTGCAGAGAGGTTAAAAAATTCTAACCAAAATTGGATCATGTTATACTCACTGTTCTGCCATTTCCTTTTTTTATGGTAGAAAACATACATAACATAAAATTTACCATTTTAACCATTTTTAAGTGTGCAGTTCAGTGGCATGAAGCACATTCACATTGTTGTGTAGCCATCACCAACATCCATTTCCAGAACTCTTTTCATCTTCCAAAACGGAAATGCCACCTCCATTAAATACAACTCCCCATTCTCCCCTGCCCTCAGCCTCCAGCAACCACCACTCTACTTTCTATTTTTATGAATTTGACTCCTCTAGGTACCTCATATAAATGGAATCATACAGTATTTGTCCTTTTGTGTCTGGCTTATTTCACTTAGCATAATGTCTTCAAGGTTCATCTATGTTACAGAATGTGTCAGAATTTTCTTCCTTTAAAGGCTGAATAATATCCCATTGTATGTATATACCACATTTAATTTATCCATTCATCCATTGATGGACACTTGGCTTGCTTCCACCCTTTGGCTATTGTCTGCTATGTACTCTTTTTTTTTTTTTTTTTGAGGAAGATTAGCCCTGAGCTAACGTCTGCCGCCAATCCTCCTCTTTTTGCTGAGGAAGACTGGCCCTGAGCTAACATCCATGCCCATCTTCCTCTACTTTATATGTGGGACGCCTGCCACAGCATGGCTTGCCAAGCAGTGCCATGTCCACACCCGGGGTCGGAACCGGTGAACCCTGGGCTGCTGAAGCAGAACATGCCCACTTAACCGCTGCGCCACTGGGCCGGCCCCAATCTTCTCTTAAATAATACATTGTGGACATTTTTCCATGTGAGTTGCTATAGAGCCATCTCATTCTTCTTAATGACTGACTAATATTCCATTGTATGGAAGTGACTAGTCTAGAATCACACAACCAGCAGGCGGTATAGTGGGAATTTAAATCTGGTTCTTTCTGGCTCCGAAGACTGAACGCTTTTCACCACTCCAGGAGATATGAGGGATGTGTACGTTTTGAGGTACCACATGGCCAGTGTGATGTTAGGCAAGTATAGAATAATGACACAGTTGATTGGATTCTGAGAGGATTCTGATAAATGACTCGACGAGAGTGGCTGGAGGCCAGGTCTAGCCCTGATTTAAGAGTCCCTGCTCTGTGTCCTCCCATGACACCTTTATCACCAGTTCTCGGTGAATGCTGATGCAGGTGTCTCTCAGAGCAGCTGTGGAATAAATGAATAGTAGCATCTTTAGGTGAGAGGGTGTGGCTGCTGGCTAAGCAATGTGGTGACATGCTCCACACTTTCCCAGCCCAATTTTGTGGACCCATAGTTACTCTGTTGGTGCTGAAAACTCATTTTCCCAAGTGCGTTATTTTTATTGTTCATTTCTCCTGTACACATGTATTCTTCCGGCAGCCCGCCTGGCTTTATTAAAAGATATTTATGTTTTCTGATCACTTCTACTTCCTTCCAGAATGGAAAATCAATCTGAGCCTCATTAAGAGGATACTCCCTGAAGAAGATTGCTGGTGACGGTGGATTTGTCACCCAGCTTACTTTCTTTTACTGAGCAATTGGAATTTCTTCCATGAAGGATGAGTCCCAGTGCTATTTCACTGTCTGAATTCAGGCAGGCCTTTTCCTGACTTGCCAAGTTTTCATTCCATTGTCTCACTGTCACTGGCTGGTCTGATTGCTACACTGATTAATTTCTTTCAAATCCCTTCATTTTGATCTAATAAAATTGGCTTGTTTAATTTGTGTCAGGAAATTCTGAGAATGTTTCCTTTAGACTCTGATGAGGGGCCTTTTTTGTACTGTCCTGTCAGAGACGTCCCTTGGGGAGGGGGTTGTCTTCCCTGCAGTCTCCTGAATTCCACAGAGCAAATGCCGAAACGAGGGCGAGGTTCTCCTGGCTGCCAGGTCTGGATGCTCTTGCAACACGCAGTTCTGCCTGTTAATGGGCAGTTCTGCCTGTTGATGCCCTCTCATCACAGCCACATTGGACTGCTGTCTTCCCACCTCTAGAGGTTCTTTGAGCTGGTGCTAAGCACTAAAACTTCACTGGGCAGGGTGGAGCCTGCTCACCATCCATCTCTGCCATCCGGGGCCAGGATGGAGGCACGGCCTCTTCACCGGCCCCGGTTGCACACTGCTTGACTCCTAAATACCTTCTTCCTTTCTGTTGGCTGTGATCCCCTCAGGAGAGGTTGGAGTAAAAGTCCCAAAGTTGAATGTTTTCTGTTCTGTCACAAAGAGAAATGGATGAGCAGACACAAGTGGCCTTAAAGGGCCGAAGGGAATCAGCTAAAAGCCAACGCATCCCGGATGCAGGACTGACCCGTGGCACCCTTTTGGGGTGTAGTTACTCACTGGCTGGAATTACCATTCTAATTAGCTACTTTCCCAATCAGCAACACCAGGGAGCAGGGAGCTTGTTTAGTTAACATGATAGACCACTATATCCAACTAATTTCTGCTTGCATGTCTCCCCTAAGGTAGCTTTCATAAAAATGTATAAACATGCTCTTAGAATCTTACTCAAATCCCCTTACAGCCCCCTGTGACTGCCTGCCCCATGCCCGGCTGTCCAGGCAGCGGGGTCCTTCGGTGGGAGCGTTCTCATACATCTCCATCAGGCGAGGCAAGAGCGTCGCCCACGGAGCAGCCTCCCTGCGCGGCAGGCCCGGGGAGCTGCTGTGCAAGCTGCAGCGTTTGGCTGATTCATTTGTCTTCATTAACGTTGCTTATAGCTGAGGCCTTTGTCACATATATGATTATGTGAGATTCGATTCTCCCGGCTGTGTAAACACAGCTCCAGCACGAGGTTCCAGGCAGCCAGCAGCAGGAAGAGAAGCATCTCTGCTCTTAGGGGGTGGCATATGCTTGCAGGCCCTGGGGACAGGGGCTGCGTGGGGGCACCGGGTCTTGAATGTCGGGACCTGGTGCTTGGAGTGATAAGGCTTAGGATGTTGCTGCCTTGGTCCTTGGCCCCAGGGCCTGCCTCTGCCCACCAGTCACCTCACTGAGGATGTCCTCATCCCTTCCCCCTTCCCCTCAGCTCCATGTTGACCAAGTCTGCTCAACCTTATCCCCTTAATATGTCTTAACTTGATCCTTCTTCTCTCCTCATCCAGAGTCCTCTCCTCATCTAAGGCCACCATCATCTCCTAGCTGGATTCCTGTGACAGCCTCTTAACAGTATTCCCTCCCTCTCGTTTTGTCCCCCTCTAACCCAATCTGCACCCTGCTGACGTCTCTGTCTTTCTGAAATGCGTATCACTTGGGCCACTCTCCTTCTCTGGTAAAAGGCCACACTGCTTCAGACGGTCCACAAGGCCCTTCAGCTAGGTCCCTAGGACCCTTCCAGGCTCAGCCTCATCAGTATGCTCATCCCCTCACCCCCACCCCCACCTTTCTCCCTCTTGTCAGTTTATACTTTGTCACAGGGTTCCAGAACAATTCTACTTTGTGCCTAATATCTTAGGGCTTTTAGGTAAAGCAATTTTTTAGTTTTTAACTCACTTACTTTGCTATTTCTCAGATTAAGACAGGATAATATAGGGAGCTGGACCAAGTAAAATGTCCAAATCACTTCTTTACTAAGCCTCATTTTCTCCAGGGACCAAAGTTTCCTTTCTGAGCTGCCCTACTTAGGCCACTTTATTTTCAAGAAAGAGAACAATCAAGTTACGAGAGGAATAAAGGGGGAATTTATTAAAGGATATGCATGAGGGAAGCCAGAGAAATCTGGCTTCAGGAAGGGCAGTAACAAGACAGTTTTAGGGCCCAGCCAGTCTCTCTCTGTCTCTGACTGCGTGTGTCTCTGTCTCTGACTCTATCTCCATCTCTTTCTCTTACGATCTCTCTCATCAGCTTTGCCTGTCTCTGTTCTCCTTACTTTCTCTTGACCAGCTTCCTCTGCTTACTTATCTTATACACAACCCAAAATGGCAGCCACGTGCCAGGGTCTACATGGGCTTCCTACTTAGCACCTGCCGCCCACTGCAACTTCCTATTGTCCAAGAGAGAACGGAATGGTCCTGAGTCATCTCTCTGAGACAGGCTATAGCAGTCCTGGTGCTGGCAAGCCTGGGGATTGGTCGTCCTTGGCTCAGAACTCTTTCTCACATTCTTCCCCAGAGCTTTGACTCAAGAGGGGAGGTTATAAGGATGTCCTGCCTTCTCTGTCGGGGGCTGGGCGTGGAGGCAGCTTATCAGTGGGAGGCTGCATTAGTCTGTCAAATTAACTGTGTTAGTAACAAAGTACCATAACAAAGCAACAAAGAAGGCTGTTTTAGTATCAAAGTACCACAAAATGGATGGCTTGAACAACAGAAATTTATTGTCTTATAGATCTGGAGGCTGAAAGTCTGAAATCAAGGTGTTGGTAGGGTTAGTTCCTTCTGAGGGCTGTGAGGGAAGGGTCTGTTCCATTCTCCTAGCTTCTGGTGGCCTTGAGCATTCCTTGGCTTGTAGACGGCATTCTCCCTGTGTCTTCGCATCACCTTCCTTCTGTAGTTGTCTGTCTCTGGGTCTAAGTTTTCCCTTTTTACAAGGACACTAGTCATATTTAATTAGGACCCACACTAATGACCTCATCTTGATCATCTACAAAGACCTGATTTCCGATAATGGTCACATTCACGGGTACTGGGGATTGAAACTTCAATGTCTTTTGGGGGGACACAATTCAACCCATAACAGAGGCTGAGGGCAGGGCCAATAGACCAGGGCCATTATTGTTCCTCTCCTTGGCCTCCTCAGGAGCTCCCTGGTGAGTCCACTTTGCTGGGCCTCCAGACACAACCAGTAGAATAGAGAGACGTTAGGTTCAAAGCGAAGCCCCCCACCCCAGACAGAAAGAACTTCATGAATTCCAAGTAAACATATTCTACCGGTAAACAGTGCCACACTGCACCCTTGCCAGGAATATAGCCTTTTGATTTTGTCATGACAGACCTATTGGGAAAGATTATTTATAACATGGATAGGTCCATAGTTCTGACAGCAACTGTTAACGTGAGCAATACAAATTATAATAGTAATGATAATACTGCATATCACATATGCAGTGCATTAGAATTGTCAAAGCGTTTTCACATTATTTTGTTTGATCCTCACAACAACTATGTGAAGCAGGAAAAGCAAATTTTGTTTTATTATTTTTTATTGAGGAATAATTGACATATAACGTTATACTAGTTTCAGGTGTACAACGTAATGATTTGATATTTGCGTATATTGCAAAATGATTAGCACAATAAGTGTAGTTAACATCTGACACCACGCTTAGTTACAAATTTTTTTTCTTATGATGAGAACTTCTAAGCTGTACTCTCTTAGCAACTTTCAAATATTCAATACGGTATTGTTAACTCTAGTCACCATGTTGCACCTTACATCCCCATGACTTGCTTATTTTATAAGTGGAAGTTTGTACCTTTTGACCTCCTTTACTCATTTTGCTCACTCCCCACCTCCTGCCTCTGGCAACAACCACCAATCTGTTCTTTGTATCTATGAGCCTTTTCTTCGTTTTTTAGATTCCATACACAAGTGAGATCATATGGTATTTATCTTTTTCTGTCTGATGGCTTTCAGTTAGCATAATACCCTCCAGGGCCAAGTATGTTGTTGCAATTGGCAAGATTTCATTCTTTTTTATCACTGAATAATATTCCAATATATATCTCATATTTTATCCATTCATCCATTGATGGACACAAGTTATTTTCACATCTTAGCTATTGTAAATAATGCTGCAATGAACATGGGAGTGCATATATCTTCTCAAGTTAGTGTTTTTGTTTTCTTCGGATAAATACCCAGAAGTTAAATTGCTGGATCTTATGGTAGTTCTATTTTTAAATTTTTGAGAAACCCCCATACTGTTTTCCATAGTGGCTGCACCAATTTACATTCCCACCAGCAGTGCATAAGGGTTCCATTTTCTCCACATCCTCGCCAACACTTGTTATTTCTAGTCTTTTTGATGATAGCAATTCTAGCAGGTATGAGGTGATATCTCATTGTGGTTTTAATTTGCATTTCCTTGGCGATTCATGATGTTGAGCATCTTTTCACGTGCCTGTGCATATTTTTGTCACATTTTCTCTTTGTACCTCAGTTTCCTTGTCTGTGAAATGAAGATAGCAATAGCTGCTCAAAGGAGTGTTGCATGGCTTATACGCATTAATAACTTTAAAACTCTGGTACCCCATAAGCAGGTTGTGATGGATGCTCTCTTCATTACTGTCATTGATATTATAGAGGGAGAAAGGAGATGCAGAGGTTAAGGGTCTCAGCCAAGACTCTCAAGCCCACTACAGAGCCAGGGCTGACCCTCACGGCTCAGGGGCAAGAGGATCACATGGGCATCTCTGTGAACCCAGAAAGGAGATGCCTCTCCATTCCTGCCTCCTCTTCCCATCATACCCTACAATTACTTTGCTAGAGGCTCATATGATGCTGTTTCTTTAAACTGTGTTTTCATTTATTTTATACCCTGTCAAAGCTATTTTGTTGTTACCAAAATTAGGAAAGTATAAAGAAAATGCATTTTAGGATAAAATAACATGTAACTCTTTAGTTATGCCTATAAAATCCGAAAGGCATGCAGTGTAGTCCTTTACCAGAAAGGGAAAGGGAAAAGGAAAATCATACACCTGTATGTGAGTGCACGAACACACACACTCATTATTAGAAGACGTATGAGATCTGGAAGATGAGACAAATGTTTCTTTCCTTTCCCCATCAAGCCTCCTTTCAGGCCACATGCTGAGCCCTTCCCTCTCATTTCCCTCCCACATCTCCTACCCTCCACCCATTGGAGACGTGTTCTCTCCCTCATTCCCCTCCCTGCAGCTTCTTGGCTCCGTTCTAGGATGTCTTAGGCTGGGATCCTCAGAGGCTGCTGCTGAAATGAGGATCATGTGAAAGCGATTTATTAAGAAGCATTCCCAGGAAAAACTGGTGGGCGAGTGGGACAGTGAGATCAGGAAGGGAGGTAGAGGGGGGTGTCAAGCAAAGTCCCACACAGTTGCTCTTGGAAACAGAGGAGGTCTTCCTTCAGAGCTGTCTACATCAAGGAGGGATGGACAAGGAGCCAGAGTAGTTTACACCCCAGCAATCAACAGTCACTGGTTGTTAAGGCTTATCCCTACCTTCCTCCACAGTTCAGGACTTCCCGATCACTTCCAGCTGTCTGTGTGCAGCCCTGAGGGTGGGCCTTCGTGAGAGAAGCAGGTGCTGGCTGTTGGGAATGAAGGCACAGCTGAAGCTGGTGTGTGTGAAGGCGGTGGAGAGATATGAGGGCCAGGGGCCTGTTCCATCGAGTGCATGATGGATCCCGGAGCTTCTGGTTCCTGACCCATCCTGTAAGGGGGTGTGTGAAGTCCCTCCCGAGTGGGGCTGAGGGGGACTTTCCATCCTTCAGAGCAGAGAATCTGCAAAACAAACACACTTTTCCCTTGCTCACGGGCACTGTCTCTTTGGGCAAAACTTTGATGTTTTATGCTACACAGAATATGTTTTTTAATTTATTTTTCTAAACCCCATGGGCCCAGGGTGTCTGTTCTCATTGCTCTCCTTCCCTGATTCAGTGTCAGGTGCTCCCTGTATCCTAAGATTCCCACCCCACATCTTTATTTTTTTATTTCCTTTGTCTTCCTTTCTCTGGCCAAAATTGGCCTTGATTGCTTTATTTCCTTCTCCTTTTTTCTCCTTTGAAGGCTATGGGTTTAATAGCAAGGGAGAGATGATGAGAAAGGTGGGTTGAACACTCAGTCTGTGTCCTTTTGGGGGCCAGAATTTCATTTGAGGTGAGCTAACCCAATGAAGGGAACAGGAGCATACAGAAAGAGCATGCTGCTTGGGCTCTGCATGTCAGAAGGTGAGTTCAGAAAAGACATATTCTTCCTAATGAGGGAAGACGGCTTTCTGGCCTCCAGGTGGAGGGGGAGCGATTGGCAAGGAGGCTGCCGGCAGCTGGCACCTGTGGCAGGGAAGTGGGCCACTTACCTTCAGTGCCTCTTGGCAGAAACGCAAGGAACCTCCTAATGGAGACTGATGAAGCCGGAACTTGGAGAGATAATGAACTGAAACAAGATTCCTCTCGGAATTGAAAGTCAGGGCTGGGGATAATGAATGCAGTTGTCTCTCTTGAGCCTAGAAGTTCCACTCTGCATGGAACTTTGTGAAATGAGGCCTTCCTTGTAGAACAACAGATTGTGAAAAGAGGAATCTGTGTTTAAATTGCTGTTAAACTGAGCTGAGCAAAGTCAAGCAATCGCCTTCCAACTCAGCAGATTAATTCTGCAAGCTAGGTGCTCCGCGATCTCTAAGAGGCTTGAAGCCTTTGCAAGTCTTCTGGCAACCTCTGAAAGGACACAGGTGCAAAATTCCTTCTGCTGTGTAGGAGCTTAAGCATCTCAACGGCAACCTGCTACTATTGCCCAAGGCTTTTTCTGAATGGAGGGACATTTTCAGGTCAGAAGCTTGTGATATTATGTAGTGAACTAAAGAAGACAGAACCCTTGGGTGCAAGCACCTCGGAAATCTAGAGAGATGTTTTCCTGGGCTGGGGAGTATCAAGAAAATATCCTCGACTTAGGAGCACATTGAAAGCAGGAATTGAGGAGCCGGCCTGGTGGCATAGTGGTTAAGTTCATGTGCTCTATTTCAGGGGCCCAGGGTTTGCTGGTTTGGATCCCGGGCACAGACCTATGCACTGCTTGTCAAGCCATGCTGTGGCAGGTGCCCCACATATAAAATAGAAGAAGATGGGCACAGGCGTTAGCTCAGGGCCAGTCTTCCACAGTAAAAAGAAGAGGATTGGTGGCGGGTGTTAGCTCAGGGTTAGTCTTCCTCACACACGGAAGCAGGAACTGAAGGAATGTGTATCTTATGACGGTGTCTGATACACGTCTGCTGATTCTGAATTCTCAATATAACTCCAACATCACTAGCATTTCTACTGTGCTGAATGGAAAAAGTGAGGTCTGGATTGGAGAGATTTGCTCTTGAGGTAGGATATTTTATTGATTTTTTAAAAATTGATACTTATCTGTATTGTATTTAACATTTGCATTGTCATTCACTAAATTTTTGTGTGTGTGTGTGTGTGTGTGTGTGAGCCAACATCTGTGCCAATCTTCCTCTATTTTGTATGTGGGATGCCACCACAGCGTGGCTGATGAGCGGTGTGTAGGTCCACACCTGGAATCCAAACCCACAAAACTCGGGCCACTGAAGCAGAGCCTGAACCTAACCACTATGCTACTGGGCTGGCCCCATGTCATTCACTAAATTTTTAATGACTACCAACAGTATGCACAGTCTGCACTTCAGAAAACTTGTCTAAGTTGAATTTTTATAAATCAGTTATGATTTAACACCATACATCTATAAATCACTTCCACAGTTTACAAAGCATTTTAGTATATATGGTATCAATTTTCACATCTTTGTGAGGAAGTGTCATCATCCCCATTTTCCAGACAAGGGAACTAAGAGTCGAAGGGATCAAAGGACATGCTCAGCCTTTTGCTGCTTCCTGGGTTGCGTTCAGAAGTCCGTTCTCCTGACTGCGAATCTTATCTCTTTTTTATTTGGTACTCATTAATTAAGCCAATCCCCTCAAAGAATAAATGCTCATTCTATCAGGTTAATTTTTCTGTTTTGTGTGTATAGTGTCAACAAATATTTATTTTTACTTACCAGGTTATTGTAAGGTGGGGTATACCTATAGTGGGTCAACAGTGAATGAGTGTCAACTAAGACTGAAATAAGGATTATTACCCTCATGTTGTGGATAAGGAAATGAAAGAAAAATGAGGTTAAGTGAACCTCCTAAAGTCTTGGTGAAATGGTGGTGTCACTGCTGAGTATTTGAAGCCTCCTGATTAGCCCATAAAACACTCCTAATATTTTCATTCCTTGCTTTGATAGCCTGCTATTTGCATTACCTATAAGAACTCTTCCAGTAGAGGCATAATATGTGAGTTTACACAAGACCCAAGGGCAGATCCATATGTCTGTGCTTTGAAGTTTACAGAATTTGGCAGCACAATTTTAAGGAAAAGAATACAAAGTTAGTGAAGGACTCTGAAGATTAAGCTTTATTAGCTTCATGGTAAATCTACCTCTGCAACAGCTGGCAGGAGTGCTCCAGTAGCTCTCTCCCAGACTCTCACCACACTCCACATCCCAGAGTTACACTATCCCAATGGGCAAGAATGAATGGATTTTTGTCTCCCTTCATCTCTGAAGATACATCCTGGGTGGAGGGGGTCGGGGGTGAAGCCCCAACTGGGGACACAGATATTGAGAGCAGCTGGCCACCTGAAATGCACTTCAACTCTCTTAGACCAGGTAAATTACTTTCTAGGGAACCAAAATAATTTAAAGATGTAATTGAAAAGCAGCTTTTAACAATCTTTGAACAATTACCAAGGGATGAATATCCATAGATCAGAGAGGGAAATTGTTACCCCCCCAATTTCAGAGGTGGATTCTGGAAACTACAGACTGGTAGTTCCTTAACGTTAGCCACTAGCAGATTTCTAGAATGGGTCATCTAACAAATAGTTCGTCAAAATGTAGAAAGGGGAGACATGATTACTAGGTTCTAACATGGATTCACTAAAAAGAAATCATCACAAATTAAGTTTATTTCCCTGTTTTAAATTGAAATATTAAACCCAAAGATCAAGGGAATACATTTGGGTTTTAGAAGGCTATTTGACAGGATCTTTCATGATGTCTTTTTAGGCAAGTTGGAGAAATGTGGGATTGAACTATGGAATAGTTAAATAGTTTGGTTTGGTTGACTGATAGAGTGAGATGAATTAGTGCTGAAGTGGAAAGTTAGAATTGCCCACTTCTTTGAAGCTCCTGTCAGGGAAAATGGACATACAAAGATGAATAAGACAGGGCTCCTGCCTTCAAGAATTCAGCTGAGAAAGGATATGTAAACAACCAGCTATGATCATTAGGGAGAGGGCTGTACCAGGGATGTGGAAGGAAAATGGCGTGACTGAAGTAGAACTGCTGGGGTGAGGGGTAGGAGACCTTTATGACCATTAGTGATGTCCAACTGTTACATAGACAGTCTTATAAAATAGTGAGGATTTCAACCAGAGACCAGATGACAGTCGGGGAAGGACACTGACCCAAATAACTTTGAGGTTCTCTTCAAATGCTAGGTCCTGAGTTTGCTCATGGTTAAATCACAACAGCTGGTCTCAGGCCAGCCAAGCCTGCCCAGGGCTCTGAGCATGCACCTGCACAGCCAGGCTCCGGGAGGAGCAGGACTGAACTGCTGAGGTGGATCCCAGAGTCAGCTTGGAATCCACAACCGCACTAGGAGCGAAGGAAGGGGAATGAGGGCTTGTTAGCGTGTTCAGATTATTGGGATCCTCGTGAAAGAGAATGTATTTGGCTATTTAAAACCTTACAAACTAAAGGGTCCAGGAATTAAGGGAAGCTTGTGGTCCAGCGAATGAAAGCCAGCAGTATGAGTGGGAGACCCTCCATCAGAGCGATGGTATTTGTGTGTTAAGAGTGCTGAAACCCTCCATGTTCTTCTCATTTCAAAGCTTTTTCAAGCCATTGAAATGACTGATTCTGCTTTTCTAAAGAACAATGTGGGTTATTTATCAATGTTTATAGGAAATATTTCCATAGTGCTATCTCAGGGTTTGAAACCAACCTAGCCAGCTGAGGGACATCTAAAGTCTGAAAATCCTAATAACTTCGGCCTTGTTTCCTGTGCAGAGCATGGTTTAAAATGAAATATTAAGTCACTGAGTCATTTAAGTACCTGGAAACGATTCATATCGGACTGGGAAGAATTTATTAGAAAAACACTTCTCAGTTCCACAACGTCAGAGCCCACAGCTCGCTGTGCATGATGGCCAACAGCAGAGTTCTGTTAGATTCTATCACTGGCAGTGTCCTGGCCTAAATCTAAATTCTGACAGGGAATCTCCTTTCCACCCCAAAGTCACCGTAACAAGATAGCCACGCAGCCTCAAAATTCTTTTTTATTCACGTTATCTCCCTAGGGGCTCACCATTTCTCAGATTGACACCCTTCTCTGAGGACAAAAACGGGGCATGTGGTGTGAGCAAAGCCCTTTTCACCAGGGCCGCTCCTAATTAGGCCCAGCCTCTCTCCAGTGTGCTCAGCGTCAAAGCCAGGCAAGCACAATGAACTGGCAGTGCAGGCTCTGGATAATGGCGGGGATTTAATGTGGTTGAATATCGCAGCCAGGGCCTTCCTGTTTCCAAACCAGTCAATAGAGTTGTGGGGCCTTGAGTGTGTTTCACAGGCTTTTGCCATCCCAGGGAAAACAAAGAGGAGTTTGATGCCTGTGCCCTGAATACTTAGCATGAGAAGCGGAGGTCCAGCCATGACTCTGCACGGCCATGGAAGGCTGTGGGACTTGGACAAATCAGGGGAGAGCTCAGTTTCCTAGGCAGCACCATGCCCCTGTATTCACAGCTCCACAGGATGGTCTCCGGAAGGATCTTCAGTCACGAAATATTATCTGTTCTCCTGCATTAACACACAGACATCATATTTCAGTTTCTTCAGTTTCTTCAGGAACTTGAAAATATTAGTTGAATTTAACCATCCGTTTTTGCACCCTGGCATTCCATATTTTATTTGTGAAGCCACTTGTGTTCTTTAAAATTTAATGATAAATGATATTAAATAAATAATTCAGAAGTATCATAATAAGACACCAGTGCACCCAGGCTGTGGCTCTGTCCTGAGAAATGGGTGATGTATAAGTCTTGCCTTCTTTCTATTCAAGGAACTGACCTGCCAATCTGGACATGTGAAAATCCAGTGGGGTGGGCCAGCCCTTTGGCTCTCAGGAACAGAAAGGGGATATGGATTTGACGTGGGCAGTCTCTTCATTTTATCCATGAGAGCTTGGCAGTCAGATTAGTCCCATGTTTTGGTTGGAAACGAAATGCTGTGAATGGCAATAGAGTCTATGGCACCAATGGCCTGGAGTTTCTGTGAGAGTCCAATCCATCCCTCTCTCCTCCCCCTTCCTCCCCCCCTCCATTGTAAGCAACCCTATCCCAAACATCTCAGGATGAAAATCTACAGAGATCTATCAAAAAACATGTCCTCACACTCCTACCCAGACCACGTCTAGCAAGTACACAGGACTTGTGTACACTTGGCTAAGAGTACGTAGATGGATGTATAGATCAGATTTAGACAGATAATCACACTGTCATTTAAACTATTTATGGCATAAAGGTCCTTTAGGTAAACAGAGAAAAACCAAGGTGACATTCCTAGAAATGACCAAACTACATTAAATTTCAGTTCTTTTAAAATACTCTTCTCTCATTCTCTCTAGCACCCTTAACCAGCTAACGCACTCTCTCTCTTTTTTTTTTTAAAGATTGGCACCTGAGCTGACATCTGTTACCAATCTTCTTTTTTTTCCCCTTCTTCTCCCCAAAGCCCTCCCAATACATAGTTGCGTATTTTAATTGCAGGCCCTTCTGGTTCTGCTATGTGGGACGCCGCCTCAGCATGGCTTGAGGAGCAGTGCCGTGTCCGTGCCCAGGATTCGAACTGGGGAAACCCTGGGCTGCCAAAGCGGAGCACGCGAACTTAACCACTCGGCCATGGGGCTGGACCCTCAAGGTCTTATTTTAAGAAACACCAACACGAGGAAGCCTTCCACGATCTCCCAAGACTAGGTTAGTTGCCCTCATTCTGCACCCCTATAATGTACTATTTGTTCCTATCAGAGCATCATCGTGTCAGCCTGTGCTGTAGCTGCTGTTTAACTATCTTTTCCACTGGTCTATAAGTTCCCTGAGCTCAAGGACCATGCCTTTTTCACATTTTGTTCTCCACCAGAGATGTGGCATGTAGTAGGTATTCAATAGGCATTTGTTGAATGAATGAATGACCTCACTGTAATTCAAGGTCACCCTGAACTTTGTAGAACCAACAAGTATGAATTGTGATCCTTTTATGTGCGAACCCCATATTCTGGCCTGGTTCTCTTGAGGCCATTGAAGGATACAAGCAGTGGCCCTGCTCTCAAATCCCTTCACACTAGCTAGACAAATGAGATAATCAGAAACTCATTAAGAGCCATGTTGGGCCACTGACTTCAGCTGAAATTCAGAGGAGCGAGAGATCACGGGGGCCTAAGAAGTCTTGTAAGGCAAGGAGTAAAGGAGACTGCAGCTGAGCTTGAAGGAGGGGCAGAATTTGATTAGGCAGAGAAGGTGAGGAGGGCATTGCAGGAAGGACGAATAAGAAACGGAGGTGGAGATAAGTCTGGAATGAACAGGGAGGAGCCTGGCTTAGCTGGAATGGAAAGTCCAGATTCTCCATGAGCTGTGGAAGCTGGGGCTAGATTATGGATGAATTGGGACCCCAGAGGGGTCTGGGCTCTGGACACTGAATAACAGAATATCAACGTAAAACTCGGAGCAAGGAATTTCATGATAACAAAGTTGTTCAGGAAGGAAGTCTTACGGTCATGGCAAGGAAAACCCAAAAGGGAGAGAGTAGTGCTGAGAAGGCCACGTGGTAGCCATGGCAGTTAGCCAAGAATGAGATGACACGACCTCAGTTAGGGTGATGCATGAATGAAGAGAGGAAAAGGAAAACAACATGGAGAAACAAAAAGCAGGCTGGCCTCGGCTAGAGACGCGTGAAGCTCTTGAAAGGCCTGAGAAGTCTGGTTCCTCTGAAAGTAGAGGTGGCTGCTCCCTGGGAGCCAGTGGCCAGGGACTGGGCAGCCGACGAGGAGGAGGGAGATGGCTTTGGTGGTCTTCACGCTGTCCTGACGCCCCTTGTGTAGGTTTCAGGCCCACCCTCCCTTCCCTGGGGCTGTGCTCCTGTGCGACTTCTGCTCACTCCCCAAGCACAGCCCAGGAGGGTGACCTTCTCCTTGTCTCGGGCCCATGGTTCTCTGTTCCCGGCGGGGGGGTTAGGGCAGCTGTCCTGTTGCTGCCTTGCAGAGCTTTCGGTCCCTCAGGACAAAGCACCCAGGCTGTGCTGGAGTCTTGGCTGAGGGCAGGACCGTACTGGTGGTTGCTGGGGAAGAGTTATTTTTTAAAACTGTGCCAGCCTTTGACGGCCTTCTCTAAGGCCTCAGGGTCCTGCTTTCACATTTTCCTCCAATGGCTTTTCATCGTGGTCTTAACAACCGTCAGGTGAACGTTTTACTTTAAAAGAAAATGTGCCGCTTTCCCAGCACACGCTCAGGAGGAGTGGCCTGTTCCCTTGCGCCAGCATTCTCAGCTAAGCTTCTGGTCTGGAGAATCTGGGGCCATGATTTGTCATTCTGGTGCCATTCCCGGACAGCCTGCCTGCGCCCCCAGTTCAGCTTTTCATCATCATTTCGGGGCTGTTTGCTCAGCCTTCACTATTGCTGTTGCAATTGTGTTTTGGACCTGACCTCCTGGCAAGCTGTGGGTTTGGCTGAGGACGCTGGCAGAGGCCAAGCCCAGCGGAGGAGAGCACGAGCTCCTGAGGACAGGGAGGGGGTCCAGAGCCTCCCAGACAGCTTGCTCGTGCTTTCTGAGCCTGAAGGGGATTCACTGAGCAGCCAGCTTAGACGCTCTTCTAGAGCATTCCCTGGTGACAGGGGTCTCACCATCATGGTGTGGCTCCTTGCTTCATCTCTCCTTAACTCCAAGTCCCCCCTCAGACTTTCATGCTGTTGTCACCTCCCAGCAAAACGATTGTAATTCTCTCCAAATCGTGCTTCATTTGAAATGAACCCAAAAGCAGCCCTGAGGGCAGGGCACAGCTGCCTGCCTCATTTCGGAGCCAGAGCCCAGGAGCCACAGGGTGCACTCAGCTTACTGAATTGCTGGGTGCCTTCTCTCCGCCACCCCCTTTCTTCCCCCCCCCCCCCCCCCCCCCCCCGCATCAGCCTGCAGGCCAGCAAGACAGCAAGAGATGGAGAAGAAGAAAGAACTTGGGCTTGGACATCTGGAAATCCAGGGGTCTGGAATCGTCTCTGACACTGACTCCTCCCACGTTGCCTGTTTTATGAGAACAAAACCACTAGCCTCCATCCTTCCCTGGGAGGGATGGATCCAGCGCTGCTGAGCGTGTATTATGTGTTAAGGTATTTACATACACTGTTAATCCTCGGATGGCACTTAAGAAGTAAATAGTTGCATCCTAAATTTACCGTTGCTCAGAGAGGGAGAGTAATTACCTAAGGCTGCACAGCTAGTAAGTACTGAAGCTGGAATTGAGGTCTTCCTAACTTCTCTTATTCCACACTGCCTCTGAGAAAGGATAGGTCAGCCCATACACTGACTCTTTCTGATCCATAGTCAAACATGCATATTAGAAGGATTTCATTGACATCAAAAAAATTTATTTGTTGCATCCCTTCAATGTCAGGCAAGAAGATGCTTCTAGCTTCTCAGAGGAAAAATGCCGTAGAAAACTCAGATTAGGTACACAGCAGTTCCTGCCCACTTCTCTTCAGGGCTATTTTGGTTACCTTGTGATGTGGACTGTTGGGCATGATGCTTTCAGCTGTCAGCCCCGACGAGTCAGCGCTGTTCAGTGGGAAAGCCGCCTTGGACAAGGAGAGCCTAGAGGCTGATGCCAGCTGTCTCTGTGTGTCGGAGAACTCGTCATGCGGCCTGTCCGGGTTTCACTCCCTCCACCTCAGAAGAGAACCTGGAACCCCGTGGCCCACAGAGCTGTGCTGTGGAGCCAGGGGCAGGCATCTCAGGTTCACAAAGCAGCTTCCGCCAAACAAGGCTATCCTCCAGGTAATTTTCTGTTGTCCCCTCCTAGGAAGATAGGAGAAGAGATGTTGTTCCTCTAAGTAGCTTCCCTGGAACTCAGAGAGGACCCCTTCACTTCTGAAACAAGTCCGTCCCTCCTTGTCCTCCTGTCCCCCTCCACACAGGGGCAGGTGCAGTTCACTCCATCAAATCGTGTAACATCAGGATTTCATGACATCCCGCCCGTGCTGGGCATCCCGGGGTACAGGCAGCTTGTAGCTGAGGCGAGTCTCCTGGGTGGACTCAATTATTCCCTGAGCCTGGCGCAGAATTAATGCTTCTTCACTCTCCTGCAGTTACCTCGCGGCCTCCTCTAGACTCAGGCTTTGGAGTAACTGACTTTGCCAGCTCACCTGACTTCTAGACCCTCACTGCCTTTGCTCCTTGGGTCTCTTGGAAAATGGGACATTTTCTGTCTGGGTCTCAGCTCCAGCCCCAGGGCTGCTCCTTGACTTAGGCTGAGACTGTGCTGTGTGCATCCGACAACATGTGTAGAAGGATGAGCCAGACCACGGATCTCAGCCGTCCACTGGGCCTCCTCCCAGCTCCCCTTCTCATCTTCCTTAAATGACCTCACACTCCTTCACGGCCCTATCCTTCCTACACCCTGGCTCAGCCATGACTAATGGCTTATATTATGTCTCTCAACGCCAACCACCCAGGAATGACCACAGGAAATACAGTGTTGACAAGGTTTCTAAAGTCAAGCCTCAGTTTGGTGGGAAAGAGTAGCCTAGACTTGATTGGCAGTGTCTGCCACGGGCATGGGAGGAAGAGGGCCAGCGTGCACGCCGGGATCTGCTGTCTGCACCAGAATTAAGAGCTCGTTTCCCTGGCCTCACATCAAGCGTTTTTTGGGTTTTTTAAAAATCTTTATTCAGCTCACATATTCTCCCCTTGGATGTGCAGTACCATTTTTTTCCCCCTGATAAGAGTAGCATATTTAAAAGCACACATTTCCATTTCATCACGATTGCCCTCCTCAATGCAGCGATTTTTAGAGGAAAGTACTCCTTTTGCCACTGAGTTCTGTGGAAAATCTTACAATTTCCCTCCCATCTCCTTGAGAAGTTAGAAAAAAAATGGGAACATATCTTTTTTGGAGAAAGATACTAGAAAATTATTTCCTCACTAAATAACTCTTTATTGAGTGGTTATTATGTGCCAGATACTTCTAGGCACTGGGGATACAAAAATGAAAATGACGTGGACTCTCCCTGCAAGAAGCATGCGTGTTAGCCTAGAAAAGCCACATGTTAGCAACCGGCTCCAGACGTAACACAAAGTCTGACCACTTCCTCCGGGGGAAGCCGCCATGGCGTTCTTGGAACTAGAGAGTTGTCCTCACCAACTTTCATTTTCTAAGGAGGTTAAGCTGTTGAAGGAAGAGCTAACCTCCTCCACATTCTTATCCATCAAGGATTCTCAGTTCCCAGTGTCAGAGATCTTGCCGTGCCTTTAAAATGCTCTCAGACAAAAACTGCTGAACTGAGCTAATAAATCTGACTGAAGTAGCAAGAAGCTATTTAGCAACCATCCTCAGAACCACCCTGTTCACCCCGTTCAGCCTCCTCAGAGTCCTGTGTTCAGTACTTGGCCGCCCATCCTGGCTGCTGAATCAAGCCCTGGGCTTGAGATCTTCAGGCTCTGCCCCTACTCCCAGGGCGACCTCACACCCCTGGGCTTCAGATTTGGGGCTTCACCCTAAAACAGCTCTTGATGCTTCCTCCTGTGAATTCCCACGGCTGACACCCATGCCCACCCTCAATGCTCCCTTTTCGGACCAAGCCTGATCTTCCATCACTGACCTGGCATGTCCCAGATTCCACTTCTGCTAAGAGTCATTGCACCCGAATGGGTCACCCATGTCGTTGCTGAATGGCGCTGGAGCATGGGGAGATGCCTGAATCACTTTGGCAATGTCCAGGTATTTCAGATTTGCTTTCATTGTGATTCTGGGCTGAATTTCAGTGCTCATCAACATGTTTGGCAATACAGAGACTCAGCCTTGGCCTGGAGAAGGCTGAAGCCATCTGTTCTTTTTAAGTGATAGAAAGGATGAGACTGGATTAGCTAGAACCAGGATAACACAAGGAATGCTTTCTGAAGAGCATGACCTGGGTGGAAATTTTGCTTTGTGTGCTTATGCAGAGATCCATAAAACTGTTGAATGCAGTGGTTAGGAATCTATGGTCAGAGACAAAAAGTAAGCTGGTGATGGCCAGGGGTGGAGGGTTGGAGGGAGGGGAGCGATGGCTAATGAGTACAGAGTTTTAGGGGAGGTGATGAAAATGTTCTAAAATTAGATAGTGGTGATAATTGCACAATTCTGTGAATTCACTTAAAAACCCACTGATTTATATATTTCAAAAGGATGAATTTCATGGTATGTGAAGTATATCTCAATAAAGCTGTTATTTAAAAAAAGAAATCTATGATCTACAGCAAAAAAAAAGAAAACAAACTGACCTGGTATACATTTAACAAACATCTGCTCAGCACCTACTATGCACCAAGCTCTGTCTGAGGCATGAGAGGCCTTCAGAAATGAGGCAAGGAGTTTGTAGCCCCAGTTAACCTGTAAATGCAATTGAAAGTCTGGGCGGCTGCCCCGTGGCCGAGTGAGTGGTGAAGTTCGCTCGCTCTGTTTGGGCGGCCCAGGGTTTCACCAGTTTGGATCCTGGGCAAGGTTATGGCACTACTCATTAGGCCACGCTGAGGCGGCATCCCACATGCCACAACTAGAAGGACCCACAACTAAAAATACACAACTATGTGCCTGGGGGCTTTGGGGAGAAAAAGGAAAAATAAAATCTAAAAAAAAAAAGGAAACTCCTCCTTGCCCCCATCTAGGGCTCATCTGGAATATTTGTCAGCCTAGAGCCAGGTGCAGACACCCACCCAGCCACAGTGGTCACCTTTGGACTTCCTACAAGGGAAAGGCTGCCAGCCTTGGCAACCCTGAAGCCCTTTCATCTCCAGGGAGTGTTTCTCTGATGAGCTGGCTTATCTCACTCGTTCGTTAGTAATCACGGGAACAGAACAGCTTGCAATGAATCTTTCTCTTGCCCTACGCTTGTGGGAGTCATCTAGGCCGTTCTCTGGGGCTGCGTAATCAGAGATACGGTCATGAGAGCTCTAAAACAGGACATCCTCCTGAGGGGGGAGCATTGCTGCAGGGTGGAATTGCCTGGCCGTTTCAAGCTCCTTGGTGGCCATTGCACCCAGCTTTTATCCTCACCTTGAGAGGCTAAGTCCTTGAGTGGGAGTCATGACCTGGCCACAAATGAGGCCCCCTACTCCACTTTCTCTCTGGGAGACTGTACATGCCTTGGTGGGGGCCGTGTGTTATTTATGTGAAACTGTTCTCAGCCCTGGTACCCAACCACATCCCCAACTATGACCAAAATTAGAAGAGCTTGGAAGCAATCTTCCCATCCTCCACAGGTTATATTTTCTAACTTTCAGAAATGCTCAACATCTGGCCCTCAGCCTTGCCTTCAAACCAGAGCAAAGCCAGGCCCTTAATGACCCCACTAAATACAGCACATTGTTCAACACCCAACTCTCCCTTGTGGAACAAAACCAATTGTAACCAGATGAGAATTTTCCTATGTGCCACGTGAGCTCCCAGGCGGGAGAACAAAGGGGCAGTGTTGGAAAGATGTCATCTAGCATGGAGACAGGCAGGAGTTCACATCCTGGGAGCCGACCGGCTGTAAACTGAGCCTCGATTCCTGCTCTGAGACACAATGTGTACATCCCTCAGGGAAGGGAAAGCTGTGCAGGCTCGGAAAGTCTGAGAGCAGTGAGGAGGGGCCTGTGGGAGGATGGAGGACTCAGGGCGTTTAGAAACCAGACACTTCCAATGTGGAGGCTGTCTGGGGAGTTGGGTGGGCCTCGTGATGTCTTCTGTAAAGACTTGGGCTAGGTACGGAAGCTTGCGTGGCAGAGGCGATAGAAACAAGACAGTTCATTTTTATTTTTGATGAAGTGAAACTTCAGCTTAAAAAAATTCTGTTGCAACTGGAGTCCGTCTCACAGATAAACACAGAAAAACACTGTTGACTGTTGCCATTGACCCTCAGGAATTGTGCCTTCAAAATCACAATCAGTGGCAGTTTGAAGATCATGAAAGGTCATGGACAGGTCCTGTCCAGCTGTCTCACAGGAGGAGAAAACAGACAAGTAGCAGGGGAAGAGTTTAGAATAACAAGGGAGCCCTTTAAATGGAGCTATAAAACTGGGTGGCAAACCTAGTCCAAGGGTTAAAAACAAGCTTTTCCTCCAAAGTTTCTATGGCAACTAGATAAAATCTACAGCAAGAGTGTAGTTAATGAAAAATTTCTTCTAGACCAACATGTAGCAGTAAGTAATGGAGGCTGACTTTGTGCAAGGATCCAACACAGCTTACATTTTTAGCTGCTGCTGCTTTTCCTGGCAAGAAGTTTGGTGAGACTCTATTTCCCGTGCGCCCTGATTTCTCTTTCTCATAGCCTCAAGTCTAGAAAGCTGGGGCGGAAATGCTGGGGTTGATCCAAATCCATTGGAATGGGGAGAAATCTTTTCCCTCCCGCTCTCCCCGGCCCCACCAACAGTTTGCATTCGTGTGACGTGCACTTGCAGTGTGAATTTGGGACATTTAAAGTAAATGCTCGTGACTGACTAATTTTATCTGTACACAAAGAATCAACACAATCTGCTGAGGTTGGTTGGGAGCTGCTTGTCTCGTACATGACGAGGAAGCAATGGGAGTGCTTGGACTTGCAGGCCTTGAAATGACATCTTAACTCGGTCAGTTAACAGCAGAGGGACTTGAGGCAAATTATTTGATCTTTCTCTGTCTCAGTTTCCCGTAAAATGGCACCGAGGGTAGTAACCATTCAAAAGTTGGTTTAAGGATTAAAGGAGGTTAAAATATATACATGTGCCTAGTAGTGACCGGTATAGAGTGTCATCCGAAAACTGCTTATTGAATCTGATTACATTTGTTTGGCTACAAGTCACTTTAGGATTCCAGAGAAGTTCCACTATGATTCTCACCAAGAAGATGGAATCCCGAAAGCTTACTATTAAGGTGGCTTCTCAGAGAATGATTTACAAATATGAGATTATTCTAAATGTGGAACACATGATTAGATAATAAAAGTAGCTAACAATTATTGACACTTATTTTGCGGCAGGCATTGTTCAAAGCACTTTATGTGCATTTGCTTGTAATCCTCCCAGAGCTCTGTGTGGTAGGCTGTAGTGTCATGTGTTTAACAGATGAGGAAATTGAGGCATAGAAAAGTTAAAGCTCTGGGTAAGGTTCTAGATTGTAAAAGTTACCACCACTACCGCCATCGTGATCAACACTAACATTTCATGAGCCTGACATGGTGCTGAACACTTTATGTGTATTATTTCATCCCATCTTCGTAACTTGGCATCACCACCTCACAAATGAGAACAATAAGACTTTTTATACTAAGCAGCCCAAGATTACAAAGCTAGTAAGTGGTGGAGTCACCATTCAACCTAAGCAATCTTGCCATCTGTATATAAAGACAGTTTTACTTTTTCTCTCAGATCCTTATGTTTTTCCTTTCTTTTTCTTGCTTTATTGCACTGGTTATGACCTCTATGTTCAGTGATGACCAGAAATGGGAAGAGTGGCCATTCTTGACTTGTTCCCATTCTTTGGGGGAAAGCAGCCAATATTTCGCTACTAAGTATAATATTTGCCATAGGTTTTTACAGATGCTCTTTATCACACTCTGAAAAGCTCCCTTCTAGTTCTCATTACTGAGAATTTTTACCACAAATGAACGTGGAATGTCAAATGCTTTTGCTGCTCTATTAAGATGGTGATATGGCTTTTCTCTTTTATTCTGTTATGAGTGATGATTTTCAGTGGTTGATTTTCAAATATTGTGCCAACTTTCATTCTGGAGTAAACTCCACTTTGTCCTGATGTATTATGCTTTTTATATTGCTGCATTTGATTTGGTAGCATTTTATTATGAATTTTTGTGTCTATAATTCATGAGCAATATTGATCTGTAATTTTCTTTTCGTATATGTTATTGTCAAGTCTTGGTATCAGGGTTCTTCTGGCTTCACAAAAGGAATTGAGGAGCGTATCCATTAGAGTTCCACCAGGAAAAGATCTAGTAGGACACATATTTGTGTATATACATAAGTGTGTGTGTGTGTGTACAGCGATAGCTAGATAGATGGCTATATTGTAAGGTATTGGCTTATACAATTGTGAGTGCTGGCTAGTCCAAAATCTGTAGGCCATCAAGAAGGGCAGGTTGGAAACATTTGGGCAGGAAGTTGAAGCTTCAATCCACAGGCAGAACTTTTGCTTCTTCAGGGAATCCTCAGTTCTGCTCTTAGGTCTTTTAACTGATTGGGTCAGGCCCACCCAGATTACTGAGGATAATCTCCTTTACTTAAAGTCAGCTGACTGTAGATGTTAATCACATCTACAAAATACCATCAGAGCAACACCTAGATTAGTGTTTGAATAACTGGGGACTATTGCCTAGTAGAGTTGACATAAAAGTGACCATCACAGTCTATCTATTGTCAACTTGGGACCCACATGCATCTCCTTAAACCATACTGAATCTCCAAATAAAGACAATAACAAAGCTCTACTTTTGCCTAACATGACACAAATGTCCTGTGCATAACCAAAAACTCACTGACCCTTTCTCCAGAAGAGGATGAAAAGGTCTTGGGCAATGTTCACTCTTCCCTTTGATATCTTATAACTTAAATACTGTGACGTGAAGTTATTATTAATATATCTTGTGTTAGATAATATGGGGATAAGAAAGGGAAGAAAACAAAAATATCAAAATATTAAATTTTGTGTAAGTATATACATAAACGATTATATCAAAATAAGTAAGAAATACTCATAACAGTTACAGTCCTCATTTCTGTAACTGATCACGTGGTCATAGCTGGGATTTATAACTACCTTCTTACACTAGCATTTCCATATTCCTTTTGCCTGCAGGAAGCACCTCAGCTGGTTGTCGTTCTTTGCCTGGTTGGGGACCCAAACCTTCATTCCGGAAAGGTTTGGGCCATCAGCAGTCCAGCTTGTATTGAGTTGTTCTAGTTTTCCATGGACTTCAGTCACAGGGTGGGGTAGTACTAAGAGACACCCTAAGGGATTTTTGTATTCCAGATGTTCTTCCTTATATCCATTGTGTAGTGTCAGCCTAGTTTCCCCTTGATAATCAGGATCAATGACTCTAGCCAGTACAGTAACCCTCTTCTTAGTCTGTTGACTCAGAGGCATGAGGAACCAAAAGTGGTTGGGTGGCAGTCATAACTTCCAGTTCAAAGGAATCATTATTGTGTCACCTGGTGGAAGCATTCCTCCCTTTGGAACTAAGATCACCAGACCAAGAAAGCATGAGACCACAGGAATAGGAAGCAAAAATTTTACTGGCGGATCACTAGGGGTAATAGTGAGTGGTGCTACTCCTCTTTCCACCCCTTGATTCTCAGACTCATGAATTCTGACTGTGGGAGAAATCGCACCATAGATTGATGAAATCCGTGAGCATGGGCCCATTGCCACATAGCCCGTTGCCGTTAAGTGAGTCTCTTGATAAGAAGCATGCTGTATGAACTACACTGATGGTGGATAAGGAATTCTGTAAGTCCCTGGATGGCAGTTTTGGCAGAAGCATTGCATGCAGGGAAAGCAAATCCATATTCAGAGTAAGTATTCATTCCAGTAAGAACAAAGCACTGCCCCTTACATGATGGAAGCGTTCATTGTAATCAACTTGCCACCAGGAAGCTGGCTAATCAGCCCAGGGAATGATGCCATATCAAGAACTCAGTATTGGTTTCTGTTGCTGGCAGATTGGGACTCAAAAGTAACTGTATCGGGGTTGGCCTTAGTGAGTGGGA
Organism: Equus caballus; assembly: GCF_041296265.1. NCBI lineage: Eukaryota > Metazoa > Chordata > Mammalia > Perissodactyla > Equidae > Equus > Equus caballus. Next base: position 182,853,930 of record NC_091684.1, read on the forward strand.
GTTCACGTTGTTGATCTCGTGCATAATCTCCTTCACTGCTACCATAGCCACCTTATTCATGAGCCCTTTGGAAAAATGACAGGAGTGGCTGGGGAAAGAGGCTGACATGTATCCACAGACAGGGTTATCCTATCCACTTGATTATTAAAATCTTCCTCTGCTGAGGTCACCCTTTGATGAGCATTCACATAGGACACAAATATCTTCACTTTCTTTGCCCATTCAGAGAAGTCTATCCACATACATCTTCCTCAGCCTTCATCAATTTTCCATGCATGTTGCTTCCAAGTCCATGCCCATCCAGCCAAATCACTGGCCACAGCACATGAATCACTGGACACTCATCCTTCTGACCATTTTTTCCTTCCAAGAAAAATGAGCAACAAGGTGTACTGCTTGAAGTTCTGCCCATTGGAAAGATTTCCCCTCACCACTTTCCTTCAGGGATATTCCAGAATGGGGAGGTAGTGTTGCAACTTTCCCCTTTTGGGTGATGCCTGCGTATAGTGCAGAACCATCTATAAACCAAGCATGAGTCTTGTCTTCCTTAGTCAACTTATTGTAGGGAACTCCCCATGAGGCCATAGGTATGGGCTGGGAGAAATAAGGTAGTGTAGCAGGAGTAGGGATCATGGGCGTATGGGCCACTTCTTTGTGTAGCTTACTCCTGCCTTCAGGGCCTACTCAAGCCCAGTATTGATATACCACTTCCATTTGATAATGAAGTGCCTGTGTGCATGCCTAACTTTATGGCTTGGTAGGTCAGACAACACCCAGTTCATGATGAGAAGCTCAGACTGCATAGTAACTTGGTGGCCCATAGCAAGACCAGTGTGTTGTCTTTTGTAAGGGAAAGGTGGTCAAGTTATCTGTAGACTGAATTATGACACAGTGCTGGAGAGTTGAAATACCCCTGAGGTAGGACACTGAAGGTGTGTGTATTGCTGGCCTTACTAAATGAAAGCAAACTGCTTCTGGTGGTCTTTAATAACAGGCTTTGAGAAGAAGCCATTTGGCAAATTGATAGCTCATATCAGGCACCAGGGGAAGTGTTAATTTGATCAAATAATAAAACTACATCTGGAACAGGAGCTGAAATTGGAGTCAGGACCTGGTTAAGCTTGCAATAACCAACTGTCGTTCTCTAAGATCCATTTGATTTCTGCACAGGCCAAATAGGCAAGTTGAGTGAGGATGTGGTGGGAACTACCACCCCTGCATCTTTCAAGTTCTTAGTGGTGATAATATTTCTTCCTTAAACGTTTAAGAGAATTCACTGTAAAATCTGTCTGGACCTGCAGTTTCCTTTGTGGGAATGTTTTAAATTACAAGTTCAATTTCTTGAATAGACGTAGAGCTAGTCAGATTTTTTTATTTCTTTTTGTTTTTGTTTTGGCAATTTGAGTTTTTCAAGGAGTTTTCCCAGTACTTCTAAATTGTGAAATTCACTAGCATGAATATTTCATAATATTGCCTTATTATCATTTTAATGTCTGTAGGATGTCTATAATGACATCCTAGCTTTCATTCTTGATGTGAGTAATCTGCATTTTTTTCTCGATCAATCATGCTAGGGTATTATAAATTTTATTAATATTTTTTAAGAAACAAATTTGGCTTTATTAATTATCTCTATTTTTTGTTTTCTATTTCTTTGATTTCTGCTATCTTTCTTGTATCTTTTTCTATCCTTTCACTCTAAGCTATCTCTGTCTTTATATTTCAAGTGGATCTCTCATAGACAACATTTTCCAGGGTCTCACTTTTTAATCTCTCCCTTTTAATTGGAACATTTAGTCCATTTACATGTAATATAATTATTAGTTTTAAGTCTACTGTCTCATTATTTTTTTTTCCAGTTGCCTCATCTGGTTTTTGTTCCTCCTTTCCTGACTTCTTTTGGATTAATTAAATACTTTTTAGTATATTAGACCACATAATTTTCCCATAGATCATTGAGATTTGTTCAGTTTTGAAACCTATTTCTCATCTACAGATGGAATAATTTCTATTTATCTTTCTTCAAGTTTAAATTTCATTTTAATTTTTAAATGAAGTTTTATTTTTATTTCATATATTGTACTTTTTAGTTTTAGAATTTTCATTTTGTTCTTCTCTATATTTTCCATTTCTCTGCTGAGACTCCCCGTCTGTGCCCTCATTTTGACCATCTTTTACTTTAAGTCCTTTAACATATTTGTAGTAGCTCCTTTAAAGTATTTGTCTCATAATTTCAATGTCTGGAAGATCTTGAGTTCTGTTTCTAATTTTTTATTTATTTCTTTATTTTGGGTCATATTTATCCTTTTTTTTGCATGCCTACTAAATTTTTATGGTAGCCTGAACATTATGGATGGGACATTATAGGGACTCTGGATTATGTGTTGAGTTTTGAGTTTATTTCAGAAGGAACATTATGGATGGGACATTATAGGGACTCTGGATTATGTGTTGAGTTTTGAGTTTAAAGAGTGTTGAGTTTTGTTCTTGTGGGCAGTTGAATCACTGGTAGATTCTTTTTGGCTCTGTCAGGCTCAGTTTTATTCTTTGTGAGGAGAGGCTTATTTTGGTTTTGAAGTCAGTCCTAGGTGTAGCCCTTACTCTATAATACTGTCCTTACTCCTAAGGTTCTTAGTTCTAAAGTAGGGACTGTTTTCCTAAAGTGCAGTCTTTCTTGCGTCTCAACTGAATCCTAGACCGGAACTCCAGTATCTGCCAGTGCTACCCAACCTCTGGCATTACCATTGGTATGACCATTCATCTTGCAGCCTTGCGACAGTCAGTCTCTGCTAGGCTTCATGGAGTCTTGCCCTGGGAAGTGTGGCCCTGCTCTTGCCAAGGACCCATGGTGAATCCCCACAAGACTTTTGGGACCTCCCTTCTGCACAGGTTCTTCCCTAGCACCTGATCTCATCAATTCCAACTGTTTTAGCAGTCTGGAGCTGCAATCTCTGCCTTATCTGCTCACTCTGCTTTGTCTCCATTGCCCTGTGTTATGGCGGGAATGTACACAAGGGCAATTGTGGAGCTCATCTCATGCTTCTCTTCTCTCAAGAATTACAGTTCTGTGCTATCTGTTGTTGCCTGAAAACAGTTGCCTCATGTATTTTGTTCATTGTTATAGTTTATTTCAGAAGGAAGACAAGCCAGGTATTAGTCTGTCATTGTGGGACACAGGTCCCTGAACATATCATCTTAAAACCACCATTTTTAAATATAGTAAAGAACAAATGCTTGTATGTGATGCTTGCCAATGAGAAAACCATGCTTCTGTAAAGAAAAATATGGCTATTTGCTATGTTCTTTAATGAAGCTTTAAAGATGTTACAATTGAAAATGTAACATCATTAATTCACTCATCGAATAGCTAAGAAGTATTTACATTTTGTACTTGGTGTGTACTAAAGAAGGATAAAATCAGTTCAACCAATATTTTTGATAACCCATGTACAAGGCCCTGAAAGAGACAGAAAGAAAATAAAGCAGAGCCCTAATGTGAAGAAACTGTTACTGTACCAGGAATGAAAGTCACACATACAAAACAAGTTAAATACGAAGGCAAGGCAGGATACAATTACATGCTAAGACTTGTTGGAGCAAATAGGTGAGACAAATCCAATAACTTACCCTTCTAGCTGCAGGAGCACCTCTGCATCACACATGATCCCTCCCCCACACCCAAGTCACAGGAGCTGGACCAGGATCGGACGCCTAACCCAGATGGTACCAATCTATAGAGAGGGCTTAGCCAGTGAGAGTTCCCTCTAAGAATTTAAATTAAGAGACTCAGAGATTGTAGTCAGATGGTAGTGGATGTTTGGCAAGTAAGGTCATGTAGAGTTGGCAGTGGAGTGGGCTCATGGCCAAGTTGTGGATCTGGAGGAGCAAGAACCATAGACGAGCAGTCTGCAGAGAGACTAGAGTAGATGCAAGAGAGGGAAATAGAAATATTCCAGAGGCCGAGAGAAAAATAGATTCATACCTAAAATTTTTCCAGCTAAGTCCTCTTCATGCTTCTAATATTTATTTTCTATAATAGTGCACTGTATCCTTTTGTAAATTCCCTTTTTGCTTGAGAGAGTTTTAGTGGCTCTCCCACCACCCCGTTGTAATGACATACGCCCTAACTAGAACCGTCCTTTAGACGATAAGTGCTGTAGGAGTTCAGCCAAGATAGAAATTACTCTGGGCTATGGCAGTCTCAAAGAAGATTTCATGAAGGAGATGAAACTTAAGTTTCATCTCAAAGGAAAACTGTATTTGAATGGAATAGAGTATGAGTGGCCTTCACATGCCTTAAAACTTCCCTTTGTAGTCTGTACTCTGTACTATACAATCTTTAAAAATAAACTACTAGCTTAAACTTTGCATTACGTTTCCATCAGTCATTGATGGTTTGTCCTCTGTTTGCTTCCTATGTCAAAAGATTAAACCATCGAGTTCTTTGTGAGGTCTCAAGGTTTCAATCTCCTGTGTCTTACTCTCCTTCATTTTGCTGCAGTCAAAAGTTACAGAAATGCTATTGAAACTCAGTGGAAGTATTCTTATTTTCACTCCACCCTTGCTGATCCTTTCTGTGTTGAATTTTGTGCCTCTAAGATGTAGGATCATGTAGTGTTTAGCACTAGCACTAAATGAGAATCGGGGCACTAGGCTTTAATTCCAGCTTAGCTAACTCCCTTGTGGCCGCCCGGCACCTTGCTTCACTCTCCCTGTCTGTAAAGAGAAGGAGCGCTGAAGGTCTTGGTCCTTGTTTCATATCAGAGTGTCATTGTGGGAATTAATGAGATCATGTTCATAAGAGGATTTAATATCTTCATTGTGGTACAGCATCAGAGATTGCAAATCCACCCAGCAATCGTTGCCATAATAATTACAGTAAGCAATAGAGAGTCTAAAGAGAGAGGTGGTTTTCTACTTTTTCTATAATTGTGAAGAAAATTGGAAAGCAAAAAGAAGGGAATAGAGAAATAAAAGCTAGCCTCGCTTTGACTTAGATGGCATCTCACTGCCCCTTGGAGGTAGATGGAGATAAGGAGAGTCTCAGAAGGAATAATTTCCTTATCCTTTACCCTGTATCGCCACAGCCTTCTCACTGTCCCTTTTGAGAGAGCACCAGTGAAAACAGCTCTGTCCTTAACGAATCCTTTCCTATTTGTTGGGATAAATGGTGACATTTGGTGTAATGGTAGTGCAGATCAGGTTGAATAATTGCTTTGCTGTGAGGGGATCCTGAAGTAGAAGGCAGGGCTATAAGCAACATGAGACAAGAACAGTATTAAATTTGCAATGGCCAATGAAATGAGGGCCTCATTTTTGCATGTTTTGGATGGTCCGTGTTAATGTGCAGGCAGCATTCTGACACATGACAGAAATATCAGGCAAGAGTACATGAATGATAATGTTCCCCAGGAAGAGAAAGACTAGGGGCCAGAAGGTAACCGACTATCATAAAAGTAATTAATTGTTTTACTTTTTAATGGTCTGGCAAGATTGCCTTTAAAAAATGAATCATACAAATGGGACCATGATGTCAGACAGACTGTCCATTGAGACTTAAGAGACTAGTTCCTGCTATAAATTATGATAATGAGTTAGTTTTAAAAATGTTTTATGGGGTTAAGAAGTGCAATGTCGAGTTATTTTTCTTCAATCTCTCCTTGCATTGAACGCCTTTCAGAATACGGAGGGTAACATTTCCTTTTGAAAATTCCTTCCAAGTTTACTGGCTGTTGCTTTACCAGTCAGGTCTTTCTACAAGGATGGTTTTAGTGCATGATTTTCATGACTCAGCTGAAAATGAACAAGACCCCATTGTTGGCTTTCTTGTTTTGCACCAGCATCGTTGACAAGATCTGCATAACTCTTGGGAAAAGGTCTGTTGTCTAACCAAGCTGCTATGGAAACCTGATCCAGGCCATCTAGAAGCCTAATGCCTTTTCCTCTTGAATTTGTGAAAAATTTTGAGGCTGGTCAAACGTCTCAAGAAAATATTCATCAGGGCACAGGGGTACAGCTTGTCCACTACACTTTGCTTTTCGTCTTGAATCAACTTTGCACATTGACTCACTGGCACAGGGTGAGGGGCGGGAGGCACTGCCTAAAGAGTCAGCTCAGAGATTTCACCTAGGATTTTGTTCCTTACATTCTGACTGGCCCAGAGCAGAGAGAAGCAAGGGCTTGGCTTCTTTTTTTAGAAAAAAGCACACCCACAAAATTGACAGTTGGAAAAGAAATTGTAGAGGCCTGTTCTACATCAGTAAATAGCTCAATATTCGAGAGAAGAGTTGAAACTTTACCTCAAACCTCCAGGTTCTAAAGAGGAGCCCAGAAGTGTAGTCTATACTCTGCTCTCCCATGAGAATTTTCCTCCTTCCACCCCTTTCCTTTAGATATCAACTTGAGAAGCGAAAGAACACTCATGGAAGATGAAGAAAGAGTCCATGTGTCACACTGGAAGCCAACACCCGGAATGCCCCAGGCTGTGGCTGGTCACACACAGACTTTCCTCAGTAAATTCTTCAGACCATTTCCTTTCCTTGTTTATTGCTAAGTATCCTGAGGCCTTTAAAGGATAGAGGCAGGCTTCACTGCCAGTATCTCTGGGTATAAATCTCTTCTCTGTGAAACAAGACTTGCAAGATTTATAGTGTGGTTATTCATCATTATTTATGATTCACACATACTTAACTTTACGACGACTCTGACCACGGTCATCTCTCCTGGAACATGGGTCAGAGGGATAGAGCCCTGGGGACGTTTCCTGTGAACATTGACAGGATTCCTCAGACGTGACAACTGGGAACCGGGTATCTATGAGCAACAGTCTCCTTGGGATGTGATACTTGGGGTGTGCCCCTGGTGTGGCGGGAAGGGTACAGAACCTGAGGAGATGGTAGCCTTTTCATATTCTCCTCTCATCCTCCTCAGAGATGATGACATAATCGTGCCATTAACTGAGGTAATTGGGATAACTCAATATACAGACTCTACCCCTAATTCTTGCCAATATTTCAAATTCTTTTTCCTGCCAGATCTTTTATGCAAGCTGCAAAATCAGTGCTATGGAGGTTTACGTCTCCCCCACCCCTTTGCTCATGTTCTGCAGATCTTGTCAATAATGCTGGTGCAAAAACAAAGCAAGGGAAAGGAAAAAAGCAAAAGAGTTTGAACTGTCCAATGCTGGATTCTCTGCCCTCGGTGAGGTCATTCCTGGCCCAGAGGGTACAGCTGAGGTTGGGGTGTGGTTGGGTCTCCCTCAGATTCCCCTGGGGAGAGGGCAGTTCTCCCATAGTTTCCTCTATAGAATCTAGGATACTGGCACAGAGGTTGCCAGAAGGTAGTCAGGTTCTTGGCAGATTCAACGAGAGGGGGATTCTGAGACTGGGGGAAAGACTATTGGATTGTAAAATGTTAGATTGTTAATTGGGTCAATCAACAAATTTTGAGTACCTACTATGAGCCGGAAACTGTTCTAGATGCTTGGAATACATCACTGGACAAAAAAGAGAAAAATACCTGCCCTCATGGAGCTGACATTCTAGTGGAAATAAAACCAATAAAAATAGAATAAATAAGTTAGTGATAAAGGTAAGGGGGATTGGGAGCCTTGGAAGGGTGCACTTCTGGTTTTTAACGATATTAACTGACCAGGGTGGCCAGGAAAGATCTCACTGAGAAGTGAAATTTGAGGAAAGAGTTAAAGGGAATGAGGGAGTTGGCCATGGGGATATCCGGAGGAAGAGTATCCAGATGGACGGGACAGATGGATGGGACAAAGGCCCTCAGGCAGGAGCCTGTTGGTGCATTTGAGGAACAGACTGAGCAAGGGGGAGAGGAACAGGAGGGGAGGTCAGAGGTAACAGAGGGGACAGAGCAAGCAGAGAGTTGTAGGCCATTGTAGGGACTTGGCGTTTCACTCTGCTTGAGATGGGCAGCCACTGGGCAGTTTGAGCAGAGGAGTGACATGATCTGGCCTTTTAAAAGCATTCCTCTGGCTGCTGTACTAAGAATAGACTGCGAGAGGATGAGGAGGAAGCAGAGAGACCAGTTAGGGGGCTGTTGCAATAATCAAGGCAAGAAATGATGGTGGCTCATCCCAGAGCGGTAGGAATGGCAGAAGGAGGAGCGGGAAGAAAGGGAGGATTCTGGATATATTTTAAAGGTGAAGCCAAAAGATTTTCTAAAGCAGGAATGAGTGAGTGGCCTCTAGTTCCAGGAGTAAGTACTGTGATAAACCTGAGCAGAAGGAAACTCTCAGTGCCCAGTGAGAGTCACCCCTGTGCCTCAGTTGGCCCTGTGGGAGCAGGGGCAGAGTGAGAGGAACAGCAATGACCCTTGGCTGGTTTGGCTTTGCCTGGTCCTGATGCCTCCTGGGCTTGTAGCTTATTTTTTCCATTTCTTTCATTGGCTACTTGACACCAAACACCTTCAGAGTGATGAGCCAAAGTAATATTAAATTTACTCTCAGCAGTTTATTCACACATTTATCCCACAAACACAAATTAGCACCTGTTTTGTGCTGGTGGCTGTGCCAGATACTGAGGATAAGAGGCTTGCGATCATGCCTTCGTTTACTCAGCCGGGTGGGGACCTCTGCTCAGTGCCTCATGGTGATCTCATTCAGTTCCTCCCAGGACCCTTTGAGGTAAGGACTCTTATCTCCATTTTACAGCAAAGGAAAGTGGAGCGTAGAAAGGTTGAAGAACTTTCCAAGGTCACACAGCTCGTTAGGGATGAGCTACGATTTCAACCTACTTGTGTCTGACCCAGCTGGTGGTTTTTAGCCTCTATACCTAAAATGGCTTGGCAAACCTTTTCTATAAAGGGCCAGAAAGTAAATATTTCAGGCTTTGTGGATCGTGAAGTCTCTGTTACAACTACTCTGCCATTGCAGTGGCAAGGCAGCCATGGACGATGGGAAATGACTGTGCATGGCTGTGTTCAAGAAAACTTTCCTCATGGATGCTGAAATCTGAATTTCCTATCGTTTTCATGTCATTAAATAGTATTCCTTTTCTGATTTTTTTTCGACCAATTAAAAATGTCAACTCCCTTCTTAGCTCACAGGTCGTTAAAAAACAGGCAGCTAGCTGGATTTGGCCCCTGGACCATAGCTGTCGACTTCTGCTCTAAAAGTTAAAGTCTCTTACCTATGATCTTAAACCTAAGAATTTTCCACACACAATGTGTCAGTTAGACTTTGATCCTCTTTACTCTGAGATTTAGAACTGAGGAAACTGAGACCCACAGGGGCCATTACTTGGAGGGCCACAGAGCAGTGGTGACTGGCCCCGGGTCTACTGAATGCATTCCTGAGCTTCTATAAGGGTCAGTCAAGGGTCATCTCCCCATCGCGCATGGCCACTGCTTTAGGTAGAATGCTGAGGGCAACAGTCTCCCAGGAACATCACCAGGGTGCTGCTGGGCCTCAGTCTACTTAGCTTAGGGTTCTCAATAGTAAAATCTTGAGGCCAGAAAGGAAAACAAATCCTGGGCTTGAGAGGAGACGTAAAGAGGACCTGTGAGGGATCAATTACACACCTTTCAAGAGTCTTAGCTTCCAGCATAGGAGCCAAACAAAATAATTGTCTCCTCTTAGTCCCTTTGCTTTGAATTTAACCATCCCCGTATATTCCCTCTCTGGAGCTCAAGCAGTCCTCCTAAGTGGTAAGAGAAGCGAGCTCCCGAGATACAGCATTTCTGGTCAGTCGTGTCTGTGAGGGCTTCTCTGCCCAGGAATGGTGCAGACACTGCTACACCAGCTGCACTTGTCCGATTCCTTCTAGAATCTGCCTGTGATGCCCAAGACAAAAAGAGTGCTCGTGTGACATTTGGTTCCACATAAACTGTAAGTCTTTAAACTAACACATGTCATAATTTTTAAGGCATTTTTTGGGTAAAACTGATCAAAACATCAAATAAAAAGGTTCAATGAACCTCCTATTGTCTTTAAAGCAGAATGTAGGAGATAAAAAAGTATTCCTGGAGAAGAAGGAGGATAGTATTTAGGAGGTCAATAGCCTGATCCTTCTAGAAGTTGCCCCTCGAGTGACTTCTGCTGAATGGGGAGCAGACCACATGATGCCTACATCACATCATAAGTGAGTGGACCTGGGAGGGCACAGGCTCCACCAGTTAAGAAGCTAAACTTAGGAACTGACCTGAAAAGATGGTCTGAGATCATCGGACTCCTCTGTGGGAAAACTGAGACTGGGAGAGCTGACGGAGGTGAAGCAGTAAACAGAGCTGGAGCTGTCACACGGCATGGCACGAGCTGAAGTTATGAGGAAATCGGGAAGAGAAGACAGAAGAAGAGAAGTATGGTAATGACGGAGTGCCGGAGTCCAGATCTTCCCAGCCCTGCCACTGAAGTCCTGGTGGCTCCCTCCAGTTCTTGCCTCCGGGACACCCGGCCCTACCAAGGAAACTACCAACATTCTTATTCTTGGATTTCTGTAATATTCCTTCTTGTTAAGGTAAATCTGCTTTACTTGAGATTGCTTGAGTGAGTGTCTGTTCCTATCAACCAGAGGAGTGATATCTAAAACACATGTTCATTCATTTGCTCATTTACTCAGTCAATATTTATTTTTAAGCTCTGGCGATCCAGCAACAAATAAGACCAAGTCGCTGCTCCTCTGGGGGCTCACATTCTAGCGGGAGGATAAAGATGCTAAACAAATAGCAAGCGAATGTATGCTAGATCAAACGCTGCTGCAAACGATGGAAGAGTGTGAGGAGTGGAGGGCGGTGGAGGCAGTGACAGAAGTCCTCGCTGGTAAGATGACATTTGAGTAGAGACCTTAGGAGGCCCACAAACTAATGAGAGAAGCATTCCAGGCCACAAGAACAGCGGGTGCAAAGGGAGGCGTACGCTTGGTGTGTGTGAGTATCAGCCAGGGGACCCGTGGGGCTGGGCTGAGCGAGTGAGGCTGAAGCAGCAGAAGTGGCGTCAAAGAGGCTGGAGGAGGTTTCAGATGCTTGCTATTCATTCAGTAATCTTTATTGAACTATACTGTGGGCCAGGTCTTCCGAAAGTCCTGGAATCAGGAATTAGGATACAAGTGTCTTCTATCTTTAAAGGCTTCCAAATTTCACTCCAGCCATCTGACACTAAAATAATCTGCAGCTTGTATTTTCCATACTCGGAAAATGAAACAAATGTATTAGGAGAGATAAAGAGATTGAATAATTTGCTTACTTCTTAGGGCCAGTATGTCACATGGAAAAAGATACAAAACTGCAGGATTGAAAGGAGACTTTAAAGTTTTCTTTATCTACTTCAGCCCCTGCCACCATGAGGGAGTGTCCCCAGGTTGCCCCAGAAATGCAGCCCTCTCTCCTGTGCTTTGAAGAGATCCAAATGAGGCATTTCCATAGCTTTCTTTGGCAATGCCTTCTATAAACCCAACAGTGAACTTGTGCATTTCTGCATCAGAACATAACAGCTTTCCCCCCGACGTACTGCTACTACCAAAAATGTCAGCAGGTGACCCAATTCCTTCATTCAAATGTTATTTTTAGTGAATGTCGGAAAAAGGAAGAGCATCATTATGAAACTGAGAACAAATTTCCTGCACATGCCTCCCCTTTTCATCTGCGCCACCCGTGGAGGACAAGAGTGACACTTGGCCAGTCTCCTTCTCTCAAGAAGATGATATCTGACTAGGTCCCAAAATAGTCACGCTTCTGCTAAAAGATGAGTCTGCCTTTTCTCTTCCAAAGAAAATCAAAACTGTCCCCAAATTAAGTTCCTAAATGCATAATAACTCTGCTAAGTAAAGGACTTGAATGTAATTTATCATTTCCCAAGAGACAGAAATAACATTAATAACTATAATTTGGATACAACTGCTCCTCAGATTTATAATCAATCTAAGAGATTGTATTTGTTTCTGTGAAAAGTCTAAATGTTGACCAGTGATCCCTTAAAGAAAATCTATGAAAATGAAGTATTACCAAATCTCCCCTCTGCCCACATGATGGATCACTGGTCACTCCTGTCTCTGCTGTTCTGCTGTTGGTGTGTGTGTGATGGTGTGTTGGGGTGTGTGTGTAGGGTTTGGAGAATCTACATTAGAAATCTGCCTTCTGTTTGTCCCAGTGAATTTCCATTTTTGTCTTTCTTCTTGCAAGCCAAGGAAGGGAAGAAGAAAGTTTGCCCGAGTGTCAGAAACACAGATTCTTGCCATCTGTTTACTAGGGTACAAAAAATGAAATTGCTCAAGATAACACTTAGGATTTGATGAGGGCAATTGGTTTCTTTGGATGAAATGCTGTGCTAATGCAACCAGGGCACAGGTTCAATCCCTTAATGGCCACCTAGAGCCGCACAGAGATGAAACCCGGCTTCACGGTCAGTATTTCTACCACTCGAACCTTCATCAGTTGTCCTTTCAGTGTTTGCTGTTGGCCACATATAGGAAGCCACGTGAGGTGCCTATGGCTCCATGAAAATGACTACGGAGGAAATGTCTCAGAAGGCTGGCCCTGCCAATGGGAAATATGATCTATATGACATAATGACTGCATGACAGTATATTGCCAACACTTGGTGCTTAGTATGATCAGTGTCTTTATACACTCGGTAGAGCCTAGTGGTTAAGATCTTGAATTCCAGAGCCAGAGAATTTTTAATTCAAAATCCTCCTTCATCTCTTACTAGCTGTGTCACCTTGGACAAGTTAATGAACCTCTCTAAGCCTCAACTTCCTATCTGTTAAATAGAGGTTTAATAGTACCCTGCTCATTATTATGAGGATCATATGAGAGGATGCGTGGGAAGCACTTTGCATAATACGCCCCACGATAAGCATTCAATAGCCGTTAGCTGTTGTTATCCACTATTATTGGCTTCTACAGGTAATAATAGTGTCTACTGCATGAGGCTGTTGCCAGCATTAAATGAGATAATCCAGGTGAAGAGCTTAGCACAGTGCCTCACTCATAGTAAGGGCTCAATAAATGCTGGCCATGATAGTAGTGATGTTGATGACAATGACCAGAGAGGTGAGGTAACTACCCCAAATTTACACAGTTGGCTAGTGGATGAGTGGGAGATAGAATCTGAGTACCATGTCACTTCTATACTATGCCTCTTTATTACAGTGTGAGCTAAGAACTGGTCATGAAAATTATTCTTCCTGAATCTTATTTTCTTTCACTCAGTCCCAGCAGAGAACTTTTTAATATTTGAAAGGATTCCTTCTCTTTACTTTGGGGGATCCAGATTTTTCTAGAACCACATTTCAAACAAAAGTCTGTTTCTTGTCCCATCCTTCATATCGTAGGTTAACTACCTTTTCAATTTTAATAAATTTACTGCTCATTTTTCGTAGAGAAAGAGTTTATCACTTCTGGAAAGTCATCGAGTACCAGAGCAGTAGAGAACAAAGCCACATTAAGATGAGGTTCAAGATGACAAATTCCCGTATATCATAGGACTCCAGGGTTGCTTACAAATAGTAGAAATTGCAGATTGTAAATATGCTGGAGTGAAACCTTCAAATGCAAGGGTCTGCCCTCCCCATTCATTTCCCAGGATATTGTTCTAGGGAAAATCTTCAGAGAATTTGGAGAAAAGTCTGAAATAATTTCAAAGAACATTAACCCTAAACTGTCTTTATATAAGGAAACTATGCAAGTTCCCTACAAATTCAAATTTAATCAAATTCATTTTTTAAGTTTAAATAGAGATATGATAAAGGATGCCTATTATCATAGGCAGTGGTAGAGGGAGAATTATTGTTTCAATCTCACTAATCTATTATGGTAGTTGAGATGGTTGAAGATGGGAAAAGCACATTTCTTCAGTGACATGACAGATTTTTTTCCTTCAACAAGTCTCTTTTGGAGTTCTAGATTTTACCATAATTTCTTATATCTAATTAATTATTCCTTTGGATTCACACCAATTAATTATTGCTTTGGATTTAAGATAACAAGCATTTTTCAAAAGCCGGTCTACCTATACGAAGTTGGTTCTTTTAAAAGCAACAGTAGATTTCATAGATGATAATCCCTGGCCTAAATGTTTATGGGAATAAACATATTTCTCATTTTGTGGCTTCTTTTTCTCTTCTCATGAGAACTTTTCTCTCATTCTTCATGATAACAAAAATTACTCAAAGCACTATAAAGAATGGGGGAGGGGGGCTGGCCCCGTGGCCAAGTGCTTAAGTTCACACGCTCCGCTGCAGGCGGCCCAGTATTTCATTGGTTCGAATCCTGGGCGCGGACATGGCACTGCTCATCAAACCACACTGAGTCAGCATCCCACATGCCACAACTAGAAGGACCCACAACGAAGAATATACAACTGTGTACCTGGGGGCTTTGGGGAGAAAAAGGAAAAAAATAAAATCTTTTTAAAAAAAAAAAAAGAACTAGGATCCAACATCCACAAATGTGTATTAAAAAAAAAAAAAGAATGGGAGAGGGGGATAATGGCAAAGGTTGAAAGAAAGAACGAAACTTGAGCCATATCCGATACCAATGAAGTGGGTAGCCCAATGGTCATACCATATTCTTACGATACCAATTCTTACTGTAATTAGATGCCACTGGAGATCAAAATGACATGCACCCCTCATGTGCAGAGTTCACCCGACACTATCCGAACTTCCTGGAATTTGGGTAGAGGACGAAGGAGGAGGTGGCACCTCTTGATTCCTGCTTCCAGCGGAGTAGTTCACAGATCATCTGACATCCACGTGTGCGGTCCTTCCTCACGTGGTACCTTCCCGCACATGAAACTCAGCACCTTCCACCGTTTGCCTCACAGCAAGTAAAACAACAGAAAACGCTCACTTGAGACCTTTGTGTGTAGAGCAGACTTTACATAAACACAGGAAGATGGAGGGATTTTATACCTCTAAACATAACTTAAAACTGAATTTAATACACCCCCGAGCTTAAATATCTCTGCTCCCACCTCCTGAAGCGTTGGTCAGCCCTCCAACCCTTCTTTCGCTCCCTTCTTAAGAGCAAATTTCCTCCGTTTTCTTATTCATAACCATTCAGCTTTCCCTTTGTCCTTCTTGTCCTTCCAGATGCTGCATTTAGTCTATTTAAATGGCTCATCAAAATGTTTTTTATGCATTCATGTTCTTCAACAAATATTTATTGAGCATCTATTAAATGTCAAATAGGCACTTGGTATTCAAAGAGGAGTGAGAGATATGGTCCCTTTCCTTGTGGAACTTAGCAGTCAGTTCTCTTCACAAAAGGAATTCTGGAAGCAATCGTTATGATGGTAATGCTTTTATAAACCTCCCTACATTACAAATTGGCATCTGGACTTCCTAATTTATCACGGCATCCAATATTCTGTCATCATGGTAATAATTTTCAAATGTGTTAGATCCTCATGGGAGTATGGCAGTGGGTTATTCATGTCCCAAGTAAGTTTAAAACCAACAAAGGAAGAACCAGATCCAGAGAGATATTTAAAATGCTAAATCCAGAGGAGATTATTCTGAACCCTCCCTGAAGGCCTGGACACAGGCGTCGCTGACCTCAGAGCCGTCATGAAGAAGGAAGAGGAAGAGCCCATCATTGCTGCCTGGCCTTCTTCTTTGGCCTGTTCCTAGGAGTATGGGTCAAAATAAACAGTGCATTGTGGGCACATGAAAACAGCATTCTTTAAACATGTTTAGGCCTCAAATTAGAGATCCCCGGGACACACAAGAGTGAAACAAGTGTGAGGGCCGGGAGTTGGAATTAGCTCAAAGGGAGCCCTTTCTCTCCTCTTACAAGTGCCATGCAGGTGCGACTGAAAAGCATTCAATTGGGGACAGCTAGAGACATGCAAAATAAGAGTCTAAGCCAGGAGACTCTGGTACTTGGGACTGGAAAGAAGGCCAGCAGTCAATGGGCAGATTGTGCTGGCTTCTTATCAGGCCTCACAAGCTAAATAGTGTAGGACTTGTCCAATATGCAGATGGGGAAAGAGCAGATTCTTGTTTTCTACTAATGGCCTCATAACTACTGTCAAGTGAGAAGCAATAGCAACGGGCAGACAGTGGGGATTTATTTAGAGCAAGAGGGGTGGAATGGCTCCTTTGAGCCAAGGCGTCAGGCAGCCATACAGCAGCGTGCCTGGGTCAGCCCCGTCCAACAAACCTCAGCTGCTGGCCAGCCTCAGGAGGGACACTGATGTGGCAAGTAATCTGTTAGATACAACACGACGTGCTTCCCAAATGTTTCCGCCATGTGTCCTACCTGCAGGAGCGAGGATATGCCACCCCCTGGAAGCCTGGCATTTAGCAGAATGCTCATGGAAGTTGGAAAAGTTGGTTGCACTCTCCCCTTTTTTGTTAAAAATACATTAGAATATTATACTCTACTCCATAATATATTGCTTTTAGTATAAAATTATTTAAATTACTGATTAAATTGTTTTATATGTTCCAAACCCCTAATCTTTGGGGAAAAAATTCATATTGCTGGAAGATGGACTTGCTTATTCCTTGGCTCCCAGTACCGGGCACGTGGCTATGCAGTCCTTGGGAGCAGGCAGGCATGTGTTCTGGTTTGAAAAATAGAGCATAATGGAAATGAGTGGCAATACCAAGAGAAACGTTGCATATGCTGGGACAGGGACGCAATTGTGGAATAAGTCATCATTTTGGCACTGCCACCACCCAAGCTACTCCTTTCCATCCTGTGCCCTCATGTTGGTGTCATTTGAATGTCAGTTCCTACCAATTCTCAGCCATTGAAGTGTGACAAACAACCACACAGCCGCCTCCTTAATAGATTGAAAAGCTATGCATTATTTAAAGCTACTTGTCTCAGTCTTTCGCAGACAGAATCAACACAGCCTCTGTCCTCTCTGGAGAGACCTACACAGAATATTCTGAGACAGAGATGATCAAAAATGTTTGGTCATTAACTCATTCCTTTTTCATTTTGGAGTGGAAATAATGAGCATAAAAGAAGATATGCGACTTCCATCTTTCCTAAAATAGGATCGAAACTGAGAAGAAGGTACAGTTAAAGAACCAAAAATCTAATCCCTTCTCAACTTCATAATATGACCACGTTGGCACAGGTTATCTATGTGAGAGAGATTTGTAAGACTTCACTTAATCTAAAAAGACAGGTTTTCAAAGTAAAACAGAATGTGGAGTATCCAGGTAAAATTCTAGCCTGTTCCTAAATTAACCGAGATGATTCAGACATCAGTGAGATTTTGCCAGAATGCCCCAGATAATTCCCTAATGTCTCATGGCACTTGAGATGGTGAGAGCTTGCCCCAAACAAAGAATGTGAATGCAGCTGTTTGAGACATACCATGGCCAGAAGAATAACGGTCCAATTCCTTGAAAAACTTAGTTGCAGATGAAGAGAATCATGCATGTGTTTCTCATTCCATTATTCTTCTCCTGCCTAGTTGGAAATGTCACTTGACTCACACAGCAAAATCTGGGAGGCATTCCACCAAGAGACTGAGGATCCATTTTCATGTGGGGGACATCCCAAGGAAATCATAACACCTGCCAAAGAGGAGGAAAATGGCTGTCTTTAACCTAGAGTTCACCTGCCGCTAAGTGCTGGGAGACTGGCTCTTTTAAACGAAGGAAGACATCCCATGGCTCAGGATGGGATTACTTCAGTTCGAAACGCGGACCAGCAAGGGTAGGGGCTAACAGAAGAAAATGCTGTCATGGAAGGCTGGCCTCCCCAAATCTGTAGAATATGAGAACAATGCAATCAAATTTGAAATCACTTCTGAATTTCCAGCCTTAAAACCAAGAAGAGAGAGTTCGCATCCTGTGTTTTGGATGCTGCCAATGGGATGCCGTATTATTAGTAATTTAGGGTATAAAGGGGGCTCCCAGTCCATGCAGCCTCTCAAGACAGAGTGGACAGGGCTCTCCTAATACCTAACATGGTACATGTAGCTTTATAACACTCACCCAAAAGGTAGCTGGGCAGGTATCAACTTTCCTTTCTTTCTTTTTTAAAACCAAACCTTTGTCATCAGAGAGAATTGCCAAGGTACCAAAGCTGGGATTCTATTGACTTAATTTGACATCATACCCAGGAAAACCCTGGTCTGGAAACCCAGGGCTGCAGATCCAGATTGTGAGGGTCCATTCTGGAGCACCACTGTTCTGAGTGTGCGTGCAAAAGCTGTGCCAGCCCAGCAGGCCAGTGAGTAGAAACGAGTCATGGAATCTTTAAACCCACTGGCTGGACCAAGAGAGAAGACTGGTCCCTCTCTTTGCACAGTTCCCACCTGCATCCTCTTTGGTGGGGTTCGGGACACGTTGCTAATGGAAGAGTCTGTTTGAGCACCTGGGAGCTCCTGCTGCCTCCAGCCCTGCTTCCAGAAGGAATAACCTGATGAACAAATCCCCACTGGCTTGTTAATGATTCCGTGTGTGGTTTGCTGTCTTCTCCCAGGAGACAAGGGCAAGGGATCTCTAATGATGGAATTTCACAGATGCTGTGAGCCTGGGAGGGAGTGTTGGCTGGGGACAGGGCCTTGTCATCTCCCCTCGGTCCCCACTGCTTTCTCTGACCACTAGAAGACCTGCCCACAGTCTCAGCTCCACAACTTCTGTTCTGACATGGGGTTGGCCATCTGCTTGCCTGGCCCCAGAGGAAGCCAGTCTTGCCTGGTGGGTTTCTGTCCATTATGGGTGCCTTTTCAGTAGCCACCTGCACATCCTGAGAGATTAGGGAGTCTGTGAGAAGGTAACCAGTCATGTGAAGAAAGATAGACTTACTTCTGTCCTGGATCTTGTTATGTGGGCTTGCAGTACGACACGGGCTACCAAAAAATGATGTGGGGATTAACGCCATCTCTTCCCTGTTTGTTCTTCTGAGTCATGCTCAAGTTTAAGCAGCCAGAAAGATGATGACCTTTCTCTTCACTCTAACTTAAAGAGCAGCTGATGCCTAATGGAAAATTTTGAGAAAGTTGTCGTTATGAACCACTTCAATGGCCAGAGCATTATCTGCAAGGCTTTTTTCTGGAGAAAGAATTTTAGGGTGAGGAGCCTGGTGTGGTGGGGGGATGAACTGGGAGGTCCAGGGCAGCGTTCGAATGGCAGGGAGATCAGGAACAAGCTCCCCTTTGTGATTGTGGCTCTCGGATTTTCCTTGAGATTTTTCTGGACTTTTGACTTGAAGACATGAAGGATAGTTTGGGCTGCGGGCAGGGCAAGAAAGTTCAAGTCCAGACCCTGGGGGTTTTTCATGGCCGTGCTGATAACCTGCTGGGGAAAGGCATGTTCCAGTTTCTTCTCTGGTGTGGAGGTGATTATTCCCATCCCATCTGAGTCTTATAAAAAGGGTTGGAAGATTATGCGGTTAATCGTTGGGTGATAATCTATGCTAAATGCTGAAGAAAGGCACAATTAATTCCCAATCTGAAATATTTTCATCGTGATTCTCCCCCGTAGCAGGTCCATGACGCTGTGTGTTAGGATGTGTTAGGAAACAGCAGCAGAACCCGGTCTCACTATCTATTCAGTTATTTTTCAAAGCCTTCCTTGGGAGAAAATGGCTAATGAATGACTTAAGAGTAAAGAGTCTGAAGGAACGTACCGTCCAGAAAACAGGCGCTAATTAATCTCTTCTGTTGAGGCTGGAGAGGGAGGAAAAAAGAATGCTGTATTGAAGCAAGAAAGATGTAGGTTAGACAGAATGAAGAACTTGCTGATAATGAGCATTTTAAATTGCTAAGCAGGGCAAGTAAAACCATAATCTTGGCCTTGGGCAGTATAGGAAGCAATGAAACAAGCCAAACTTCCCACAAGGAAAGAGTCTAGATTATCTGAATAAGTCAGATCTGCTTTCTGGCATAAGCAGCCTTCATTTCCCCCCGACCAGCTGTGACCTGTGGGCTTGGCAGTTTTAGGGTCTCACCCTAGAAAAGTCCCTTTGCCTTTCCCACCACTGTGAGAGTGAACTTACCAATGGTTCTAGGAAGACTATAGATTTCTTTTAACTGGGAGAGTTTTTTCTCCATTTTTCTCTCTCTCCCTCTTCCTTCCTTCCTTCTTTCTCTCTCTCTCTCTTTTTTTTAAGTATTCTTTTTGGTAAGGAAGATTGGCCCTGAGATAACATCTGTTGCCAATCTTCCTCTTTTTTTTTTCTCCCCAAAGCCCCGGTATTTAATTGTATATCCTAGATGTAGGTCATTCCGGTTCTATGTGGGATGCCATCACAACATGGCTTGATGAGCAGTGTGTAGGTCCATGTCCAGGATCCAAACCCACAAACCCCAGGCTGCTGAAGTGGAGTGGATGAATTTACTACTCAGCCACGGAGCTGGCCCTCTCTTTCTTTCTTTCTTTCTCTCTTTCCCTCTTTCCCTCTCTCTCTCTCTCTAACCTGCTAAACCACCACACACACAGTTTCTTCCCAGGGGGCTATTTCTGCCTCCTATTTACTGAGACTACTAGGTTGTACCACTTGTTTTTTACTAACCCAGAGCTGTCTAAAGCTGCTACCAGGCCATTAACTGCTTTACTAGATGCCTGCTCTCCTGGCTGCCTCCTCTTCCCTCCAGCCTGGCCACCCCACTACCCTTCTCTCCTCTGACGTTCTCCTCTGTTGCTCCTGCCTCCCTACACCCTCCGTTTCCTTCCCCTTTTCCTCATCTCCTCCTGGTAGCTCCACTCCTTCCTTTCTTGCTTTCTTTTCCTTCCTTCCTTCCCTCGCTCCTACCCTTCCTTCTTTCCCTTCTTCCTTTCTTTTCTTTCTTTTCCCTTCTAAGCCATGCCCACTGCACCTTCCAGAGCCACGGTTGGGAAAATTAGACTGCTTCTTGCAAGCTACAATAGAAAGCTTGGCTGAAAATCACTCCTGGGAGGTCCAGGAAAGCCAGAACTGATGTTCAGACTTGTTTATTCATTCAACAAATATTTATTGAGCAGCTACTATGTGCCAGTCCCCTGAGATCAAAACTATTGGCAATCTTTAAACTGAGAGAGAGTGGTCTTGCCCATCTGACGTACCGGTTCACTGACGATCAGAGGGACCAAAAGACCTTGGGCTGTTCCCCAGCCCTGTGCTCGTAATCAGTGATTATTGCTACAAAAAAATGCAGCCAGAGACCTTTTACAAATGTTGCAAACATCCCAGCGGCCGCATTGCTTTGCCTTGGAATGTCACTAGGATTGTGTGTGGTAATTAGTTTCCTTTTTTCCAGCCAAAGACCCCTTCAGCATTGCAATGTCTGGCCCTTTCAAATTCTTTCTAAGCAACCTGTTTCTAGATCATTGTCATCAGTCGTTTCTTGTGGGCAAACCCTTCTCGATAATGAGCTCATCATCCCATCAGGTGAAAATACAGCAGGACAATTAATGTTTGGGGATGAAAATAAATTACTGTTTTCTGAATAATGAGCCTTGAGTCCCATTTTAGAGCTGAATATGCAATGCAAGACCAAAATTTAATTCTTTTCATGAGAACCGACAGACTGTACTTCAAACCAACCACACTTCATTAAAACTCTGATAAGAGTCCACAAAGCAGCACAGCTGTGGGCTCTCGGAGAGAAGGAAAGAATCTGTATATTGTTCAGGGATGACACAATGAGTTTGTAATGGAGTCACTGCATCCCGGATATATTCGGATTCAATGCATTAATTCTCCTCGCCTGCCACCCGGGTCCACTTAATGGTGAAAGGGAGGCAGCAACCAGTTCTCTTACTTGCTTTAGACTGTACACGAATTGAGCAACTGAGTTGGGGGAGGGGGAGGGGCAGAAGCAGAAGAAGGATACGCTGTCTCTGAATAAGGGTCTGGTACCAGGTCCAGCAACACTTTGGGCAGGTCACGTCCAGCCAAGATGTGGAGGAGGGAAACGAGGGAAGAAGCTCAACGGGCTTCCACAGAGACAGGGGCTGTGACCGACCTTTGTGACTGCGTTAGTGACCCTGCCTCTGGCTGAGAGATCGGGGGTCTGAGGTCACTCAGAGAACATCTCCTCCAAGAAGTCTTCTGTAATTCCTCAGACTGTTGGGTGACTTCTCTGTGCTCCCCTGGTATCTTGTATATACTCCTTTAGAGTTCTTAGCATCTTTTACTGAAATTGTCTACTTTTCCACAGTGATGTACCACAGACTTTGGAGAAAGGCTGTCTGGCCCTGTCACTAGCTGTGTGGCCTTGGGCAAGTCACTTAACCTCTCTGAGTGTCAGCTTCCTCATGAATAAAGATTGTAGATAATAATACTTAATAGGGTTGATGTAGGGATTAAGTGAGTTAGCAAAGGGCCTGGCATATACTAATCATTATCACCATCGTCATCAATAATATCATCTTTCTCTTTTGATCACAAGTTTCTCACGTGCAGGCTTTATGTACTAAGAGCTCAGCACATAGGATGCTCTCAATAAAAGTCAGTTCAGTGGATTTCATAGCAGTAGCTGCCAGCGTCTAGTAAGAGGCTAGAGGTGCCTCTCATGGGATGATGAATAAGCCTGGAGAAAGCTAAGGGTCAAGAGGGATACAGAGGGGGTCGCCTAGTCTTTTCATCTTTGCAGTGGTCAACGAGAAGTGATCGGAATGGCCTTTGCTATGGGGTTAGGATAGGAAAGATTTGTTGCTAAGGAGGTGCAATGATGAGCCCAGAGAATTTTGCACCAGAAACAGGCTGCCTGCCACACCTCAGGTGTGTCCATTTGGAAGGGGGTGACTATTGGGGCATGTCTCCCAGGAAAAGCTCCCTGATAAAGAGCCCAGCATAAAGGGTGTAGACATGGAGCTGTGGGTACCTTTGTACCCTTCTCCATCTGCACTGCCTTTCATTGGTCTCCAGGGGCAGTGGGGGTGCTCTGGCTCCCTTGGCTGCCCACCCTGTGTCTGTGTGGCGTGTGTACTCATATGGGCTTCACTCTTAGTGAGAGGTGTTAGAAAATAAAGGGCGCTTCTAAGGGCAGAGTCATCTGTCCAAAGAGTCAGGTTTCCTAATATCTTGGACGTACGGGTGTGGTCGTGTCTAAGGGAAACAAACTAGATAACTTCTCAGGCTCCTTTGCAGCCCTTTGAGTACAGGAAATAATCAGGGTGTGTGTGTGCATGTATGTGTGCATGTGTGTGTGAGACAGATAAGAGGGTAAGAGGAAGAGGAGAGAAAATCATGGCATTGCTAACCAAATTGTTTCCATAATGTCACGTCTCCTGAAATTAGCATAGCTAGTGACGTGAAGAGGTGGCTGCTGACTTGGAAATCTTTCAGACAGCAATGTTTCCACCAGTTCATCAGAGATGTCATTAAGAAAGAAAATGACTAAAATCTGGTGGTCTAATAAAGCTTTCAATGGCCTTTCTCAAAGAGCAAGACCGGCTCACCTCCGGCGCAGTGGACTTCAAAATTAGAGATGGAGACGGTCATGTGATGTGGGAGCAAAAAGACCACTAAGGAGAAGGCCTTGTTGCTGAACGGGGAGAAAAGGAGGCAATGTCTAATGGGAGTTAGGACCTTTGGGCCCTGGTCTAGGATCTGCTGCTAACTAATTGTGACCTTGGGCAAGTCACATGTTCCTTGGGCCTCAGTTTTTATATCTTTATTAAAAAAATAAAGCACAGAAGTATGTGCAAATGAAATAGCAAATAAGACATAACTACGCTACTCTATATATTCTCTCACTTTGCAGTTGTGCCCCTGCGTTAGTCCACGTTGATCAATGGCTAGACAAACATTCAAATAGGTGATATATCAGGTCTCTTTCAAAAACCGTTTCCCACAAGGAAAATTGTTGTATTATATAAAAAAAATGTACAGATTCCCAGCTCATGGCATTTAATTCAAGTAATGATTTCTACACTTAATTCTTTCACCCAGTTATTTAATAAACATTTTTAACACCAACTGTGTTCCCAGTGCTGTCCAAGGGAAGATGACAACAGACTGTTGCACATAAGAAGCCACCCCAGAATGACAGCCCAATGAAACAGCCTTAGCAGCATCCTGGAATTGGTCCCGGGATCTGACCTGCACAAGCATTTTGAAGTGAGCAGTTACATGAGTCTTTCAGCTGAAGGCAGCTAGCCCAGGGCGTGCCTACCTGCCACATCATATAAAACACTTTCTTCAATACTGTGTCAGCCAGTTTGTGCTGACTAACTTGAATCATGGCTGGCATAAGATTCCACTTCCTTTGTCCAAGGAGCAACAGAAATATAACGGGGAGCTTCCCACCCAAAGTCTGAAAAGACAAGGTCCAGGATCCTGAGAACTTTACAGGGGACGACAGGCATCCCCTTTGTGTTGGGATCATCCATTGAGTTCCATCTCCTGAGAAATGGCGAGAGTGGGTGGTGACTGGAGCCCTGGGCATGGAGGATGTCCATGGCACGTTTTCCTGTAAACACTTCGCTGCTTCCCTGAGGCTGTTATCAGGCCTCCTGGTCTCTGTGTATTGCAAAAGCGCCAATGTTTTAACTTGAGGGGTACCAAAACCCAACAAGGAAGTGATCATCAAAGTGAACACAGTGGGAAAGGATGCTGTGCAGGTTCAAGCTTTGTAAACATTTAACAGTTTTTAAAAAATGGCTGCCAACTTAAATCTTTAAATCACTAACCCAATAGTGTGTGTGTGTGTGTGTGTGTGTGTGTGTGTAGGAGATGTTTTCTCTGTTCTCCTTTCCTAAGGATTAGGGAGCCCTAAGGGTTGGGCCAGAGCTGAGGGTCCGACATGACTGGTGGGAGGAATTGGGTGACAGCACCTTGCATCCCTCTGTAGTCCTGGTTTACAAGAGTCCTCAGGAACCTCCGGGACAAAGAACTTGAATTGAATCCTCTGGCAAACTGGAGGAAAGGGATTTGGAGAAGAAAGATGTAGCAAATACTAAATTGCAAGAGCTGTGCCGTCCCTGGGAGAAAACTTGTCCTTAGGGAAGAAAAATTCTGGCACAGCAAGCTGGGCTTAGCAAAGGACTTAAGGATCAAAAGGAGTAATGACTCTTGGTTCAGCACGGAGGCTGTTATCTGAAGCCACCCTGGCCCAATTATCTTGGTGTTATATGCTAGCCCTAGAGAGAAGAATAAATAGAACTGGAAAAGCAGTGTCCTCAAACCCTGTAACACCACGAAGCCCAAACAACTCCACTGCAGGACGAGGCTACCCCCACAAGAGAGCATAACCAGAAGAACACCACTTCCTTTCCGTTTGGCCGTGTGCTAGCTGGCCAAGGCACTTTGAAAGGCTGTCTCCAGAGCAGAGCCTCAGCAATAACAGGGCTGTCAGCCTGCAGGGGCAGAGGCATTGTCACAGTGAGCTTGGGCCCAGAAGGCATCCCAAACACATTTGAGATATCCCCCTGGACTTCCAAGAACACCTACAGGATGAGAGGCTGTGGAGAGGGAGTAATAAAGATGGAGTCCTACGAGCCAGCAAATCTCCATATTAAGGACAAAATGGCTCCATTGATCCCTGTAGCCTGGAGACAGTTGGTCATACTCCTTTGGAAATGTGCTTTTGAGAGGCGTATCAAACACTTACCTTCTACTTCAGTTATTCTCAGCCTCATTTGTCTTGTTCCAGCTGCTGCAGTGGTCACCAGCTCTGTGTGGATGCCAGTGGACTTCACACAGCTGCCATTTGCCACTGTCTAGCCTCATAACTTCACTGCAAGCTGTTCACCTTTTTGCAGGGGCTTCCCTGTTAACACAAAGGCATGGGACCCCACTGGGTGTCCGTGCATGAGCAACAGCCTAGAAATGCAAGAGAGTTAACAATCCTGTGGTTTGAACCTTTGACCAGTGGGAAACAGGAGTTCTCCACCACTGGTAGAGAAATTCTTCCATATTTTTCTCCCATCCCAATACAATATACAATCCTTGAGATGCAGTTTATGCAGTTTCTTGGAGGATTATCCCTTCAGATGGAGCAAGAAGGTGTGGAGAAGACACATGTAGCTTGACCTATGGGGCTGGGCACAAAGTGTCCAGATCTTTGTGTCTCATATTAATGATCACCAAAGAGTATCCACCACAGAGGAGGATTTCAACAAGCAGGGGGACAGATGACTCATCTTGTGGATATAAACCAGCTTCTCTCCTCAGCTCCCCAGTGTTTGTGCAGTGATCCCATAAACAGAGTGCCCAAGGTAGCAAGGCAGGAGCCTGTGCATAGGCCCAAAAGTAGGGCCTCCCCCTTACCAAGGCTGCTGTAACTACTGGCACTGCCAGAGCAGAGAGCGACATTGATTCCTTGATATAGCACCATTCTTCAATGAGACCCTCCAGTCACTTCATGGCAGGGCAATTATATGGGTCCCTTCTACCCTGATGGGCAGCAATACATCTCTACTGGAAGTGATACCTACTCTGCTTATGGGTTTGCTTTCCCTTCCCGTGGTGCCTCCACCAGCATAACCATCCAAGTTCTTTCAGAATGCCTGATATATCGACGTGGTAGCCCTCGCAACATTACATAAGACCAAAAGGTCCATTTTACAGCAACAGCAAAAGAGGTGTGACAGCAGGCACTGACTGCAGCATCCACCATGTCCCCTGTCATCCAGAAGCAGCCAGTCTAATAGAACGTGGACTAGGCTGGGAGAAGCTCAGGTGAGTCACACCCTGGGGAAAACACGTTGCAGAGTCGGAGCCCTCTCCTCCGGGCACGCAGCATGTCTGTTGAACTGTCAGCCACTATATGGCGTTATATCCCCAATAGTTAGAATAGAACACGTGGGTCTCGGAAGGAGGCGTGGCCTCTCTCATCATTATTCCCAGGAAGCTTCTTGTAGAATTTGTGTTTTCTATCCCCACAAACAGAATTTTCCAGGTTTAGAGGCCTTGTGTCCAGAGATCACAGTAAGGTTTCCACTGAACTTGAAACTGCAGCTCCCAGCGGGTCACTTTGGGCTCCTTGTGCCGGTGCAAAGAAAGAGTTACTGTACTGAATACCATGAGGAACTGTGGTCACTGCACAATGAGAGCAGGGAAAAGTATGTCTGAAATCCACAGGGTTCTTGAAGATATATTTTGATGCATCCATAGAAAATGGGTAATTATAGCAATCACAGCCCAAGGGCCAAGCAATGAAGAGCTCAGACCCCTTGGGGATGTAGACCTTGGTTGTACCACTAGGCAGGCAGCGCAGAACCGTGGCAAAGTGCTGGCCAAGGGATGGAAATCTTAAACGGGATTTAAGGTGGATGAGGGGGTGGTGGATGTCAATTATGTCCTTAGGACAAGCTACTCCTGGGGGACTGCATCTTATTTCACTAGTTCTCTTGCCTTGGGTCTTTTTGGAAATTTCAGCTGCCACCACCTTGAAGGAAACTCTGTAACTGATTACACTCAGACCTCCCCCTTCAGGGAAAAGTGAGGGCATCTTGTTCTCAGAAAAATAGAGGCTCCAGAGTGTACTAGGTGAGTCAGATGACAGAGGGCACGAGCAGGCTGCTTGGTACGTGGTGGCCTACATTAGACCGTTCTCATCCACCACTTTAGATGTTTCAGTCTCTTGCTCCAGCTGTCACTGCAGCAAGCAGCTCACAAAGGCACAACCTGACAGAGCTCTGCTTCACACCCATGCTGTGCCTCACTCGCCTGTTACTCTGGGATTTCTTTGATACCAAGACATAGACATTCATAGCAACCCTCACACGTGTACACCTGGGTGTGCAAGAGAATTAACTCTATAGAGTGAACCTTTGACCAACGGGATTTGGGAGCAGGGGATAAATTCTTCCCCTTTTCTCCCATAGAGGGACTTTCCTGAGACACTGTTTACGTGGCTCCATGGCAGATGGTCCTGTGATATCAAACGATCAGCTGTGCTCAGTCGTGGCCAGCTCAGTACAGTTCTTTGTGTTGGTTCTGTCTCCTTTTCTGTCTCACTTCCCTTGTCCTTCACTCCTGATCTTTGGTGTACCCTCCCTAATAAAATAGTAGCATATGAACTCTTGCCTCAGGTTCTGCTTTCTGAAGAAACCAGGCTAAGAAAAGGGTGTCTCTGATGATAGAAAAACAGATAACTGTACAAAAATAAAAGCATTACCCTCCACAGAAGAAAGGTAAGTCAAAGTTTAAGCCTAACCATAGATGAACAGTCCATGGTACCAAGTGTCCCCTCTGGGGACAAGATTTGGGTTTGAGTCCTTAGTATCGAGAGGCAAGAGTTATAGCAGGGCAGTTCATAAGCCTTTTTAAATTGCAATAGGACACCGCCATTGGAGATTAGGAGAATTTTTATCTAGAAATCAAGAACAGCAAACATGAATCAGGCTTTGGGTTGGCCCAAAGTAACCTTGTAAGAAGGTGAAGTTGATCATTAATGCCTCTGCAGACATTCTCTCAGCATCTTGTACTCCTCCACTGAAACCTTCAGGGCTTAGGTTTTCTTTTCTGTCTCCCTTATCCCAAGCTTTTTAGTCACATGTTATTTGGAAGTGTTATTTGCTGTTGAGCGTTAATGACTAATGGAGTTTAATCTGGTAGTCCACCAAGGACCCCAGGAGGTTTTTATAGAGTAACCTCAACTCAAAAGACCATGTTTCTAATGGTGGAATTTTTGGCATCAAACAACAGTTGGCTGGTAGAGATAGATTTAAGAGTTCCTTAAAAAAAAAATCACATACGCAATTCTTACTTTTCATTTGTGTCCAGGACCTAAGCCAAGCTATTTTTTTTCTGTATCCTTTCCGATAACGATCTTTAACTATTAGAAGAAAGGGCAAGAAAAAAACCTCTGACTCAGTTTTCCCCCACCGTATTATTATATAATTTTTAATAATAAAGTTGCGAGTTAAAATAATTTTACACGAGGGGCCTGCCTGCCTGGTGGTGCAGCGGTTAAGTGCACACATTCCGCTTTGGCGGCCTGGGGTTTGCCGGTTCGGATCCTGGGTGCAGACATGACACTGCTTGGCACCCCATGCTGTGGTAGGCATTCCACATAGAAAGCTGAGGAAGATGGGCATGGATGTTAGCTCAGGGCCAGTCTTCCTCAGCAAAAAGAGGAGGATTGGCAGCAGATGTTAGCTCACAGCTAATCTTCCTCCGAAAAAAAAAGGAAAAAAAATAATTTTACATGACTATGCTTATAGCTACCACCTAGATTTTTTTCGTTAATATTTTACCATACTTGCCTTATCACTTATCTGCATATCTATCCACCCAGTAATCCGGCTTATTTTTTGATGCATTTCAAAGTAACTTGCAGGTGTCAGTACTCCTCCCCCTAAATACTTCCCTGGCTTGATTTTCCTTTTAAATAGCCTTCATGTCAGGACAAAGCAAAGAAGCATTCAGCAACTGCTGCTTAAAACTCATTCATTTCTTTGGGAATCAAGGCAAAGTGAAATTTATGGATGGAATGAATTCAGTTCCTCCTTTTATTGTCTCCCTAGCAAGGAGGGGATAAAGCCATGAATGTTCGTTTCCTGGAAACTAAAGTCCTGACTTGTCATCTTCATAGTAAGAAAGAGTCATCAAACATTAGTTGTTACACAGCCACATGCTATAGTAAAACCAGGACTCAACTGTTTATCTTAAATACTCAAATCATTTTGCAGCGTCTCTGTGTTTATAGGTAAAAGTGTTTGAAGCTATAAATCACACATTGAACTAAGTACAGAGTTTGAGTCAGACCAACGAAAGTAGTCTGATTGCATTCCTGACCCACACAGATACCGTTTGTGGATAAGTAAGTTGCCCCATCTCGGTCCTTTGTAAATTCGCGATCTTCCTACACGGCACCAGCCACTGGGTTTGTAGCTCCTCCACCAAGTGTCCCTTGACACCTCAGCCCTGGTGCTCTCTCTTGCCCAGCTGGCACAGCTCTACTTACTACCACACAGCCAAGCACTTAAATTGTTTAGTTATTTTGTACCGTATGGTCCTGTGTCTAAGTTCTTGGAAGATAAGGAGCGCGTCTTCTGGATCTTCTGCGTTCGGTGCTAGGGGGCTTAGCTGAGTGCTAGGCACACACCTAAGGCTTGACAGATCTTAAAACCTTTCTATATATATTCTCTCATTTAAACTTAATGTATAGTAGACTGCGTGGCCTACTTGCTCCCAAAAAACTGGCTCTGGGTACTTTTCAAGTGTTTCTCGCAGGATACGTGATCATGGCATTTAATATCAGCCAGAATTCTTCCCAGCAAGTCCGCAGGCAGTCATCATGAGCAGGGACTTAGAGACAGGGCTTTTCTGTGTCAGCCAGAATGCAGAAATGCTCCACTTTGCTTGGTTAAAAGAGACCCAGGGTTTTTCTTTTCAACACCCATTTGCACTGACCTCTTTTTCTGGCTTCTCAGTAAAAGGATTAAGGACTCGGGAAGCAGTGGAGGAAAAAAACGACTTGTTTAGCAAGAGAGGGGGGTTAGGTGAGGCTGACACTGTGGGGTGGAAAAGCCTTGAAGGAGCTTCCATTGCTCTGTTTCTGGCAGTTCTGCAAACCCAGGTCCCGGGCCAGCCCTGGGTTGTCCCATAGTGATGTGCGCAGCAGTACGTCTGTCATGTACACAGAATCAAACTGTTCCCTCCCCTAGCAGGTCCTGGGTGTCGGCAGGACATAGGGTGCTAAGCACTGGTCAATTCATTAACCAACACCTTAATGACCTAAATCCTTTACGTCGGCTTCCAGAGGGCCTAGTCTCTTCTGAGAGTGTAGCCCATGGTGATGTGTTGATCCTTACCTCTGACACCTGTGAGTGGTTAGCTAAATAATAAAAACGCTGATATGCTTAAAAAATGAAAACAGATCCAGGCAATAGGTGAATGTGCCTTTCTTTCTTCTAAATTTCCCCAGAGAAACTTCCTTCTTATTCTGAATTTTATATGATAGAAAAATTGTCTACAAGTGCATTGGAAATATTCACAATCATTTCATTGAGGTCTCCTGATAGGTGACAGCCACTGGGTCTCATGGCTTGTTTCTGACCTGAGCTGGATTTAATTCCAGAACCCAGGTGAGCTACAAAGTGACCCCTTCTCATTATCCTTGTTTTTAACTGATTTTTGCAGCGGTTTCAGTGAAGAACAGACTGAAAGAAACTCTTGGGAGCTTATCACCAAAGTTGGATAGAGAAACAGACACAAGGCGCCAGTGAGAAGCCAGTTGTCTGGAGAAGAGGGAGCCACAGGCTTCTCCCTTTGTACTTCTTCCCTCCTCGGTCATTCTACAAGATCATTGCCTTCAATGTTTTTCAAAACAGTCTTCCCAGGAGTGGTCTGGAAAGCAAAGAAGTGTGGAGAACAGACTTTGTGAGAAGAAGCATAAGTGCTCTAGGGGCACAGAGACGTGCCGGTGGTACAGTGATTTTGGCAAAGAAGCACCATGTGATATTTTGGTTGGGGCGGGGGGGTGGGGGTACTCAATTCTCCTCCCCATCCATGCATGTGGTGGCCTGGGATCCCCCAGTGCCTGGAGATTGAAGAGACCCCTACAGCCACCTCAGACACAGCCTGTGGCTTGCCAGATTGGGACTCCTACAGCCCATTAGGGTGTTTCATGCAGCGGCCAGCCCTTCAGGAGCCAGGAGGGCCTGCCTATTTTACAGCTGGATCTTGCTCAAATGAAGTAGGATGAGGGGTTAATAACTCCCTCTCCCCATTAAACCCTGATGCCCACCCACGAGGCTTATTTAAGAGAGGTCCCAGAGCAGATTAAAGAAAGTCAGTCTCAGACTATTAGAAGGGAACGTCCTAAAAAGTTTCCACCAGAGGAGGAAGCAGTACATGGTGAGCAAAGCCGACAGCTGAAGGCAGAGAGGCCAGGGCTTACACCTGAGTTAATAATGACACTATTAGATGGGATCGGTCAGCAGATAGTAACGGAAAATCCACTATGAGGATATCTATTGTTTACTTAAGAAAACCTTGAGCTAGGCAGTCCCAGGTTTGGGTCATCATCTTCACAACGCAAGGACACTGAGTCAGAATCTTTGCAATTCTCTAGACCTTCCCCTCATGGTCACAGAATGGTTGCCATAACTCCAAGCATCATGCCCTCACAAAGCCATTTCCAAAGGCAGCTAGCAGAAATGTTCATCACATGCCTTCCATCTTTTATTAATTATAATCGTAACTAACAGTTTTTGAGCATTTAGTATATATCAGGGACTATCCTAAGCACTTTGCATGTGTAAACTCATTTAGTTCTAGAGCAGATAAGAAAAACTAATACACAGAGAGTATAATTAACTTTATCAGGGTCACACAGACAAGAAGCAGTAGAGCTTGGACTCAAACTCTGGCTTTTTGGCTCCAGAGCCCTTACAGTGCCAAACCACTTCTCAATTCGGGAAGAGGAGATTTCCCGGAATCCCCTCAGCAGATTTTACCTTATGCTTCACTGTATAGACCTGGGTCACATGACCACCTTGGCTGCAAGGGATGCTGGGAATATAAATATCTGCCTATTTCAACCTGTAGGAGGACGGGGCCTGTGAAGCTCAGCTCAGCAGCCAACCAACAGTGTCTGCCACAGTTACGAAAGAGACAATGGCCTTTGCCAGAGGGGAAAGGTCTTGGTATGCTAAGGGCTTAGGTGAAGCCCGAGGTCACAGGGCTATTTGGCTTACTGCCACTGGAGGAAAAAAACAAGTTTCCGCTTAAGACCAGCTGGAAATGGCGAAAATGCCAGCAGCCTGAGAGTCTTATCTTTCAACCAGTCACTGGAGTGTGTGTGCATAAGCAGTTCTTATTAAATTATTCATCCTGATTTAATGGGGAGGCAATCAGATTCAACAGGTGTGGTTCTTCTTGCTTGTTGAATGGCTTTAAAACAAGCTTTCAGAAACAGGTCGCCTCGGGGGGGGAAGCAGCAGAGGACGAATCAGCTGTATTTTAAGCTAATTACCTACAATACCTGTCGAACAGGGACATTTTGTTCTAGTGTCAGTGGTCACAGAAGACAATTCTGGAAAGGAAAGGAGAATATTACATAAGCAATTTGCTTTACATAGACTCCAGAAAAGCCTCTTGTATGCACGACATGGTCACATTCCAACTGTTATTGTACCTGCTTGTAAACTTGGGTAGAATCTCATTTTAATAAGCTTGAGGAGACTTCCAAATTGCTACATTAGATCCAAATCTCATTAAACTTGAAGCCTATTGCTATAACATCCTAAAATATGCGCTATTGTTTCCTGGGTCTAAAATTCACTTGCACAAAGCAAATGTTAGGTGTACAATTCATTTGTAAATAACGTGGGGTGGGGATGAGGGGGGCGCTTAAGGATGAGCTTGTGCAGACCCCACAGAGCCAGAGAAGGTAAATGATGCTCCATCCTTCTGCAATGACTGTAGTTGAATGCAACACAGTATCTTAATGAAGTATGACATGTTTTTCAAGTGTTAGATGGTTATGTTTTGTAGTTTTATAAATTGCATGGTTGGTTGTTTTTGCCCCAATTTTTCTTTCTCTTTTTTGGCCAGGAGCTCATTGTATTAGTACTAACAGCTAAACAATGCTGTAAAATGAGCGAGGTTTTGAATTGCCATTATCTATTCAGAAAATAATTAAAGGTTCTTAAAGACAGTCTATAACTGGAAGATGCTGAGAGCTCTTCCTACAGAGCAAACCTACCCAGATCCGCTGTTTTGTCTCTTCCTGGCCCTGGAGAGAGCCAGCACCATCGCTGTCCCTAATCTCCCTGAGCCTCAGTTTCCTCATCTGCCAAATAGGGAACTGGGCTTCGTGATTGCTAAGTATTGTGAAGTCTAGAGGTTCTAAAGTTCTATGATTCTACACACCCTCAGTCAGGATTTAGCAGAATCCCCAAATTTGATAAATATCACTAAGTCACAACCGACATGCTTTTCCATACACTGCTAAGAATATTTAACAAAGCAGACAAAACACTATTTGAAAAGGCAATATCTTCATTCCAACAATGGGTGATTAAAAGGATAAATGTTTCAGGGGCTGGCCTGGTGGCATAGTGGTTAAGTTCATGCACTCTGCTTTGGCAGCCCAGGGCTTGCAGGTTCAGATCCTGGGCACAGACCTACACACGGCTCATCAAGCCATGCTGTGGCGGCATCCCACATACAAAATAGAGGCAGATTGGCACAGATGTTAGCTCAGGGCCAATCTTCCTAAAAAAATAAATAAATAAATAAAAATTAAAATAAATAAAGTTAAAATAAATAAAAAGGATAAATGTTTCTAAATGCTTTGTCTGACTGAGATTTTTTCCTCCACATCATTTCCTGTATCCACACTGACAAATAAGGTTACTATGTAAAGCTCTCTCAAGGCCTGGAAATAGCCTTGCTCAGTTGGATGCTACAATGGCATTCTCCCTATATTATGCCTCATGAATGGAAGGCTAATGAAATTGTACGTGTTTCAGTTTTCACTCTGCAGGTGATTTTGTACTTGGGATGAGACTGTCCTACCTTTAATTTGATATTTTATTAAATTAAATGCATTTCAAAGGAAGGGTCATTTTATTCTGCTATTCTTCTCATATTCATGAGCAAGAGGGCATACTAAATGCTTTGTCTTAGTGATTCCTTTAGGAGTCTCCTGTTTCCATTGAATGTGATATAAGCCCATATTTTGCACTCAGAAGAAAAAATTATGAATTTCTTTAAATCAAAATTCTTTAAACGGAGGCAGGAGCTTCCTTTTGGATTCCTATGGTTCGCTCTCATCTTGTCTTAAAAAAAAAGAGACTTTAAGCATATCAATAGTTAATTCAATGGTTCTCAACGAGGGGGCTTATATATCCCCTAACTCACTGATTATCATCGGAGGGGGCGTGGTTTGGCATTGGGTGGGACAATGTTCAGTTTGCAGACTGACCCATGCATTGCAACGTGTTTAGCTTTCTTGGATCCCACCCACTAAGGGCTAGCAGCACCCTCTGATCATTGTGACAACTATACCAGCCCACACACATTTCCAAATGCCAACTTCGATCACAAAGTCCAAAACGGAAGCATCCCTCTGCAGAAAGGAGGTCTGGTAATAAGACATTAGTTTTTCAAAAGCCAACGAGGGTCTGTGTCCACATCTTTAGAAATGTGGCTTTAATCACTCCAGTCCCTGTCTCCAGTTAATGTCCCTTGGCGACTTCATTGCTCCCTGGATGATGACACACATTAAGAGAAAAAGCATAAGAGAAGATGTTTGAGAATCACATGACTTATAAAAAATCAGACACTTTTCCTAGATCTTAAATAAGAATTGAAGCTTTTGTCATGTAACTTTGTAGAAAATGTAGACTTATTTCTCTTTCATACTCTATAGAATAGGCTAAATGGATCCACCATAAAATAACCCTTGGGAAGTAAAGATCCTGCAAAATAAGAAAAACACGTGGAGAATGAGTAGATTTTGTTTCCATGTTCCAGATTCCTCTGTGGTGTCAGGCTTTTCATTTCTGATAAACTTCTACAAACAGGTATTGGGTGCTAAATGAGACAGATGCTCTCTTGGGCCGTGGGAATGTAAAAAATGAATAAGACCTATTCTCTGCTTTTGAGGCTCACAGCTGTGCCTGGGAGACTGACTCTTGGACAACCAGGATGTAGAATAATAAACACCACTATAGAGGTATGTTTACATGCTTTGGGAGTCAGGTGAGGGGGTAGTCGACTTCACCCAGGCATAGGGGAGTGGTGATGAGGACTGGAGGCAGAGACTGGGAGATCCAGGAAAAGCTTCAGAAGGAGGTAGCAAGTGAATTGGGGCTTGGAGGATAAATAGGCATTTGCCAGGCGGTAATGGAGTAGGGAACAAAATTCCCAGTAGAGAACAGCATAGACATGGTCATAAAAGAGAAAGAGAACGGAGAAAATCCAGTGTGGTGGAGCATTAGTGGAAGGGTGGTGGAAGGGAGGCTAGAAGATGAGTCGGGGTGGTAGCATCTGGAGGGCCCAATATGACAAGCTAAGAAATAGGAGCTTAACTTATAGGTAGAAAGGAAGCAATTTAGACTTTTAGCAGAAAAGTAAAATAATCAGATTTGTTTGGGGACAAGAACTCTGATGGCAGTATGGAAGATGGGTAAAGGTAGACAAACTTCAACCACGGATACTGGTTAAGGGAATTGACCTTGGTACTCCACTTTTAAGCACTCATTCATAAGATTTGGCATGCGAAGTTAATTCATAGCAAACCGAAGGCAGACAATAAATGTGAAGATTTTTACCAGTGACAATTTTAATGATTTGCCCTATTCCTGATATTCTGAGTGCTGGCTCCAACTACTGTTCCTTTCCAAACAAAGAAACATGGAGCATTTTCTCACGCCAGGTCACCATGTTTGTATGATATATTCCCACCGCCACGGGCACAGTTGACTGAGTCAGAAATTCACGGTAAGCACAACAGCCACCAATAACTGAGTGGACTGGCTCTGAGTGGGTGGGCCAGTGATGGGTGCCCTTTTTCGGATAAGGGCTATCTAAGAGTCAGAGACTACACAGGGACTCGCAGCAAACACAATGGCAAAGAAGCCAAGATACATAGAGAAGAGCTCACGGAAGGCGTGAATAAGAAGAAACCAGGAGGTGCTGAGAAGAATGGAGAGGCCGGTCAGAAGCAGCAGGAAAGAATGCTGCTGAGCCAGTGAGGAGCTGAGTCCTGTGGATGGGGCAGCCAGGGTCCCTCCTGAGAGGTGCTCCTGAGCTTCCAGGACTGCTGTCCCCAAATTAGAGCCCTTTCCATCATCTATGCAATGTTCTAGTGCCAAGGAGCTGCCTGTGTGGCTGCTCAGACTTTTTTCCTGCTCCTTCCTATTTCCTATATCTCTTATAAATTCTAATTAACTGAGATAACTTATACATCTGTTTCTTGCAAACTGAAGGAAACTTATACTTCCCACTGAGTGAGATGGTGGCATTTCTCCATAGTTAATAATGAAAACACCATTTGCTGAGTGCTCACTATGTGCCAGGCACTGTGGCAAGGGCTGTAGGTGCATGATCTTTCTTAAACCTCACGACAACCCTGTGAGACAGATTCTTCCATTATCCCCATTTGCAGATGAGGAAAAGGTCTCAGAGAGGTGAAATACCATGCCCATGTTTGCACGGCTAGTGAGTGGCCGAACTGGGGTCTGGATCCAAGTCCTAGAACTGGGCCCTAGAACTGGCTTTCTTGACAATTGTACCCTTGTGACAGAGATGGCTAGCTGCTCCCCCGTCCCCCCCCACCCCAATTTATGCTCCACCTTCCGCAGAACACAGTTGTCACCGGGAAGTCACCACCTGGCTGGGCACTACATTTACCAACCTCCATGCTTCTAGACAGAGCCAGGTGACTAGTTTTTGCCAGCAGAATACAAACTTTGGTCTTGAGTGTCGTCTGTGGGCAGAGTGCTTGTCTCCATACTGTCCTCTTCTGCTAGCTGAATGCAGATGATGAGGATGAGGCTCCAGGGAACAACAGAGCTACAGTGTAGAAGAGCCCAGGTCCCTGAGTCATAACATGGAAGAAAAGTGCTGAGCAGGAACACCTGTATTGCATTATTACACGAGCAGGAAATAAACCGAGATTTTGGGGTCTGTTTCCATCGTCTAATCCAGCTGTGCTGCTTCTCTTCCTTGCCTTGGGGATCAAGAGCAGAAACAATAAGATTAAGCTTGGATCTCTGGTGCCCCGGTAGGTTACCCATCTTTGCTAAAGGATTGTGATAGCTCTCTCAGATTGCACTGTTTTCCCACACCGAGAGTAGCTCCCTCTTTTTATTCAGCATAACAGACAAACCAGAAGGTGTCATAAACACGGAGTATGTTTGTGAACACATTGTTCTTATGCCTTCTCAAAACCTTTGAAAACTCAGGAGGAAAAACACAGAGCTTTGAGCCTAGTAGCACCTCTCGTCTGCTAGCGGCCTCCATTCTAGTCCAGTTTATATTTAGATGTCACTTCCTATTTTACACCTCCGCCTGCCAAAGTGCAGCCACCTTTGGTGTGAAACCTGGCGCCTGTTTAATGGGCCGACGAGAAATGACACAGCTGTTTTCAGTAGCAAGCAAAAGAGTAACACACCTGGGAAGAGGCAGCATGCCTGGAAAGGAGAAAAGCTAGGAATGTGGAGAGTGTGCCTAGACTGCTACCCAGCTATGGACTATGTCACTGATGTGGGCACCTGGGATCCATCCCACAGCGACCCTCAAGGGAGGTGTACAGAGTGCACCTCAGAGTCATCTGCCTGAGGGATAGGAGGGGAAAGCATTTACCCATGAGCGACCATCCGCTGTTGGTCAAGGGTTGCCCTGTGGGATGTTAAGCCCTCCACGCTTCTAGATTGCACATTTGTGAGGGCCGGTCCAGTAGGCGAGCCATGCTCAGGTGTCAAAGAGGCCCCATTAAGGGAGGAGAGGATACAAAGTGGGGCACCAGCCGTGGCTGAGACAGACCTCACAGCTAGACAATGCAGGTGGGATTCAAATCCAGTACCTTCTAATTCCGAAGTATGATGTCACTGGCCTCACGCCACTGCTCATCTGGCCTGGGGGAAACACTGCAGGCCTGGGAGCTGGGACATTTGCCTCCAGTTCTGGGATCGCTGCTGCTGGCTGCTTGATTTCGGCAAACCATTGAATACCCGGACCTCAGTGTCCTTACCTCTAAAATAAGGATACTGGACTAATTCATTATTTCCCAAAGCGTGTTAAATGGTACAGTAATATTGCAGAATGTTAATTAACAGGTATAGTTGAGAAGAAAGGCTTTTGTGGCCAAATAAGATTGGTAAATGGAGCTAAGCAAAGTTATACAAATTTCCTCACTGAAGGATATCTCAGAATCTTTATAACGTATTTTACATAAGATCCTTTATTTGAGAAACATCTCACAGAACTAGGTTGTTTTTTATGCTAGTATTTATTGAGCACTTACTATTTGCCAGGAATCATGCCAAGGACTTCTCATGTATTCTTTCATTCATTCATCTTTTCAAAACAATATTTGTTGAGCTCCTGCTGTGTGTCCCACATTGTTCCTGGCAATGGGGATGCCTCCACGAACAAGACAAAGTCCCTGAATTTTACTTGGATGTGACGTAGACAGAAGACAGACAATAAATAGGTCAACAAACCAGAAAACCGGCATGCATCGTCTCGCCTTATTCTCACAACAGCTAGTGAGACAGGAACTATTTTCTCATGCCCATTTTATGAATAGTGAGACTGAGGATTAGAGAGTTTAACTTACTTAAAATGATAGAGGTGGAAATGCCAGAGCTAGGACTATATATGCATTAAAGTCTGTTGTAAAAATGTTGTTGACATCAGGTGCACAGAGTTGGGTTAATCAGTATCCTGGGTCCATTATATACCTTGTCATCAATCCACGTTCGGCTCACACCCATAACCGCTACGGTCTCAACTGCTCTGCTCTATCGTCTCTTCCACCATCCTGAAGGCCAGTGCTCTGCAAAAAATCGGTTTGAGAAAGAACGCACCAGAGAGTCTGGAGGAAGGATCTTCCGGCGCTAATGAGACAGCGGCAGCAAAAGCTCTTGCTCATACACACAACAGAGAATCGGGACTCAAACGGTCGAGAGGTGACGGTATCGCTAAGTGCTGCGTAACGTCTTGTGAGTTATGCCTCTCAACGATTCCGAACAGACTTACATTATTATTCTCTTCTTACCATAATAATTACATTTTTTCTCTATAAACAGTAAATGATGTTTGTGGAAGTTCTTGCAACTTGAATAATGTAAGAAGTAACTTGTCAGTGATAAGCTGATTTTAAAAGCCTGTACTTTTTCTTGACAGCTTCCTGTGAAGAAAACCAAAAATCCAGGGCCCCATTTTAATGATCCTTCGGTCTGTGACATCACTATCAGAAGTAATAAAGTAGGGAAAGAAGGATTATACTTTCTGTGTATGGCCTATTGAAATGGTCAGGATGGTGAAATGCTAGAAACAATGAGAAATATCCTTTGAAGGTATGAACTATTTGTATGTAGATAACATTTTCTTAAATGCTTTGCTATTTTTACCGTTAAAAGATCCCTCTTAAATCTCAGTCTAGATCTAATCTGACTATAAAACTTCCCAGCCAAAAGGAACTTGAGAGTTATAGTTTATATAAAGTCCCTACAGTAGATGGAAACATCACACACACACACACACACTGTTATGTTTTAAAAACTGAGTGACCAGATTTGAAAAATGGAAAAAGGAAACAGATTGCTCTTCCTGGAGATTTTCACAGCAAAAGGTTGCAAGCAATGAAAACAGCACAAGATAATCTTAGAAAGATGGAACCCCAATTATCTGAGGCCTTTGGGACCACATCCCCACTGGGATCTAAGAAACCATATCAGGAAATTATGGCAGAATGATTCCTTCTGCTCCTGCTGATTGCCATTCAGCTGAGTCATGTTCTTTAGATGCAGGTTA
Organism: Equus caballus; assembly: GCF_041296265.1. Classification (NCBI taxonomy): domain Eukaryota; kingdom Metazoa; phylum Chordata; class Mammalia; order Perissodactyla; family Equidae; genus Equus; species Equus caballus. The sequence continues at coordinate 182,894,235 of NC_091684.1, forward strand.
GGAAAAGGGATGGGAAGTGAAAAGGGAACAAGAGAGTCAATGTGTTGACCATTCACCATAGACTGTGTGTTTTTTTAATATATAATCTTCTTTAATAGGGCTGAGGCAGGAATCACGGAGCTTTGATTTCTGACTAAGACTCAAGTAAGGGTGACTTAGAACGTGTTGGAGGCTATGCTGGGAGAATGTGGAAAGCCCCAAAACTCTTATGACTTGCCACTAACCCCTGGGGCCAGCCTCAAAAACTAGTTCTCTGCTTCTCCTCAAGACAACACAGTCATCTGTGAGCAACCTTTTTTGAATAACCAAGGTTTCATCCAACATGAAGTAATTATACAATATTCAAGTAGATGATCAAGGGAAATGCATCCCTGGTTCTAAACAGCTCATGATGGAAAACTAATTGCAGATGATCGCAAAAAAAAAAAAGGGCAGGTTGTGCGGTGAGTGAGATAGAAAAACACATTATAAAGCAAAGGCCATCTCATTTGGTCTTTGAAATTATTGATTCCTGGGCTCTAGTTAAGAGGAAGTAAATGTTAAAGTTGCAATTATCATCTTGCACAAGGAGGAGGCCATTTTCTACCTCTAGAGGAATTCTTTGGATGCTCATGCAAAGTCAGAAAGAAGAGGACAAACCCTTGCAAAGGAAACATTTTGCCTATCCTATTAGAATAAAATCAGAATTAGAACTGCTTTCTAGAAATTCCTGGGATAGTAAAGGTCTGGTGTTCTCTGTTTTAGAGGGGATTTAGTCCAACTAGCCTCCTACGCTTTGATGCTTCCTACCTCATTGTCACCAAGCTTAGACCTCCCAAGGTCAAAAGCCTACCTCTAGTCTGAGACAGCCCACTTTTGTACCAGAATGACACAAACAGAACACCTCCCACTCTAAAAGTCCAGAGGTGGTCATTAAAAGGAACTACCTGTGATAAGTACAGGTGGCTAATTTTTCCCTTCATTAATTCATCAAACATATATTGAATAATTTCCACATCTCTGCTAGGCCTTGGGAACACCAAAGTGAATTATACCTTGTCACAGTACAGTCACATCCAACCGTAGTATGGTAGTTAATGAGGGAGATACACGATCTGTGAGCACAGAGAAGAGAAGCTTAAGAAGACCTTAAGAAGTCAGTGAAAACTTCCTCAGGTTGCCAAGCAACAATGACTATGAAAAGGGGATTCAGAATTGAGTAAAAATTTCGGTTTACGCATGTTGTTCTCTTGGTGTCCAAGTATGCAGAAACCCCTTTTAGAAGCCTACCATACACTTTTCCCTGAATGCTGTCACCCTATGCTATGATGGGTTGAATGACTCTGGCCCTGAGGACCTGTTGGTGGCCTGTTATGGAATGAATGCTTGTATACCCTGAAATTCATATGTTGAAGCCACACGCCATGTTGTGACGATATTAGGAGGTGGGGCCGTTCGAAGGTTATTAGGATCAGATGAGGTCACAAGAATGGAGCCCTCATGAATAGGATTAGTGCCCTTTTAAGAGTCATGAGAGAGATTACTTCTTCTCTGACATGTGTGACAAGAAGTCAGCTGTCTGCAACGCGGAAGATAGCTCTCACCAGACCCTGACCATGTTGGCACCCTGATCTGGGACTTCTAGCTTCCAGAACTATGAGAAATAAATTCCTGTTGTTTATAAGCCACCCAGTCTATGTATCTTGTTATAGCAGCCTGAGCTGACTAAGACACAGCCCCTTGCTCACCCTCACTTAGTCTTATGGGTCACATTGGTTTTGGGCTGTCTAAATCCTTTTCCTGGCTTGGTGCAAAGGCAGTGCTGGGCATAGGGCCAACTGAAGAGCTTGGCCTTCATCACTGTCTTTTAACCAAAGCACAATGTCAGCTTTGACTCTTTTATTATGCTGATAGGCTGCACGAATCAAGTTTAACATTTTTGTCCTTCTATTCATTTTCTATAGCTATCATTCTTTTGATATCCCATTACTTACTTCTTCAGAAGAAGGAGTTTTTTTTTTTTTAAAGATTTTATTTTTTTTTCCTTTTTCTCCCCAAAGCCCCCCGGTACATAATTGTATATTCTTGGTTGTGGGTCCTTCTAGTTGTGGCACGTGGGACGCTGACTCAGCGTGGCCTGATGAGCAGTGACATGTCCGCGCCCAGGATTCGAACCAACGAAACACTGGGCCGCCTGCAGCGGAGCGTGCGAAGTTAACCACTTGGCCACGGGGCCAGCCCCAAGAAGAAGAAGGAGTTTTTATCCAAGGTGGCAGGGGTGGTTGAGGAGAAGAAGCTGATTGCAAAAGATTTATCTAAGCAGAGATTCACGTAAAATCAGTTAATATCAGTTCAACAAAAAATTAAATGTCTATTATGTGCCAAGTATAGGCAACTTAAATTTGGGGTATATATCTTGACATATATGCAGATAAATGAGTGGATGGTTGGACGGAAATGGATGGAAGAACAGTCAGATGCCTCTGCCTTCTAGAATCTCATCAAAAGGAAAACAGTTCACACCCCTAGTGGGATATATGCCATAGCCAGAGTTGTCACATTGTCTAAACCAAGACTGCCAAGTATTGGCATGCTTATGTGGATAAGCTGATGGAATATTTGAAATTGAGATTGCCAGAGAGCTAACACTTAAGTTCACTCTCCCTATAACACGAGACAAAACAAAATCTTAAAAGAACAAAATAATTCTGACCAGGAAAAGAGGGATGTCTACACAAAGGAGTTGATATGTGAGTTGGCTGTGAAAGGTGAGCAGGATTATTCCATCAAGCAGCCAAGAAGGGCAGAGCATTGAGACAGAGAGAACACGTGAGCAAGGGCACCGAGCTGGGAAATCCTGTTATCCAGCAGTGCTGGAGAGTTGGGTTCTGCCCTGAGGAGCAAGGAGGTGAAGCTCAACAAAGGGATTAGGGCTGAGGGTGAAGGAGTCTTGCTCTGGAGAAAATGAGGAGTCATAGATGAAGTGATGCTTTAAACCTGAAATGGGAAGGAGGACGAGGGAGTCTGACAACATATCTTGAGCTCCAGAAGGCCAGAAACCGTGTCTTCAAGTTCAACTCAATTCCACAAGTAAATACCAGAACTTGAAGAAAGTGGCCTAGTGTCTAGTCCGACAGCCTTCATCTCCAAATGAGAAAACTTAATGACTTAAGTGACTCACAAAAGTACTCAAATGACTCATGTGCTATTTAGTGATGAAACCAAATTCCTCCTTTTCCATTTACCATCTCCGGCTTTAGGCAAATTACTTAACCTCTCCAAGTCTTAGTTTCCTCATCCGGAAGATAGATATTATTGTGATGGTTCAGTGATAATATACATAAAGTGCTTAGTAACATCCCTGATATGTAGGAGGAACTCAATTAATGTTAACAAAATTTTTATTAACAACGAAAACAACAACTAGAATACAATCGAAGTTCCCTGATTCTGTCCAACGCTCTTCTCTGTAAGCCAGTAGTGCCCAATCCTGGCTGGTCATCTGAATTGCCTAGGGTGTTTTAGACTGTTATAAATTTCCTGGCCTACCCCAAACCTACCGAAAATGAATCTTGAGATGGTTGGGGAATCTGAACTTTTGAAAAGCTCCCTAGATATTCCTGACAATAAGAACTGGGATTAGAAACAACTGTCTATATTTATTGCCATTCAAACTTTATTTTCTTTGTCTTTGGATAAGAAGGTGGAATCATTGCCCATGGTTCAGTCCCTTCAATGTAGGTGTAGGAGCCTGGGTTAGGGAGAGGGGTATTGCACATAATGCTGGGGTCCCAGGAGGTTAGAAACACGCATCCGTGCTCAAAAGAAAGGAGGGATTAGACCGCAAGATTGGAAATGGGATATTCATCACTGTTGGAAATGATTAATTATGCCCAGTTTTGCATATACATTTGCATGCTTCTTAATATAACATATGCAAATACATCTTTAATAGCATGACTTGTTTGCCAATGTTGAATACTAACTGTAAATAATTTCTATTTTTTGTAGTGTTTAGGAAACTTCAATATGGCACTTGCTGGCAGACAGTTGCTGTCTCCTGGATTTAGAAACATATTAAGTAATCGCTACGGAAACATTTTTCACTTACTACTAACAAAAAAGTCTAGACAACGATTTGTGGTTTTCTATGGAAACAGAGAATAGGTAAAGCAGGAATAATTTAAATTTATGGAAAACATTTAAAATATGGCCTATCATTTCCTTTTTTCCCCTAAGTTTTTGCTAATACAGAACAAAATAGGCCATTAAAAGTTTCACCCCTTTTTTTAGGATCCTAGCTACTTTTTCTGATGGTGTCACCAACAGCCATCAAAAGGTGGGCAACAGAGTAAAGAAGAGAGAAAATAACTAGGGGACCTGGTAGTCAGCACCAGGAAATACTGATCACTGAGTAACCACCTGTTGGCCTCTCCTCTCCTTGCCCTCCTCTTCTCCCCGACTCTACCATTGAGTCCATTGTTCTTAGTCTGTGTAAGAACCACAGAAACTCTTGTTTGACCTGCAGATTCCTGGGTCCCCACTTTCAGAGTTTCTGATACAGTCTGTCAAGGGGTGAGCCTGGGAATCTGCACTAATAACAATACCCTCCCTCCCCGATCAACCCTGTGATTTTGATAGAGATGGTCTTCAGGATATACTTTGAAAAACACTGTCCTGGAAACTCAGCGTGGCTCCTGGGCCAGCAGCATCAATATCACCTCGGAGTTTATTAAAGATGCAGAATCTCAGGACCCACTCCAGGCCGACTCAATCAGAATCTGCATTTTCACAAGATCCCCAGGTACATCACAGGTATGTTCAAGTTTAAAAAGCACTGGTCTAGAGGAGGCATCTTCTTCACTCTTTGCGTGTATAAACCTATTCATTTTCCACAGCCTTCCCTTCCTAAATTACCTAAGATTGCTGGGTTCTCAAGGTGGGTCCCCAGACCTACTGAGTCCGAAACTCTAGAGGGAGGGCCCAGCAGTGAGTGTTCTAGCAAACCCTCCAGTCCAGGTGATGCTGATGCATGCTAAAGTTTGAGAAGCACTGGCGTAGTTAATGTTATTGGCCTGCATTTTAAAATAAAGTTCATCGGAATACTCAGTGTCTTCTGTTGAGTCTAACAAATAGGCCAATGTCAATGGATATATAGCAAATCACAGACTCTTGCTTCATGTTGTTAATCCCCTAGAGCAGTCAATACTACAATATCTCCTACCCCCTGCTTCACTGGTGAAGAGGGTGCTTTGACTGACGCCAGTGTTGGAGGTGATCATCTCTTGCAGTAATTAATGAAATGCCAAGATCGGAGAGCAAGCTGGGCAGCTGTGCTGCATAATGGTATCAGGGGATGAGTGGCCCAGACAATTGAGTTTCAAATGAAAAATAACTTCCTGATTCAAATACCTGGGAGGTTACAAATTAGTATTCTCCACTTTCTGGTGACTGCGCTGACTGGAACAGCCTGAGTGAAAATACCAAAGTTAGATGATGCTCAAAAGAGAGGCCCTGAATGTGAACTGGGGGGTGCAACATGGTAGAAAGGTCAGGGAAAATGACTGGACTACCGAGCAAGTCAATTGAAGCTGAATACATCCACCTTTGTTTCACTCTTTTTTGGACTTTCCAATAGATTGTTGTACTCGACGCCTAACCTAATATCAATCAGCTGTAAATTAGTGGTTCCTGTTTCTCTCTCAGCCCCTCTCTCTATGGCATCTGTCTTGGGCTCTCTCTGTCTCTCTCTCTCTCCCTGTATCTCTTCATTACACTCCAGGTCCTGTCTCTCACTCTCCCTACCTTCCCATCTCAATCTGTTTAATGAAAAGATTCAGCACACCTCCCAGGGGTGGAGGGATGGGAGTGGAGGGGGGGCAGTGAGTGGGGAGGAGATTTCAGTATGGCCAAAAGCAAGGAGGCTGCCAATAAGGTTTTTGTTGATACTGCTGATTACTTTTTCTGACATTGGAGTGTTGCATGTTATCCTATCTCTGCTCCATTTTTTAAAAAATTTGCCATAGATTATTATCATGCTATTTCTCGATGGGACTGGAGTACTAGTTTATCAAAATGTCAGCATAAAGACCAAAAGTCAAGCAAATTTGCTGCAATAAGGAGAGGCTGTAAATTTGCTGTCACTTAAGAAATCCTCTTGAATTCAAAGTGCAAGGCTAGCTGAAAGCATTTTTTGATAATTGTGACTGAATGAGTGTGAGGTTAACCCAGTGTGCATGCACTTTGATCTTGTGCCTTGTTGAATTTCTCAGTTTTAATAATTGCGGCTATTATTTGTGCTAAATTGCAGGAGCTGTGCTATCAGGGAACGCTTAAAATATAAGGTCAGGTTCATTTTGCTAATTTCATTTGTTGAAACTCACATCTATCCCCTTTTTATTCTTTTTAACGTTAATGATGATGTACCCTGGAATAACTTTCTTCTTCAAGTCTTAATTACAGTTTGGTTGAAATACTGAATCATTTTAACGTTGAAAATATTTGGCAAATAAGCCTGATAAAAGTCTTATGAAATAAACCTTATGAAAGTTCTCACTGTGTCTTGGATATAAGCACAAAGAGATGAAGCGTGTGGAGACAGACTTTTATCTTCTTGGAATTTTAAGTCTTTCTGCAATACTCAAAACAGCGGAGTCACGGAAGACAAAAAAAAGAAAAGATTTCCTCAAATCTAATTATCAAAAAGCAATTCATCTTGCCTGAGTATTTCAGTCAACACATCCCTGAAGCCACTTTCTCAATTCACCCTCCTGTCTGATGTATGGATTTTTGTGTGTTATCATTTGGAGAAACCTCTTAGCATATGGCAGAAAAAATGCTGTTTTGCTAATTTTATGTTTTATTTCTTAATGACCTACTTCTCTGCAGCAGCTTTAGTGGAATGGTCTAAGCTCCTCTGACTTTTTTGAGAGTCCTTTACTCTGTGGCAGTGACTTAGCTGGGAGAGAGCCAAGATGTTTACATGATTGGGGTGGGGGTTGCATCCGCCTCAGCTTTTGCCACCTTTGCAGAAAGCTTACAAATTGTAGGCACTCAGAATAAGTGGCATCATTACTGGGTGCAAAATGCCCTAAGGGTTTGGGAGTGATTTAGAACTCTAGGATTCAGTGAAGGCAGAGGAAGATAGGGGCTCAGGTCTGAAGCAACTGGATCCAGTAGTAGCACTGAAATGTGACCTTGGGTAAATCACTTGACCTTAATTCTTTACCTTTAAAATAAGGTGAATATGTGCATTTTCCTTTTATTGAAATGCTGCAAGTTATCCGGGCAGTATTTGCCAAGCACAAGGAAATCTTTTCACTTTAAGACAATTATTTTCCATAATGTTTTGCAAAAGATTACTTAACACAAGCAATTTCAGTCTAAGATTCTATGAAAATTGCATGTGTCATAGAGGACATCAGCTCCTAAATGAAGGGGTAACTGGCAGAATAATTATTTCATTTCCCTAAAAATGAAAAGATGGGATGGGCTCTTTGGAAATTTGGTCTTTCGAAACTAAAGTTGAAATTGTGTGAACAATCAGTATTTTGTAGCCTGGGTCGAATAATCGTGGCTGTATTAGGATTCCCATCGAATGTGAATACCGTTGGTGAATCAGTAAAGCAAAACAACTGAGTTCCACTGAGTTCCTCCTATATAATAACCATGTTATGCACTGCTGGGTTTCCAGAGCCTGACCTATAGTCCTTGCCCTCCAAAGATTTACATTTTTGACCAGCACCCTTCAATAGAACTTTCTATCGTGTTAGAAATGCTCTATATTAGTGCTATCCGATATAGTTGACATCAGCTACTTATGGCTACTGAGCAATTGAGATGTGGCTAGTGTAACTGAGGAACTAAAATTTTTAATTTTATTTAATTTTAATTAATTTAAGTTTAAATAACCACATAAGGCTAATGGCTACCTTATTAGATAGCCATTTTACTTATTTATTCATTTATTTATTTATTTTTAAAGATTGGCCCTGTGCTAGCGTCTGCTGCCAATCTTCCTCTTTTTTTTTCTTCTTCCCAAATCCCTCAGTACATAGGTATATACTCTAGTTCTAGGTCCTTCTAGTTCTGCTATGCGGGATGCCACCTCAGCATGGCTTGATGAGTGGTGCTGGGTCAGCGCCAAAGATCCATACTGGTGAAGCCCTGGGCTGCTGACTCTGAGTGCGAGAACTTAACCACTTGGCCACAGGGCTGGACCCCTAGATGGCCATTTTAATCGAAGACAAAATTAATGCCCATAAAACCATTAGTGACCACTCATGGAGGTATATAAAGAAATTGTTGTCTTGGATGGAGGGGAACTCAAGCTGAGCCTTGTAGGCTAGGATAAGATGGAAGGTAGAAAAGAGAAGAGCGGATGTTCTGGGCAGAAGGAATAATAAACCAATGACCTAGGGACAAGAAGAGCCTGGTGCTGGTGCTGTTACTGAACAGTTAGGAGCTCACCTTGATGGCAACTAGTTAGGAGCTGAAGCTTCCTGCTAGAGATGAAGAGGAAAGAAGACTGGTGGGAGGAGGGGGGAGGGCACGGAGGGAACACCTATCATGTACCAGGCACTTCACATGTATAACATAATTTAATCCTCACAACCAACTGACGAATGGTTACTGCTTTTATCCTTATTTTATGCTCAGGAGGAAGACTCAGGGAAGTTAAGTAATTTCCCCAAGGTCATAAACTGGAAAGTAGTGAGCCAAGTTTTAGAACCCAGGCAGCTTTCCTCCAGATGCCATGCTCCTTGACCACCTCACTCCACTCAGTGGTTGAGAATTGGAACTCTGGAATCATAGCACTTCTGTCTCTATTAGCTTGGACTATGGGCATCTATAAATTGAAGATTACGTGAGATATTGCATGTAGAGCACCTAAGAGTTCCTGGCACATAATAAGCCTCCATGAATCTTTGCCTAATCTTATTACATCAAAGAATAGACTGAAGAGGCGGCAAAGAAATTAGGGCTTACTTGAATAGGCATTAGGCAACCATTGCAGTTTCTTGAGCTGAGGATGAACATGTTGAAACTGTTATAAAGGACAAAGGACAGAAGAGAAGAGGAAGAAAGACTGAAATCAAGGAGGCCTCCAAGAGGCAGCTACAGTCTTAACTAGGTCTGGAGGCTTACATTCAACAGATGAAAAGAATTCAGTTTTATTTTTCCCCTAGAAACAAAAGTAATACATATTGATTGGGAATAATTTTAAAATTTCAGAGGCCAAGGAAGAAAATTAAAATCACCTGTAATACCACATCTAAGAGATAATCACTATCAGCATTTTGGTATATATTCTTCCAGGTCCTCATGTTTGTGTGTGTTAATTCACTTTTTAAGTATGCCATATTTACCTACGGTAAAATTCACTTTTGGTGTCCTGTTCTATGAGTTTTAACAAACACACGCTGTCACGTTACCACCAACTCAATCAAGATACAGAACAGTCCTATCATGCTCAAAAAAGTCCCTTGTTGTTCTTATAGTCGATCTCTCCTCTTATTCCCATCTCCAGCCCCTGGTGACCACTGATCTGATTTCTGTTCCTATAATTTTGCCTTTTCTGGAATGTCATCTACATGGAACTATACAAGATGTAGCCTTTTGAGTCCAGCTTCTTTCACTTCGTATAGGCATTTGAGATTCATCCATGTTGTTGTGTATATGAGTAGTTCATTGCTTTTTATTGCTGAGTAATAATTCATTGCATAGATGTACCACAGTTTGTTTCCATTCACTAGAAGGACATTTGAGTTGTCTCCAGTTTTTAGCAATTTGAATAAAGCCACTTGGAAATAAGTTTCATTACTCTTGGGTAAATACCTAGGAATGGGATGACTGGATAATATGTCAAATAAATGTTTAACTTTATAAGAAAATGCCAAACTGTTTTCCAGAGTGGCCATATCACATTTTCATTTCCACTAGCAAGTGTAAAGGCTCTGGTGGCCCCACATCCTGACCAGCACTTAGTATAATCAGTTTTTTTTTAAAGCCACTCTAATAGGTATGTAGTAGTATATAATGGTGGTTTTAATTTGCATTTCCCTAATAACTGAATGTTATTCAGTATCTTTAGATGTGTTTTTTATCTTCAAATAGAGAAAATTTTATTTCTTCTTTTCCACCTGCATGCCTTTTGTTTCTTTTTCTTGCCTTATTGCTTTGGCTAAGACCTTCAGTGTGATGTTGGATAAGAGCAGTGAGAGCAGACATCCTTACCTTGCTCCTGTTCTTAGGGAGAAAGCATTCAGTCTTTCACGATTGAGTATGATGTTGGCTGTAGGTCTTTTGTAGATGCCCTTTATTAGGTTAAGGAATTTCCCTTCATCTCCTAAATTGCTAAGAGTATCACAAATCGATGTAGAATTTTTTCAAATGCTTTTGTGTGAAGATTAAGATTATCATATGATGTTTCTTCTTTAGTCTACTGATACGGTAAATTACATGGATTGAGTTTCTAATGTTGAAACAGGCTTTCATTCTCAGGATAAATTCCACTTGCTCATGATAAATTATCCTTTCTAAATGTTGTTATATTTGATTTGCTTGTGTGTGTGTGTATGTATCTTTTTTTTAAAAACAAAAACAGGATGGTACCATATATACTGGTTTGCAATCTCTTTTTGAAAACTTATATTTTCTTTAATCTAAAAGAAATACATGTTTGTAAAGTAAAAAGTTCTTTCTGATTACTTCAGTAGATTTAATTTTTTTTTGCTATGTTTTCTCTTGGTAGAAAAGTAGATAGCTATTATGCATATTTTGTTTCAGGTTCATTAAATTAAAAAACTGGGATGAGAAATTTCCAGCCCACACAAGCCAACTCTTCTAATTAGCTGATAAACTTTGAAAAGAACTGTTTGCATTTTTGACAAAATGTGAAGAGAAAACTGCTCTAAGTTTTGAAAGCCATTATAACTTCTGAGAACAAAGGGATGAATATAGACTCCTGAAATCCGGGTACTCATCAGGAATCCGGGGAGTCCAAAATCCATATCTTATGATCGTAACTTTAAATAACCTTAATATACAACAGAGACCTCTGATGTTTGTAAAGAAAGTTTTCTTCCTTCCATTAAAAAATACTTGTGTAGATAGATACAGATGTAAATATACATAGGTATGAAGAGACAAAGTCAACAACCTTTCAATAAATTTTATTCTGAAGCATTTTTTATTTTGAGATGTTTCTTCCCTAGACAAGTAAGTTTTTCATTTTTTGAAAAAACAGAAATCTGAGTGTTTTCTACTCCAGAAACATGCATTCAAGATTGATACACACTGAGTACCCACTTTAGGCTTATTTTTAGAATTCCAAGAATCTGCTTTTTTCCCAAGTTTTATTTTAGAAAATGCAATCTAGTTACTCTTCACATCCTCATCAAGAAAATGGCGTTGCTTTATTTTATATGTAAGACAGAGCTCAAGATAAATGGTAAATCTTGCCAAAGGCCTCAAGGATTCCAGGCATGAACTTTGGGAGGAGTTAAGTTTTTCTGGGTGTCCCTCATTCCCGGTCTGGGGTTAAAATGAGCCTGGATCTCTTGAAATGTTTGCATGAGAAGATGAACTTCAATGTTTGCATCATTTCCCCTGTTTTACACTCTCCTCGCATAGACCACAGCTGAGAGTTTTAGAGAAAAGGCGCTTTCGGCAAGTGCGAAGTGGTATTGTCATGTTGCTACTGGAGCTGTCTGTGAGAGCCAAGAGAAAAGGACAGAATAAAAAGGAAGTAAAATAAGTCATAGTGAAACCTTCTCCCTCAGAGGAAGGAAAGCAAACAGTGAAATATTGCTTTCTCCTGGCTGCTTATTAAAGGGGAAATTTGCCTACTGTGCTGGAAGATTCTTTTATTCATCGTTCTGTTGATACGAAGCATGCAACTTGAGGTTTGTTTTTGTATGCATAACCTATTCTGTTTCTTACAGTGAGCTCTACTGACAGTGAGTATTGAACAGAGTCGGCATTTGTCTGATTAGAAAAGATGTTGATTTTTTTAAATCATTTAATAATTTAGACTAGACCAATTCCTTGAAACCGTTCAATTTAAACGTTTGTGGCAAAGTCCACTCCAATTTCTGAAATATATGAAGTCATTATTTATATGAGAGCAGAAGTCTTATTTTATTTTTAATATGGACCAGTTTGTCTGAAATAGGATGCTATTTGCATACTTTGTGGAACTTACATAATTTTTTCACTTTCAGAAATGTTTAGGTAGAGGATACGGTAAATTATTAACTATTATAAAAACCTCAAGTTTATAGGTATAGAATAGTAGTACCGTATTACACAATTAAATACCCCACATTTTATTTTCATAAGTCCAAGGTCATTGGTCTAAATTACAATTATGTAATTTCTGTTATGATTGTTGGTGATTGGTATAATTTGGCTTATTATTTCCTAAACAATGGAAGTTGGCTGGGACTCAAACTGCAACAAATGCTTTTTATACAAGAAGAGCAAGGAAACTGAATGCTTTTTTCTTTTGTCATTCATTACGTTGGGTTGCAATTAATCATAAATATTGCACTGAGGGCATAGAAAGCTTTATTTATTTTCTAGGATCATCTTTCTTGAGTGGGATAGAAGGCAACCCCCCAGAGAAAAATAAATGATCATGTTTAGAGTAACATCACATTGACTGACTAATTGGGAAGATAGTGGGAAAATCCCACAGGAAATGGTCTGGAGCCTGTGACTTTTATAGTCAATACTCTTCTTAGACAGAGCAAACATTCCTTTTAATGGCATAAAAATCCATTTAAATGGAAAGTACCATCTGCCCAACCTTCTTATCTGATCACAGGGTCAAGAATAACCATTGCCAGATAAGGAAATAATAAAATGTTTCATGAAATGGAGGATGAACTTGTGTCTAAACAGTAAGAGTGCAATTACAAATTAGGATGCTGCCTTTTGGAAAGGCACTTGTACTTCTAGGCAATTTAATATATTAAGTAATTTAGTAAAATCTTCTTAGCCTTTCCAATCTTTTCCAGTAATTTCTTTGTCTATTGTGGCTACAAGCTTTAAATAAATTGATGATAAGAGAACTTGGCCATTGTCACTTTCCAAAGGCATGGAGATCTGTGTGGGTACAGATAACACAAAAGCCCCACAACTCAGAATAGAAAAGTTAGGGAAGAAAATAGTGTCTACTATTTAGCTGTGCACTCTAAGATGTTAGGAATTGCACAGGGCTCTTGGGATTTCCTAGCATCTGTATTGGGGCCGAGGAACCCGGTGCTCCCTAGAGATGACAGTTGGACTGTAAGGGTCCACAGCTGAGGAGGTGTTGCTAGGACGTCCCAGGCTCAGAGTTGGAAACAAGTTTCCTCCATGAGCCTCAAGCCAATGAGATTTTCCCAGTAAAAGTGATAAGAGTGAGAATTCCGTCTGTCTTATGGCTGCTTGCCACAAATTCTAGGTAAAGGGCTGCCCCATCTTCCCCAACCTCTTGCGAGAAGTTTTTTTAACTTGGAATGTGTTCACAGAGGTCATAATTCCATGTCCCTAAATGTTGTATCCTCAATGCCAGAAAAATTCCTATTGAAGAGAATAATATATTGGTTAGGGCAAGTCTTCCACACCAATATCACATTCCAAAATTAATAGTATGGCTTTTGAAGTACTGAATGAAATAAACTGCCTTTGGTGTGGCACAATGTAGCATACATAAAAACATAGGTTTCTTATTTAAATCTCATTTGAACATTTTATGCTGCTCACCTTAGAGATCGTCTCATTTCCTTGGCAACTAATGGCAGGTAGGCAGAGACAAGCTGATCACTGTTGCAGAGCTAGACTTTGTGGAAACAAAAGAGGCCGTCTGTTTAGACCTGTCAGATCTGGAACCCAGCTTCCTGGGTTCTATTCTTACTCTGACATTACCAGCTATGAATGCTTAAGCAAGTTGCCTAACTTCTGTGGGTCTCAGTTTCCTCACTTCTAAAATGAAACATATAATTATACCGACCTCAAAGGACTACTGTGAGGATTAACCAGGATCATTCCTGTCAAATACTTGATAAATTTTAGCTGCCATTATTATTAATTCATTTCATCTACTTTGATATTCCTTCTTCTGGCCTTTCAGACACCAGGATTATTCAGAACTATTATTAAGATTATTTAGCCTACCAAAATTATGAATGCCTAAACAATTCTCCAAAAAGCTATGTACTTTTTAGATACAATATAGACACATTTCCAACAAAGGTTGTCTCTCTGTGTTTCCCTCAGCATTACTAGATATCCTTAGACCATCATTATACCCAAAGTTATTTAAGTGGGCCTAGAGCCTCTAAGAAATTAGGTAAATAAACACAAAGTTTGGAGGCCAAGTAGCATTCCAATGATTCTGAAAGTCACAATTACTCATGATTATAGAAGTCTTGGCCCACTGGGGACATACTCTTCTCATTTGTCCTAGTTGAGAGAACTCTCTAGTTCCCGCACCTTTCAGGCTCACAGAACTGTTTTTTCGTTTCAGAAGATACAGTAAAATGTGAAGGGAGAGGGTGCTCGAGCACTTACGTAGCCTGGTGCCCACCTGGTCTTTGATAACTCATCAGTGGTTTCGTTCTAGAGTTCATATTTTGTGTTACGTGTGGATTAGAGGTTATTGGCTGGAATTTTTTTTAAGCCAGAAAAAAAAAGTTACTTTAGTTTTCTAGGTCATAGCAATTCATGAATGTTATTAAAGATTAGTATGGAATATAAAAAATTGTTTTCCTTAGAATTCTTGACCTAAAAAGGTAACCTTTTCATTTTAACTTCTGAGCTTAACTTGCAATACAAGTAAATAGACTGTAGCAATACTATATTCCTTAGCTGCAGCAGAAAACATTTTATCTTTCTTGGATGCTGCAAAATCATAAACTGAAGAAGTCAAAGTCAATTTATGAACTCTCCAAGATCTTGCTAAGGAAATAGCTAGAAAATGGGCAGAAAAAGTATATTTATCCTTATGATACATGCAAAATAATCTCAGAACACTTCCCTAGATGACTCTACTATGCCATATAGGCTATGTAAGATTATGAATGCATTGAGTTTACTTAATATGATGCTTTTGGGACTGCGATATAATTGAAAGCTTTGGAGAGAAAACTAGCATCAGTTGAGTTGAAAAGTTCCTTTTTAAATAAGAGCTGTTAAATTATACTGCAAAATGCTGGGGAAAATATTACACACTACGTAAATGTGAAATTAATGTCTCCCTCAACATTGCTATAACTAGTGCGTCTCAACCTAGTTCATAATTGAGTGAATTGTTTCTTGTGTTTCTGGTGATTCAGATTTCTCGTGTAATAATACGTCTTTTCCTTGTTGCTTTCTGTAACCAAATTCTGCACTAGACTAGGCTGTTGGAACAACCAAATTAGTGCCTCCTAGAAAGTTGTTAGTAAGTCACAGAGCAAGGCGGACTACTTCAAGGGAGGTAAATATGTACACAATTTTCTGAAAGCGTAACAAGTCTGCTTCATGATTTTCCTCCATGAGTTAGAACCATGGTTCTTTCACCAGGGGTCTTCCTTCTCTTTTGTAACCTGTGACTTCATTTTGTGTGACTCATTTCACTTGTTAAGTTTGTCTCCATGGACGCCAACCATCCAATAAGCCTTACTTTGGCCATTTTAAAACAAGATATAAATCAACACTTTTCAACCTGTGTTTTCAATATCCAAGGGTGTGTTGATGTAAATCAAGGAGTATCTTTAGTTCTTTAAAAACAAAGTCAAAATAGCTTTGGACTTCAAGACACTACTGAAAATTAGAATGAATGATTGTGCAACAAATTGCTTTCTAAAATTTGAAATACTATATACTTGAAGAATTCTTAGTATTGATGCAACTGCCTGATTGAAGAAATCGGTTGCTGAGCAAACAACTGAATTCTCTTTAAAATATAGGTTAACTTATACCTGCTTCCATCTTTGGATTCCCATTCCCTTCCCCCAAACTCATGATATCTGGAGGCACTGTGTTGATATTATAAAATTTATGAAGAAAGTAGACTTCGTTTCTTACATTTTACCTTTGAAATGTCTAGGTTCTATAGATCATTATCATTAAAAAAATTGGCTTTCTTCAACCAAACAAAATCATATATGTGTGATTTTAGAAACTCTTCATTTTAAAAATGAAGAAGCAAAGGCACACAGCATTTAAAGGAATTGTTTGAGTTTACCCAACTAGTTAGCAACAGAGATCTACCAAGAACCTAGGCCTCTCCCCACCAATAGCATATATTTTTTCCCCACTACATCAGACTACTATCTCATTGGCCTGGCTCCATATGTCTTAGAATAAAGCTAGTGACAAGACAAGGAAATAGTAAATTGAGAATTGGCAATTTTGGCTAAAGTCTGTGATGTCGTTTCTCAAAGTGTGATCTGAGGATCACCTATATTAATTACCTGGATGCCTGTTAAAAATGTAGATTCCTGGACCTTACCCCAGACCTATTGAAATTCAATCTTCCAGGGGTGAGACCCAGGAATATGCAATTTAAACAAGCTCTCTAGGTAATTTTTATGTACGCTAAGGTTTGTGTTTCACAGGCCAATGACATCCTACGTGTTTCACTAGAATGTTATTTAACATGTTTTAAAGTGTTATAATAGCATAATATATTCCCATTTGAGAAGCCTGTAGTGTTTTGCAGTGGATTCAAAGGAGTGCTGCAGAGACCTGTGGTGAAAGGGAAGGGCATGGAGTTTGGGTCCAGTCCAGTCTCCACCACCTTGCTATGTGGACCTGGGCAAGTTACTTTGCTCTCTGAGCCTCCAATTTTCCTTCTTTAATGTAAGAATAATGCCACCCTTGCAGGATTGCTGAGAGATAACGGATATAAAATGCCTGGCAAGCATTGGGCCTAGCATGGTAGAGGCAAGCAACTATTAATCACTGTCATTACCTAAGCTAATATAACTATTATTTTCCACGCCTCTTCCCTTACCTTGTCAAATGGAAATACACCGAATTCCACGTTGTTTCAGGCCTGGCTACCATTTGTGGATTATTTCTGTCCTTGGCTGCTCCTCTTCTCCTCGGGGGCTTCCTGCCTGCCTCTTGGCCATTTCACTGGTCGTTACTCACCTCTACCAGGAGGAAAGGGAAAAGAAGAAATTCAACTCAAAACATCCATTTTCCTCATATGTTATTACTTTTAGTAAAAGGTTTGGTTTGAGAGAAAGAGATTGAATCACTGGCCAAAACAGCATTTTTTAGTTTTGTGAGAGTTTAATTTTACCTATTTTTTAGATAGTTTCTGTTTCTGCTCTTATAATGGATAAGTGGTAGTCGTCTACTTGACATGCCCTCATTTGAAACCAGTGATTTTAACTAATATTGCATGATAAAAGGATATTTCTAAATAAGTCATTTTGAATCTTTTTTCCTTCCTTATATTTCAGGGAAACCGAGGAGACTTAGTTTAAGGAAACTCATTAAGATCCTACAGAGAAGGAGGCCAAGTATGAAATAGGTCGAATTCCGTCTCCCTGGTCATGCCCCTCAGGCGTTGCTGACGGGAGTTTGTCGCTCGGCAGAGTGGACTGTGTGGACAGATTCCTAGATGGCAGAGCTCCTCGCTGCAGCCCAGACCTAATGAGAAGTTGCCTGCGCAGGGCCTGCAGTCAGGAGTCTTATAAGATGCCCTCAGTTCCTTCAGATCTTCAGGTTTTTCCTCATGAAGAGCTTGTCATCCCAGGTGCTTGGTGTTAGCATCTGCTGGTTGGAAAGGAGAGCCACAACCTCAGCTGCAAGAACTGTAAGACTCCAGAGGTGGTAACAACGCAAAACATCACACAGAGGTGAGTGGAGCAACAGGAAATTTTTTTCTTCACTGTGCTGGTGTGTAGCCAGGCCCTGGAGGAGAGGGCCGGGGTGGGAGTTGGTTGTCTGGAGGCCTGGTCTTTTCTCCTCTCTCTTCACCTATGGCCACGCCTGACAGGGTGTCTAATGCTGGCCCTCAGGTGCACGGATGGTCTGGTTGGGATGTGTGGCCTGACTGATCCACTAGAATAGTATCTTCTTGAGGGCGGATGTTTTCGTTTGCTTTATTCACTGCTCTCATCCCAGCACCTAGAACCAGGTCTGGCATAGAGCAGGCACTCAATAAATATTTGTTGAATTAATGGATGAATTAATCATCCGGGTTAATAAATGTTTATTGAACGAAAGGAAGAAGAGGGAGAAAATGGAAGAGGAAGATCTACAGATGATTGGCTTGGTTGAGCTGATCTGAAGAGCACCCTTTTCTGATAAAAGAAGATACTTTGGTCAAAGGCATATGAGATTCCTGCTCCTGCTAGGCCGTGCACACAGTTTTAGGGGCTACCTCTGATAGCGCTAATGCTGGGGACTGGTTGGATTGGAAAAATAGTAGTAATGATAATGATGAGTAACAGCATCAACTAAGCTTTATATAGCACTTACGCTACGTGGGTTATCTGTTCCAACCTATATGGAAAACGTAACGAATGATAACACAAGTATTGTGGCAGTCACAATGTGCCGCAGCAGTGTGAACCTGATATAATGTGCTTTCAAGACCATTTAGTCACTGGAATGCAATGTTACAAAGAAGTCCTAAGGGCAGCAGGCCAGCCTGGTTTCTCTAAAAAGACACTGTGTGTGCTTGTATGTGTGCGCACACTTCTGGGTGTGTATATATATACATCTAAATGCACAAAGTCTACTCAAAATCATTTGAGTAGTAACCTTCATTCTAGAAGTTGGGTTGGTAGGTAAAGCTAAGTGTAATTTTTACCTTAATATCACATCCTTTTATTCAGATCATAGTTTTCTGGGAAGTTTCCAAAACTGCAAATGCAAATGACCCATGTATCTCTCGAAATTTCCCTTTTGAGAGAATGGCCATAGGCCAACAAAGGTGAAGTATGGAGACTACTTTAGAAAGAGCCCCTCACTGGGCCTGTGTTCTATAGATCTGCTGTGAGACCGTTTGCTGCTTGAACACTTTGGCTCCGGAAGACACTTTATTTAAATCCAGCAAAGGCGAACTGGAATGAACGGAACCATTAAATAAATTGTAGTGTCCTTGAGTGTGTCCTCTGTGAAAGGCCACGGGCTTTGGAGGAAGACAGACTTAGGTGGTTTGGATTCCAGTTGCCATTGATCACCTCTATGACCTTAGATAACTCTTCATGCTCAGAGTTCTCCTCTGCAAAATAGAGAAAGAAATAACCTCTAAGGGCTGTTGTGAGGATCGAGTATGTATGCAAAAATGCTGAGCACAATAACATGACATGTATAAGGCGTGCACATAGTTATTTCCCTTATTACCTGGTCTTATTAACTTCCTCAGCATCCTGCTCAGTATAGACTGCTTGAATACTTGGACATCCCCAGAACTAGAGCAAATCAAGAAAAAAACCCCAGTTTTTCCTCCTGTGTCTTTCTCCTTTACTTTCACACAGAAAACGTCACTTTTTTTTTTTTTTTTTTTTTTGGTGAGGAAGATTTGCCATGAGCTAACATGGGTTGCCAATCTTCCTCTTTTTTTTTCTCCCCAAAGCCCCAGTACATAGTTGTATCTCCTAGCTGTAAGTCATTCTAGCTCTTCTGTGTGGCACGCTGCCACAGCGTGGCTTGACGAGTCGTGTGCAGGTCCACACCCAGGATCCAAACCAGTGAATGCCAGGCCACCAAAGTAGAGCACGTGAACTCAACCACTCTGCCACAGGGCTGGCCCCGAAAACTTCACTTCTGACATCTCTGGTCACCAAACGTGTGGGGATTTTTCCCCACAACAAGAAATTCTCTGCGACACCAGCTAGGTGTCCTACAATTTAATTCAATCCTGATACTATCTACTTTGAGATAGCGTCACATCCCACAGGTTAAGGGCTCAGTCCTGGGTGACAGCTCCCATCCCATTTCAGATGCCAGTTGCTAGGTGTAGTCCCCAGGTTACCCACAGCTTGTGTCTAACTTGGCTACAAATTGGAAGTTCCCACCACCGCCTCCTCGGGTTCAGTTAATTTGCTAGGACAGCTCACAGAACTCAGGAAAACACTTACTTACATTTACTAAACGTATTAAAGGATATGACAAAGGATACAGATAAATAGCCAGATGAAGAGATACATAGGGTGAGGTCTGGGAAGGTCCTGAGCACAGGAGCTTCTGTCCCCATGGTGTTGTGGTGCATCACCTTCCAGTGTGGATGTGTTCGCCGACCTGGAAGCTCTCCCACCCCTATCCTGTAGGGATTTCATGGAGGTTTCCTCACATAGGAATCATTAACTCCATTTCCAGCCTCTCTAGAGGAGGGGACCTGAGAGGCGGAGCTGAAAATTCCAAGCTTGTAATCATGGCTTGGTCTTACTGGTGACCAGACCCCTCCAGAAGCCATCCAGGAGCCCAGCCTGGGTCACCTCATTAGAACAAAAGATGCTCCTAGTGCTCTTAGCGCTTAGGAATTTACAAGAGTTTTAGGAGCTCTGTGCCAGGGACTGGGGATGAAGAGCAAATATATATTTCTTATTATAAATCACATTATCATATAGAGCCTCAGGGCAGCCCCTTCTTTCTCTCATAGACTGTTGCAGTTACAAGTAGACATTGTTCTCCTGCCCGCTGTCTACATTGCCACAAGAATTATCTTAATCACACACACACATACAGGCACACATATACACACACATACACGTGATCTTTAATTCCCCTCCCTTCTTAGTTTTCTGCTGCTTACAGGACAAAGCCTGAGCTCCTGTGGAAGCATGCAAACCTTCCTCCTCTAGTGTTAGGTCTGTGGACTCATTTCTTGCTGATCCCAAACGGTTTCTTCAAACTTTTACATCTCCATGCCTTTGCTTATTTATTTATTTATTTATTTTTTTAGCCTAGAATGCCCTTCCACTCTTCTCCACCCAGTGAATGTCCACTATTTCTTCTTTCGAGGTAAAGCTCAGATGTTATCGCCTCTGTTAAGCATCTCTGGACTGCCTGAAGCCAAGTCAGTCACTCCTCTTTATGCCTCGCTGCCTCCCCAAGCTCTTTGTTTATAGTAATTAAAATTCAAACCCACCCAGCAATGCCAATTTCTGGATGTGTGACCTTGGGAGAGTACTTAACCTCTATTAGCCTTGCTAGCTCCGTTTGCAAAGTGGACATGATATTAGTACCTACCTGACAGAGTTGTTTTAAGTATGAAACGAGACAATCCATGTAAAGCACATAGGACAGCACTCAGAACATGGTCTTTACAGGTCCATCTGTGTTAGACTGTGAGCCATTCATTCTTATACTCCCAGTGCCTAGCACAAAGCCTGGAACACAGTAGGTATTTAATATATGTTTGTTGGAAGCAGAGAAGGAAGCAAACAAGCTACCGTTCATCTGTATGAGCAAAGAAAACAGAAAATGTTAAACTACGTTTATGAGGAAGGCTCATGAACTGTCCCTTCTTTCATACTTTGGTTAATAGTCTTGGACCTTCAGTTTCACCAGCTGTAAAATGCCTGCTCCCTCCTCCCCCCACAAAAGCTTACAAGATATAATATGTAAAAAGTACACAGTCTTAAATCTTCTAGACACTTCTTAGCTGTAGAAACTGAACGAATACTGTCCCCAAAAAGGGGAAAAAAATTATCTCCTAATTTAAGAATGCATATAAACTGTGAAATTAAAGAAACTTGATAAAATAAAGGTCAGATAACCATTCAATAGCATTTCTAGAATCCTCCATTTTCTGTATATAGTGTCAATACTTTTATTTTCAGGAAACTTCACTTGCCCAATTATCAGTTCTTTTCTCTTCTAATTAATTGTTAATAAAATGATATTATCTTCTTATACTTGAAATTCAAAGCCCAATTATTAAAAACAAACACTGTGTTTCACTGTAATGAACTATAGCATTTCTTTTTGTCTGTCTAAAAGTGAACTTTGGCAGTGGGTAGGAAGATTTTTGGGTTCTAGTTCAGGAGCATGTATTGACAAGTCAGTTAACTTAGCCAAGTTTATAATTTACCATCTTAATAGCATTGCTGATTATTGCTGAATGCTTTGAAATTTTTTAAGACTATTTAATTTTTCTGCAATTCAAGTTCCTCATTTGCAAAAAGAAGGTAAAAATACTCATGTGAAAGTACAAAGATTAAATGTGCAAGTTACATGAATAATGTATATAAAACATCTTTGCATGTAGTTGCTTTGCATGTCGTAGATGCCCAATAAGTGTTATTTTCTTTCTCATCAGGATTTTGTTTACAACACCATGTTTTATTCAGATTAACCTGTTTACATATGGGGCTACCCCACCATGCTGCAAAGTCATCCAAGGCAGGAGTTATGTTATACTCATCTTTGGATTCCTGGCACCCAGCACACTGCTTGACACGTAATGGGTATTTAATGTGTAGTTACGGAAGGCAGGAAGAAAGGATGGGAGGAAAAAAAGAAAAAAGAAAAGGAGGAGACAAGGAGGGCTGGAAGGAACTAAATACTAGGTAAAGTGAGTACCATGGAACAAAAATCCCTCTATAATTATTCACGTTATCGTGCTTTAAATATTTACCATATTAATTCTAATAATTCTAAGAAATTGCCAGCATTTAAAAAAATATACTTAAATACCTCTTAACACTTTTGAAATGAAAAGAACTGATATGTCTCCTTTTATTTTATGCCAATATACATGAACAAACATTATGGAATGAAAATTGCTTGTCAAAAATGTAACAAATATGAGATGGGGCTGATTTTGATGGCATGTGTCATTTATGCCAGCAAAATGAGAGGAGTGTCACCACGTTTCAGGGCTCCTATGTGGCATTTAGAAAACTGTACAGTCTGCAACCTACTCGTTCTGTGACTGAGTCAAGGTGATTTATCACAGGTAAAAAGTATACGTTTCATGCCTTTTTAGTGACATACTTGACACATATTACGAAATGATACAATCTGTATGGTATAACGTTGCAGTGCACACCAATCAGAGATGTTATGCTTTGAGGTTGCATAATTCACTGTTTGAAAATACCTTATCTGATACCAAAAAAAGAACAAGCTGCTACCAAGATAGTTTTTAATCTTCTGAAGTCGAGTTCTTACACCCCTTCTCTAGTGTGTGCTGTAGCCTCTAATTTCTTTATTTTAGGCTTTTTCTTGCTGTTACTGTTCTTTTCTCTTGGTTAAAAATTGATGCATACTGTCTTCTTTTTAATTCTTAAAAATATTTTAATCATAAATATGTAAAAAACATAAAAGCATAAGAAACAAACTGCTTTTTACCATCTCCTTACCTCCTTCCCTTGCACTCCACCCACTTTCCTCCTCATGTACGCGTCCTTCCAAACCTTTCCCATAAATTAAATGTACAGCTATATGTACATATACATGCACATATATTTTTCACATACATGGGATCCAACTATATACATATTACTAAGCAACATGCTTTTTTTTGAGGAAGATTAGCCCCGAGGTAACATCTGCTGACAATCCTCCTCTTTTTGCTGAGGAAGATTGCCCCTGAGTTAAGATCCGTGCCTATCTTCCTCTACTTTATGTGTAGGACAGCTGCCACAGCATGGCTTGATAAGCAGTGCATAGGTCTACACTCGGGATCTGAACTGGTGAACCCCGGGCTGCCGCAGTGGTACACACGAACTTAACTGCTGTGCCACCGGGCCTGCCCCACAACATGCGTTTTTCACTGAATGTGTTGTGGAGATCTTTTCATGTTAGTACATATAAATAGATCTCATTCTTTCTAATGATTGCATTGTATTCCAACCATGGTTCTAACATAATTGAAGTTTGATTTATCCAGTCCTCTTTTAATGAGAATAAATTTGTTTTCCCTTTTTCACCATAAAAATAGCAAAGCAATGGACATTCTTGTCTATTTACCTCTCCACAGGGTAGCGTTCTAGAAGTAGAATTGCTGTGTTAAAGGGCACACTATTTTGAGTGCCACTTAGTATAGTCTATTGGAACATTAGTAATCCTTGCTATTTGGTTATTCTTCCCTTTTTTATAGAGGTTGGAATTCCACTGTGGTTTGATTGATCCTTACAATACATTGAGATGTCAGCATAAAGAAGCTTTAGCTTCTTCAACAGAAGGGAGAAAAGGAAAGATTGTGCCCCTTGTGTTAATTTAATCAGGAAGTTTTAATGATGTCTTAATATTTTGGTTTTCACCACCACAAGATTCTTTTTAAAGTCGACTGCAGTTTGAGTTTTATATTTGTTTTATCTTGTACCACATCCAAGGACAGTTTAACTATTTAAATGAAGAGTCACATAAAGAAAATGAGCCCACAGCATGAATTTGAGGGAGGCAGGCAAATATGGAATGAAGTGCTTCTCAGTAGATTAGACACTTGCCATCCAGTTCTGTTGAAGCCTACAAAATGATTGCTGCTGAATTTAATGTACATTTTCTGTGTTTTGTTTGTTTGTTTGGAACAAATGCTTCCATTTATTTCCTTTGTATTGCAGAAAGAGAAGCATCTAAGGATACTGAACTTTTAAATGTTAAAAAGGAGAAATACAGGCTACAACTATGCGGGTCGTGTTTTGAGCTATCCTTTTAAAAAGGTTACAGAGATTTCTAAGAATGGTGATATATCACCGCCTCTCAAGTGGGAAGTTACAGAATAATATTCTAGGAAGAGTGAGGGCCGTCGAGTTTCGGGAGACTAGCCGGTGGTGGCTTTTATGGGCCCTGCCTCCTGGACTCTCTCCTGTGTTCTCCCGGGGCCCTCCTCCACCTAGCCTGACTGCACAAATGAAACTTGATCTCCTTTATCACTTTCTTGTTAAGCTTGTGCCACAGCTTCAAATATGAGAACATTTTAAAGTGGAAAAGGAGTCCTTGGAGACCATTGACTCCTTTCTCTTGCTCTGAAGCAATAAAACTCTGAGCTGCATTCTAGAGTAATCGCGGGTCACTGGTCTTTCCAAATGATTCCCGCTGAGTTTCTTTCACTTTTTTTTTTCAAATTTAAAAAAAATTGATGGCTAATAAGAACAGAATGATCAAATCTGACTCCTCTCTCTGCGTGCCTTCTGCCCAGGTGCCCATTCCTTGACCCTTCCCTACTCTGTTCACCACTGCACCTCCTCCTCCTCCTTCAGACTCTGGTCAGTCATCACCTCCTGGGTGACGGAAGCCTTCCTTGGTACTCCCTCACTCCCAGGGGAGAGCTGTCTTCTATCATGCTTATCACTATCATTTGATCTCGTTCTCCTGTTTGTCTCTCCCGTTCACAGTGAGGATAGGGGATTTGTCTTTATCTTCATGTCTCCAGCACCAAGCACAACATCCAGCACTCAGTAAATGTTGGTTAAACGAATGGATCAATGAACAATTGACTGAAAAAAACAATTGGACAAACAGTCGTTTCTTAGATGTTGTAAGGATATTTCAATCTAGAGGAAGAAGGACGGGTTAGAGGTCACTCTCTACTTTCTGAGTTCGTATTAAAGCTATGGTTGTTTTACTTAGACTCTTTAAAGTCTATGCATAGAGTTACTTTGGAAAATGACCACTGCACAATTCGTTGTTTGTTAATGTGGCAAAAGACATCATTACAGCGATTGTCTACCCATCATTTGGTAATTCACTGGATCCTTACTTGGCCTGTGGAAGTGATTTCAGAGGTTTGTTGTAGAGATCTCAGTTCAATTGGACTGCACCAAACTGATCTATAAAAATTGGAATTTTTCAGGGGCATTTGTACCAAGAAATATTCCAAAATTTGTGTGTGATTGTGTTTAGGTTTGATTGCCTTTTTTTTAATTTGTTAGATGAGGGCAAGAATGACAACACCTGTGTCAAAACAAAATATGCTGTGACAACTGCTAAACAGTGGCATTTGGGAAACATGGTTAAATGCAGGTGTGTGCTTTTGTAAAAGCAATTAAACTGAAACAGGATTAGCAAAAATTTAGGGTTCAAGATTAGCATAGAAATTAATTTCTGAACAAGCAGGTTGTCTTGTTTCATTTAATTGCTGCCTGTGTGATTATGTAAAGCTGAAATTAATTTCTGAACTGTTTCTTTTAGCCTTGAAACTATAGCAGTGTTTCTCAACTTTTTGTGTCTGTATCTAGATGCCCATTTCATGTCCTCCCATCACACAGTGGCCAATCAAGGGCCTATTTATACCCTTGCGAGTTTCCGACTAGTTGCTTCTGACCCAATTTATCTCATGCAGCACTTTCCAGTTTGTATATGAACCATTCCTTATTCAGCATTTTTTTTTTTTTGGAGGAAGATTAGCCCTGAGCTAACATCCGCTGCCAATCCTCCTCCTTTTTTTTTTTTTTTTTTTGCTGAGGAAGAGTGGCCCTCAACTAACATCCATGCCCACCTTCCTCTACTTTATATGTGGGACACCTGCCACAGCATGGCTTGATAAGTGGTGCATAGGTTCACGCCCAGGATCCAAACTGGCAAACCCGGGACCACCAAGGCAGAGTGCGTGAACTTAACCACTACGTCACTGGGCTGGCCCCATTAATCAGCACAATTTTGAGGAAAATTTTTACCCTGTGAAGCAATCCTAGGAAAGCTTCATGAAGAGAAGGCTTAGCAGCCTTGAATTTGCAAGTGCTTAATCAGGGTGCAAAGCTTCCTCCAGCTTGCAGAGTCAGTTTTCATGAATGCATCTATATCCACACTGCAGGGTGACTGTGAAGGGGACAACCCCTTATAGGGGCCTGCAGTGTGGCCCGGTCATCCTACTTCATTCAGGACTGAGAAGGATAAAAAGAAGGAAGAGTTGAGGTGACAGAAGCCTCAATGCCATACTCATTGGCTCTATAGAAGTTTTCTGGGTGTAGTTCCTTGTGTCTTAGGGTCTATTTTTCTCCTTTTCTCTGCCAGCTAAACCCCTGGAACTTTATCTTGCTTATCTTGACATGACTCCTTAGATTTTTACTCGATAAAATTTTTTATACCTGGGTGAAATGTGACACATTAACCCTTGTTAAACTGGTCCTGTTTATTCTGGACAGTAGCCCTCTTGCTCCAAGTTGAAAGCTACTCTTCTTCTCAGTACATTGGGTGTTCAGTTGCTCTTAAAACATTGGCTATCCCAAGTCTCTTAGAGTAGGAATCTCTTTATTTCTAGACTCCGAGTATTTTAAAAGAAAAATGTTTCCTTTAATTAGGCTTTAAAGTGATGGTACAGTTATGAATAAAAGTTATTCCTGTGACCACCTAAAGTATCCACAGAGAGTTCCAAATGACTAAGAAAAGGAAGAGATGTGTGTATGGCATTTAAATATCATATAAGTATGGTTGTGTATAAAGTCATAGTAGTTTTGTACATATACTCACTTTAGGAAAAACATGGTCAGAAGAGTAAAATAAATGCTAAAGATAACTTTAGAATCATATTACTGAAGAAAAGTAAATATATTAAACAGGTCTATAAACATTAAATGTGATGATATTTTAAAACTAAAAGGTATAATAATTTATTGAAATTTACTAAGAACAGCACATATTAGAATTTCACTAATTCATTCACTCTCAAAATTTTCCTGCAAATGCTATTTACATAAGCACTAATAATATTAATATTAAATATTGTAACATATAGTTCAACTTCAACATTTAGAAAACATACACAAACCCTGATACAGCAGCATTACAATCTTTTAATCAATTACAATCAAATAGCATAAACTAGAAAAATACTGAGTTAATAGTCATCAGCAATTAGGACAGTGATAATTTTGGAGAGGAAAATCACCTACAGTGATTGCTTCAATAACTTACTCATTACTATGAAGAGAGCATAAACAGATACTTGTAGCATTCTTTGCAGAAATTATCTCCTGATCACAGCTCCGTTCTAAACTATGCCGCTGACTTAGTATGTGATTCTTTAGACAGACTTCAATGTTTCCATCTATAATATAATGATAAATATATTGAAACATAATTAGATCTATTGACTAAATGAAAAGTAAAAAATAAAGCAGTGTTTAAGAATAGGCATGTTGGATATTTATAACGGGTTCACTAAACATAAATGCATAGGAATACTGATAAATTTTTGATAAGAACAACTTCCCTACCATGAAAAGCATATCAATATTGCCACATGTTGACATTTACATCCTCATATGACATTTAAATCCAGTTGCATATGTTGCTAAATAAAGGATCTGAAATAATCAAAGAAGTTTTAGAGCTCAAAGGATTCTTAAAGAGCAGCTAGTCCAACATCCTTTTTTCATAGATGAGGAAATTAAGGTTCAGAAAGGAGAAGACATTTGCTCACGTGTTCAAGGAGTTACTGCAGATCCGGATCTGCTCGGCTCTGTCGTTATTTCTCTCAGAGGGCTAACTTGTTGGGACCTTTGAACATGCATACCAAATATTGTCCGGAAATTAATGCATAGTGTCCCATAGGCACAATTTCTTCAAATGTACATAAATGCCACTGGGATTAACAAAACACACTCATTTTAACATGATAAGAAAATTCATGCTAGCTTTTTTGTTGTGGTGTTCATTTTGTATTTGTCTCATCAATAGATTCTCAAAATATAAAATATCACATGGAAACCATTGAAAATCTGTGAACTGAATATGAAAAGTTTGGGAACCACGACACAGTATCCTTTCATCTATCTATTTATTAGAATTTTGAATGATTCAAAATGTCACAAATATTGGGAAGGGATAATGATTTATTCATTTGTAACTATTATTATTATTATTAATATAAGCTGTAGGAACAGAGGACCAGTAGTATAGATGCAAAGATGAGTCTGAGATCAAGAGCTCAGACAAGTAATCCAATGAAATGATATGGGACATCAAGCATGCTGATATTGGCATCTACCCCATGCCCCTGGTGCATCATTTACCATGTGCTCGTATCAAGTGAACGGTAATCTCCTTATTTTACAGGCATGTTGACACACAGAACATTTGATTTTAATGGCATTTTTCACTTGACAAGAGTAGTATCATAGATATATCCATCTAGTCCTTTATCCTGACCTACCAGCAGCCCCCTGGCTCTCTCTGGTTTTTAAACATCTCTAGAGAAGCCCACAAAACCCTACGGTATCTAATTTTTAAAATCAGCACTGTCAGATTTTCCTTCTTTTTGACCTGATGACAGTGTGAGCGCATTCTCTTTTGTTCATTCTTCACTGCATCTTTTATATGCTTAAAAATAGTTTTTCTTTTCTCAAGCAAAAAAATCCAGGTTACTTCAGCTGTTTATGGAGCATATTTCCCACAAATTAGCGCGCTCAGAAGTGTCTGTATTAAATTGTGTTCCGTGAGCAGACTGTGAGTAGCACATCACTGGAACAAAACACTCTGCCATGAGTCTGCACAAAGGCAGGGTCCAAGAAGGCACGCCGAGGCTTTCCCAGATGAAATGAGGACCCGGAACACAGCCCTTATTACAATTCAACAAACCCACTGCGCATTCCCAGTCAGAATGTTCTCAGAGCTTCCTCTGCTATTATATTCTGTGAGTTCCGCGCTCCCCTTGATGTCTGTGCCTCATCCCCATTAACTTTAATGAGTTTTACCCGCACATCAAAGAGGCTGACCCATGTATGTGGGGAGCTGCCATAGGCTGTATTTCTCAGGAAACAAGATGCCACAGGAGTAATCCTACATCAGAACAGAGCCAAGGTCCTCTTAAGGCCTCCTCTCTATAGCAGAATCTGTCCCTGTTTCTCCTTCTGTTTAAAGTGCTTGGAGTCCAAATAAACTTTTGCATTTGAAAGAAAAACTAAGATTTTTAGGCTAAAAATTTGGCAACCCAGAAAAACCTAGTTTTTGTTTAAACAATTTGAGAAATAGCACACATTGCTAAAGAATTGCGACTATTATTTGTATTGAATCAACTAATCTATGTACAAAATGTTGATATTTTTAATTCTTTGACTTTCTAAATTTGTTTAAAAGGGTTGATGTTTTAAGTGTTTAACTATATTATGATTATTATTTTTCTGTACTGCTATTACTACTGTTCCTGCTGCTACTACTATTAATGCTATGGAGAGCACTTGCTGAGTAAGAATTCTATGTTTTGTCTTAACACCTCCCTTTATCACTTTTCTTGGAATGTCCTGCTAAAAGTTGAGTTACCTTGAAGGAAATGGAAACAGTATATGAAGGAGGGATGGCTTTTATGAAATGGAATTTGTGGAATGCCCTTATTTTGGATGAGTTGCAGACTTCCAAATTCCACAGAAACCCAAATAAAAACAGTTATGTGCCAGTTAAAACAAGACTTCACTTGGTCTTGGAATGGCCTCTGTGTCATTTGGTGGTATGGCACTAACCTAAATACTGCAAAAAACAAATCCATGAGACTGCTAATTTGACAAGAGAAGAGAAAAATGAGTTGATTCAAAGTGCCTGTAACATTCAGAACGTGAGTCTGAAGATACCATAATCACAAAAGTAATTTGAGCAAGTTAGTCGGTTAATTTGCTTAAGAAGAAATTATTGCCCAAATTTGTTATTCTTTGGAAGATTTTATCTATCTATCTATCTATCTATCTATCATCTATGCTTGTCATGTTCAAAATGATAAATTGTAAATAATGAAGCTATTACAGAATAATAGAAATTGAAAGACTCATTTGCTCTTTATTAAAGTATGTAATCTATAGGCCTACTTCTCAGTTAAGATCCATTCCTTGGACATGAAAATGAGCTAACTGCATGCTGGAACCATGCCTTTCACGTTTATATTTCTGATTGGAGCGCAGTCTTTAGCACATACTTGGTACAAATGGATTGTCATTAAAAGAGAGAGTATATCAAAATAGTGTTCCAAAGAGATGGTCTACCTAAATTTCAAAACTCTTGTTCTCATATCCTGCCAGTCAGTGTAATTTTAAGGAATGTTGTAAATAAGATATGATTAGTATGTGCAGTATTAAAAAATATGCTTTTTAAAAATCCTAAGAAAGTATATAGATATATTAGAAAATACATATGAGAAAGTTTATATGATGAATATATTTTTCAGGAAATTACCTAGAAATAGCCACTGTTAAAATTTGATATATTTCTTTCCAGGCTATTTAAGTATTCATATTTTTTTATATTTGAACAAATCTGGGATTATATTGAATCTCCAGAATATGTGAAACTCCAAATTTATTTCCTATATAAAATAATCTAGAGTAAATTAAAAATAATTACCCTACAACCAGCTTACACTTTATATATATCACTTTCAAGTGATAAGAGTTCTCAACAAAATTAAACTAAAAAGTCAAACTAAATAAGATTTGGCTCAATGTAACATGACTAGCAAGACTAAGGTGAGTTTCCGGATCTCCAGGTTGTCAGCATTCCTAAAACGTTTCCACTTTGTATGAAGACTTTTCCATTTTCAAATGAGGACATTTCATCTTAGCAATTTACGGAGTATTTATTTTCCATTTTTGGGAGAGTTTGATAGGCAAGTGTTCTCTCTAAGCTGCAGGTGTACATAGTGGCATCTGATCTGAAAATACCTTTGCAAATACCTGTTATTGTGATGATTTAGCTAAAAATACTCATGTGAATGGTGGGCTGAGGCAGCCTATTGCAGCACGTTAACTGATGAGATGATTGGGGAGGGTGAAGAGTTCTACCCTCAGGTGAATTCAAAGAATTGTCAGCAGCCTGTTCCAATACAAGGCAAACATACAGAACACTGTCAAAGCCAGAGCTCTTTCCTTAGAATTAGGATGACACTTGGGATGCATACCACTGTAACATGACCCCGCAGGCCACACCAAGGATGTACTCACAGTAAATCAGAAGTGAGTATCCACACTGCAGTAGCCTCTTTTCTTGCTAATCCCTAAATCACTGTGGCATATGATTTCTTTGGGGCCAGGAAGTTGCCTTGCACTGCAAAATATTAAAAGGCATGGCAGTATTTCGAGGTATCCAATGAAACGATCACTTTGAAGTGCTCTAAAATTGTACTCCCTTGGCTTAAAAGAGTTAACTCACTTTCAAAAATAATTACTAACTGAAAATGAATTGGTACCAAGGAGAAGAAGGTTAGTTGTAGTTACTCACTTTGATTGAAATGCCTCAAAAGTCCTGCTCAAGGCTCATGTTATTGAGATAGAGATCCCAATTGTTGTGGATGAGGGAGCGTATTGCTCACTGTTTAATAGTCCTTCATCCAGATTTCCTGGGAGAATGAGTATACTGTTTCTAACAACAAAATCAAATAGGACAACTGGCATGAAGTGATCTGTTTGAACAAGGAGGAATGGGGAAAGAAAGTCTAAACGGAGAAAGAAAGTCTAAACAAAAACTATGTATTGCCAATTAAGTAAACTGGCTGTAAGAATGCCCAAGAAGAGAAATTATTTTACTCAATGATATTGTATATTTGACAACATTTTGCAAGTTGGGAAAAAGAAGTATTGCAAACGCGCAAGGAAGTGATTCTTGGGAAGTATTGGGAAATATTAAAGTCAAGTCATCACTGCATTAAGGAAAAATCTTTTTTCGTTTTTTTTTTAAAGATTGGCACCTGAGCTAACAACTGTTGCCAATCTTTTTTTTTTTCTGCTTTATCTCCCAAAATCCCCCCGATACATAGTTGTATATCTTAGTTGCAGGTCATTCTAGTTGTGGCACGTGGGACGCCTCCTCAATGTGGCCTGACCAAGTGGTGCCATGTCAGCGCCCAGGGTCCAAACCAGTGAAACCCTGGGCCGCCTCAGTGGAGCGTGCGAACTTAACCACTCAGCCATGGGGCCGGCCCCCAAAAAATCTTAAGGAGTTTTTTTTGAAAATTCAGTCCAAGAATTTAAGATCCAGTGAGGCTCAACTCAATTAAAAGGCTAACATCCCAATTAAAAAAATGGGCAAAGATTTAAATAGATATCTTATCAAAGAAGAGATACCAATGACTAATAAGCACATAAAAAAATGCTCAACATCATTTGTCATTAGGGAAATGTGAATTCAGACTACAATAAGATACCACTTTATACCCACTACAAAGGCTATAATAAAAAGAACAGACAATAACAAGTATTGGCCAGGTTGTGGAGAAACTACATTGCTGACAGGAGTGTAAAATGGTATAATCACTCTGGAAGATGTTTGCCATTTTGTTTTAATGTTAAACATAAATTTACTATGTGACCCATCAATTTTATCCATTGGTATCTATCCAAGAGAAATGGAAACATATATTCACACAAACATTTGTATGTTTGTTGCAACATTATTCATAATAGCCAAAAAGTACAAACAATCTAAATGTCAACTAACTGGTGAATGGATAAACAAAATGTGGTATATCCATACAGTAGAATACTATTCAGCAATGAAAAGGAATTATGGATGCAGGCTGAAGTATGGATGAACCTTAAAAATATTATGACAAGGAAAAAAACCCAGAGGCACAAGACCACATATTGTATAATTCTATTTATATTAAACATCCAGAATAGGCAAATCCTTAGAGATATAAAGAAGATTAGTGGTTATTTGGGCCTGAAGATGGAAACAGGACTGATTAAATGGGCACAAGGAAGAAAAGACATGGGTAACACTATGACCAGCCTGAATAGATTACTAAGCAGGATTGTGAGGACCCAGGATTGGCTACTTGATGCTCTGGGTTGTACTGCTGGTGGGGCAGGGCCTGGAGGGTGCAAAGTGATGAATAAATTCTGGGAGTATAAAGAATTGTGGGCTTGGAAACTACAAGGTAACCTTTTGGCAAAGAAGGTTCAGAGCAGGTGACCTTATAACAGGCATGGGGCAGGCTTGTTCTGGAAAATCTGGAGGTTCAAACCTAACAAAATAGATTTTAGAGGAATGCAAATTAACTTGGTCTTATCAGGATGAAGTTTTTCTCTCTTTGTGGGGAGACAAAGACAGACAAAACCAACAGGGAAGCTAAGAGCAACAGCTTTGTCTTGGGTGTAGTGGTGGGTCTGGATGGGTGTTAAGTGTGAACCACAAAAAAAGTGAAGCCTAGACTACAGGTTAACATTGTAAAATAATTTCAAACTAAATAATGTTAGAGTAGCAAAGGGACTGTTTTGTGGATGTGGAAACTTCAGCTCAGAGAGATTCGATGACTTCTGAAAGTTGCACAGCAAGCAGAACCTGAGATAAAAATTCAGGTATCCTGATTCCCAGTTTGGTGGTCTTTCCACTATCCACTCATTTGTGCCCCAGCATGCCTCTGCACTGTAGGGAGACCATTTTAACCTTTTCTTTAAACTGGTAGTTGATTGTACTGTGCTGAGGAGGATACAGTGGGGGAGGAGTGCGCTACAAGATAAATGCCCCGACCTAGAAGAGCAACCCTCAGTACCCTGGGGTGACAGACACCACAGGTAACCTAAGCGTCAGCAAATCCACATGGGAAACCAACCAAATGGAACTTATTTTATCACAAACCTGTGGTCCAAAGGGAAATACCAGAGCATGTGGGAAGATCTGCTCAGCTTTATCAGCATTAGAGAAACTATCTATTGCCTGTACCTGAAAGCTTTTGAACAGAGTCAGTGCAGAGAGCTTAAAAGCAGAATCTGTGGGGGCCCGCCCAGTGGACGGTGGTTAAGTTCACGTGCTCCACTTTGGTGGCCCGGGGTTTGTCAGTTTGGATCCCAGGCCTGGACCTATGCATCGCTTATCAAGTCATGCTGTGGCAGGCGTCCCACGTATGAAATAGAGGAAGATGGGCACAGATATTAGCTCAGGGCTAATCTTCCTGGGGCGGTGGGGAGCAGGGGGTGGGGGGGGGGTGGGGGGAGAATCTGTGCCTTGAGGCCATCAGCAATATAGGCAATACTATTGGCAGATTTACATAAGTAAAAACATGGAGTCATTAAAGATAATAAAATCTATGTTCTTTGCTTGATATGTTTTGGTCTGTAAGAACTTTTTAAAAAAAGTCTTCTAAGACAATACAATCCAGTGGCGGCAATAATATGTTTGCCTAGACCATTTCATTCCATTACATCAGAAGTTGCTACAGATAGAAACAGGCAATGCCCAAGGTGGCCTGTAAAAGGCCCAAGAGATAATTAAGAGAGAAGGAAAAGAGGAGGAGAATCAAAAAGTAAAAAGAAAGGAAGAAAGAAGAAACATCTAACGTGGGAATAAGAGGGAAAAAAGAAGAGAAGGGAAGAATAAAAGAGAAAATAAGGAGATATATATGGTAGGCAGTTCAATCGCTTCAAGACAATTTACATAATCTTGCTTTATACATTGTCTTTCTTTCTCAGTTTTCAACACCGCTATAATCCAAATTTTTATTGTGCAAAGAAATAATATGTTCATTGTAAAAAATTAGAAAATACAAAGAAGCAAAAGAAAATAAACATTAGCTATAATCACACCATCTGGGTTAAATCTCTGTTAATACGTTGGTCAATAATATTGTCATCTTGTTTTCAGAACATTTTCTTTTTACAAAAATGGAATCATACTACCTTTTTGCTTTGTAGCCTGATTTTTTTCCACAGAAAATATTGTAGATATTTTTATACCTCAATAAACATGTACTTTTAAAATATTTTAAATATTTGCTGCCACTTAAATTTAATTTTCTAAATTTTGATTTATAGGACTCATAGCTGTTCATGAACTTTTTGCTACTTTTACTTTTACTTTTACATGTTATCATGCTTGTAAAATCTCAGAATTCCTAATGTAAATACTTTTTTAGGAAAGAATATAAGGGAGTTATTTAATGTCTATTCCTAGGGGAACTAGAGCTGGAAATAAATGAAATATATGCTACAGCCCTGTGCTGAAGAGAGATGGGAAGCCCATTTGGGGGAAGATCAGTATTATTATTCCTTGTTATGTAACAGATGTGTTTGAAAGAAGCTGTGCATCCATCAGAAAAATCACATTGTTACTTAAGAAGCTTTTTGAAGAAACTGCAGAAGCATGAATTGGAAAAGCAAACATTTACCATCTATCGCAGCTTACAATAGGGAAAAATGACAAAGCCTTAATTGTGAAGTGATTAGACACATTATTACTGATTTCAGAAACTCTTATGCTGCGCCAGTTCTTTAGAATGTTCCCCAGTACTTCCACAGTTATGTTGCTAGTAATTTGTATTTACCTATTAGAGAGATGCTATGTGAAGTGGGGGTTGTACTTGGGGAAGGACATCTAACTCAACTTTCAGGGGCTAACTCAGCAGTTTCTTTAAATGATTTGTATTTGCCAATGTGATTATCTCAGCTTACTTCAAAACTTAAAGCCTTCTGTTAGCCAGAAATCCCCAGAAATCCATAAAACCTAGAATGTTTCACATTATCATCATCAAACATGAGCTTTCCACTAATGATATTCTAGTTATTGTATAAAGCCAAATATTCATTTGTTATTCCTATCTAGAGGGGCTTACAATCTAAATTTGGCCTAACGAGGGTGGGAATAAGTGATATTTACAAAAATTATGTTCTTCTGGTTAAATAGGCAATACAAGTTCCTGTCTCCCAGGATTTACAAATGACAGTGGTAACAATCTCAAAGAGAATTCAGTTTGCAACCTTAGCAATTATTTTTTAGCTTTATGGGGTTAACCTTATTGGGGTTGATTAAATTCAAGCTGCGATCTTTCATAAAAACTCAATGGAGGGTCCAGATGGCCCAACAATACCTCCTTTTGTGAAAGGAAATAACTTGAAGATTTTTGTCTAATTAAAGTATTTGTGCTGGTGGGGCCTGAATGAATTGTTATTCCTTTAAAAGGAGTCTGCATTACAATTAATCTTTATAAAATACTAATTATTCAGAAATAGAGTTCTGCTTTCACTATTTCAGTTAAGTCATAGGACCAGAGCGGCATGAACATGACATTTTGAAGCTAGACTCTGATACCATCTTTAGGATTTCAGTCTGAAAATACAGTTCTGGAAAATCAACAGAACATAGCTCTGTGGAACAAAATGCCAGGAAGGTCAATGCATTACTATCCTAGTGCTCCAGTCCCATGCTCACAATTACCTTAACTCTTGTCAAAATATTTTCTACAGTAACAGCCAAGACATAATTAGCACCTTTTCTTCATGCTGAAAATATCATTGGTAGCCATAAAACAAATTTGGCGAAAGCTTTTCAGCACCGTATCTCAGCAAATAGCTACTGTGGTCACTGGTACATCATGGTTTGCCTAGAGTGGGAATAACCTCCCATCTCCCCCTGCCTTGCCTCCTCCCAATAGACCAAACTGTACCAGACTGAGAGAAAGAGAGAAGTCTAGGCAGGAAGTGGGGGTTAGGTGGGGAGTGGAAAGGTGTTGTGAAATTCCAGAGGAAATTAGACAATAAACAATCTTTCTGTGCTTTGGTCATTTAGTTATTTGCCTTCATTATTCCTCAACTCCTTTGTGTTTTTTGTCTGTAATCAAGGTGATGTTCTGAGGTACTTTGTTCTCCAAAAGTCTGCCTTATATCAGACAGGCAAAAAGTATTGGTCAATTTTGTCGTGAATGGAAAGGCCCTTTATTTGGCTTTTCATATGTTCTTGGTTGAGGCTACAAAAGACAAAGTGGTTATGATCAGTGATTTCCAGCAGGGGGTGTAGCCGCTTCTATAGGGTAAGTTCTTTTGAAGCCAAATCACATCAAACATTTGAACATTGTAGTGTTAAGCACTGATGGTAGAAGCTGGAATTTTGATAACATTTTTTATGGCTGCCATCTCTTTTGATCCTAAAAAGACCATGCATATTAATGCTTTATTAGGATGTGTTAAAGACCTAGAAGTTTGTGGAGAATATTTAAATTCAAAACCTAAAATGCCTGACTGAAATCTTACTCTGCTAATTTTTTCAAAGTAAATGAAAAACAAAGCTTCGGGTGATTTTAATTATCCAGTACAGCAGAACAAGCACTTAAGTTTTTTTATTTCAGATAAGAGTAGTTGATCTGAAAGGGCTTGCTAATATTGACTCCATCTCTCTCTCTCTCTCTCTCTCTCTCTCTCTCTCTCTCTCTCTCTCTCTCTCTCTCTCTCTCTCTCTCTCTCTCGTGTGTGTGTGTGTGTGTGTGTGTGTGTGTGTGTGTATGTGAATAAATTACTTATATTCTCAAAATGTCTTCTTCCGGGTGGGGGGGGGGTGGGTGTTTAAAGCTATTTCTCTGAAGGCATGGCTCCTGACCAATTGTTAAAAATGCCATCCTATCCTTTGGTTTTTGTTTTATTTTCTGCTCTTTATTGCTTCTTATTTGTAGATATCTGAGCATTTTCAACCATCTGAGCATTTAGCCCCCAATTCCCATTTTCAGATTTTCGTTTGTAAAGAAAACTGTGTGATTTTTTGAGCAGAGCAAAAAAACC
This sequence comes from Equus caballus, assembly GCF_041296265.1. Lineage (NCBI taxonomy): Eukaryota > Metazoa > Chordata > Mammalia > Perissodactyla > Equidae > Equus > Equus caballus. The sequence goes on from NC_091684.1 coordinate 182,932,562, forward strand.
ATAAAAACGATACAAATTTGTTAACTTATTTGTACTGGGCAGCAGCTTTAGACTATTCGTATTAATAAAGAGCAAAGTCCTAACGTTCTAGACTCTTAGATCAACACAGATGATGTAGGAGGACCAAAAACAATGTCAGCTATGACAATTATCATTTTCAAACCCTGTTTTTTGTGTTTTTTTTACATTTTCTGCTGTCTTCCTTATGAGACAATGAGATTCCAAGTCGTTTTTTCCTCCAGTATCATGTCCTCCTTCTTCAGAATGAAGTCCTGTTTTAAAGGAAGCATTAAAGGTGACTTCTGTATACGTTAATATTTCCTTTAAAAGCTGTGATTTATTTGATTTTGGTTTATGTTGATGCATGTTCATGGTTATGAAATTTCTGATTATTTAGGACATAATTTTTAAAGTATCTTTAGGGTGGACCCCTATAGTACTTCAAGGTTATGACTTTGAATTGGCTTCTTGTATTTTTAAGGACTTTTAGTACACAAGTCAAGAAGTGCATTTAAATGCATGAACTTTTCAACCTATACAAGCATTAGTACCTCACTTTGATGGTTCCACTCCCTGTCCCCAGTTTGCTCCTCTCCTTTTAGCCCCTCCATATTTACTTTCATTGCAAGTTTTCTTAGAGTCCTTCCTTGCCTATGGTTTGTAACTGAAAGAAAGAAGTACCTACAGACCTTACTTAACCTACAGTATTTGGTACCATTCCGATGCAAGGGCTGGAGTAAGGAATTTTAGTCATGCCTTTTTAAAATTAGGGAGTAAGACATACAGAGAAATTAATCACATCTCTTCTCTTTTGTCTATTAAGTTCACCTTTGAGAAATATGGAGAGTAGAGGGGTAGAGGTGTTGAACAAACCAACAGAACTTTTGCTGGAATATTGTGACAGATTTACTGACAAATATTTTCTAACAGATTTTTACCAAAAGGCAGCTTTTGTTTTTCTTTACTAACAGACCGTAAATGTACTTCTGGTTGGCAGCAGCTGCATCATTATAACACTGAAGAGCAACCTTGGCTAATTTCAGTACCTTATGTAACATAAGAAATGAAGAATAACTTGAATTTAGGATACTTTTTATATGTTAACTTTAAAAGACTTTTATATGTTAACCAGTGATAAACTGTTTTCAATGCAGGAAAGAAATCTTTCCTCAAAGAGAAATTCTCCCCCAAATTACCTCTTTCTTTTAGACTTAACAACGAATGGGGGTAGACTTATGTTTTTGCTTATGCTTTCATCTGCTGGCAACTATTTTAAGACCTCTGTGTAAGACAGATTCTGGTGACCTTGGGAAAGTCACAAGACCTCAGTTTCTTCAATGGTAAAAGGAAAGGCATTTTTCTATCGTCCTTTCTCCACTATTCAGTGCCAATGCCCAGAGGAGAAACACACAGAAAGCCCAGTGTACCCCCAAAGTCGTGAAATGTCCAGAAGTCTCAAAAAATATTGAATACATTTAAGGCAGTATAATAAAAGCCAGGTGTCCGGTGGTTCCTGAGGTTGGGCTGGCAGTGGTGTGAGCAGGGGTCTTTGGGGCCACCCTAAAACCTGCCCCAAGTCTTGGCATCTCGTTCAACTTCCCTAAAACCGGACTAAATCAAGGGCCTGCCTGCGTCCCTGCGTAGTGTCACCGGAGAAACATATTCTTCTCGCTCCCATGGAGTTTTGCCTTCTGGGTGAGCATGCACCACGTCCCGGGCGAGCGATCCCCAGGCAGAAAAGCGGCTGCCTACACCGGGGCATGCAAGCGGGCATGTCCCTGCGAACGAGCTTGGGAGCATTTTGTTCTCCCCTGAATTCTTTAATGCGCGGAGACCATAGGGTGATTTTTCGAGACTCATTCAGTGCCCCTGCGATGTTTTGCAACGGCTAACACAATACATATCAGGTTCCTTTGCAGTATTGTGGGTTGCTCTCAGTTACGGCCAGAAACCGGAACCGAAGGAAAGGGAGAAAGCAGGGAAGGTCGGAGACGGCCGAGCTCAGGGCTGCGCGGTCCGCAGCCTCTAAAGCGTGGAGGATGGGACGGAGGAGGAGCCGACTACGGAGAAAGGAGAAAGCCGAGGAAAAATACTCACGCCAACGGGTAAAAGGGAAAAGGTGAGAAGGAATGGAGTAGGAGAGGGAACCAATGGGTGGGAGAGGCGGAGGAAGGAGGGGGAGGGGCAGAAGCCAATCGGGGAGCCGGGACGCCGGTGAGGACGCGGCCCCGCGCGCTCTCTCCCCTCCCTCCGGCTCGGGCGCTCGCGCCTTCCCAGGCTCCCGGGAGACGAGGGCAGGGGCGGGGCCCAGCGGGCGCGCGGCGCGGGAGGCGTCGCGAGGTGAGGGCGGCGGGGGCGGGGGATAGTGGGGAGGGCTGCACGGGTGCGCGCGCGCGCGCGCGCCCCGTCGAGGCTGCCCCGCCGCTCCGCCCCCGGCCGGGTGTGTGGCTGCGGGCGCGCGCGCGTTCCGGCGGTGCGCGCTGGGAGAGATGCTGAGGTAAAGTTCGGGAGAGAGGGAGAGATCCGTCAGCGCGAGGGAGCCCGAGTGGCCGCCATTACTGAGCCCGGCGCGGCGGCGGGCGCAGGGGAAGGGGGGAGGGACGGGGCCGCCGCTGGTGGCGGGGAGGGAGGGAGGGTGGGTTTCTCGGCCGCGGGAGCCGGAGGGCTTGAGGTTTCGGGGCGTGTGTGTCGGGGAGGCGGGGGGAGGCTGCTGGAGGGACGCGGCGCTCGGTGAGCGCGCCGGGGACGAGAGGCGAGCCGAGAGTGGAGGAGGAGGCGGCGGCGGCGGGAGCGCTCCCCAGGAATGTCGCTGCCGCCGCCACCGCCGGGGCCGCTGCCGTTGAGGAGGCGACGGAGGAGACCGACGGTGTTAGGTAGGACCGTGCGCCCCCGGGCTCCTCTGGGCCTGCGCCCGCCCCTCCCCGCCGCGCTAGGGACCCTCCCGCCGCCCGGTGCCCCGCTCGCCGCCGCCGGTTGTAACCAGTTCAAGGGGCTGGGGCCCCGGCCCCGCGCTCCGTCCTCGCAGGCCGGGCGGGGAGCGGCCGCCGCCGCCGCGGGGACCACGGTCGGCGTGAAGGGCAGAGGCCGGGCAGGGGGCGCTTTCTCCACAGGTGACGGGGCCGGCGCGGCGGAGGCCTGGGGCGGCCGGGGACCGCTCGCCCGCCGCCCGCACGCGCCCTGGTCGCGGGTGGTGCGCGGGGAGGGAAGGTGGCGGTGTCTGCTGGCTGGGCTGCCGCCGCTAACGAGTTCCACCTGGCCGGGGAGAGGGGGCGGGCGCCTCTCGGCGGAAACACCACCTCGCTTGCAAACTTGAGCGCCTTTCGGGGGGCTCGGCCCTTTCACTTTTCCCCGTCTCCCCGCGCCTGCCTCGTCGCCTTCAGTTTCCCATCTGCTGCTAAAGCCCGGGGAGGGGGTGAGAAGTTGCGCTGCGCAACCCAGACGCGGAGTCCTGCCGCCCGACTGCGCCGCGCGGGAGGCTCGGATCCTGAGTTTTCGGGGGAATAACCTCTAGATTCTCCCTTTTTCCACTAAAGAAAAGTATCGGGGTGGGGGCGGGGAGCGGCGCGGGAGCGCGCGCGCACTTATCCACAGAAATACACTCGCTCGCTCCCCCCTCCCTCCCTGCCCGCGTTATTAGAAATGCGAGGGAGGGAGGCTCCGGGTGCAGCCGAGGCTGAAAGGTGCTCGAAGTCCAGGCGAGCTGTGAGGACGTTTAGTAAAATCCCGAGAAAGTTGCAGGGGAGACGCTTAGACTTCTACCATAAGATAGAAATCCAGTTTGGGCCCAAGCTTAATAAATGCAAATGTAAGTGTGTTAAGTCTAGACCACAGCAGGCATACAGATGGTGCGTACGCGCTTTTTAACTTTAAATTCCTAGCGAGGATTTGCTTTTTCCTTTGCGTTAGGCAGGAAACGATATTTAAAAAAAATGGTTGAGGTGTAAAACAGTGAAATACGTCGCTGTATTTACTGGTCTTTACTTTTGCTGCCTTCTACAGGTGTTGGGCGGGGGTGGGGGGGGGGCAATGTGCAGGCTCCATTTCAATCCAAAACCAGTACTCAATTTAAACAGTGTAGTGGAGGGTGTTTCTTTGCATTGAGGTTCTCATTCACTTCGGGGAATAGTTCTCTAAATCTCAATTTAAAATGGTTCTTTTAACAAAAATTTGATGTAGATGCAACTATTGGGAAAAATTTTTGGTTAAGTAAGATATATTAGTAAAATGTGTTTGGAAATGTTTTCCTGTCAATTCCAGTTTGTTAAATGACTTTAATATGATAGAGCTGTACGCTTGTTTAGTATTTTTGGATAGACATACTGACCATCTTGGTAACCCACTAGACAGTTTGCAGATTAAGGTTTTACTTGCATTTTAAATTGCTTTCTCATTTTTGGCTCTTTCATCTGTTCTTTGTAATTGACCCACATTTCTTGTACCTATAGCAGAGCAGAGGAAGAGATCGGTTAAGTGTGGATCACCAAAAACTTGAGTAGGCCTTGGAGCACTTTATGAGTAGACATACATGATTGAAAAGCGGGATGTACCTATTTAACTTGTAAGAAATAGCAGTATTGATCTGATTGACTTAAAGCAGAAATTAGAACGTTACAGGTGACTAGTCAACAGTCGACTTGGTTGTCATGTGTAGGGTACATATTTTAACCACCTCAGCATGTCTTATTTTATCATTCTTTGTTCATTAATTATAAGAGCATTGGGGAATGGGGTGGGTTACACTTTGATATAAGAAAGAATTGTCACAGAATTCTGATATCTTTATCAGTTTTTAGCACACTCCCCCATTTAAATTACTTTGGCAATTTAAAAAATGGGTTGCAAAATTAATGTTAACTGTCACGTGGTACTTGTCCTAAATGGTTTGAAAGCATTCCCCCCTTTCTTATTTTCCTGTTTGAATGGCAGATTTAGTACGGTTACTCTTTTGGAGAAAATAAAATAAATTATTTTGACCTTGAAAGTTAAGATTTTTTTTAAGGAATAAAAATTGTGTTTGCCTTCCTTTTTTGTAACTCTTAAATTGAAGAAAAAGTTATGTCTCATGAAGACTGTGCTAAACTTTCACTTTTTCAACATTAGCAGGACTTAAGGTAAGTGTTGCTTTTAATATTAACTTCTTAAATATGAAATGACATAATAGAGATTTTCTTGGTAGCTACAGGATGTTTTAATTGTCACTACTTCAGTTTCCATAGATACTATTTTAAAGACTATTTATTTGGGCTGTGAGATCCGTGATTTTTTCTTTGCACACCAAGAAGGTATGCAAGTAGTATAATTGACTTAAGAAGCATTGTAGTGTTCTGTTTTAGCAATGTCTTTATTCCTAAAAAATGTTTGTAAAATACATTTAAAGTATACCAGGAGAATTTGGCTTTTAAAAGAACTGTGAAGAAACTTTGGTAAAGTGATCCATTGTGTAGTGACGAATAATCAAGCTTCTATTTGTTTAAGTGAAGATTGTTGTCGATCATTTTATCTAACCAAGAGAAGCCGTATTAGAAATTAAGGAAAATAGTTCAATGCTAAGAATTTTAAGTATGAACTTTAGTTGGGTTTCAAATTCTGTTTCTTGGACCCCTTATATATTTTTCCTAGATGTCTTGAGACTTCCTCTGACAACCCACCCTCCCAAACCAGGGCATCTTCTGTTTTTGCCTGTTATGTGTGTTGTACGTAAATATAAGAAATCTTTTGGGAAAAAATCATCTGTGCTAAAAAAATTGAAAGCATCTGATTTGTAACTCATTAATTCATATTACCTTTATTTAGCACTTACTGTGTACCTGGCCTTAGGGATACCAAGATAAATTAGTGATGGTGTAGCTCAAGAGGTAGTAACTATAAAAGAGTAAATAGAAAAGGAACAACTGTTTCCATCAGGGCCTCTTTGGGAATCCTTTACAGAAGAACAAACATTTGAATTGGGATGTTTTAACTGCAGGTAGGAGTTTGAATGTAAGAGACAGTAAACAAGGTTGGTCTTTTTTTACTGTATTTTGTAGGTTGATTGTCCGTGATACCTGAGATTGGCAGTCAAATAAATAGGTTGTTAATGTTTTGTCATGTCTGTGTGTTTTACTCCTTGGAATTAGAACTAGTACTTGGGGAAAAGTTATGCATAACTTTGTAATTTTAGGGTTAAAATGAGACTCGTTTGTGTCATTTGGTTAGATTCTCCAGCTTTTTGTCATCAAGAGTTGGTTAAAGTGAATTTTCGTTTTTCTAGTTTTGTATTAGATTTAGCCTCTTTTATTATCCTTGACCAATATTTTATTGCGCAGCTAGGCACTGCCAGTGATACAGGGGAATATAAAATATTCCAGCGTTAAAAGAGCTTATAGCTCTGGTGGGGAGAGAGCTCGACAATTTAGGAATAAACGCCAGTTCAAGACAGAGTAGAAAAGCCATATACAAGGCAGTACATACTGATTTAACAGTTGATGTAAAGGAATTTAGGTAAAGGAGATAACATTTGGGAGTTGCTAAGATTGGGATAAATGAGAAAAGAAGACATTTAGGAAAGTTAATGACACTGTGGACCAAAAGCACAAGGAAGTGCAGGATAGATTGGCAGGTGAGGGGAAGATAGAAGGTATAAATGTCAGATCGTCAGTTTGTATCTTATGAGCCAGATTGAAAGATTTAGGAAAAAGTATTAACACAAGGCTAATAAAAAGAGTGATGGGGAAATAAATAATGTTTGCATTACTATCTTTCCTTGTTGCTGTATTTGTCATTGTCAGACAGCCTTGGCAGAACTCCTGCCTGGCTTCTGATATAGTTTGTTCATTTTCTTCCTTGTTGATCATGTACTCTTCCTGATAGAAAATTGTATGTTTGTTTCTTTGCTTACCTTTTCAGAGCCAAGATGATATATCTTTATTTATTTTTATTTTGGTTGACTGTTTAGAGAACTGTGGGAAATTAACTTTCCTCTGGTCTGGGGAATTGAAAGATCCAGATTTCTTCTCTTCTCTCTTAACTAAGTATGTAACTCTTTGACTGTTTCTTAAATAATTTTCTAAAATTTATGCTCTTGAAATTTATGTTACTGATCTTGACTTTGCCTCATCATTTCTGTATTTTCATTTTACTTTGGAAATACTGTCACCTGAAACTCAAGTGATACCACTGCCTATTGCTGAAACTGATTAGTTTTTCATTAAGAAACGTTGACTCATTTGTCTTTATTTCTTATATCTAGCCCCCAGTCACCAAGCTCTCTTTGTCTTGGATTACTCTTTTCAGTTCTGTGATAGTTCAGGTGATTTCAAGCCTTCCATATTTGTCCATCTCTTGGGCTTTGTGCCCCACTCAATCTAGTCTGGTATTCCACCTCTAGTCTGTAATGACTTATTATTATTTATTACAAGGTCTAACTCTTGTTTGCCCTTGAATACCTTCTATAGTTGTCCTTATGTCTTCAGAAGTAAATGAAATAAGGAGTCTCTACTTTCTAAGGTGGCACATGTGCTCAACTACTCCATCCTAATCACTCATGAGGAATGGCAGTCTTTTTAAAATCCAAATCTGGTCTGTTTTTCAAAGTTCACTCAAATCCTCTCTATTCACTGATACTTAATCTTTTGCAAGGGGTCTACAGATTATGACCTCTGGGCCAAATCAGGCCTCCTGTCCTTTTTTGTATAATAGCTTTCTACATTTTGAAATGGTTGAAGAAATAATTAATAGTATTTTATGATGTGTTAAAATTATATGAAATTCAAAGTTCAGTGTCCATAAACAATCATGGGCATTCGTCTAAGTATTGTCTGTGGCTGTTTTTGTGCTATGACGGCACGGTTGAATGGTTGTAACCAGACACTGTATGGAATGCGAAGCTTAAAAATAATTGCTGTCTGGCCTTTTACAGAAAAAGTTTTGCAGGCCCTGATCTCTTCCAGCTTATACTGATCTTTCATTTCTTTGAATTCCTGTTGCATTTATCAGTTCCATAGTGCAGTCATGCACTGCATAAGGACATTTTGGTCAATGATGGACCAAATATACGTTGGTGGTCCCGTAAGATTAATACCATATAACCTAGGTGTGTAGTAGGTTATACCATCTAAGTTTGTGTAAGTACACTCTATGATGTTCATACAATGAGATTGCCTAATGATGTGTTTCTCAGAATGTATCCCTGTCGTTAAGGGACGCATGACTGTACAGCACATTGCTTTTGTCTCTTTAGCTGTGGTGTGCTATAAAGCTGAAAAATAGTGAGAAAAAGTGCTTTTGAGCCTTTTTTTAAAAATCCATGTCTGTTTTAGTCTTTACCCCTTCCTGAGATTCTTATTCAGCCTCTTAATGTTCCTATCATTAAGAAAATTGTTAAACCTTACCTAAGTAGTTTGTATAATGAAAATAATGGTTTCCCTCCATTTATAGCCTTACAATATTGAATGTAAAATTATGCCCTTCCCTCACCCTTCTCAGTTCTCCAAAGTGAGGATAAGGGACTCAGAGACCCTGGAAGGGAGGTGAGCGTATTCATAGCACTGGCTTAGCGGACTTCCGTATACCTACATTTGTAACCTCAAAACCTCTGACATAAAGCTGAGCATATAGTAGCTAAGCAGAGCAAAATACTTAAGGGGTTATTTACATAGGTTGATATAAATGAGGTGACTTTTGGTTCACAGAATAAGGAAGTGATCTAGGAAGAGTTAGAATAGCTTTCACACCAGGGCCTCAGAGACGTAATATGTTGTTAGAGGAAAGTATAGATTAAATAATAGGGTAGGCAGTTAATCTGTTTGGGAATAGTTTGGGTCATTGGTTTTTGAGTATTTTATGCAGTGAAACTTTTTTTCAAACAGCAGAGGCTTGAAATATCAAAAGGTAAAATGGGTGTAAACAGCATTACCTTTGCTGAGTAGGGCTTGGGGAACTCTCAGAGTACTGCCTACTTGGACCCTCCTGGAAGTACTTCCATTGAGTCTTTAGGCTTACTGTTTATAAACCCATAATTTGTGTTAATGAGCAGACTATAGGTCTTGAAAAAAACCTGAACTTTTTATGTTAGAATATTCTGCTATACTAGACATGGGCCCATAGCACTATGTGATTTTTGTTAATTGTGACTACAAAAGTGGCTTCAAGATTGCTTAGTGGTTTAGGATCTGAGTCTAGAGATTGCTTCATTTCGTCATCATATATTTGAGCACTACTCTGTGTTGGGCACTGTGCTGGATGATGGGAATACGGTAAAAAAACAAACAAAATTTCCATCCTAACAGTTTAGTCCTGAATCCTACCAGGATATGCTTCCAGGTTATTTAGTCATTACATAAATTCTTCAAATTTTTAATAGATCTCTTTTTATTCACTGGATTATAGTCTTGTCCAAAGACTAATTCATAGGAATGATGACTTTTTAGTGTTCCTTTCAACCTTAAAATTGTGTGCTTCTGTGGTGGAAACCTTGGTCAAAGAAAATATAGAATACTTATACAAGTATTACATTGTGTATTTGACTGATATATGTTAAAATGGCTTTTCATTTCCTTTTTTAATATTTCACAGCACTGATAAATTTGTCTTTGAGAAAGAGCAACATTAAGAAAAGTAATATATCAGTATTATGCTATATTCATCTTTTAGTATACAGTTGATATTTTTATTCTTAAACTACTCTAGATAATTTACCTAAGATTGTGGCATATATGATAATCTTTGGGCTTGGATCTGTCTTCTCTTTTAAATATTTGTTTATATAAGGATATTTTATTTATTTGGCTGAAGATGAGGCGTGTGATTACAAATCTCCTTCTATGTAATTAGGTCTTCAAAATGTAATTTCCTATATAAATATTTGTGATTTAAAAAAATGTTTGAATGTCAGAATTAAAAATTAGATGATGATTCTGGTTGAATACATTATTATAGATCACAGTCTTCATTCTGACGGCTTAATTTTTGACTAAATTATTGGGACCTTGAAATATATGTATATTTTCTCCATAAATAGCTTTGGAAAACCTTTTAGGTTAATAAATTTCAGCACTTATTTAGTAAACAGTGTTTTACCTTTTTTTGCCAAATAATTAAAAGCATTTTGATTTTAGTATTTATTAGGATTCATGCATTTATTGAGTAGCTACTATGTGGGAGGCACTGTTCTAGGGTCTTGGGATATATTGATGAAATAAACAAAATTTGTGCCTTTATGGATCTTTATTAAACCTGCAGTGGGGTGGAGAGAAGGATAGAGTTAATGACAAGTAATAAGTAAGTTGAATAATAAGTTAGGAGATAGGGAGTTAGCAAGGGGGGTTTGGAGGGTTATTGGGAAAAGTAAGTGCAAAAGCAGGAACATGCTTAGCATGTTGAGGAACAGCTTCGTGTTCTCAGTGTTATTGGCGCCGAATGAGAATGGGGAGAATAGTATGAGAGTAGGTCAGAGAGTAAGATAGGGTTGGAGAAGGCAGATCTTTCATAAACCATTGAAAGAACTTGGCTTTTACTTTTAGGAGCCACTAGAGAGTTTTGAGCAGAAGAATGGGAGGCTGTGACTTAGATTTTAAAAGGAACACTCTGATTGCTCTAATATGAATAGAATGGGAAAGAGGATCAGGAGTGGAAGCAGGGATATTAGATTAGAAGCCTTCGGAATAATCTAGGGCCAGAGATGATGATGGGTGGGGTCAGAGTTATAGCAGTAAAGGTAGTGAAAAGTGATAAATTTGGGATATATTTTGAAAATAGGGCCACTAGGAATTTCCTGACACGGCATAATAACTTAGAAGTATAAAATATTTTAAAAATTGTGCCTTTTATTAATCAATGTAATGTTTTGTGAAAAGGTACAAAGCAAGATTTTAAATTCAGAATTACTAAGAAGCTATTTTTTTGATTTCCTAGATTCGTTGTAGAACTTAAATTTTTTTTTTTTTTTGCAGAAAGCAACTTCATGTTATTAAAACTCTTAAAAGGGGCATGTTGTCTTTGAATGGCTTAGTAAAATATCTTAGAAAACTTAGTTGTAGTAGTTTCATTTCAGCAGACAGTTGTAAGGCAGTTCCACTCAAATTATATATTGTCATTAATTTTTGTAAGGATACTTAATGTAAACATTTCCTTGAAATAAAATATAAGTTTATAAGATAATCTTAAAGGCAAAATGAGAAATTGCATTGCCTACTATTAAAAGAGCACTAATGCTTAAGAAAGTAAAGATTTGGTCATCAAGAGACTTAACCCTATAACTGAGTAGTAAATCGTTGCTACTTTTGTCTTGGTTTCTTCATGAGTAAGAATAAGCATGATGCTAGATGTTAGGAGAAGACAAGAACAAGTTTCATGAAAATAAAGTTAACGTCAAAAATCGAAAAGATATGTGTGAATTGACATAATTAAATATTACCATTAAACATATTTGAAAGGAATTTTCCACTTAAACGGCCTGCAGATAGATATTGGCCATTAGTTTATTATTGGGAGCACAAAACCCAGAAAGGATTCTTTTTTTTCTCAGCGTAGAAGAAAAACCACCTTGATTAGTTAATGGAGGGCAATTTTGACATGGATGTTGAGGACCACTGGGTAATTCATGGATATATAAACTATCCAAGTGTCTGAAATTAAATTCCCTTACAACCTATTACAGCCAACCTCATGGAAACTGTCTTTGTCCCATGAGGTTGTAATACCATACTCATTGAAATAAATGGCAAAATCTTTTTGAGGGCTATGTGACAATTTTTTTCTAGTCTAGCATTTCTCAAACTTTTTTTAAATCTGAAAACTTTTTTTTAAACTAAAGCTTGAGTTAAGTGAACCTGTAAATCAGATAAAGAAAGCACTGCTCGGATGAGACACTTGGAAGGAGAAGGCAACTGTTTGCCCAATATCCGTCTTTCTCAACTCTAGGTGAAAGAATTTTTCCACCACAGTTTGAAAATCACTATGTAGTGACTCCATGACAAGCTCTGGAGCTGACTTCAAAATACTAGCAGGTAACCTGCCTGAGAGCAGCGTTAGAAAGAAGAACGTGGATGTTCCTCGCGGTGTCTCATTGGTAGTTTACTGTGAATTTGGTGTGAAAACTGTAAGTGTCATGCAAAGTTATCTTATTTTTAATTTAAACTTTAATCACGGTTCAGAGACTGCCACTATCAAATTAATTAGGATGTGTTCAAGCCTCAGTATTAAAGTTTATCTTCAATATAGTAGAATTTCATTACTCTATTAGATAAAAAGCCTTCCAGTTTTCAATGACCAGTGAAAGGGTGATGAGTTCATGCCTTCAACTCATCTTCGTTTAGTTTTAAGGCCCTTTCCTCCTGAAACTTTTTTTGTTTTTGAGGAAGATTAGTCCTGAGCAAACATCCATCCACTGCCAATCCTCCTCTCTTTTGCTGAGGAAAATAGGCCCTGAGCTAACGTGTATGCCCATCTTCCTCTACTTTATACGTGAGATGCCTGCCACAGCATGGATTGATAAGCAGTGCGTAGGTCTGTATCTGGGATTTGAACCGGCGAACTCCGTGCTGCTGAAGCAGAGTGTGCAAACTTAACTGCTGTGTACTACTGGGCTGGCCCCTGAGACTTTTAAAATACATTTTGTGGTGGCCGGCCCCGTGGTGCAGTGGTTAAGTTCACACGTTCCGCTTTGGGGGCCCAGGGTTTGCCAGTTTGGATCCCGCGTGTGGACATGGCACTGCTTGGCAAGCCATGCTGTGGGAGGCATCCCACATATAAAGTAGAGGAAGATGGGCACGAATGTTAGCTCAGGGCCAGTCTTCCTCAGCAAAAAGAGGAGGATTGGCAGCAGTTAGCTCAGGGCTAATCTTCCTCAAAAAAAAAAATACATTTTGTGATAGAGTGTTCACTTTCTGTTTTTAACACTCTGTAACTTAAGATAGAAAAGTATCTCAGTATTTTGAGGTTTATGCTATCGAAGAGCAGAAGTGAGTCTTACTTTTAAGGTGTTTGGATAAGTATAAGAAATATTAGTAAAGATGTGACTCTTATGGCAAGGATTAGGTTTGTAGTTGAAAATTTTCTGCAGTACTCAGGTGCATTCATTGACATTGTGTTGCTACTTTTCTTTTAACAACCTTGTGCCTCTTAAACTAGAAGGAAGAGGACAGTCTTACAAGTGTCTGAATTGCTCTTAGTTTTCAGAATAGAAGTTTAATAAAGAGTTATATGTAGTTCTAGTGTTTGTACTGTTTAACATAAAAATTCCCCAGAGTAATCACTAGATATATTTTCTTGATGTACATTTTAAAGTATATCATCTGCAGTCTTTGCTTTTCCAGTAAGAAGGAAGGATAGACCTTGTATTCTACTATGTTTTCAATTTTTTCCTTGTTAGCTGTGGAATCATTGTGCTATTTTCACAGACTAATTTCACTTTTTAATCACTATATATAACTTTGTTATCCAGTTAATTCAGTATGTTTTTCCGTAAATATCCATAAGGTAGTCCAATTGTTCTTTTACACAGTTTAGATAAGGAATGGTAAAACTTAGTGCTGGGTACAAATACTCAGTTTGACCAGATTAAGATTTTTAAAAAATTTTGCTAATAAGAAAAGAGTTAATAGGATCGGATGAGACTGCCCTAATTCCTCTTACTTCTAATTATTGTGTATACTGCTGTCAGATAAATATTTGTAAGTCACAAGTCTCATCACATTGTTTTTATAAATCTTCGGCAGCTTCCCTGGTTCTAAGAATCAATTAAGAAACAGAACTAGTGTTTATTAAGCACCTTTTGTATACTAGGCACTTAACATTTTAAAAAGTGATTTAGTTCTTAAATTTGTATAGATATGTGGCCCCATTTTATAGATGGAGGAACCATGTCTCAAGAGGTTTGGTGTTTTATTATTGTCATAAACTAGTAAATTATAGGAGTCAAATTTGAAATCTGTTCTATTTACTCATGGTTTTCTACTTGTGTTGCTCCTTCAACATAGTAATGTTTTATTCGTTACAAAAGTGACCTTAAACATTTTGTTTGGGTATCACATGGGTGATATTGTTAATATTTGGTTGAGGCTAATAGAATAAACTTCTAGAGAATAAGAATAAATCTGAAATTTTATTTTTAAATATTAGCAGAAACATTAGCCAAAATTTTAAATTACAAGAACAATTTCTCTTTTCCATTAGTTGTTAGAGCAAGTTGCAGTATAATCTGAATAGATGTTTACTTGCAGTTGAGGTCAGTGGAGAAGCCAGGTATTTGGTGGTTCTTACCTTTTATTTTTTTTCTCTCCAAGTTCTATATATTCTTTATTTTATCTGGATTGAAGATAATTTTCACATCTGTTGATGTACATGACTGGATATTTTCCCCACCTTGTGAAATTTTGATGTGGAAATGATGTCTTGCTTTTAATTCAACCTCAAAAGAATGTGACGTACCAAATAAAACTTTTATAAGAGACCAATTCCTTGTTTCCACATAAATAAATAACCTAAATTAAATTACATGCAATTCTTAAAGGTTACATAATGTTGGTATATTAAAAAATTCTAAAAGATTATCTCAAGTATATAATCTTAAAATTCTTTAGCTTGGTGTTACTCAAAATGTGATCCATGAGTTCTTTATAACTACTCTGATAGAAAATAAATGTAGAAATCAAGAACATTTGGAAACAATTTGACAGTAATTTAATGTATCTTGAATTTAATAAGACATTGGGGCTTGGATTTTAAAAAAAAATTATTTTCTACAAAATTGGACTTGCAGATATGAAAAAAAAATTAGTCCTTCACCTTGGATAATTTGAGAAGCATTGATCTATCTAATTAAATATTGTACTTATTTGTATTAACTGTCCGTTTTCTTCTATTTCCCTGTTTAAGTATTTAAATATTCTTAATTGGTTTTGGGCATAAAATTTTATAAATTTCACAGGACTGTTTTGACACTTCTTGGAAAATTTTTAATCCCCAAATCTTGATAAATTTGTATGAAATTCCATTTCAGGGAATAAGTTTTGAGGAGCCATGTAATAGATAGCAGGTTGTGTTTAAAAGTCATGAGGGAATTGTTAAGGCAATTAATACGTTTTATTATCACCAAATAGTCTCCTGTCACATAAGGCAGGAAAATTGAGGGAGAGGAAGGACTAGTTGGTTCTTCAAACTCAGGAAGGAGTTGAGAGAAAATGCACATTTGGTTAATAGGGGCTTATTTTAAAGTTTGTGAGACATTACATTACATTTTATATTTAGTCATTTTAATTGTTAGATTTGCCTTAAATTTTGAGGTCAGCTTGCATTTGTAACAGTAAATCATAAACTCTCTTTCTGGTGCCTTCTTAGAATACATGTAACATTGCTGTTAACTTGCATGGTGCTTTGTTGTGAGCATCTTTAATATATATATAATTCAGTGTGTGTAATTCATGATTAAGAATTGTCCTTTTTCTCCTCTTTCTAGGAAGATGATCCATATGATCTTGAAGACCTTTCTGCACAGAAATGAGGGAAATACAAAGAACCAAATATAGTTCTGAAATTCGGGATCTGTATTTTGAGGGAATTTTATTTTCAGAATGAGAAGTATATCTGATTACCTTTATGAATGTAGAGACATGAGAAGAGAGTTATGATGGCAAAAAACAAAGAGCCTCGCCCCCCATCCTATACTATCAGTGTAGTTGGACTCTCTGGGACTGAAAAAGACAAGGGTAACTGTGGAGTTGGAAAGTCCTGTTTGTGCAATAGATTTGTACGCTCAAAAGCAGATGAATATTATCCAGAGCATACTTCTGTGCTTAGCACCATTGACTTTGGAGGACGAGTAGTAAATAATGATCACTTTTTGTACTGGGGTGACATAACACAAAATGGTGAAGATGGAGTAGAATGCAAAATTCATGTCATTGAACAAACAGAGTTCATTGATGACCAGACTTTCTTGCCTCATCGGAGTACGAATTTGCAACCATATATAAAACGTGCAGCTGCCTCTAAATTGCAGTCAGCAGAAAAACTAATGTACATTTGCACTGATCAGCTGGGCTTGGAGCAAGACTTTGAACAGAAGCAAATGCCTGAAGGGAAGCTCAACGTAGATGGATTTTTATTGTGCATTGACGTAAGTCAGGGATGTAATAGAAAGTTTGATGACCAACTTAAATTTGTGAATAACCTTTTTGTCCAACTATCAAAATCAAAAAAACCTGTAATAATAGCAGCAACTAAATGTGATGAATGCGTGGATCATTACCTTAGAGAAGTTCAGGCATTTGCTTCAAACAAAAAGAACCTTCTTGTAGTGGAAACATCAGCACGATTTAACGTCAACATTGAGACATGTTTCACTGCACTGGTACAAATGTTGGATAAAACTCGTGGCAAACCTAAAATTATTCCCTATCTGGATGCTTATAAAACACAGAGACAACTTGTTGTCACAGCAACAGATAAGTTTGAAAAACTTGTGCAGACTGTGAGAGATTATCATGCAACTTGGAAAACTGTTAGTAATAAATTAAAAAATCATCCTGATTATGAAGAATACATCAACTTAGAGGGAACAAGAAAGGCCAGAAATACGTTTTCAAAACATATAGAACAACTTAAACAGGAACATATAAGAAAAAGGAGAGAAGAATATATAAACACTTTACCAAGAGCTTTTAACACTCTTTTGCCAAATCTAGAAGAGATTGAACATTTGAATTGGTCAGAAGCTTTGAAATTAATGGAAAAGAGAGCAGATTTTCAGTTATGTTTTGTGGTGCTAGAGAAAACACCTTGGGATGAAACTGACCATATAGACAAAATTAATGATAGACGGATTCCATTTGACCTCCTGAGCACTTTAGAAGCTGAAAAAGTCTATCAGAACCATGTACAACATCTAATATCAGAGAAGAGGAGGGTAGAAATGAAGGAAAAATTCAAAAAGACTTTGGAAAAAATTCAGTTCATTTCACCTGGGCAGCCGTGGGAGGAAGTTATGTGCTTTGTTATGGAGGATGAAGCCTTCAAATATATTACTGAGGCTGATAGCAAAGAAGTGTATGGTAGGCATCAGCGAGAAATAGTTGAAAAAGCCAAAGAAGAGTTTCAGGAAATGCTTTTTGAGCATTCTGAACTTTTTTATGATTTAGATCTTAATGCAACACCCAGTTCAGATAAAATGAGTGAAATTCATACAGTTTTGAGCGAAGAACCTAGATATAAAGCTTTACAGAAACTTGCACCTGATAGGGAATCTCTTCTACTTAAGCATATAGGGTTTGTTTATCATCCCACTAAAGAAACATGTCTTAGTGGCCAAAATTGTACTGACATTAAAGTGGAGCAGTTACTTGCCAGTAGCCTTTTGCAGTTGGATCATGGCCGCTTACGGTTGTATCATGATAGTACCAATATAGATAAAGTTAATCTTTTCATTTTAGGGAAGGATGGCCTTGCCCAAGAGCTAGCAAATGAGATAAGGACACAATCCACTGATGATGAGTATGCCTTAGATGGAAAAATTTATGAACTTGATCTTCGGCCAGTTGATGCCAAGTCGCCTTACTTTTTAAGTCAGTTGTGGACTGCCGCCTTTAAACCACATGGGTGCTTCTGTGTATTTAATTCCATTGAGTCACTGAATTTTATTGGTGAATTTATTGGAAAAATAAGAACTGAAGCTTCTCAGATCAGAAAAGATAAATATATGGCTAATCTTCCATTTACATTAATTCTGGCTAATCAGAGAGATTCTATTAGTAAGAATCTACCAATTCTCAGGCACCAAGGGCAACAGTTGGCAAACAAGTTACAATGTCCTTTTGTAGATGTACCTGCTGGTACATATCCTCGTAAATTTAATGAAACCCAGATAAAGCAAGCTCTAAGAGGAGTATTAGAATCAGTTAAACATAATTTAGATGTGGTGAGCCCAGTTCCTACCAATAAGGATGTATCGGAAGCTGACTTGAGAATTGTCATGTGTGCCATGTGTGGTGATCCATTTAGTGTGGATCTTATTCTTTCACCCTTCCTTGATTCTCATTCTTGCAGTGCTGCTCAAGCTGGACAGAATAATTCCCTAATGCTTGATAAAATTATTGGTGAAAAAAGGAGGCGAATACAGATCACAATCTTATCATACCATTCATCAATTGGAGTTCGGAAAGATGAACTGGTTCATGGGTATATATTAGTTTATTCTGCCAAACGGAAAGCGTCAATGGGAATGCTTCGAGCATTTCTATCAGAAGTTCAGGACACCATTCCTGTACAGCTTGTGGCAGTTACTGACAGCCAAGCAGATTTTTTTGAAAATGAGGCCATTAAGGAATTAATGACTGAAGGTGAACACATTGCAACTGAGATCACTGCTAAATTTACAGCGTTGTATTCTTTATCTCAATATCATCGGCAAACTGAGGTCTTTACACTGTTTTTCAGTGATGTTCTAGAGAAAAAAAATATGATAGAAAATTCTTATTTATCTGATAATACAAGAGAATCAACCCATCAAAGCGAAGATGTTTTTCTACCATCTCCCAGAGACTGTTTTCCCTATAACAACTACCCTGATTCAGATGATGATACAGAAGCGCCACCTCCTTATAGTCCAATTGGGGATGATGTACAGTTGCTTCCAACACCTAGTGACCGTTCCAGATACAGATTAGATTTGGAAGGAAATGAATATCCTATTCATAGTACCCCAAACTGTCATGACCATGAACGCAACCATAAAGTGCCTCCACCTATTAAACCTAAACCAGTTGTACCTAAGACAAATGTGAAAAAACTAGATCCAAACCTTTTAAAAACAATTGAAGCTGGTATAGGTAAAAATCCAAGAAAACAGACTTCCCGGGTGCCTTTGGCACATCCTGAAGATATGGATCCTTCAGATAACTATTCGGAACCCATTGACACAATCTTCAGACAGAAGGGCTATCCTGATGAGATATATGTTGTCCCAGATGATAGTCAGAATCGCATTATTAAAATTCGAAACTCATTTGTAAATAACACCCAAGGAGATGAAGAAAATGGATTTTCAGATAGAACCTCAAAAAGTCATGGAGAACGAAGGCCTTCAAAATACAAATATAAATCTAAAACCTTGTTTAGTAAAGCCAAGTCGTACTATAGAAGAACACATTCAGATGCAAGTGATGATGAGGCTTTTACCACTTCTAAAACAAAAAGAAAAGGAAGACATCGAGGAAGTGAGGAAGATCCACTGCTTTCTCCTGTGGAAACTTGGAAAGGTGGTATTGATAATCCTGCAATCACTTCCGACCAGGAGTTAGATGATAAGAAGATGAAGAAGAAAACCCACAAAGTAAAAGAAGATAAGAAGGTAAGTTTAATTTATGGTCAGTAATGTTTATTAAGATTTGTTTGCCTTTAAAAAAATTTTTTTTTTTTAAAGATAATGGATTTGACATTACAGAAAACTTAGGCTGCTTTATGTCATTCAGTAAATATAATTAGCTCTTTTTAATTTTCTGAATATTTTGTGAGGGCATTTTTTTTGGTTACTTATTTTATTGCATTTTGTTTACTTGTGCTTTATCTTATTTGGGGTAGAAGTTTGATTTCATATTCTTCAGCATAAAGATTCTAGGTGAATGTGTTTATTCTTTTTACAGAAACCCAGATTGATAAAGTGATTTTCTTTTTTTCTGTTTGTCTGTAAGCATTCCATTTGTCTGTTTTTTCATTCTGACCTACTAGTTTTCCAATATTAATTTTGTATACCTGTCTCACTCAAGGATATTAACACTACAATAAAACTGTAATAATTTGTAGTCTTGGAAATGTATTAACTTTTCCAGGCAGCTTTTTTGTGGATGGTGGTATACTGTTGTAAAGGCATGCAGAAAGATTTTTGAAGTTTGAATGATAGAAATTTGACCAAATAGCAAGTTTTCATCTTTTATATATGTATTTTTTTATGTAACTTTTTTAAAATTTGAGTTCATAATAGCTTACGTCATTGGGAAATTTCAATTGTACCTTATTTCTTGTCTGTCACCACATAAGTGCTCCCCTTCACCCCCACCCCATGCCCACTCCCCACCCCGCTTCCCCTGGTAACCACTGAACTGTTTTGTCCATGTTTTTGTTTATATTCTACATGAGTTTGAAATCATCTGGTGTTTGTCTTTTTCTCAGTCTGGCTTATTTTGCTTAGCATAATTCCCTCCAGGTCCTTCCATGCTGTTGCAAATGGAATGAATTTGTCTTTTTTTATGGTTGAGTTGTATTCCATCGTATATATGTATACCACCTCTTCTTTATCCAATCATCAGTCCCTGGGCAATTGGATTGTTTCCATGTATTGGCTCTTGTGAATAGTGCTACAGTGAGCATAGGGGTACGTATGTTACTTTGGGTTGTTGATTTCAGGTTGTTTGGGTAGATACCCAGTAGTGGGATAGCTGGGTCATATGGTAGTTCTGTCTTTAGTTTTTTGAGGAATCTGCATACTGATTTCCGTAGTGGCTGCACCAGTTTGCATTCCCACTAGCAGTGTATGAGGGTTCCGTTTTCTCCACACCCTCTCCAACATTTGTTATTTTTAGTCTTAGTGATTATAGCCATTTTAACAGTTGTAAAGGTGGTATCTTAGTGTAGTTTTGATTTGCATTTCCCTGATGATTAGTGATGTTGAACATCTTTTAATGTGTTTATTGGCCATCTGTATATCTTCTTTGGAAAAATGTCTTCATGTTGTCTGTCCATTTTTTGATCAGGCTGTTTGTTTTTTTGTTGTTCTGTTGTGTGAGTTCCTTGTATATTTTGGGGATTAACCCATTATTAGATAGATGATTTGCAAATATTTTCTCCCAATTGGTGGGTTGTCTTTTTGTTTTGATCCTAGTTTCTTTTGCCTTGCAGAAGCTCTTTAGTCTGATGAACTCCCACTTCTTTGTTTTTTCTTTTGTTTCCCTTGTCTGAGAAGACATGGTATTTGAAAACGTCCTTTTAAGTTTCATGTCAAAGCGTGTACTACCTATATTATCTTACAGGAGTTTTATGGTTTCAGGACTTATCTTCAAGTCTTTGATCCATTTTGAATTTATTTTTGTGTGTGGTGTGAGATAATGATCTCCTTTCATTCTTTTGCATGTGGCTGTCCAGTTGTCCCAATGTCATTTCTTTAAGAGACTTGTTTTTTTTCATAGTATGTTCTTGGCACCTTTGTCAAAGGTTACCTGTCCATATATTTGAGTTTTTATTTCTGGGCTTTCAGTTCTGTTCTATTAATCTGTAGGTCTGTTTTTGTGCTAGTACCATGCCATTTTGATCACTATGGCTTTGTAGTACATTTTGAAGTCAGGGGTTGTGATGCCTCCGGCTTTGTTCTTTTTTCTCAGTATTGCTTTAGCAATTCGGGGTCTTTGGTTGCCCCATATGAATTTTAGGATTCTTTGCTCTGTTTCCCTGCAGAATGTCATTGGGATTCTGATTGGGATTGCATTGAATCTGTAGATTGCTTTGGGTAAGTTGATTTTGTAGTCCGCCACTTTACTGTAGTTATTAATTATTTCTAATAGTTTTCCAATGGATTCTTTAGGGTTTTCTGTATATAAAATCATGTCGTCTGTGGAGTTTGACTTCTTCATTACCTGTTTGGATTCCCTTTATTCCTTTCTCTTGCCTATTTGCTCTGGCCTAAACCTCCAGTACTATGTTGAATAAGAGTGGAGATAGTGGGCATCCTTGTCTTGTTGCTGTTCTTGGAGAGATTGCATTCAGTTTTTCCCCAGTGAGTATGATGTTGGCTGTGCATTTGTCATATATGGCCTTTATTATGTTGAGGTAATTTCCTTCTATCCCCATTTTGCTAAGAGTTTTTATTATAAATGGCAGTTGGATCTTGTCAAATGCTTTCTCTGCATCTATTGAGATGATCATGTGGTTTTTATTCCTTATTTTGTTAATGTGTATCACATTCATTGATTTGTGAATGTTAAACAGTCCCTGTGTACCTGGTATTAATCCCACTTGATCCATGATCTTTTTGATGTATTGCTGTATTTGGGTTGCCAATATTTTGTTGAGGATTTTTGCATCTATGTTCATCAGCGCTATTGGCCTGTAGTTTTCCTTTTTTGTGTTGTCCTTGTCAGGCTTTGGTATCAGAGTGATGTTGGCCTTGTAGAATGTGTTAGGAAGCAGTCCATCTTCCCTAATTTTTTGGAATAGCTTGAGAAGGATAGGTATTAAATCCTCTCTGAATGTTTGGTAGAATTCCCCAGGGAAGCCCTCTGGTCCTGTGCTTTTATTCTTTGGGATGCTTTTGATTGCTGTTTCAATCTCTTTACTTGTGATTGGTCTATTCACATTCTCTATTTCTTCTTGATTCAGCTTTGGGAGGTTGTAAGAGTCTAAAAATTTATCCGTTTCCTCTAGATTGTCCATTTTGTCCATGTTTTGGCATATAGTTTTTCATAGTATTCTCTTATAATCCGTTGTCTTTCTCTGGTATCCATTGTTATTTCTCTTCCTTCATTTCTAATTTTATTTATCTATCCTTTCTCTCTTATTTTCTTTGTAAGTCTGGCTAGGGGTTTGTCAATTTTATTTATCTTCTCAAAGAACCAGCTGTTTCATTGATGCTTTCTACTGCCTTTTTTGTTTCGATAGCATTTTTTTCTGCTCTGATTTTTATTGTTTCTCTCCTTCTGCAGACTTTGGGCTTTGTTTGTTGTTCTTTTTCTAATTCAATTAGTTGTAGTTTGAGATGACTTATTTGGGATTTTTCTTGTTTGTTAAGGTGAGCCTCTATTGTGGTAAATTTCCCTCCTAATACAGCTTTTGCTGCACCCCATATGAGTTGGTATGATATGTTTTCATTTTCATTTGTCTCCAGATGTTTTTTGATTTCTCCTTTAATTTCTTCAGTGATCCATTGCTTGTTCAATAGCATGTTGTTTAGTTTCCACTTCTTTGTACCTTTCTCAGCTTTTTTCTTGTAATTAATTTCTAGCTTTATAGCATGTGATCAGAAAAGATGCTTGTTATCATTTCAATCTTCTTAAATTTATTGAGGCTTGCCTTGTTTCCCACCATATGGTCTGTCCTGCAGAATGTTCCGTGCGCAGTTGAGAAGCACGTATATTCTGCTGTTTTGGGATGGAGTGTTGTATATATGTCTGTTAAGTCCAACTTGTGTGGCTTTTCATTTAATTCCACTGTTTCCTTGTTGATTTTCTGTCTGGATGATCTATTCATTGATGTGAGTGGAGTGTTGTGGTCCCCTACTATTATTGTGTTATTGTTAATATCTTATTTTAGCCTTGTTAATAGTTGCTTTATGTACTTTGATGCTGCTGTGTTGGATGCATAGATATTTACAAGTGTTATTTCTTCTTGATGGAATGTCCTGTTGATCATTATATACTGCCCCTCTTTGTCTCTCTTTTCCTGTCTTATCTTGAAGTCTACTTTGTCTAAGTATGGCAACACTTGCTTTCTTTTATTTGCCGTTAGCTTGGAGTATCGTCTTCCAGCCCTTCACTCTGAGCCTGTGTTTGTCATTGGAGCTGAGATGTGTTTCCTGGAGGCAGCATAATGTTGCATCTTGTTCTTTTTTGCGTTTTCTTCCCAAATCCCACCAGTACATAGTTGTATATTTTTTAGTTGTGGGTCCTTCTCGTTGTGGCATGTGGGATTCCGCCTCAACATGGCCCGATGAGCGGTGCCATGTCTGCGTCCAAGATTTGAACTGGCGAAACCCTGGGCTGCCAAAGCAGAGCGCACAAACTTAACCACTGGGCCACAGGGCTGGCCCTGGTTCTTGTACTTTAATCCATCTTTCCACTCTGTGTCTTTTTATTGGAGAATTCAGTCCATTTACATTTAGGGTGATTATTGATATATGAGGGCTTAATGCTACCATTTTATCAGTCGTTTTCCAGTTCTCCTGCATTTCCTTTGTTTCTTGTTCTGTGTATTTTGGTCGACCAGTCAAGTTATGTGGTTTTTTATGTTGTGTTTCTTTGTTTTGTCCTTATTTATTATTTGTGTCTGTGTTCTGCTTTTTTTGTTTAGTGGTTACCATGAGATTTGTGTTCAAAATCTTGTGGATAAGATAGTCCCTTTTCTGATGGTGTCTTTTTTCCTTAGACTAAACTGATTCAGTCCCTTTTCTCTTCCCTCCTAAGTTGTTTTTCTCACATCTTATTCCATCTTGTGTTATGAGTTTGTGGTTAAAATGACAAGATTATCTTTGTCTTTGGTATTTTCCTTCCGTTTGTCTTTAATGCTATAATTGAGTATTTGCTATCCTGCTCTGATTCTGTCTACCTGTTTATCTCCTTACTCCATGCTTTGTAATCCCTTCTTCCCCACCTGCCTCCCAGGTATGAGGGCCTTCTTGAGGATTTCTTGTAGGGGTTATCTTGTGGCTATGAACTCCCTTAACTTATGTTTGTCTGGGAAAGTCCTCCAACATATCTGAAGGATATTTTCATGGGATAGAGTATTCTTGGCTGAAAGTTTGTATCCTTCAAAGACTTGAATATGTCCTTCCAGTCTCTCCTAGCCTGTAAGGTTTCTGCAGAGAAATCTGCTGAAACCCTGATAGAGGTTCCTTTGTAGCTTATTTTCTTCTGCCTTGCTGCCCTTAGTATTCTTTATTTGTCATTTGGTTGTGCCAGTTTCATTGCTATATGCCTTGCAGTCAGTCTTTTTACATTGACATATTTAGGAGATCTGGTAGCCTCTTCCACGTGGATTTCCATCTCCTTCCCTAGTTTTGGGAAGTTCTTTGCTATTATTTCTTTGAACAAGCTTTCTCCGTTTTCCTTCACTTCGCCTTCTGGAATAATTGTAATTCTTAGGTTGCGAGTCATCTATTTCTTAGAGACTTTCCTCATTTATTTTTTGTCTTAGGTCTCTTTCTCCTCTATCTGGAGCATTTGAGCATCTCCGTCTTTGATTATGCTGATACACTCCTCTATGATGTCCGCCTGAGCATTCAGGGAATCCATATTTTGTTTTATTTCTTCCATTGTGTCTTTCATTTCTACTATTTCTGATTGATTCTTTATAGTTTCAATCTCTTTTGTGAAGTAGCTCCTGAACTTGTTGAATTGTTTCTCTACATTCTGTTTTAACTTGTTGAGTTTTTTGATGATAGCTATTTTGAATTCTTTGTCATTTAGATACATATTTGTGTGTCCTCAGGACCGATTTCTGGATACTTGTCGTTTTCTCTCTCGTCTGGAGATCTAATATAATGTTTGATATTGCTAGAGGGAGTGGTTCTGTTTTTTCGTATCCTGTTGTTATTTGGTCGCAATTACTGCTTATTGCCACTGGGTGGGGGTCAAGAGCCGCATATTCCTTCCATGAGATCCCAAGTAGTGGAGCCGGGCTGTGGTGGAGGGTGGGGGTGCTTTCTCCTGCATGCTCTCGGGGGTTTCTCGCTGTACTCTTGCTATCTGCTCTCCTGGGCTGTTGGCTTGATAAGGTCACCCCCCATGAAGCTTCTGCCCCAGTAGAAGGCTTCCTTCTAGGCTGCAGGGGCCCATCAGGGATCCTTTATGTTCCTGCATCTGAATGTCCCCTACCCTGTTCCTTCCCTCTCAGAGGCCTCCTGTGGTCCCAGATTACAGTCTTTAGGGGAGGGAGAGAAGTTTTCTTTTACCGTGTTCCACCTCCTCTGAGGGGGGCTCCAGCCTCTCCGCCCTGCATCGTATGACTGCGTGGGTTTCTCCAACATTTTTTCTGTTGTGTTTGGATGTCCTCTGTGGGAGTATGAATGTCCTTTTCATTGTATGTTGGAGGGGAGGGATTACTGAGGAAGCTCACTGTGCCCTGATGCTGACATCATTCCTCATCTTTTGTATTTTCAGTAGATGTTAACTTACCTCATGGTAGTAAGCATCAGAAATCAAAATTTGTATGCTGTTGAAGTTGTATTTAATAATTTGTATTTTTATTAGATCTTTTTCACACTGGTGCTTTGGCACCTTCACTTCTAATACTGTTTTGATACTTGAGCGTAAACAAACTTTTATTCAAGATTTTTATGGTCTTAAGACAGCATTCAGTAGGCTTTTTATTCTACATATTGATAATTTCTTCATCAGTTAAGTCCATAGTCTTAATCAATGCCTATTTATTTACTACAGCTGACTGCTGTTTAGCAAGCCCAGTTAATGATAGGGATATTTTGAGTAGGCTTTTTCTAGATAGTTTCCTACATGTAGTAATTGCTGCCTATTATAGTTGGATATACACTATTTTATTTTCTAAGTTTAAGCTGTAGTATTTCCTTATTTTATGATTAACTATTCTCTGTATTAGGCATGTAAACTGCTTTGAAATAAGACTCATCTAAACTTAAAGCACAAACTCTTGAGTCACAACACACTACTAACTAAATATTTCTGGCATCTTTTCACACAGCCTGTTAGCACTAGTTCTTGCTACACATTTGTCACTGCCAAAAAACTTCAATATTTTTCTCTTCATTTGCTTATGTTATTAAAACTGCTTAATGCTTATTAACAAAGATAAAGTATCCACAGTCTTTCCATTTTAATTGCTTTGGTTTGTGTTACTTTTTTGTTTTCTGATCACAAATCTACTTAATTGTTTTGTTAACTTTATTTTGATATAATTTCAACTGAGAGAATGTTTGTAGGAAGAGTAAAAGGAGGTCTGATATACCCTTTACCAAGATTTCTCTACTGTTTACATTTTCCCCAGTTGCTTGAGCTGTGTTTATATGTGTATTCAGGTTTATTTGTTTTTGAGCCCTTTGAGATTTAACTTGGAGATAATGGACTCTTTTTACCATTAAATACATTGTATATTTTCTAAGAACAAGAGTATTCTCTTAAATAGCAACAGTACAGATACCAAAATCAAGAAATTTAACAGTGGCACAATACTATTATTTAATCTACAATCTGTGTTTAAAAAGATAGATTTTTGAACATTTTGAACATATGTCCCAGTAATGTTCTTTCTATCTCCCTCCCAATTTTATCTAATTTTTATTCAGTTGCAATTATAGTGTATACATATCTTTTCCCACTTAGTCATAATTTTCCATAATGGCCTATAGTCTTTTAAATTATACTTTTAGTCATTAGGTAGTTTTCCATTTAGCAAATTTTATCAAAACTAGATTGTTAGACTTCCAAGTTTTAATTTTGCTATCGTTTTTTATTGCAGTGGCCAATTTTCATAAAAGTTTGTTCCTTTTGGATTATTTCTTTAGGGTAAACATACACCGGTGGAGTCACTAGATTCAAAAGGCATGAGTATTTCAATGACTCGATATTTATTATTACTATAGCACTTTTAGTGTTAATTTCTTAACTGTGAGCACTGTGAAAGGAAGGAATGTGCCACATATATATTTATAATCTGAAATTTTAGCATGGTCCCTGATTCCAGTTAGTTTACTAATGATAATGTTCCTTGAATGTTATTGTTCCTTGAATTAGATTAAATCTCTTCACACCTAATTTGTCCTAGCTAGTCATGTAACTGTATTTCATTGATTCTAAAATCCATGTTTTGTTCTTTTTTACTTTTTTATATCCCTTAAATCTGAATGTGTTTTACAATTGATGGTATGTCATAATTTAAGTAACAATGTATTTTTTTTCTCTTTTAGAGGTACATAAAATAATAGTGCTGTTTACAGTCACTGGCATCTTAAGTTCACTGGCTACAGTAATTTGTCTTTAATTTTTATTATTCCTGGCCACAGAGACAAATGGGAACTAAAATCAGACCTAGATTTTCTTCCTCCACACTTGCAAATGATTCGTATATTTGATTCCACTTAATACTTGGTATAGTATACTTCTTTTCATTTGATGTCAGTGTTTCCCTCGCTTGTATTGAAGTGGTGAGTTGGTTTTGAGTTGTCCTTATAATCTACTTTCAGATGATTTAACTCACAGTAGTCTCAGCTGTCTTACTTTTAGAGATGTTTTAGAATTTCCTTGCACTTTTATATAGCATTGCTTTAGTTTTTCGATTCATGTATTATGATAGTTGAACTCTAAGAAAGTTGGAGAAATTATATTTTAGAGGCTTTTTTTTTTTTTTTAAGATTTTATTTTTTCCTTTTTCTCCCCAAAGCCCCCAGGTACATAGTTGTGTATTCTTCGTTGTGGGTTCTTCTAGTTGTGGCATGTGGGACGCTGCCTCAGCGTGGTCTGATGAGCAGTGCCATGTCCGCGCCCAGGATTTGAACTGACGAAACACTGGGCCGCCTGCAGCGGAGCGCGCGAACTTAACCACTCGGCCACGAGGCCAGCCCCATTTTAGAGGCTTTTAGATCTGTAATTTTTTGAAATTAATTTTTTATTAGGTAATAATAGTTTATAACATGAAATTTCGGTTGTACGTTATTACTTGTCAGTTACTATATAAGTGTACTCCATCTCTTATACCCACCCGCTAACCCCCTTCCCCTTTGGTAACTGCTAAACTGTTCTCTTTGTGTGTTAGTTTATCTTCCACATGTGAGTGAAATCATACAGTGTTTGTCTTTCTCTGTCTGGCTCACTTCATTGGACATAATACCCTTAAGGTCCATCCATGTTGTTGCCAGTGGGATGATTTTGTCCTTTTTTTATGGCTGAGTAGTAGTCCAGCGTGTGTGTGTGTGTGTGTGTGTGTGTGTGTGTGTGTGTGTATACGTATGTGTATACGCCGCATCTTTTTTATCCAATCATCAGTCAGTGGCACTTGGGTTGCTTCCACTTCTTGGCTACAGTGAATAATGCTACAGTGAACATAGGGGCGCCATAAGTCTCTCTGAATTGTTGATTTCAAGTTCTTTGGATAAGTACCCAGTAGTGGGATAGCTGGGTCACATGGTATTTTCATTTTTAATTTTTGAGAAATCTCCGTACTGTTTTCCATAGTGGCTGCAGCAGTTTCTATTCCCACCAGCAGTGTATGAGCATTCCCTTTTCTCCACATCCTCTCCAACATTTGTTATTTTTTGTCTTGGTGATTATAGCTATTTTGATGGGTGTAGGTGATATCTTAGTGTAGTTTTGATTTGCATTTCCATGATGATTAGTGATGTTGAGCATCTTTTTATGTGCCTATTGGCCATCTGTATGTGTTCTTTGGAAAAATATCTCTTTGTATCCTCTGCCCACTTTTTGATTGAGTTGTTTGGTTTTTTTCTAGTTTAGTTGTGTGAGTTCTTTATATATTTTGGAGATTAACCCCTTATCAGATATATAATTTATAAATATTTTCTCCCAGTTGATGGGTTGTCTTTTCATTTTGTTCCTGGTTTCCTTTGCTTGTAAGTAATTTTTTAATCTAGTGTCCCTTAAATGTTTGGTTTCTGGACCTGTGGTGTTAAAAAGATAACCATAGGTTACAATGCAATTTCATAGATAGTTTGTGCCACAGTTATATTTTAGGGCTTCATATCTGTATGTGCACAGCGAAATGCCTTGGATTGCTCCAAGGCTAACTATTTATAAAATTAACTGTCATCTGTGTTATTTTTCCTTTAAGCATTACAGAATGGCTGGAGCACTTTAGTGCAGCTTAGGTTGCCTAAAAATTATTTTTATAATGTAAGCTGGACTTGAGTAATTGAAGTTGTCTTATGCTTCAGTTCTGTGAGCATTCACTAAAAACCTGCTAGATGCTTAAGTCTGTACAAAAAGCTGGTGAAGGATATAAAAAATTGAAGACATGCATCCCTGAAAGAGCTTAAATGTCAGTTTAAGAGACAGTACCTTGTGTTTGGGGCAGGGTTAGGAAAGTATCACTACAGCAATTTAAGGAAGCACAGTGTAATAGTTAGGAGCACATGGTCTAGAGCCAGACTTCTGGGATTTGAATCCAGGCTCTGCCACTTACTAGCTGTGTCAATACGTAAACTCTCTGTACCTCCATTTAGGAAAATGGAGATAACCATACTTCTTAGGTCTGCTATGAGAAACAAGTTTATATTTATTTAGAACAGTGCCTGGCACATGGTAAATTTGTTAAATTAAAAAGTGTGAACACTATTTTGTGATAGTATTGTTCAAATATAAATATTAAGAGAATACAGAATGAAAGATAACCATAGAGTGTGTGGAGTTAGTTTCACAGAACTTCATGGAAAAGGTACATCATCAGTTTTGAGTATTTCGGTTAGCTTTCAGGAGGAGAAAAGATATTTTAGATGGGGAAAATCATTTGTACAGAAGCATAAAATTGTGACTATGCAAGTTGAGATACCATAGGAAACTGTCCTGATTCAAGGTATTGTGAAATAGCATTGCATGAGTCTACTAAACTGAAGAGCTAGTTTAAATCCAAAAACCATTAGTTAAGCAGGAGCTGAACAGTGAGGAAAGTTGTGTTGGACTTTAGGTTACAAGTAGGGAATAGACTAGCGTTAGAATATCTAGCTAGGAGGCTGATGTACACATTCAGTTTTAAAGTGATAGGGGTTCAGGGACCAAATGAGAAATTAGCAAAGCTAGAAGTTGATTCTTTAAGAAGACTAGAAAAATAGACAAATGTCTGACAATGTTGATCAGAAAAAGAAGTGATAAATAAACACCAAGAATGAAAAGGGGAATTTAATTACAGATAGATCAGATTAAAAAGATAGAGAATACTATCAATAATTTTATGTCAACAAATTTGAAAGTTTAGTCAAAATTAACAGACGCCTAGAGAAGTTCAATTTACATAGAGAAGAAAGCTTTGAATAATCCTCTATAACTATTAAATAAATTGTGAAGTAGTAGTTACATCTTGCCACAAAAATACCAGGCCCAGATAATTTTACAGGAGACTTTTCAAGGAACAGATCATTCCAGTGTTCTACAAACTGTTCCAGAAAATAGAAAGCAGGAGAATGCATTCTTTAATTCCTTCTCTGCAGTCATCTGGTTCATCCTTAATTCCAGATCCAGACAAGGACAGTATAAGAAAGGAAAATTATAGTCCTGTTTTACTTAAGACTCTACATGCACAAATCCTAAATAAAATACAGGTCCTCAGACCCTTAACTGCAATGCTGAAGTCTGGTAACCTCTGAAAATCAAAAGTTTTCTTTTTTAGAACTTGGCAGCATAACCTGATTTGACCTCTTCTTGGTGGCAAAACCTAACTGGAACTTATGTGAGCCTACTTAGAATTATTGTTTATCTTATTTAGAGTGAATAGCCATACAGTTCACTGAAAAATATTAATGTATTTGAATACAGGGTACTGACCCAAAATTTACTGGGATTGTTACATAGTAGATATTTTTTGTACTGTTCGTTATGGATAATGACCCAAAATTTCTGAATTCTAAAAACATATTTTGCCCCAGTGGTTTTAGGATGTATGATAGCAAAAAGCATCCAACAGAATGTAAAAGATATTTGATAAACTTTAACAAATTTATGAAAAAGCTGTTATTAACAGATGAGGACTTTAACTTGAAAAAAGATATCAACAAATACCCAAACAAATGAAATCTGCAGTAAACATTATCCTAAATGGGGAAGTGGATTCCCTTTTCAACCAGGAACAAGACAAAAGGTACATATTGTCACTACTTCTATTCAGTATTGTGTGGAGATCCTAGTCAAAGCAGTAAGATAAGAAAAAAAATTAAAAGCTTGAGTATTGGAATGGAGGTAACAAAATTGTCATTACTGGCAGATATGATTGTCTAAGTAAAAGCCAAAAAGGATCCACAGATAAGTTATTAGTATTAATAAAAGAGTTAGCAAAATAGCTTGATACAACTTCTGTAATTAAAAATCAGTTGCATCTCTATACATCAGCAATAAACAACTAGAAAAAATAGAGAAGACACCATTTACAAAAGCATGGTATGTTATCAAGTGCCTGGGAGTAATTATTACATTATGTGCAAACCTCTATGTGGAAAAGTATAAAACTTTATTGAGGGGCTGGCCCTGTGGCTGAGTGGTTAAGTTTGCATTCTCCGCTTCAGCGGTGCAGGGTTTTGCTGGTTTGGATCCTGGGCACGGACATGGCACCACTCATCAGGCCATGCTGAGGCGACATCCCACATGCCACAACCAGAAGGACCTACAACTAGAATATACACTATGTACTGGGGGGCTTTGGGGAGAAGAAGAAGAAGGGGAAAAAAAAAGATTGGCAATAGATGTTAGCTTAGGTGCCAATCTTTAAAAAAAAAAAAACAAAAAAAACTTTATTGAAAGACATTAAAGAAGACCTAAATAAACGGGGAGCCCACTGCCTTCCTGTCCATGAATATGGCATACCATAAAGAAGTCGTTTTTCTTCAGACTGATTTCCAGATTCAGTGTTGTTTCATTCAAGGTCTTAAGGGTTTTCAAGAAATATCATACACTGATTCTAATCCGTATAAACCTAGAATGGCCAGCATACTTCTGAAGAAGAAAGGCAAGGTGGAGTGGTGATGTGTATGTGCTTATTGTATCAGATAGTGTAAAACTTTAGTATTTAAGACAGTATGGTATTGGCACAAGGATAGGCACATTCACCAATAGAACAGGGAGCCCTGAAACCTACAGACCTCTCACTTGGAGCTGTCTTTCCAACATGGTAGCCACATGAACATGAGGCTGTGGACCACCTGAAATGTGGCTAATTTGAATTGGGATGTGCTAGTTCAGAGGGTGAGGAAAGGCCTCCCTGAGAAGTGTCGTTTTAAGTCAGATCTGATGATGAGTAGAGTTAACTAGGGGAGTTGTTGGGTGGATGGAAGTATATTTAAGGCTGAATGAATAAAATGTTCTTGTGGTAATAGGGAACATGGTATGTTCTTAAAGGAGGTCACTGTGGCTGGTCATTGATTGAAGGCAGGTGTTGGCATACTTTCTGTAAAGAGCCAGATAATATTTTAGGCTTCAAGGATAATACTGCCTTTGTTACAACTGCTCAGATCTGCTGTTGCGGTGCAAATGCAGCCATACACAATACATAAATGAATGAGTGTGGCTGTTTTCAGAAACAGGCAGCAGGTTGGATTGGGCCCCCAGGCTATAGTTTTCTGACCCCTGTTCTGTGGGACAGAATGGTAAGAGGAGAGACTTAAGAGTTGGGGCTAGACTCAGACCTTTTTAGTAGTGTTAGGAATTTTTGTTATTTTGCCTAAGAGTAATTTGAAACTAGACAGGGAGTAGATTTGAAATCACTTGGTTTTGGTGTGGAGAATGTGTGGAGTGATATGGAAAACCTGTTGGCATGTTACAGTAGTCTGAACAAATCATGGTGAAAGTTGAGTAGTTGGAGTGGGGAAGGAGAATGGTGGGAATGGATAGAATGGGATGGATTTGAGAGATGCTTAAAATCTATAAGATTTGATGATATATTGCATATGTGGGGAAAGGGTAAGGATGGTGAATGAGATGGGAAAGATGTCTCCTTGGTTTCTAGCTTGTGTGACTTCATCGTAATGAGACTGTTTATGATGTTATGATGTTGGAAATTTACCAGGTTTGGAGTTGGAGAGTGAAAATTATAACTTTGGTTTTAGAGTTTGAGTGGAGATGTCACTTTGGCAGTTAGATGTACAGGTCCTCAGAGGAAAGGTCTGAGTTGGAGATACATATTTAGGAGACAATGAAGTAGAGATGGCAGTAGATGAAATGACCTAGGGAGCCAATACAGAGGAGTAGCCTAACAGAGCCTTGTAAAACTGCCAGTGTCGAATGGCCAAGTAGCAGAGATGATCCTTAAGAACAGTAAGTAGACAGTAAGAATAAATCACTTACCCTTTCTTAGCTGATCCGCTCATCTCTAAATTAGGAATTATAATATTTCTCTTGAAATTGTGGTAGAAATTGGAACTGTGTTTTTTCAAGTGCCTGGCCTATAGCAGTGCTCAATAAATGCTGTTATAGTGTACATGAGGCCTGAAATATCCCAGTATACTCTGGGTGTATTTCAGAACAGTCTTTTGTCCCATTTGCTGGTTTAGTTTCCTGACTCATTTTAGATTAAATATGTACTCTAGTGATTTCCGATCCTGAGTTTATGCACTTCTTTGCTGTTGTTTGGTTTTTTTCCTTCCAAGAGAAAGGATCATTCTGTTTACCTTTGTTTTTTGATTCCAAGATGAGAGCCATAGTCTCGGAATCTTCTCAGATCCCTTGACACCTGGAAAATCATAACTTTTAGGCATTAGTGGCATCTTAGGAAGGCTCAGGGGTCTCTTTCTCTTAAACTGGGCTTAGTTGTCATTCCTGCCAGTCAGAGAAGGCTTTATGCTTGATTGTCTTTTATTCTCTACTTCAAAATGAGTTTAGTGTTAGTTATGGGAACAAAACCTCTGAGACATTTCTTGATTACAATCATCAGTGAGAATTATTGTTTGTGAAATCATGCCCCATTATACACAAATATTTTTACGTAAAGGAAATCTCACAAAACAATACTTACCTCTACTGTATACATTATTTTGATTTTCTAGTCTTTTACAGTGAAAAAAAGTGCTGGTTGTGACCTACTGAATTGATTTCATGTCCTACAGGTGTTTGAAAAATAGTGCTTTAAGAGAATGAACTGAATGAGAACATTTTAGTTGTATTGGTAAAACTGCCAGTTTTTAACATATCTATCCCAAAAAGTGAGGTATACCTGTTATTTAAGCTGGTTCAATTTTTCTTAAGTATCTGTTTCAGTGCTGTCAGCTTGATTCAGATAGTAAAATACTTGGTAAATTTTATGGTGCATTAGAGTAAGCTGGTATTCTGATGATTTTTTGTTTTCAACTTCTTTTTAAATTCTTTTTCTATCTTGTTTCCATGTCCTGAATCTCTTTATCCTCTTATTTACATCAGCAGCTACCAATTCCTGTTTTATTTTCAAGTCTTCCTTTCAGTCCATATTCTTTGTATTTTACTGCTCCCCTCTTGTTAAACCTCACTATCAGCTAGTATCTTAGAAGATTCTGCTGCTTTATCTTTTGTAATAGGATTTGGAGCCTGTTTGGGGAAGAATACCGAAATAGGTCTGTTTTCTTTAAAAAACTGAAGAGATATCTACATATATTGAGTCATAAAATGTTAATTTAACTTAGTATTAGTAAATAGTGAATCAATACCATGCTATTAATATGGTAGGTCCCTTAGAATGTAGTAAACCATTCATTTAGAATTATTTGACTTCTAACTTCTAGAACCTCAGAGTCTTTATTAGGTAAAATGCCTTTTAAAAATGTTGTTAACCAGACAGTGCTGACCAGAATTTTCTCTTGATCCATAAATTGTTCATTGCAGATATAAAAATAATGAAATGTATGAAAGTATGTCTGTATGCAACTGTTGTTTTTTCTATATCAAAATGTATAAGTTATAGGGTAAGTTTGCTTTTGTTTTTAGTGTATGTCACTGAACCTCTTGACAGTCATTTAATGGACTGCCAGTGTTCACTGAGAGAAACTAGATGCTTGAAAGAATTTTAATTAAGGCTAAATAAACATTGGATAATAAAGGTTACTATAGAAAGAGCAGTATTTACAGATCAGATACAGATAGGGTAGGACTGTACTTTGATAAGCAAGGCCATTTAACAAAGTCTTGGAAGTGCTTGAAACTTTCAGATTTTCTATATTTTACCTATTTGGGGGCAGTACCTTGGTTAGATTTCTTGGCATTGATACAGGGTATCCATTATTGCCTTACAGACACTTCCTTAGGGGAGAGAGTGATGGTTACTTTTGTAAAGGAAGTATGTTCAGAAAAATGAGAAAGCTCCTTTCCCAGACCCCTCAACCAGCGTCTTTTCTAGTTTGTTTGCCTTGAGTTGGGTCCTGTATCCATTCCTAAGCAGTACACCCTGGCCAGGGGAATAGAATTATGCTATTGAATGTAGGCCCAAGCCTTTATCCTTAGAGCTCTGCATGAAGTTGGCTTCCCCCAAATTGTGATAATTTCTAAGAGATGGAAACCACAATGTCTACACTACAGGCAAGATATGTATCTTGTTTATAGTTGATCTGTGTGGCCTAGCACAGTATGTTGTACTGTGATCACTTGAAGTTAGTATGAATATATGACTCTGTTGTTTTTGTAGTGATAGTAAAAGAACCATTTATGTATTTGTGTAATAATTGCAATTTATTTTGACTCAAACTGTCATTCAACAAGCATCTTACTGAATACCTGCTATGCCTGAACACTGTCTGAAGCTAAAGATGATACAGGGATGACTTGGTAATGGGCTCTGCTCTCGTGGAATTCAGTCTAGTAAAATTGATTTTGTTGAAAATTAAACATTTTATGTTTTCAGCAAGGTTAGCAAAACTTCTGGTTCTTTTGTATCTCTCTTTGGAAAAGCATTTAGTGAGGCATTCTTTAGTAATCGTTTCTTGTTTTCTTACTAGCTCATTGGCTAAATTGGTCTACCTCTGATTAATTAGTTTTATGGTGTTACAAAAATTTCTCCTAAAGTTAAAACTGGTTTCTTTAGTAGCATTTCTGGTGTTGGCTACATCAATTTATGATATTATGTAAGTGTGGATATGTAATGTGAGTACTTCTTGCCTATATATACTATTTGCTGTATCTTTGAATTTGTTCTGTGCAGACTGTTTGGCCATGATTTATTACTTTTCAAATTCAGATTGAAATGTAATTACTTGGTCAATTTTTAAATTATGTTTAAAGTATATTTCTAATTCATGTATTCTAATGAGACTTAATTTAAATGATTGTGTCAGTGTTTTGCTTGTTTTCACTAATTTAAAAGCAAATGTAAATTTCTTCAGGGTGGCTTTCTCTCTTTTTTAGGATTGGCACCTGAGCTAACAACTGTTGCCAATCTTCTTTTATCTTTTTCTTCTCCCCAAAGCCCCCCAGTACATAGTTGTCTATTCTAGTTGTGAGTGCCTCTGGTTGTGCTGTGTGGGACACTGCCTCAGGATGGCCTCATGAGTGGTACCGTGTCCATGCCCAGGATCCGAACCAGCGAAACCCTGGGCCACTGAAGCGGAGAGTGGGAACTTAACCACTTGGCCACAGGGCTGGCTGCCAGTGTGGCTTTCTATTCAAACATTTTTTCTTAGCTTTCATAGCATATTGAATATTTAGCAAAAACTGCCATAGCACAAATTATTAAAATTACTCTTATTTCTGCCACACGTTAATTATAATTGTTAGAATATATTTAGCTAATATATTGAGAAGGCACTTAACTCCTGTAACATAGAATATTGTGTTCTTATTATAATTTTTGTCAATGGACAATTGTTACTATTGCAAGACTTATAGGCAAGTTTATAAGGTTGTCAAGTTTTTGTACTCCAAAATGTGATATACTACACATTATCCCACTCAACCCTAGAAGAGTTATTTCTGTAGTAGGTATAGTTTTATGATTTGTAGCTCTGTAATGTTTTCTTATCATCTCAGCTGATGTGAGAGAGTCCTCAAGTAAATAGGACTTGGCCTATGACTGTGTAAAGAGAAACCCCAGTGGAAGGAGGACTGCTTTTTAAAAGTAGTAATTTTTTTATAGCAGTTTTGCCCTTTTTTTTTTTTTTTTTGGCTGGGAAACATTTGCTCTGAGGTAACATCTGTTGTCAACCTTCCTCTCCCTTTTTTTTCCCCCTCCCCAAATCCCTGGTACATAGTTGTATATTCTAGTTGTAAGTCCTTCTGGTTGTTTGTGAGCCACCACCACAGCATGGCTACTGACAGATGAGTGATGTGCTTCTGTGCACCAGAACCGAACCCAGGCCGCCAAGGTGGAGTGCACCGAACTTTAACCACTAGGCCATCAGGGCTGACTCAAAAAAGTAACAATTTTTGATGTTTCTAATTCTTAGAATAAAATATAAGGCTATGACAAAAGTGATCTTGTGGTTGTATCTAACTTTGTCCAATAAAAGTCTGTCCACTTTGCATACTTTGTATAAAGTAATTGTTTTGAGCTTTTTGGAAATTGTTCTTAGCCTTTGAATATCTGGGGAAAGGTTTGGGTATTTTCCCTGGAAAAATGCAGATGCCCGTTTTACTGGAGTTTTTAAGTGGTTCATATACTTCCTAAAGCTGTGGACCCTAACTTAAGAACCTCTGTTGATGTGAGGGAGGAGGAAGACACTGAAATTTTTCTTCCTTCTTTACTGAGCATCTGGTTGGCAACCATTTAACTGACAGAAAGTACCTACCAGATGATATGGGAAGCAAAGGGAGAAACAGTGGTTTTAAGAATGAAATACTGGGTATAGTATAAAACTTATTTTCATCTGAGTACACTTAAAACATATGTATTTGGAGAAGCTGAGAAGAAATCCACCCATTATTCGCGTGAATAGCTAGATATTTTGCTAGGACCCTCTCCTGGTGACTCCAGGTTTGTTTTTTGTTAGTGAAGTTATTAATGGCATTAATAAAATACCTGCCAGGTGGATAACATATGTTGAAATGCTTTGTAGGAAGATGTCATCTTAGAGATGAATCAACGCTAGAACCAGTTTGTCTGTTAGTGTATACAAGAACCCAGACCACATTTATTTACCCTCAGTTATTTTCACTCTTTTCACCTAGTGTTAACTTA
This sequence comes from Equus caballus, assembly GCF_041296265.1. Taxonomy (NCBI): domain Eukaryota; kingdom Metazoa; phylum Chordata; class Mammalia; order Perissodactyla; family Equidae; genus Equus; species Equus caballus. Next base: position 182,971,049 of record NC_091684.1, read on the forward strand.
AAGGATGTGCAAGAGCTTTCACAACTCCTGATTTCCAAAGTGTGTTTGGACTCTCAGCCAGCACCTACAGCTTTTATAGACTTAAAAAAAAAAAAAAGGATTAAGAAGACCTTCATGGAGGCCTGGCTCCCACTAAAGTCTTCTTTCTTAGACTGATGTGTTATGCTATGGTGTAATGCTTATTCCTCCCACCTAAAGTAATCAGTTTATAGTGGTTTTATCGCTTTGGAGTTCAAGAAGTTTTGTTTTTCTTACTACATTGTCAGCTTTTTGAGAGCATTTATGATTATCATTCTTCTTTCTGTACCCTAGAATACTGTTTCTCAATCTTGAGTTATGTATTGACCTTTTTTTAAAGTTAAAATTCTCAAACTTCCCAGGAGTATGGCTGTAGCCATCTCCCAAACTTGAGTTCTTGGCCTTGATTTTATTAGCCTAGCACAGCGGTTCTTGACCAGGGTCAGTTTTGCCTTCCAGGGAGCATCTGGCAATGTCTGGAGACATTTTTGGCTCTCACAACTGGGTTGAGGAGTTGCTACTGGTACCTATTGGAAAGAGCCCGGGGATGCTACTACTAAACATCCTACAATTCATTGACAGTCTCTGACAACAGAGGATTATACAGCCCAAAATGTCAATGATACTGAAGTTGAGAAAACCTCTGTAGCAGAGTGTGGTCTTTAAGGAGATTCCTATGAAGTTGTCTTGTGTGAAACATACAAGGCATGTTTGTACCTCCTCATTAGGAAAGACAGGTTTTTTCTCATAGGTCACATATTTTACTTGCCTGTCCTCACCCTGTTTTCAGGAAGGAGCTTCTGTGTGCCAAACTTTCATGCTATTGCTATTTATCCTGTTTGACTGATGTTTCCATTTCATTGTCACAGTCTTAGTTGAAATTGTCGTAACTTCTTGGATTATATTAATGACCTTTTTTTAAAATCATTTTAATTTTAGATAATTGTAGGTTGACATGCCATTGTAAGAAATAATGCAGAGATCCCATGCACCCTTTGCCTAGTTTCCCACAAAGGTAACATCTTGCAAAACTATAGTACAATATCACAACCAGGGTATTAACATTAATATGATCCACAGATCTTATTTAGATTTCCCCAGTTTTACTTGTACTCATTTGTGTGTATTTATTTAGTTCCATGCAATTTTTCACATGCGTAGGTTTTTGTGTCTACCACCACACTCAAGATGGAAAATAGTTCTATCACCAGCAGATCCCTCCTGTTGTCCTTTTATAACCCCACTTTCCTATCTTCTCACTCCCTCCCATCTGTAACCCCTGGCAGCTGCTAATTTGTTTTCCATTTTTCATTTCATAATTTTGCCAGTTTCAGAATGTTATATAAATGGGGTCATACAGTATGTAACTTTCTGGGATTGTCTTTTTTTTGTTTAGCACAATTCCCTTGAGGTTCAGTCAAGTTGTATAGATCAATAGTTTGTTCCTTTTTATTGCTAGTATTCTGTGGTGTAGATTTACCACAGTTTTTTAACCTGTTGAAGGACATCTGTGTTGTTTCCAGTTTGGGGCTTTTATGAATAAAGTTGCTATGAACCATCGAGTACAGATTTTTATGTAAGCTTTCATTTTTCTGAGATAAATGCCCAAGAGTGGATTTGCTGGGTCTTATGGTAATTTCATATTTAGTCTTATAAGAATTTGCTAAACTTCTTTTCAGAGTGGATGTACCATTTTAAATTCCCACCAGCAATGTGTGGTGGATCCAATTTCTCTCTGTCCTCACAGCATGGGGGTGCAATAGCTTTTTAATAAGTTTCTGTGTCTCCAGTTCACCCCTGCTTCAAACTATTCTTTTATGTTGTTTTCTGAGGCATATTACTAAAATAGAAGTGATTAATCTTTCTCCCTACAAATTATATTTGTAGCCTCTTTATAAGGTTCAGATTCCTTAGTTAGGTACCTTGGAGCCACTTGCACTCGGGCCCTTGCCTACCTTCTCCCCTCATTAGTCCTGTACATACTTTTTAGTTCCAGGTATGTTGAAATAGATGCAAAATAGTAGCTATCTCAGAGCTGTTGTAATGATTAAGATTATGCATATAATATTACCAAGTACCTAATATATAGTAAGCAGTGAATAAATGGCAGTTTGCAGTGATTTCTGTGTGCATATGTTGACATAGAGTAGGCACCCAAATGTTTAGATGAGTAAATGACTTACAGACTAGATTCTTTCTAAATTCCAGAAATGTCCCCAACCTCGTCTCTTCTTTTGTAAGTTCTGTTTTTTGAAGTCTGGGTTTAAATCTTACATCTAATTTTGACACTTAATCATATACTGTTCTGTATGTGCTATTAATTAAATGGTAGTGACGTCTTTTTTCATAATAGATTGTATGTTTCTTGTGGGCATTAATTTCCACTGATTTTTCTATCCTGCGTAACACCTAACATGATATATGCACATGGTAGGTGCTCAGTTCTTACACACTGTTCTGAGTCCAAAGGAATTGACATAGAGTTGGCTTCTTAATGTTTCTTTTAATTTTATAATAAGTAATCATGATTTTGTGTGAATCCTGGTTTTATTAGGTTCAGATGCTTAAGGTTAGGCACAGTTATATAGTGACTTGTATAGGAATAAAGAATTAGGTATAATGAAACTGTTTGCATAAACTGGTAAATAAGCCAACAGTACTTTGTATATTTAGTAACAGAAATCTCAACATGGTAAAGTCCTTCCCTGGTTCCTGTTTATACCAGCAGGGCGTCTTATGCCTTTGCTGTGGAGAGTAAGGGAAAAGGGAAAATCAAGGTTGCTTCCTAGATTTCTGGTGTAAGCAACTGGGTAGATTTACTGAGATATTGAAGACTAAGGGTCAAAGGTTTTAGACCAGAAGCAGTCAAGACACGTGTTTTGTCCTTTTTATGTTACGTTTAAAATATCTATGTTGACATCCCAGTGGAAGTATAAAAGCTAGATGTATGAGTCTGGTACTCAGAGGAAAAGTTATCAGGACATAAAAGAATTTAGAGATTAGATAAATTCACCTAAGGGCAGAGTACAGCTAGAGAAGAAGGGAGGGCTCAGAACTGAGTTTGGATAGACCGGGGAAGAATTGTTGGCAGATGAAACTGAGAAAGGAATCCTTGATGAGAAAAAAGAGGAAAAACTAGTAAAGAGTAGTAACATGGGAGCCAAGAGAGCAAGTGTTGAAAGAGGAAGTAGTTAAGAAAGAATGTTGCTGGGAGCTCAAGAAGGGTGAAGAGAAAAGTTTCTTTTTCATTTGATAGTGTAGACATATCTGATCTTGACAAGCAGCTTAATGGAATGGAAGAGAAGGCCAGATGGAAGTAAGTTGAAGAAGGAATGGGATGTAAAAAGTAGAGATGATAAATGTAGATGACATCTTTAAGAAGTTTTGCTGTGAAAGGGAGCAAGAATTGGAGCAGTAACTAGAGGTCAGTGTGGGGTCAAAGAAGGGTTTTTGTGTTTGTTTTTAAAGATGAGAGATATTAGAGAGTATGTGTTTATAAGAATGACCCAGGAGAGGGACAGATTGATGGTATAAGAGAAAAGGAATAGGGAATAGGGGTAATTCTTTGTATAGTTCAAAGCTTTTTGCGTGGAAGACAACTCCAAAGTTAACATTACTCTTTTAAACACAAAAAATCATTACTTTTCCCATCCTTTTATTTTCAACTCTTAGGATTCTCTTTGTTTAAATGGCAAGTGGTTAGTCAAGTTTAGTTTTTACAAAGTTGGAGAATATTTTATAGCTAATCTTATTCCATTTCTTTTTTTTTTTTTTTTTTGAGCAAGATTAGCCCTGAGCTAACTACTGCCAGTCCTCCTCTTTTTGCTGAGGAAGCCTGGCCCTGAGCTAACATCCATGCCCATCTTCCTTTACTTTATATGTGGGACGCCTACCACAGCATGGCGTGCCACGTGGTGCCGTGTCTGCACCCGGGATCTGAACCGGCGAACCCTGGGCCGCCGAGAAGTGGAACGTGTGAACTTAACTGCTGCATCACCCCTCTATTTATTTTTATAAGTTTCAGTTTGCTTTTCTCATTTTCTATTAATCAGTAGCAAAGAAATAGAAAAATGAAGGAACTATTAATTTGTGTGTTGTGTGTTGCTTATTTTTATCTTTAACTTTATATTGAACACCTATTTCAGTTTATCATCCTCTCCCCCCATAGTATATCATGATACCCTGTCATTCATTAGCATAATTACATTATCTCCTATATACACCCACAACCTTTAGGGGAGGTTGAGGCTTTTGGTTCTGGCGTGTTACGAAATTATGTTTGTAGCTTTACCCACAAAATTGTAGGTTATATTCTATTTAATAGCCATACCACTGTAACTTAGAGTTAGTTTGATGTTTAATCATATACAGTGTTCATTCTTATGTTTTTCATGGCACAAGTTCTCCAAATATAAGTTCTTTATTATTTATGTTTCATCATGTGTTTAAACATTCTTCAGAAGGAGTTTGAGGGTGTTGTAATTTGTATGTTAATTATTACTTATTTGAGAACTTCAAAAAAAAAATCTGTAGTTGCTTGTTACACAGACGATTGATGTACTGGCTAAGTGTAGAATTCTTGACACATCCTTTTTCCACGAACATTCCTATAGATGAGTCTACCGACTTTCCAGTTTGCCTGAGAATTTGAAGCTAGCCTGATATTTTCCCTCCAGTTTTGATCATTGGTTTCTTCTGCCTAGATACCTTTAAGATTCTTTGAAGCTTACTGAATTCAGTGTGATATGTCTGTAATTTGATGGTTCACTCCTATTTGTTGTTTATCTTTCCTAGTACATAGTGAGATCATTCAATCTATAAATTGAGGTCATTATTTCAGAAGAGACCTCAAATATCTTTGTTCTTTTCTTTTTCACAGACAGTATTTCAGGTCTTTGGAGTGTGTTGGTAAACAAAGCAGATGAAAATCCCTGTCATTGTGTGGAGCTTAAATTGTGGTAGGAGGACATGAAAAAAATAATACATGAGTAAATTATATAGTGTTATGGGTAGAAAAAACATTGTAAGATAGATTGAGAGTACCAGGCAGGAGCTAGAGGAAGACAGGCAGTAAGATTGCAGTTTTTAATAGGGTGATTAGTGTAGGCCTCATTGAGAAAGTAAAGGAAACAACTAGTGCAAAAGTCCTACGTCAGGAGTATGCCTTGCATGTTAAAAAAAGCAAGTAAGCCACATGGTTGGAAGGAGAGAGTAAGTGATTAAGAAAATGGAGGAAAATGAGGTCAGAATATAAAGAGGGAGGGTTCAAGTCATGCAGATTGTATACGGCAAGGCCGTTACTTGTGGAACCACTATTATTCTGGTTGCTTTGTCGAGAATGGTCTGTAGGGTATGGTGGTAGAAACAGGGGGCGTTGATTGAGCAGTCAGTGCAATAATCTAGATGTGTGAAGTGATAGCTTTTTGGACCAAGGAGTTAGTGAGGACGGTTAAGATTCTGTATCTAATACATTTGCTTAGCAATTGGAAGTAAAATGAGAGAGAAAACGAGGGATCAAGGATGACTCTAAAATTTTTAGCTTGAGCAACTGAAAGGATGGAGTTGCCAGCAGCTGAGATGAGACAGCTCTGGATAGAGCACATTTTAAGGAAATCATCGGGAGTTTAGTTTTGCACATGGTAAGAAAGAAATATCTCTTAGATGTTCAGGTGAGGGTGACAGAATGTTTGAAGTGAGTCTATAGTTCAGGAGCAAGAGCTGAGCTGGAAGTATTAATTTGGGTCATCAGCGTATGGATGATAGTACCAAGAGGGTGAGGATAGATGTTGAGAAAAGACAATCAGGGACTGAGGTCTGGGGTGTTCACAGTATTACGAGGTTGGCAAGGAAGGACCAGCAAAGGAGACTAATAAGAGGAGAGTGAGTGAGGTATTAGAGGTGGTCTCCTGTAAGTCCAGTGAAGAGAGTGACTGCTGAAAGGTCTGGTAAGATGAGAGCTGAGAACTAGCTATTGCAAAATGATCATTGATGACCTTAATAAGAGCAGATTTAGTGGAGTGATGAGAGTGAGAGACTAATTTGAGTACATGTAAGAGGGAATGGAAGGAGATGACTTCTGCAGTCTGTCTGCAAAAGGAGTAGCATTATGGGGCAGGTACCTAACGAGAGGAGGATTGAGACTTCTTTTTTAAGCCTGGTGAAACTGGTGATCTTTTTTACATTTTATTCTGATCTTTTCAATCATATTGAGTCTTTTACTAAAGAGATTTTCATTTCTTTGATGGGTTTTTCTTCAGTTTTTTCGCATTTCATTTCTCTTGTCTCATTTCTTCTTTAATCTTTTATTTCAAGAATCCCATCTTAAATTTAACAGAATAGAGAAGTCCAAATTTTCCTTTTTTCCTGGATTGGTTCTTTGAAACCCTAGTCAACTGCTTTTTGCTACTTAAGTTTTCTTCAGTTTGTTGGTTGCACATGAAGCAGTTGAGGTATTGTGTTCTTTTTTAATGCTATTGATTATAGTATTTATTTGAAGATGTTGCATTGATGCCCTCCCTTACTGTGTCGCTGATATTACTGAAGTGGGAGAGCAGTTTCTGGAAAGAGCTGTTAATATACTTTTTCCTGGTTCTGTTTACTCTTATACTAATGATTGTTTTTAATATCTGCTGGACACCATTGTTTACATTATTTGTGAATGAAATGTTTATTTTACCATGGATATGTTTTTGCAGACACGAGATTACTAGCCCTGAATCTTGGTGTAACTACAGAATTAAGTAATTTGCCCTTGTAACTTTATGGATCTTGGGGGATATTTCCTGAGTATAAGCCAGAGAATCTACCTTATTTTGCTTACCTGTCTCCACTTACCAATCTTAGTAGAGTATCTGGGGCTTCCTAGATAAAGTTTACACTTTACTTTTTCCTCTCCCTTGTGACCCCAAGGGTAAGGGTGGAATGATTTCAGAGTCAGTCATATGAGAGTTTAGGTTGGTTCCTAAAGGGCAGTATTAAAAAAGAGGGTTTCTTAAGAGTTGGTTGGAACATTTAGGACTAGCTAACTTACTTTTCTTACAACTTTGTATTCTTTAGGTATCATTGCAGATTTTTTTTTATCTCTTCATTCCTGTTGCTCCTGTCATAGGCTAGGCCTTGCTATTTTCATTAATCGACCTACGTGTAATCTTTTTCACCACTGTATTGTCTCTAAAGAAAACACGTATATCTTTGCCTCACTTTTCACTTTTCTAATCCAAAGCTAGTAGTTTGCAGGCTAGGAAGCACCTTAGTGCTCCTGAGAATGAGGACTCAGCCACTGTATCCCTCAGCTTTGAAATTAGTCTCTTAACTTGCACTTTCTTATACATTGTTTTGTTTTGGTGGTGGTGGTAGTGAGAGAACTGTATAAGAAGTAAGGATCCACCTAATTGACTTGGTGGGTTAGGTCTTGAGACAGATCAAACATTCCAGTGTTTTGTTGGCAATATTCTAGACACTGAGTTATATTGTATTTAATCTGTACGTGCCAGAGTTGTATGTAATCTGTATCACCGGAGAGTGATAGTTTATGAGGATTTAGAAGTTGGATTTCATGAGCTCTGGAAGTTTGCTAGGTGGAGCAACCTGAAACTGAAGAAAGGACTTAGTTAATTTTTCAAGCTATCTGGAGACTTGGAAGAATACATCAAAGGATCCATCCAAAGGAGACGCCTTCAAAAAAAAATGGGAAATTAAGATGAGGATTGTTGCTTTAGGCACTGAAACCTCTGCCTGTGCGCCCTCCCTCACCTCCCCGTTTCTCATTAGAAATGGTATGTTATCCTATTTGTAAGTCATCGATGATGCTTATCATGAATATGAATAGGTTTGTGATTTATACCAGAGAAAAATAAAAGTTTGTAGATAAAATTAGACTGAAGAAGGAACGAGAGCTGTCAATAAAAGTGCTCTTACGTCTTTGAATTCCTGAAAACTTACTCATCTTCCTGTATTTTAGAGGTTCTCAACTAGGGGTACACAACAGAATCATCTGTAAAGATGCTTACTACACCCTACTCCATGAAGACCGACTCAGAATCTCTGTAACAGTTGAATACAGATAGTCCTTCCTTAGGTTTTTGAGAAGTTCACTCCCTGGTTAAGAACCCATTTTCTCCCAATGATAGATTGAAGTTAAACTCTGAAAATTCTTATTTAATTTTGTTTTTACAGTTGTGAAAATGTTTTGTTCATTATGAAAATTATCTTAACATTTAGGAAATAGAGTCACTGGATTGGAAGAAAATGGGAAAATCAGAAGGAACAAATGTTGGGACTAAAAGTTTATGGAGTTACATAGCTTCATTATAAAATCAATAATTAAAGCTATATTACGGTCTCACAAATATAGCTGTACACAAAAACCTTACTTGGACCTGCCCGAAAGACCAAAGAAAGTTGACAGGACACACCTAAACTGAATTGAGCATTGCTCACTCCTAGTTTTTTCTTTGCATTGGCATTGAAAAATGATCTTTTCTAATCTCCCTATGTATCCAGTTTCTTATTATTTTCCAAAGGGAACGCTTTCTTCTAGTCAGCCAGTTTTTCTGTTCGCGTTTGTCTCTTCCCATTGCTCTTGTTGCTGCTTTCTAGTGGAATTTATTTAGTGAGTTCCATATTGATGGACATTTAGGTTGGATGTGGCTTTTAAATATGTCTTTTGATACAAAAACATGTATTACATTGCTTAATACTAATGTTATTCTGAAGGAAATTAATTCTACTGGTTTTAACTTGAATGTGTTTTCTTATAGCAGAAAAAGAAAGCGAAGAACATTCCTCCACCAACACGCAGAAATTGGGAAAGTAATTACTTTGGGATGCCTCTCCAGGATCTGGTTACAGCTGAGAAGCCCATACCACTATTTGTTGAAAAATGTGTGGAATTTATTGAAGATACAGGTAGGATAGAAGTATCATTTCAAGAGATTTGATTGGAAATTTCGCCTTTGCTACACTAACAGTCTATGGAATGTTCGTGATTCGTTAAAACTAAGTTTCGAAAAAAGTGTATAGTTCTCATTAATAGAATTGATTGTCTTGAGTATTATCTCTAGACGCAACCATCTGATATTTGAACGAAGTTTTGTGGCTGACCAGTAATTGCGCTTTTGTTGGACTTCTCTTTCATAAATGGTTAAGTCGAATGCTGTTAAACTTACCTTATTCTGGAATTTAGAATAACTTGATTATTAAATTAAGCTACTATTTAATTATAGGTAATTATGGTTTAAATCAATAATTTGAAAGTTTTCAATATTTTTTAAATCTACTTACTACCCATTTACACATGAATTTCTTTTAAAATTAATTCATGGCAGTACTTATGAATATATGAAAGGCAGCTTGTTTGGGATGTTACTGTTTATTCAGCAGCACTAGTTTGATATGGTTTATATGGTTTGAGTTGTATTTGTAAAGAATGTGTAGATATCCTTATTATTTTAAAAACAAGCCTGCTGTTGTGTTTACTTTGTCCAGTGTAAACTTATCTGAGGGTTGAATTGGTCAGAGGTGGGGAATAAGGGGAATAACGGCAGAATATTATCATGTTTATGTGTATTTAAAATGAACATTTTAATCGTGAAATCTTGGTGATTGAATGGACTACAGAATTTAATGATTTGAAAACGAGTTAATTCCATTTTAGCTTTATTTGTTCTTAATGATCTCCTTTGATAAACAGGCATTGTTTAAAAAACAAACAAAGATGCCATGTCCTATCTAAAAAGTCAAGCTCATTTTTATTTAGATGTACGCCTTACCCTTTAGTCTGATTATTAGCTAAGTTCTATACATATTGCGTTGTCTGGTGACAAGTAGTGACTTTGAGTTTTAATAAAGGAATGGAATATGGGACAATACCTGTTACCCACAAGTATTATATCAGAAATAGCCTGTATCTTCCCCCTTTTCTTAATAAGTGTTGATTACTATAAAGCCTACTTTTGGATATGCCCTTAAATTTGTTTTTTCCTTCAACAAGGTGTGCATTAGGCAAATTTCTTGTCTATATTTTGGTCTATCTTTAGCATAGTAGAAATTCAGAGGTTCTTATAGTATTAGCTTCCTGCTTTGAGGTTAAAGAATTCTCATTTTCTTTAGTAATATAATTAGGCCTTACAGATATGACTGAGCAGTTAGAAAATACTTTTCTTTAGTGCTTAGAAAATAAAGTAATAATGGATAGCATTTTTTACATTTATAATTAAAAATTCCCATTTCTTGGGGCTGGCCCCGTGGCCGAGTGGTTAAGTTCGCACGCTCCGCTGCAGGCGGCCCAGTGTTTCGTTAGTTCTAATCCTGGGCGCGGACATGGCACTGCTCATCAGACCACGCTGAGGCAGCGTCCCACATGCCACAACTAGAAGAACCCACAACGAAGAATACACAACTGTGTACCGGGGGGGGCTTTGGGGAGAAAAAGGAAAAAATAAAATCTTAAGAAAAAAAAAAAATTCCCATTTCTTGAATGTTTTCATGGTAGTTAAGTGATTTGGTTTGAGGAAAATGAATGAATTCCAAGTTTAAGATAAAATGAAATTCTACTCCATTTCTTAGCACAGTTTCAGTCACCTGACAGGTAATTTATATATTTAAGTGCTTTGTTAGACATATACTAAAGTACCATAAGACTACAGGAATAGTCATATAAAAGATTAAAGCTAGTTCTTTTGTTGTAGTGTATTGTTTGATTTTATTACTGACTAATGCTAATCAATTTTAGCAGAAATTCCCAGTTACTTGAGGGTTCAATATTGAATTCTCGATATGGACTTTAGCACAGCCATCTTCTTTTTAGGGTTCAACTTGTAGTAATTTAAATATGTATCAAATACCTATGATTTAAAAGTTGTACTTCACTATTTGTAGATCCTTAGACATAGTGATATAAAAGAGCAGTACTTTTATTGTTATAATTAGCACCCTTTTTTAAAGGAGTAACCCTTTTTTTAAACAACCCTGAAGAAAATATTATGGTAGTTTTAAAAATCAACTTTATTGGTATAACTTACATACAGTAAAATTCACAAATTTTAATTGTACATTATTAGTTTTGATAACTCTACAGTCATGTAAGCATCACCACAATTAAGGTATAGAACATTTTCATCACCTCAAAAAGAACCCAGTGTTTCATCATTAAGTATAATATTAGCCATTGGTTTTTTGTAGATGCTCTTTATCAGGTAGAGAAGTACCCTTCTATTCCTAATTTGCTTCATTTTTACCCAAAATGGGTATTGATTTTGTCATCTGATTTTTCTGCATCTGTTGAGTTGATCATATGGTTCTTTTTTGTCTGTTTAGATGGTGAATTATATTAATTGATCTTCAAATATTAAACTAACGTTGCATCCCTGGGACAAACACCACTTGGTCATAACGTTTTGTCCTTTTTATATATTGCTTGATTCAGTTTGCTAAAATGTTAAGGATTTCTGCATCCCGAGGGATATTGGTCTGTAGTTTTCTTGTGTTTGTCTGGTTTGGTATTAGAGTAAGCTGGCATCATAGACAGAGTCTATTTTCTGCAAAAGTTTGTATAAAATTAGTAATATTTCTTTCTTAAATTTTGGTAAAATTCACTAGTGAAACTATTTGAACCTGGAATTTTGTGAGGAGGTTTTTAACTATGAATTAAATTCTTTTAATAGATAGAGGGCTATACAGATTTTCGATTTCATGTTGAGTAAGCACTGGTTGTTTGCATCTTTTGAGGAGTTTGCCCATTTCACCCAAATTGGTATAAGGTTGTTTATAAAATTCCTTATTCTTTTAATGCCTGTAGCATCTGTAGTGGTGTGTTCTCTTTTAGTATTACTTATCTGTGTCTTTTTTTCCTCTCGTTAGAGGTTTATCAATTTTATTGATCTTTTCAAAGAACCAGCTTTTGGTTTTACTGATTTTCCTCTTTTGTTCATTTTTTTGTTCATTGAATTCTACTTTTTATTTCCTTCTTTCTGCTTTCATTTGGTTTCTTCATTGTTTCTTAAAGTGGAAGCCTACATGAATGATTTCAACCAGTCTTTTCTACCATAATATTTAATGTTAAAAATTTTCCTCCGACCATTGTTTTAGCTTCATGCCACAGATTTTAATGTGTTGTTTCCATTTTCATTGAGTTCAGAATACTTTGTAATTTCCCTATTTATTTTTTAAAATTTAACTCATTGGTTATTAGAAGTGTTTTATTTGTAAATATTGTCCAGATATCTTTGTCATTCATTTTTAGTTTAATTCTATTGCCATTGGAAAACAAATAGTTTGATTTTAGTGTAAGTTTATTGAGAATATTGTCTATTTTGAAGAATGTCTCATGAGTCCTTGAACACAATGTTTATTAAGCTGTTGCTTGAAGGATTCTATGTTAGTTGGGTCCAGTTCTTTAAGAGTATAGGTCCAGTCTTGTATATCCTTACTGATTTTCTTGTTGACTTTTTTTTTAATTACTTAAAAAGTACTGTTGAAGTCTGCAGTCATGATTGTAGTTTGTCTCTTTCTCCTTTCACTTCTTTTAGATTTTACTTCATATGATTTGAAATTCTTTTAGTTATGTATACAATAAGGATTATGTCTTTATGAACTGACCTATTATTATGAAGCATTCTCTTAATGTTTCATAATATTCCTTGTTCTGAAGTCTGCTTTGTGTGATATTGATATAGCCAATGGTATTTTCTTTTGAGTAATGTTTATGTGGTATATCTTTTCCATCCTTTTACTTTTAATCTATCTGTATCTTTATGTTTAATGTAGTTTCTTAGGGACAGTGTATCACTGGGTCTGACAGTCCTCTTGTTTTCATTGGCTTTTAATGTAATTATCAATATAATTGGTTTTAAATCTACCATCTTGTTTTTATTTTCTATTTGTCCTATGTGATCATTATTCCTTTTTTCTTTTTTTCTTGACTTCATTTGGATTAATTGGATTTTTCTTTTTCTTTTTCTTTTTTTTGTGAGGAAGATGGGCTCTCACAAAATTGGAAATAGCCAATCATCCTCTTTTTGCTTGAGGAAGAGTGGCCCTGAGCTAACATCTTTTCCAATCTTCCTTCATTTTATATGTGGGATGCTACCACAGCCTGGCTTGATGAGCAGTTTATGGGTCCGCACCCAGGATCCGAACCCACAAACCCTGAGCTGCTGAAGCAGAACACACAAACTTAACTACTACACCACTGGGCTGGCCCCTGAATATTTTTTATTCTATTTTAACTTCAGTATCAGGTTATTAGTTATATCTATCCCTTAGGTTTTTTTAATGGTACTCTCGAATTTGAAATACACATCTTTAATCACAGTTCCTCTTCACAGAATATTATACCACCATAATGTGTAGTTTCAGAACCTTGTAACAGTATATTTAACTCTCCTACTCCTTGTTCTGTTGTTGTACATTTTGGTTCTACAATATGTTTTAAACATCATGGTACATGTTTATAATTTTTGCTTTAAACAGGTAATTATCCTTATTTTTGAAAGGTAATTTTCTTAGGTTGTAAGTCTTTTATACAACAGCTTTATTGAAATGTAATTCACATACTCTACAATTCATCCTTTTAAAGTGTACAGTCCAATGGTGTTTTAGTGTATTCACAGAGTAGTACAGCCATTGGCACCATTAGTCACCTCAAAAAAAAAACCCATACCCATTAAGCAGCCACTCCCTATTCCCCACACCCACCCCCCCTTAACTTTTTTCCTCTATAGAGTTACCTGTTTTGGTCTTTCGTGACTTGCTTCTTTCATTTAACAGAATGTTTTTGAGGCTCATCCTTATTGTAGTATCTGTCAATACTTCATTTTTATTCTTGATTAATTTTCCATTGATGGACATTTGGGTTGTTTCTACTTTTTGAATTTTGTTAATATTGCTGCTTTGAACGTTCCTGTACAAGTTTTTCTGTGGACACATTTTTCACTTCTCTTGACTTTATACCTAGGAGTGAAATTGCTAGATCATATGGTAACTCTAAGTTTAACTTTTTGAGTAACTAACAGACTCTCTTCCAAAGTGTCTGCACCAATTTACATTCCCACTAGCAATATTCAAGAATTCCAGTTTCTCCACTTTTGCTAATCAATATCCCCTGCCCATCTTCTTCTTTTTTTCTTTTCCCTCCTTCTTCTCCCCAAGCTCCCCAGTACATAGTTGTATATTCTAGTTGTGAGTGCCTCTGGTTGTGCTGTGTGGGATGCTGCCTCTGCATGGCTTGAATGAGTAGTGCCATGTCTGTGCCCAGGATCGGAACCAGCAAAACCCTGGGCCACCGAAACGGAGCATGCAAACTTAACCGCTTGGCCATGGGGCTGGCCCCTTGGGCCCTTTTTTGCTCATAGTCATCCCAGTGGATGTGAAGTTGTGTCTCATATAGCTTTGATTTGCATTTCTGTTATGACAAATGTTGAGCATGTTTTCAAGTGTTTATTGGCTATTTGTTTATCTTCTTTGGAGAAATATCTATTCAGATCCTTTGCCCATTTTTAAATTGAGTTGTTTGTCTTACTGTTGAGTTTAAGAGCTCTTTATATATTCTGGATACAGGTTGCTTTCAAATATGATTTGCAAAGAATTTTTCCCATTCTGTGAGTTTTCTTTCACAGTTCCTTGATGGTATTGTTTGAAGCACAAAAGTTGTAAATTTTGATCAAGTCCAATTTATTGTTTTTTAAATTTTGTCATTGTGTGCAAGGTATCATATCTAAGAAGGTTTTGCCTAATCCAAGATCCCAAAGATTTATTCCTATATATTCTTTGAAGAGTTATATGGTGTTAGTTCTTAAATTTAGGTATGCGATCCATTTTGAGTTATTTTTTGCATATGGTGCAAGGAAGGGTTCCAGCTTGATTCTTTTGCATGTAGCTAGCACATTGTCTAAGCACCATTTATTGAACTGTCTTGACATTCTTTTTGAAAATCAGTTGACCGTACACAAAAAAAGACATAGACATCAATGAAACAGAATAGAGAGCCCAGAAATAAATCCACACCTATTTGGTCAGTTAGTCTATGACAAAGAAGACAAGAATATACTGTGGGGAAAAGACAGTCTTCAATAAATGGTCTGGAAAATTGGACAGAGGCACACACAAGAATGAAATTGGACCATATTTGTTCTTAAATTATGTACAAAAATAAACTCAAAATGGATTAAGGGCTTAAATAGAAGACCTGAAACTGTAAAACTTTAGAAGAAAACATAGGTAGTAAACTCTTTGACATCAGTCTTAGCAATATTTTTTTGGGTATGTCTCCTGAGGCAAGGGCAGCAAAAGCAAAAATAAACACATGGGACTACATCAAATGCAAAAGCTTTTGCACAGCAAAGGAAAGCATCAACAAGACAAAAAGGCAACCTACTGAATGGGAGAATATATTTGCAAATGATAGATTTGATAAGGGGTTAATATCTAAAATACGTAACTCATACAGCCCCATATCAACAAAACAAATAATCTGGTTAAAAAATGGGCGGAGGGCCTGAATAAATATTTTTCCAAAGAAGACATACAGATGGCCAATGGGTACATGAAAAGATGCTCAACATCACCTATCATCAGGGAAATGCAAATCCAAAACACAATGAGGATATCACCTCACACCTGTCAGAATGGCAATTATCAAAAAGACAACAAATAATAAACGTTGGTGAGGATGTAGAGAAAAGGGATCCCTCATGCACTGTTGGTGGGAATGTAAATTGGTGTGACCACTATGGAAAACAGTATGGAGGTTCCTCAAAAAATTAAAAATAGACCTACCATACGATCCAGCAATACCACTTCCTGGTATTTATTCAAAGAAAACAAAAACAATAATTCAAAGAGATGTATGCAACTCTATGTTTATTGCAGCATTATTTACAGTAACCAAGATTTGGAAGCAGCCTGTTTCCATCAGTAGATAAATGAATAAAGAAGATGTAGTGTGTGTGTATGTGTATGTATATAGTATATATATATATACAGACGCACATGCATATGCAATGGAATATTACTCAGCAATGAAGAAGAATGAGACTCTCCCATTTGTGACAACATAGATGGATCTAGAGGGTATTACGCTAAGTGAAATAAGCCATACAGAGAAAGAAGAATTCTGTATGATTTCACTTACATGTGCGATCTAAAAGAAAAGAACAAACAAAACAGAAACAGACTGGGATACAGGGAACAAATTGGTGGTTGCCAGAGGGGAGGTGGGTGGAGGGAAGGGCAAAATAGGTGAAGGGGGATAAGAAGTACAAACTTCCAGTCATAAAATAAATAAGTCATAGGGAATATAGTCAACAGTATCGTAATAACTTTGTTTGATCACAGGTCGTTACTAGTTTTATCAGGGTGATCATTTTGTAATGTAAATAAATGTTAAATCACTATGTTGTATACCTGAAACTAATACAATATTTTATGTCAACTATACTTTAATTAAAAAATAAGGAAAAAATAAAATTAAGAAAAGATTTTAAAAAATCAGTTGACTATAAATGTGAATATTTCTCAACTTTGACTTATATTCCATTAATCTGTATGCTTGTCCATGTATGCCACTACCACCCTGTTTTCATTCCTGTAGCTTTGTAGTAAGTTTTGAAGTCAAGAAGTATTGAGTCCTCCAACTTTGTTCTTCTGGGTATATACTTAGTTCTATGCTGATGGATTCTGCCGCCCCTCCTCCCCCCCCAGCTTTTTAAAGACTGTTTGTTGTCGTCTGCATGGTATCTAACAAGCAATCTGCTATTATTCTTACATTTGTTCCTCTGTATGTGATGTGTTCTTTCTGCCTCAACTCTTAGCTGCTTTTAAGACTATTCTCTCTGGGTTTTAGCAATTTTATTAAAAATGTATTTTAGTGTCTTGCTTTAAAAAAAAAACAAAAATGAACTTAAGCTCGATGTTTCTGGTGCTTCTTGGGTCTCTTGGTTTATAATTTTCAAATTTGGAAAATTTGGGGCCATTATTTCTTGAAATGTTTTTTTCTGTTCTTCTGTTTCCCACACCTCTTCCTCTTGACTCCAATTACATGTGTGTTAAACATCTTGAAATTGTCCCACAGCTCACTGAGGCTAAACCTTTTTTTCTTTTTGTGTTTTGTTTTGATTAGAGTGTATATCTTTTGGTGTATCTTTTAGTTCACTGACTTTTTTCTCCCCGTTGGGTCAAATTTAGAAGTTCCATTTAAGTCTCTTTTTTTAATGTGTTTCATTCTTCTACCTGTCATGTTGATGTTTTTCTTTACATCTTTGAGTATACTTACAAAATTTATAAAGATGTTTTAATATCCTTATTGTACTAATTCTGTCATATCATTTTCGGGTCTGTTGAGTTTTCTCCTGATTGTGGGTTGTATTTTCCTGCTTCTTTGTCTGGTGGTTTTGATTTGATGCCAGAGATTTTGAATTTTGCATTATTGATTGGTGAATTTCTAGTATTCCTTTAAAGAGTGTTGAATTTGTTTTGTCATGTGTTAAGTGTTTTGTGAATCAGTTTGGTCCTTTCTAGGCTGGCTTGTAAGTTTGTTTTGGTGGATCCAGAGCAGCTTTTATTCTAGTATTTATTTAGACCTACAATAAGATATGAGGACTTAACCCAATGCCCTGTATATTAAAAGGTCTTTTGAGGAGCTGACCTGGTGGTGTAGTGGTTAAGTTCACACACACTGCTTTGGTGGCTCAGAGTTCCCGGGTTCGGATCCTGGGTGCAAACCTACACACCACTCATCAAGCCATGCTGAGATGGCATCCCGCATACAAAATAGAGGAAGATGGGCATAGATCTTAGCTCAGCGGCAGTATTCTTCAAGCAAAAAGAGGAAGATTGGCAGCAGATGTTAGCTCAGGGCCAATCTTCCTCACCAAGGGAAAAAAAATCTTAAAAAAAAAAAAAGGTTCTTTTGAGACTAGAACTTGGATTATTCTCAGCCCTTGGCCTCAGGAAATTTCCTCTCCTACATGTGCAGTATTAAACCAAAGAATCTTGGGACTTTTCCACACATCTGTGAACCTCTTTTTCTGTGTATCTCTCTCTCTTTTTTTGGTACTCTTCCCCACAAATTCTAGCCTTCTCATCCTTTCTGAAACTCCTTCTCTGTCTTTTCAACTCTGGTAGACCATTGTGCTCTATTGGGATTCCACCTGTCCGCACTACTACTAAAAACTGTCTCCAGTCACTAAATTGAGGCATTCACAGTTTAACTTATTTGAATTTTTTTCCTCATGGATCACGGTTTTGAGCTGCCCATAGAACAGTATCTGAAAACTGTTGTTTCATATAATTTTTCCAGTTTTTAGTTGTTTACTCTAGGAGGGCAATTTCCATAGCAGTTAATCCTTCATGTGGAATCAGATGTCCTTATAGCAGTTTTTATGATAATACTGTATAATAAGTTGTGCTAAGTTCCAATTGGAAAATGACCCTTGAAATATTACAAAAAGAGGTAGTGTGGAAGAAAGAGATAGAAAAGAAAGGGAACAGTAGGCCTTTCTCAGGAACTAGTTACGGATGATAAACCTGATAGACATAGGTTTGAAAGAGGACTCAAAAATGCCTCTCAGATTGCTATATTAGGGTGACTGTAGGTGGTGTACCATTAATAAAATAGAAATTAAAATATGAAAAGCGGCTTTGACATTTTGATAATGGCTTCTTATTATGTACATGTTAAATCTTAAGGTACCTGTAGGGTGCCCATATAAATGTCCAAGACTCAATTGAATGTATGACTGTGGATCTCTGGAAAAGAGGTTGTGGTCTTTAGATAAGATTTTGGTAATTGTCATTGTATAAATGTTAATGTTTAAGTTATGTGTTGATGAAATTCAAGGTGAATGTATAGAGTGAGAAGAAAAGTTCACAGTGCAAAAAAATGAAGCCCTAAAGGGAGAAGAAAATTTTTAGTAAGAAGGAAGCATGATTGTACAGCATTGGATGTATAGAGGTCAGGTGACTTAGAATGATACTTTTTTTTTACATTTTTATTGAGGTGAAATCTGTAAGTAAAATTAACCATTTTAAAGTGTAGAGTTTAGTAGCGTGTAGCACATGTGCAGTATTGTGCAACCACCACCTTATCTAGTTCCAAAGATTTTCATCATCCCAAAGAGAACTCTGTACCCTTTAAGCAGTTGCTTCCTTCTCTGTTCCCCCTTGCCCCAGCGTCTGGCAACTGCCACCGTGCTCTCTGTCTCTACAGATTTATGTATTCTGGGTATTTCATCTAAATGGAACCATACAACGTGACCTTTTGTCTGGCTTCTATCACTTCGCATGTTTTTAAGGTTCATCTGTGTTGTAACATGCATTGTATGAATATACCACATTTTATTCATTCATCAGTTGGTGGGCATTTGGTTTGTTTCTACCTTTTGGCTGTTGTAAACAGTGCTGCTATGAACATTCATATATAAATATTTGTTTGAGTACCTTTTATTCATTTCTTTTGGGTATATACCTAGGAGTGGAATGGTGCGTCATATGGTAATTCTGTGTTTAACTTTTTGAGGAACTTTCAGTCTGTTTTCTACAATGGATGCACTGGTGCACCATTTTACATTTCCACCAGCAATATACAAGAGTTCAAATTTGTCCACATCTTCACCAATACTTGTTATGTGCTCTGTGTGTGTGTGTGTGTGTGTGTGTGTGTGTGTGTGTGTGTGTTTTAATTCTAGTCATCCTATCCCTTTTGATAGGATTGCATTTTGATCTGTAGATCTCTTTGGTAATACTGGCATCTTAACAGTATTAAGTCTACCAATCCAGGTCTTCTTTATTTTCTCTCAACACCATTTTATAGTTTTCATTGTACAAATCTTGCACCTTCTAAGTTTATTCCTAGGTATTTTATTCTTTTGGATGCTTTCGTAAATGGAATTGTTTTCTAAATTTAATTTTCAGAATGTTTGTTCTTGGTATATAGAACTGATTTTTGTGTGATTATCTTTTGTCCTGCAACTTTGCTGAATCTTTTTTATTAGCTCTATTTTTTTGTGTTCTTTGGAATTGTCTATATATGTAAGGTCATGTCCTCTGTGAATAGGGATGGCTTTACTACTTCTGTTGAAATTTGGGTGTTTTTTCTTTCTCTGTCTTGGCTAATTCCTCTGGCTTGAATTTGTGCAATGTTGAGTAGCTGTGGTGAAAGCAGGTATCCTTAGCTTATTTTTTATTTTAGAGGAAAGCTTTCATTCTTTCGCCATTATGATGTTAGCTGTGAGTTTTTCATAAATGCTCTTTATCATGTTGAGGAAGTTCCCTTCTGTATTAGTTTCCTGGGGCTGCCATAACAAAGTCTCACAAACTGGGTAGCTTAAAACAACAGAAATTTATTTCTTCACAGTCTGGAGGCTAGAACACTGAAATCAAGATGTCAGCTGGGTCATGCTCCGTCTGAGACTCTGGGTAGAATACTTCCTTGCCTCGTGGTGTTCCTTGGCTTGCAGCTGTATCTCCAGTCTCTGTCTTTGGGGTTCTCCCTGTGTGTGTCTGTTTTAAAAGGACACCAGTCATTGGGTTAAGGACTTACCCTACTCCAGTATGACCTCATCTTATCTTAACTAATTACATCTGCATTGACCCTATCGTATCTGGAGTATTGAGGGTTAGGACTTCAACATGTTTTTGGGAGACAGATTCAACCTGTAACACTTTCTATTCCTAGTTTGTTGAGTACTTTTTTTATCTTGAAAGCGTGTTGGATTTTGTTAAATGATTTTCTGTGTCAATTTAGATGAGCATGTGATTTTTTTCCTTTCATTCTATTAATGTGGTGTGTTAACAGTAATTGATTTTTTTTCTTATGTTGAAACACCCTTGCATTCATGGGATAAATCCCACTTGGTCATGGTATATAATCCTTTTAGTATGCTGTTGGATTCAGTTTGCTAGTATTTTGTTGAAAATTTTTGCATCTGTATTCATAACAGATATAGGTCTATAGCTTTCTTTTGGTGGTTGTGAGGCCTTAGTATCAGGGTAAGACTCACCTCATAGAATGAGTTAGAAAGTGTTTCCTCCTTTAGAATATAGGTATTTTAATGAAAGTTTTCTCTGGTTTTAAAAGTTTACTATGTTCAGAATCTATGGAGGCATTCCTATGTTAAAGACTTTCTAAATTTTTTTCTATATCAATAGTTTTCAATTTCCTGTTTTGTTGTCAGTGTACCTCCTGCTGCTGATAATCTTATTTTGCTTTTCTAATTTGTAACTTCTAGTCTGTGAGTCAGGAAAACATGGCAGAGTTAGCTGAAGTTGTGCTTTTGGTTAGCTTAAATAGAATGTGTGGAAAAACAGGAGATATTCTTCCTATAAATGTATTTTAGTGCAAGGGCTTTATGACATCTTTTTGGGTATATTTATATTCCTTTTTGTTTCCATTATTTCAGTTATGATAGATTAGGTGATCAGATGACCAAGTTCCAGATAGGTAAGGAACTTTTTCACCTCTCTGCCAAAATTTATATTTGCATGTAGTTAATCTGGAATGCCTCCGCTGTTACAAATGAATTGTAAAGAAATAGAGACTATCTCTAAAAGAGCTTAGAGATTATATTTCTGGTAAGACTGAGTTAGAAGGAGAGATGCCAATGAGGTTCTTTAAATATTGGTCTGAAAATTGTGTGTTATTCCAAGACACCAATGATGGATGAAGCAGTTGAAGTGGATGAGTGAATCTTTGTTTTATTGCTAAGGTAAATATAACTTTCTTAAGTAAATCCTTTTCATTTAAACGTCAGCATTTCCGCTTACTGTTTTGAAGAACTTTTTTTTTATCACTAATACTTTTTTGCTACACGTCATTACCTTATGTCTTCTGTCCGTCCTTGTCATGCCCATATTTCTCAGTCCATTTTTATGGTTCATTCCTTTGCCTACCTCCTCAGCCCCCACCATGTTATCCACTTAACAAAACCTCAACTTTGGTTAAACTCACTTTACTCTGCCTGCTCTGTGGTTGGACCAGAAAGTGGATCTTGGCTGTAGAAAAACATAAACCATGCATTTTATTTTAAATATATGACCACAAATCTGTAGTAATCATCCCATAATTCCCTAGCCAGTTTATTCTTTTGCTCTCATAAAGGAGTATTTCTTTTTTAAATACCATTTTTTCTTTATTTCTTTCCTCACATTTTTGAAAATTTTTGAAACTTTAGAAATGTTGCAAGAATATGATTAAGCATCTATATACCTTTCACCTAGATTCACCAGTTATTTACTTTTTGCCACATTTCTTCTTCAACTTTTTTCTTTTTTAAGATTTTATTTTTCCTTTCTCCCCAAAGCCCCCTGGTACATAGTTGTGTATTTTTAGTTGTGAGTCCTTCTAGTTGTGGCATGTGGGACACCGCCTCAGCATGGCTTGATGAGCGGTGCCATGTCCATGCTCAGGATCCAAACTGGCGAAACCCTGGGCCACTGAAGTGGAGTGCGTGAACTTGACCACTCGGCCATGGGGTAGGCCCCCAACCTTTTTTTTTAGCCACACTCTTGGAGAGTAAGTTACAGACAACATGACACTTCACTCCTAAATCTTTTAGCATATATCTCTCGAGAACCAAGGACATTTTCCCCACACAACCACTATATAAATAACCACCTTCAGGAAATTTAATGTTGATAAAATCCTATTATGTAATATTCTGTCTATATTCAGATTCCCTCCATTGTCCCAGTAATGTCCTCTTATAGCTTGCTATTACAGAAAAGGTCAGAATTTCTGAAGCATGTGCCCTTTATTAGTAAAAAATATACTACTAATTTTATGTTAGACAACTCTCCTAAGAACTTTCCCATAAGATAACAGTAAATGGTAAACCATAAGATAATGGTAAACAAACTTAGAAAAGTGAAGTGACTTCCTAAAGGTCACACACTGAGCTAGCTATGGTCGTTAGCTTGTCCTTTTCAATATGTAAACGATAAGTCTATGTCAGTGGAAAGCTACCTAGCAGGGTTTTTGGGTGGGCATGGGAGGTGGGCAGAAAGCAATCTCTTGGATAAGCAAAGCTCAAAAATAAGTAATAGCAGTTATTTATTATATTTCTCTCAAAGCAAAGGTGATGTTAAAAAAAATAAATGAGGAACCATAATTTTATGTCCTCCTTCCCAGTCTGTGTACCTTTGATTTCATTTTCTTGCCTTACTGCTTTAGCCAGGACTTCCAATATCTGGTTGAAAGGTGTGGTAAGGACATCCTTGCCTTGTACCTGATCTTAGTGGAAAGGCTTTGAGTTTCTCACTATTAAGTATGATCTTAACTACAGATTTTTTGTAGATAAGCTTTCTCAAATTAAGGAAGTTCCACTCTATTCCTAGTTTATCGAGAGTTTTTATCATGAATAAGTGTTGGATTTTGTCAAATGCTTTTTCTGCATCTATTCATATGATTGTGATTTTTCTTTTTTGTTCTAATGATTTAATGGATTATATTAATTGATTTCTGAATATTGAACCAGCCTTGCATACTTGGGATAAATCCCTTGGATAATTCTTTTTATACTTTTGATTCTGTTTGCTAATATTTTGATGAAGATTTTTGCATCTTTGTTCATGAGTGAGGTATTGAACTGTAGTTTTCTTTTTTGTGCAGTGGTTTTGTCTGGATTTATAAGCTTCTTTTTAGCATGTGAAAATTCTTACTTCACTCAGCTTGAGATTCATGAACATATTTACTTCAGCTGTTGTTTTAAGATTTAAACTAGCTGGGCTGTTGAACTGTATACTATGCCATATCAGGGATAATATAGTTTATGTCTTATTACACATGAATATTCAAATATGCAGAACATAGGCATTTTATTAAGGAATATTAAATCCTTTTTCAAATCAAAACACATATGTCTCCACATGTTCGTATCTCTTTTGCATGTAAGTACACCTTTATTAATTTCAGAACGTTATAGCCCCCTCATTTGGTGTTGATCTCATTTATGCATTGTTTTACATTTGATTTTTGGGCTTGGGGCATCACATCTGTGAGAATGACTCCCAGATCGTTTTCTCACATCCCAGTGTTTTCCTGTATTCTGGACTGCCTGCTGAACATTTCTCTTGATTTTGCTTTTTCTAATTATGCCACTTTCTTCTAGCTACATGGGCAAAGGTGTTTCATTAATCTGACTCCTTTTTTACCTGTTGTGCCCACATACCATTAATGCTAACCCTTGTCCTTAATATTTTTTCTTGCGTCTGTTTTCCAGTGTCACAACCATGTTAAGATCTATTTCATCACATTTATACTGTTGTTGCTTCTGATGCAGTTGTCTCCCTACCCCCAGATCTCTCTCCTGCTTAAAAATATTAAGTGCTTAGGGAAAAAATAGATCTAAATTTCATAGCCTCAGAATTAAGACTTTTTTAATCTAAATTATTTTGGTTACAAGAAACAAATGCAAAAAGTACACTTAATTGGAATAAAAGGTATCTTATGGAAGCCAAGAGCATCTAATCCGAATGGACTAGAACCCAGGTAGTATTGTCATCTCTGTTCTTCTGTGTTCTTTTCTCTCTCTAGACTCATCTTGTCTGTTCACAGATCCTAGATTTTTATGTCTCAGTTTTAACCACATGCTGAGCCTAATCAGTTGTCTTTGAATCCCAGGGGAGTGTGTTGTAAACTACATATAGTTGGACCTTTTTTTTTTGAGTCCATTCTACCAATCTATCTTTTAATAGGAGAGTTTAATCCATTTACTTTTAAAGTAATTACTGATGGGCCAGCCTTGTGGCGCAGTGGTTAAGTTCACACGTTCTGCTTTTCAGTGGCCCGCAGTTCACTGGTTTGGATCCCGGGTGTGGACATGGCACCGCTTGGCAAAAAGCCATGCTGTGGTAGGCGTCCCATGTATAAAGTAGAGGAAGATGGGCATGGATGTTAGCTCAGGGCCAGTCTTCCTCAGCGAAAAGAGGAGGATTGCCAGTAGTTAGCTCAGGGCTAATCTTCCTCAAAAAAAAAAAAAAAAAAGTAATTACTGAGAAGGAGGACTTCTACTATTTTGCTATTTGTTTATGTCTTAAACCTTTTGTTTCTCAGTTCCTCCATTACTGATTTCTTTTGTGATTTTTTTTCTTTCTAGTGTCCCCTTTTGATTTCTTTCTTGTTTCTTTTTCTGTGTATTTTTAAATTATTTTCTTAGTGCTTAGCCCGGGGATTACGATTGACATTTTAATTTTGTAGCAATCAGATTCTAATTAAAATGAACTTTGTTTCAATAGCATATAAAAACTCTGCTCCTTTACAGCTTCATCTTGTACCCCTTTATGTTGTTGTTGTCACAGATTACATCTTTGTACGTGTACCCATTAACATAGATTTATAAATTACTGTTTTATGCATTTATTTTAATTCATATAGGAACAAAAAGATGTTACAAATGAAAAATACACTACTACTACTGACTTATATACTTATCTTTGTTAAGTGCTTTTACCTTTGTTATTTATTTTTTGTATAGCTTCACATTACTGTCTGAGGGAGTTTTATTTTGGCCTGAAGGACTCCTTTTAGCGTTTCCTGTAGGGCGTGTCTGCTAGTGATGAACTCCCTCAACTTTTGTTCATCAAAGATTGCTTAATTTTTCCTTCATTTTTGAATGATAGTTTTGCCAAATGTAGAATTCTTGGTTGATAGTTTCTTTCAGGACTTTATACCATCCCACTGTCTTCTAGCCTCCATAGTTTCTGAAGAGAAATTGGCTGTTAACTTTAGTGTGGATTCCTAGGATGTGATGAATCACTTCTCTTGTTTTTTCAGCATAGCTCTCTTTGAGTTCATTCTGCTTGCAGGTGGTTGAACTTATTGGATGCATAGATTTGTGGGGTTCTTTTCCATATTTAGGAAGTTTTCAGCCATTATTTCTTCAAATAATCTCCTTTCTTTCCTTTCCATCTGGGAAAGCCTTTGTGCATATGTTGGTACACTTGATGGTGTCCTAGAAGTTTCTTAGGCTCTGTTCATTTTTCTTAATTCTTTTCTCTTTTGCTCCTAGACTGGATAATCTCAATTAACCGATCTATAAGTTCATTGATTGTTTCTTCTGACTGCTAAAATCTGCTGTTAACTTCTCTAGTGAATTTTTCATTTTAGTAGTTATACTTTTCAGCTCCAGAATTTCTCTTTAGTTCTTTTTGTATTTTCTTTGTATTTATTTGTAGTCTCTATTTGTTAAGTCATTGTTCTCCTGGTTTCCTTTAGTTCCTTGTGCATTTTTGAAACAGCTGATTTACAGTCTTTGTCTAGTAACTGCAATGATTGGATTTCCTCATGGACAGTTTTTGTTAATCTTTTTTCCTTGAATGTACCGTACTGTTTTGTTTCTTCCCACATACCTCCTCATTTTTTGTTGAAATAAGAGATCTTGTATATTATAATGTGGTATCTCCAGAAATCAGATTCTCCCCCCTCACCAGGATTTGCTGTTGCTATTTATTGGCAATGTTTGCTTGTTTGGTGACTTTTCTAAACATTTTTGTAAAGTTTGTATTCAATGTCGTCTGGCCACTGAAGTCTGTATTCCATTAGCTTAGTGGTTAGCTAGTGTTTTGACAGTTCCCTTAAATGCCTGGAGCCACTGGAAAAAAAATTCTTTCCAAGTCTTTGCAGATTAGCTCTGTGTTGGAGCATTCTTTCAACACTTACCCAAGCCATTTATAACTCTGCCCAAGCCTTCACTTCCAGCTTGGGCAGAGCTTGTGGCCAGCCAGAGGTGAAAGTTTAGGATCTCATCAGGTGTTTTCTGAGTATACATCCAGCCTGGGTATACATTGGGCTTCTCAATTCCCCAGTATATGCAGGAGCTTTTGAAAGCCCTATTCCCCCACTATCTCTTTTCCCAGTATCTTCCTCCTAGACTTCTCAGTTTATTTATTCCTGGTCCTGACTTGCTGCTCTCCCCAGATTGCTACAGCCAATACCTGTGCCTTTAAATGCTGGTGAAGCCACCCCAGCCCTGGGAACACTTCAAGTTGAGTGAAACATAGGCAGACACTCGTGTTGTTCCTTCCGGGAGCTGCTAGACAGGTCAAAATCCATAGCCACAATTCTTTGAGAATAAGACCCATATTGCTCCCTCTGACACTTGAAACCTACACCAGGAGTGCATGGTTGTTGCTAATCTGGCATGTGGGACAGTGGTAAGTGGGCAATTTAAAGCTTATTTCTTCACCAAGCCTTCTTCTGGTGGTTGTGATTTTTTTGACTAGATTCCAGAGTTCTGCAAAAAGTTGATTCTGACACTTTGGCAGCTCATTAGTTGCTTTTGTGGGAGAACCAAGCCCTGAAATTCTCACTTTTGCTGATGCCATTCCCTATGGATGTGTTTATCTAATTTATGGATTATCTGTACTCCTTACTTCTTCATCCCTTGTAATCTATTTTATTACATAATTACTTTGACCTGAAGGTATACAGAAACAGGCAGCAAAACCCTCATTTTTATCTGTTAACAACTCAAATAGAGCTTAGACCATTTTAGAACTTCAGATAACAAGAATCTGTGTGGTACAAGGATTAGTTTACCTTTCTAATAAAAGAAGAAAAGATGATGATACTTGGTTAAAAAGCATCATTTTAAATTTCTAAGTTTTTTATTTAGTTTTGGAATATTGGGATAGATTTAAAATACCTTTATTGCTTGGAGGCCCAGGATAGATACTTTGAGTGATGTAAGTCCAAGTAAAACTTGGATAATTCACACCTAGATAATTGAATTGGTGGGGTTTTTTGTGTGTTTATTTTTTCACTTCAATTATTAGTTGAATGGAATGCAAGATTTTTAGCAGAGATGATTACGTATCTTATAATTTTCATTTAGCAAATAATATTAAATGCTGATCACCATGTCAGGGTTTCTCAACCTCAGCATTATTAACATTTTTGGCCATTTAGTTCTTTATTAGAGGGAAAATCCAGGATCTAATCTAGGTACATTGCATTTAATGATCTTGTCTTTTTCAACACCTTTAATTTGGAACAGTTCCTCAGCCTTTTGTGTCTTTCTGTACTTGGAGCTATCATCAGAGTTTCAGCCACTAGGTTTAGCCCCCATTGATGATTTTTTTCTCTCTCTATCATTTCGCCAATGTTTATTGGTTGATATTTTACTGAACAAATGAACTTTTCTTCTCCCTCATTTTGAGTTTGTCTCAAACTCATATTTCCTCATTATTAGATTTGAATTTTGCGTTTTTGTTAGAAATACCATCAATCTGTTGAGACAGGATGTCATTTTGTCCCAATGTAGGTGACATTAACTTCGATCATTTGGTGCTGTCTGCTAGCCTTCATCACTAAGGTGAAAACTTTGGATTTAGTAACTTATTACTTATTAATTTATACTGGCATAGACACATATATTACTAGTATTTTGTTCAATACGTTAATCTCCATTAATATCCTTACATATTTTGACATTCAGGTTGTCCTAGCTTAGGTTCCTTCATGGCTTCTGCATCCTTTTAAGATACATCCCCGTAATTCTTGATACACTGCCTTACTTTCTGGCGCGAGGTGTACTGGGCTTGGCCAACACTTTTCCTGCTCTAGCCTTGGAATCAGCCTTCTCTCCAAAGAGTTCTGGTTTGTTTTGATACAGAATAGCGTTTAGAAACCAATTTGGGGCTGCTTCTGGACGCTTTCAGCAGACAAAGCTGGGAAATAAATGTATGTATGTGCATTTGTATATACATGGGTGTATATTTTTACTTATTCTACAGTTATCTTTATTAAAAACCATGTGTTTATGCTGATAATTCCAATTTCACTGCAACACCACAAAGTACATTTTAGTTTTAGTCCCCCTTTTGTTATTAGTAATGCCCTTCTCCAAGAACGAGAATCTTACTCCCTTTATCCTCAACATATTTACTCATTTGCTCAAGTCTAGAATACACAAAAAGTATACATATCACTCTAGATTGCAAACCTACTAACTAGAGTTCATTATTTGCTTACAGTTCTTTTTATTTTTAAGGTCCAATTACATAAGAGTCAAGTGCACCAAACTGAAGGGTACAATTAGATGCCTTATGACAAATGTATACCCGTTTAATCCACGTACCTGTCAGGATACATAACATTTTCATCACCCTTTATGTCTCTTCCCATTTATTCTTCCAACTACCAGAGAGAACCTCTTTTCTGATTTTCCCCCCACTATAGATAAATATTGCCTATTTTAGAACTTCATATAAATGGAATCATACTAAATAAGTTCTTTTGTATTTGGTTTCTTTCATTAATCAGAGATTAATTTATGTTGACTGTGTAGTAAAACTTGATAACTTTCAAAATTCTAAGTTTGGTCCGTGAAACTTTTGCCAGTGGATTTTTGCTCCTTTTGTGTTCATGGATTTCAGAATATTCACTTTTTCCCCCCAGTATGAGATACACTTTGTTCCCCTTCCATATACTTATATATTCTTTGTAAAGGATAAAATAAGTCTAACCAGGTGAAAAATTAGAAGGAATTAATACATTGTCCTGTGCAAAGGCCTTGGCATTGGTCCAGGAATAAGGTTGACAGAATCTCCTTTTCAATTGATTCTTTTTTTGTTTTTCCCTTCTCTGATCAGGAGAGTACAGTGCCTTATGAAATTGAGTCTCTTTCAGAAATGCTTTGAGAAATTTCCGATTGAACCATAGAGATAGGTATAGACTTTTGGCCAGTGACATAAATGTTAGATCTTTTGTTATTGTCCTACAAGTCTTTGAGGCTTTTCATTAATTTTTTGTTTTCCAAACTAAGAAGAACCCTTGTCCTTTATTTCTTTTTTAGGTGTACATCATTATGTTTCTATTTGTGTGTAGATTACATCATGTTTACCACCCGAAGACTAATTACAATCCATTACCACACGCGTGTACCTAATCACCCCTTTCACCCTCCTCCCTTCCTTCTTCCCCTCTGGTAACCATCAATCCAATCTCTATCTATGTGATTGTTTGTTGTTGTTTTTATCTTCTACGTATGAGTGAGATCGTACAGTATTTGACTTTCTCCCTCTGACTTACTTCACTTATTAGCATAATATCCTTAAGGTCCATCCACATTATCACAAACGGCTGATGTCATTGTTTCTTATGGCTGAGTGGTGTTCCATTGTGTATATTTGCCACATTGTCTTTATCCATTTGTCCCCTTGATAGGCCTTTAGGTTGCTTCCAAGTCTTAGCTATCGTGAATAATGCTGCAGTGAATGTAGGGGTGCATGCCTCTTTATGCATTTGTGTTTTCATGTTCTTTGGATAAATACCCAGCAGTGGAATAGCTGGATCATGTATGGTAGTTCTATTCTTAATTATTTGAGGAATCTCCATACTGTTTTCCATAGTGGCTGCACCAGTTTGCGCTCCCACCTGCAGTGTATGAGAGTTCCCTTCTCTCCACATTCTCTCCAGCACTTGTTTCCTGTCTTGTTAATTGTAGCCACTCTGATGGGATTGAGATGATATCTCATTGTACTTTTGATTTGCATTTCCCTGATAGTTAATGATGTTGAACATCCTTTCATCTGTGTGGCCATCTGTATATCATCTTTGGAGAAATGTCTGTTCAGATCTGTTGCCCATTTTTTAATTGGGTTGTCAGTTTTTTTGTTGTTGAGATGTATGAATTCTTTATGTATTTTGGATTTTAACCCCTTATCAGATAGATGGTTTGCAGATATCTTCTCCAAGTTGTTAGGTTGTCTTTTTGTTTTGTTGATGGTTTCCTTTGCTCTGCGGAAGCTTTTTACTTTGATATAGTCCCATTTGTTTATTTTTTCTATTGTTTCGCTTGCCCGTTCAGACATGGTACTTGAAAATATGCTGTTAAGACCAGTGTCGAAAAGCATACTGCCTATGTTTTCTTCTAGAAGTTTCATGGTTTCAAGTCTTACATTCAGGCCTTTAATCCATTTTGAGTTAGTTTTTGTGTATGGTGTAAGATAATGGTCTACTTTCATTCTTTTGCTTGTGGCTGTCCAGTTTTCCCAGTACCATTTGTTGAAGAGACTTTCCTTTCTCCCTTGTACGTTCTTGGCTCCCTGGTCGAAAATTAGGTGACCCAAAGATGTGTGAGTTTGTTTCTGGGCTCTTGATTCTGTTCCATTGATCTATGTGTCTGTTATTGTGCCAGTACCAAGCTGTTTTGATTACTGTAGCTTTGTAGTTTATTTTGAAATCAGGGAGTGTGATACCTCCAGCTTTGTTCTTTTCTTTCAGGGTTCCTTTGGCTGTTCAGAATCTTTTATTCTCCTATATAAATTTTAGGATTCTTTGTTCTGTTTCTGTGAAGAATGTTGGAACTTTGATAAGGATTGCAATTGAATCTGTAATTGCTTTAGGAAGTATGGAAGGTTCTTTTTTTCTTTTTCCTTCTTCTTCTCCCCAAAACCCCCCAGTACATAGTTGTATATTTTAGTTGTGAGTGCCTCTGATTGTGGTATGTGGGATGCTGCCTCAGCATGGCTTGATGAGAGGTGCCATGTCCATGCCCAGGATCTGAACTTGCTAAACCCTGGGATGCTGAAGTGGAGTGTGCGGACTTAACCACTCGGCCACGGGCTGGCCCCCAGGAAGTATGGACATTTTAACTCTGTTAATTCTTTCAATCCAAGAGCACAGAATATCTTTCCATTTCTCTGTATCTTCTTTGGTTTCTCTCAACACTGTTTTATAGTTTTCAGTGTACAGATCTTTCACCTCTTTGGTTAAGTTTATTCCTAGGTATTTTATTATTTTTGTTGTAATTGTAAATGGGATTTTATTCTTTTTTGTTTCTGTTTTTTAGATTTTATTTTCTTCCTTTTTCTCCCCAAAGCCCCCAGGTACATAGTTGTATATTCTTTCTTGTGGGTCCTTCTAGTTGTGGCATGTGGGATGCTGCCTCAGCGTGGTTTGATGAGCAGTGCCATGTCCGCGCCCAGGATTTGAAACAACAAAACACTGGGCCACCTGCAGCGGAGCATGAGCACTTAACCACTCAACCACGCGGCCAGCCCCTTTGGGATTTTATTCTTAATTTCTCTTTCTGCTACTTTGTTGTTAGTGTATAGAAACACAACTGATTTTTTTATGTTGATTTTGTATCTTGCATCTTTACCATATTCATTTATTATTTCTATAAGTTTTGTGGGTTCTTTAGGGTTTTTCTATATACAAAATCATGTCATCTGCAAATCGGGACAGTTTCACTTCTTCTTTTCCAATTTGGCTGCCTTTTATTTATTTTTCTTGCTTGATTGCTCTGGCTAGGACTTCCAATACTGTGTTAAATAAGAGTGGCGAAAATGGGCATCCTTGTCTGGTTCCTCTTCTTAGAGGGATAGCTTTCAGTTTTTCTCCATTGAGAAGGATATTAGCTGTGGGGTTTGTTGTATATGGCTTTTATTACCTTGAGGTACTTTCCTTCTATACCTGTTTTATTCAGAGTTTTTATCATAAGTGGATGCTATATCTTGTCAGATGCTTTCTCTGCACCTATTGAAATCATGTGATTTTTATTTTTCATTTTGGTAATGTGATTTATCACATTGACTGATTTGTGGGTGTTGAACCATCCCTGCATCCCTGAAGTAAACCCCACTTGATCGTGGTGTGTGATCTTTTTAATGTATTGTTATATTTGATTTGCTGGTATTTTGTTGAGGATTTTTGCATTGATGTTAATCAGTGATATTGGCCTGTAATTTTCTTTTTTTGTGTTGTCCTTGTCTGGTTTTGGAATCAGGGTAATATTAGCTTCGTGGAGTGAGTTTGGGAGCTTCCCCTCCTCTTCAATTTTCTGGGAGAGTTTGAGAATGATAGATATTAAGTCTTCTTTGAATGCTTGGTAGAATTTGCCAGGGAAGCCATCTGACCCTGGACTTTTGTTTTTGGGGAGATTTTTTATTATTGTTTTGATCTCCTTACTGGTGATTGGTCTATTCAAATTATCTGTTTCTTCTTTATTGCGTTTTGGAAGGTTGTATAATTCTAAGAGTTTATCCAGTTTGTTGGCATATAGCTTTTTGTAGTATTCTCTTATAATCTTTTGCATTGCTAAAGTGTCCGTTGTAATTTCTCCTCTTTCATTTCTGATTTTACTTATTTGAGTCTTCTTTTTTTTTCTCGGTGAGTCTAGCTAAAGGTTTCTCATTTTTGTTTATCTTTTCAAAGAATCAGCTCTTGATTTAGCTAATTTATTTCTATTGTCTTTTTAGATTCTATTTAATTTATTTCTGCTCTGGTTTTTATTATTTCTTTCCTTCTACTGATTTTGGGCTTTGTTAGTTCTTCTTTTTCCAGTTCCTTTAGGCACACTGTTAGATTGTTTATTTGAGGTTTTTCTTGTTTGTTGAGGTAGGCCTGTATTGCTATAAACTTCTCTCTTAGAACCGCTTTTGCTGTATCCCATAAATTTGGGGATGTTGTATTTTCATTTTCATCTATCTCCAGGTATTTTTTTATTTCTTCATTGACCCAATTGTTCAGTAGCGTTTTGTTTAATCTCCACATATTTGTAGCTTTTCTTCATGTGGTTGATTAGTTTTATACTGTTGTGTTCAGAAAAGATGCTTGGTATTTTTTCACTGTTCTTAAATGTATTGAGACTTGTTTTGTGGCCTTATATGTAATCAGTCCTGGAGAATGTTCCGTGTGCATTTGAAAAGAACTTGTATTCTGCGATTTTTGGATGGAATGTTCTGTATATATCTACTAAGTCCACCTGTTCTAATGTGTTGTCTAAGGCCAGTGTTTCCTTACTGATCTTCTGTTTGGATGATGTATCCATTGGTGTAAGTGGAGAGTTAGTCCCCTGCTCTTATTGTGTTACTGTCTATTTCTCCTTTTATATCTGTTAATAGTTGCTTCATATATATATTTAGGTGTTCATATGTTGGGTGCGTAGATATTTACAAGTGTTATATCCTTGTGTTGGATTGTTCCCTTTATCATAATGTAGTGTCCTTCTTTGTCTCTTGTTACAGTTTTAGTTTTAAAGTCTATTTTGTCTAAGTATTGCTACCCCAGCTTTCTTTCCATTGCTGTTTGCATGGAGTCTCTTTTTCCATCCCTTCATTTTCAGTTTGCGAGCATCTTTAGGTCTGAAGTATATATATATATATATATATATGGGTCTTGTTTCTTTATCCAGTTAGCCACCCTAATAGCCCTTTTGTTTGGAGCATAAAGTAGCTATTGATACGTATGTACTTATTGCCATTTTGTTACTTTTTTTTCTGAGTGTTTTAGTAGTTCTCTGTTTTCTCTTCTTCTTTTCTTCAGTTCTTTTCCCTTGTGGTTTGATGGCTTTCTTTAGTATTATGTCTCGGTTCCTGTCTCTTAATTTCTTAAGTATTTATAATAGGTTTCTGGCTTTTGATTACCATGAGGTGCATATATAATAACCTATGTATATAGCAATCTACCTTAAGTTGATGGTCTCTTTAGTTTGACCTCTTTCTAAAAGCTCTACTCTTTTACTCCCCTCCTCCTGCATTTTATGTTTTTTGATATCATGTCTAACCTCTTTTGTGTGTGTGTGTATCTGTTATCCTCTTATCAGAGAAATAGGTAATTTTAGTACTTTTATCTTTTGACCTTCATAGGTGGTTGTTCTGCTACCTTTATTGTATTACTGCCTTTACCAGTGATTTTATTGCTCTTTTTTTTTTTTTTGATAATTTTCTTATTCCTATTTGTGGTCTTCTCTGTTCCACTTAAAAAAGTCCCTTTAGCATTTCTTCTAAGACTGGTTTCTTGGTGATAAACTCCTTTAGTTTTTGCTTATCTGGGAAACTTTCTCTCTCCTTCCATTCTGAATGTTGAGCTTGCCAGCTAGAGTATTCTTAGCTGTAGGTTTTTCTTTTTAGCACTTTAAATATATTGTGCCACTCCCTTCTAGCCTGTAAGGTTTCTGCTGAGATGGCAGCTGATAGTCTTAATGGGGTTTCCTTTGTATGTAACTTGTTGCCTTTTTCTTACTGCTTTTAGGATTCTCTCTTTATCCTTAGTTCTTGACGTTTTAATTATAATGTGTCTTGGTCTGGGCCTTTTTGGGTTTATCTTGTTTGGTGCTCTCTGTGCTTCCTGTACCTGGATGTCTGTTTCCTTCCTTAGGTTAGGAAAGTTTTCAGCTATTATTTCTTCAAATAGATTCTCTGCCCCTTTGTCTCTCTCTTCTCCTCCTGGGACACCTATAATACGAATGTTAGTGTGCTTGATGTTGTCCCAGAGGTCCCTTAGACTGTTCTTGTTCTTTTGAGTTCGTTTTTCTTTTATCTGTTCAGGTTGGGTGGTTTCCTCTAGTCTTTCTTCCAACTTGCTGAACGTTCTTCTGTATCATCTACTCTGCTATTCAGTCCCTTTAGTGAGTTTTTCATTTCCAGTATTGTGTTCTTCGTTTCTGATTGGTTCTTTCTTATATTTTCCAATTCTTTGTTAATGTTCTCACTGAGTTCATCCATTCTTCTCCCAAGATCAGTGAGCATCCTTATGACTTCTTGTTTGAATTCTTTGTCAGGTAGATTGTTTCTGTTTCATTTAGTTCTTTTTCTGGGGTTTTATCCTGTTCCCCTACTTGGAACATATTCCTTTGCCTCCTCATTTTGCCTTTTTCTCCGTGCTTACATCTATGTATTAGGTAGCTCACTTGTGTCTTCCAATCTTGGCAAGGTGGCCTTATGTAAGAGGTGCCTTATGAGGCCCAACAGAGTGCTTCCCTCTCATCACCAGTTTCAGATGTTCCAGGAGTGTCCCCTGTGTGGGCTACGTGTGTCCTTCTATTGTGGCAGAGTTGCTCTTGCTCTCTGTGCTCAGGGAGGCTAGGCTGTCCCCCTGGCCAGCTGGTCGTAATGCTCAGCTGCGTGGGGCTGCTGTGGACCCTTCAGTTACTTTATCAGGCATGGGGAGCCCCAGCACAGTTGGCTGCAAGGTCTAATAGCACATTCCTGTTGCAGTGTTTCTGTTAAGTGAGTAGGCCCCCAGCGTGACTGGTTACTAGGCTGAGGGGCTTACAATTGCAGTAGGCCTCTGGCCTGAAAAGCTGTTCTCAGCTCTCTCAGGATTGCAGCTGAGTAAGGTGGGGCCAATCCCCCATTTGGCTGTCTGAGAAGCACAAGTCTTGTGCAGCTGACAAGCCCACCATCTAGAGGGCCATACACACTGTCAGCATAGTCCTGCCCCATGCACATGCCCTGACTCCCTTAAGCAGACCCACCTCTCCCACTGTAGAGGCCCTGTACACTCCACCTGCTCCTTGTGCCTTCCCTGCACCTCTGAGATGGACCCACTTGCCTGGCTGCACAGGATCCAGGCACCCAGCCTATGCAGGCCCATGAGGTGCCCAAGGGCTTTCTGTTGGGTGGGCCTAGTCCCTAGGGTACCTGCCTGCCCTGGCTGAGCTGGATTAAATTGGTGCTCTAGTGGGTGGGGCAGACCCTGGGCTAACAGAGCAATGTAAGCACTCCAATGGCGTATGCCAGTGTTCTGAGTCAGCATGCCTGTGCTGGTGACAATAATGGCTGCTGACAATGAATCAGTCCCTGGAGAGGTCTCACCTCTCACTAAGGTGCACCCAGAGCCTATCAGATGAGTCTCTTTTCAGCAAAAGACTGTGCCCCTTTCTGGTGATTTTAGGTTGCTTTCTGAAATGGGTGAATTTGTGCATGGGCCGTCTAAGAGCCGGCTTTTATTTTCCCCCTTATGTCCGATAGCTTTGCTAGGGGTGTTTCCCATTGTTAGTATCCAGCAAAGCCAGATATTATGACACTCATCTCAGTTGTGCTGAGTCCAGTAGATGCTTATAGCAGTAATGCTCCCCTTTTCAGATCCGCTACTCCTCCAGGAAGGCTGTGTACCTTAGGATTGTTCCTGGCCAGCCGTAGTACCTGTCTTGCGAAGGTGGCTTGCTTTCTTTCCTACAAGGAATTTCTGCCTCTTCCACCTCAGCCAGAAGTGTCCCTTGTTGCGGGGGTTCTTATTATCGTGTTTTCAGTTTTCTCTCAGGTATGGTTATTCCAAGAGTAGTTGTAAATTTGTTGTGTCCACGGGAGGAGGTGAGTTCAGAGTCCGCCTATTCCGCCATCTTGAACCAGCACCTTTTAAAATTTTTATTTATTTATTTTTGCTGAGGAAGATTCGCCCTGAGCACCATCTCTTGCCAGTCTTCCTCCTTTTGCTTGAAGCAGATTTGCCCTAAGGTAACATCTTTCCAATCTTCCACTATTTTGCATGTGGGACACCACCTCAGCATGGCCACTGACTAGTGTGTAGGTCTGTGCCCAGGAACCAAACCTGGGCCACTGAAGCAGAGGACACCAAACTGCACCACGAGGCTATGAGACCAGCCCTCATTTTTCTTTTTTTTCAGTCTAATTTCTTTATGTTGTTTAGATTGGGTAATTTCTATTGATGTATCTTCAAGTTCGTTCACCCTGTCATCCACATTCTGCTACTTAGCCCATTTAGTGAATTTTTTTGATTCTGTTACTGTATTTCTTAGTTCTAAAGTTTCCAATGAATTCTTCCTTATATTTCTGTTTCCTTGCTGACACTTTCTATTTTTCATTTGTTTCAAGTGTGTTTATAATTACTCACTGAAGTATTTTATGACAGCTGCTTTAAAATCCTTGTCAGATAATCCCTCAACTTACATCTTTGTGTTGGTGTCTGTTAATTGTCCTTTTCTCCTTCAAGTTGTGATTTTCTTGATTCTTGGTATGATGAATGATTTTAGTTTTATTATTATTGTATCCTAGACATTTTGGATAGTATGCTGTTAGACTTTGGATCTTATTTAAATCTTCTATTTCCTCAGGCCTTCTCTGCCACTACACCAGCAGGGGAGGAGGGCTGCCTCATTGCAGCAAGGTTGTGGTGGAAGTCCAGAGTCCCCGCTTGGTGTCCACAGGCTTCTGCTGACAGAACCATGGTGTGGAGGGGAGGAGAGGGTCCCTCTTACCTCAGAAGTTCAGGCTTCTCCACTCAGGGAGTAGAAGGGGCACCTTTGTTACTGCTGGGCAGAGGTGGTATTCTAGTCTCCCCACTTGGTCACTAGTGATGTGTGTGAAGAGGAGTCCGTTCCATGGTGTTTGGCCAGAGTAGAGCAGTTGTAGTAAAAAATGTTTCGTTTTGCTTGTTAGGCTTTCTCAATCCTTTCACTAGAGAGAGCAGGTTTTTCTTGTTGTTGGTTTTCTTTGTGTTTTTACTTTTTCCCTGTGCTCATTGGTATTTCTGGGTTGTAGGCTTCTGTGTTC
This sequence comes from Equus caballus, assembly GCF_041296265.1. Classification (NCBI taxonomy): domain Eukaryota; kingdom Metazoa; phylum Chordata; class Mammalia; order Perissodactyla; family Equidae; genus Equus; species Equus caballus. The sequence goes on from NC_091684.1 coordinate 183,009,299, forward strand.
CTTGGTCCCGAGTATGTAAGAGGCAAAAAGAAAACCCAGGGAACTCACTGTCATGTTGTTTTCAGGTTCCAAGGTTGCTGGCCAGTCCACCTTTTCTCTCCACCATTCAGAGTCTTTTGATGTTTGTTTTTTGTATTGTATTCAGTAATTTTAGCTGTATTTAGTGGAAGAAATACAGAGAAACGTCTGTTCTCACTTTGTATGGAACTCCATGTCCTAAGTGGTTTAAAATAAAAAGTAGTCCATTAAGAACTTAATTAAAATGAAATGCTCAAAAATGTTTAATTCTTAAAAATACTTTACCACTGTATTTTTATGTCAGTAAGATGTACATAAGGTTAAGTATATTTTTTGTTGTAGATGTATATGTATATTTCTTCTTTTAGGATTATGTACTGAAGGACTCTACCGTGTTAGTGGGAACAAAACTGATCAAGACAATATTCAAAAACAGTTTGATCAAGGTAAGACGATAATTATATAAAATAAAATTATTATTTTCCTTACTGAAATTTCGTGGTGGGAAGGTTGATTTTCTTATGAAAACCTCCTAAAGATATGGATCTTCAGGGGAGAGAGTTTTGAAGTGAGATTAGAGGTATTTAATAGAATAGCTACTACAGTCAAGAAACAGGAGACCTATAAATCCATTGCCAGAATTGGAAAAGCAATAAATTGATTTATGATGTGAAAGCATCTTTGTATATCAGAGATAGCACTTATTTAAAGATGTAATTTAAAAGTTTTTTGTTTTTGTTTTTTTCCTGATGTTGGGCTAACTAACTATTAGGAGTAAAAACAAAGCTGAATTCCCTACTCATATTAAAGTAAATTCTATATGATATCAAAGGTTTAAAAGTAAAAAATGAAAACTTGTAAGTACTAGGGAGAAAAACGAGTGAATATTTTTATAATCTCATGATAGGGAAAGGCCTAAACTTGATATGAAACCTAGAAAGCATGAACACAGTGATAAACTGGACTATCTAGAAATGTAAAAATTCTGGATGAGACAGTGGATAAAAGATAGAAAAAAACTCTAATTTATATGCATAATTTCTATCTTCTGTCTTTCTCTTTCCTTATGTCCTCTTTTAAATAGCTTATGTAAACAAAATATTTTAGAAGATAGTGGCTGGCCCCGTGGCTAAGTGGTTAAGTACGGTGCACTCCACTTTGGTGGCCTGGGTTCACGGGTTCTGATCCTGGGCACAGACCTGTACTACTCGTCAAGTCATGCTGTGGCAGCAACCCACATACAAAATAGAGGAAGACTGGCACAGATGTTAGCTCAGAGCAAATCTTCCTCACCAAAAAAATAAAGATAGATAGATATTAGTAAAAGTTAATGTTCTTCAATATACTAATAAGCCTAATAGCATTTTTTATTAAAACAGAAAATGCTTGTTGCTTGGTTTTCTCTTCCTTTATCTATATAGTTTGTCAGGCAAACCTATAGTTTGCCTTATCCATATAGTATGTCAGGCAAACAATGGAGGAAGGATGAATCAGCCTGTAAAGAAAGGTGGCTGACGAGAACCTTAAATATCTTTGGATCTGTAAGTACCTGTTTAGCTTACTTCTATAATAAATTAAAATTTTATTATAAAAATTACAAATTGAAATTATCACTTTTGTCTTATAGATCATAACATCAGTCTAGTATCAATGGAAGTAACAGTAAATGCTGTGGCTGGAGCCCTTAAAGCTTTCTTTGCAGATCTTCCAGACCCTTTAATTCCATATTCTCTTCATCCAGAGCTGTTGGAAGCAGCAAGTAAGTATTAGCCTGCTTTTTTTGACAGGGATAACAATAGAGAGTTTTGTATATTGATTGCTATGTGTTAAAATCAGTCATCCACTGGAATGTGTAGCTAATAAAAATTCAGCGTACTAGAACTGTTCCTTAAAGGTATTTTCCTCTAAATAAATAAAATCGGAATCCCTAGGGGTGGCTCCCAGGAATATTTGGATTTAGTTAGCCTCCCTGGTGACTCAGTGCTCCTAGATGTTTGAAGATCATTATAGCAGAAGTTTGAGATTTGTGTTTTAATTCAAACTCAAAGACATTGTAAGGAAATTAAACTCTTCAAATAAATGTATCTACAATGTGCTTTGTAAAATATTAACCTGTCTGTGATGTGTAAACATGTGTATTTAAAATTTTTCGAGTCAAATTAACTTTGTCCTCCTAAGTCATATTTTGAAAAAGTAAGGCAGGAAAATGGGTACTTAGTGTTTACTCCCGATTTGGTATCACTCATCTAGATGTTTCTGTTAAACAAATACTCATTTGTTGTCTGAAAAATGAGACAGAAGGTCTATTTCGAGTATTGGGTAACTACTGCTTCATCTGCCTTGTGTTCTCAATGGCTAAAATGAATGTTGTTTCTAAATAGTTCTCTTTAATGTTTCCTTTGATTACAAGTCTTCAGGCTTTTTAAAGTGAGGCTGCTTATAATTTTGATTATGTTAAAGTTCTTAGTTAATTTTCTTTTCATTAAAAACCACCTCACTGGGTTGTCACAGGTATAGTTACCTTATATGTACTCTCATATGTAAACTGGGAAAATGATTCAGTTGATAGTTTAGATTTTCTTACTTCTTGACCATAAACAATATCCTCAGAAGTTTCCTACATTTTTGAGGACTGATTTATAAGTAATACATGGCAAATGAGAATTTGTTAATACTTGGTTACACTACCATAAGTTGATATATACCATAAATTGGCATGCAGATGGCCTCCTTCAGAGGGACTCATTGTTGCCTTTGGGAAAAATGAAATGAATGATGAAGGGCAATAAAGCACTTTCTTATCTCCCATTTACAGCAGAACCACATTTCAGTTATCCTGTTTCATAATTTGCATAAATTTGGATAGTGAGTTAAATGCTTCTGCTGATTGTGAAGAAAGGTTTTTGATAAGCAGAGTAGATTATAAATAAATATAGGGTGATACTTTAAATCAGGTGTTGGCAAACTGGCCTACGGGCCTGACTCAGCCTGCCACCAGCTTTTGGAAGACTTGCAAACTCAGAATGGTTTTACATTTTTAAATAGTTGAACAAATTAAAAGAAAATTTCATGATATTTTAAATTTATATGAAATTCAGATTTCAAAAGTTTTATTGCAACACAGCCATACTCATTTGTTATGTATTATCTGTGGTTGCTTTTGTGCTACAACTGCAGGGTTGAATAGTTGTACCCACAAAGCCTAAAATATTTACTCTATTGTGTGAATGTTAAGAGCCTAATAGATTTATAAGTAATTCTAAATCAATATATAGTTATATAAATTGCTTGAGTAAATTGCTGATATACCATTTCCCACTTACCATCTCTGAGTCAGTTTGATCTTCAGTTATTAGATTTACTTGCAAAAAGGCTATTGTAGTAGCTGATAATGTATTTAGCAGGTTCTTTAGAACATTTTCTTTGTTTTTGTTTACCTATCGTAATATACTTCAAACACGTTCTTGTATAGCAAGAAACTTTATTAAATATTTTTAAATGTATGAGTTTCACATAAATTCTTTACTACTTTAATTTTACAGAAATCCCGGATAAAACAGAACGTCTTCACGCGTTGAAAGAAATTGTTAAGAAATTTCATCCTGTAAACTATGATGTATTCAGATATATAATAACGCATCTAAACAGGTATTTTTATTGTTTTTGCAAATAAAGTGCACTACAGATTTCAAGCTTGTAGCTTTATAAATTGGATAATTATAAGATAAAAAGGGGACACAAAGTAATTTAAACATGCGGTTCAATTTTTGTTCACTAAATTATTTCTGGATTTTTAAAATAGATTTTTTGTCAACTTGTTTAAAGAAAGATATGTGACTCTTTTAGTACACGTAATGATTATATAAATAGTAAGCATGGTAAGTATGTTTTCTTTTTTATATTGTTAATCTTTAGCAGTTCTCTTTTCTAGGATCTTAGAATTTTAGATATGAAGTGACACTTAGCTAAGTAACCAAATCAACCTATTGGAAGTTGGAAAAATTGAGTTTTAAAGAGGGAAATTATATGCCCAGTGTCACATAATTAATAAGTGACACATCTTATGAGTAGAATCCAAGTCTTATTAAGAGGTTCTGTTTGCTTTTTTTATCACATTGTGTTGCTTTTGTGTATCTTGCTGGTTTTGTTTGGATATTCCACACAGCGAAATTTTATCAGAAACTTGAATTCATGTTATTATCCATTCTGTTACCTGAAATACAGGGCATTACTCCTGTATTAGTAGCCCTAAATATGTTGAGTTTCAGGTTTATGCTTCTTTCTCAAAACGTACTCCTCCCAACGCCATTCGTTAAGTGAAAGAGGCAGTATTGTATAATAGCTTAAACTATAGAGTCAGACAGGCTTGGTTTTGAAACATTTTTAGTTCTATGACCTTGGGCAAATTACTTACTAAGTTTTAATTTCCTCAACTATAAAAATGAGAATAACACCTCACAAAGTTGTTCTTGGGACCGAGTGGAATTGTTAGTATTTGTACTAATTTTTTCAAAAGTCTACTCTTGATATTTTCTACTGACATACTAATGAACTATAAAGTTCTTTCAACTAATAATGTCAATGTGCAAACCAAGTACATTTCAGTCTGTACCTCTTAAAAGAGAATATTAACCAACATTTTAAGTTAGATTGTTGTTATCAATGTAGTATAAAATTATTTTAGCGTTTCTAGTAACCCTTCTCGAAGTCTCCCTGAGAAAATATCAGCATGCACAGTATTGCAGTAAACTTAATGGAATTTCTTCTTGAAAATTACCGTACAAGTGGTTCATGGTATGAAGACAGATGTGCACAGGGTACTATAGGAGACCTTACCCAATGTGGAGTGTAGGGATTTAAAGTGCTGAAGTAAGAATTGTACTCCATTAAAAAGAATAAGGAAAAGGGACAAAGGAAGAGCATGTTCGAAGATTCACAGTGATAAAACAACACAGGCAAAAGCATATTTGATCTGTTGAGTAACAGCAAAGAGGCCTGTGTGATTCGAGCAGAGTGTGAAGGATGGACAGAGTAAGAGATAAGGTCAAAAGGGAAGAGGGACAGTGCCAGATCGTATAGGTCGGTACTACTCGAGAGTAGTCTGGTGACTAGCTTTAGTCCTCAAAATGTTTTACTGACAAGGTAAGGAGGTTACTTCATGTATGTATGTCACTAAGTGCTATGAGTTCAACTGACGTTTATGGGGGGAGCAAGACTTCCTCAGTGATAATAGCATTGCATATCTGTTACTCTGAGTGGTATGGGGAGCCACTGGAGGGCAGAGCAGAGAAATATCATCAGACTTAAATTTTAAGAGGAATTCTCAACTCACTGTAATGGGTACTCTGTGTACCAGGTACTCGTATAAAGTGCTCAAGTCATAGCAGTGAATAAAACAGTCACCTATTTTATGGAACTTACATTCTAGCATAGGAAATAAATGATAAATAAGTATATAATGGGTGATTGACAAATTGCAAAAATTAATCCATGGAGTTATTTTTTGGTTATATTCTCTTTCACCCTCCATATTCGGTGAGTTATTGTGTCAAATTGATTTTTTCTCCTAATTATTTTTCCTTTTATTCGTCTGCTACTGCTTTAGTTTAGACTTTATCATTTCTCATTTAGGGAACTCTAGTTTCTTTGTAACTGAGCTCTTTCCCTGCCAATTTTTCCTCTTTATCCTTTCTTGATCCTAATGCCAGAATGATCTTTCTAAAAGATCGTTTTGTAAAGATCACTAATGATTGAATAACACCCTATGTAATCTGAAGAAAAAATTCAAACTGTTTAACATTAAGTGGTCTAGTTCTAACTTCTGTTAAATCGCCTTTCCTTTTTCACGTGCACACACCAAGTTAAGTGCCGCTATATTAAACTAATAGCACTTAACCAAAACTATCAGTTTGTGCCTAGTCCCTCACCACATCTTAACGTGACTACCTCAGTAGTTCTCACATGCACTCCTCAAATCAGCAGCATCAGCATCACCTGGAAACTTGTTAGGAATGCAGATTATTAGGTCTCGCCTCAGATATAATCGTCCTGTGTTTTAACAAGCCCTCCAAGAGGTTCTGATACACACTGAAGTTGAGAGCCACTGTTTTGACTGAATTACCTTTCCTTCCTACCCTCTTACTGGTGCCTGTCATCCTTAACTCACCTCAAACATTTCCTCTTCAGCGAAGCCTTCCCTGGCCATCTTCATCTCTAACTGATTTGGTACCTTGCCTTTGCACTTTTTGGCTTAACAAGTAAACCTGATGCCCATACTCATGTGTCTTTCAGCTTTATAGGCATTTTCAGAATCTACACTTGCCTACTACATGGAAACAACTGACTGAGCCCACTGTATTTTAACAAAAGATTGATTTTATTATGAATATTCTAATTTAGCCTCTTACCAAATAGTAACAACTTTTACCACAAAAGACATGTTTTTAGGGCACATATTTTCCCTCAGATGAGCAACTCCTGTGTTTGGCAGGTGTTCCTTTGGTTTAGATTTAAAATTTTTTGATATGGAAATTTAAGTATAAGATTTTCCTGCTACCTTACATATTGATGGGGCTGTTTCTTCATGTGTGAAATGAGAGGGTTGGATAAAATACCTAAGATTCTTCCCCAATTTAATAATTTTGAGTTGTAATTCAAGATTTACCTCTTATATTTCTTGAGTGCTCACATATTTAAAGGACTGGATGCAAATCAGTCAATAATGTATGGCCATTTGTAAATTATTTATCATTAAATCATAAGAATTTTAAAGTGGAATATGTTTCTGTAACTGACTGTTGTCTTTCAAGTTAAATTTGTAACAACATACAAGATATTTAATGATGGAAAAGATTTTTTTTTTTACAATACTAGAAACTAGTTTTTTTTTTGCAAGTTTAAAAGTCTCCTGGTTGGAGAATATGATAGAGTAATTTTTACAAAGTTCAGTTTTCCCAAGGTTCAAAGAGATGGCATAACGTAGTTTGTTTTTTCATCTCTCACAGTAGTCAAAGAATTGAGATATACAATTAGAATTTTCTGATTTTGTTGCTGGAAACTCATTAAAACTTGTTACATGTTCTTACCCTGAGAAAAAGGTTTTTTTCATATAAATTAAGGAGGCCTCTATAAGTAAATTATAAAACCTGAGGGTACAACATTTTTAAAAGACTATCTTTGATTCTCATAAGGAATGGATTTTACTGCTGTCTCCTGTTATTAGAATGTAGATGAACATAGAATGCACAAGAAGAAAAATGTTTTACATTTGAAGTTAAGATAAAAGGTGAGGGGCCCGCCCTGTGGCTGAGTGGTTAAGTTCCTGCACTCTGCTTTGGTGGCCCAGGGTTTCGCCAGTTCAGATCCTGGGTGTGGACATGGCACCGCTCATCAGGCCATGCTGAGGCGGTGCCCCACATTGTACAACCAGAGGCACCCACAACTAGAATCTACAACTATGTACCGGGGGCCTTTGGGGAGAAGAATAAAACAAACAAACAAAAAAGATTAGCAGCAGCAGTTAGCTCAGGTGCCAATCCTAAAAAAAAGAAGAAATATAGAAGGTAAAACTAAATCATCTGAGATCATTTCCAGCTCTAGAATTCTTTAAGTGTAATGAGTTTTGATTGGTTTCTAATTGTTTTTTCCTATATAATTTCAGGGTTAGTCAGCAAAATAAAATCAACCTCATGACAGCAGACAACTTATCCATCTGTTTTTGGCCAACTTTGATGAGACCTGATTTTGAAAATCGAGAGTTTCTGTCTACCACGAAGATCCATCAATCTGTTGTTGAAACGTTCATTCAGCAGTGTCAGTTTTTCTTTTACAATGGAGAAATTGTGGAAACTGGGAACACTGTGGCTCCTCCGCCACCTTCCAATCCAGGACAGTTGGTGGAACCAATGGTACCACTTCAGTTACCACCACCATTGCAACCTCAGCTGATACAACCGCAGTTACAGACGGATCCTCTTGGTATTATATAAGTAGGAAGTGATTGCAGACAGCCTGAAATAGGACAGAAGAAGCAAATCTAGACATGCATGTTTCAGGGTTCAGTAGTATGCTTTCATATTTCTTGCAGATAATTCACATTCAAAATGATGAGACATTTTCTCATTGAACTATATGCTATTCCTTATTCATTTACATTACAGATCTAAGACCATGTGATAAGCATGACTGGAGAGGTTTAATTTTTATAAGCAAAAATAGCTATAAAATACAAAGCTGCTGTTGCATGCAATCTTATTGCAATCAGTATATCATTCCTGTGGCATTTTCTGTCACATTATATTGTGAATAAAATTTTTCTATAGAAATTTAATGATTTAAAAACTCACATATATGAAACATTTAATGCTTTTCAGCCTGCTTTATGGCTGGTTTTGTTATTTGATGTGCTAATTTGGGCAACTTAATTTACATTTTAGCAGTCTGTGTAGATAACTAAAAGCCCAGTTAAGTGTTTTATAATTTCAGGCTACTTATGCCATGCTTGGGATGTTGTTTGAAAGAAAGAAAAATACACTTAACATATTTCTGCACCTTCATCTTTACTTCTGAGTAAACCTATGGATGATTTGATGAGGGGTAAATGAACGTATTTCTTGTACACACATACCAAGGACATGCTTGTGGCTAAAGTGAGTTGATAATGTTGTGCAAAGGATAGTTGTCACCAACTCATTTCTTTATGGTCCATAATGAAATAAACATCTTGTATACTGTTAATTCTGTAAACAGATGCATGTTCAAAAGATCAATGATGGTCTTGTAATCTTAATCTAATATATTTTAGATATTTTAATTTTTTCCCTCTTGGGAAATACATTTAGTATAGTGTAGAAAATACTTCATGACATTTTCATATAAGGTTATATAACTTTTCATACATAAACATGAAATTTGTTGTAGGAAATTCTTTGAACCAAACATTTTAATCTAGGACTTAAATTTAATCTGTTCCTTGAATCTATTTTTATGTGGCCCTTAAAAACATATCCAAAAATCCATTGCTAATGTAGCAATAAAAATACTTTGGGTACTGACAGCCTCTTTGGAGTGTGTATATATAAAATTGCAAACTTGTATTCATATTCTTTTCTGAAATATGTTATACTAAAATCCAAAATGGCTTTCACATCATTTTTTAAACCAATTTTTTCCTTTGATGTTGGTACCAGATTTGCTGTAAATGACTGCTGCTTTTGTGGTTAAACATTTTGTTAGTGAAGATACAACCAGAACACTAAATTATGGATAAAATTTTCAGAAATAGGTGGCATAGGTAAATTTTGTTAGGCTTTACTCAAACTTTGTTCATTATCAAACTGTGCCATTATTTTCTGGAAAGGAAAAAAATGGTTTGTTTTTATTGCTAGGTTATGTTTTGTGTAGTAAAGAGAAAATTCTTTGGTCCATGTTGTAATCTTCATTCATACTGCAATTTTAAGGTTGTCTTATGTGTATTATAGTAAATAGATGATTTTGAGATTTGAGGCTCCTAAGAGTTTGATTTGCTCCATTTCTTCTTAAAATAAATACTGTCTTTCCCAACTGTTATGTCCTAGGTATTATACTTCTAATTTTAACTTCAGAATCAAAATGTCGACATGAACCAGGCTGCTGTTGAAGTACATGTATATTACAAATTATCTTATTTGTGTTATACTCTTACATGTTATTATCTTTTCTAAGAAAACAAAGTCCCTATTATTCCTATTGCAAAGCACACAGGAATTAAGAAAGTACAGTAATTTTTAAAAAGAAAAATCCGGTAAATGTAGTATTCTTGTTCTATATTACTTATGCCTATTGTCTATATAGCTTTAATTTATAGCTGTCAGTTTAACATTGGCATGTCTGGCAAAGAAAATTAAACTTTAAGAGTTTTATAAACTGTTTCTAGGTTGCTAAAGAATTTATTTTTCTACTATATATGGTATAGACAAAGCTCAAAACTATGTACAGGAAAAAAGCCTGACTGTTTCTTTTGAAAGTAGGCTGAAAAGAGAATTTTCAGAACTGTTCGTGTCTTCAGTTCATTTGATCATAACTTTGCTATTGTAATATGTGAATCCCAGTTTATTTAAGCTATTCTGTTTTATACTGTGTTAATTTAACTTTCATATGCATTTAGTACCATTTTTGTTATTAAAGCTAGCATTTACCATTTTCCATATTAACTACCTTGCACCTTCCCCAAAACTTCTCCTCACTTTTGTGTGCATTCTATAATTGATTTGAAAGGCTTCATAGTGGGTCATTTAAAATTCTACATTTGGTTCAATTAACCAGTAGGTTACAGTTAATTGAAAATTAAAGTATGGTTTAAAGCTCAGTCTCTTACACTGAATTGATTGCGTTTGTTTTTGCCAAGGGTATAGATATGTTTTTAAATATTAGAAAAATAATTCTAAGAACAGAATAATATAATTAAACTTTTTTTTCTGGTAAGTTACTGGAAAGTTTCACTGTTTAGAGACATACCATATATGAGACTTCTTAAACATGGAAAGAACATTAGCTAGTCTCATAATTATGGGTAAACATTAAGGCATTATATTTTACAGTTTTAAATAAAACTCCATCTACACATGTTTCCATTGTTTTATTTAAGCTTCAGTGCTTGTAGTTATTACAGTATTGTACTTAACAGTATCTAGATAGCAATATAAAGAAGCATAGTGGTACTCTGTTCTGAACTTCAGAAGATGTATTCAAAGTCAAATTCTATTCAGCAGATACCTATTAGGATATACAATTAATTTTAGAACAAAATTCCAGGCACAATATATTTCCATTTGAAATGGTATTTGTTAGTAGTGCTTTTTTCCCCCCAACATTTACAATGTAAATACTATAGGTAACAGCAATCTAACGTAGCTGAAAAGCAGCTTTTATTTTCCATGTTGTATGTAAATAATGTAGACCCTTTTTTTGAGGTACTGGAATTTAATTTCTAATCTCTTAGATATTAACAAAAGGGAACAATTGGAATAAGAACGTAGGCCTTAGCTTCCATGGTGATTTTTAGTTTTTTATACGGTAATAATTGTGATGCTATTTGTCAACTGGATATAAATATATACATATACAGTTTTAAAAAGTCAAAAGTGCTTTGTTTCTTTGTTTATAATTAATGTAATTTTGTGCTTCACCCACAGGATGCTGCAGTAAATTAAATATCAGTGAAGCTGCTTCTGTATAAAGAATGCTATGAATAAACCATTAAGAAGCTGTGTAATTTTAAGTTATAGTTGCCTCTAAGTTTACCATTTCATTGATAAAAATCAGCTAATTTTTTTTTGCTTAAAATAGAAAAATAAAAATAATTTAAATTTATGTCGGTATGATGAAAGTTTTCTTAGGGAGGTGTATTATTGAGCTTTTACTGTACTGTGAGAGGAAATCCAAAATTCATTATGGATGTATACTTACAGATGAAAACTCAATTTTAAAATTTTCAGGAAAACAAGATTGCAGATTTCTAAGACTCAAATGTTACCTGGATCTGAATTTTGAGCTAGTTATTCTTTTGGGCCACTGGACATGTTTTGACCCCTATTCTAGTTTATAGCAGAACTGCTAACATTGAAGAATATATTCTTGTTTTTTTCTTCCTGGTTTATGAATATTAACCCAAATTTTATGAGTTTTGTTGTTAGATTTTATAGATCTAGTGAGGTCTGTTGGACTTGAATCCTTGTATGTGTTATCTTGAATTTAATCATTTTAAGTTCCTTAATTCTTAGGCTGAACAATTTCTGATTTGTTTCAATACTTATGGGACATGTTTAATTTTTTATTGTATTTGAACTCTTGAAGTTCTCAGCAGCCTTTTCAATTTATCAAATGTTTGAAAATAAAATTTCCTAAGATTTAATAAGGGAAGGAACTACTCTTCAAAATTGATTTCTTATGGTAACATCTGTATGTAGTGGAGAAGACTGTACACGCATTATCATCTCGTATCCAATATCATTTGGTGTGATCCAAGTACCATGATCTTTTTAAAGCAGTTAAGACCTACTAATTAATGAACTTTGGGAGTATTCACTTATTCGGTTGAACCTCATCATCATCCTGTGAGCATGATTCCGTGTCTGCCCCCCCCCCCCCCCACACACAATATTAGTTTTGTCTCTTTGTGGATGGATGTATCAGGGGGACCCACAGTTCTCACATCATTGAAATCTTAAAGTGTTTAATATTAGAACTTTATAGAAATTTTGTAGGTAGTAGGGATGATTTTGAAAAGCTAATCAGTGATAAAGATTTCAGTTATTACTGAGTTTAATATATGAAAATTTAAACCTTTAAATTAGTACAGTGCTTCCAGTTCTGCTTTAGTCGTTTTTGCCAATAGTTAGGAGTACTAAGACCTGCAGTGTATGCACTTTGACTCTGAGTAGTTGTCAGGGAATTTGTAGTTTAGAAACAATGTAATACTTGTTTATTCCTACAGTACAGATTTTCTATTTGATTTTATTTGCCTCAAGTAGTAAAAATTATTATAAGCAATTTAACAATGGCTCTCTTATTCTGATAGTTTCCCTGATTTTTAGTTAAGACTCTTAGTTTTATGACCTATTTTTTCAAATTTATTTATATTTTGTATTAAATAAGTGATGTATGTTTAGCAGTTGACCTATTTATTGCTTCACTTATTCACCCAAATTAGTTTTAATTCTCTATCTTTACCCAGCAGATCATTTTCTTATGACTTTAAACTGAATATTCTGTCCTAATCATTTAATATGTCTTAGGTACTGGCCAATTTTTAAAATATCTTACGAGTTTTAAATTTGGAGCTCTTAGTTTTCCCTTTTCTCTAGATTCTTGGTATTTCATTTTATCCAAATAAATGTCTCGATAGGTGTTCAAGCCGACTTAGGTTTTAAAGACACCCTAAAAATGATAAGTAAAATGAGAAGCAGTGCACGCTATCCCTACTGTCATTATTTGTATAGGACTTCAGTTATTTTAAACGTGTAGGTAAAAAGATAATTTTAAAAAGCCCTTGTTATCTGAGAGAATGTGCTCTTTTAGATAACTTTTCAGATTTACTTGGAAATTTCATTTCCAGGTTTTTCATCTTTGTTGGCTCTCAAAGCTATAGTTGCTGAATGTTTTTGGTTTATAGAGAGAAGCCATTACCAGCAATGTACTTTTAAAGTATAAACTAAAATTTGTTTTATCCAATTCTTTAATGAAAAAATGACTAAGTTGCTTTAAAATCCACTTAAATAATTATTTTCATGGTATAGATTAAAGGTGAGCAAACTTTAAATATCTTAGACTTTGCAGGCCGTATGATTTCTAGCAGTAGTCAACTCTGCTGCTGTTGTGCAAAAACAGCCATAAACAATATAGAAATTAAGAAATGTGACTGCATTCCAATAAAACTGTGTTGACAGAAAAGAGACAGCAAGCTGGATGCGGCCCACACACCATAGTTGGCTGATCCCTGGCTTAGGTTGTTAGTAAAATTAAATCGTGTAAGTTTTATGCATGTAGAATACTTTATGATAAATTAACTGAAAATAATATAGGTCAAAGTAAAATTTTGCAAAGGATAATGATAACTGGCTTCTATTCTTGCCACCTCTTTTTCCAAAGGGAATCATCTTTTTTAGTTGCAAATAATAAATGAGAGTTGTGTGTAATAGTTCTTTTAAAAGAGCATAATAAATTATTAAAACATTGCATCTGGAAGACAAGACTGGTATACATCAGAACTGAACTGCTTTCACACCCTTATTCCTATTTTTAAGGTGACTTAAAGTATTTTTGAGGGCAGTAATTGCATCTCCACACACTGTAGTTAGACATACAGTAAATTTTTGAATAAGTTGTGACATGGATCATGAAGTGATTAATATTTTAAAACTAACCCTAAAATATCAAAATCATGTCTGTAATGGATCCAGAAGTGTTGTGTGACTGTTATTTAACGGATGGTCTCTTCAAAGTATCAGTTTCTGCTTCTGAAATCCTTTTGGCTGTTTTTAGTCTATATTTAAGTGCTATTTGAGGCTTATTGATGGCAAATCTTAACAGATTTAGACTTAGATTCAAATAAGTTCCTTCAGCTAGAAATAACCTTAGAAGTTTTAAGAATGTGCTGACTTTTGAGTGTTTTTCTGTTTATAGCAGTGGTTTCCAAACATCAGACTTACTTGTGTGAACTTTTTAAGAATCAAGCTGTCCAGAAGCCATCTAACTATAAAAATCTCTGAGGTGCAAGAATAAGAGATTTATTCCCAGTTAATGTGCTTGTATATTTTATCTGGAGAGGATAAAATGGAGTTTCTGGAAGAAAAAATTCATATGATAAGGGTTAATTACATAGAAAAAACCTTGGCATTCAAATTTAAACTCAACTTTATTTCAGTATGTAGACTTAGTAGTTACTGAGCAGTTTTATAATCATAAGTGGTAATAAGCTAGCCAGAAACAAGCTTTTTAATGGCTAAGATCTGGGCATATTAATAAGGAAGTTTTTAATGTTACTTCCTAGAAAATTCAACTGTTTACGGCAGCTGACTCTTTGTGAATAAAAGTGTTGTATCAAAGAAAAAGGGGAAACTGATAATAAAAGGAATTGGAGGATGAGAGTAATTTGCACTTCAGAATGTTTTTTAGTATTCTAATACAACTTTATACATCCTGAATTTTCCACACTCGCCGTTTTCATTTTTCTACCACTTTACTATTTGCCTTACAAACACTGTAGGGGTTCAGTTTTCACATGAGATGTAGTGGATCACAGTAGGTCAACACACCTTTGAACAACGTAAAAGCAGGGTAACTTTCAAAAGCCGTATCTTGAAAGGCATCAGTGTGGTGTGAAAATGCAGTCTACGATGGACTCAATCCCGCGGAGGGGAGAACTATTCAGAGGTTAGTGGAAGATCAGAAGTGTTTTTTCTCTGATTTCCTTTGCAGAATTTGGGTTTGGTCTGGGGGTCTGGATTTGGCCCAGGCAGAGGACCATGTTAAGGGAAAAAGAAACCAGCTATTCTTTTAGTGGTTGCATAGGGATGGAGTGACAAAATTGGAGGTTTGAAAGGCCTTGAAAGAGTAGCCAGTCTCCATCAAGGTATTTGTTAAATGTGGAAGCTGAGTGAGGCTAGAAAGCTGAGCTGAAAATTTCTGAAAAGCAGAGCTGAACCCTTGCGGCCTTTCAAGGCTGAGGAAACAAAGGTCCAGGTTCTACACTGAGAGCCTTCTCGGTCTGTGCCCTCAGAGCAGGGAGGAGTGGGGCTCTTACCAGAGCTCTTAGCTTTGCCTGCATGAGCAAAAGGGAGCCCTCTTCGGAGGAAGGAATTGTTTTGGAAGCTCTGCAGTTCTTTTATACAGAATATCCAGCATAGAATTAAAAAATTACTAGGTATGTGAAGCAGCAAGATCATGACAGATAACCAAGCGGGGAAAAAAGGTACAGTTGATCAGAGTGATCTAGATTATGAAGTTAGACAATGACTTTTAAATAATTGTGATTTAATCTAAAAGAAAATGGAGGAAAGGGCTGACAGATGAAAGAGTGAAAATTTTCATCAAAGAATGTTTTTGTTTTAAAAGGACATTTTAGAACTGAAAAAAAAAAGAGAATTCCCTAGATGAGGTAACAAGATTGTGTGCACCAGCAAACAAGATTAGTGAACTGAAAGGCAAGATTATCAATAGATATACCAGTGAAGCAGGATATGTTCTAAATGTCTAACATGTAATTTGGAATCTTGGAGAAGAGAGAATGAAGCAGAAACAATTTTTGACGAGATTATTGCCGACGATTTTCCAAAATTGATGGAAGACAACCCACAGATTATAGTTCAGCTAATTCCAGTCAAGCAGAACTAAGTGTTAAAACTACATCTAGGTATCCATAGCAAAAATGCTGGAAATCAAGGGATATTTGTTTAAAGCAGCTAGAGAAAAGACATTACCTTCAGTGTATCATCAGTAGGACTAGCAATACCTCAATAGAAATGGTAAAAGAAGGCAATGGAATGACATCTTTAAAGTGCTGAGAGGAGGGCAAAAAACAACCTGCCAATGAAAGGGTCCTGTGGAATAAAGATGGTTCCAGACAAAAGCTACGGTTACTTCCTCACCAGTAGGCCTGCAGTAAATAAAAACTAAGGAACAAGTGATCCTCAGGCAATTTAACTACTGTTGTCATTGAGACTTCCAACAGGTTAGTTCCTGAGGTACTCTGAGCATTAAATGCTTTCAGGTTCCTCCTGAAACCCACAAGGTTTGGAGTGTTTGTTACCTCAGGTAAAGACACTTAGGTTCAGGCTGAGAGAGCATTCCTGAGACTAGCCAGGCTCTTCCAGTAACTCTGATTGGAACTTAAAGACAACCCCATCACCTTCAGGCTCCTATGGAAGGTATAGTTGAGAACATATCAGCTAAGGTGAATAAAGTAGGAAAGACTTTGCCTACTGGTTAGTACTTAGGTTCCTTTGGAGAACTCAAATGCAAGAGAAATTATGTGTGTACTGAATGTGAGCAGGCCTTCCATCAGAAGACCCATTTGAACGTGAGAATTAGTGTTGGAGAGAAATACAGTAAGGGAAATTCTTCCAAGTCTGCAAACATTCAGGAAAGTGTTTTTTTTTTTCCTTTTTCTCCCCAAAGCCCCCAGGTACGTAGTTGTATATTCTTCGTTGTGGGTCCTTCTAGTTGTGGCATGTGGGACACTGCTTCAGCGTGGTTTGATGAGCAGTGCCATGTCCGCGCCCAGGATTCGAACCAACGAAACACTGGGCCGCCTGCAGCGGAGCGCGAGAACTTAACCACTCGGCCACGAGGCCAGCCCCAGAAAGCTATTTTTTTTTTTTTTTGAGGAAGACTTTTTGAGATTTTTTTTTTTTAGGAAGATCTTCCTTTTTGCTGAGGAAGACTGGCCCTGAGCTAACATCCATGCCCATCTTCCTCTACTTTATCTGTGGGACCCCTGCCACAGCATGGCTTGCCAAGCAGTGCCATGTCTGCACCCGGGATCCAAACCAGCGAACCCCGGGCCACTGGAGCAGAATGTGCGAACTTAACTGCTGTGCCACCAGGCTGGCCCCGGGAAAGAAATCTTATACACACATTGAGTATGGGGAGGCATTCACCAAAAGATCACATATCTTTGTACAATGTAATGCTCACACTGGAGAGAAACCTATGAATGTATTCGGTTTGAAAAGGCCTTCACCTCTCAGTCAGTCCTGATTGCACTTCAGAAGATTCACGCTGGCAAGAAACTATATGAATGTAGTGACGATGAAAAAGCCTTTGCCCAGAAGTCACAACTCAATGTACACCAGAATTTCATACTGGAGAGAGAATCTATTATGTCCTGAGTGTGTAAAGGCTGTCAACCACGAGTCTAACTTGCTTATTAGATGATAGCCAGCATCTAAGATGGCCCCAAATGGTCCTGGCTCCTGGTATTGACATCTTTGCATAGTCCTCTACTTTATTTTACAAACATTGGTCTTGTGTGATCAATAGCAAACAGCAGAAGTGATGGTGTGTTAGATCCACAATTAGACTATAAACGAGTGTGGTTCTGCCTCTTGGGCACCCGCTATATTCTTTTTCTCTCTGATCTCTTGCTCTGAGGGAAGCATTTGTCATTGTGAGTATCCTATGGAGAGTCCCACATGAGGAGTAAGTCTCCTCGGCAACTAGAGGAACTAGGGTCTACCAACAATCACGTCAATGAGCTTGGAAGCTGATTCTCCTTCCCCGACTGACAGCTTGAATGAAACATCACAAGAGAACCTGAACCAGACCTACCCAGCTAAGCCGCTCCCAGATTCCTGTCCCTCAGAAGTGTAATAAGTATTTTATGCTGCTGAGTTTGGGGGTAATTTACATAGCATTAGATAACTAGTAGAATTGCACATAAAGTTCATACTGGGGAGATACTTTGCGAGTCTGGTGATTGTACATTTCCTTCACTTCCAAGTCACAGCTCCCAAGTATATCAGAAAATCCAGACAGAGTGAAACCATATATATTTACCCAGTGGGAAAATACTAAGTGCTAGATTAAATTTCAGTAGGTATCAGAAAACTCACTGGTGTGAGAAACTATATTCGCATTAAATAAGAGAGAGCCATCATGGAGAAATCTGTTTAAAATACTATCAGGAAACCTATACTAGAAAGAAATTTATATGAACTCTGGTAACTACTCTAGGAAATAACACAGCAGCATCAGCAGATTTACAAAAGAGAGAAACTCTGCGTGTGTGTGTAGGGAGGCCTTATCCATCAGATTAAGTTTGAATGTGACCAGAGTAGTCATACCTGAGTCACCGTTGATGCACAGACTGTGGGAAAGTCCTTGAAATCAGTTCCCACTGTATATCAGAGAATTCATAAATGAAAGAAAATTAGTTTCTTCAAAGTGAAAAAGCTGCTCACAGAATCAGAGGAAGTTCCATATGCTAAATTTCACATAGCCCCAAAACCATACGAAGATATTTGTAAGCAATTCTGAAGAGAACATCTAAGAATGTGTTGAGGAAAGGACATCTTACTGCATTCTTCTTAAGCTATAATTCATAGTGAGGGAAAACCTAGCAGTTTGAAGTATTAGGATGTGGACCAGCAAACTTTATAAAGGGCTAGATGGTAAATAATGTAAATATCCTGAAAATGGAAAGCTTTGCAGGCCAAGAGGCCAAAAGCAAGGATATTATATAGATACTTAAGATAAAACGAATGTACACAAAATTTTTATTGACAAAAATTTAAAATGTTATTGCATTGCAAATTGTTTCCAATTGAAGATTATGTGAAAATTCCACAATTGCACAGTTAAATAGATTTGGGAATATAGGAATTTCCCTTGCAATTTCATCAAGTCCAAAAATTGCTGCGGGAATTATAGC
The DNA here is from genome assembly GCF_041296265.1 of Equus caballus. Classification (NCBI taxonomy): domain Eukaryota; kingdom Metazoa; phylum Chordata; class Mammalia; order Perissodactyla; family Equidae; genus Equus; species Equus caballus. The sequence continues at coordinate 183,028,224 of NC_091684.1, forward strand.
ATGATCTTGGAAAGTATATCCAATGCAAATTTGAAAACCAAGAATTCATTTCTTGTTTTAACTTCTAGTAGTACAGAAAGTGTATATGAAACAGCTTGACATTACTTATGATCCAAACAATGTTAATTGTCATCAAAATGACTTTACTGCAGCATAGATTTTGCAGGTAAGAGCTACTTTGCCTTGTAATTTTAGATTGAATTCATTAAGAAACATCAAGTCTGGAGCAAAAAGCTTACTTTAAAAGCCATTTTGTATTCAATAATGGTGGTTGAGTGTGAGTCTTCTCATTTAGAAAAATTTCAATTCTGGCCCTGAGCTCAAAAAATTGCAATCAAACTTTACTAGTGTTAAGAAATTGAACTTCTATTTGGAAGGGTATATCAGGTCATTCAGCTTCTATTTCTGACAAATTCATGGAATTTATAATGGATAATTCCATAAGAGTTGATCGAGTCCACCATTAATACTGCTGGTTCAATAACACATGACAGATTCAGATATTTTCCTTAAAGGATCTACTGATCAATAATACAATGGATAGGGGCTGGCCCGGTGGCGCAGTGGTTAAGTGCACGTTCTGCTCTGGCGGCCCAGGGTTCGCTGGTGCAGATCCTGGGTGTGGACGTGGCACCACTTGGCAAGCCATGCTGTGGCAGGGGTCCCACATATAAAGTAGAGGAAGATGGGCACGGATGTTAGCTCAGGGCCAGTCTTCCTCAGCAAAAAGAGGAGGATTGGCAGCAGATGTTAGCTCAGGGCTAATCTTCCTCAAAAAAAAAAAAATTAATAATAATAATAATACAATGGATAACCACAGATTTTAAATCTTACTTTGCAAAAGCTTGACAAATTTTCCCAACTAAGCTGCTTTCTTTTCCATGCTTATATCTTACCACCATCAGTTGTAAAAACATGCTATTTCAGGTTGTAGTGAATGCTTTCTCAACTTGCTTGAAAATACTCACCCTTTAGTTGTTCCACACAGAGTATCCATAGAGGTTATTCAGTCACTTCCAGCTTGACACTGACTCTTTGAATAGACAGCAACTGAGTAGTATTGGTAAAAATCTGTGAACTCAAGACTCAAGGAAAACCCTTGGAATCACTTGCATTGTTTTAAAATTGACTTGCTGTTACCCAAATGTTATAAACTCTCTGAGTGACTGTTCTCACCAAAAATCTAACAATCTTAGACAGTTTCCTCTGGCACATTTCTTTGTCTGCTATAAACATGATTTCATTAACTCTCCAGTTAATTCTACATGGTCACTTCCAGAAAATTGAACAAGAGCATTGTGTCATTGATACTGTAATGCCAGTGTTACCGTGATGCCAAACCTAGAAAAGAATGTTAGAAGAAAACTACAGACCAGTATATCTCATGAATATAAATCAAAAAATTCTTACTGATAGTTTACCAAATTGAAACTAAAAATATATTAAAATGGTAATATGACCAAGGGTGCAAGCTTGGTTTAACATTCAAAAATGAATTACTATGAGTGACATCAGTGAAATTAGCACAGTAGGTAGCTCCAAGGGTTATCCCTCTAAGAAAAATCAAGCACTTTATGTGAACATATCACTCAAGCAGAATTTAAAAAGAAGCCAAATTTGGTTACCCTATTTTTTTTTTTTTTACTACATGTCCCACATATCTTCACCCTTCTCAAACTTAATGTTATCTTACAGAAAGTCAAGTTCCTATATAATTAGAATTTAAATGGCTTAAAACAACAAGAAGGGATTTCTATTTATAATAATGCCAGGTAAGAATTTGAACCAACCCTCCAACAGGACACCTAAAAAAAAGTGGACAAAATTGTTTCAAAAAATCAACTTGAAGGCCATCAAAAAGCTGACAAGATAGTGAAGCATTAGAGCCAGCAGTTGGGAGAGAAAAAAGGCCTAGATAGACAAACCTACCTATCTAGGAAAGTGGGACCACTTTCCTCTTGGGGTTTTTTAAGATTTCTGTAGGAGGTAACTGAGAGGCCAAGCAATACTTGTGATGGCCTCCTGTAGATAAAGGTGGAGAAGAATTAGAGTTCAAGACCTTAAAGTATTTCCACAAACAGTTCTGCAAATTGATGTCCACCACAAAATAATAAGGTATGTGTACAGACAAGACAACATGAATCAAAACTAACAAAAACAACACAGACTAAAATATGCTTACTGAGACCAAAGAGATAAAAGTCAAGATAGAGGATTTCAGCAGATAACTTGAAAAATACAGAAAAGTTCCAAATGGAAGTTAGAGAACCCAAAAATGTATTAGCTGAATTTAAGAACTCAAAGGATTGGCTTACAGCAGATTAGACACAGCTGAAGATAGAATTCATGAATTGAAAGACTTGTTAGAAGACAATAGAAATAAAACAATGAGAACTGAAAGAATAAAAAATGCAGAAGGAAGAGAATAAGTTTTGTCAGGAATTTAATTGAACTTCCCAGAAAGAGCAGAGCAAGAAAGAGGCAGAAGCAATATATGAAGAGAGAACAGCTGAGATCTTTCCATAGCTATCAGGACAGCAAACAACTGATTCAAAGTTTATGAATCAATCTCAAGCAAAGAAAATCCATACCCAAGCATATCATAATAAAACTGCTGAAAATTAGAGGAAAAAAATCTTAAAAGCAACCACAGAAAAAGTATTGCCTTCAGAAGAGTACCACTTAAACCAAAAGCTGCTTCCTCAATCAAAATATTAAAAACCAAACAACAGTGAAATGGTATTTTTACCTAAAATCCAATACCAAAAAGAAATTAGCCTTTAAGAATAAAGGTGAAATAAAAGACATTTTCAGACAAAGTAGAAAATGCTCTTAAAAAGAAATACTAAAGAGCATTTTTCAGACAGAAGGAAACTATCTCCAGATGGGATGTGGACATGTAGGAAAGAGTGAAAAGGGACAGCAATAGTAAATATGTGGGTAAATCTAATGTTAACAATAATAGTAAAAAGTGCGTAACATTGAAGCCAGTAGAAAGGAAAAAAATGGAATAATAAAAAATGTTTAATCAAAAAGAAAGGGAAAAAAAGAGAAAAGAAACATAGAACAGAGAGACAAATAGAACAAAAATGTATTGTGGTACATTTAGACCCAAACATATTAACAAGTACATTGAATTAAAAAAAATTAATATTCTGGGGCTGGCCCCGTGGCCGAGTGGTTAAGTTTGTGTGCTCTGCTGCAGGCGGCCCGGTGTTTCATCGGTTTGAGTCCTGGGTGCGGACATGGCACTGCTCATCTAAACCACGCTGAGGCAGCATCCCACATGCCACAACTGGAAGGACCCACAACTAAGAATATACAACTATGTACCGGGTGACTTTGGGGAGGAAAAAAAGGAAAAAAAATAAAATCTTTAAAAAAAAATTAATGTTCTAAATAAGTAATACAGGAAGTCAGACCAGATTCAAAAAAATGACAAAATCACAAGCATCTGTAAGGGCCACACCAAAAATCATAAGGATACAGAATAAACAGAAAAAGATGGTATTATAAACAACTGAATGCCAATATATTTAAAAACTTGAGTAAAATAAAAAAATTTTGGAAAAGCACAACATATCAAAATTTACATGAAAAGAGTAGGAAATAGTAATAGTTTGATATCTAATAAAATAACTGTAACTTCAAAGTTCACTCACACATGGCTTTGCTGGTGAATTTTACTAAATATTTAAGGAAGAAATAACACAAATCTTATATAAAGTCTTTAGCAGATTGAAAAAGAGGAAACACTTTAACTGATTTTATGAGGCCCAGCATAATCTTGATAACTAAATTCAACAAGGACATAATTATAGGGCAATCTCATAAATAAAAATGCAAAAATCTCAAGTGTTTGTATTCAGCAAGATACTAAAAGGAGAATACAGAGTTGGTTCAGCTCTCAAGAATCAGTCATAATTTGCATTTAGAGAATAAGAGAAAAAATGTATGCCTGTGCTAATAGATAACAGAAAAGCATTTTTAAAAAGATATATCAGGGGCAAGCCCGGTGGCACAGCGGTTAAGTTTGCATGATCTGCTTCTGTGGCCCGGGGTTCACCCGTTCAGATGCTGGGTGCAGACCCACGCACCGCTTGTCAAGCCATGCTGTGGCAGGCGTCCCACATGTAAGTAGAGGAAGATGGGCACTGATGTTAGCTCAGGGCCGGTCTCCCTCAGAAAAAAGAGGAGGATTGGTGGCAGATGTTAGCTTAGGGCTAATCTTCCTCAAAAAAAAAAAGATATATCATGCAAATACTAGCTGGTGTTGCCATACTATTTTCGGACTAAAATGTAAGGCAAAAAGCATTACTAGAAATAGAGAACATTTAATAATGATAAAAGGTTTAATTCAGTAGGAAGAGAGAGCAGTTCTAAGCTTGTAAGCACTTAATAATGTAGCATTAAAATAAATAAGCAAAAAAACCCCAAATACAAGGAGAGACAGAAAAGTCTACAACCCAAGTAGTAGATTAACACGTCTCTTTCAGAACTGATAGAACAAGCAAATACAAAATATCAGTAAAGGTATCAAATTTTTCTTTTAAAGATTGGCACCTGAGCTAACATCTGTTGCCAATCTTCTTTTTTTCTTTTTTCTTTCTGCTTTTTCTCCCCAAATTCCCCCAGTACATAGTTGTATATTTTAGTTGTGGGTGCTTCTAGTTGTGGCATGTGGGACCTCGCCTCACCGTGGGCTGAAGAGAGGTGCCATGTCCGCGCCCAGGATCTGAACCAGCGAAACACTGGGCCACCGTAGCGGAGCACGCAAACTTAACCACTTGGCCATGGGGCCGGCCCCCAAAGGTATCAAATTTTTGAACATGATAAGCAGACATGACTTAACGGACCTAGATTAGACACTGCACCCAATAACTATAGATATTTACAGTAAACTATTACAAGGTTGAATATATGCTGAACCACAAAGGCAATCTCAACAAATTTCAAAGGATTAAAATCACACAGATTACTTTCTGGTTATATTAGAATTAAAAGTTAACAGTGAGATTAGAAAATCTCCAAATGTTTGGAAATTAGCATATACTCCTAAAAACATTCATGGGTGAAAAAAATAGAAATATCTTGAACTAAAATATAAAAATAACGTCAAATCTTGTGGGATATTGTATTGTGGGAGGTAGCTATAGCTATGCTTAGAGATTTAGGACTTTGAATGCATGTATCGTAAACAGGATTTATAGCTTTGAATGCATATAGTAGGAAGCCAAAATTATAAGTAGGGAGAAAAGAGTAAAAACTAATGAAGTAAAAAACAAATGTACAGAGTGAAGCCATAACTCATATCTCTGAAAAGACAAGCAGAGTTGCCTATATTTTTAGAAAGGTCCGTATGACAGCACAGTCAGCGGTATTCGAGGAATCTGTGATGGGAAATACAACATGCGGAGTTTATGGCATTCTCCAATAGGAGAATCACAACATAGATTCTTAGGGTTTTGGAGCAATCTGTGCCATCTGCAGCAGTGAATTACACCTTTCACAAAAGCTCCTGGCATGCTTCTGGGCCCTGGAAAAGAGAGCATGACCATGGGCTACCAAGTGACCATGTGGCCAGAATTATCTAAGATGAGGCAGGTTCTGTCGGATCCATCAAGTCATAAGGTCAGATGGACCCAGCAGCAATCTCCATCGTAAGATGGAAGTGGTACAACTGTGATTGGGCATTAGCAGTGCCAGAGAACCCAATTAAGTTACACAAGCAAGTAGTCTTGATCCCCATCTCATCAACCTCTGTTGCCCTAGTGCCTTTTTCAGTTCAAAACTATGTCCACATGGCAGCCGTGGAAATGCACTGCTCACATCTTTCAAGAAAGAATTGCCTCTAGGATCTTAGTCAGGTGACAGTCTTTGTCTGTATCACTTTCAGAATCCACTGCAGCATTTAAACTCAAGACACACTATCCCTGGGCACCGATAGCCAATGATCAAGCAGTGGGTGGGGATGGACAGATATTAGGATCTAGACATTTCCACATTCACCAAGACCCTGTGGCCCTGAATTCCCCAAGATCATCGGAAATGTTCATATGAGAGGGGCACCAGTATCACTAGGGAGTTTATTGGTGGCTCCTCTCATCTGCAGGCTGAGGATGATAGTAAGAGAGGTGGTCATAGAATTGAGCTCATTAATAGATATGGGAATGATGGCGTCCCAAACCAGGTGGAAGATTAAACTGCCAGAAGCCTCAAGGCCGTAATTCACCGTAATGACCTGCAAGGTTGAAGGGTTAGACACGAAGGCTTGACCAGTGAATCATGGAGATGGTTAATAGAACACGGCATCCCTAGGGGCAAAAGAGATGGGTATTCAATGATCGTGCTGTTTAACATCTAAAACTTTTTTTAAAAGCAAGTATGGAGAAGCAAGAGGCCAAGGGCAGCCACTCCAATAGAGGTTAAAATCCCTCACTCAGTTCTCTGACCTGAGCCAGTGTTCAGACCCAGAACCAACTGACTAAAAAGATGAACAGGTCTCCAGGAGGAAAAACTCTGTATCACCAAGCAAATATATACTGTAAGACTACCCTTGTCTTTTTCCAAAATGATCTAGGCCATTTACTCAGGTGATTGTACTCTGGGAACAGAGAAGGACACTACATTTTGAGGAATATCACACACAGGGTTTGTAGCTGACAACTGATACCTGGAGACTCAAAGCATCATTACCACCCCTTTGTTGGAATGGGAAGATATGGGGGCCAAGTGATAAGTGGAACCCTGTCCAAAGTCCAACTTACGGTAGGTCCACTGTTTCCACAGACCTACCAGTGGTTGTTTGACCAGTCCTAAGTTTATAATTGGGATTGAGATAGTTGGAGTAATCCCCAAATGGTCCTTGGCCTGTGGAGGAAGAGCTGTTTTTGGGGGGAAAGTCAAACAAAGACTGTGATATTATCTTCAGTCTCCACCCAAATACAACGTCCCATCCCAGGAGTGGAAGCAGCAGATATTCAAGCCACCCTGAAAAATGCAAAGGGTGATAGTCTGTGTCATATCTCTGTTTAATTCACTACTCTCACCCCTGAAGAAATCAGATGGTTCCCAGAGAATGACTACGGACTATTGTAAGCTCAACCAAGTGGTAGGTCTAATAACAGATGTAATGTTAGACGTGAAACCATTGACAGAACAGATTAATAAGGTCCCAGGTACATGTCATGTGGCTACTGATTTGGCAATATGAGAATATATTCCAATTAGGAAAGAAAATCAGAAACAGTTTGCATTCGTGTGGAAGAGACAACAGTATCCATCTACAGTTTTACCTAAGAACAATATCAACTCTTAACATCTGTTATAGTACATTTCGAAGAGCTGTGAGTGTCTGGACATCCCATAGGACATCACTTTGATCCATTACGTTGATGTTATGCTGATCAGGCAGGTTGACTGAGAGCTAGCTAGCAGACTGGAGTCCTCGAGAAGACAACGCATTCCAGAGGAGGGAGATACACCCTCTGAAGCTCAGGGAGCTGTCACTCCAGGAGAGTTTTCGGGGGTCCAGTGGTCAGGCACATGTCAGGATATCCTCTCCAAAGTAAGAGAAACTGGCTGCGTCTCGTGTTCCCTACTACAAATAAGGAAGATCAGCACCCGGTAGGTCTCTTCAGGCTCGGAAGGCAACACATTGTATACCAGGCTTTCTCAACTTTGGCACTATTGGCGTTTTGGACCAGATAATTCTTTGTGTAAGGGAGCTGTCCTGGGCATTGCAGGATGTTTAGCTGTATCCCTGGCCTCGACCCAAGTTGATGTCAATAGCATTCTCCCTCCTCGAGTCATGAAAATGAAAAATGGCTCCAGATTTTGCCAAATGTCCCCTGGAGAGCAAAATCATCCCTGATTTAGAACCATTGTTACATACCTAGGAATTCTCCTCTGACCCATATAGCATAAGTGACAGGGAAGACTGCCAGATTTCAGGGTGGTCCAGAATAGAGAAGAGCTCTGAAGAAGGCACAGGCTTTGGTATGAGCAATTCTGCTGCTTGGGCCATACTATCCAGCAGAACCTATGGTGTTGGAGGTATCAATAGTGGGAAAGAGACAATGTAGAGTTTACGGAAAGTACTAAAGGGACAATTACAGTGCAGGCCCCTGGGGTTCTGGAACAAGGCCATGCCATCTAGAGCGGAAATTCCTATGTCTTTTGAAAAACAGGGCTCTGGTAGAGAAAGGAACATTTGACCATGGACACCAACTGACCATGCATCTGGAACTGCCCATAATGAGTGGGTTCCTTCAGAGCCATCAATTCATAAAGATGGGCAGGCCCAGCAGCAATCCATTGTAAGATAGAAATGGTATTTTTGGAGTTGTACCTGAGCAGGATTGGAAGACACTAGTGAGCTACCTAAGCAAGCAGTCCAGATCCTCATATCACCCACAGTTACACCTGTTCCCCTCCCTCAGCTCACACCTATGTCCGTATGCGGGGCCTCCTATGACCAGTTAAAGGAGGAGGAAAAAAACGCGTAATCATGGTTTACAAATGGAATAGCTCAGTAAGTGGGTGCAAGCTGAAAATAGATGCAGCTACATTATAACCGCTCTCAAGAGCGGACTTGAAAGACAGTGGTGAGGGAAAATGTTCCAAATGGCTGAAACTGAGTGGTGCTCCTGGTCATCCACTTTTCGTAGAAGGAGGAGTAAAATGAGGTGAGAAAATCTATGAACTTATAGGCAACGGTGAATAGTCTGGCTGACTAGTCAGGGGCCTGGAAGAGGAAGGACTAGAAAATCAGAGATAAGGAGGTCTGGGGTGGAGGCATATATAGATGGGCATACGGGAGTGGGCACGACATATGAATTTTTTTTGTATTACGTAGTAATGTCCATCAGAAAGCATCAACCATGGAAGAGGCACTGAACAACCAAGTAGATAAAATGACTTGGCCGGTTGACATTAGCCACCCAGTGGCACAGTGAGCTCGTGAGCAGAGTGGCCACTGTGGAGAGAGGAGGCCATGTGTGTGCCCAATAGCATAACTCCTACTTTACAAAGCTGATCTAGCTACTGATTCAGCTGACTCAGCTACTCTGAGTATCCAATTTGCCAGTAAGAGAGAGTAATGCTGACCTCCACTATGCCACTGTTCCTTGACGGGATCAATCAGCCACTCGGTAGCATGTTGAATACATTGGTCTCTTATGTCCTGGAAGGGCCAGCAGTTCCTTCTCACCAGAATAGACATCAGTTCCAGGCATGGGTTTGCCTTTTCCTATCCCAAGAACCCCAGAAGCATCACTCTGGGGACTTATGGAGTACCTGGTCAAGAGTCACAAAATCCCACCTAATATAGAATCCAAGGAAGAAATCGACTTCTCAGTGAAAGAGGTGCAGGAGTGGGCCCAGGACCATGGAATACACTGGTTTTATCACGTATCACGCTATCCAGAAGCTACTGGCCTGACAGATTTTCTCTGCCTATTCTTGCTCCCTCTCCATCTTTCACAGGAGTTACCTCCAATAAATATCTTGCATGTCCAACTCTGGCTTGGTGTCAGCTTCCCAGAGGACAAAACTAACACAGACTGCATAGGGGGGTTGCTTGTGATCAGCTGATGGAAAACCAAAAACCTGGGCTTCTTTCCTAAGTGGGTTGTCTTGGAATGTGGACTATAGCTTCACCTCAGCTTCACTTAGGAGTGGCCTTAAAAGACCGCAGTGAGAGGAAATCTTGGCAGGTAGAGATGCAGGTAAGGTATCTGATCATTCACTTTCATGGAAAGAGAAGGGACTCAAGGTTAACACATATATAGACTCATGGGCAGTGGCAAATAATCAGCTGTGGAGGAAGAGAGGAGAAAGATTGGAATATTAGGAACAAGGATGTCTGGGGTAGAGACATGTGGATGGACTTATTGGAGTGGGCACAAAATCTTTGTATGGGATGTTAAGGCCACCAGAGTGCATATGCCTTGGAAGAGGCACTAATAACCTATTAGCCAGAATGACTTGACTGCTTAACATCAACTGGGCTCTATTATCAGCTACGCAGTGCTAGCACAACGAGTACACAAACAGAGTTACCATGGGCAGGGCTGGAGCTGTGCATGGGCTTAATGACACAAGCTCCCACTTACCAATCTGATCTAACTATTGCCACTTCCAAGTGTCCAGCCCGTCTAAACTTCCAGCAATAGAGATCAACTGTGAGTCCCCACTACCATCTCTCAAGGAGACCAATTAGCCACTTGGTGGTATGTTGACTATTTTGCACCTTCTTCCATTCTTGAGGGGGAAGTGACTTATTTTGCCTGGAAAAGATATATTTTCTGATATGGATTCACTATCTGAGTGCTAATGAGTGTTTGAACCACCAACAATAGGTAGAATACATGAGTTCAGGAACCATAGGTTGGTCCCAGGGAACTTCTTGGGGAATTTGTGCTTCCTGCTACCACAAGTCTGGGTTCTGTGGACTAGGGGTCATGTTTCTCAAAGGGGTAATGCTTACACAGTAAGAATACTATTGAGAGCCAGCCCCAGTGGAATAGTGGTTAAGTTTGGCTTGCTTCACTTCAGCGACCAGGTTTCCTTCCTGGACACAGACCCACACCACTCATCTGTCAGTGGCCGTGCTGTGGTGGTGGCTCACATACAAAAAGAGGAAGATTGGCAGCAGATGTTAGCTCAGGGTGAATCTTCCTCAGCACAAAAAAAAAGAAAAAAAAGAAAGAACACTATTGAAATTTAAATTACAGCTACCACCTGGTTACTTCAGGCTTCCATGCCAAGGGATCCAGCAGATAAGAAGAATAACCACTATCTTGATGAAGGTAATTAACCTTAATCTTCAGAGAGAAGTTGAGTTGCTGTTATACAATGGGGCCAGGAAGGAATATGTAGAACACTCATGTGATCCACTTGGGTGTCTCTTGATACTCCCTTGCTCACATTTGACAATAAATAAAGTGCAACAGCCATGGCATAAGAAGTGCATGGTGACTGGAGGCTCAAGGTTAAGGGTCTGAGTCACACCACTGGTAAGCAGTAGATGAGCAGTGGTGCTAACTTAGGGTGAGAGTAATCTGGAAGGGAGTGTAAAGTAGAGCGTCTGCGAGTATTATTTGTGGGACTACTACAGCAGTAGGACTATGGTTTGTTCCACTAACCTTCTTCTTATAAGTTTTCCCCAGAGAAAGAGGCCTATTAAAAAGGAGAAGTGGGTTCTCCAAGAATTTATCAGAAGTGGTTCCAAGCTGTGAAAAGGGTGGACCGTAGTGGGTACTCTGCCACACTGTCCAGATCCCCCTACTGCAATGAAAGAGTCAATCTATAAACTTCTGAGAGCGATGCTGGAGGATTCCAGGAATTACTGTTGCCTCGGCTTTGCTGGATGTTGTAATCCCTTTTTTTTCACTGGTAAGTGTGTGGGCATAAATACCCAGCCTCCTTACCCCAACCTGGGACAACACTGAAGGGCCATGTCAATTTCAGAGTTCACAGTGCAGTTGGCTGTGGTCCTTGTTGTGAATGTATCATAACCCATCTCCTCCCGCTGTTCAACCTTGCTTTTTTCTCTTCCACCGTTGGCAATGGCATCTTGGAGCTGGTTTGTACTGGTTTATGGGAGCCAATTGTTAAATTTCTAGGGATTTTGCAAGCTGGTTGATGTCAGGCTAGCAGCTTAAAATCAGTCATGGTGGGAGTATGTACACCACAGACATCAGCAAACCCCACAGATAAGGGCTTTTCCCTTCCCTCCCAGAGAGCAAGTTGGTGAGCATTTACCAGCACATCACTGCCCACAGATGTTGATCACGGAACGCTCCCTATTAAACTTCCTACATGCTAATGGGTATGTCTGAGTCTGCTTCCTGGGGAATCTGACTTGCAACACATGTGTTCAGGTATTAATAGATCTTTAATTTATATCTATAACCTCTCACACAGAAATGAGGCACAAATTCAAATCAGAACTTAGTAGGAAATAGGATGATCAACTCGTCCTGGTTTCCCAGGGACTTTCCTGGTTTTAGCATGGAAGGTCTTGTGTCCCGGGAAGCCCCTCAGTCCCAGGCATACCAGAATGGTTGGGACCCAAGAGACAAGTGGGCCTTCTAGAGCAGGGCAGGCTAGACCTAGGGGTTGGACTGAGGTGCTGGTCAGGGCAGATATGGCGCCAGCAGCAGGCATGGGAAGATGCATTGGGAGAGTCCAGGGTTGGTTGTAGATAGTAGTCTCGGCAAGCAGGCCATAGGCCTCCAAAAAGGATGCAGTCCTGGGCCTGGGATTCGAGGGCAAGATTCTAGTACCCCAGAGTATTAGCGAGAGTAAGACAATACCCTGTCAAGGAGTAGTAGAGCAGGACGTGAAGGAAAGGACACAAGACAGCTATTTAGATACTGGAACTAGAATTCGAGCGCCAGCTTAATCAAAAGGAACTACCTATGGGCCTAATTTCTAGAATCTGTGGAGAGTTTGGGGTAGTGCAATCTGTAAGACAGGCTTAATTCAGAGCTGCTGTATGTTAGTTAGGGGGCTCCTTAATTCATCCATCCTTGAGTGTGGGGCAAAGCTGAACCTGCAGGAGAAAGCTAAATGGCCCTGGCTATAGGATTTAGATAGCTATGGTAACTGCTAATGATGAGTATTGGTTTTTTCAGTGTCCTGAGATGCTGTGTACCTGTTCTACGAGAGTGGAAGGTGAGACCCTGTCTTAGAGAATAAAGTCTGGAATCCAGGACTCAAGTTTGCAAGGAACACAGTATATACCAAAAATCCAAGTGTGTCATCTATCACAGTGAGGCTACGCCAAATCAGAATGATTTCTCAATCTTGTGACAAACCCATGTGCTCTCTCTTTCTCTTTTTTGGGGGGTGAGGAAGATCGGCCCTGAGCTAACATCTGTGCCTCTCTCCCTCTATCTTATATGTGGGTTGCCACCACAGCATGGCTTGATGAGTGGTGTATGCCTGCAGCCCAGGATCCAAACCTGTGAACCCGGGCTGCCAAAGTGGAGCACGCCAACCTTAACCACTATGCCACCAAGCCGACTCTGTGCTATCTCTTTCCAAGCAGGAAATACCAACCAGGCTGCATGGAGAGTGAGCAGACTTTTCCTTCATCATCTTTCTTCTTACCCTCCTCTTTTAGCCTTCCCAACTCCTTGCTAACAGAACATTTCATATCTTGATAGTTGGCACTTTGATTTTCATTTTCCCAGTCTAGAATGATGACTTTAGTCAACTACAAGTGAAGTTTTAAAGTATCAATATCCAAAGGTATTTTATAATGTGACTAAACTGGTGATTCTCTATAATAGGCAATAGTCTCTTGTGTCAGAAATATATTTTATATGGGTAATAGGAAAACTCTTTCAAGATTTTTCTGGGATCGCAAAGAGTGAAGCATACTAACTAAAGAGAGTGGATATAGGAAGTGGCTCATAGGTAATGTCATTCATAGCTGTATAAATGTGCTTCCTTTTGAATCTGGGCCATGTTTCAAGAGTAAGCCCTTCAAACAGCATTCTCTGTATTAACCTCCAGTCCCATAAACGTGAAATGATGGTGTTCTGTAATCATATGCGATTAGGATTAGATTAGAAACTGAATTACAACTTGGTAGAAAATAGTAAAGAAAACGTTTAATTAAAATTAGGTTTATCTAGATAACTATCTATAAAAGCATTTTCATGTATATTCACAATGTTAAAGTCTACTCAGTTCAACACGCACTTATTGGCTGCCTTTTGTTTGAAGAGCACCATGATAGAGCTGCAAGGGGAGGCCCCTCAGTGAGTGTCACGGAGCCCTGTCCTTAGAGACCTTATTACGAAATAGACAACTGAGGAGATTAAGTCTTGAGCCCGACTCTCTCCATCCCTTTAAAGGGAATTGAGATTCATTGTTTACCTTCAGCAGATGAAGACTTGATGGAATAAATGTTGTAAGAAGATTAATTTGGTAAAGGAAGTTCGCTGAAATTTCAGGTGGTCACCTGGGCACAGGAGTCACCGAGGTTGAGACCGTTACGAAGAACGTATGTAATGGTCTCCTCCATCATTCCTGTGTCAGCAGCCCACCAGCCACACCGCAGCCATCTGGGACTGCTGTCAGCTCAAAGTCACTTTAGGTACTTGGAGCTTCTTCCTCTCCCACATCCCTTTTCTCCTCCAGCATGTGTCTCTGATGTGCGGTATCAACCAAAGTTACCACCAACAAGTGATTTTGTAGACATGCATGTATATACGTGGTAAGAAAAAAAAATGGCTTATTATTTATAATTTCCCTACCGCCCTCTGAAGAGGGTGGTTCACGAGGACTGGAGGAGCTTGAGTTTATTTGCTCTTTCACTGAGGATGATGTCAAGTGATAGGTTTGAGGACAAAACTGGAGGCAGTAAAATGCTTTGCCTCAGAAAAGGAAAGAGGTGGCGCGAGGCCCCGGAGAGGTAAAGGCGGCCTGAATGGAGGCAGACCAGGGGAGAGGAAGAGACCAGGCGGCCAGTGGCCTCAGAGGAGTTTTCAGAAAACCTGGAAGTTGAGTGGGGACTTTTGTCCTGTAAGTAATATGCACACGGTGAGGCAAACCTCCTTACTCGTCTCTCTCGTCTCCCTCACTGAGACCAGTCAAAATCTCTGCTGCTCACACGTGCTTGTGCAGAGGCTGAGTTTGTTTGCTTTTCTTTCTTTTATCTTGTTTGAGGCTCTAGGAAGGAGAGACAGACACTGAGTCCTTTGGAAGCAGAGGCTGCCGCAGAGACCCGAGCACCGCAGGATGGGATCCACACCAGGAATCCCCACACAGCTGCAGCTTGGGTCCTTCCTTCCCTTTCCTGTTTCCACCGAGGCCTCCTTCCCCTCCTTCAAGGTTGCTGGGGCCCTCGGAGGCAGCAGTAGGGGGGGCGGGAACTAGTCCTCAAGGAGACAAGAAGAGCCTGGGAAGGCTCCAGGCCAGGGCCCTGAAGGGACTCCACTGCCAGATGCTCGGCTCCCCCAGTTCTGCTGGGACAGGCCACCCCCCTCTACCTCCCACCTTCTTTTTTGCTCTTCCTCGTCTACCAAGCCCCTTGTGTGGCTAGAGAGTCAGTGATGAAGCAGAGGTAGGTGGAGAGCAAACCAAAGGTCAGCCTCTGCAGACGGGCGGGGCGGGCGGGGAAGGGGAGGGAACGGAGAAGTAAAGAGGGAAACAGTGATTATTATATGAGGTGCTCTTGCAGTTAATCTTGTTTATATTTTACAGATGAGGAAATGGAGGCCAAGAGGGATTTGGTGACAAGCTCAATGTCATAGAGCGAGAGAGAAGGCAGGTCCTTCTTATGGTCAAGTTTGTGCTCTTCCCTCCACCCACTAATTGTTGTAGCGGAGAGGTGGGACAGTAAGAGAGATGTTGGGTCATCTTATTACGGAGCAAGAAGAAACCTTAAAGATCTTCCACATTTCATCCCTGAGGCGGCTGAGTCCAGAGACATGATCGCTTTACCCAAAATCATCTCCAGGTTGGCGGCAACCAAGTCAGGTCTCTCCTGCTCCAGGTTGGTGAGTGTCTCATGTCATAAATTGAAAATGATTACGTTTTCCCGGTGGAACATTGTTACACACAATTCTTGGGGTGTTTAGTACTGTGGCTACAGTACTTTATGGGTTAAACAGAATTTTGTGGGCTGGTTTGACGAGTCTTTCTCTTACATGGTGCCTTCTGAGTCCCTAAAAACTGACTTACAAAACAAACTCGCACACTAGAAACTGCCTCTTGAGTGTGTGGGTATGTGTGTGAGGTATGTTGTGGGCTCTCAGAGCTTGGCAGCCCGCGAGAGCATCTCGCTCCTGCCCCTGCCTCCTACCTTTCTGCCTGCTCACACGGAGCACCACTTCCATTCTCCTTGTGACCAAGACCCACAGTAAGAGACACTTTTGACATCATGACCCACTGAGTGTGTGCACACACACATACACTCACACGTCTAACACAGACGTGAAAGTTTCCCAAACAATACTTTCCCTTACTATATAGAAGTCTCTCTAATATTTTCTATATTTTTTTAGTATTGATTATAACCAACTAATCATAGTCACAATCCTCCAGAGCAGGTGATTTCACAACCCAGTGACAGGTTAGGTCCCACAGTTAAAAAAAAAAAAACCCCAAAACACCGATTTTGAGAGCCTAGAAATTCTAGACTGTAAACATAGCTCAATATCAATATGTACTCAAAGATTAATTTGTCAGATATGAACTATTAATTGGAATTCAGTTGTCTTGACAGAAAATATATTTCTCACTGGGGGAATATATCTTTAAAGGTAGAAAGCAGGCCAGTCCACAAAAGTTTTTTCCATCTATTTATTCACAAGAACAGGACACCAGTGGGGCAGCATCTGGGGGTGGACAGGCAGCCACTTCATCCATGCCCCTATGTCTTCTTCCGCTGTCTTCTTCCACAGCCATTTCAAACGCAGGACATTCTGTTTTATAATACTAACACAGACTAAAAAAATGCTAACCAGCCCGCCTGGAAAGTATGATCTACCCAAAATGCAAAATTTCTTGAAACTGAACCTTTTGGTCCAAACAATAAGTTTATTAAACATGTGATGTTTAGAACTTCCTACATCAGATCTTAGGAGAAGCATTTTTATCATATGTGAGCGATATCCACTTAGAAATATCCCCACCAATACTGAGTAGGGGCAGGGAGAAGAACTATATTATAACGACTTTATAAACACTTTCTGTACTGGGCTTAGTAATTCTATGAACAATCCTATTTTTATTTTGCAGATGGAGAAACTGAGATGCAGATATATTAAAAGTATTTTCTCAAGACTGTGTCAACCATAGGGTGGATTTGAACCCTGGTGGTTCTGCCTTCAAAGTTTACATTCCTGCACAGTCTCATCTGCTTCTTAGTCATTGGATTGGTCCATTGGGCAGAGGTGGTGGAAGCTGTCCATCACGTGAGCAAGTCCTCATTGCTGTAAGTTCTTGCTGCACCAGGAAGTGGCCGGTGTGCCTGTAAAGCTATTACCTCCCACTGGGGATAGGGTCTGCTGTTTGGCTGTTTCCACCCCACTCCCACCCTCAAATAATATTTGCTTTGTCTTTCACTGTACCATCCGAGGCTTAGCATGAAATGTGAGAATTCAGACAATCCCCCCTTTTGTGGTTAGGAGGTATCCAAACAATCTTGGGAGGATTGCTCCTCTTTGGTGCAAGCCTGAAAATTCTTAGTGAATTTTCAATTTACACCATTCTGTAATTGTATCAATCTGATATGACTAATAATATTTTTCTATGAATTTGTCTCTTTCATCTAAACTTTCAAATTCATCGACAGGAAGTTGTTCATATCTTCTTTATCATCCTTTTAATTCCTCCTGTATCTGTAATGTCCCCACTCCCAGATTCTATACTTTGCCTATTTGCACCTCTTCTCTTTTTGTCCTCATTAGTCTTGCCAAAAGTTTATCAACTTTATTAGTTTTTTCCAAAAAATCAGCTTTTTGCTTTATTGGTTCTTTGTATCGTCTCTTTGTTTTCTATCTCATTAATTTCTGCTTTTATCTTTATTACTTCCTTCCTTCTACTTCTTTGGGTTTATTGTGTTGTTTTTCTAATTTCTCAAGTTGGTTGCCCAGATCATTAGTTTTTAGTTTTTCTCTTTTCTTTAACATGCATGTAAAGCTACAAGTTTCTCCTGTAGGTAGCACATTAGCTGTAGTCTACAAATTTTGGTGCATAGTGTTTGTATCATTGTTTATTTTGAAATATTTCCTAATTCCTACAATTTGTTAGAAGCATTTTTAATATTTTATATGCAGATGATTTGTAGTTATGCTTTTGTATGGTTTCTAATTTAATTATTTTTTTTCAGTGAGGAAGATTGGCCCCGAGCTAACATCTGTTGCCAATCTTCCTCTTTTTGCTTGAGGAAAGTTGTTGCTGAGCTAACATCTGTGCCAGTCTTCCTCTATTTCGTATGTGGGATGCCACCACTGCATGGTTTGGTGAGCGGTGTGTAGGTCTGCACCTGGGATCTGAACCCACGAACCCTGGCCTGCCTAACGGAGCACACGGACCTAACCACTATGCCCCTAGGCCGGCCCCTCTAATTTAAATTTTTAAGAGATCATAGTCTTTCTAATAACACTTCTTTGAAATTAGTTGAGATCTATTTTATGGGGAATATGGGTCAATTTTCTTTCCATACACACTTGGAAAGAATGTGAAGTCTTTAATTCTTGGGTACAATTCATGTTCTATACACATCCGTTATACAAAGCTTATTAAACTGTGGTGCTTCAATCCTTAATACTTTTACTGATTCTTTTGGTCTATTGCTCTCAATTACTAAGATAAGTGTGTTAAAATCTTTCATATGATACAGAATTTGCCAGTTTCTCCTTAAGTTCTGTCAATTTTTGCTTTACATAATTGAAAGATCTTTTATTAGGTGCATAAAAGTTCATGATTGTTAAACTTTCTTGGAGGATAATATTATCATCCTATAATGTCTCTCTTATCCCTGTTTATGCTTTTTCCTTAACATCTGTTTTGTTCGTTATCAATACAGCTCTACTGCTTTCTTTTGGTTAGCATTTGCCAAGTATGTCTTTTTTATCCTTTACTTTCAAGCATTGTGTTGAAACTTCATCTCAAACTTTAGATATTTCTCATGCAAATGGCATAGAGGTGGATTTTTTTTTAACCTGGGGCCACAGCTTTTGTATTTCAGTTGAAAAGTTCTTTATACTTTTTGTAATCATTTGTATGTTTGAATTTCTTTTTACCATCTTATTCCGTGCTTTCCATTTGTTCCACTTTCTCTCCTTCCTCCCTTGTCTCTCTTTGTTTCTTGCCTTCTTTTGGCTTTGACTGAATCTTTTGGTTTATTTCTCCTCCTCCACTAATCGGAAAATTTTACACTCTATGTCTGTTCTTTCAGTGTTACTCTCAAAATTTTAACATGCTTTATTAACAAATCCTAAAGTTAGTCCATACAGTTATCCTTTTCTTGATCATTACAGGAGCTTAGAATGCTTTATAACTCTGATCACCCCACCCCACCCATATGTTATTGTTTTTCAGTATTTTTGTTTTAATTTATAACCATATAAATTAATTCCCCTTATGATTATTTTATACAGTAAACGTTTGTTTTCATTTCCTTTGCTTGCCATTGCTTCTTTCATCTCAGACCTTCTTTCTGGATTCATTTTCTTTCTTCCTGGAATATATTTTGTATGAATTCTTTTAGTGAAAATTCTCAGTTTTAGTTTTTCAGAAAATATCTTTATTTTGCACTTGCTATTTAAACAATAGTTTCACTAGTTATACATTTCTAGGTTCACAGTTGATTTTGAAGCTATTAATATTCCATTATCTTTTTACTTTCATTGAAGCTGGTAAAAAATCAGCTGTAAGTCTAAAAGAGGTTGCTTTGTAGATAGTCTCTCTTCTCTATCTGCCCTTAACATTGTTTTTGTCTTTGGTATTCTGTAGTTTAATATGTCTAAGCACGTTTCTTTTCATTTATACTGCTTTGGATTTAGGTTTGCTGAACATCTATTCTAAATATTCTCAATCACTATGTGTTTGAATAGCATCTCTTCCCCTGTTCTATCTAGTCTTGCCTATTGTTATGGACTCAACTGTGTTCCACCAAAATTCATACGTTGAAGACTTAACCCCCAATTTGGTTGTATTTGGACATAGGGCCTTTTTAGAGGTAATTAAAGTTAAATGAGGTCATGAGGGTGAGGTCCTAATCCAATAGGACTGGTGTCCTTATAAGAAGAGGAAGAGAGACCAGAAGTCACTCCTTCCTTCACTCTACATGCACAGAGGAAAGACTATGTGAGGACACAGAGAGAAGGCACCTATATACAAGCCAGGAAGAGAGAGCTCGCTGAAAACCAACCCTGACAGTACCTCAATCCTGGCCTTCAAGCCTCCAGCATTTTACATATGTTTTAATATCTATATTAATCAGCATTCTCCAGAGAAACAGGACTAATAAGATTTATCTATCAATCAATCTATTGCTCTATCATCTATCTATTTACCTATCTGTCATCTATCTATCTCTAAATGTATAACCAACCATGGTATTGTCAGTCTTTTTATAATTAGCTATTCTGGAAAGTATTTAGTAGAATTTCATTATGGTTTTAATTTGTATTTCACTGATGACCAACTGAGGCTTTTTCATATGCTCACTGGTCCTTTGAATATCCTCTTCTGTAAAGTGTCTCTTTAAAGTGTCTAGAGTTCAGGGGCTCTATTAGGTTGAGCACCTATTTTTTCTATTAGGTTGTCTGTCTTTCTTATTGATTTGCAGGAATTCTTTATATATGAACCCTTTGTTGGTTATATGTATTAGAAATATCTTCTCCTACTCTGCAGCTTACCTTTTCATTTTCTTAATGGATATTTTTTTTTGATGAACATAAATTCCTAATTTTAATATAGTCAGTCTTTTCCTTATCAATTATTATGTTCTGTGTCCTGATTAAGAAAACTTTCCCTGCCTCAAAGTCACTAAGATATTCTCTTATGTTATTATTATCTAGAAGTTTTATTGTCTTACTTTTCATATAGATATACATTCCACAGAAATGATTGTTTTACATATGGTGTGAGACAGAAATAAAGATTTTTTTCATATAGATACACAATTGACCCAATGTTATTCATTGAACAGATCCTTCTTTACCCATTGCCCTTCAGTTCTACAGTTGTGCATACCTTTGACCTTAAAAGTGTGGATCTCTCTTTTGGTTCTAATCAGCTATTTGTCTATCTTTTGTGCTAATACCACGTGGTCATAATTAAGAATGCTTAGTTTTCTGAGAGGCAGAGGAGAGCAGGAGACGTATCCCAGGTAGGAAAGGTGTGAGTGCAGCAAGACAGAGCTTGGATTTCCCCTTCCATGCAACATCTGTGTCCCACCTCATTGGTCTCCTCAGCAGTCTGGCTCCA
This sequence comes from Equus caballus, assembly GCF_041296265.1. Taxonomy (NCBI): domain Eukaryota; kingdom Metazoa; phylum Chordata; class Mammalia; order Perissodactyla; family Equidae; genus Equus; species Equus caballus. Next base: position 183,049,185 of record NC_091684.1, read on the forward strand.
TCAGTGATCTCCCCTCACTCCCAAATCTTCAGTCTCTGCTATACTCTTTCCCATCAGCATACAAACATGGTGAAATTTCTCTAATAAAAAATCACTTCTTTACTTTATATCTGCTTCTATGTCTTTCCTTCCCTTTACCAGCAGGCTTATGAAAGAATAATTTAGTTTTCACTTCATGTCTCCTATTAACTTGGCATCCCGCTGTAATCCAGCTTGCACCCCCATCCCCCTCCTCCTGTCAAGGTCATCAGTGTATTTTTAAAAAATTATTATCTTATTTTCTCTCTCTTGAAATGCCCTCCTTCACCGGCCAGAATTACATCAGACTCCTGGTGGCATGGGCAGAATTGGGTTGGAGTTAGTAATTGTCGCCTATTCATGCTGACCTGGCTAGTTAGATAAGTACTTGTTTTCACTTCTCAAATATTTTATTATTTTGTTTTAGAAGAAAATATAGGAGATTATCTTTATAGCCTTAGGGAAAATTAGAGAATAGGGAAGAATCTTTAGATAAGAAAAAACACTACACAATTCATAAAGGAAAAGTGGATAAATTTAGTTATGTTAAAGTATATATTTATATACACACAAGACACTACAAACAAGATTAAAAGACAAGACTCAGAAAGACAGGAAGAAGGTATTAATAACTAACATAATTTAGAAAAAATTGGTTTCCAGAATACCTAAAGAATTTCTGGAAATCCATGAGAAAAGGATAAACAACCCAACAGAAAAATGAGAAAGTTTGCGAATAAGCAATTCACAATATCTGTCAAAACATCGTTATTTTTCTCAGTAACTACAAAAATGCAAATAAAAATCATAATGAGACCCTTTCACACCAATCAGACTGGCAGAAACTTAAGAGTATGATAATATCAGGAGAGTAAATCAGTAGGAATTCTCACACATTGCTTGTAGTTACGTAAACGGGAATAATCATCTGGAGACCAAACTGGCTGTATCTAGTAAGACTGAAAAATCTAGTGCTCTCTGAACCAATAATGCAGCTTCTGGAAATATATCCTAGAGGAACTCTCACATGCATACATGAAGAGACCTCTATAATAGGGAGCAGCAAATTTTTTCTGTAAACAGTCAGATGGTAAATATTTTAGGCTTTATGAACTAACGATCTCTGTCACAACTACTCAAATGCTGCTGTGTGTGCTTTGAATAATGTGTAAATAAATGGGCATTGTTGTGTTCCAATTAACGTTTATTTATGGACATTGAAATTTGAATTTTATACAGTTTTCATGGGTCACAAAGTATTACTCTTCTTTGATTTCTTTCAACTATTAAAAACTGTAAAAACCATTCTGAGCTCATGGGCCCTACAAAAATAGGTAGTGGGCTGGATTTGACCCATGGGTTGTAGTTGGTCAATCTCTGTTCTACAAGAACTTTTTCAGCAGCACAATAATCGATACAACCTAAGTGTTCTTTATGAACACTTAGAGAGTGAGTAAATTAAAAAATAGTGGTATATCCAGGCAAGGAATACTATCCAGCAGCTACATGTATTAGCATGGGTAAACATCAAAAATATAATTTTAAGCCAAAATAAGACCAAAAATTGCAGAACAATATTATAGCATGATGCAATATATATATATTTTTTTTTTGAGGAAGATTGGCCCCGAGCTAACATCCATGCCCATCTTCTTCTATTTTATATGTGGGACGCCTGCCACAGCATGGCTTGACAAGTGGTGTGTAGGTCCCCAACTGGGATCTGAACTGACAAACTCTGGGCCACCGAAGCGAAAGGTGAGAACTTAACTGCTGTGCCACTGGGCCAGCCCCTACAGTATGATACAATTTAAATAAAAAATTTAAACCTGCAAAAGAATACTACATATTGTTTATGGATGTGTACATATATATATGTGTGTGTGTGTGTGTAGAAAACTATTTTTAAAATTCATGGAAATTGGAATTTAGGAAGACAGGAAGAAGAATACCAGCTGAGAGAAGTACACAGTGGGTCTAAAATATATCTATACTATGTTATTATTTTTTGAAAAGTTTGAAGCAAATTGGGCAAATAAGTAAAATTTTACTTGTGTCTGTTCAGGTAATAATTTTCTTAAATTATGCTCAATACTTGCTGATATGTTTGAAATATTTCACAATTTAAAAAATTATTTAAGATTTTGTTTAGTTTGCATAATATTGACATGGTGTAAAGTGCACATGCTGGTTTGGAAGAAAGTTCGGAGAAGTACAAAGAACACTAAACAATGTCGGACAGCTTAGTCCTAAGCACTAGACTTTATCAGGAACTAGCCTCAGACAAGACTGTGACCTCAAACAAGTCTTTTAGCATCTTTGGATCAAATAGAGAAGTCCTATTTGAGCCACAGTGTGTCACCTATTTGAAAGCAGTCTGAGAAACATAAAACACTAAAAATCCAAGGAAGTCTTCTTTGTTTGTTTGAGACACACACATATGATCTCATTTTAAACCCTCTCCATTGTGAAATATGACACACATACAGGAAAGTGCATAAAACATTAATGTGTAGCTTAATTACCGTAAAGCCAAACCGTGTAGCCACGCCCCAGATCCAGAACACTGCCAGCTCCCAGAAACCCCTGCGTGGTCCCCCTCCTCCAAATATGCTTCCTTGCTTTTTTTGTTCAAGAGAATATTTTTGATGAAATTTACTGTGACTAGAATTCTTACAGTATTTTGAGTCAAAGATCTTTGGAATGTCTGTGGGCTCAGAGAGAAGGAGATTGGGAAATTCTTTACTGGATTGTTGTGGAGAACTCTCATCTCTCCTGAGAGGGAGGCCAGACTTAGGCCGTGCCTCGAATGGCAGTTCCTGCTGCCTCACTGCCACGACTCCAGCCTGTACTGTGCCATAGGCACTGAGGTGGGCATTGTGTGTACTTATCTCATTAAATCCTCGAAACAGCCCTGTGAGATGAGAAAACTGAGGTTGTCTAAGGTCAAAGAACAAAAGAGAAAGATAAAGGAAAGAAAAGTTGGACTTAATTCATAAATATTCAAGAATATTAATTTATTTACATTTTTTTCCCAGGGTGAAATGTATAAGGCATGGCCCCATGTGACTGATTTGAATTTGCCTCTTTAAAGTATTTGTATAATTGCCATTTACTTTATCTGTGGAGAACTTGAAAAAATAAATTTCCCTGGATCAAAGCATTTTGAACACACTTAGGACTCACTCAAATTCTTATGAGTGTTATTAGAAACGTATTACATATATAGAGAGACACACAGTCAACCATACTATAAATTGCAACTAATGGATGTTCAGTTGACAAAAGATGGAATACTTTGGCTGATTCACTCCTTGGGCTCCTCCTGTTTCACTGGAAATCTCATCTGAACACGCATGTCACAAACTAATTCAGGATGAAAGCAAGGCCTCAGCTGAATTGTGAAAACGGATAGCCCAATCTAACCAGGGAAGACTCTGCCCGCCTGAAGGAAAGGCCATCAGTCTAAGTGAATGCTCCAGAAGGATGCTTCTAAAAATGAAAGCAGCCGGCCTATTGGAGAAAAGAAACATCACTGGGCATTTTGGCTGTGGTTTTATGTTATTAAATTGCTGAGTGTATGCTGAGTTACGAGAAGTAAAATTCAATACATCGTTTCCAAGTGCCTCCTCTGTTTAAGGCACTATGTGGTGGGCTCTGGGGGACACCAAGATGAATGATCTGCCATCCTCACTATTAGGGAGGCTGCGGTCTAAGGGGAGGTAAACAACAAGGTGTGCTAATTAGATAACTAAGATGTGTGATAAGACCCATGAGAAAGAAGCAGAGAGGAAATGAACCAATAGTTATTTGAGTATCTTTCATAGGCTAGGCATGTTTCATACTTCATCCTGTTTATTTATTTATTTATTTATTTATTTTTAAAGATTGGCCCTGAGCTAACATCTGTTGGCAATATTTATTTTTTCTTCTTCTTCTCCCCAAAGACCACCAGTACATAGTTGTATATTTTTAGTTGTGGGTCGTTCTAGTTGTGGCATGTGGGATGCTGCCTCAACATGGCTTGATGAGCAGTGCCATGTCGGTACCCAGGATCCAAACCAGCGAAACCCTGGGCTGCTGAAGCAGAGCACACAAACTTAACCACTCGGCCATGGGGCCGGCCCCACACTTCATCTTATTTTAATCTTGCAATGACGTGATGAGGTCCGTATTATTCCCAATTCAAGGAACTGTGGGTAAGCACAGTCAAAGAACTAACCCAGGATCGCATAGCTGAGATTCAAATCGAGATATACTTGCCCCAAAACATGTGTTCCTAACAGCCCCACAGGTTAAGTGCTATGGGATCTATAGAGAAGAGGTCCTTACTGACCGTATGTCCTGGAATGATGAAAAAGGAGCCAGGAGGATAAAACATTTTAGGATGACTTCAGACACCATTATGTATGCCATCCGAGGGTGATCGGGAATTATTTTCTTAGCCTAGGGTGTAAAACAGTTGAGCTGGAAGGCATGGAGCAAGATTCAGTCAACAGGCATTCTGCCTCTGCCATCAACCTCAAACCCTGCCTTGGAAAGGTAAAACACATCGAGTTTTATGTGAGTACCAACTCTGTGGGTACATTTTCATGAAATAGAAAAAAGTAAAACTCAGCCTCGTTGTGTAAATTGTAGGAGTCCATTTTCACTCTTATTAACATATCTATTTATATATAAACGATCATTTTGATTCTTTAGTCTCTTTTTGTTCAGGTGATTCTGCAGCCCTCATTGTCCTTCTCTTTAATTGCTTGCCTCCACTTGAATACCTGCTCCACAGTTTCTCAAGATTTACCATCACTGCTATCATCATTATTTTGCAAGGTGGATGACCATAAATACGGATTTGCATCACGTGTAGACTCAGCTGACAGTCAACAAGGCTTTTCTTTTATATGAATCATGTGGCATAGAGGGGAGGCTAGGAGATTAGCCCCAAAGGGACAATTCAGTGATCTCTTGTTTAATTTCAGTTTTGCCAGTAAGCACTGGGCAGACCACACTGCCTCCTGTCATGGCCTCCGTTTCCAAGCAGGTGACGACTAAAGATGTTTGTCATCCATTGCTTTCCCTGAAGTGCTGATAGGATTTGCTAATGAAAGATAACACTATTTCTCAAAATGGTATAAACCTCTGAAGAAACTAAAATTACAGAAAATAATCTCGCCCACGTTTTGGCTTGTGCAAGTCTACCTGGCTTTGAGAAAGTGCTTTTATGACAAGGGACAATCTGCCATCTGCCAGTAGCTGAGACTACTACAATTTTAGCTTTTCATCAATGTTAAACAAAGCTAAAACACCAATGGCTAGAATCTCTTTCTGTTCCTCTACAGATGAGAACCGAAATAAACTTTTAGAGATCAAAAGCAACAGTGCTACTGTCTGGTAACAGATGCTTAACTTACTGAAACTGTGTGGCTCAATGGCATGACTTTCAAACAATAACAATGTGGTAGGTGCTAAAAGATTTTAGTCTGAAACTTTTACTTCCTACAGCATGCATGATATGATGACGAGGAGTTGGTATGTAGTCTGATTTTCATGGGTCATTTCAGACCAGTAGGTTTTAAAAATCTCCAGCCATTTTATAGTACAACTCTTTAAGTATTCAAGCCTGGAGGAGAAAGTGAGGGTTCCCAGGGAAACTGAGGGATGATGGTGGATCCTAACCATGTTGCGTACTTTACTTAACACAGAGCCCATATGCTTTTAATTTGTGTGTAATGATCTGGTAAATTGTCAAATCTGTCGCTTTTAAGGAGTGTGTGAGAAAATAAAATGTACATAAATGTGCATTGGTGAAATAGGGCTTCATGTTCTCATGTTTTGAAAGTGTGTTTTTACCATACAGTGAGAACAAAAGTATTCGAGAATTGACCTTTGAAATTGCAACGGAGCTAAATGTGACATGTGGTTTGACATGCAAATATGTGATTCATCTACCGTTTCTCAGAAATGAGGAAAATGTGGTCGAATATTGCATTTTCTCCATTGCATTTATCACCACCTGAAATTCCCTCTTATTTATTTGCATACTTTTTCATCGTCAGTCTCTTCCACATGAGTGAACTCCAAGAAGGAGTGTCGTGTCTTAGTCACTGCTAGACTTCTGGTGCTTAGAACATTACCTGGCACATAGTAGGTACCCAATAAATATTTATTAAATACAGGAATTAGTATAAATTGAAAAACATTCAGTGCACTCCTTCAGAAGTACATGTATATATTTCTCAACTCAACTTGATGGAGCCTGCGCCAAGGCAGTATCTACCAGCTTTACTAAGTGCCTTTTCATTAGATGGGATCAATATATGTTTGGTGAATAAGTGTAGATAGAGTATAAAGTTCCAGGAAGCACAATACACTGGTTAGAAACAGCAAACCCTTCAGCATTAGATTTCAGCAAGAGTCCTTTTGTTCCTGATGCTTTCATCTTTTTTATTGAGGCATGCTTTTTTATTGCAGTATAATTTATAATGGTGAGATGCACACATCTCAAGTGTATACTTGATAGGTTTTGACAAATGCATACACCCATGTAACCCACACACTGATCAAGATATAGAAATTGACATCATTCCAGAAAGTCCCCCGTGCCATCTTTTAGTTAATTCCCCTTCCTCCCAACTCCCCCAAGCAACTGCTGTTCTGATTTCTGTCACTATTAGATTAGCTTTGCTTGTTCTTGAACTTTATGTGAATGGAATCATACAATATGTACTCTTTCATGTTTGGCTTCTTTTGTGCAATATGCCTGCGAAATTCATTCATGTTTTTGTGCATATCAGTAATGTGTTCCTTTTTATTGCTGACTAGTATTCCATTATTATAGTATTAATGTAGCACAATGTATCCATTTTCCTGTTGATGAACATTTAGATTGTTTCCAGTTTGGAGATATTATGAATAAAGCAGTTGTAAACTTTCTTATATGAATCTTTGTGGACATATGTCTTGATTTCTCATGGACAAATACGTAGGAACGGAATTGATGGGTCATGGTGTCAGTGTGTGTTTATCTTTATGAGAAACTGTCAGATGGTTCTCTGAAAGTTGTACCATTTTACTCTCCCACCAACAATGTTTGAGGGTTCTTGTCACTCCACATAATTGTCAATATTTGGTATTGTCAATCTTTTAAATTTTATCCATTCTAGTAGGTGTGAAATACTATCCATTGTGTATTAACTCCCAGTTCTCTGATGATTAATGATGTTGAGCATCTTTATATTTGCTTATTGGCCATTTGTATTATCTTTTTTCATGAAGTGTCTGTCAAGTCTTTGCCCATATTTTGAGTAGTTGTTCTTTTTATTGTTGAGTGGTAAGAGTTCCTGATTTATTCTAGATACAGGTCTTTTTCCTGATACTTGTGAAATTTTCCTGACTATTTTCTCCCAGTCTTTGGATTGCCTATTTTGTTTGTTTTACATGGTGTCTTTTGATGAGCAGTAGTTTTAAATTTTGATGAAGTCCAGTTATCAATTTTTTAATGGTTTCCGCTTTCTGTGTCCTATCTTAGAAATCTTTGCTTACACTAAGGTTGCAAAAATATTTTCCTGTTTTCTTTTAGAATCTCCATCTCTAATTAATTTTTGTGTTACTTAAAAAAACCCCTGAGTTGGTTACCTTTGTAGGAGCTCTCAACAATGCTAGCAGTCTATGTAACTCTGCTGAGATGTTTAAAAATTTTTTTTTTCCTTCTTCTCTCCAAAGCTCCCTCAGTACCTAGTTGTATATTTCAGTTGTGGGTCCTTCTAGTTGGGGCATGTGGGACGCTGCCTCAACATGGCCTGATGAGCAGTGCTAGGTCTGTGCCCAGGATCCGAACTAGCAAAACTCTGGGCCACTGAAGCAGAGCATGAAAGCTTAACCACTCAGACACAGGGCTGGCCCCTACTGAGATTCTTTAATGAAAAATATTTGATTAAAACAAAAGCTTATTACCCAAAACAGAAAGCTGATTTTGGTTGATAAAACATACATTCAAGTAATTGAATTATTATTTATTTTATTCAATTATTTTTCAAGAGCTGAGTTTTATTTCATTTTATTTTACTCAAGAACTGAACAATAGAGGCAATTCTGAATTACCTGTTTTTTTGTTTGTTTGTTTGTTTGAGGAAGATTAGCCCTGAGCTAACATCTGCAGCCAATCCTCCTCTTTTTGCTGAGGAAGACTGGCCCTGAGCTAACATCCGTGCCCATCTTCCTCTACTTTATATGTGGGAAGCCTACCACAGCATGGTGTGCCAAGCGGTGCCATGTCTGCACCTGGGATCCAGACTGGTGAACCCTCGTCCGCAGAAGCGGAACGTGCACACTTAACTGCTGTGCCACTGGGCCGGCCCCTGAATTACCTGTTTTAATGGAGGACAACATGGGCAAAGATGTCCTGGCTTGGGTCATTTTACTATTGTTTTTTATAGTCGCAGGTTTTTTCCTCTGTTTTTTTTCTGACTACAACAATTATATTACTTTTTACTTCATAAATAAGTTTCAACAGTCTAAAAAAAGGTAATCCAGAAGCATTCTGGAACATAGAAGTGAGCTGGTCTGAGACCGAATTGTTTTCCTTCATAATCTAGAAACAGAACACCTAGAGCTGACTGAAGTTTTTCATCCTATCATGTTCTGTGTATTGGTTACCCAGGAATTTCAAAATAGTTTACCCAGATTTTCCTGGTTAAAGTTATGTTAGGATATCTCTAATGTTAAATTAAATCACAGAATAACAGAAGCAGCATCAGTTTGGATTCTGGGGATCCCGAGTTTGAATGCCGTCTCTTCTCCAACCCAACTTTATTACCCATATGAATTAAGCAAGGCACATACGTCCTTTGAGCATCGCTTTCCTCAGCTGTTGAATGGGATAATACCTACCTCTCAGAATAATTGTAAATACAAAATGCCTGTCAAATAGTTGGTGCTTAATAAATATCACCCACCCCTCCCATCTTTTCCGTTTCTAATTCTTGACTTATTCTCTCAAGGGAAGAGCACATATAAAGCTCCATAAACTCCAGATATTAGATCAGCCTATACAGTGTTTCTCAAACTGGGATCCAGAACCTCTTGGAGTCTTCAGAAAAATTCTTAGGGGTCAGAGGGTTTTCTACAGGATTTTTAAAAGAAATTGTTTTTATTGGGATGATTCTCTTAAAGTATTAAAATAAGCAGAGTCTGAAATATCTGAATAAATTATATTTAGCTTATAACAAAGCATTGCCATGAGATTTCAACACGAGTTTGCACTTGTTTGCCATTTCATCTTACAGACCTAGGGGACAGTGTGTATAACTGGCTGCTGTTGGGGTGGCATGTCCTACTCTCTAAATGACAGCAATGGCAAGTGTCTGCCACTATCCTCATCTTGTCTATGAAGGCAAAATTTCTATTTCCTAGTGATAATATACATATGATTAACATTTTCATTGACCAAGCCTTTAGTTTCTTAGGTTTTTAATAAATCAGTGCCTTGATTTCACATCATGAAAATGACATGCCACTGAGTAATGTGCTATTTTATGGGGCTAATGAGAAATGAACAGAGGCAGACTGAATAATATAAATGATGTATCTGCACCAAGTAAGAGCCAAATGCTTTCAGGACGTTCTACACAAATAAAGATCTAATGGTAATTTGAATATTTGAAAGTGAAAACAGAGTGGAAGCAATAATAATAAAATCTGATTTATGATCAATTTTGACACAGTGTGAATGAGTCACTTTCAGTGCCTACTAATTGCCTCTGTGGAATTCTGCATTCTCAAGCCTCATTCATGGCAAACGCGGTGCTGAGGCCATTTGAAAAACCAAAAGGCCTGGGATGCCAGGGTCAGACTTGTTTCCCTGTAGGAAGCTATCTGCCTTGGGTGGGGGGTGAAAGGGTATTTTTGATTATATACACTGTCTATTAATTTTTTTCTCTCTTGCCAACAAGCCGAAAACTAACTTCAGAGAATCTTCTCTTGTTCCAAATGTCAGCACAATTTGATCAGATGCGTATTTACTGCTGATTTCAATTATACTGTTATGCTAACTCCATGTTGAAATAAATAACAAGCATGGCAGAGTCCTCAAGAAAGACACTGACATTCAAGGACTGCTCACTGGCAGAGTGTTCCGTATGAGGTCTGATTCTCCTAAACCACCTTATTTCACGGACTCCCAGTTACCATCTATTGTGCGCTGGGTCTTGATGGCAAATTAAAATATGGAAAAGCGGATGTTCTGGTGTCTACATGATTTGGTAGTAAACAAAGGTTCAGTTTTTTGAGAACGTACTCATGTGAATTGGTATTCTCTGCATTAGTCAAAACACAGAAACACATTAAGTATGGAACTGACCCCAAGGCTCCATCTACCCACTACCAAACCCAATAACGGTGATTTAGTTTCAGCCAAACACATCATCTCCCGCAATAAATTAATGTCGTTAATTTAAATTGTATTGATTTGTAGTTTTGTACTTAATTTACAAATCTGCTTTGGTTTTAGAGTTTATAGCAGCTATAAGAATAAGGCGTTTATACCCAGTCTTATGTTTATACAAATTTAAATAACAATATAATAGAAGCAATCTCAGCAATACTGGAGGTCTAGGCAGCACTTACTGTTTTTAAAGAGGTCATACATAAAACATCTGTGAGAATTCTGCTCTAGCTCTTTAACAGCACATTGTTCCCAGTGGCATAACTCTACGGTTATGCTTTCTCGCTATTTCTGTACACATCTGATAATTTAAAGCCATTATAAAGCTCCCCCCTCCCCCCGCCAAAGGACTTGATCTCTTGTAAACCTTCAACTTTTTTTCTGTATGTGGTAAACAGTTTTCCTCTTTTCAGAATACAAAGGGTTTAAACATGGTCATCCAGGAGTGCAGCCTGATGGAATGAGCTTACAGCTTGTAGAGACATCAAGTTCATGACCCTTGAACTCTGACCGGCCTTCCAACTATATATTCCTAACCACGTATCCTTTACTAAGCTGTTTATAAGGTTTCTAAACAGAGCAAGGACATGAACGAGTTTTAATATATTTCTTCAAATCATAAAATTGAACATCAATTTACTATTTAACAGCTTTGAAGTGAGAAATGGATCATTGAAAAGACAGGCCATTAGAAGAAATATATCAAAACATATTTTATTTGTAATTGGCCAATTTAACTCAATAGGTGTGTCATTTTCTTTTACCTGATTTTCTTTTGGGGGGGAGAACATAGCGTTTTTATTACTTTTCAAAAGCTGTGAAAGAAAAGAATTATAACCACAAACACAGAGAAAAAGATAGTTTTAGCCATAATCCTTGAAGGCTTTCTCTTCCTTTCTCTGGTTTTGTCTCAGCAATACCAGAAACGCTTAAATGGTTTCACACTATTTTCTTTTTGTACATCATAAAATTGGGTACCAATGAAAAAACTTGTCAAAATCACTGATCTTTCGTAGGTTTCTACTTCAAAATATTATGTCATAATTTCGGAGAAAGGGTAGGACGACCAAAGGAAGGAGAAAAAAGAAGCACAACTCCACTTATTCTATGCATATGCCGCACTCCTTATTAAAGGGCCATTTTAACACGACGCAGGCAAACCCATGCCCTTCGTTTTAACTAAATACATGGAGGACTGTAACACCTGGATCCCAGAGGCTTGGGCCCTCATTTCACAACGCACCAGGCTGTGACTTGAACAGCATGGTTTTAGCGGTAGGTGAAATCAGAATAGTGAACGCGAACATTCCAGTATTTCTTGCCAGTCGGCCTGTCCCGCCTGTTCGCGCTGTGACCGGGCCGGGGGCAGCGGCGCCAAGGATACAGGCGGACGAGACCGAGTCTCAGTCCAACCCCAACAATGCAATTCCTCGCGTCCCCCTCTCGGCAGACTGGCTGCGCCTGCGCGCCTGGGCCGGGGCCCCAGCGGCGGGAGGCCACCTGTCACGGGCGAGGGCCCCATCCCGGCGCCTGCGCTCCCATCCCACCAACTCCTGCGCAGAACGGACTCTGGGGCGGGACACGTGGGCGCATGCTAGCCGCGGGCAGCCTCGAGAGTAGAGCCGACGGGCCGGCGCTGGGTGCTCCAGTCGTCCAGAGGTCTCCCGGAGGGCTGCACGCTGGGCTGACGTCTACGGTGCCTTCTGGAGCTGGCACAAGGCCCCCAGGGCACCAATGAAATATGGGTGGCACGTTCTATATTTTGCTGGGATGACGCGTGCTCGACCCAGCGCCCCGGTGGCCCAGCAGGCCCGCTTATTCGCAAACTCTCCGAGAGACCTGGGGGAGACGCCGCCTGCTGCAGGCAGGCCGCCGGGCCCGCCTCAGACGCGCCAGCCCGACCTGGTCGTCGAGGATCCTGGAGACCCAGGAAGCGGAGCCGCGGCGCGCAGTGTGCACGGTCCCGCCTGGACGCTCCGCACGCGCCGACGATGCAGACATCCCAAAACTCTCACGGCAGTGCGCACGGAGAGTATTAGGGGATATTAGGGAGCTGCCTTAACTATTCGAGGCGTGATAATGGCTGGGGGACTGCTTTTTTTTTTTTTTTAAAGTACTCAGCAGAGGAGCTTTAAGCGGGAAACGACATCTCTGAGCCTCGATCTCGCCCCGCCCCCGACTCCCGCTCCCAGGGCCTCGAGGACGCCGCGCCGGGCAGCCCCGTGCCCGCCGCTCCCGGCATGCTCCGCGGCTCGAGCACCCAGTTACGGGCTCAGGGCTCCCACGGGCCCCTTACCCAGGCCGCCTCGGGCGCTCATTTGCATGTCCCGCCCGACAGGTAAACCCGGCAGGTTCATCGCAGCCTAGCCATCAGAGCACCAAACGTGCGAACCGCGAGACGTGATCCCGTTGCGTCAAGTGTCCCTGACCATTCCAAGTCGCCGGGAAGGCGGGCAGGCCGGTCACCGTAAGTAGGAGAGGCGAGAGCTCGCCGCGCCTTATATAGCCTGCGGGCGGAGGTGGTGGCGTGCTCGCTTCGGCAGCACATATACTAAAATTGGAACGATACAGAGAAGATTAGCATGGCCCCTGCGCAAGGATGACACGCAAATTCGTGAAGCGTTCCATATTTTGGCCCAGGCCCCGACCTCCTGACCCCGGGCTGATGAACGCAAAGGACTGGGGGCTACGGAGAGGTAGCTCTGGTGTGGCCCGGGTGCCGAAGACACCTGCGGCGTTCTGCGGGCCTCCCACCGGGTCCTCACGGCCGCCGGGTCTGGGTTCTCTTTTCCGGTTACCTAAGTAATCCTAGTGTCTGCAACCTAATGGTTGTTTTCATTGGTTAACATCTCCTTTTGATTTGGGCAGTGACCTTTTAATTACATCACCCATCACGGAATGGGTCCGATTTAGGTAAAGCGGCATTTCCGAGTGCTCCTAAAGGCCAGATGACAGCAGGCCTACAACCCGGCCTCAGGAGGACTTGTGAGAGTAGATCTGGATGGCCCTGCCGCCTCCCGCCAGTTTCCAGGTGGTCCTGGAGCCCTGAGACCCAGAGGCCCTGGCACGTTGATCCAGCCGGTGTAACGCTCCTTGGTGACAGCCCCTGGCTTTGTGCAGCTCGCAGAGAAGAGGGCGGACGCACTCAGGTTCAGAACGACCGAAGGATGTCACAAAGGAGGAGCAAGAAATGTGCACTAATGTCGCACACTTCTTTTAGTGAGGATTCATTAATTTAGCAATAACTTAGTAATTGAACACTTTAGAAATGATTTGGTGAGGACTCTTCGAGCAGTTCAGGTGCCAGGCAGTCTTCTGGTGAACAAGAGCCAACCGATCTGGGCCCCTGGAATTTGTCTTGTTGAGGGAAACAAGACCCAAAATAAGTCGATTTCAGAACTTTTAAGTTCATTGAAGAAAAATGCAAGTTGACATGTTCCCATTGCCAAGATATGTAGAAACGACATATTTGCACATAAATTTCCCGATATAACGCAGCTTCGTTTTCATCTCATTGATTGCCCTACAGGAATATTTCTATAGCGAAAAATCATAATTTCACTGTTGAGTGTCACAGCTTGTGTTCTCATCCAGATTGTTTCTTCCGAGCTGATGAGCCCGGGGTCAGGAGGTCGGGGCCTGGGCCAAAATATGGAACGCTTCACGAATTTGCGTGTCATCCTTGCGCAGGGGCCATGCTAATCTTCTCTGTATCGTTCCAATTTTAGTATATGTGCTGCCGAAGCGAGCACGCCACCACCTCCGCCCGCAGGCTATATAAGGCGCGGCGAGCTCTCGCCTCTCCTACTTACGGTGACCGGCCTGCCCGCCTTCCCGGCGACTTGGAACGGTCAGGGACACTTGACGCAACGGGATCACGTCTCGCGGTTCGCACGTTTGGTGCTCTGATGGCTAGGCTGCGATGAACCTGCCGGGTTTACCTGTCGGGCGGGACATGCAAATGAGCGCCCGAGGCAGCCTGGGTAAGGGGCCCGTGGGAGCCCTGAGCCCGTAACTGGGTGCTCGAGCCGCGGAGCATGCCGGGAGCGGCGTGCACGGGGCCGCCCGGCGCGGCGTCCTCGAGGCCCTGGGAGCGGGAGTCGGGGGCGGGGCGAGAACGAGGCTCAGAGATGTCGTTTCCCGCTTAAAGCTCCTCTGCTGAGTACTTTAAAAAAAAAAAAAAAGCAGTCCCCCAGCCATTATCACGCCTCGAATAGTTAAGGCAGCTCCCTAATATCCCCTAATACTCTCCGTGCGCACTGCCGTGAGAGTTTCGGGATGTCTGCATCGTCGGCGCGTGCGGAGCGTCCAGGCGGGACCGTGCACACTGCGCGCCGCGGCTCCGCCCCTGCGACTCCAGGATCCTCGGCCGCCCCGCCCCCGCCTCTCCTCGGGCCGGCGATTTACTGAGGAAACGGGATCTCTGCCCTGTGGGACGCCCGAGCCCTCGCATTCTGCTCAGGCCTTACTGATGTTGTCGTTTGATCTGTTTCTCTGTCCTCCATGGTTCTCGGAAATTCATAGTCCGCTTTAAAGGCCTGAGGAGAGCCGCGCTCGCTTTTTCGAGCCTGCGCGCTTCGTCGGGAGGGCAGCCCGGTGGAGGCGCCTGGCGAAGCGGGGGCTTCAGCGGAGGTCGTCAGTCCGACCCCCGTTAGAAGGGTTCCCACCAAACCTCCTAATGCTTTGCGAATACACTGCGGGTCTCGTTTGTTTGTTTTTAACCCTTGGCTCACGAGCTGTAAGGATGTAAACCCAAGGCCCTTGGTGTCCAAATTCCGTGCGCCGAGGAACAAAACTGAGAGAATAAGAGCAGGAAAAGACACAGAGAGAGAATGTCAGTGTTCTTTGAGTCTCTGGATCGTTCTATCCTCTCCATGCTTTGGCTCCGAGAGCTAACCAATTACCTTTCCCACGTAGGCTAAACTGAAGCTGTGTTTCCGGCGCTGCGCCGCTGAGAGGCTCTCCTGGAGCCGCCGCGGGTGGGCCTGGTTGCTGGGTCTCGGGCCCCGCCTCCCGCACCCTCCGCCCCGCTTCGGTGGAGGCCGTCGCGTCTGAAAAATGGCTCCGCCCACCCTCGTCTGTGTTGGAATGCAGACTGATGTGTCTCTTCTGGATGGTTTCTGAACGTCGTTTTCTGTCAGGCAGGTGTACTGCCTCATCCATTAGGACAACGTGCCAGAGGTGTGCGAATTTCACGTGTTGGATTTCCTTACTCTCTTTTCTCGTTTCGGTTACACAGTTGTCTTTTCCTCCAAATTCTTGTGTTATCCTTCAGTCTTTTCCTCCAGTTTCTTCTTCCTCCATGCTGAGCCGCTCCCTGTCTACACTGCGTACCTCGCTAAGTGAACGCGTTTACCCACTTCACCTTCTGCCTTTGTCATCACGCTCGTGTCTTCACGCTACACATCCGTAACATTAAAACTCTATTGGCTTCTGCTAAACTAAAAAATATTTAAGTCCCATCTTTGCATTTTGACAAAAACAGTTCTTGCTCTTATCACCAGTTAAGGATATGTAAATCTCCAGTCACTTTCTGAGGGGGAGATAGTGTTCTTTACCACATCTTTTGGAAGTCATATCGGAAGCTTTTCAATCGTTTGTATTCCGAGTTAAGATATGACTCATATGGGAAGAAAGAGTCTCAAAAGGCATTGTTAACAAGTTGACTTTCGGAGACATTGATTTAAAGGATTTTTCTCAGCTTATCCGATGTTTTAACAAGAAAAGCAGTTTTATTTTTATATTCTGGAAGATTTGGAGTCTACTACCAATAAATGCTGTCATAGTAATTTCCACTATTTACATTAGCAGTGGAATAAAACAACTATCTACGTTTTCTTAGTGGTGCATAAAACTGTGATTCATATAGAGATGTAGTATCTCATTTTTCAGAGACAGAAGCTGAGTCTGAGATAAGGGTGTAGTATTTCCCCTAGGCGGTACTGGCACTGGTCCTACCATCTTCTGGGGCCAAATCCATTGGTCTTTCCAACTGCACCACTTGTAATATTACCAGGTCATACTAGTTGCACCATAGGTTACAAAGAACAGAATAAAGACTTCCAGCCTACCATTTTACAATCACGTTTCTTTTTTTATTATTTAAAAAAATTTTTTTATTGTGGTAACGTTGGTTTATAATATTATATAAATTTCAGGTGTGTATCATTATATTTTGATTTCTGTATAGGTTACACCATGTTTATCACCCAAAGACTAATTACAGTCCATCACCACACACATGTACCTAATCACCCATTTTCCCCTCCTCCCTCCCCCCTTACCTCTCTGGTAATCATCAATCCAATCTCTGCCTCTATGTGATTGTTTATCATTGTTTTAATCTTCTATTTATGAGTGAGATCATACGGTATTTGACTTTCTCCCTCTAACTTATTTCACTTAGCATAATACCCTCAAGGTTCATCCATGTCATCATAAATGTCTGGATTTCATTGTTTTTATGGCTGAGTAGTATTCCACTGCATATATATACCACATCTTTATCCACTCATCCCTTGATGGGCACCTAGTACAACCACACGTTTCTGAGTTCTGCTCATTTGACTGCAACAACATGATAGCACACACTGATAAGTGGAAAGTCTACGTTAAGCTTTTTCTTTTTATTCACAGAAAGGGAACATTAAATGATGTGACAATTGAAACAGGCAAAAACCACAAGTTATTTCCTCTTCAGGAATTTTGCTTTAATTAAAAAGAAGAAGAAGCTCAACCGAAGTCCCTACATCTTCTTGAGCTAGGAACAGTTGAGTTGCATAGAACCACAGCATCAATGACCAGCTTTACCTGGTGTGAAATTGGTGAACTGCCCCTGGGGAACAGAGGTTATCCACGTGGGCTGTAGGTTGTAATCACCACGAAGCTTTTTAGAATACCAGTGCCAGAGCCCTCCCCTGAAGGTTCTCTTTGCTCTGTCTGTCTTTACTGTGAGCTCTCAGCCTTCACAGATCTGCTTCAGGCTTGTCAACCCTCTTGTTTCTTCCCTCTCATCTCCTTTCTTTTCCATCTGACACACTGCGCATCAGGTGAAGCCTGTGTGAGTTCCCCACCAGGCCCCTTCCTTTGCTACTCCCTTCCTTTTATGGCCATACCCCTTTCCCTCATGTAGCAACCATTTACTCCCCAGGACTCCTCCTAAATGGCCCACCTAAAGAACTCCAAGGATTTTTCACAGTTCACCGGTCCTGGGTTTTATTTCTTCAGGGCTCTGCTAGCTAACCCCACAAACTAAAATGAATCAAAGCCCTGTTTCCCAAACTTGCCTGGTGATGGATTCCTAGACCCAATTTCTTACAGTTTCCACGGGATTGATCTGTGCCAAGGGGTTCAAAGGATGATCCCGTATATCTCCCAGATGACTTGTGTTTTACAGACTACTTTTAATGAAGTGAGAAAGTCACTGTGGTTAGGCTGGTGCGAGATATTTGTGTGCATGGAGCCCTTTCACAGCAACCAGTGTTGACCAAAATAATCCATAACCAATCTATAAATGAAAATTTGGGTGAGTTTATTCTGAGCTGAAATCTGAGGACCATGGCCCGGGGCCTTTCTTCCCGAAGGAAGAAAGGGCACCAAAGAAATGAGGTGTACAGAGTGGTTATATACCCCCAAAGAGGGTGCTTTACATATGATTGAAATGTCCCTCCCACAATAGTCACAAGATTGCCCTGTCGGCACAGCGCTTGATGGACACAGCAGGTAGTGGGTCTGCCATCTTGGTGGGCGTAGCAGGAGGCAAGTCTATTGTCTGGAGCTGGGCAGTCACAGGTGAGCGCAGCAATCAGTTTCTAGCCTAAGGAAAGATGCTTAATCCTTAAGGAGATGCCAAAGTTGGGAGGGGGAGGGAGGTTGCACCTTTATCTCAAGGGCCTTTGCTCTTGCCGTAGGGAATCTCTAAAGCAGATATACAATGCATGCTCAACGGCCTCGGTCAGGCCCTTTTGGAAAGACAAGGTCAGGCCGAATTAGGTTTATACCACATGGCTTCCTCATATACTCCAATATATCCTATTGCTTGCCATTTTTATTTGTCACCAGTTTCCTTAATTTGTAGCAGATAACCTTGTGTTGTATTCCCTGGTGGGGCGGGGCGGTGGGGGGGGGGGGCAACATACTATCAGAGATGAGCTTCCTTATGTCTTGCCCTTACTACAAATTTACCTATATTTACACGCACTCCTATTTCCTCTCTTCTGGTTTCATTGGAGAAGTGTCCCTTGAAGGGGAAAAACTTGTGCCCAACTGAGGAACTGCGTCGTCTAGACTCTAGAGAATACCCTCCAGGGTTATCTGATTCCAATTCTATGGAAACTATCATACAACTCTGTAAATTGTAGATAACTGGTAGCAAAATAATTCTTGTTTATAGGCACGCAAAATCTGTCCTGACCAGTAGAGGTTTAATTGACTTCTCTCTACCACTGTGGAAGAAGAGAGGACATTCATTTCAACATTGCTTTAGTCCATATAAATTTGTGATTTTTGATTTCTCCTTTGAGTTGGTCACATTTTCCTTGTTCCTTCATCAGTTAATACATTCAATAAAATCTTTAACACATGCTTATTTTATATCTGTATGAGAAGCATGATTTTTATCTTTTTTTTTTAAATTGTCTTTTAACAGTTTGGAGGTCTTCTACTGAGATGCCCAATGGGTTCACCCAACAAAACCAGGAATACATTTCACCAGCGAAGTGCAGCTCATGGGCCACTTAAAGCCCAGACACATGCTTTTTTGATTCTAGAAGTGACTATAGAACTTTGCTAACTCTTTGTTTTTCAAGTTTAATATTGTTCTCTATTAATTTTGTGGTTTGTCTTTGTTTTGTTTACAGCAATAAATCATTGCCTACTGTTGGTAGCAATGGCTGGAATTTGGGTGTTATGGTCTGACCATTTGGTGAGCTCTGCACTGGATGAATCATTTGAAGAGATCCAGTGTCTGTTGGGTGAGACAACAGAGAAGCTAGTTTGTTTGCCTGTTCATCTATTTGGGCTCAAATCAATCAAGACTGTTGTGTGCCACCAAGAAGGTGAATAGCTCTTTGATATCTGAACTAGTAAATATTTTGCTTCTGTGTTTTCTCTTGACTCATGACTGAAATTTTAGAATTGAAGCTGTAAACTCTACATGTCTCTATGTCTGTAATTCAGAAAGGTCTCTACCTCTCATTGTCTGAGTGTATGATGTTTTTCTAAATCTGGATGGTATTAGATTATCAAATCTCCTAAATTAAAAAAGCCTTGTTCTGACTGGCTTATAAGCGCTTGTAAGTGAAATGTAGTATTCCTACAATTCTCAGAAAGTAAGGAAATAGAACTTCTAAGTTTTAAAATGTGCTGGGTTTAAAAAGTATTTTAAAAGAAATTAGCTCAGAAACATTTTAAGAATTCAAGTTTACACAATTTAGGTAAATCTTTCGCAAACTAAACTAGTTTAATAATTTGGTTTAATAAAAACAGCTATTTCTTCTCTGATTTATCAGTGTTACATGTAACACAAGTGTTTATTTTTATTACACTTGGGTATGTTTTTTCTAAATTATACAGGTTTACTGATAAGCTAGGATTACTTCTACTTAATGCTTGCTTATGAAAAATGTAAATTTGTATTTGACCCCATTGAATCTTTATTCTGATGAATTATTATTCCATTAGTAATATGTTCTATACTGTGTCAGCTTGAAGATAAATGTCGAAGATCTAGGTAGCCTACAATCTTGGATTGGTATTAAATTGGGTTAATTAACGGAAAATCATTGGATACCTAGATCATTTCTAAGTAAGATTGAATACTAAAGTATTAATTAATAAGCATAATTTTAACTTTATATACCTTTGCTTCTTATTTTTATATACTATAGAAAGACTCTGTCTGTGGGTCATGTTAATGAACATGTTGATTTTTGCCACTTTAGGAAGATGTATATGGGACATTAGCAACTGTGGAAAATTGGGTTAATTCATGAATTATTGAATTCATGAGCTCTGCTAGTCTGATAACATGCTGGGGTGTGACAGTTCACTTTATCCACCCCCCCAGTTTTCTCTACAAAACAGAAGTTATTTTGGTTAACATTTATGTGTTATAAATGGTTGAAACTACACTGAGAAGGAATGGTTGCAGAGAAATATAACTGTGTATGTGCTTCTGTTTTTTCAAGGAAAAGACTAGTTTTGCCTTAAAGCAGCATCGTGAAGTTTTTAATATTACTTTATTTTTCTTTTAATCTCTCTAGTATCTATAATGAGGTCTCCTCTTTCATTCCTGATGTTGGTAATTTGTGTTTTCCCTCTTATTTTCTTGATCTGTCTGGCTAGAATTTTATCAATTTTATTGTATTTTGCAAAAAACAAGTTTTTGGCTTCATTTTTTTCCTACTGTTCATTTCGATGTCATTGATTTCTGCTATTTACTATTTTCATCCCTCTATTTACTTTAGGTTTAATCGGCTCTTCTTTCTCTCGTTTCCTATAGTAGAAATTTAGATTTTAAATTTTAGATTAAACCTTTCTTCTTTTCTAATAGAAGCATTTAAAGCCATAAATTTGCCTCTAGGCAGTCTTAGCTACTTTAACTGTATGCTACAAATTTTAATGTGCTGTGTTTATATTTTCATTTAGTTCAAAATATTTACTTTCCCCTTTATTTTTTTTTTGGTCACATGGATTATTTAGATGCTTATTTTTAGTTTCCAAATATTTGGGGGATTTCCTAGGTATCTTCATGTTATTTTTCTAGTTTAATTCTATTGTGGTATCATTTCAATTATTTTAAATTTACTGAGTCCTGTTTTATAGCCCAGGATATGGTATGCCTAGTGAATGTTCCATGTGCCCAGGAAAAGAATGTACAGTTGTTGGCTAAAGTGTTATATAAATGTTAATAGGTCAAGTTAGTTGATAATGTTGTTCAAATCATGTATATCCTTACTGATTTTTGGTGCTTCGCCATCAGTTATCGAGAGAGGACTGTTGAAATCTCTAGCTATAATTTTGGAGTTCTCTGTTTGGCCTTTCAGTTTCAGTTCCAACAGTTTTTGCTTTGTGTCTTTTGAAACTCCGTTGTTAGATACATACACGTTTAGGATTGCTACGTCTTCTTGAGGAATTGATCCTGTTATCATTATGAAATGTTCCCCAACTATCACAACTACTAAAATTAATCAGATGGATTTTTGATGATTTATAAAAACATTTAAAATTAAAACACAATTTGTGTTTCACCAAAACTACATCTCCTTTATCCTGCTTTAATTTTTTCCATGGCAACTATCTCCATCACACAATTTGTTTGTTTTTCATCTTCTCCCACTAGAATAAAAGTTCTAAAGAGTAAGATGTCATCTGTTTTGTTCACTGCTGTATCCCAACTACCTGTCACAAAGTCTGACCTCAGTAAATACTTTCTGCCTGAATAATATATAAAAAAGCTGCAACAACTGGAAGAACATAATATTTCCATGACTCTACCCCATTTGCTCTGTGGTAAGATGGCCTCTGCTCACACAAGGCTATTTCAGAAATAGCTTCTACACCCCAGCTCTCCCGCTGCCCTTCTGCACAACTAGTGCCACAAAACAGTGTTGCTGTGGGTTCTCAGGGCCTCAGACATTAGTGAGATAACTCTTTGTTTTAGATTGTTCTTTGTATCTCAGCCGCCTCTCCTCTAGCTAGGATTTAGTCCTGAATCATTCCAGAGTGGTGAGTCTGAGTGACAGACACCCAGATCCTGGCCCCTCACCCTGGACCCCTGTAAGGAGCCTCCACTCACTCCTTCAGGAGGCTGTTCAGGCCCTCATATAAGACGGACTCTTGGGGCCAGCCTCACTGTTTCTACTAGTAGCTCTATATATCCCTGGGTTGTAAGGTGATCAGGAGTTTGGTTCTTATACCAAACCCAGCTGCATAAAGCATTTACATTTCACATCTCCTTACCACACTGTGGTTTCACTTCCCTCACCAACTCTGTTCATTCACATGGCTGAAGGTTTTTGTTTTCCCAGGAAATTTAAGCTTCAGAAAAACTGAAGCTACTCTCACTGTAATATTTGATAATGTAAACTGCAAATAAAACATTTATCAATCAAATCTTCCTCTCAGATTTATTTCTAAAGATCGAAAAAAAAAATCTCTTTTAATTAATTGTGATTTTTGGGTATCATGGAAGAATCCCTGCGTCTGAGGGTCAGAGTTCAAATTCCAGCTCCACCTCTTGGACAACCGACACCCTCTTGTGAAATAGGGATAATAATCATGTCTGCCCTGCTTGCCTCTGAGGGTTGACAGAAGGGTCATGAGAAATTCTTGGGGAAGCGCCTTGTGCGTTGCAGAGCTCTGCAGGTGTGTAAATTGCTGTTGTTGCCATGAGGGGCTATTTTCAACTTTAAGATTTCGCTACATCCTGAAGAGCACCTGCCTACAACTCTTAAACTTGGAGGAATACAACCCAGTATCCACTGGCTGTTACCTTGGAAACGAGGACCATTTAAAAACACTGGAAACGTAACTGGAAGGAAAAGCACACTTGGGGCCAATCACTTTTTTTTTTTTAAAGCTTAAAATATTGGGCACCTGTTTAAACATCCCTAATCACTTTTTTTTTTTAAATCCCAAAGCTATGTACATTTGGGTTGTCCTTGTTAAATACATGATGAAAATGAGAGAGACAAGATCTGGTGTCACTTCGGGAAAGTTAAGACTTAAAAGTCATACTACTTGTATCTACTTTGTACCTACTATTAGCCTATTTGTTTTTCTTGTTGTCTAGGATGCTGTCAGCAGGTCAGACTCTGTTCTTGGTCAGCTGTAAGAGTTCCAATGTAATCATCTAGGACTTCAGAGGAACAAAAAAGCATCCAAGCACCCAACAGTGTTTTTGCCAGAAAATCCTTCATCCTTGTGACAATGTATAATTCTGGTTCATGCTAGGTTCACAAACTTCTTTATTTCTGTATCCTTCTTTGGCTACTCTTTGTCTATGACCCATAACTGTTGATACCCCGAAGCCTTACTGCTTGGATCCTGCTTTCCTCTTCAATAACTTTGGGTAAGTTCAGCCACTTGGGGTTTGGTCTACAGACTATGCAAATCTTATCTCTGGTTCAGTGGGGGATACACTCCAGTGCTCCGTACCTCCGTCCTCTGAACTCATTTAATCCAGATTCCTGGGATTATGATTCAGTTGGTCTAGAGAGGAGCCTTGGAATCTGCATTTTACTAGGTGCCTAGGGGATTCTGATGCAGGGCTCTGTGGGCTAGTCTTTGAGAGTCACTGTGTTCTTCAACTGCTGGCCTGATTTTTATCTTTTATCTTAAATTTAGTGACCTTAAGACTAACCTTCCACAAATAGATACAGCTTTCTTTTCCCTGTCATTGTGCCTGGACCCCAGTTTTGTAAAGGTAATCAGTGTAGTCTTGGTTCTTCCGTCTTCCTCCTTTTTCCTCCTCCTCCTCCTCCTTTCTGCTTTACTTCTCTCTCATCCAGTCATTCACTGAGTCCAGTTGGCTTCTCCTCCCCAGTCTTCATTAACACTACGTCTCATTCTCATGGCCACCCTCTAAAACCCTCACCCTCACCAACTCGCACCTGCACTATCCAAAGGTCTTCTAGTTTCTCTCTTCCTGCTCTAATCCTTCTTTCACATAGTTGACTGTCATTTTGTACAAACATCATACTCACCTACTCAAGAATAAATAGTGATTCTCTGTCTCCCATGTCAGAACTGAACTTCTCACCCTAGGATTTTATGTTTTTTATCAACTACACTCATTACTCCAAAATTATGTATTTTTAGTCTCTGAACTAGTGCCTCCAGTCTATTATTTAGACACAATTTCTTTACTTTTGCCTTTGAGTATATTTTCTTAAAATATATTCATTACAAACCTCCATGGACATAGAACTACTTTGTTAAAGGGGAATTTTGGTACATTGACTACATTGTTATAGATCCCTTCCCATAGGCAAGGGCTAGAGAAGAAACCAAGTGGATGATTGAAGACTTCACATTCCTCTACTTTATCACAGAGTTGAACTTCCCTTTGCTGGTTTCCTTAGCTTAAATTGGCTTCCTCATGCTCAACGAACTTTGACCTTGAACTTTTAGAGGGAATAGAGTACCTTTTAATATGTTGTCTATTGGTAAAATTTCCCTAAAGCTGGACTGTCAAAATTTTAAGTCAATGTGTAGATTGTTTGGAACATCTTAAAAAATATTTCTTGTCTGAGCATTGTTGTCTATTTAGTTAAACTGAATCTACTAAGACAAAACTCTGACGTGTTTTGAAAATTAAAAACAATTATTCAGAAATTCAGGAGAGCAAGCTGGTCGCTATCATAATAGATCTTTTGCTCTTCTTATTCCAGTACTTTGATGTCTCTGGTAGCCATGGAGAAGCTCATGTGGAAGAGGTCTAAGTATCTGATAAACCAACATAGGTTTCTTTTCAGAGCACTTATCGTTGACATTGGCCGCTGTCCACTACCTTGAGAAAGACTTACAGTTCTCAACCTCTTTTCACCGCAGCACAACACCCCTAAGGGAAACTCTTTCTGACAGTAACAGAGGTTTGCTAAATCAGTTCTCAAAGGGGCTTTCCCTTTTCTCCTCTCTGGGTCGGGTGGGTAACACATGTGTTATTTAGACAAGTTTCTCCGTTGGTTCTGAAACACCCACCCATTCTCCACTGGGAGTCACAGCTTTCAGATGTCCTAATTGCTCCTTCTTTAATATAATTAAAATTTGTCAGCTTGATTTATCAGTTTCTGAAGGATTTATGGTAAAGTTTACCTCTGTCTTTGTAGTTCTGAAAAAGTTTTTATTGTAATTCTATCACTTTTGCTTTATGTAATTAGGTGCTTACAAGTTCAGGATTGCTGTATCTTCTTGGGGTGTTTCTGCTTTTTGTTTTTTTTTTTTTTGTTTTAAAGATTGGCACCTGAGGTAACATCTGTTAACAATCTTGTTCTTTTCCTTTTCCTTCTTCTTTCTCCCAAAGCCCCTCAGTACGTAGTTGTATATTCTAGTCATGGGTCCCTCTAGTTGTGGCATGTGGGACACTGCCTCAGCATGGCCTGACGAGTGGTGCCATGTCCGTGCCCAGGATCCGAACCAGTGAAATCCCAGGCTGCCGATGCACTTGGCAATGGGGCAGGCCCTGGGGTGTTTCTTTTTATCTTTGAGTAGTGTACTACTTTATCTCTGTTCATGCTGCTGCATTAGATTTTATGTTGTCTGGTATTAATATTGCTAAGTATGCTTTCTTTTGGTTAATATTTGCTTGGCATAGCTTTATCCATTTCTTTATTTTCCAACCTTTGGTGTGATTTTTTAAAACTTTTCTTCTTGTAAATAGCCTTATTTGGATCTTAAAAAATTGACACATTCTGTTATCTCATTTTTTAATAACTGGGTTTAACACAGGGGTAGGACCAGAGAGTAAGTATTTTTGACTCTTTGGGCCATACAGCCTCTGTCATAACTACTCAAAAATAGCCACTGACAGTACGTAAACAAAGGCACACGGCCGGATTTGGCCTGCCAGGTGTAGTTTACCAATCCCTGGGCTTAACCCCATTTATATTTTTGTGATTGATAATATATATATGGACTTATTTTGTGTTTTTTGTTTACCATCTGTATTGCTTAGGACCTTGCTAGCTGAGGTTACAGATACAGATGAACCTGGAAACTTCAGTGGCTTAGCAGTGTATGTTTCGTCATGTAAAATCTAATCAGTGTCACAGAGGGGATGGTCTGCCCCATACAGTCATTCAGGACCATCTTGTGGCTCTGCCACTCCCAACATGTGATCTCCCATCAAGATCACCATAGAGAGGGAAAGAAAGGGGAGAGAAGGCACACCTGCCTCCTAACCACAGCTGCCTGAAAGTCATTTATATCACTACTGCTTACATTTGCTTGTGAGAACTAGTCACATGGTCCCACCTAGAAGCAAGAGGGGCCTGGGTAATGTAGTACCTGGCTTCATGGCCACTTCCCAGCAACAGTTGCTCACTGTGGTAGAGGAACACAAATCTTTGGCAGACGTCTAGACATTTCTGCTACAGCCACTCTTTTTCTTTGCTGCTTTTTTTTTTCTTTTCTGCCTCCTGTGGGATTGATACATTTTTTTCTATTCTCCTCTATTCCCTTTGTTTACTTAGACTATATGTGATGTATTTCTCTTATTTTAGTGTTATCCTTATAGTTTTAACATATATACTTAATTTTGAAAATTTCCATAAAGCCTACGTTTGTTCGGTATATCTCTTCTCTTCTGGATAAGAAGAGAGTCTCTTTATTCTTCCCCTCCCCCTATACAGACACTCCACACATCTTTCTTCTTATTGTTGTCTAGGGTTTTATTTCAACTTAAAAAAAGAAACCCAAGTAGTTATTTTTATGGTTAAGGATTAAATATACCATTGTTATATTTTTATCAGTTTCTATATTCATTGTCCTGGATTCTTTCTTGCTAAAGTGCATTCTTCAGTCTTGTTTCTTTTGTTTTTTTCAGTGAGAGTCTTGGGGTGGTGAGCTCCCTTACTTTATTATACCTGAATAGCTGGGTGTAGAAGTCAAGGTGGATGTTGTTTTCTCTCAGTATGTGGAAGATAATACTCCGTTTTCTTTTGGCGTTGACTGTTGCTGATGATACATCTGTCAGTCTAATCGTCATTCCTTCCTTGGAATCTGTCTTTTCTCTCTAGTAACTTTTACAGTGTTCTGTAGTTTGACCACACACTATGGTTGTGGATTTATTTTTATTGATTCACCTTGCCTCTCAGAGTACATTTTCAAACTGTGGACTCATATTTCTTCAGTTCTTGAAAATTGCTAGCCCCTAACCCTTTGAATATTGCTCCTCTTCCATTAACTCCCTGCTCTTTGGAGATTGATTACATATATTTTGAAGCTTCTCAATGTATTCTCCACATCTCTTAACTGCTCTTTCATAATTTTTTTATTCTTCTCAGTGGTTTGTTCTCAGCACAGTTTTTCACTTCCTAATCCTCTTTTGGGTGTGTACATACTAGAGGTGATCTCATCTATTAAGTTTTTCAGTTTTTGTATTTTTCATTTATTATATTTTTCATCTACCTCCTGTCTTTGTTTCAGTTTTTTTAAAAAACTTTTTTAAGTGATTTCTTTGTTAGACCACAGAAATACTCTCCTGATGATGTAATAATTCCATCTCCTTGCTTCCTTTTTTTTTTTTTTTGTTTTGGTGAGGAAGATTGGCCCTGAGCTAACATCTGTTGCCAATCTTCCTCTTTTTGCTTGAGGAAGATTGTCACTGAGCTAACATCTGTGCCAATATTCCTCTATTTTGTATGTGGGATACTGCCACAGCATGGCTTGATGAGCGGTGTGTAGGTCCACACCTGGGAGCCGAACTGGCAAACCCCAGGCTGCTGAAGTGGAAAGGGTGAACTTAACCACTATGCCATTGGGCTGGCCCCATTATTTCAGTTTTTAAATGAATGTTATTTCTTCCTTTATCTCTGTGAGGATCCTAAAAACACATAAACACTTTTTAGATTATTATTTTCATTGCATTTGCCACGTTGGCTGACTTTTTTTGGTTGTCTTTACTTATTGAGAGATTCTCACTTTCTCTTGCCCTTTCCGTTCATTCATCCCTCCCTGAATGGTTGTCTCTAGCCCAAGCCCCCTGAGACCTCTGTTCAGAGCAAGGTATTCTGTGGGTGGGGGAGTGTCCTGCCCTGTGTGCTACTGAAGGTCAGAAGTTCAGTCCCTGTGTTCGTGAGAAGCCTTGCTCAGGTCCTTGCTCAGTCAGCTTGGCTTCAATGCTCGCTGGTTTTCTCCTGTCTCCATAGGTTTGCAGCTTCACAGGAGGCTTAACTTCAGGCAGCAGCAGCAGCAGCTCTCCTGTCATGGGTAGGGTGGGTGGGAGACACTAGTCCAGCCCTGATTTCCCACAGTGAGCCTGGCTCAGGGCACCTGCCAGGTGTGGAGCATCTCTAGGCACCATGAATACCCAAGAGTAGGAATCAGTTGAGTCCAAGGAGAGCATCATCTTGCTTTAGAGCCCACCTTTTTAATATCTTCTTTTTACATTTTATCTGTTACTTTATGTTTGGAGCAGTGGTGAGAGGGATGTGGTCCCATTCCTCTTCTTTTAGGAAGCAATCCACCCTAATTTGAGAGCTTTCCCCTGTTCCTTTTGATTCCTTCATTGGTTGTCATACTGCTCGGCCCGTTTTTCGCACCTCACATCACTGTTGGATCCCCAAACTCAGAGCAAACAAGCATGAATTGTTGTTGATAATTTTCCTCAGAGACACATGCTGGTGACTGAGCCTGAGGATGGGAGTAGGTTGGGTCTCTGGCTGTGTCACAGTGAGGTTAGGATGTGGCTGGCTTGAGTGTGAGTCCTGGGAGGGCCACCATGTTCCCCTACCCTTGCTCCTCCTAATACCTCTGTCCTCAGCTAGTCTGGCACAGACAGATGCCCCAGCATGCAGAGGGGTGTGAGAAGGCTGCCTTTGGTTTGGGCTGACCCAGACATGACACCTGCTGCCTTTTCTGACACTCTGCCTTGAACGTAATTATTTCTAGTCCCTGAGCTATGGAATGGGGCTATGTGTCGTGTATTGTCCCTGAACATAGGAAGCAGTGGGGGCTGAAATCATGCCAGCGTTCCGCCCAAGCTGGGCACCGCCGGGGTCTTCTAGTTACACAAAGATGTCAGTTATACTGTGGTGGCCATGCAAGGATGCATTTGTAGCCTCTTTCCAGGTTTCTGGTCACCTCAGGCCATAAAACCTTTGTTTGTCACCCTTATAGACAGTGTTGCTGAACGCCATACTAGGGATACTTCCCTGCTGGGGTATGGTGAAGGGAGTGTTCGTGCCTGGCACCAGGTTGTTGTGCCACCGACTGGGTGCTGGAAGAAGCTCCAGAGCTGGGCTTCCTCCCTTATTTCAGTGTAGAGCTGGCAGGTGAGGTACCAGCTTCCCCTTTTATCTGGATTAAGCCTCAGACATTTTCTCCAACTAGTGACACCCTCAAACTGCCAAGTGGCCAGAGCAGTTCCTCACCTTGATTCCCTCCAAAGGCCAGCTTTTTGTGCACAGTGCCATTGACACCTTGGGCCTCAATCTAAAACTGGTCCCTCCCCTCACCCCCCAAGTTGTGCAGTAATTTCTGGCCATAAGGTTATGAGAAACTGACCCCAGGGAAGGAGTGGCTGGAAATCCACCTCTTGGTACAAGGAAGGTTGTGGTAAATATCACCTTGCAGTTCTGCTGAGATACTCAATATTAAGTAATATTGTAGCCTGACTCCTTTTCAAGGGACCCTTCTGCACTAGTGCCTAAGATAGCATAGAAGCATGTGGTTTCCAGAACCAAGTGCATGCTTCCTTTAGTTTTTCTTTTTTTGTTTGTTTGACTGGTCTTCAGCATCCTCACTACTTTTTATAATTGCCAGAGAATTCCTTTAGAGAGGTTTAGGAGATGACCGAAGGAAGGAGAGGCTCATTTGTAACAGGAGGAAAACAGTAATTATGGAAAGGATGGAAGAAGCTAGACAAAGAAAATCAAGGAAAAGAGACTGGGGACAAGTCCAGTCTGAGGGTTTCATGTGGTGGTTGGTAGATTTGGGTTGGAATCTCAATCTCAAGAAGGCCTTGTACCAGCCACTGTCCCTGAACCCAGTTAGTAAGGACAAGAGAATGGGATTCAGGGACCACGAGGAAGCTGTCTTACAGCCGGGGTGCAGGAGCAGGGCAGTCAGCCTAGCAAAGCTAAGATTTAGAAATCTGGAGGCTTTGGATGGACTCCTTTTCCAGGAAGTATTTTACTAGGCTGGACAGAATTGAACAATGCAGGGGGACAGGAGGGCAGCATTGATGTTTGGAGCAGCACAGTTCTTCCTTGTGTAGGAAGCTGTTTTCAGAGCGTTTGGAAGCCTGTACATGCCTTTCATGATTGCTATGAAGAAAATGTCATGGGCCCTTGAACACAGCAGAGCAGTGATAGATGCAATTCCTAGAGAATTAAATGGGCATGGGTTCCAACATCATGGAATTTATAAAATTACCTGTAAAATAGAATCTTAGGTGGTATCCCACTCTGACCAGAGAAATCAAATGTAGAGATACAAATGCCATTGGCACCAGGGGAGAGATGTAGGAATTACACATAAGAAGTAGGGAGCAGAGAGTGTGTTCTGATGATTGCAGCATTCAGAGAGCAAGAAGAGAGAGCTTGCAGGTGGATTATAGACTCTATAATGAGGATCAAACTTGAGAACCACCAGAAAACCAGGTTTCCATGAGTATGGCCGTATGGGATACTGAGAAGCCAGAGTCTGGGAGAACTTTCCTACACTGTGCTTAGGGTTTATTTCATATCTGTTTCACTTTTCTATCTGCTTATGCATCCATCCCTTCTCTCCTGTCCCTACCATTGTACTGCTTACAGTAACCCTTCCCTACTGTCATCAAGAGAGCGCCTGCCTTGTCACCTCCTCTAAGGCATCTTTCTCATCCACTGGGAAACAAGAGAGTTCCTAAAATGTGCTGAGCTCGGTGCACTTCACATGCATTATCTCATTTCGCAGTCCCAGCAATTCCATGAGGTAGTTATTATGAGGGATCTTTCAGGAAATCTTCAAATGGGGTTTAAGACCCCTAGGCCTGACTATGTAAAGATATTTCCATCTCATAGGAACGGAGGGTACGACTGAATCGTAACCACTATTGTTAACCTGGATTGATAAAGGTTGTTATGAGAAGATACCGCAAAATATTCCCTCACTAAGGGAAAATGAATAACTCATGCTTCATTTAGGCTCTTTTTAATGAGCAAATACATCTAGGAGTCAGGTTTGAATCAATGAGTGTCAATAGCAAGTCGGGGAATGTCAGTACCTTTCTAGGCAGGTGTAATGAAATCACATTCCCTGCCAAGGAGGAGCAGGTGTTAAAATTGTTGTATTGTTGAATCCTGAACATACACCTGTTCAGGAGAGACATGGAAGGCTGAGCAATTGATTTCTCTGTGGTGGACCTGAGCTGGCCAATTTGTAGCAAACTTGGTTATTCAAACTCTATTTTCCAGCTAAAGACAGATGGACCCTTTGATGTGAGATGTTTTGCTGCACTTAGAGAGCTCACAGTCAAAGCACAGCCAGGCACTGTGAGCAGAGACAGTTTTGTTTACAGAAATCACCCTGGTGAAGTTATGTAATTCAAAGCATCTGATTCAGGGAAAGATGGGGGCAGTGAGGGAGCAGAGAGATCCCAGAGGCTTCTGTTAGGGGTATTAGAAGATAACTAGTGGGCTGTGGGAGTAGGAGATGGAGTGAGCATTTGATGCCCTTCACGTGGGGCTGATGGGAGGAAGAAATTCTTCCTGACCAAATGATCAAGTCGTAGGTTCATAGAGTTTGAGTGATGGGTAGAACTTTAGCAAACAAGCCCCTCATTGTGCGGATGAAAAACTGAGGCCCCAAGAGATTTGTCTAAGCTCACATAGCAGATCGAATGGGATTTCAATCCGTTCTCCAGACTCTGACTTTACGTCGCACTATGTAGAGTTGAATTTATTATTTATTTATTTATTTATTTTTAAAGATTTTATTTTTTTCCTTTTTCTCCCCAAAGCCCCCCGGTACATAGTTGTGTATTCTTCGTTGTGGGTCCTTCTAGTTGTGGCATGTGGGACGCTGCCTCAGCGTGGTTTGATGAGCAGTGCCATGTCCGCGCCCAGGATTTGAACCAACGAAACATGGGCCTCCTTCAGCGGAGCGTGCGAACTTAACCACTCGGCCATGGGGCCAGCCCCTGAATTTATTTTTTAAGTTTCCTAATTCAGTCCTGCATCTGAAATGGCCAGATGAGTCTCTTGTTTCCTTTTATGAAGACAGAGACTATAGACAGTGATTTCCTTATTAGCAATGATGCCAGAAGCTCATAAGAAGTTTACACACCAGATAATAAACTCCCACTCATCTTCTGAGAGAAAAGTTGGAAAAATTTTACATAAAAAATATCAAAATCTGAAACTCATTAATGGATCCAATTCTTACTAACATTCTTTTTACCTCCTACTTCTCTTTATTTTTGTGATGGTTTTGGGCTTCCTGGAGTGAATGATGATTTATCTTGAACAAAAGAGAATTTGTTCTTGAATCCTGCTGGTGTGAATGCTAAGCTAAATAAATGGAAATAGATATAAGTCCCAGGAATAAGTCAGACTCCTTGCTTAAAAAGCAAGCACAGAATTCAGTCTTTTCTTTCTGGTAGGTAAGAAAAATCCACAGGGCTAAAAGTCCATCTCCTTGCCCATATAGAGGACCTCACTCAAGCTATTTGTTCATTCATTCATTTGTAGCAAGATAGGATTTTCTTCTTGCTTCCTTCTTTCCTTCTCTTTATTATCACTCATTCTTGGGCAAGTCATCTTTGCTAAGTCAGAAAAAAAAGATAGAGACTTTTTCAGCCCAAAAGTATATTGAAGTCATGCTATGAGAGGTGGCGAATGTTAGCAAGGAAATGTGTGTTAGCAGGGGTGTCCCTCCGAGACTCTGAAGGACTTAAAATAATCAGGGCTCACAGGACACAGAGAAGCTGATTCACACTCTCCTGCCCCAGGGGTAGAGCAAGGACACTTGAGGGAAATACAGGGATGGAAGAAACAATGGAGACATGGGCGAAGAGACAAAAAGGGAGACCAGAGAGAAAAGGGCCTCACAAAGTCCACCAAAGACAGGCTCTGCAAGGACTGAGGAGTGACTTGATGGAAAAAGCAAAGGGCCCCATGTGTAGTTGTGATCACCTAATCAAGGGAAAATATTCATTTTGGTGATAGACTATATGCCTAAGGTAAAATAGAATTTGCTCTCCAAACTGACACCCTTTTGCAAGTGACAGGGGGCATCACTGATTATGCTGATACACAGGTGTAAACTGGGATGATCAGGCAAATCCTGATGTATGGTCACAGACTGTACCCACAACCCTTGCAGACTTCATGGACGGAACTAAGAGGTTAGACCTTTGCTCAAGTCAGAGCACAGGGGTGTGTCAGTCACTGTGCTTGGCACAAAGATACAAAGCTGAGCTCTTCTGTTTCTGTACCAGATGAGTTGTTCTTTCCATGGCCAAGACTTTCATGACATCAAAGAGCAAGGCAAAACCTTCACAGTCTGGTTCACCAGTTATGGTACTTCTTAGCAGGGCTGTGTACAGTCATGAACCACATAACAATGTTTTGTTCGATGACAGACTAAATACACGACGGTGGTCCCATAAGATTAGTGCCATACAGCCTAAGTGTGTAGTAAGCTATTACATCTAGGTCTGTGTTAGTACACCTATGATGTTCCCACAGCAACGAAATTGCCTCACGACACATTTCACAGAGTGTATCCCCGTTGTTAAGTGATGCATGACTGTATATGGCTTCCACCTGGTCTCACCCGCATGGTGGTAGCTGCACACCCTGGAGCAGAATGAGTCAGAGCGGTGAGATTTTGTTCTGCCTCTGCCCTGCATATGCTGGTTTTAATCAAATGAACGCCTAATCCTGTAGTGAATCTTATTAAGCCCCTTGCCCTTCCCCATTCCATCTGTTACATATCTCATGCTCTGTCCTCCAAATGGAATAAGCTGCGTTTTTTCTCGGGCATTTTTCTTTCTGTGTTTGATGTCTTTCAGGAATAGGCCAGGAGTCAAGAATTACAATCAAGCTGAAGTGGGTCTGACTGAGGATTTTCAGTATGCTGAGTTTCTCTAATGCTCTGCTTCTCTTCTCAGCAAAGCTTCCAATTGTGATGGCTTTTAAGGCAGTGTAGTGGGGAGCTCTGCAGTTGGTTTCATTTTAGGACTGCAATTACTGTCTCCCCAGGGTGTAAAAGACCCTTGG
The DNA here is from genome assembly GCF_041296265.1 of Equus caballus. Lineage (NCBI taxonomy): Eukaryota > Metazoa > Chordata > Mammalia > Perissodactyla > Equidae > Equus > Equus caballus. The sequence continues at coordinate 183,083,568 of NC_091684.1, forward strand.
GGCACACAGTTATGGTGGCATCCACTTGGATCAGTAGGTCTGTGTCCCAGCCCTGCTGCAGAGCCCAAATGCCTGCTGGTGGATGGATTGTAATCTTGCCTCAGTGGGCCTTTCTAGTCCTTTTGATCTATTTGGCTATTTTACTGTCTTACTGACCAAATAATTCGTACGCATCAAAACCAACTCAACTTGAAAATGGTCCTCAGGGCCTCTGTCCTGGGAAAAGCAGAAGAGTACAGACAGATCTTCCCCAGGAGAATATTTCTGTTTACTGTAGTTTCTCTCCTTGGCAGGTGTGATCAGGTTTTACTCTAGAGGAATGAAAAATATTTAAAAGGTGTTGATGGCATGGCAAGTTCCAAATTTGATTCTCTTTCAGTAAGTGCAACCCCAAACACCTGGGCTCTGTCTCTCTTTTGTGTTATTTATTTGACATCTGTCAGTTTCCCCATTTTTAAGGTCCTGTGAGGGGAGGCTTCTTGTATCTCTCATCTTTCAAGCCCCTGCTCACCCTAGCCTACCACACTGTAGTACTAAGTCTGTTCTTTTCCACAGAGAAGGTAATTGATAAATGTTTCCAAACTCAATAAATATTTTTGACTCGTAAATCAAGAATTCCCAGGGCCAGCTCCGTGGCCGAGCGGTTAAGTTCACGCGCTCCGCTGTGGCGGCCCAGGGTTCGGATCCTGGGCATGGACATGGCACCGCTCGTCAGGCCACATTGAGGTGGCGTCCCACATGCCACAACTAGAAGGACCTGCAACTAAGATATACAACTGTGTACAGGGGGGGTTTGGGGAGATAAAGCAGAAAAGAAAAAAAAAAAGATTGGCAACAGTTGTTAGCCCAGGTGCCAATCTTTTAAAAAAAAAAAAGAATTCCCTTGTTTGACATTTCCTCTAGATTGAAAGACTCACTGAAAGGTTCTTAGATGAAATGCAGACGTTCATGCCCTTTGAGTAATAAGGCCATGCCAAAGGTGTGAATATATGAAAGTCACTGTGTGTGCAGTCCTATGGGGAGGTTTTGCTGCCCCACATACAGAATCTTCAGGCCTCTAGGGATGTAGGTGAAACATGGGGTCGATGTCACATCCAATCTTTTGACTCTCCTGCTTACTGCTGTTACTGTCTCCTTGGCGATAGATGGAAGGAAAGGTGTCTTAGACCTAGGAACACTCAGCTAAATTAAGGCCCAGGGCCTGCCTTAAAAGGAGCACCCTGAATCCTCATTTGGCTCCCAAAACAAATCAGGCTAGTTATGTGCCCCACCTTGAACAGACAGGAATCAGTCCAGCCTAAAAAACCAAAGGGAATAAGCCACAGGGCAAATGGCCACTTGATTCTCTGCATCCTAGTGCTAGTTATTTAGTGTTTCAGCACAGCTGGAGCATGCGCTCCACCCTATTTGACACTTTCATGTTGCTTCTCTCTATTAGTAATCATCGGGCTTCTGGTCATCCAGGAATGATTATGCTTCATTACCACCTCTGGGTAAAACTCTGGCTGCCAAGAATTCTATTTGTGTTGTATTTGAGAACAATTCAGATTTCTGCCTCACTGAGGATGGGGTGGTGGGAGTGGGTCAGGATTGGCCATTATGAACAGATGATGAAAGTTCAAGGCTTTAGGTAACTTCACATCAGTTTCCAAGTAGAGAAGTATGCAAAATGCATTATAGTCACTTTCTCTGTTTGGAAAGTAGACTGCCTTCTCGTTCAAGGCTGGGTGGTGAGAAACCTGAGATCATATCTCCCATTTATGTAGTGATAGCCATGAATTTGGAAGGCAAAGAGGTGTCATACAGGGAGAACCATGTGTGGACATGCAGGGCATGCCGTGCATGAAGCCTGTCTCCAGTCAGTCAGGAGGAAGGGGTGACGTTTTTCATTTGTATGCCCAGAGGGGATACCTTTTTGCAATTCTAGTAATACTAAGCCTTCTAGTCATCTACCCACCAAGGCAAAGGAAAACTATTACCAAGATCGTGTCTGCATCATCAAATCAGATTACTAACTCAGCGAAGAAATAGAGTATAGTCTTTTGGTTCTAGATAGGTGTTCTTTACCTAGCTCCATCATTTTGCTCTGTGTATGACTGAGGGCAATCCAGAATGTTGGTTATTAAATTTCTTTGGGATGGTTCTTCCCTCTACCCCTTTCCTGAGCCCCAGTACTTTCAGCTTGAAAATCCTCTCCAGCCCTGACTGATGCAGCACGACATGTAGCTGCTAAATGCAGGGTTTCCGGCTCCTGGGAATCCCTGGTGATCAATGTCAATTGGAGTGCCCTAAGCAACAGCTGAGAAAGCCAACGGAAATTTAGAGTTGTCTAATCTAGGCCTAATCAGCCAACTGGGTCTTCTTTGAAGTGTAGAGATTGGGAGAAAATATGTGGGCCCTGGATTAGCAGAAAAGGGGGTGAAATATTTTGGTAAAAGTGAATATAGGCACTAGCCAGTTGTGTCAGGAACAGTTTCTTTCTTTTTGTTTTTTTTTTTAAAGATTGGCACCTGAGCTAACAACTGTTACCAATCGTTTTTTTTTTTTTCTGCTTTATCTCCCCAAAATCCTGTCCCCCACGCCGGTACATAGTTGTATACCTTAGTTGCAGGTCCTTCTAGTTGTGGCATGTGGGACGCTGCCTCCAACGTGGCCTGATGAGCGGTGCCATGTCTGCGCCCAGGATCCGAACCAGCTAAACCCTGGGCCGCCACAGCGGAGCGTGCGAACTTAACCACTTGGCCATGGGGTCGGCTCCAGGAACAGATAGTTTCTTAGTGTGCCTCGAACTTGTTTGAGGAAAGGAACTAAATTTCAGAAGTTTTTATTTTATAATATTTGATAAATATGACATATTATAATTTCTAAGTTTAAGGTGTACAGTGTGTTACTTTCATATATTTATATGTTGTAATATGATTGCCATTGAAGCAATATTTATCATATTACATCATTATAGTAACAATATTATTAACCATATTCATTATATTGTGCATTAGATGGCTTATTTACTACTCATACAAGTATGTACCCTTAAATACCATCAATCTTGTCCTCCACCCAGGAACTTGAACTTTTGAACTCAGGTTTAAGAGAAGCAATGAGATTGCAAGCTCTATAAGCGTGGACTATGTTTTACTTATTAAGTGTCTTTGCAACTGCTAAGGTAGTGTTTTTACACTTGGTGGGTACTCAATAAATATTCATTGAATTGAATTGAGTTTTCTGAAGATAAGGAGGAAGCTGTTGGCTGTTGGAAAGTCCTGATTTGGGTATTTTTCAGTCCCTTTCCTCTGTACAATTCTATGACTCTAGGAAGGCCAGAAGGCAAGAGAGAAAGCAGTAGGTTGAAGATCTGAAAGAGATTCATTGTGGCTTGGACATGAAATGTGAAGGAATTCTGGTGAGAGACAAGGCTGGAGAGGTGTGTGGAGGCCAAGTTATGCAGGGTCTCTTCAGTTGGTTAAGCCATTTGGACTTCATCTTAAAAGCAGAGTGGAGCTACAGAAAGATTTTTAGCAAGGGGTATGACATGTTTAGATATATATATTAGAAGATCCCTGGGTACAACATAAAGAATGGATTGGAAAAGCTCAAGTAGGAACAGGAGAACAAGTTGGGAGACTTATCTCAAATTTGGGAAGTGATGATTTTTACCTGCACTAGCCTGGTGGCAGTGAGAGTGGAGAAAAGTAGATGGACTCAAGAGAAGGAAGTGACAGTTCTTAGCATTGATTGGATGTGAGGGACCTTGGGTGAGAAAGAACAAATAGTAAAGGATGACTCCCAGGTCTCTGACTGCGCAATGATAGAAGGTGATGCCATCAACAAGTCAGAGAACAGAGAAGGAGAAATGGGTGTGGGGATGTGGTAGAGAGTGAAGATGATGAGTTCAATTTTCTACATGTTGAGTTTGAGGAGTTAGTGGGACATCCTAGAGATGTGTAGTTGACAGTTGAGCGAATGGGTCTGAAGTTCTGAAGAGAGATATCAGTTGAAGTACAGACTTGGGAATATATGATGTAGACATAGGAGTAGATGAGTTTATTCAGGGAAATTTAAGGGCTTGGCAGAGGGAGAGGGGTACATAAAGAAACCTAAGCATGAGTGGTCAGGGAAGTAGGAGGCAAACACAGAGAGGTGTGCATGGGGAAAGAGAATTTAGAGAAAGTCGGAATGGTGCAAGCTCCTTACCCTGAAGTCATCCAATCTCTAGGTTCCCAAATATTTCAGATTACTTTTGGACAATAAATCCTAGATTAAAAAAAAAAATGCATATCTAACCCCTACTGTGTGAATGATATAACCCAAGGTCATTGGTCTATTTTATTTAAACCTATCTATGTTCTGCTGCCGCAGAGGATTTTACCTAATGCTGAAGAGAATGCGAAGAAATCCTCTGCATCCACTGTACAACTACACTAAAAGTAGCCGGCAGGGAAACTGACCTATAAATACTCTGAGCACGTGAATGTAAGTACATTTTTAAGAATGTTATGTCTTTGGCTATGGTCTAATGTGATGATTGGTGGAAATGGAACTGAAAATGACAGGAAATATTAATGGAAGGTAGCATACAGTCCTTTGGCCTTAGAAAGAGCAATGGGCTATATCTGTTCCCAGAGGGAAAGTTTGATGAGTAATGATCTTGATACCCATTTTAAGCATTCTGACAATGACTTAATGGGGGCTGCTTTTACTCTTTGTACAGCAGATTCTTCTTTGCTGTGGTCGGGTCTGCTTCAAGTCTATTTAGAGGGCCACCTAAGGCTACAATGGCAGAAGAATCACGACACCTGTATTCCTGTTATAGGCAGTGGGGGCTGTAAAAGGCATGCTATAAGAGGCTGTAAGTGGGTGCTGTAACATCAGGGCCTTCTTTCCTTGCAGAGGGAAGAGAGCAAATGCAAGGTCTCAAGAAGGCACACTTGCCCAAAACATCCCACTCTGCAGGTTGCTGATTAAGAGCTCATGATTCACACTTAGATGCCCCTCCACCCCCACCTCCTTCCTAACAACACAAAATTTGAGTCAAGCTTGAACCTTGCTAAGAAAACAGATTTGCTCTTTTTAGTCTTAGGAGCACTGGAGTCTAAAGACAGACTCTGTGGGAAGGCAGATCCTTAGTTACCTCCTCCCCAAGCTGTTGCAGGAATTTCAGACTTCTGCTTGCCAAAGCACTTTTTTGAAGATCAGATTTTTTTTTTGTGGGGTGCAGGAATGCCTTCAGTGACTCACTCCCCTCCCCTCTTTGGGCCTCAGTTTTTTCCTCCTAACAGAAGGGTATGGATTAGGGGACCCTTGGGGCACCCCAGGCCTAACCTGTGTCCCCACCAGCAGAGAGCTTGCCCTCAGCCAACCCTTCCCTGGAGAGCTTGACTGGCTCCAGGGGACTACTCTGTATTTGAACAAGGCAAGTCAAGATACGTCAGGCTGCAGAGAGGGAACCTGCTTGGAGTTGGAATGCCATCGGAAGAGACTTTACATCGAAAATGCACATACCCCTCTGGGGAACGGGAGGAAGACAAACAGCGCTAGTGGCTCTAAGGGATAGAAATCAGAATGGTTAGATTCCACCTGGCCCTGTCAGTCTTGGCCCCATTCCTCGGCTTCCTCAGTTTATGTTCACCTGTGTGAAGAGGCCTCAGTTTAGAGAAATGGTGTTGCAGGCAGACAAACCCAGTTCTGTCCCCTGGTCCTCGTGTATCTGTGAGTTGTTGGACTTTCTACTCCTCATTTTCTTTATCTGTTCAGTGAAGATGCCCTATAGGCCTGTGTGAGGATTAAATGCAATGCTGTGTATAAAACAGCAGTACAGAGCCTGGTATGGGGGTTATCTAACCCCAGTCCTTCTCTGCACTTTTACCTTTGCTCGCACTTTCCCTTCTACCTGGACCCTTCTCTCCACCTCTCCAAATTCAACTCACTTTCAGAGCTCAATGAGGTCCTCCTGCCTGTCCCAGTGCTCAAGTCCCCCTGCTATCCCAAACACACATTACCTGGATTCACATTCTGGTGACTGCTGCAGGGGAGGAAGAGGGACTGTTCCTCTATGCTCTGGGTCCTTCTGGCTGGTCTAAGAATTAAATTGACGTGAGACAGATTAACAGGAGAAAATCAAACCAAGTTTAATAATGTTTCTACATGGGAGAAACCCAAGAAAACTGAGTAACTTGCCAAAATGGCTGAAGCCACCACCTTAAATACCATCTTCAGCTAAAGACAAAGGAGGATGTCCGAGGTAGTGGTTTGGGACTTCAAAGGGGAGGAAGGCAATTTACATGAAGATGGAAAAGCAAATGTTGGTAAACAAACGTTTGCTGGGCCATCCATAGACAATGAGAGAGAACTTTGGCAAAACTGGGCCTTGCTAGGTGCCTTCCTGTCTAGCACACCTAGTTCATATTATACTGTAGTTATCATAAGGTATTAGCTCCTTCCTGGAACAGGCCTTCTATCTTACATTCTTTTAGGTAGTTAGGGGGAAGGTCAAAGTTTCTTTCTGAGTGTTTTGTTTTTAAAAATAATTAAGCCAAAGAGACATTTGGGGTGGCCAATTCTGATCCCCTACATTGCCTTCTTTCTGAATATTGTTTTGCTGATTTTGCCCATCTAGGTTGCTGCTCTCAGAGGGAAGGAATCCATCAAATACTGGTTATCTTTCTACAATTCCTGGTAAGATGTTAGGTGCCTGGAACGGACCTAAGCAGTATTTGAATGAATGAATGCACAAAGAATTAAGTTACAGGGAGAATGAGGGGCCCTGTGTGCCATGCTTAAGGCCTGGATGCTGGAACTAGCCTGCCTTGGTTTGAATCCTGGTGCTGCTAGTTATGAGCTCAGCAGTTTTAAGAATTGTTGAATCTCTCTGTTCCTCCGTTTCCTCATCTGCATAATGCCAGTGGTAAAAATAGTGTCTCTCTCCTAGGGTTGTTATAAAGATTAAATAAGTTAGATTTGGAGAGTATTTAGATCAGTGCCTGGCACATGTGCTATGGAAGAACTCACCGTTATTGTTTTAAGGAACATGAGTTTAGGATTAGACAAATCTGACTTTAAAGCCTGCTCTGCTGCTTACTAATTACATGACCTCAGACAGAAGTTAGTCAATTTCTCCGAGCTCCAACTTCCTTATCTGTAAAATAGGGATAATATATCTGCCTTATAAATTGTTGTGAAGACGAAATTGAGATAGGAGCCTAGAACACAGTAGGGGCTTGATAACTGGTGGCTATTAGATGCCTGCCTCAGTCTTCCAGAAGCAAGAGTTTGAAGTGACTGCATGAAGAATCATTGCATTGGCTCAGGCCCCGTTTAGGAAACTGAAAACCCGGGGCTTGCCCTGACTGGGAAGAGTTGAAACAGGGGTTGTGGGTGCATAGGGAAGTTACTTCGTGCTGGTTGCTAAGCTGTATCACCAAAATTCTGACCAAATTAGGTCATTAAAAATACAATTGGAAAGAGCTAGAGACTTTTGCCCGTGTGAAATTCCAACACAGGTCTGTGCATGTCACCTTTATGCATATCTTTGATTATGTAAGGTGTTCCTTGTGTTTTGTTCTTATGTAGCTAGCTGTGTTACTGTCATGGTGATGCTGCAGGTGTGGGTGAATGGAGACACGCCATTCTGTGTCGGCCAAGCGGGTCTGTAATTCTCGTTTTCCGAGAAGGTGAAATCTGCCAGTTCAGAGCTTGTGTATCTGATGGGTGCCTCTTGGCCTCTTCTTCTGAAGCCAAGTTGGGACTCAGAGAGTCCTAATCTCTAGGGTTCAGTCTATTGATTCCCATTCCCAAGATCTGATTTTGTGCTGAGTGATGTTTTAGGGCCGAGGAGGTCTTTTCTCATTAACCTCTGCCGGCAGTAAAGGGCTGACTGCTCTCTACTGTTCAGGGCAGAGGGATCTGAGTGGTTTCAGTCAGGAACCCCACTAGGTCCATTGGCCTTCAGGGAGGTGTGGGAGGGGGAAAAAAGCTAAAGAGAGGCAGGTAGGGTGGCCTTGGCACCGACAGCTTCTTCCCCAGGTGACTTTGCTGTGTTCATACCACAGGACTGTGGATTTGAACCTCCCCTGCAATATCATCTGGATCTGAGTTTAGACTTTTCATGATGCAAACTTCTTATATCCCTTTCTTCTCTCTGTCTCTCTACTACTTCTTTGTTTGAGTTTAATGCTAAATTCCTCAATGCAACAAATCCTTTGGTAGGGAGATGGAATAATTTCTGCTTCAGAGTTACAGCTTTGCTACATGTGTGCTATATCATCTCACATCTCATCAGCATCTTGTGGCTTCATTGTTAGCAGTGCCAACGACTGGTTTCAAATATCAAGATAAAAGTACCCACTTCCTTTTTTTTTTTCGTTATCTCTAAGTTCTTTATGATTATTATCTTCTTTCCACTATGTTCAGGTGGGAGGACTCTTGATTAACTTCATTTTGCGGAATAAAATTCAGATATGGGGAAGTTCAAAGAAAGCAGTTAATTACATTCATGTGGTGGGCCTGGCTACATCAGTTCAGGGGTACTCGACCAGGCTGTACGCCTGAGGAGTTAAAAAAAGTAGGATGCCGGGGCCCTACCCTAAGCCAGGGACAATCCATTGGGGTGGTTTCAAGACAAGGATATTTTAATCTTTTCAGGTGAACCTAATGGGCAAACATGGTTGAGATTACTGCTGAATCTGCTAAGGAGGCAAGACTTCATTTTCACTGTTTGGATTAGGAAATCACAGGAATGACTGTCAAACAAATTTTTAAAATGTAGCTGATAATGTTAAATTAAGGCTTGCTTTCTGCTTACTTTTCAAACCAATTAGCACTTTGCATGTGGAGGTTTTGGGGTAGCAACAGGCAAAGGGTTTTGTCTTTGTGTTTCTCATTTTAAAGAATAAAACTTCAGGGTTTTAGGACTGGAAATGCTCAGCCACCGTTTATCAGGACCTTAAACCATGAGTATATTGGTGTTACTCACCTGTGTGCTCTCTGTGACATCTGACCATGTCAACCTTAGTGATTTCCAGTGAGGCTGAGCTTTTTCAGAGTAAGCCTTTTTCAAACTACACCCCACGTCACATCCCCCAACTTCTTCATTCTGATCTGCTCCCTAGGGGCTCCAGTTACACTACAGTAGTCAGCCTTGGTAACCAATGTGAGTGTATCTTTTGGGTAGGTGAGGGCAGAGATTAGGCTGAGAGCCACTTTCTTAAGAGTTTCCCTGACATTCTATTAAGTATAGTATATTTATCCTTGTCTTTAGAGCTTTATTTGCAAATGTCAAGCTAGTTGTTACAAAAAACCTGAAACTGGAAATTCTTTGCATTTCATCTGAAGGTTTGATGCACCTGTTTCTGGGATTCTGTCCCTTTTAGGGATGGAGTTCAGAGCAAACAGGAATGTATTCTGTGTTAGATTTGCCCTAAAATGGCACCTCGGGCTGGCTGAGTCCCTCTTGAAGCACTGTGGGATTCTTCAAGTTTCCAGCTTGGCTGGGTTGCTTTTGGAGCCAAAGAGAGTTGTAATTATTAGCATTAATGAGTTGTTGCTCATTAGCATTTGTGTGGAGTACCCAAATCACACCAACAAAGGGTGTGAAACCCTGGCTTGTGGTGGGGGAGGGTGTGCGGGATTGTTTCTCCTGGGATTAATACAAGAAGTATTTTCCTTGGTGCGGATCCATTCTTCTCTGTATGGGAATGTTTGATATTCATACAGTTAGGTGAGAGTTTCATTTTGAGAACTTTTTTAAATACGTATTTTTCTCAATGTATCTTAAAACCCCACAAACCCAACAAAATACTTTCTTTGTCATGATGACTTGTTCAGAAATTTGAAAAGGTCTCTGCTGAATGAGAGCTTTTCCTGCAGTGCAGGTCCACTAGTCATTCAAGCAAAGAGTTAACCGAGGCTTCTCTGGCAGCCTGCAAGCTTTGTGCGAGCCAAGCCCGGGGCTGAGAGAGGCTGATAGTCATTTGTTTGTGTATGAAGCTTTCATTCCCAACGTCTTAGACATCACATACCAGCAAAGATGACTGAAAAGCAGGGACAAACTCAAGTGGCTCCCGGCTGTTCTGGTGGCCTTTGATACATTTAATTCTGCCTGACAGTGTTTGCCACTTGGTTGTCTAAACAGAATTCTCTTCTCTGGCGGTGAGTGAGTCTAAATTATTCATGTCCAGCGGTCGTCATAAATACTATTGTGTGAGCCTGTGAACCTAAATGAGTCTGGCAGTAAAACCTTTGGTCTGGAGATCTTCAGCCCTCCCTCTTTGTTGCACCGTGTGTAAACTTCACCCTGGAGCTGTGTAGCTCGACGAGGTGTAATGGTCTTTGATGCTGAGAAACTGTGCAGAGGGGTGGTGCAGAGAGGGCCCAAATAGAAATGTCTCCCAGTGCCCTGAAAGCTCTGTCGCTTTCTTTTTCTCTGTCTCCAACCTCCTGGGGTCTGGATATAGCAACAGCACCCCCTAGTGTGTGAGAAAGTGAGGATGGGCTCCTAGTTAACTCAGAAGTGAGGTATTCTGGCTTCACAAAGTGAGGTGTGGGAAACAGGCGGCCTGGCATTTATTTATTGAACAGTACAGCTGACCCTAAATACACAACAGCATGTCTTCCAGGTTTTGACAGCTGAGAAAGGAAGATAGAGCCAGCAGGCAGATAGGGTTTTAGATTATTTTCAAAGATGTGAAAGCTGAGGAGAGCCCCAGGAGGGAATCCGGAGGTCGCTGGGGAAGGGAGCTGTGACTATGAACAATTTATGGCTTTTCCAAAGAATCAAAGCTTGGCCATGTGTATGAAGAGGAGGATGGACAGGGCCTGGCCACAAAGGCCCTCCCTTGCTGACTGAGACGGGGCCTGCAAAAGGGCCAACGCCTTTTTTCAGAGGTAAAACTGAAATTTCCAACACTCTAAGCAGCGGCTTAAAGGTCACTAAAATATAAATGGCTGGTAGATATTCCCTAAGAACAGAGTTTTGATTAAAGGAACTAGACTTAAATACAACAGGGACCAAAAGGGGAGCCAGACGGACTGCAGCGAGGAGGGAAGAGGGCTGCCTCCTTCCTTCATTTTGTCCGTCTAACAAATATTCATTGTTGAGCTCTGCACGGTGCCTGCTTCTGTTCTGGGTACGGGGGATACAGATGTGAATAAAACAGCATCCCTGCCCTCATGGAGCCTACGTTCTTTACTGTCGCCAAGGGGCAGGTCACCACAGCTCAGTCCTCCGTGTTTACATTTTAAAGGATGGTTTATTTACAGGCAGAATGTGATTTGAGGACATGGAAAGTACTGCTGCTCAAAACCGTGTCTTCTCTAACCAGCCTTTCCTGCAATTTCTAAACCAAAAGCCCTCGTTCATTCTGAGAGTAGTAACAATGAAGCCAGATACTTTGGCCCCACACTTATTGTCTGGTGAAAATGAACAACCTGACAAGACCTAGAGGGATGGGGATCCTGAGGGGAGAGTTATACCTCTGGCACTGTGGAGGTGTGGCCTTGGGGAGTTCATTTTTCAGGGCCACGCTTTCCTCATCTGCGGAAGCAGCTGGATTAGTTCCTCTGTCAGGTCCTTGCGAAGCTCTAACATTCAATTTCTCATGACAGATAGCAGCCAGGAAAGCGTAGAGCATGGGGCGCCCCTGGGACCACTGGATAATTGTTTGGGGGTGGGGACAGGACCAGTTTAGACACCGAAAAAAAAGAAGGAGAATATGGAGAAGGAGCATGATTTGACAATCAAATTTGGGCTATTTAAAAAATGTTTCTAGGGCATTTATTCCTGGGTCTCATTTCTGACTGGAAATTACCCAGAAGGGAGGGTGGAAGTGTGGATATGGTTGTTGCAGATTTTTTGGGAAGCCCAATTATTTATACTTTTGTACGTCAAATGAGTTTTGAAAATTATCTACAAAACTCACGGTCATAGATCTGACCCCTGAGCTGAGCTGCTGCAGTGGAGAGCTTTGTGCTGTGGCTTTCCTTGTTGTCTGGAGTGTTTTCCTTTTACCTTTCCTGTTCAGGATAGAGATGGAGTACCACAGGCTGATTTTCTTTGAATCCTAGAGAGCAAGTGACCTACTTACTTACTATTGTGCCTGAAATCTTCAATTAGAGTATATTTTAGGAAATAGTTTTTCAGCTTGAAATGTGATTTTGCTTTTGCGAAAACACACTCCAGTAGAGAGATAGCGGATCAGTTTTCTTGGCTGTTCTCCTGACCCACTGTGTAACTTTGGATACTATATGACTTCTCTCCTTGGAAAGAGGCGACGTAAAATTCATGGGTTTTCTGTTTAGAAAAGACGATTCATAACTATACCTTTATAGGCATGTGTGGTGAAGATTAATGAAAGCTTTGATTGGGTTTAGAAATCGAACAAAATCCATCACTTATATCTAGCTCTCTAACAGCTAGAAGATGTTGATCCTGGTCTTTGCATTTACTGGTCAGGCTTTCTTTACTTTGCTGTCCTCTTTGCAAAGAGTTTCAGCCTCTCCATGAAGACCAAAGTACTGTGTAAACAGGATTCAGTGATGGAATGTGGGTGGGGCTTTTCATTTACGAAATTTCTTCTTACACATGGCTGACTTTTAAAGAAATAACACCAAGGACCAAGCCAGAGGCAGAAACCTTGGGTGGCTTTGGAGGTTTTTTTATGTGTCTGTTCTGCCATCTGCTGGAAAAGGATCACCAAGCTTGGAAAGCTGACTGGCAAAGTGGAGGAGGGTGTGCACTCCTGGCTTCTCCATCCCTCTCCCAGGACCGGGCAGAGTACAGCAAAGCTCATAAAATGCCATGATGCACTTGGTTTTCTGTTGGATTACCGTAATTCACTACTAGTGTTATCCCACAAGGATTTCCTCACCAGTGCTCTGAGCTCATGGCCAGCTGCCTCAGGCCCAGGAGCCTGCTTTGGGAGTCTGGATCACAACATCCCCTGGCCTCATTCCTCTGGGGACCCAGAATGTTGACTGCGATTGCCTTGTAGTCCTGTTCACTGGTTTAAAATGGAAACTAAACAGAACATTAAATCCAAAGTAGGGGGCAGGGTGGCCGCCTTCATTGTGATGTCAGTATAAGAGGGCCAACTGACCTATTCAAGAAATGAGTGCCCTTTTTCCCTGGGATTATCATCTTCCTACTTTTTGGTGTTAAATGCCCTTTTACAAAATAATGGTAATAAACGAGAATTATCACATTAAGCATATATTTGTTTGGCAAAAAACAAAGTTAGCTACTGTCAGTTCCCTAATTCTTTAAAAACATTTCGTCTGTGAAATCCCAAAGTCTCGGCAAATGCGGTTTGCTACTCCCTGTGGTCTCACCTTTCCCTTCTTGTGACAAATTGAGTGGAAAAGTGGGGTCAACAATCCTCAATTGCAACTTCCATATTTTCCCTTGCAAATTCTCTGCGGACTTTTCTGTACTGTGACCCACATAGAAACACAAAAATAATAGTGTGGTAGAATGAGGATACTGTCTCTTCACTAACTGGGTCGCTGCTTTACAGATGAATTTTGCTCTGTAGTAAATGCTTGGCCTGGTTTTGCACCCCTTTGGATCATTTTCTTCCTCTGGAGTTCTGGATGCAATGTGACCTTCCTGACTGTGTATGTGGAACTCCCATGGGGAAGATTGAGATTTTTGGCAGTCAGACACTCAAGGCATCTGGGACAGGATGTGGAGGTCTAGCCTTCTTCTTAAAATCTTCTGTTTCTTCTTAAAATTTCTCAGAGGGATACAATACTTTTGAAAGACTTTTAAAAGGGAATGTGACATTTTAATCTCTATGATTAGTTAAAAGATTCTAACCGAAGCAATGAAACTGACTTTCTACTTTATTAAGGGTTGTAACTACAGAAGAGTATGATTTTTTCCCAAATGTTTTAAGGCCCTAATTCAAATAAAATTAAAAAGATTAAAGAAAAAAATAAAAGTGAAGCTACTCTAATTGAGGCAGGTTTGGTACTTGGCTCTGTGGAACCTGAACTGAAAACTGCCGGTGTAGAAAAACTGAATTGAAATTTATTTTTGAGAAGATATTTTGTTAAGAGGGCAGATAGTTGAGATCTGAGTAGGTGGAGGCTGGGAAAATAAGTTTGTACTGAAGCCAGAACACATGGTGTCTTCATTGGAAATAGATGTTCCCAGAGAATAAACTTTTTTGTATATTTTTCTATTGATAAAGACTGCTTCTGGACAAGCAAGGACATTCAGGATTGCAGGGCGTGAGTTTTATACGGACAAACACAGAGGCTTGTGACCTAAAGGCCATGTGAAAAAGGTGGAAAAATCCTCCCCAGTGAAATTTTCATGGGCCAGATTGTTAGAAATATGTCCAAGAAGTGATTTCATAAAACTTTTGAAACTTGGCTGAAAAGCCTGGCAGATCTGTATCATCTGGTAAATATTTAGGACTTTGTGTATATTATTTTCAAGGAAAGGCAATAAACTGTAGAAAAAATTTTTCAACAAAAACGAAACACTGCAGGATTGTTAGCTTTTGAATCAGAATTTTGGTAAGAGAATGAGTTTTATTCCAGGGGGAAAAAGGCGGTCTTATTTCTGATAGAATGAGGTCAATTTAAATTCTCTTTCCTTGAAGGTGACCAGGTCGAAGTTTGCTATGATTTGTTTGGTAACTCAGCAAAGCCTGGACATACAGTAGCTTCATTTTTCATCACCTGGTAATTTTTTTTTTTTTTTTAAATTTTCTTGCCTGAAAGAGCTTATGAGGTTTCAACGTTACCTGAATCTTAAAATCTCAGTCTGTAACTCAATGGCAGTTGAAAATGTGAATTCTCCTTTGTGGTAGGAGAACTAGAAAGCAGGAAGGTAGAGTTCAGGAATGACACTCCCAGAAGGGAATCACCAAACTTCAAGGCCATGTCCTGGTTTCCTTAGGCCACAGCCTTCTGTCGATGACACCATCTTGTATTTCTTTCCCAATGGAGTTCACATCTGTCATCTCATTTGTCTTTCAAATATCCATTAAGGTAAATGAGTGTGGTAACCATGCGCCTATTAGACAACTTGGGAAGCAGAGTCACAGATGAGGAATTACTTTCCTGTCTCCCTTTTCCTCAATTCATTGTTCCGTTGGTAATAAGGATAACATAAATGTCAACCACTTACTATATGCCAAGCACTTGACATGTATTGTCTCATTATTGCTTGTGAGATAGGCATAGTTCTATTTTTTTCAGATGAGGAAATAGTGGCTTATAGAGATTAAAAAACTTACTAGAATTTATGTAGTTAGTAAGTGGCAGAACTGGGAGCTGACCTAGCTCTGACTTCATGACCCGTGTTTGAAACCACACTATACTGCCTCTCTAGTAATACCCTACAGAGAAGGCAGCTTACACAGGCCAATTGAACCCAGTTGTCTATTACCGGGCCCCTAGCCCGGTTGTCCTCTGTGTCCAGCATCCAGAGAAGCAAGGAGTTGCTTTAGACCTCCCAGGAAGAGGTTCTGAAGAGTGTCCTGCTCTCTAGCTCAGGGTCAACTGTCACAGGTGAGAAAGACCCTCTCTAGGATGTTTTACATGACAGAGACACAGTAAATTAATATACGCTCTATGTAAAGGCTCAGTAAACAGCAGCTCAGTAATTGCCCAAGGCCTAAGCAGGCAAGCAGGAGGCCTCAAACTGGACAGCCTGCCCAGTGTCTAGGCAGGCGTCATCTCACAGGCTTCATTCCCATCCTGGCCTCTTCCCTCTTCTGTTGACTTGGGCAGAGTCCCAACTTTTCCTTACAAAAGATCAAAACTAAGACTTCTTGGCTGCCCAAACCACATCGTCACTAAGGTTTGGCCGTCTCTCAGAAAAGACAGGCTGGGTTGGCCTGAACTTTCCTCCCATGGCATTCCAGGAAATTCAAACTCCAGTGAAGGACCTTAAAACCAGCAGCTATCTCCATACCATAGTTGTGACTTTGACTCAAAAACTGAATGTATCTGATGCCAAGTAAATGGCAACTCTGGGGATGCTGTCCAGACTCCTCACTTTTAACTCATTTATCTTTAGAAACCTAACCCTTCTCTTTTGGACCCCAGGCCTGTATGAATGAAATTCTATTTGGGTATAAAGTTTATTCTAAAAAGCGGGTGCTTTATGGACTAATACTGTTTTTGAATCCTAATAGCCATCTTTGTTACTTTGTTGATTATGAATTTTCTAGGAGAAATAATTTTTTAGAACACACATACTCTGGACCCTGAATGTGCAAAATGTACTTTAAGGGAAAGTGCCTGAAATGCCTGGCTGTGCACTATTTGTTTCAGAAGGAGAAAAGATATCTAAGCTCTCCGTTTCCTTTTCCTCTTGGTTCTGTGAGCTGGTGAGATTTAACTCTTCAATTTCTTCCATGCCTCAGAAATTCAAATATCTCAGCTACCCAAAATATCACAAATGCTTTAGGAATTTTGGAGGAGGAAGGGAGTGGTCAGAATGCTGCTTTCTTTCTCTTAACACAGTCAAACAGCATCTGTTCGCTTTCTAATTCACTACGGAAAAAACGACCTTTCATTTTAGCCTCTGCATAATAAGAACATGATTTCTAACATTCCATTCATTGCAGGAAAAGCTCATTGTTTTAAATATCTGGTCTCAGATGTTCATTATGATGCTGTGTTTCCTCTTCTCCTTCCAAAGAGGGAGGTAGGTCACTCACATCTGGCAAATGGCGAAGAGTTAGCTAGATAAACTGTGGCTCACCACCAGCTCTGCCCTGGCCCAGGCAGCAGGTGGTTCTTTTGATCTCTCACTAAACGGAGATTTTTTACAGGAAACAGCCTTTGAGGAAGGCAGTTTAAGCAATTTGACAGTTTTGTAAGCAGCATGCATGTAAATCAGAGGATAATCCTTTTGTGCCCCAAACATCTTATAAAATAGTAGGGGAATCAGATATACAGGGGATTCCAGTCATGCCATTTCCGCAGTGCACACATTGTCCAGTCGTGAGCCGTAGAAGTGTAGATGATGATGTCTTGCCCCTGTCGTAAATCCCAAACAGAAGAGGATGAGGGGCTCTGCATTTAGCAGGTTACATATGATAGCAAAGAAAGCTATGTCCCTTGGCATAGTGCACCTCCTTTGGGGAACAGGACCTCTGACCCTGCAGAGCCCAGAGTAATGAGGATGAGAAACACAAAGACCCCCAGTGAGTTATTGGGAACGATGGCATGTGGGGCCACTCCTGCTTACACCTCTTCTTTCCCAGACTTGTGAATTCTTCCTATTAGGACACAGCACCATATAGATTCAATACTTATACTGCGTCCTGGAAGATGGCACCCCATCCTTGCAGAGAATTGCTTCCAAGCTGATGTTTCAGCTACACCTTTGACAGGACATTCCAATGATCTGTTAGGCCAGTGGCTTCTGGATGGTGCAGTATGTGATATGACCAATGTGTTCCATGGTCATGGACCCACTCCACAATGTCCTTCATTGTGAAGTGGGTTCCCTGATCATATCCTATGTTTTGTGCGATTTCATGTCTGTGGAATAGGCACCTTATGATCCTTGGGTAGTATTGATGCTTTAGGCTCTGTAGATGGTAAAGGCAAACCCACACTCAGAATGGGTGTCTCTTCCTCTGAGAATGAACCATTGGCCCTTGGAAGAGTATAGTGTCAACTTGCCACCAACTGGCTAGGTGGCCTCCTCAAGGAATAGTGCCATATAGGATGCTTGGAATTGATCTCTGAGGTTGGAAATTTAGAGAGGCAGTAGCTAGATTGGCCTTGGTAAGTGGGAATCATGCTCTTGGGCCCAAGCATAGCCTTCATCTCTGCCTCTGTGGGCATGTGCCCATCTTGTTATTCAAGGTAGTCGATGACAAAGGCTGACTCATGTCAACTGGCCAAGTCATTTTGCCTCTTTAATTGTTCAGTGCCTATTCCATGGTGGATGCTTTCTGATGGGCATTAACATGTGATACAAAAGTCTTCACACTTCATGCTCACAACTGTATGTCCATTTACATGGATCTTTTTGTCTCTGATCTTATGGTATCTTTTCCTTTCAGGTTCCTGACCAGCCAACTGCCCCTCCAGCCTTGCCAATCATTGCAGTAATTTTGTTCTCCTGGCTTCTGTGCTGCTACCTGTCCTCTATTGCTTTGAGGTCCCACTAACCCTATCACTATCAACAGGCCAAGCTTTGTGACTGCCTCTCCTACCATTAGCTTTGGCCTACAGAGGAGAACCACTACCGAAGTTCTTAGTGATGCTGGTTCTCCTCTCACTAGCAAATTCCTGATGTCCTTGGTAAATGAAGGGTCCTCTTGGCTCTCCTGTGAAATATAATCCTCTGGTGGGTCATTTGGCATCACATAATGCCCAATGTGATGCACAAGTGGGCCACCACTCCTTGTTATGTGCTAGAACATCCCCCATGCAGGAAGACACTACAGAGGCCTCTCTGCCGCAGGCAGCACATGCCACCTTCAGGAGTGGTGCTGCTTCCTTCCAATATGGCTGTTTCCCTTAGCCTCTTTATCCCTCCTTCTACCACTTGCTGTGGCAACTCAAGAATTTTCACTTTCCTTTGCATAAGCTAGATAGTTTTCTCCAGGTTTCTAGGAGCCACCCTAACAGCAAGTTTGCTCCTTCCATGAGGTCGTTGCCAGAGTGTTAAATCCCATGTCCCAAGACGGTGCCCTCACATCAATTTATTGGTGCTTATACAGTTTTATATTCCTCCGCCCTTGATCAAGCACCCTAAAAAATGCAGCCACAGAGATCCTCCCCTGGACTGTCTGGACATGTAGCTAATTCTCATAGCTCCTTTGGGGTGTAATCTCTTTCTTCTCTTATCAGCCCTAGCATGTCACCAGAGATTATGCTGGAATTTCCCTACTTATGAGTCTGGCGGCCAGGGGACAAGGTGGAACTGCTCCTGAAGTTGGCCTCTGTAGTGTCTTCCTGCATGGGGAATGTGCTAGCACATAACAAGGAGTGGGGGGCCACCTTTGCAGGCTCGGAGGGTTCAGGGGGGTCTGTAGAGCCATAATTCTCAAGGGCTTTAACCCAGATGCTCCCATATGGGTCCCATATTTTTCCAGTTAGGAATTTTGCATAAAAGACGTGCCTTAGCTAAGCATTTAAATATTTCTGGGGCTTTTGACTATTCAGCCCCGGGTTTCCTCCTCAGTTGTGTCCACTCTTCCACTATGGGAGATAGGGGCATCTTTGTAAACAACCAAAAAGTTTTCTGATTGTTATAGTTTGTCTCTAACTGTCAGTAGCTGCTCTCAAGTTGTTCACTGTCCCTCTGCAAGGCAGTACAACTTAATCCTAACCGACTGACTCTACCATTCTTTTGTGCATTGTCCCCCTTACCTTTTAAACGCCTGAATCTTGCTGGCAAGGGCATTCCCCTCCCAGATGTCTTCTCACATCACCACCAGTAAAACCTTCAGCACCTGGTCCATCGCCTTGTACTAGGGACTATCCACGCCCCACAAATTACTTGGGACTTGCTCTTCTTTGCCAGATGAGGGGTGGATGATCCAGTCCAAAAATCCTATCTTACTGCCTACTTTCTCAGCCCACTCCTGCTACTGATTGCTTCAGTTCATGTTCTCAGGATGTAGATGCCAAGATGGAATTAGAAGTGCAAGGGATTCATGGGGGAAGACACCTGTGAAGAATAAAGGGGAGTGAGAGCAGGAGTAGAAGGGAGAGGCTTTGGATGGCACTGTTAATTTAACACCTGTGAAAGGAGAGAGACGAAAGGAGGAAAAGGTAGGAAGAGCCTGAGACTCAGCGCAGCTTTGAGAAAATTTCAGCAGGTAGATAAGGAAACAGAGCAAGGATTGCCCTTAGAGGCAGAGGCATCCTGCCCTGTCTGGAATGACCCAGCTCTAGTACTCCTGCTGTGCATAGTCACTGGCTGAAAGCAGTCCAGGGAGTCCATGGCCTTGGCCTGAACGCTGCCTCAAAGCCTGGACGTGTGTCTGCTGGATGCTGGCAGGTAACTATGAACACTAGGTGGCACACAGCAGGGAGATCTGAATGGCAGACTTCCATGGCTGCCATCCCCACTTCTCTGTCTGTAGTCTTCCCTATCTTAATGACAACATCTCCTGTTCTTAGGTCAAAATCATGGACTCATCCTTTATTCTTTTCCTTTTTACATTCCCCACATTTCAATATGTCAAGATAACCTGTGGCCAAACCTTCAAATCCTATCTAGAATTGGACTACCTCTCATTGCCTTCACTACTCTCATTGATAGGAAGAGATGCAGGAAGAAGATAGCCATCTACAAACCAAAGAACACCTTTGAAGCTACCAGAAGCTAAGAGAGAGGCTGGAACAGACCCTTGCCTAGGGCCGTCAGAGGGAGAATGGCCCTGCCAACACCTTGATCTCAGACTTCTGGCCTCCAGAATTGTGAGATAATAAGTTTCTTTTGGTTAAACCCCCTAGTTTGTGGTACTTTGTTACTACCGCCCTAGCGAGCAAACACAGATGTCTCTCATTTGGATTACTGTAAGAACCTCCCCATTGAGCTCCGCTTCAGCTTCTTCCAACAGAGCCAGAAGAAGGAGCTTGCTTAAGGGAAATCAGATTATGTCACTCTTCAGTTCAAACATCATCCAGAGGATTTCTATTTTGGAGTAAAAGCCAGAGTCTTCACACAGGCCCATGTGACCTGTGCCCACCCTGCTCTAGCTGCCTACCTTTAGTCTTCAAGAAGGCCGAGCTCTCCCATTAAGGCCTTTGCATAAGCTGTTTCCCCTGGCTGCTCTTCCTCCAAATGCCCACCTGGCTCATTCTCTCACTCCTTCCCAGTCTTTGTTCACATGTCACCTTCTGAAGGAAACCTACCCTCGCCACCCTGCTTAAAGGCACAGTCACTCCTCCTGCATGCCTGATCCCCTTTAACCTGCTCTATTTTCTTCTCTCTCCATAGCCCTTATTACCTAACGTAGCATAGAGATTATTATAATTATTTTTTGTTATTTGTCTCCCTCCACTAGAATGTTAGGCCATGAGGGAAACGAATTTTTGTTTTATTCTCTGATATATCCCAAGAAATATAACAGCACCTGATTGCTAGAAGCTGCTTAATGTTTGGTGGGTGAAGGAATAGGCTTTCCAGGGTCGGAAACAGAATAGAATATTAAACCCCATAGCCTGGTAGCGCAATAAATCTCTCCATGATTTAATATCCGGTGTGAATCTTGTACCCAGAACTGACCAATCTTCATTCACCTAAGTTATATCAAAAGCATCCTGTGTCAGGCACAGGATCAAAGAGGAACCATGTTTGGTCTGTGCCTTCAGGGACTCAGAGTCTTGTGCCTGGAGGCAGTCAAATGCATGTCATAGATTATCTTTTTTTGTTACCCTATTTTTTTGTTTGTTTGTTTGTTTTTAATATACAGAAGAAGGGCCAGGGGGTGCTTAGGAGTGATGACAGGGCCAGGTAGATTTATGTGGTTTCATTTAATCCAAGCAGGCTTTTTTTGAGGGGAAGTTGAATCCTATTTCAGGTATCACATGTAGAATTAAAATCTTTCCTCTCCTGCTCTGGACCTAACCAAATGGTACAGATTTCACACGAAAAAGATGTCATTATCTGGAATATAATGATTAACCTATTTAAAATGGGTAGACATTTTCTATTAATGGAGAATTATGGTCATTATGCAAGTTTCTGACTAATCCTAATTACCTCCAGGCCAGTTTCATGAAAACCTGTAAGTAAAAAGTGCTGCTGGCAGCATTGTGCAAAAAGAAACCTTTAAACAGGCTTCAACTAAGGTTGGTGAATGCAGTGAAAGATGCACACAAAGTAGGTAGTCGCCTATTCACAATCTTAGGTAAGAAAATAGGTATTTGTAGTCCTAGTCAAGACTTTAATTCTCTGAAATTTTTCATGATCTGTCAAAAGATATAACATTTAAAAAGTGGATCTATGTCTGAGAAGCTTTGCATTTTAATTGAATTATTTTTCTTTAGTTGAATTCTTTTTAAACAGTTCTTGCTATTCAGTCTTTGATGTGACTTAGAAATCTTGAGTGATGTCTTAGGGAAAAAGCAGTGTTTGGGTGCACATCTCTTTTTATCTTCGTCATTTCCTCGTTTATTCGATGTTTCTTGAGTGTCTACTATATACTAGTCTAGATTATAAAGAGGAGCATTCTCTCCATTTTATGGAGATCAGAGTTCTCAGATCTCTCCTGGACAGGGCAGAAAGATAAGGAATTGTCCACCTTGTATTAATTGCAGTGACTTGGGGGGAAATCGTTTTTATACCTCTTTTGGCTGAAAATTCTTAGTCTGCAAGAGGGAAAAAGCCTTGTACATCACTGAAAGAATAAACATTGTCAAGGGTTCAAGGTTTAAGAAAAAAACCTATATTTCCACCTCTAAATAACAATTATTATTTGCTTTAAAATATCAATTTTTCCATTTTTATTAATTTCTATTTTTTTCCCATAGAAGTGACATTTTCTTCCTTAATGTGATAATATTCATTGATGTTCTTTCCCTCTCCAAGACAATTTTTCAAAACGTTTTCTTCATATATGACATTTCCTTCTCTTATCATTTTGTGACATTTCTACATTTATTTTCTATTTTCTAACTAGCTTTTAAAAAGCTCTAAAAGCAGACCTCAGCATTTCCTTGAGTAAATAAGTTATTCTCAGATTATTCCGCTACTCCCTTGCCCTTACTTTTTCCTTTTCTTCTTTGGCCTTTCTCTTCAAAGATGTTATCCTATTTTTACTTTTCTGTCTTCTCTCTGAAATATAGTTAACCTACCTCTTTTTTGAAGTTTTTTTGGTCTCATTGACTTTCTGTATTTGAGAAATCTTTCAATAGATTTCAAAAAGCTGTCCAGTTAACACTATGTTCCTAAGAAAGAGAGTCTTTACTCTGAAAACTATCTTCTTTCACATTTCTGGATTTTTGTTTTTTTAATCTCAGTTCCGTCTTGTTCTCCTTTCTCCTTTTTGTTTTCTTTTTGGAAGACACAAAATTTTCCTCTTTCTGAATTATCTTTTGTTTATTGGTAGTGATTCCAAAATAGAATGTGAGAGATTCTTCTTTTTATTTTAGGAGGATGTTCCTAACATTTCTCCCTCTCTGGGCTCCTGGTAGTTTCATTTTTCTTAAATTCCATTTTCTAGTTTTCCTTTGAGAGTTTATAAAGAGTCAGTTCTGTGATTTTCCCAAGTTTGCCTCCTCTTCAGATGGCTTACTCCATATTCTCATGTTAGACAGGCTCAGTTACTTAAGTACCACATTCAAAATGTCAAAATCAAGTGGTCTTGGGGTATTTACTTTTGTTCCAGCAATTTATCTGAATGACAACTTACTTTCTTCTAGTTAAACTCAATCTCTTAGGCTTCCCCAAATGTTTAATTAAAAATTTCTTTCCAGGTCCTTTTCCAACCTTTTAGCACACCAGGCCATTGCGATGATGTTTTTGCAATTCTCTCCTCCAGCTGGGTTGAGGGCTTCCGTGGTGCCTCCTTTCCATGAAGGGCTAGTCCGGTCTCAGACTCCTCAGTTATAAAAACTATTTCAAAACACAAGCGCTACCTTCCTTCCTTCCTCCTTCTTTTTGTTGGTTAAATTCAGGAGTTGTCTGCTCATTCTTACACTGTTTGATCGAGAAACGAGTTCTTGGGAATAAAAGTTTTTATTCAACATAATGCTAGGTGTCAAATTATCAGTCAGTCTTCTCATGCTGTTCAACTGTTCTTTCTTTGTAGGATTTCTCCTTAAATATCCTTTTTATACCTTGAAACTGGTTTGACTGTCCCTCACAAAAAAGCATTCATCTTATTACTTTTTGAAGTGTAAAACAATTTGTTCTCATTTTGAAAGGATTTTCCATCCTCACTTTTAGTGATGAAGGTTCAAGAAAAATGATTTCTCTGCACACTAAAAGGTTATCTTTGGAAATATAAATCAAAACCACAATGAGTATCACTTCACATCCACTGGTGTGAAGACAGATAATAACAAGTGTTGGTGAGGAAATGGAGAAACTGTAACTCTATATCCTGCTGGTAGGAATGTAAAATGGTGCAGCCATTTGGAAAAACAGTCTAGTAGTTCCTCAGAAGTGTAAACATAGAGTTACCATATGATCCAGCAATACTACACCTAGTCATATACCCAAGAAAAGTGAAACCATATGTCCACACAGATGTTCTAGCAGCATAATTCATAAGAACCAAAAGGTCAAAACAACCTCAATGCCTATCAACTGATGAATAGATAAATAAAATATGGTATAGCTATAAATGGAATATTATTTGGCCATAAAAAGGAATGAAGTACTGATAATGCAACAACGTGGATGGACCCTGAAACCATTATGCTAAGTGAAAGAAACCAGACACAAAAGGCCACGTATTGTACGATTCAGTTTATATTAAATGTTCTGAATAGGTAAATCCAGAATACAGAAAGCAGATTAGTGGTTGCCTAGGGCTGGAGTGGCAGGGCAAGGACGGGTAATAACTGCTAATGGGTGTGGGGCTTCTTTTGGGGTGACGAAAATGTTCTCAAACTGTGGTGATAGTTGTGTTACACATATCTGAATATACTAAAAACCATTGAATTGTACATTTTAAATAGGTGAATTTTATGGTATGTGAATTATATCTCAATAAGGCTGTTATTAAAATGCATAAAAATAATTACAAAAATGCATCTACTTTTCAGTGATAAATACCACTTCCTCATGAAATGCTTATTTATGAGAAATGTTCTTGTGTCTTCTTGACCTAAATTTTTTCCCTTTCTCTCAGAAGTCGGGCTCATTCCTGTGACTAATAATTGCATCTTATCCTGATAGACTCTGCTCTGCTTCTTTTAAGTTTTAAAATAAATCTAGGGGCCGGCCCTGTGGCCGAGTGGTTGAGTTCATGCATTTGGCTTTGGTAGCCCAGGGTTTCACTGGTTCAGATCCTGGGCATGGAGATGGCACCGCTCATCAAGCCATGCTGAGGTGGCATCCCACATGCCACAACTAGAAGGGCCCACAACTAAAAATACACAACCGTGTACTGGGGGCTTTGGGGAGAAAAAGGAAAAATAAAATCTTAAAAAAAAAAACCCTCTAGATTGTGCTTCCTCTTTATGAGGAATAAGGCTAAGCCTTTACCATTTTTGAAGCAGTAAACATTCTGAGTTTTGGTGGTATAAATTTTGTAGTGCACTGTTAAATTTATGATTTTTAACTATGTATTTCAAATATATGTGAAAATAGAACGGTTTAATGAAGCCCCACATGCCCATCACCTAGCTTCAATAATTATCAGCTCATGGACAATCCTGTTTCATCTAGACCCTGCCTACTTCTGTCCCTGCCGTCCCCATAATTATTTTGAAGCAAATCTTAGACATTCATGTCATCTGTAAAGATTTCCATATTAAAGGATAAGCTTTCTTTTTTAATAAACATAACCACAACACCATTATCATACCTTAAAAACTAACAATAATTAAACAATAAAAACTAGCAATAGTATTCAATACCTTAGATACTTAATGTTCACACATTTCCTTGACTGATTATATGCAGCACTTTGTTAGAATCAGGATCCAAATAAGGTTTAATCATTGAAATTGCATTTCTTAAATTTCTTTTAATCTGTGGTTACACTTCCATCTCTTTTTTTCCCTTTGCAATCTTTTTGTTGTTGTTGAAGTAATCGGGAGTTTCCCACAGACTGTATTTTGCTGATTTCCTCTTCATGATGTTGATAAATGGGCTCCTCCTCACCCTGTTTTTCCAATAAATTGATGGTTGATCAGATTAAATACTCCATAGGTTGTTGTGTTGGGTGCTCCACAAGGAGGTACGTAAGGTCTGGTATTCCCCCTTTGGGGCATGTTAACAACCACTGATGACTGTTTTCTAGATCCATTAATTCATAAGGCATTCCAAAGGGTGATATTCTGTTTTTACTTCTTCCTTTATTAGCTGGAATACTTCCAACTTACAGAAAATCTTCCCCTCAACAACTCCTAGGGTTTTCTGAGGTGCGGTTCATAAAGGAAAGGCAGGAAAGGTGCTTGATTCTTCCCCTGTATTGATCAGCTTTCAAAGTATGAAGTGGTTCCCTAGCATGCTGCCACGATGGCCAGTGCTTGTTAGTATCATGATGAACTTACAGATTTAAACACATGTGATATAGTTTAATCCACTGCAGGTGTTATCCTTATCGGTGCCTAAATTTTCCCATATTTGGCCAGTGGGGGCATTCGAGTTGGCTCCTGTATGCTCTAGATACAACTCTAGTAGTGTTTGAGGACTCCTTTGCTTTGTGGTTTAACAAGTTGTTCTGGGCTCATCTTTCACATTTCCTGCTCCAGACTTGAATGTGTCATTTCTCCAAGAAGCTCTGAGGTATTTCAGAGACAACTATCTGGGTGTGACAGGGGCTTATTGTTTCCACTTTGCTTGTTATTTCTAGGTCTTTTCAGTGGACAGATATATAAAATATTTTTTAAGGTAATATAAATTATGAATTCATACTGGTACTTCTAATTCAAAAACAGGGTTTTAACTTAATTTTCTTGATCTTACATCCATGCCTCCTCTCTTCTACATCAAAATCTCTGTTCTCAGCACTAATATAATTACTCATTTTCCTTATCATAACCACACTAAACACACAATAGTCCAAGAGAAGCATTACTAATGCTACTTTCAACAATACGATTAGTTGAAAACTTTAAAAATGTTTGTAGTTCTTTTTATTTATTTATTTTTAGAGATTGGCACCTGAGCTAACAACTGTTGCCAATCTTCTTTTTTTTTTCTGCTTTTTCTCCCCAAATTCCTCCAGTATATAGTTGCATATTCTTCCAGCTGTGGATCCTTCTAGATGTGGCATGTGGGACACCGCCTCAGCATGGCCTGATGAGTGGCGCCACGTCCATGCCCAGGATCCAAACCAGTGAAGCACCGGGCCGCTGAAGTGGAGTGCCCGAACTTAACCACTAGGTTAATGGGCCAGCCCCCTGCAGTTCTTTTTAAAATGAGAGTAAATCCACCCAAAAATGACCAGACACATTACTGTGTTTTAAAGTCACTGGGAATGATTTGCTTTTTGGTGGTTATACCACCAACTGGACTTACATTTAGGTTCCTTTTTAAAATTTTTATTATTAAGGATTTTTTTTATATTTCCTTTTTTTTTTTTTGGAGGAAGATTAGCCCTGAGCTAACTGCTGCCAATCCTCCTCTTTTTGCTGAGGAAGACTGGCCCTGAGCTAACATCCTTGCCCATCTTCCTCCACTTTATATGTGGGACGCCTGCCACAGCATGGCTTGCCAAGGGGTGCCATGTCTGCACCTGGTATCCGAACCGGCGAACCCTGGGCTGCTGAAGCAGAACGTGTGAACTTAACCGCTGCTCCGTGGGGCTGGCCCTGTACTTCCTTTTATTAAGGAAGTATAATTTACATCCTGTAAAATTCATCCCTTTTAATGTATAGTTCCGTGAGTTTTGACAAAAGCATAAAATCGCATACCCTGCACTAAAACCAAGACATAGAGCAGCTCCATCACCCTCCAGAATTGCCGAGCCCCTTTGTAGTCAACCCCCACTCCAGTTGCTACCAACCACAAATCTGTTTTCTGTCCCCGTAGGTTCGCTTTTATCCAGAATGTCATATAAACGAATCAAACCATATATAGCTTTTGGAGTACGGACTCTTGGCACAAAAGGATTGCTTTTTAAAATTTAATTTTGTTTTATGATATAAAATATTTACATGACTCCACAGTGAAATCAACAAAAGCGTATGCAAAGAAATCCAGCTTTTATCCTTGTCCTCTCTACTTTATTCCTTTCCTACCTCTTTAGCAGCCACTTTCCATTTTTTGATGTCTATCTTTATCTATCTATCTATCTTCCTATCTCATATCTCCTTCTCCATTCTTAAATAGTTAACATACTACACACACTTTTCTCAAGCGGTACATTTTAATTGAAGTTACTTTCAAGTACTCAGAATTAAAAGAGCTGAAGGATAATAATATTCTTGATTATCCTCTAGTTTTAAGTTGGAACTGTGGGTTTGATAAAAAGGAGTAAATTCACCATCTTTTCTGTCTTCCCTCCCTTCATGTTGTTATGAATCAGCGCGGCAACGTGCCCACCTCCATGGACTTGGAGGGTGGTGTCTGTGCTGCAGTGTAGGGTGGGTTAGGACTTCCTGAGTCCTCAGTGTCAAAGTGGGCTTTGTGCAAGCTTATGCTGCAAAGAACAGCAATTACCGAGTACCTCCTTGTGCCAGGCATATGCGAGATACGGGGGATAAGGCTGGGAACAATTCAGACACTTTCCCTGACCTCACGATCTTACAGTTCTCTGAGAAATGAAGAGAAAATGGTGAGGAATGTTCATCATGCATAGGAGAAGGGAGAACCTGGGGCTTCCTATTTCCTGTGGGTGGCCAAAGCTTGTGACCAGAGTAGCCAGACTAGGCAGCCACTTACTTTAAGGCCCCCCTTTACCTTAAAATATCTCCCTCCCAAGCCTGATCTGGGGACAGAAGTTTCCATCTCTGCAAGTCATTCCTTTGGGCTACCAGTATCTTCAGAAACACTTGTTACCTGATTAGGAAGAGGCAGCACACTAATACATTAGATCTCGTCCCATTCTTGCTCAATGCCTTTAATAATTTCTAGAAGATGGAAGGACCCTGAGGAGTATTAAGAAGAAAGGTATGGGCAGGACAGCCAGGGGTCAGATTGTAGCTATAACAAAGCTTACCGTAGCCCATGTATAGAATGACACATAATCAAAATGATCTCAGTAGGTTGGGAGAAGGGGCCTGGTAGCAACAGAATGAAATAATATATGGATAAAAGTAACATTTAGAATTCTTCATCATAGAGCTAAACACACACTTGGCCCAGGAGTGGGAGAAGCTGAAGGAAGATCCAGGGGAAAGTAGAGCAAGTTGCAGGCCCAGCTGCTGCCTCTTGACAGTGAGGGGAGCCAGCAAAGATAAACAGTAACCTGTGTGAGCCAGGAAGTGCTGCTGCGTCACTTCCTGCCCACCACATCTCCCACAGGAATCTTTCTTGTGGCCAACTGTCATCAGAAATACTGTATGCAGGAAAGGGAATTCTGGGAAACGTAGTTCAGTTTAGCTGAATTGACATGTTAAAAAGCTACCACAGGTGTGTTCTCCTGTGATTCTTTGGCAGGAAGTAACAGACTTCAATTAAAATTAGCTGAGGAAAAAATAACTTGTAAGATAACAGGGGTTACTCGAGTAGTTCTGAGCAAGAATGAAGCCAGGTCTCTGACGGACATAGAATCAGGTATGGCACAGCAATCTAACGCTTTCTTTGCTGCCCCTTGGCATGGCTGCTTCATCCATTCTATAGGCCTTTTTCCTCTGCCCCTTTGATCTACATGGCGAGTACAAGAGGACAGCTCACAACTCCCAAGGCTACATGCGTGGAAACTGGATGAGGCATCCCAAGAGACGAAGCCAGTCTGTCTTTCTGTCCTTTCCTTTTTCCTTCTTCACTATTTCAAGTCAAATATTGGTAAGTGGACTTTGATTGGTCCAGCTTAAACTTTATGCCTATTCTTGATCCAATCAGGGGAACAGAATCACCCTATAAGAAATGGCTCCAGGACCAAGACCCACCACTATGAGGGAAGCAGACAGCATAGGAGAGTTCACTCCCTGAGTCTCTAGAATTTGTTCATCAGAAGTGTTTCTCAGCAAGCTGTGACCCCACAGGAGATGCCTGAGCTCCCTGTGGTTCTGAGGAGTGCAGTGTATCTTTGTTCTCCTACTGTCCAGTCTTTTCCATTTTCCCCCTTCCAGTGCTCAGAGCTTTGATGCCCCTGTCCCTCCAGGCCTGGGAAAGCACTCAGTGTATGACCTCCTCACCTCCACTCTGAACTAGAGCTATCTGCTTTTAAAAAAAGAAATAGGAAAGGGCAATATCGTACTTAATCTAAGGAAATTAAGGGTAATGCCTGGACCCATGACAACAATAACAACAACAAAACCCAACCGACCAACCAACCAATGCACCCCACCCCCAAAGCCTTTGTAGTAAGTAACCACTTATTTTGATTCTGAGTCAGACGAGCCTTGGATTTCAGATAAACTAAAGGGAAAAACAAGCACAGAGACTGGGCCAGCCAAGAAATCAGCATTGTCACTTGGTTTAGTGCAGATGGCCGTCTTGAAAAGGGTCCTAACACTGGGGCAAATACAAAGCTACTATTCAACCTCATCACCACCAAATACTACTTGTTAAGCAAGTCATTGTTTTGTATTCACTGGAGGATTGCACAAAATGATGGATAGCTAGAAATGACACGACCGCTGGTTTGAAACCACCTGAGGAGTAACAAAATAAATTCTGCCACTCTCTGCGAGTTGTGGAAAGACTAGAGTGAGAGGAACCAATTGTATTGCCTGGATACTAAGAGCTTATTAGTGATAATTGGGCCAATAGTGTTTTCAGACCTGTTGCTAAAGGCCAGAAATGCTTATCAAAGCATCACCAACATAGGCAAGCTGTGAAGTAGATGAATTTTGCAGTCTGTGACTTATGCCTCCAAGCCCACCTCACTCAATCATTCAACAAATATTTATTGAGTGCCTACCATATGGCAGGCACTGTGTTACTCTCTAAAGCTCTCATTTAAAAAAATAAATCAATACCTGTATAGCCTTAGATTTAGAAGGGCTTTTAGAAGAGAATTGAGACCCACACTATCCAGGAATGTCTTCCAGTGACATTAAGTGCTCTACCTTCAAAGGCAGCACCCTCCAACAAAGGTCATCTCTGAATGATAAAAACTCTTCCATATATTGCAATGAAACTCAGTTCCTCTATTTCTACCCATGGGCTCTAATCTGTCCCATGGAGAACACAGTCCCACTTACACATGACAGCCTCATAAGTTTTGCAGATGTGACCACCTTCCTTCAAGTCTCCTCCATGGTAAGCATCCTCAGCACTCTTAGCTGTTCCTGTGATATCATATGAGCACTCTAGCTGCAAGTGTTCCTCTTCAAACATGATGCTCAGAACTGGACACAGCAATCCACAAGTGCAGAGTTTAGTGGGAGCATTACACTGGGATGATAATGTGGTCTCCATTTGCTTTAGTAACTATTTTGAACATCCTGAGTTTGGTCAACTAAGACTCCAGGGAGAAGCCAGATCTCTCCTACTCTCTACTCCTGCCACTGATGTCTTGAATTCAGGTATATCAGCATCATAGTCAAAGAGGGCTGTATTAGTTTCTTATTGCTGCTGAAACAAATTTAGTGGCTGAAAACAACACAACTATTATCTTACAGTTCTGTAGGTCAGATGTCCCACGTGAACCTCACTTGGCTAACTAAGATGTCAGGAGGGTTGGTTCCCTTCTGGAGTCTGTGCTAGAGAATCCATTTCCCTGTCTTCCCAGGAACTAGAGGCTGCCCACATTTCTTGGTTCGTAGCCCCCTTCCTCTATCTTCAAAGCCAGCAATGTTGCATCTCTCCGTGCCTTTCTTCCATAGTCACATCTCCCTCTGACTCACCTCACCTGCCTCACCCTTTCATTTTTAAGGACTCTTGTGATTATATTTGTGATTACATTACATCACAGTTGGGCCCACCTGGATAAACCAGAATAATCTCTCTATCTTATGGTCAGTTGATTAGCAACCTTAACTCCATCTGCTACCTTAATTCCCCATTGCCATGGAACCTAACTTATTTATAGGTTCTGAAGATTAGGATGTAGACATCTTTGGGGTCATTATCCTGCCCACCATAGGGATACAGCAGCTCCAGATACCATCTCCTCACACAACATCTAAAGACCGGAAAGCAGGCCATCTCTTATTCGTGTGACTTTTTAAGAAGGAGGGGGAAAAATTTCCTAAAGGCTTTTTGCTTCCAACAGACTTCTCCGACCATCTTACTGGCTAGAATTATGTCACATGCCCATTCCTAACTCAATCATTGGCAAGGAAAATAAATTACCCTGATTGGCTTGGGCTAGTCAAGATGTATTCCCTGGGGCTGAGGAGGGCCTAGCCTCCCAGGAGGCAAATAGGCCTCTGACATCTGAATCAAATTGAGTTTCTGGTAACAGGAAAGACATGGAAAATTGCTTTTGGGTATACTTCATCCTATAATGTCACCATGATAAGGGCCTCTAATTATGACCTAATAACCTGAAGGAGAGAAAGAGGTATTTTAAAATTATTTTTGCCTTTTCCCTCCCTATGCTGCAGAGAGCAAAGAGATTTGAGATATCTTGAGAAAAGAAAGGAAAGAGAAGTACCAATCTATTTTGGGTGTTGTATCAGTCAGGGTTCCATCAGAGAAATATATACATATATACATCCCCACTTCCCACAATATAAGGTCACATCCCGGTAACAAATCTCTTGATAAATATGCATATGTACATATGTGTATATATATATACATACGGACACACTAACACTCATACACAGACACACGAAGGAATTTGTTATAGGGATGTGACCCTATGTAATTCTGGGAGCTGGTCAGGCAGTCTCTGGAAGGCTGTCGCCTTCACATCTGATGTGGAGCTGATGACGCAGAGCAGGCAGGGAAGGGAAGATGGCTGTAAAAATCCAAAGTGCAGGAGAGCAGGAGCAAGCTGGAACCGCAAGCACACGCAGGATCCCGCAAGGAGGGACCTCATGCGAGTTCTTGTTGCTTCTGGCCTTTCTTTAAAGTTAATTCAATCTTACTCAGATTCCAGTATTTAATCTACTCATGATTTACTGCTGCTCCTGGATTTTCTTCCCTACATTTGAAGTTTTCCACATTTAGGAATACTGGCAAATCTAAACATTAGAGTTGGGAATCAGCATTGATTAGGGGCCTGTACTTTCAAGCCTTCGTTTTCGGGTAGCAAAATGGGGAAAAGAGAAAGAGTTAGTTTAACAATTTGTATTCGGGTGTCGTGTCAGGTGGTTCCCTTTGTTGTGCTATCTATGGCTTATGAGCAATTTAAAAACAAACTCTTGAGATATTTGTGTCTCTTCAATAAACAATATACTGTCCTTTAAGAATCCTGTTTACAGTCCATTTTAGGTTTGGCATTGCTTTTTGGTCACTGGCTTGAAAGATTGTAGTTAGGATATCAAAGCTCCTTCCCTCTAAAGTCTTTTGGTTGGTTAATGCCAATTATAGTGTTTAAGGCAAAGTAGCTGTGTACTTAGCTCAGAGAAATGGTCTCATAAGACAAATATTTGCCAAAAAACTTAAAATTATGCTTTTTGACATTATTCACTGTAGTCATTTGTTTACTAATAACAGTACCATCTATAGCTTAGGAAGCATTTTTGCATAAATCACTTATGTTTGAATTAAAGAGAAGGGAGAATTTGTTGAATGCCCAGGATGTTTCTGGTGCATGCTAGGTGTCCTCATCTCACTAATTCACGTTACAACCCTGTGGGGAGTGACTGTCCAATTTCCAGCGGAGGAAACCATGTCTTAGAGTGGTCACTTATTTCTCTCAAGTCTCCTGAAATGTGAACAGTGGAGCCAGGATTTGAACACGGTTCTACATGATCCCAAAGCCCATTTTTGTTGTTATGGTTTAATTAAAAAAATTAAGACTGATGCTAGTGAGCTTAGGTTTCCTTAGTAAAGTTTGTTATAGATATTCTATAAGATAATACACTTGAATAGACTGATTTGAAGTGAAATACAGCAGTAGGATGTATGTATGTGTGTATTCACACACACATGCTCATGTACACTCGCGCCCACATGCTTTCCTGTTAGGGAGGCAGTTTATCTAATCTGACTCTGCATTAAAAATAATAATTCTACATTAAAAAAGCATAGTGGCAAAACATTACTTTGTCTTTCTCTTTCCTTTTTTTAAAATAGAATTATTTGTAAGGTGTGTGTTTAGATACATAAACTATTATATTAGCCTTTTTATGCTAATATTAATCTCTGCTGATGTCATTCAAAATGCCCTTCTCTTTATTAATCCCCATATTAAACCTAACTATCGTAACAAACTATGATTATCAGCTTTCTCATATAATTCTTACATCAACTCCAAGAAGCCGCTTAATTCTTTGTATCATATTTCTAATTTGAAAATGAAGAAAGGAATCAATGACCCAAATCATCTTATTCAGAACCAGTCTATCCACTCTCGGAAGTTTCCTTTCCTTCTCCTTCTCTTTGATTTTTTGTTCTATTATCTTCAGTTTACACAGAGCTTTACTACAATCAGTAGTCATTACTTTTGAACCACACTTAAAAAAATTTAGCTTGTGAATAGAAGTAAATATTTAAGATCACATGAATTCACATTGTTATTTTTCAAACATGTCCCTAAAACATATTACTTTATTCTGCTTCCCTCTCATTCAAATACCAGCTGGCACTTCTTATGGTCCACAAAGACTGAAACATGCTTGGATGAGAATGGACACACCCGTTTCTTCTTCCGTGTTGACACTTGGCTCCAGTGATATCAAAAGCTGCCATGCCAACCTCTGCTAGTCAGACCCGCCAATTTGGGATTGGATCCAGACTAGTGTGTACTGGGGAATGGAGCTCAACAGTGTGTTAGGAAAGTGAGGATACAGACTTGCCTCGTTGCTTATGGAGTGAGGGAAGTTGGGGAGGCAAAAAGAGCTGAATTTCGTGTGAGTTGCAAAATTGTGGCTGCAAGTTGCAAGAGTTTGAGGCTGGCTCTCTTGGTTTCTCTTCTCTGAATGTTACATGCAAGGACAGAGGCACTGTTGACACCTAGGTCCAGTCCACAGGCAGGGACATCTAGCATCTGCATAAGAGGAGTGTTTGTGAGGCTGGGTACCTTCCTCACTCCCACTCCTTCATGCCAAGAGGACTGTGGCCCTGGATATTAGCCCCTTTCCTTCTAGATCCTGTTCCATTTCTAGTTTCCAAACTACCTAGGACTGAATTTCTTACAGAAATATGGAGAGGCAGGATTTTTTTCTTTAGAAGAAGTTAATATTTTACAATTGTGAATAATTTCTAGGATCAGAAATTGAATGTGAAATTGTGCAAATGATTTGTCTGTTCATGGCTTGTTTATTTTGGGTGGATTCTTCACTTATGGTCATCCCAACTATTTCCATAGCCACACACCTAAATTTTGAAAACAGTTAACTTGTCTAAGCAGGAACTTCTCTGGTGGCTTTATTTCATGGCCAAATCATTCACATAACTTGCCCTAAATTTTGGAAGCATATTTATAATGAAAAAAAAAGATTACAATTTGGCAATGTTTTTTAAAATAGAATATGTACATCTATATTCTCTATCTATGTATTCTAATATAAATAGGTCTAGAAACCCCTGTCAGGAATTTATTCTACCAAAACACTCTGAAAAGTATGCAATAATACTTGCCAATAAAAGATTGCTTAAATAAAAGCATAACCTTAAAATGGTACATTTCCTCTATTAAACTGAATGAGATAGATCTACAAGCAACCACAGTAACTGGAAAAAAGCAAGTAGCAAAAGAGAGTATAATATGATCACACCTTTGTGTTAAATATCTATATATATGTACAAATAACACACACAGGTTTATTTGTATATCTAATTTAAAAAGTTAACTGAATTGTTATCCTCTGGGAAGGTAGGTTTACAGGGCACATTTTCTTTCTCTGTTATGTATTTCAGAAATATTTCAATTTTTAGTGATTATCATGTGTTTCTTGTGAAATACAAAACAGACTTTAAAAATACCTGATTCCTTTCCTCTTCATTCCTTCCAAACAAGTCAGGAGGCCCTGTCAGGGGAAGTATTGGGTCTGAGATCCTGCGGGATTTGATGAATTAAGCCTTGGCCATCCCTGCTCAGTATGATATTTTATCTAAAATGTCTCACCCTGACCAAACCATCAAGCCTAATTAAAAATGGAAAATTCATGGAAGAAGAGGCCTCCCTGCACGCCCCAGGGGAGCCATTCTTCCCTGGCTCCCTCTGGATCCTTCCAGTTCATTAACTAAGAAGGGGTTGGAGGAGTTGTCTCCCGCCACAGCTGCTGCCTTCTCCAGTGTCGCTCTGATCTGGTCAGTGAAACCCCTGGTGGAAAGCAGAAGGCTCTGAGCGGCCTGCCAGCCCAGCCCGCTGGCTGCCTCCAAAGCAGGCCGGCTGGCTGGGCCAGCCCTCTCTCTGTCTCCCCCTCCTCCCTTTCCAAGCCATTGTGCTACAGATAATCATTAGGAAACAGGGGAATTGAGGGGCTTTGTTCTTCGGGACAGAGTGTGCCAGGAGTGAGGCACTCAGATCCTGGGGCCTTTCTAGGGATATCCCAGACCTGCAATCTTAGAGATGACCAGAGCCAATGGCCTTATTTGGGTGAGGAACATTGTGTGCCTCTGGCGACAGTACTCTACACTCTTGGGGTGTTTAGATTACAAAAGAGAACTGCTCTTCTTTGCCGCTCTTCCCTGGGACACTGAGGATGTTCACCCTGCTACCAGCTCAACACAAGCTTGACACAAAAAAAGCCATATTGTAGAAAAGAAACCATATTGTAACTTTGAATGACCTCTGATTAACTAGCCCAGACATGCTCTGTATATTTTATGGCCCCTCTCAGCTGCTTTAAGATGATAACTTTGTTCTTTTGAGTTCTCTAGGAATGTGGTGACCCCTGGGCAGAGAGTCTATGCTGATAACCATCATCAATGACAACTGAAAGATCAGGGTATAGGATGTTGTTCTGGTCTCTGATGCATATCCAGTAAAACAAAAGACTATCAGGAAGTGAAACTAGATGTCTGTCCCCATCTGGAGACGAGCCCCTTATATAACTGGCCTGTAGTCTTTGTTCTGTAAGATGGTTCTTTCGGACATTAGTCAGCCATCTTCCCTCTTGCTAGCAAGCTGTAATAAAAAACACTTTCTCTCCTCCCACATTACCTCTTGACTATTGGCGTGTCTTGGGGTGGGCAGACGACCCCCCTGGGGTGATAACAACCCTTCCCATGGCCCATGAGAAGCCCAAGGAAGGACACAAGACTGAGAACAAGGCTCTTATTAATTTGATGGTGGCAGGGAAGGATGAGTCACAGAGTGGTTAATCACATAAGGAACACTTGGATTTGGTTTTGGTATGGAGGAACCCCCTGACAATGGAAATGGAGGAGGAAGATTGGGTGAGTCTAGCAGAGGTAGCTTTTCTTGTGTCATTGTAAAATGAAGTATTTTTGTAAACATATCTGTGTGTAGATAATTCAAGTAGGGCAATCTTTGTATTTAGGTAGAGATAATTATACTAAAGAAATTGATCTTAGATTTCTTTTCTTTCTTTCAAGTCAAGAAATTTTCTGCTGATGGCAATGCCCACTGGAACTCACTAATATCTGTGTTCTTTTCTTCCTGGGCACAAAACTAGACCTCATTTCTCAGCCTCTCTTGCAGCTAGGTGTGGCCTTGCCTGAGTTTGGTCGACAGAATATGAGTGAAAGCAATATCCTCTTCTTCAAGGCCTGACCCATGAAAATCTCCCACAGGCAAGCCCCACTCTCTTCTCCCTTTGTCTGATGAATGGAGAGATTCAAAGACTTAAAGGAGATCAGAGTTACAAGATGGAGGAACCTGAGCCCTGAGTAACTTTGTGGAGCAGAGTCCCTCTAATGACCCTCATCAGACTGTGATGTGAACAAGGAAACTTTTAATGTTCTAAGCCACTGATATTTGGGGGTTCTTGGCTAAAGCACCAAGTCCCTTCTAATTTAAATGAGCTACTTTAAATTAGGGTTCAGAGCTGCTTTCTTTCTACTTTAACTCATTTCAGTAATAGGAAATACTGCACAAGTATTCATATTCTATATCGTTAGATCTTCATTTAGACAGAGAGCTAGATCATGGCATTAATAGCTCTTTAAGGCAAGCTTTTTTTTAAAAATAGCAATTTCCTATGGAATATTTTTGGGCAAGCTTTCAGAGATCATTTATACTAGAGTGCTCTTATTATCAAGGACGAAAAAATTGACTTTCCCTGTGGTAAGAATAAACACAAATTAAAATACTTTCTTCAATTGCAACATACTTGCAATAATAGAAACTATTATTAAAAGAAAGAAAGAAAAAGAAATTTGTTGAATATATTTGTGTAACTCACACAATAAGAGAAAATAAGATCTGAAATACAGAAAATAAGTACAGAAGTCATGGTAGCTCCAGGGATGTCAGTAGGAGGAGCTCATGGAAAGTCTCTTCAGCTGCCCTCAGAATGACTCAGCTCTCTTACCTTCCATCTGTTCCTCCCACACCCAACATTCCATTTTCTGGGGGAGAGAGTCAGATGTAGATTGTTTACATGCTTACCCCTTGGTCAAGATAGGATATCAAGGCTGAGACCCAGGACTACCACAAGGAGGGTGAAAGGATAACATCCCCCTCAAAAAGGCAGAATTCTAAAACATCTCTTTAGAAACACAGAAAAATGGTAGCAGGAAAAGTAGAAGCAGTTAGATGGCTGTCACTCTATTTTGCCTGGTTGTGTCCTCTGCAGGATCAAAAAGATGATGCCAGGTCAACACATGGAACTTTTATAACTAAAGGCATCATTTATAACTAAGTGATAACTAAGATAAGTTATCATTTTATAACTATAAAAGAGTTACCAATCATTTGAATGGTAGTAGGCATTATCATCAAAAGCTTGAAGTATTTTACTATATTAGCCGCTTATAGTGTGAATGGGATTCCTGGGCATATATTCCAAAGAGGTGAGGTGTAATCATTATAAGCATGTGGCATTGTAGGTAACTGCAGTTTCTAATACTATATTTAAATTGACAACATTAATAGATTTAGCTGGGAAGTATCTTCAGCTTGACAGCAATTTTTAAAGTAATTACTTCATTTTAGTAAGAAGCAACATTTGGGCTGATTAGCATCTGAGGTCAAAAGGACAGTGCGTAAATCATAGGAAGCCTGTTTATTGATCCTTGAGTCACTGGGCTCTTAATCCACAGTATCACCAGCTCTTTGTCTGGGTTACATGTGCCCTGTGAAATGCAGTTACATTCATTTTTAAAAACTCTATTTGAAATAAATTTAGAGTTATGGAAGAGTTGCAAAGGTAGTACGGAGAGTTCCTATTTACCCTTCACCCAGCTTCCTCTATTGTTAACAGTTCATGTATCCATCTTTAGTCATTTTTTAGTAGTTGAGCATGAACAGTGATTAGACTTGAGAGACAGATTGATGTATTTAAAAGCATGGGGTTTTGGATTCTGACAAACTTGGATTTAGGTACTATGTTAAACTTACTAGCCATTAAACAACGTCAGGCAAGCTACTTCTCTGTGAAAATGGGGTGCCATCTCTCCTACAGGGTCCTTGTGGGTATTAAACATTCCATAAAAATGGAATCATCTTGTAAAGTTTTGGTACACAGTAGATGTTTAATAAGTGTTCATTTCTTCCTCCCCCTTCCACCTCTTACCAGTCTCTTTGCCCCACTCTATTCCTTCTTTCTCCTCTTTCTTTCTTCATATCATTGGATAATGTCACTTTTTTTCTGGCTTTTGGTTTTTGCTTTTGGATCTGTCCCCAGTCACACTGCCTTCTCAAACTTCCAGTTCTGGCATTTTCTGATGCTGAGGGAGAAGATGGCCTTTTTAACCTGAGTATTGCCTAGGCTTCTGCTGATTTAGCCTTAACATTCACCAACCCGAGTTTGAACTACAGAATGTTTCCACATCACTAACAAGGACATGGAAAAATTATAAGGAAAAAAATGAAACCAACCATAGGTTGCAAAATGTGTGTGTAGCTGTGTGGGGGGGGGCAATCGGACAAGTGTGTAAACTCAAAAACAACTCAAGCCCCCCCTGCACTGGAACACTGGAAGAGATTCCTCGTAGGTGAAGTTCAAGACCCTGGATCCAAATAATCCATTTTAGCCAAGTGGGACTCAGATCCTTGATGGGCTAATCTACTCTTGTCATTTACTCTGATGAATGTCCACAGGGAAGGGAAACTACAATACTGGCACCATCTCCTCTCTCAACAAAAATCTGCTTAAAACCAGATGCCTGGTAGCCATATGACAGATGCTCCACCCTGAGGAGGGGGCTCCCCTCAGAGATCTGGGAGAGGCAGGGGTGATTATGCTGCACGCCTGCTCCTCAGCTTAATGGGCAGGCTGGGGGGAGAGATGGAGCCCTGAACATCTTGGAGGTGACACCCTCTGGGCCGTAAGTGCTCCAAATACCATTTAGTCTCAGCTCAGCAGCTGTCCCATGGCAGCAGCCCTTTTTGTGATATTTGGCATGGAATTGGGATCCTCAGACTGGTAGAAACCCCAAGATCCGTGCGATAATGTGGGTCAGAGGCCTGATTTGAGAGTGAAAGAGAGAGAGAGGAGAATAGGCACTGTCAATCTCCAATTGCCTTTTTTTAAAAAAAAGTTTTAAATTTTAATTCCAGGACTGTTATTCTGGTCTCCAGAATAGGAGAGGGGAGTGAGTGTTACTTTGTCACCATCAGGGACTATGATAAGGAGAAAACAATAATTAGGATTGGGCTGGCATGGAGTTTCACCAGGAGGAAATGCTTGCCCATGGTGGCTTTGTTCAGAAGTCCAGCAGGGGACATTGAGAGGGTCAAAGAGTGAAAACATGACCATTTGGTAAAGAAAATGGAAGCCAGATGTGAGGCAAGCAGCATTTCTGTAACAGCCACACACCCAGATTTGTAGCAGAGCAGAAAGTGCGAAGGCTGAGGCCTGGCAGTGTTCCTGCCTGTGGCATCTGCGGCTGGGACACCGACCAGAGGGTACCTTCTTTTCCTGAGTGATGCAGGAGTGATGGACAGAAGAGGGATGGTCAGGGGCTCAATTTGTTATGGTTAAACAGCGAATCGTTAGCATTAAAACATACTGGATATTTGAGCTTTGCAGAGGTGGCAGAAATATAATCATTTTACTAAGAGCTCAGTGTTAGGAATATTTAAATTTGTGGAAGTATGATGTGTAGTTTTTCGTTTTAGAAGAGAAACACTAACACATCATATCAGTACAACTATATGACCTAGTGGAAAAATGGTTGAGGAACAAGAAACCTGATTTATAGTCTAAGTTCTTTGGCTGATTTGCCTCAGTTTCTTACCCATCAATGGGAGTGATAATAGTGGCTAACACCTCATTACGATTAGCGTTGTGCCAGGTACTTTCTGTGGATGGGTACTATTATCATCGACTTCATTTTATAATGAAGGAGCTGAAATCTGAGTTAAGTAAGTTACTGAATGTCATACAGCTAGTAAATGACAGAGGCACCATTTGACTCCAGGTTGTGTTACTCCAGACACATATATTCTATATATTCAACTCTCACACCATACCGTCCACTCTATTTAGCTCGCAGAATGTGGCAAGGATGAAATCGGGTAAT
This sequence comes from Equus caballus, assembly GCF_041296265.1. Lineage (NCBI taxonomy): Eukaryota > Metazoa > Chordata > Mammalia > Perissodactyla > Equidae > Equus > Equus caballus. The sequence goes on from NC_091684.1 coordinate 183,124,999, forward strand.
TGAAAGGAACAGACTAGTTTTGAGATGGCTGCTAGAATGGAAAGAGCCTACCCTTTGGAGCCTGATGAAGGTGGATTTGAATCCTGCTATCACCTTGTAAATAGTTGAAAATTACGTAATCTTATCATTTTTGGCTCCATCATATTAAAGGGGAATGGTTATCCCTATTTTTCTGGTTGCTGGAAGATTAGATTTGATGTATATAAAGTGTTCAATTTGTAGTAGGAACTAAAAAATTGGTAGCTATCGTTATTTGCTCCTGCTTTCATATATTAGCCTTGAGGACCAGGACCATGAGAATATTTTTGTATCCTATTTTAGTTATAATGGGTCAGGGCACAAAGTTGTCATTCATCTGTTATTAACATTGGGGGCTTACCATGGGTTGGGTGCTGTTCTGGGTTCTTTCCATATATTAACTCATTTAACCACTCCAGGATGAAGAAGATACTCTTAGTGCCCTACTTTTACAGATGAGGAAGTAACTTGACACACAGTTACTTGTGTGAAGTTAACAGTCACACAGTTTGTAAGTGACAGAGCTGGGATTTGAAACCAGTGGTCTAGTTCTTAATTACCATGCTATTAGTTGTAGATTCATAAGATCACACAGTTGGAAGAAGAAATAAAGGTTTTATAGTTCAACCTTATGCTTCACAGTGAGAATCACTTGCTTGATATTTCTGAGAGACACTTATTTAACTTCTTCTTGTCTATCTTCAGTAGCAAGATGCTCAATGACCCAATGAGGCAGCCCTTTCAATTTTTGGGTAACAGTTTGTTAGAACTTTCTAATTTTAAGCTGAAACCAGCTTTGCCTTTTTCCTTTTCATTGACCTTCTAGTTTTTGAGGCATCCAGAACAAGGCTAGCTCGCTCTTCAATATGACACCCCTCTGCTATTTGAAAAGCACTACCTCCTCTTATCCAAGCCAGCAACTTCCGTGGCGACTCATCATCTGACTGGGCTCTGACTGTCTTTCTTTATATATGGTAGAGTAAAACGTGTCCATCATTAGTATATTATTCTTTTCTCAATGCAGGGTAAGATTGCATTAGCTTTTTGGACAACCTTGCACACAGCTTGCTCCCATTGGCTTTAGGTACTGTAACCTCCTGTTTATTAGTCTGTTCAGGCTGATGTCACAAAATACATAGACTAGGTGGCTTAAACAACACAAATGTATTTTCTCACCATTCTGGAGGCTAGAAGTCTAAGATCAACGTTCTGGCTGATTTGGTTTCTGGTGAGAACTCTCTTCCTGGCTTGCAGACAGGTACTTTCTCACTGCATCCTCACATGGCTTTTCCTTAGTGCCTGAGTGTTGGGAGAGAACGAGCTCTGGTGTCTCTCCCTCTTTTGTGAGGACACTAGTCCCATCAGATTAGGACCACCCTGATGACCTCACTCAACGTTTATTACCTCCTTATAGGCCCTATTTCCAAATACAGTCAAATTGGGGGTTAGGGCTTCAACATACGAATTTTGGGGGACACAATTCCATCCATAGCATCCTACAATCATAGGGTGTGGCTGTGTGCTGGAGACCTGTGATGGAGAATCGAAGGAAAGGGGCGTGACCACTTAATCTCGTGCTGCAGGGCAGTGTGCGAAGAGTCCAAACTGCCCTTCTTCCTTTAGGGGCTGTACTCCCTATCTCTGTCATCCCACCAAGCCCTCTTCTTGGTTTTGAGTGGCTGTGATACTGACAAGGTGGAGACAGAAAGGCAGACAGCTGAAATCTGCTATTGCATCAATAGCTCTGCGCTTCAAGCCCAGGGACTTCCCCATCTATCTTGTATTGGGCATTTTGACTTCCTGCCATAGGAAACAGATGCAGGGAGGGCAGGTTGTAAGCTGGAGCCCTTAATCATAAGGGCAAAGGGAGCTCTCCCAGGACCTTTGCTGCTGGCAGGATGACTGTGGAGACCTGCCAGAGAAATCCCAGCAGCCCTTGCGGAGAGGCTTAAGGTGGGGAGACTCACTGCTCCTGTGACTCAGCCTGCTTCAGTCCAGAAAAGAGTGAGGACAGGGAGAGCAGGGCATGTGTCCATCAGGATTCTCTAGATTGCAAGTTCTAGAAAGCCCAAAGTGCCTTAAGTAAGATGGGAGTGTGTTGGTTCACATGAAGTCCACAGGCAGGCTGAGCTTCCGGTAGGGTTTGGTGCAGGGCTCAAATATTATCACCAGGATCTGTCTCTAAGCTTTCTTCATCTGGGTGTCAGCTTTACCAGCTCACTCTATGTTTTCGTATCCTCCCACTACCAATTCCAGAGGAAGAATAAACAAATTTCCTTGGCTCTGACTGGTTTCTGTGCCGTTCTGGAACTAATCAGTGTAGCCACAGGGATGGGATATGTTGTTATTTTAAGCCAACCAGGAACTCCCTTGTAGCTAGGGTTTGAGTCAATTCCATAGAAACCACATGACTAGAGAATGATGGGGGGTGGTTTCCCAAAAGAAGTTTGAATCCTCCTTCCCAAAGGAACTTTGAGGTCTCTTGGAACTTTTGGAAATGGCTGTTGGACAAAAACAACAGGTATATATTACAGAGATTTCTGACATGGTCCCTAACATCTTCAGCCAATGTTACTGGAATATCCCTGAGGATTGTAGTAAGTGTCACTTTCTCTTCATACTCTTAATACAGCAACTTTATGTTTTTATATTCTAGAGTATAGGACTATAGTCCCTTCAGATTATCTCCTATTCGTTTCTGAGATTCTCTCTATAGTTTTGTCATTTGTGCCCATCCATCCAAAAACGAATACATATTGAGTGTCTACTGTGTAGCCAAGGGATGCTAGATGTTGAGGGTATTGCAGCAAATAAGAGAGAGATGGTTGCTGCCCTCAGCAGGCTTTCAATCTAGTGTTCCACTCTCCTCATCAAGGTGCCATGCTGGTGCCTGTCCATCACATCATGTGGCCTGGGCATCTCTGATCTCCCTCACGTGGTGGCTGCCCCCACTACCATACTGGTCTTGCCCTATTATTTATTATACTTTGCCACACAGAAAACAGGCTCTCCCCTTAAGCCTGCACAGCATGGCAGAGACTACTGTATGCTCTCATATGTGCAGGATAGCACTTGTCACAATTGCCATGAATTATCTATTTGTTTAATTGTCTTTCTCTCTAGACTACTCATAAGGGTAGCGATTGTGTCTATCTTATTTGTCATTGTTTTCCCTTTCTTAGCACAGTGCCTGGAGCATTCAAATACTTGAAAGATCTGCTAGACTGTCGGGTTTAACAGGACTACTTAAGGTAAAGAAATAATGAAACAAAAACACGACACACAAAGTATCCTGAAATAGTTACTAGGTGTGTATGTTGGTCAGCTCAGGCTACCATAACAAATACCAGTCTAGGGTTGCTTAAACAACAGAAATTTATTTTCTCACAGTTCTGGAGGCTGGAAGTCCAAGATCAAGGCGCTGACCAATAGAGTTTCTGGTGAGAGCTCTCTTCCTGACTTCTAGATGACTGTCTTCTTGCTCACGTGGCAGAGAGAAAGAGAGAGAGACCAAGCTCTTTGGTGTTTCTTCTTATAAGGACACTAATCCCGTGTGTTCAGGGCCCCACCTGTCAAGACTTCATTTAACCTTAATTATCTCCTTACAGGCCCTATCTCCAAATAGAGTCACATGAGGCTTAGGGCTTTAACATATGACTTTTGGGTGGACACAAATCAGTCCACAGCAGTGTTGCTTACTTCGAAGTAAGTGGCTCCAGGCTACCTTCAGGGACCTTTCTAGTGACCACCTGCCTAGTTTCCTGCATGCTTCTATGTGGCAGAGGCCAGCTGACCGTACCCTGGAATGCTCTGAGCATGTCACCTCATAAGAATATAAACAGAACTTCCCTAAGACCCAGAAGGAGAATGAAGTTCCTCTCCCCCGGTCTAAGCTTGGCTTTCTCAGTCCCTATTTTTTGTCCAAGTTTCTGTCTTATCCAAGTATTGAGACTCTCCATTCCCTTTAGGGGCACATTATCCTCAATCCATAGCTCCCCTCTGAAAAAAAGGACAAAGATATCTCTAAAGACCACTCAAGCTCAACCCAAAATGAAAATCTTCTCTACCAAACAGAATTCTTATATTTTTAATATGAAACATCTACATTTAGGTTATTTCACATTATTCTCCAAGAAAAAATGGTAGGTGTAACCAAGGATGCATTTGGACTTTTTTTCCAAAACAAAGGCTCTGCTCACCCCAAAGGGAATTCAAGTCCCTATACCTGGGCAGGTAGAATTGCTTCCAGCGCTTAGATGGCAGCCTCCCTTCCACTAGCCTCTCCCCTCAGATTTTACCCATCACAGCGTGGAAAATCTTAGGGGTGGCCAGAACTCCCAGTATACTTGCGTTGCCTGAATCTGGTACTGAATCACCTAGTGCAATTCCTTAGCCTTTGAAGCTAGAACTCTGTATCTCTGAAGCTTGATGGCTGGAATAAAGGATAAAACCCCTATCCTAAAATTGCCAGAAATGTGTTTTCTGTGTATGTAATGGGTGGAAGTGGGAATAATATTTAGAGCATAGTTTTCCTTTGTTCTGAAAACCCTCTAGGTCATACAGCTGTGATTAAAAAACCAACTCCTGGTTGCTTGGATAGCCTTGGATGTTGGTAATGTCAACCAAATATGAATACTTCAAGCTGGGTGGTATTTTCTTTAGTAATGGAAAATAATGTTTCTCGAAGAGAAAGACAAGTTTTTAAAAGTGTGTGTGTTTTTTTTCTCTGCCGTCCTCATTGATTGATTTCTGTGGGGAATATTTGACATGAATAATTAGTATTCTAAAGTTCAGTGAAGAAACCACTTAGACCATTAACAGCTTAAAAACAAGAAACAGAGTAAAATATCAATTCCAAATGGTTGAGTCTTGGTACTATGTTTCTTGGTAATAACAGTAAAGATAACGTTTATATAGTGCTTTAGAGTTTGTAGAATGTTGATGGGTTACCATTAGGTCTGTTTCAAGGATGAGTGCTCCACTGAAGCCAAGCCACTAAGTAGCTCTAAATCTCATCGTTCAAATAACAAGTGGGTGTTTGTGTTGGGTTGGGGCATAGTGTTGCCTCTTCCCACCCCTGGTTTTGCTTCTCCTTCTGCTAAGTTACTCTGTTCTCTCTGCCCTGCCATTACCTACCCCCAGCATGTCTAGAGCTTCTGCTGCCTCTGGGACCACAAAGGGTTGAGGGAGTCTTTGCCCCCAATGAAGAAAGAACTGTCTGTGAGATAGCCATGTTACTAGACTGAACTCAAAACTGTTAACTCAGATCCTTGTACTTATTGTATTCATCCTTGCTCAACATCAGCCATTTGATGGATATTTGCTAGGACACACCCATTTGATGCCACCAGATTCTGTATTTTTCCATTAACTAGCTAAGACCCATTGTTGGCAAATACTGAACTTGGCAAAGTTAGGAATCTAGAATCAGGAAATCTGTTCCTGGATGGGCCAAGGGAAATTTCAAGACCTGTGAGCCCTGACCGACCTTGGGGGACTGGTGATGAGATAGAGATGACAGATTTTTCTCTGTGGATACTTTCTTCCTGCACCATTCCCAGGATCACTGCCCATGTGTGTCCCCTGCAGAGCAGAGGAAAAACCAAGCTTTCTATCCCTCAGGCTCTCTGTTCAGAGAGCTCTGAGCAAAATCGCTCCTCCCCTTGGGGTTCAGCCAAACGGAACCTTCTTTGTGACCTCTGATTTCCTATTGCTGAGGAAAGAGGAACTCGCTGGCTTATGGAGAGCTCATCAGGCCTGTACAGAAAACGGGGCTTCTGACTTGTTTGTTCTCAAAGGACAGATTATTTTCCCTCATTCACAAGTAGATAAAAACACTATCCAGTAGTGGTAAGTGAGAGTCTTCCTGATACATCTTATTTTGACTCCTTTGAGTTCTTCCATTAGGATGTTTATTTCATGGTGTGTTGTCATTTTGATGTGCTGTTTCTTTGGCTGTGCTGAGTCTTGCATGCCTGTATTCGGATAGGTGTACTAATATCTTCATACATACGTTCGCTAATCAGAGAATGTGTTTTCCCCTTTGGAATTGCTCTTATTGGAAGAGTGTTTCTTTACGTGTGGTTCATAGTCACATGGTCAAGCTTTGCCCATGTTTGGCTCTTTGTAATTGTTTTCTTTTTAAACACATACCCACGTATATATTATTAAATAAACTTCCTCTCCCATGTTCCCCGAGGGAAGCCATGCATAAAAAAGAAGTACAAGAGGAAATCCACTGCATCTGTGCTCTTGGTTACTTCCTCAGACAATAGTTGAACTCTTCACCGCTGAGAGAAAACCTTGCTTGTGGGGATGGATGGGGAAATCCACTCAGTGTCTCAAGTTTGTTTTCTTGGCTTCACTCTGGTCACTCTCCCAACCTCCTTGTCACTTTCCCCCAAGTATCCAGGACCAACTTGGGCCTCTCTTTCAGCTGGTTATCTGGGTCTTTCTAGTCTTTCCCTGACACCTGTAAAATGGCTTTGAACCTGGAGGATTTTAGCCTCTTAAGACGTTGGGGTTTTGAGGGTCAGAGAAGAAAGCTCTAACCTAGGTTGAAGTTTGAGAGCGCAAGTGCCCAATTCCTTTCTCTTCAAGGACTGAATGAGTCAGGCTCACTGCTCTTCTCAAAATCCCACCAGCTTCTTTCTTTAGTATCTTCCTCATTTAATAGTGGCATAGAGATGCTGCATCTGATACCAGTGGGGGTGACAACTTACAGGGCTAGAGTGAAGAAACTTGTACTTAACACCCATCAGCATTTGAGCTTCCTTAACTTGCAGGGTTTGCTCAATTTCTTATTGACCCAGTGCCTATAAATCAGTGCTTATTTGCATGGGAGACTTTGTCTTCTTGGTTTGGGCACAGAAGATCCATAGTATAAGATAGGACAGGCCGGGAGAGCACTGCAATCGTAGCTGCTATTCCTGCTGCCCTACTGCTATGGCTACTGTACTATTGTTGCTGCTACCTGCGGCTCTGGCAATGATTGTAGCTGTTGCTACTCTGGCTCATTCTGCTGCTACTAGTACTGCTCCTTCTGCTGCTGCTACTGTGAGTTCGGTTCTGTGCTAGATGCTGTAGGGATTAAAAAGAAATTCATTGTCAAAGCCTTGAAGATGTCTACAGTCTATGTAAGTCTAACCTGAGAAATAATGGCTGGCAAACAAGCACAATAATCACCTTTTATTTAGCAGGAATGTGTGCCAGATGCTTTGCATAATTAGATCATTTAGTTATCTGACCATCCTAAGAGATAGGTCTTACTATTAACCCTTTATAATAGATGAGAAAACTATGTTCAGAGAGGGCAAGTAACTTGCTGGTGATCACACAGCTAGTGAAGGACAGAGCTGAAATTTAAACCTAGGTCTGTCGGGCTCTAGAACCTAAGGCATTTTCACTAGGCTGGCCTGTAGTCTTAAAATACAGAAAGCACATTTCCCTTTATTATCGCAGGGGATTTCACAATAGTCCCCAGAAAAGGCAGGGCATGTATCATGAAAAAACCTGAAACACAGAGAATATGAATGACCCTCCGAGCTAGTTACCAGCACTGAGACTCAGGGCTCCCAGTCCCCAGCCCTAGGCTCTGCTTCCCTCTGGAGCAACAGTGTTTTACTGACTCTGTCTTTATAAAGCAACCCTGCAAATTAGCAGAAGCCCAGAGTCTGAAAATTAGGCCAGGGGGACAAGAGTTCTAGCGATTATTGAGATTGTTCTTCCTTGTGGACTTTCATGCTGTGTATTTTGTGCAACCACACTCACTTGGATCAGCAGCCTCATCTTTACAGCATCTTTGTCCCCTGAGCAGCATAGACATTACAGCGTGGAAATAAATGCATTGTCTGGTGGCTGAAGAGGTTAGAGATCTGTGTGTTGCCCTGATCAACAAGAATTTATTGACAACTTAGTACATGCCCACTAGTGTCAGACTGTACCAACAAAGTTTTGCTAGGCAAGACTTTTGCAATTGGTGGCCTCTAAAATTATGAATCCTTGGAAGCTCTTTAAGGCACAGTCTCCTCTCCCTGCTCTGTACGTGGCTGAGTTATGTTGTGGGTGATCAGAGTGAGCACTGCCTCTTTTCTGCCCTGCTGGCTGAATCCTGGGCTGCTGCTGGGGAGCCAGAGTGGCCAGGGCAAGATGCCTGGAAGTGTGTGTTTGTGAGGGAGGGTCTGTGTTCCAGCGGTAACTATACACATTTGGGAATTATATATTGTATCTTGGAGGTGACGAGTACAAGCTCTGTAGTCAGCCTCCCCACTTGGGTTCAGAGCCTGGCTCTGCTTCTTACACCAGCAAGATCTTGGGCAACTCTGGGTGCCTCTGTTCCTTACCTGCACACTGAGAATCAGCACGTCTCTCACAGGGCTCTTTAGAGGTTAAATGGGTTAATGCGTACCTTAACAGTGCCTGTCACATAGCTATTATAAGAATAATTATTATAATTTTTCTCATTTATTTTTCCTTCATTTCTCAAAAAGTAACTCACATTTGACTAAAATATTTGCCTTACTATATACACCTTTTCTGTCCATATGCCTTCTTAGTAATTTAAGCTGAGAGTGTATTTTTTGAAAGATAGCTTTTAAATACGATAAAAAATGGGAGAAATACACCAATTTGGAGATTAACAGATAAACCCATTTCTTGGAAGCCCAGATGAGAAAGAAGTATTTTGAACCTCTACTTGAAGAATAGCGTTCAGGGTGTGCCTTTTCCTCGTTTGAGTCTCAGTGGCTCTGCGTCCCCCTCACCCCCAACACTGAGCCGTCTTTAATGCACATTCTGGATCCTTTCATTCTGCTTCTGTCGTCTTGCACACTCCCCCTCACCTTCTGTACGTCAAGTGAACAAGGAGAGTGTGGATCAGCACAAATACGTTACCCTTAGTACAGCAACTCAAAAGTTCCTGTTCTAGCCACAAGAAGTTTGTAGTGATTTTTCGTGTACATTATTTATACTTATACTTCACACTGTGCAACCAAGTTATTCTCAATTATTCATATATGAATTATTTTGTCCAGTGGTTCTCGATTCTGACTGATCATTAGAATAAACTGAGGTGCTTTGAAAAATACGTGTAATAGCTTAAATATTGTGGTAGTTTGTTTGTCTTCATTTAACAGTCCACAGTGGGTGTTTTTGTTTGAAAAGCAGTTTTCTTCTACTGATGATGCAGGGTTGTCCATCCTAGGAACACAGGGGTTCATTCCACCTCTGTCTCTCTCCCTGGTGCCATCTGGTTTACCAGAACTTTCTTCACTTCCTCATCAAAGTTTTCCTCTTCTAAGTTCCATTTCTCCATAGGAATGAAATCTGGCTAATCTGATTAATTTGGGCTAGTAGTATTATTATGCATTTTGTAACACCTTCCAGTTTGTTAATATCAATGAAAATGTTAACTGACATCTCCTGAGTCTGACATCTCCTGAGGCACCATGCTGAATACTTCAGTTCATACCCAAATGTGAGCTCCCCAAAGACACAGATTCTGGTCTGTTTTATTCACTGATGCGTGACAAACACCTGGAATGGTGCTCAATAAATATGTGTTGAAAGGATGAATGTTTGTGAATGGACAAATGGCTAATCTTTATAATAACATTAAAAGGCAGAATTTTTATCCTCATTTCCCAGAAGAAAAGTGAACCTCAGCTAAATGCTTTGCCCAAGGACATCCGCTTGGGTGGAAAGCCTGGAAAGGAACTGAAGTTCCCAAGCCTACATCCTTGACTCCTTTTTCATCCCCGGGTCTCTGTCCCTTCCCGCAGCTTCTCCCCACCCATTTCCGCCATTTCCCTGTTTTTCTTCTCCCCTTTTTTCATCCCTCCCTCTTCCTCTTTCCCCCTCTTTCTTTTCTCTTTTCTTCCTTCTCTTTCCCCCTTTCCCTTCCCTTTACCCATTGCTCCTTTCCCTCTTTCTTAAAGTGCTTTCAAATACAGCATTTTACTTCTTAGACTCTCCGAGCAATGCCAGGTGAGCAGAGCAGTTATTCCTATTTTGCAGATGAGGAACCTGAGAGTGGTTAAATGACTTGCTGATTTCTCATGGCTAGTTAACGTTGGGGCCTCAACCTCACTGTCTTCTCACTAGTCTAGGTAGTGCCTGTCCCACAGCACGCGCTGCCTTGCAGGTCCCAGTGGTTGCGGACAGCAGATGGTAATGCCTCTTCTCCAAAACACTCATTAGCTTCCAACTGAGTGGAGTGGATTCTGAGGTAATTTAGGAACCAGAGCAGGTTTGTGAGGGAAATGATGGGCAGGCAGGCCTTGGATTCTCCTCAGATCCCACCGTCTGAGTGACAGTTACTCATAAGGCTGTCTCCTGCAGAAGAAGAAGATTCCAAAGCTGGTTTCAAAACCCTCCAGTGCACCAGAGCCCTACACAGGCTCGGCAGCAGCGCCTCAGACCTGCGCCTCTTTTGGTGAGGAGTTGTGGTGTCTACCTGTGTTGAAATCACCACTTGCAGTCCCACGTAGATAAAGGGTGCAGGCTCACTTTTACTCCGGCGTGTATCTTTTTCTTCAGTCTAGTTCACCTCCTGTAGTGTATTAGTGGTATTCTATGGCAAACTGCTAACAATTCAAAACCTGAAGTGCACTTTCTCATAGTGCTGACCCACCACAGCTGGCACTGTCCACAGTTATGCTGCCCTTCTTGAGTGACTTAAGACATTAAGCCAAGGGCCAACACACCAACTAAAACAGGTCCTGGAGTACTTGAATCTTCTATTAGTTAGGAAAAAAGTTTTTCTTTTGGCCAAATTCCATACAGGATCTGGGTGTCTTTTTTGTTGTTGTTGTTGTCATTACTTTTTGTTTTTTTCTCCTCAAATAATATTTGTATTTTAAATTACAAATAAAATTGTAATGTATTTAAAGTACAAAATGTGATGATTTGATATACGTATACCTTGTGAAATGATTACTACAATAAAGTCAATTAACACATCTATCACCTCACATAGTTACTTTTTTTTTTTTTTGGTGAGAATGCTTAAGATCTACACTCTTAGCAGATTTTAAGTATACAATACAGAAGTAGTAACTATAGTCACCATGCTGCACATTAGATCCTCAGAACTTATTCATCTTACAACTGAAAGTTTATCCCCTTTAATCAACATCTTCCCCCAAGCCCCCGGCAACCACCATTCTATCCTCTGTTTCTATGAGTTCAACTTTTTTGTTTTTTAGATTCCACATATAAGTGATAGCATACAGCATTTCTCTTTCTCTGTCTGGCTTATCCCACATGGCATACTGCCTTCCAGGTTCATCCATGTTGTCGCAAATGGCAGGATTTCATTCTTTTTTATGGGTGAATAATATTCTGTTTTTTTCTTTATCCATTCATTTATTGATGAACACTTAGGGTGTTTCCATATCTTGGCGATTGTGAATAGTGCTGCAATGAACATAGGAGTGCAGATATTTTTTTGAGAGTGATTTCGTTTCCTTTGGGTATATACCCAGAAGTGGAACTGCTGGATCATATGGTAATTCAATTTTCAATTTTTTGAGGAATCTCCATACTGTTTTTCATAATGGTAGTACCAGTTTATATTTCTGCCAACAGTGTACAAGGCCTCCCTTTTCTCCACATCCTTGCCAACATTTGTTATCTGTTGTCTTTTTGATAATAGACATCCTAACAGGTGTGAGGTAATATCTCACTGTGATTTTGATTTGCATTTCCCTGATTAGTGATGTTGAACATCTTTTCATATTACTTATTGGCTGTTTGTGTATCTTCTTTGGGAAAATGTCTATTCAGGTCCTTTGCCCATTTTTAAATTGGATTATTTGTTTTTTTGCTATTGAGTTGTAAGAGTTCCTTATATATTTTGGATATTAACCCATTTTGGATGTATGGTTTGCAAATATTTTCTCTTTTCTTAATTTTTTTCTTTGCTGTACAGAAATTTTTTATTTTTTGCTAAGAAGATTTTCCCTGAGCTAACATCAGTTGCCAATCTTCCTCTTTTTTTTCCTTGAGGAAGATTAGCCCTGAGCTAACATCTGTGCCAGTCTTCCTCTATTTTGCATGTGGGTCACCACCATAGCATGGCTGATGAGTGGTGTAGGTTGACACCTGGAGTCTGAACCTGTGAACTCAGGCCACTGAAGCAGAGCATGCCAACCTTAACCACTATACCACAGGGCTGGCCCCCCTGCAGAAATTCTTTAGTTTGATGTAGTCCCACTTATTTATTTTTGCTTTTGTTGCCTGTGCTTTTGGTAGTGTATCCAAAAAAATCATTGCTGAGACCAATATCAAGGAGCTTTTCCCATATGTTTTCTTCTAGGAGTTTTATGGTTTCAGGTCTTATCCTGAAGCCTTTAATCCATTTTGGGTCAATTTTTGTTTATGGTGTAAGTTAAGAGTCCAGCTTCATTCTTTTGCATGAGGATATCAATTTTACCAGCACCATTTATTGAGGAGACTATCTCTCCCCATTTTGTATTCTTGATGCCTTTGTTGAAAATTAGTTGACCATATATGCACGGGTTTATTTCTGGGCTCTCTATTCTCTTCCATTGATCTATATGTCTAATTTTAGGCCAATACCATACTATTTTGATTTCTGTAGTTTGTAAGATAGTTTGAAATCAGGAAGTGTGATGCCTCCAGCTTTGCTCTTCTTGCTCAAGATTGCTTTAGCTATGCATGGTCTTTTGTAGTTCCATGCAAATTTTAGGACTGTTTTTTCTATTTCTGTAAAAATGCATTGGATTTTTGATAAGTATTGAATTGAATCTATAGATTGCTTTAGGTAGTATGGTCATTTTAACAATATTAGTTATTCTAATCCACGAACGTGTGCTATCTTTCCATTTATTTGTGTCTTCTTTAAGTTCTTTCAACAGTGTGTTACAGTTTTCAGTGTATAAATTTCTCACCTCTTTGGTTAAATTTATTCCTAAGTATTTTATTCTTTTGAAGCTATTATAAATGGGATTGTTTTCTTAATTTCTTTTTTGGATAGTTTGTTGTTAGTATATAGAAACACAAGTGATTTTTGAAGAGCTGAGTGTCTTAATCTGTTTGGGCTGCTATACCAGGAATACAATAGGCTGGATAGCTTATAAACAACAGACAGTAGTGGAGTCTGGGAAGTCCAAGATCAAGGGGCTGGCAGGTTCACTGTCTGGTGAGAACCTACTTCCTTGTTCACAGATGATGACTCTTTGCTGTATCTTGACGTAGTGAAAGGAAGCAAGGGAGCTTTCTTGGGATTCTTTTTTGTTTTTTTTTTTGAGGTTATGATAGTTTACAACTTTGTGAAATTTCAGTTGTACATTGTTATTTGTCAGTCACCATATAGGTGCGCCCTGCCACCCTTTGTGCCCACCTCCCATCCCCCTTCCCCCTGGTAACTACTAATCTGTTCTCTTTGTCCATGTGTTTGTTTATCTTCCACATATAAGTGAAATGATACAATGTTTGTCTTTCTCTGCTGGCTTATTTCGCTTAATGTAATACCCTCCAGATCCATCCATGTTGTTGTGAATAGGACGATTTTGTCATTTTTTATGGCTGAGTAGTATTCCATTGTATATATATACCATATCTTCTTTATCCAATCATCAGTTGACGGACACTTGGGTTGCTTCCACGTCTTGGCTATTGTGAATAATGCTGTGATGAACATAGGGGTGCATAAGTTTCTTCAAATTGTTGATTTCAAGTTCTTTGGGTAGATACCCAGTAGTGGGATAGCTAGGTCGTATGGTATTTCTATTTTTAGTTTTTTGAGAAATCTCCATACTGTTTTCCATAGTAGCTACACCAGTTTGCATCCCACCTGCAGTAATATGAGGGTTCTCTTGGGACTCTTTTACAAGGGCACCAATCCCATTCATAAGGGAGCCACCCTGATGACCTAATCACTTCTCAAAGAATCCACCTCCTAATACCATCACCTTGGGGGTTAGGATTTTGATACGTGAATTTTGGGGGGACATGAATATTCAGTCCATAGCACCAAGTAAGCACTATAAACCTAGAGCTAGGTAAAGAAATGCTTTTATTACTTGATTTTGTTATTTTTTATGATATCTCAGTGTATATATTTTGGTATATGTTCTTTCTGTGACATGTATACTTATGAATATTTTAGATTTACTTTTATGTTTGTGTCTGTGTAATCCTTTTCAAAAGAATTCCATAACGCAAAGATATTTTGTATTATAGTGGAACGTTTTTGTAGTATATACATTGATAGAATGTTTACTCCGGTAGTAAATTAGTAAATTTAAAAGTAAAATAACGTCATTGGCTAGAGTAAGAGGGAAAGATTGGTGTTATGTGAAAAACTCATTCTCATCGATGTATTTAAGTCTGTATGTGTATGAGTGTGTGTTTATATGCACATACATTTATGTTTGACTGGTGGTTTGAGAGTTTTCGATTGCATGTCTTTAGCTGGCCAGGGGATGGAGAATGGAAGGAAGGATTCAGTCTGTAAGTTTGACAAACTCAGGTAAAGAAGCATTTACGAGGCAATGTACCCTAGCACCCTAGCAAATGAAGATTATTTACCAATGGTATGTAACTCTGTGCTTTATATAGAGCTGAGTTTTCTTTTTGTTTTGAGGAAGATTAGCCCTGAGCTAACGTCTGCTGCCAATCCTCCTCTTTTTTGCTAAGGAGGACTGGCCCTGAGCTAAAAGCCGTGCCCATCTTCCTCTACTTTATGTGTGGGACACCTGCCACAGCATGGCTTGACAAGTGGTGCATAGGTCTGCACCTGGGATCCGAACCAGTGAACCTCGACCCCGGTGAAGTGGAATGTGCGAACTTAACTGCTGCGCCATTGGGCCGGCCCCTATAGAGAGCTGAGTTTTAAGAGTGCATTTATTAAATTGGATTATTCACTAAAAAAAGTGTTTTTTTTGAGGAAGATTAGCTCTGAGCTAACTATGCCAATCCTCCTCTTTTTGCTGAGGAAGACTGGCCCTGAGCTAACAGCCATGCCCATCTTCCTCTATTTTATACATGGGACGCCTACCACAGCATGGCTTTTGCCAAGCTGTGCCATGTCCGCACCCAGGATCCGAACCTGCGATCCCCAGGCCAGCGAGAAGCGGAACATGCGCGCTTAACCGCTGTGCCACCGGGCCAGCCCCCCCAAAAATATGTTTGTACCCTATAAACAAATATCTTTTACTAGAACCACTTGTCACCTTGTTATAGTGAACTCTTTAATGTATTATGCACTGTAGGAATTTGCTTATGAAGATATGATGTAATTTTTTTTTCCTCGTAGAAAAAGGTATGACTTTTTCTGACTAAAGTTATCTTGGAAAACCCCATCTTTCTAGAATGTATTATGTTTATGCTGGGAGAATATTTATAAACGAGGGTTAGTTATTAATAATTTTTCTTAGGTAAGGGGAGGAGTCTAGTTTAAAAGACAGTGTGGGCTGGAAATGCTATGTTAGTTCTAAGACTCAGTTGTAAATAACTTGAAATCGGTATCATGACCACTACTCCTTCTATCTCTGATGATACTTGGTAGGTGTTGACTTGCTGGCTTGCTTTATCATTTTTGGTCAGATCTCAGTAGCAAATTACTTTTTGTTATTTTAGACAACCAAGGAAGGGAAAAAGATGTATGCATATAAGCCTTAGTAAAATCTTATACCATTTCAAACTCTGGAGTGATAAAGAAAAAGCTGCTAGGAAATTTGTCGTTCCCTGGAATGGAAATAATGTTACTTAAAAAAAAAGTAAGAATTGGGGCTGGCCCCATGGCCGAGTGGTTAAGTTCGCGTGCTCTGCTGCAGGCAGCCCAGTGTTTCATTGGTTCGAATCCTGGGCGCGGACATGGCACTGCTCATCAAGCCACGCTGAGGCAGCGTCCCACATGCCACAGCTAGAAGGACCCACAACGAAGAATATACAACTATGTACCGGGGGGCTTTGGGGAGAAAAAGGAAAAAAATAAAATCTTTAAAAAAAAAAAAGTAAGAATTAAGAAGGATTTATTAAGGAATTAGTTATGCCTAGGAGTGTGCTAAAGGTTATGGGGAAATCAGAAGTAGCCCAGGATATGGTTAGTACCCTAAAGAGCTGTCTACCTGAGCAGGCAAGATTAAGACCTACGACAAAATTAAATACTCAAACAGGAAAGCCCTAGAAATACCAGAGCAGAGTTTAAACAGCTCGTAAACCGCTGCTTCATATGCTGAAGCATATGAATGTTTTCCTTTCCTTACATAAAGCAGCAGCCAGCTCTGGTGGTCTAGCGGTTAAGATTTGGCACTCTCACCACCGCGGCCCGGGTTGGTTTCCTGGTCAGGGAGCCACAGCACTGGCAATCTGTCAGTGGTCATATTGTGGCGGCATTGTCTGATGTTGCACTGGAAGGTGAGAGGATGGCGCAAAAACACTGGGCAGGGTTCTGCCCCAGAGGGTTGCTAGAAATCAAAATGGACTGCCGGCACCACCAACAGCAATATAAAGCAGCACAACAGTGCTTCCGCAAGCACGTTAAAGCAGGTTTTGTCAAATGTTGGTGTTTGGAGTTCAATCTCAGTGAAGCAGCAAACCATACTAACTCTATAAAGCCAGGCAAGAGACAATCTTAAATTCAGAAGGATGGCGGGGAAATCTCTGAACTGGTTGGGGCCAGTGGACAAAATCACCCCAAGGTCGACTTCAGGCTCCAAATCAAGGTGTCACTCAGAATCTAATCTACCCTCCCTGGGCTTTTTGGCCTTTGCTGGTGGGAACTTTGTCAGGGAAAGGACAGAGGAATGGGGTTCAGGCTGACTGGGGTGTGAGGTCACTGTCATAAATCTAGGAATGTCCAGAGAAAAGATGAATAACGCCTTGCATTTTTCTTGCGAGCAGGTCTTGCCATTTCTGGTCCTGCCCACCAGCCCTGTGAGGGGTTCCCATTGCTAAGGCTCATGAACCACTCCAGAAGCTAAACTTTTTATTCCCCTTCCAAAGAAGCTGCATGCTAATGGTGCCAACTTATACTTTATGCAGTTTTCCCGATGGCTTTGTGGATCCATTAGGTCTCTGTTTACTGCGCTGAAACCCCAGAACATACTGACGGAAGCTTTTGGCTCTTGTAACCTACAGAGCCAGAGTAGGGCTGATTTCTGGCTCACGCAGTGTCACCAGAACTCAATTTCTTGTGTCTCAACTCAGCTCTGCTCTGCCCTTTGTTGTCTTTATTCTTAGACAGCGTCTTCACTTATGAGTGCAAAATGCATGGGCAGCTTCAGATTTGACATCCGTTCATTTTCAAAACCAGGAGCCAATAGTGGTTTCCATTAAAATGTCTCATTGATCTCATTGGCTTCAGTGGGGTCCCATACCCATCTCTGAACTAACTTCTGTAGGTCATGGGGCTATAACAAACTGATTGGCTTAAGACTGAGTGACATTCTGCATCCTTGGTTGGATTCCTACCCAAAGCAGATCAGTTAGAATGTGGAAGAGGTGATATCTGAGAGGAAATAATATATCCAAACATCAGGTAACAACAATAATAACTTGAGTTTATGTATCATTATTATTCTGTTCTGATCACCAAGTTCTATTCTGATCACCAGTGATTAATAATTGTCCGGCAAAAATTTTTGCTTTGCATGTTACCTAAAGAAAGTGGAAGGGATGCTGAGCATTCAACAACAATAAGAGCCACAAATGTCCACTGTAGTTTAGGGTCCAAATATCTTTGGTGTCCAAATACTTTTGACCTCCAAATATTCTCAGAAAGTACGTAAAGTGTACTGATTGAAGCAGCATCCACAGCAGCATGAGTATATGGGTATAGGTATGTGGTGGGAGTGTTCGAATACTTGTATATTTTGTGAACGAAGGTCAGTTTTGAAGCCAGAATTGGGCACTGTCGGTAGAAGATTAACTAAACCGTTTCTACTTCTGCATGAGAATTTGACCTTTGGTTAACTCTGTAGCTCGGTTCCCCTGGAAACCTGAAAATGATGAAATGTCAGTAATATTGCTAAGCAACATTACTTGGGGTTAAAATGACCCTTGGTTAGTAAAAACAGCTACCTGGAAGTAAGGAAGTTTCCCTGGTGTGGCCATGACTGTTCTCCAAGAGGAGCTGTTTGTCCATTCTGCCCATGGCCCTGGCTCTGTCTTCTGGGAGGATTCCCTGTCCCTTACCTTCTCTGACTTCATCTGAAGTGAGTGGTAAGGGGTAAATCCTCTTTGGTATCTCTGCAGATTTTGTAAACCATTTCCTAACCAACTTATTCCAGAGTCCAGAATCTTGCTAGACCTATAGGTGAAAACTAAAGAGCCTCCACTGATTGGGGTAAGTGGGCTGTTAATTCCAATATTAACCAGATTCGACATTTCTATGATGCTTCTGCTTTCCAGATGCTTTGGTGTACATTATCCCATGCAGTCCTAAAAACACAAGGTGAGGGGCTGGCCTGGTGGTGCAGTGTTAAGCTTGCGTGCTCTGCTTCTGTGGCCCAGGGTTCATGGGTTCAATCCTGGGAGCAGACCTAAACACTGCTCATCAAGTCATGCTGTGGTGGTGTCCCACATACAAAAAGTAGAAGAAGATTGGCACAGATGTTAGGGCCAATCTTCCTCACCAAAAAAACCCCACAAGGTGAGGATGTGGGGCAGTGAGAATGGCCACGGGGAAGTGCAAGGTGAGTTACTATTGGCCCATTCACAAGCCATGAAAATACTTCTTGACTTGCTTCTGCTTTATGGGTCCACGTGTTTGGACAATCCAGGCCATTTTGTGGGTCAGTTATTCAGCCAGTTCAGGTTGTCAAAAGTCTGACCTGGCCTCAGATTTGATGAACCATCCATCTCTTCCCACCAAACAAATGATTTGCTTCTGGCAAAGGGGACTGACAAGATTCTGCTCATTCTGCGAAGCCATATTGGAGTCTGGAGTACTTGATCCCACCCTGCTCTCTCCTTTTTATAGAACCATGGGATTTCAGCTACTGATAGTACTGTTCTAGACCCATGACTTTCACTCTGTCTTCCCCAGAGACTGAGTTCTTCAGAGGTGCCTTCAGGGGTCAGATCATAGCAGATGGGGGTGGGGAAGGGCGTGGGCATTGAAAAGGGCTCACTAGTCTTGACTTTGGGCTTCTTACCCTTTCTCAACCAGAGCAGCCCAGCTTGGGTCTGTATCGTTAGAAGAAAGGGTTACACTACTAACAAAAAGACTTGAAAACCATGGTTGTTAGCTAAATCCATCATCTCTGCAGATGAAAAACTTGAGGCCCAGAGAGTTTAATTGATTGGCCCGATGTCACACAGATGCTCACTGGAGGAAGTGGCATTAAGACTTGGGTGTCCTGAATCCCAGATCAGTGCTCTTTGCACTGGAGAGGCTGGCTGTTACTTCCTTCAGTGTGGCATGTGGTCTAAGATAAAGGCTGGGAGTCAGGCTCTGCCCGTGACTGAGTGTGTGAGTGACTTGGGCAGGCCGTTTCCCCTCTTGCTTTTTTTCTCTCAATTCCTCATTAGGTGAAGCAAGAACAATCTATCCAGGACAGGGATGTTGTGGGCATGCTGATGGTGCACCCTGCTAGGATCTTGGCACCTCTCAAGCGTTTTATCAGCTCCCATTTACTGAGGCACTGCCTGAATTCCTCCTGCCATTCCATACCCCCATCCCTCATGCTGTAAGTTAACAATGCCATTTAAAATCTCAAGTAGGAGGGGACAATATAATTGTCTCATTAGATTTGGGGCTTTTTGAATGTTGTTTTTCCCCAGAGTTGTGAACATGGAGTGGATGTAGGTCAGCTCGATTCTGTCTCTATCCATGGTCTGAGAGTATTAAATATGCAGGAGATGGCTGCGTTGGCCCTGTCTCCTTCCCCCGAGTTCTTACCGCGTAATGTTTGTTTCTGCTCGGCAGTGGAAAGAAATGACTGCTTTAGATTTGCTTTTCTTTTACCAGCTGGAGAAATACCTCACTGTGTCTTGTTTAAGTGTGGCTTTTCACACAGTTGCAGCCTTTAAGGGGGAGGGGGCGTGAGTAATTTCCTTCTGTGCATCTTGTTGCCCCATAGATAGGAAAACAGAACCTCAGTGTTTGGAATGCTTATGATTTAGGAAGTTTCTAGCAGGTCTGCCACTTGGTCCAACTACCAGGTTTTGTACCAGAAAAGACTCTCTTGTATTTTGGCTGTGAGTGGAACGGGTTCTCTGCAGGCCAAGGGAAGGGGCCCTAGAAGTTGAAGGTGGCGTGGTGTGCCCTCTGGATTCTAAATCTTCTTCCACGTGCCTGTCGAATGCTCAGGTGAGAGTGGGGGCTGCTCTCCATGTGAAGGTGCTGTGGGTTGGTGTCCATCAGAGGAAATGATCAGGGCAGACTTCGTTGGTGGGAGTTTGCCATATTTTGAGAATTAAAACCTATTTACTTTAGAATTAGAATCTCTTTCTGAGCTGTTTATATTTGATTTTTAATTCTTTTTCTGCTCCTGGCTTTGTTCTCTTTGTCTTTGACAAATGAGCAAAAATTCTTTTTAATAACTTTAAAAAAAGGTATCGTAATGCTGTCCAGGGAGGAAAAAGTGATCAAGTTGCCTAAAAGAGAAACATTGTGCGTTTGAGTTTTTATTTGCTTAGTACTAAATCTATACCCACTCACCCCACCTTTTCTAAATGTATAACAACAAAGTAGGAGGTAATTTTTACTTTTTCTGAAGTGCCTCAGGGAAATCCCTTTTAAACCTATGGATTTTAGTCCAATGAGAGATCCTCTTCCTTTGGTCTAAATTTTGCATATCGTCTGTTTCTTACAGGGCTTCCGTATTGTCTCAGGCTCCACTGGAAATGCAGCAAGGATTCCTAGCACATCCCAGTTGTCATAGCAACAGCAGTCTTTCCCATAATGAGCTGCATCATCTGAACTGATGTCACAGCATCATGCAGCAGGTCAAACAAGGCATCTCCTAGTATTGCATCCTACAGATGTGCTGTAAACATCAAAAGAAGACGGTGGGACCAGGAGATGGTGAGTGTTAAACGTCTGGGCCTTAATCGCATGGCTGTTTTCTTGGTTAGTCAGTGTCTGCTAAGGCGGAGATGGGGGGATGTTGTCTGCTTAAAATGGTCTGGGGAAAGAAGGGCTGTTTTACCTAAAGCTGTTTTTCAGGCTGCTGGGTTAAGACAAAGGCCTGTAAGAGTCACAGAGGAATCAAAATATGTAGAATTATTCTTGTTCTATCTCCGCCTGTTATTTTTAGTGTTCTCATGGAATTTTTCATAAACATAAGGTAATTTTCTATTGCAAAGCCCCAAGTAGGCTCTAAAATGAGTAGTTCACGGTATTTAAACATTGTAAAGATATACGTTTCTTTTTTATGGGGCAGAGCTAATTGGTCCCCTATTTGCTCTTGTGATTTATGAAATATTAAGTGATTTGCAGTATGAAATTCAGTATTTACCTCGGTTGAGTTTCAGTTTCTTCATGGCAAGGAATGAATGCTGAATAAGCATTTGACATATCCCTAATGTGAAAGGGGATCGCTTGCATGTTCAAGACAGAATTTACTAAAAACATAAAGACCCAAACCAGATGAAATTACTGGAGCGTTTGATTTGTACGGCAGTCCTTCGTAGTTAGTTGAAAGACTGCCACGATGTTTTTCCTTCTCTAGCTGGTCTCTAAAATAGCTGGAGTTATTTGCAGGCTGACTTGTAACAAGTCTCCTCTGCGGCAGTTGCAGTGAAGGGTAACCCTGAGGGGCGTCTCTGGAAGTGGTGGTGGTGTTGCTGTCTCTTGCTTAACTTTAACCAGAATCTGGTAAGATGAATAAATCACAGGTCCTCAGTGACTGTGGCAAATACAGATCTCTGGGCTTGGTGATAACCTCAGCTCCAGTCTGAAACTCCAGATAAACATGTACATGCTCATTTCAACTCCTCACTCTGTCTTCAGGCATCTGCATTATAAATATTTTTTCTAAAAAATATGATCTGACAGTGTCAGATGAGGAGCAGTCTGTTGCCTTTTGTTTTGGGAAATGAAATGGATTTCCCTGGTACAGCTGATTGCCACGAAGGGAGAGAAAGGAAGAGGCACATGTCAGTTCAATTGATCAATATGTCCACTTGGAATCAGGGAGTGGTCTTTTGGCTCAGTGCTGCCAAGCTTATAGTTTTCATTTGAAAAGTCTTACAGGAAAGAATGGCAACGCCTGAGTTCCTCTTCTTTTAGGCTGTTTATTGAGCCTAAAGGAAATGTATCATAGGAAGCAGGAAAAGCAATACCTCTAGCCAGCTTGGAGTGATTTTTTTTTTTTTTTTTTTGCACAGAGTCGAGCATATTGGTCCCATTAGGCACCAGCTAGAATGAAAGACCTCAGATTTTAATTAGTTTGTTGCTACACATCACACACATGCTCCTCTCGGTCCTTTAAGCTTATGTGGCTGACATGCAGCTGAATGGGATGGGAGAGGTCAGCTCAGCCTGGCTTTATCACAAGCACTTAGGAGCATGGATTGTTCATTGCCTGCTTTTTTATGTCACATAATGTGAACAGAAAGCTCTGCTGGGACTTCTGGGTATGAACACAGCTAAGTCAGAAGCTCTAAGGTGACAGGGAGGAGTGCTAGATGGTGGGGGAAGGGAAAGTGTGTCTAGTGGCTGGATTATGAGTCTGGAGAAAACCAGTCAGTGCACACTGGAATTCTTTTGAAGTATTACTTCCAAGGAAAAGAAAGATTTATTTGGTGACATGAATTGCTAGGAGGAAAAATAACCAAAGGCAATATTTTAATGACTTTTCTATTTGCTTCATTTTTGTTTCTTTTGTCTAATAGTGCTCTCAGCCGCTTCATCATGGGTGATCTGTGCAATTACTGGAAGTCGCAGAAGCCGGATGACTTAGGGCAGTGTTAGAAAAAGTGGAGTCATGCTTGGAGGGTGGGGAAGGCGCTGGTGGGTGTGGGCTGACGCAGTTGTCTGGTGGAAGATCCTCCCAATTCAGAGGAGCCTGTGATCTCCCCTCACCCTTGCAAACATTCAAATGCACTTGCAGCTCCTCAACTTTATGCTTTTGTGCTCTTTTTGCTCCAGGAGAACAAAGCCCGAGTAATGGGAGCCGTCATCCTGGGTGCTCAGTTTCTTTGCACAAGGCCACAGCCTGTGCTGCTCTCTGATTAGCTGCGTGTCTTAATTACTGGCTGAGGCGATTTCAGTTGCCTTAGTTTTAATATATCCCCAAGGGGTAGATGGGGTGTGTGTGGATGGGGGAAGGGAGAGATTGCTGTGTGGCTGCATTTAGTGGGGTTTCACTGAAACTTTCTAGAATTTAAAGAATTTTGTTTCACAGTGATAAATGAAAGATCATCAAGACCATATTTACTGTGTGGCCAAGTTTAGACCATGGAAAGCTTAAAAGGAACTTACCTCCTCCACGCTTTTGGTTATGGCTTTCGTTACCGAATTACAGAGCTACAAAGAAGTTAATTGTTTGTGGATAACTAGGCCATGGTGGGGTTGATAAAAATAATCATAATAACAACCACAGCTATCATTTATTCAGTTCTTATTATGTATCAGGCACTGGACTAAACATTGTGTATGTCTTATGTAGCCCTTTTAATGACATTATGTGGTAGAGAGCAACAATCTCACTTTATAGGATTAGGTGTTATTTTTCACATTTTCCAGAAACCAAGTTTTAGCCAGGTTAACAAATTTACCTAAGGTCATATTGTTAATAAGTGATTGGGCCGGGATCCTAAACCAATGCGATTTGACTGTGACGCCCACATGATCACCCACAGTCATCTTAGTTATGTGATGTCTTAACTGTATGCCATACAGAGCAGTCATGTTTACTCTATCCCACTCACCCCGCCCCTTCTTGTTCTAATTGGAACATCAGATTTCACATATAGAAGGAGATCCCGTTTATAACATGAAGATCAGTTTTACTGCAGGGATGAGCATGAGTCTTGGTCAGTCCTACTCTCATCCTAGAGATGTAAGTAATGCAGAATTGAGGCTCAGACCTTTTCCCACTACCCTTTCTTGACTTATCTTTCTAGCGAGATCTGTGTATGGGAGATGCTACACGAATGAGCACGGGCATGATGGAGTTATACTAAAAGCAGATCTTACCTGAGTCAGTAAGGATTCAAGTTTGTTGTACTTGTCTTATCAGCTACATATGTACATATGTAGTGCTCTGCTAACTTTAAGACATTTGCATTCCCTGGGAACACCAGGCAAAGAGTAGAAGAGGAAACTTCTCTCACAGCCAGGAAGGTGTACTCCAAATCCATCTCTTGGGTCAAGAAGATAAAAAGAGAGTTACTTTGCTGAGTGTATCAGTGGCTAAATCCAAAAGCTGCTTATCTCTGACAAAGTACGAGAGTGGTGGTCTCAGGCAACATCCTGGAGGCCTTGTGCTTGAGGAGAGCTGATACGGTCATCTTGGCATCATCTGCCCATCCCCAGCTATCCACGCTCAGCGTCATTATTGGGCTCTAAGGGCGGTTCTTTGTTTGACTGTGGGGCTAATGCACACACTGACAGCACATTGATATTGATTCCGGTATGGTGAATGCTTAGAAATATTATTCCACAGAGCTCATTAGCCTTTTCTAGGTTCTGGGAAGAAGTTAACCTTTGTCCCAGCCTACTTCAAGCTCGGGTCTGCATGGCTTACAGGAATGAGGGGCTGATCAGAAAGCAACAGTTACTGGGTGCAGTGACTCTGGGAGCCAGTGGAATTTAGGGGAGTTGGTAGTCCTGCTACATGTCTCTGATTTCCTTCTATTTCCAACACCAGAATCAGTGAATCATAATTTATTTTGATCTTATGGATTCAATTCAATTCAGCAAGAATTTACTGAGTATCTGCTGTGTGCCAGCAATGTTAGGGAATATAGGAGTGAACAAGACAGAGCCAAATCTCTTCCCCCACTACCTTCTAGAGGGGGAGACAAAAACAAACAGGTAGATTTATAGGGGCATAGTTTATTCTCTCTGATACTGTAATAATATTTCTATTTAGTTTGATTCCATGTGCTAATAGATAAACCCATTATCTCTGCACAAATGTATAGGTGCATATGCATACGGTCTACAGGTGGAGGTAAAATCACTACATTGAATAATAACTTTGGGTTTTTTTCTGCCTGGGTTTGGATTAGAATCTTGCTGGATATGGACAAAGCCAATGTGTCAATTAGCATTTTGTTGGTATCAGCTAATCTGAAAAGTATAATTGTGATCAACCAAAAAGTACATGACTGTCTCAATTGACATAAACCTGACATATGGAAATACGAAATGATTATGACAGATCAATTTAGAAGAGAATATTTTTTTCATTTTTGGAAAAGATAATTCTCACCTTTAGGAACTGTTTGTCCAGAGAACCCTCTAAATCAAACATCGCAGCCGTTGTGCCAGTGGAGGTGTGTGCCACATGAGGGTAGGCGTGGGGGTCATCTCCAGCCCTGAGCAGCCTGTCCACTCACTCTGGTATGCCTTACAAACATCACTTTAAATAGGAAACATTTCTCTCAACCATCATATGAACTAATGTATTCCAGACTATGACTGTGTTTTCATGACATTTTTCAGGCACATGTTCATGCATGTAAGGTGTGTCTCACTTGTGACAGTCACTTGCAGATTGACTATTCCTCTTTGATAGCAATTGGACATGGCCAACTCTGTAGATGGGCCATGAGTGGGAAGGCTTTTCAGGGGAATATCACTTTTTATAGGCCTTTCGTTATAGCAACTGACTTTTAGGTATTTTGGATTAATAAGGTGGAAGCTTTCTTCTCCACAAGCACATACCTGTCAGCAGCTGAATCCTCCCGTTGGTTTTAAGATTTGGTGAGGACCGAGGAGAGCCTTTGTTTCCCTGGTAAGCCGCCAGCCATGTTTATCTCTGTTTTTCAGTGATAGGGCACGCTCCAGACTTTTCTAGCCATCTTACAACTGTGTGCTTTGAGTCACAAGGGAAAATAGGGAGAGAATGTGGAACATTTAGAACAGGGTCTCAAACTGGATGACTCAGGGGCTGAACCTGGCCTGCCGTCACATAGGGCCCTGCGCTTAGAAGAGTCCACACTTGGTTTAATGCTCTGTTGTTGCCATCTTGAAATTCTTAATAATTTTTGAAGAAGGGATTCTGCCTTTTCATTTTGCACTGGACCCTGCAAATTATGTAGCCAGTCCTGTATCGCCCTTTCGATATAAAAAATTGACACACGAGTATGAATTTCAAGCTGCTCTTTAAGAATTAGATGACGTGGCTTATTTGGTGAGAGTTGACTGCCTTAGGTGGAGCAGTATTCTCCAGCTCATCATTGTTTCCCCCTGCTCCCATCCTTTTACCCCGACTGCTACTGCCTGAGCCCTGTGGGTGTTTGAGTTTGAGACTTCTGCTCTGGAACAATTCAAATAGAAATTGTGGAGCTTGAAAAAACTAAAGGACCATTGTGAGAACAACCCAGAGCAAAGGCCCCATGCATGGTAATTTAGAGGCGTCTGTGGCAATTCAGCACCATGCCCAGTAATTCAGTGGCATTTCTTTTATAGGCAATGGGGGACATATTACATTATACCTGAAGATAGTTGGTAGTCAGGCTTATTTGTCAGCATCATTGCTTTCTGGGGAGAAATCAAATCTTCTTTACAAAGCATGCTAATTAACTACCCTATTGGTTCATTGTTTATTTTAATTCTCCTGCCCTTTGTTTACTACTTGATTACTTTTATCACCTTCATTGTTTAACTCTCATTTGAATTACACAAGATTTCTACGCTGGCTGGGCATTTTTTTAGCACCATCCTTTTTTTCTATTCTTTCTTTCCAGGAGGCTGGGGGCCTATAATTTGAGGTTGTATTACTGCAGGAAGAGTTCCACATTTTTTTTTTTAATTAAAAAGGGAATTACAGTCAATATTTATAATGAACCCTTCTCCATCAAGGCAGTTCCAGCCATGCTAATGTTCCTAAGTCCAGATCTGCCATTACTGTTTATAAGGAGATGCTGGTGACAGACTCCCTGACCTTATAATAGGTGAAGCATTCTTACCCATCATGTCACAGTGGGAAGTGGCTGTATTAATCTACAGAGATGCAGAGAGTTGTCAGAGATTTAATATGAATTGTGGCGCTTGCTGCACAGGAAAAAGGTAATCTTATTTACTTATTTTTGGCTCTATGACAGTAAATAAGGACCTGACAAATCCATAAGGGGCCCTTGTCACCTCTCAGAGGACTAAGGGGGGTAGAGTCTTCTCCAAGGATCAAGCCCCAAGGACTCAAGGCCTTACTTGGTGCCCTGAACAATCCTAGTGCCCACCATGTCAACTACTGTACAAGCTGTAAAGCCAGCTTTTGCAGATAATGTCACCAGTAGTTAACAATCAACGAATGTGTCAAATGTCTGCCACGTGCAAGATCGTGTGCTCAAGGAACAAACACTTTACAAATTAGGAAGACTAAAGGCATGCTCACGTATATTACTTGGAGACCTTGTTGTAGGTTTAACACCGTGCTGTCTGGGCTCTGCTTGTAGGAGGTCCTGATTAGGGCTTCCCTTCTTCTGGAGGCACTCTGAGACGAACTGCAGGCATACCAGGGCTGCCCTCTCATCTTCTGTTCTTTTCATTCAATTCCTTGATTTAAACGTATTTTCTTAAACAGCTCATTTCGTTTCCCTGCCCACTCAAAATCATTGTTTCCCTTCCGCTGTCAGCTTTTTCAGTTCTTAGTGCTCATAGTTTGTTTCTACCCCACCAGTCTCCAATCACTGTCACCTTCTGGGACAGCTCTGAATCCACCCCAATCCTCCCCACCGGCAGCCCCCCAAACCCCCATCTCCCCTGCCACTGTCTGTTCCCATTACATTAGCATAAAAATAGCCCATCTGAAACCAAATGACACTGCAGCTCTCCTTGTGAAGTAATCTGTTTACATTTAGCTTTTAATAGTTAATTCAAATATTGCACTGCATTTAACCTGTTTTTTGTTTTTGTGTCAATTAAAAGGGAATGACTCTTTAAAACTCATATTAATCACTCTTGCAGGCAATCTGTGTGAGGCATCAACTAGAAATAACCAAAACAGCAGGGCCTTAAGTGGTAGAAGACTATATGCAAAAATGAAAACAGGTGTGTAAAGGTAGTTTTAAAAACATTTTATCCTTTGGTGTTATTATTACATTGCATTTTCAATTAAAAATAAGTAAAAGTGAGGAGGAGAGGGTGGCGAGAAGGTGGGCAGCACAGCAAGGCTCCGGAGAGAGGGACATGTCTTCAGCCTTGGCTGGGCGTGGCACGCGGCTTCCAGAACACTAGGGGAATACCTGTCTCAGCAGGGCAGCTGCTTGAAGAGAAAGGACGGATCGGAAAATAAAGGTAAAGATAAAAACAACCACAGAAACAGGTGTGATTGCTCACAGAACTAGTAAAGAATCAGACTGGTGAATTAAGATACTACGGTTTTCACTAATTTAGTAGTAAATAAGTGATAACATGACTTTTAAACACTTGAATTTTAGTGAACTAAACTGAAAAGGGATAGGCTAAGAGGCAGAAGACTAAGAAAAAGGTAACATACGCAGCTGAAGAAGGGCCACGTTTCATCATGGTATTTTTTACTTAGAGAATTTTTCCTTTTGTTCTTTGCTCTGGTTAGTATTATTTGGTTTGTTTGCTGTAAAGGTGAATAAACTCATATGTTTTGTTTTAATTTTATTTTTTATTATTCTTTTAGAAAATGGCAATAATCTTGGTCTCTAGCATGATGTTTTTCTCTGGTTCTGAGATGCTAGATCTTAACACCATCCTTGTGTAAATACCACGTGTGCTCAGATACCCAACAAGAAGGAGTAAAATGAATGCTGTCAAACAGCTTGAGGAGAAAACAAAATGCTCCCTTTCAGAGATACTCTAGAACCTCAAATAGCAATGGAAACGTCACGTTACCAAACCTAAAGTGTTTTTTTGCAATAGCTAAACGCAAATGAGAGGTTTCCATTTTGAGTTTTAGAATCCTAAAATCCAGCATGGACACATATGTATAAAGACTGATATTCTCTGTGCAGGAGATTAGTGGTAGGGGAGGTGCCCGGGGTGGGGGGGGGGGTCCCCTGGGAGCAATAGCCATATTTCCCTTCTTGATCCACTCCAACCCCTGACACCTCAAACCCAAACATTATAGAACAGAGCCTGGCAGGGTGGATTTTGGAGCTAGGTGTGTTTACCTTTAAATCTCAGCTCTAACGTAAAATTATTAGATCGGCGATCTTGAGTTTCTTAGAGTGTCATTTTCCCTTTATAAAATGGGGAGAATATCCATTTTACAGGATGAAATGAAGTATTTTTATGTAAAGTTATTGGCACAAAGCAGGCTGTTGATAAATAAAAATTATTATTATTTCACTATGCAGACTTAGTGGAATAAGATTATTACTCCCCAAGAAGAAATATAATTTCTCCTCACCTCCAATCCTGAAACCAAGGAAATAACTTTCAGAGCTTTTATTAGTGGAAAGAAGAACCCTTTAATGTATTTTAAATGCTTATACTGTGCTACGCATGTATATTATCTCACTTAATTTCCTTTCCCTATCCCTGGGGATAGCACTTATCCCCATCTGCAAAATACACATTTTACTTATTTGTTGTTTGTGCCCCCTTCATATAAAGCAAGATGCAGGAGGGCAGAGGTTTTCGTGTCTTTTGTTCATCGGTCTTTCTTTAGCTCCTAGGATAGCGCCTGACATCTGGTAGGTGCTCAATAAATGTTGCAAGAATAAATGACTTCACATAACACTATGAGGGAGGCACAAGGATTGTACTCGGTGTGTAGAAAATGAGTTCTCTTTTGCAGTGATGCTTTTCAAGGTTCTCAACACCCTTGAGTGATTCTTGCTATTCTAGACAGCATGCCAGAAGCCCTCGTGGCTGGTGGTGAGGATGTCATGCACCATCCAGTTATTCTAAATTCTTCCATAGAAAGCAGGGGTGTTGCCCAGGATTCTCTGATGGGTTCCTCCTCTCTATTGGGTTTCTACCAGGGAGCTGGCATTTCATAGGTCATTTGAAAGATACATTGGTTCTTCTCCAGATAGTTGTTTCTTTCTATCTATCTCTTTAATGAATTTGAGTCTCCTTCAGGAAGAGATGAAACCATGAATGCTTAGCTGTAAATCTCAGATTGGTTGATGGGTTGGTGGATTTTGAAAGAATTTTCAAGGAAAACATCAGATAGGGAGAATGCTAAGGCAGGGCAGTCAACCTTTCTCTGTTGCTATTAGAAATGCTGTAACGAGAAATAAAGCAAGCAATGCTCTAATGAGAAATAAAGCACAGGCATACAACAACACAGTTGTTTGGCCAGAAGAACATACAGCCTCATAAATGAAGGAAATAATTAAGATAGCTGATTTCTGCTATTTATTTTGAATTAGAGGCAAACTGTCTTTTAGCAGTGTATCTCTATAGCTGAATTTTATACCAGAGACATATTCTAAATGTCATGATTTTGAACTGAGTATTTATTTCTCAGTGAGCAGGTGTGAGGGTTTTTTTTTTTCCTTGAAATTCAAACCATTTTGACAGCATCCTATTTTTAGAATGCCTTCCTGTTTAAAAAGGCAAAACAATATCCAAAAGCAATTAGAAAAACATGCTGGGAGAAGGCAGTGTTCTGGTTATACCATAATAATAACAGGCCGAGAAGAAAATGTAATGCCTTTAAATTTTAAAACTCACAGTGTTTTTATTTTATGGTTATGAAACATATTTAATATATTTACTGTTAGCAACCTCATCTTGCTACAAGCTAAAAATTATGCCCCATGAAAATTTTCTTGTATCTGCAGTCCGTGCCATGGCCAGTTGCAATACACAACAAGGACATTATTGTGTTCAAACAGCATGTTATTCTGATCTATTTTAAAGAGCCCTGGACCGGAAGTAAGGAACCTAAGTTTCGGTACCTGCTGACATAATCTTCCTGAACATTAGTTTTCTCCACAATAAAATGACAGGGTTAAATTTAAATGATTTGTCTCCTTTTAGCTCTAATTTTTGCCTCACTTACAGGGTTCTCCATATCTTTCCCTTGTTCATTCTTGTGATTTTACCAAATTCCATAGAATGTTGTAAATTTGCTTAGTGCCCTCATGTAGGTGAAAACATATTTTAACTTATACACCATTTAAATTTCACACTTGTGTGCTTCATTAGCTTGTGTTTCACAGTACTCTTGATGGTTAACCTATGGTCACTACATAACATTTCACTTTAACAAATTTTGGTCTTTCATAGCAGACTTTTTAACAGTTTCCTTATCTTACAAACACATGCTTTTCTATGTGTTCTTTCTCTTTTTTAGCCCTAACATGTATTTTTTGTTAATGAGCTGAGTGAAATCTTTGGTTCTCCTTAACTGTTCCTCTGGGGTGTGGAATCTTTTTAGAAACTCACACTGCTGCTCCAGACATTCTTAAAAAATACCAGTGTATGCTTTCATAAGGGCACACCATATAGAACTCCCATTTTTGTAGGTCAAAAGTGGCCAAATATCAGCAGTTTCATGTAGTTCAACTCAGTAATTTGTTGATTATCATAACAATGTTAATCTTTGCTATTTTTATAATTCAGTGACGAAAGTCAGTCCTTGAGTGAGTTAGTGAAGTAGTGCAAAGAGTAAGCAGAGGCTTTGGTGACAGACAAATCTGGGATTGAATTCTGCTTTTCTGCTACTAGCAATGTGGATTGGGCAAGTTGCTCAACCTCCCAGAGCTCAATTTCCTCCTTTGTAAAATAGAAATGCGGGGAATGCCTGCCTCACAGGCTTGCTGAGAAGAGTGCTGATGGCTCCCAGAATGGGGCCTGATATATGTCTGGCTCTCAGTAACTGGTCATGATACTGTTGCTAGTAACCCTCATAGCGCTCCCTCAATCATAAATATCTACATGTTTAGCTATTAAAACAAACAAGTCGGGGTTGGTCCCATGGCCTGGTAGTTGAGTTTGGGGCACTCTGCTTCCACGGCATGGGTTCATGGGTTCAGATCCCCAGCATTGACCTATACCACTCATTGGCAGCCATGCTGTGGCAGCATCCCACATACAAAATAGAGGAGGATTGGCACAGATGTTGGCTCAGGGCTAATCTTCCTCAAGAAAAAAAAGAGGAAGATTGGCAATGCATGTTAGCTCAGCGAATCTTCCTCAGCAACAAACAAACATGTGGGCCTAAATAGACTAAATGAGAAATGCTTACAAGAAGGGGCAGATTCCTGGGAAGTGGAGTCCTATCATCTAGGGCAGTGTAGGCTTTTTTGTGCGGAGTATCTGTTGACAATCTTTCTCCTTTTTTCTTCCTTTTCCCTGCTCAAAGCCCCAGCACATAGTTGTATATAGTTGTTGAGTTCTTCTGGTTCTTCTACATGAGCCGCCACCACAGCATGGCTACCACCGGATGAGTGCTGTGGTTCCATGCCTGGGAAACAAGCCTGGGCTGTCAAAGCAGAGCACACCAAACTTTAACCACTAGGCCATCAGAGCTGGCTTAATGTAGGCTTTTGATGAGGTTCCCAAGGGACATTTTGGGGGAACTAAGAAGGTTGTCTTTTGTGTCATCCTCAATTAACTATCTTTGGAGCAATAATTCCATAATTCATCCGACATCTGCAAATTTACTTCAACTATTCTCCTTTTTATATATTTTTTTT
This sequence comes from Equus caballus, assembly GCF_041296265.1. Lineage (NCBI taxonomy): Eukaryota > Metazoa > Chordata > Mammalia > Perissodactyla > Equidae > Equus > Equus caballus. The sequence continues at coordinate 183,157,732 of NC_091684.1, forward strand.
GAGAGTAACAGTAACAAAATTCTCATGAAAACTATGAAGTATTAAATTGTATGTAATTTATAACAAATAGCTTTAAAATTTTATTCTGTAAGATTCTTTGAGCTAAAAAAGTCACCGAGGTTAAATGTTCACAAGTGTTCTATATATTTAATGCCTGCTAGGTAAACAAGTTTAATGTTTTATTTAGTCTGAAATGACTCCCATTAGACCATGAGTCTGGTCCCAGACTGGAAGGAGCAAATCTTTAACTCTCCTCCTTTTCTCAGGATGGTCTTGTGCTTGTTGATGGCTTCTCCTGTAGCCATGTGCTGATGACTCATGAATTCAGATTTTTAGCCCCTGGTTATTTTTCCTGAGATTCAGACTTCTATTTCTCCTGTCTTCTGTATGTCTTCTCCTAAATCTTCCATGAGTACCTTCACTCTGCACACCTAAAATGATCTCATCCTCTTCCCCATTCCAAACTTGTTCCTCTTTCTGAACTGCCTGTCTGGAATAAAGCCCTTGTCTTAGTCCCATCCCTCAGGGTACAGCCTGGGCATCATCCTCAGCCTTCTGTTCCATCTCTCCCCTCATCCAAGTCACCAAGTCCCGTAGAGTTTCTAACTCTCTGGGATTTGGTAAAAATGATCTTAGGATAACCCCAAATAATTTTTTTCCCCTCCCTTGCTGGCAAAGATTCACCATGAGCTAATATCTGTTGCCAATCTTCCTCTCTCTTTTTTTTCCTCCCCAAAGCCCCAGTAAATACTTGTATATTCTAGTTGTAGTCCTTCTAGTTCTTCTGTGTGAGCCACCACCACAGCGTGGCTGCTGTCAGATGAGTGGTGTCATTCCACGTCCAGAAAACAAACCCAGAGTGGGTGGAGCCACAGTGGTGCAAAACAAACTCTAACCGCTAGGTCATCAGAGCTGGCTCCCAAGTAGTTTTTTATTGTATAATAGATTTAGGTCACGTTCCCCCACCTCCTGGCTTCCCCTTTTCTAAACCATAGACCTGCTTTTATTAGAAATTCTCTTCTGGAAGGCCCATCCATCCCTAGGGTCTGTCTAGCTGTGCGCTGGACCTTTTCCAGCTCTGTTAAAGCCTGTGTCCAGGACAACCTCATGTATCCAGTGTGGCTAGTGTGCTGTGGTGAAGAGAGGGAAGAGGCTCAGTGTGAGCACTGGGTGGGGACTCTAGTGAACAAGAGGCATGTTATCCTAGATGGAAAGAGTTTGTATTTTTTTCGCTTTGAAATAAAAGTTTATCTGATCAGAGAGTTCCCAAAGTTGGTATATAAAGTTACTACATCCTGATTCAAAAGGATTACATACTGCTGATTTCAGCACGAGAATGTATTTCTTTTTTGCAGGCATGGTTCTCATTTGTCTTTTGAATGAATTCCAATGGACAGGAGCCAGTTTTAACTCTGTGGCCCACAACACTGGCATTGTTCACAGTAATGTTCACAAGAGAGCAAATCTGCAACCCTTTTTCCCCTTGAAGGATTCAGACGACTGGTTCCCATGAGGAAGGCAGGTGGCATGTTGGTGAGCTGGGCTTGGGGTCAGTTAGATCTTCTGAGTTCAAATCCCAGTCACGTGCCAGCTCTGTGCCTAGGGAAAGTTGCCTAACCTTTCTGGGCTCTGCTTTTCTTTATTGTACCTGCCTTGTCAAGCATTGTGCAGTTTAGACATACTGTATGTAAAGCGCTTAGCCCAGTGCCTGGGATACAGGAAATTCTGAGGAGTGGCCAGTAGAGACCGTTATTCATAATGTAAAAGGAGGACTGGTGGTCAGCCTCACTGCCTGGCCTTGTTTGAGGAGAATTTCTGTTCCAATCTCAGACCTGCGGGATTTCGGTAGTCAAATAAGCCTTGTTACAGCCTCTTGTCCAACTACCCCGCTTCTTCCCTAAATTGAACAGGAACAACCAGTCACATTGGTCAATCACATGACCAATATTTATATATCAAATTTATTTTCCTTATGCTTCCTTTCTAATTTGGGGAGAATGTTTCCATAGAAAATTGTTTCAGGCCCAGTGAATAATAAAACTTACTGTTAAAACTCTCATAATCTTGTCAAGGGAAATTCCACATTTTAAAATGTGCATTTGCTTCTCTAACACAGATTTAATTCGCGCAATCTGTTGACACTCAGTTATTAAAATACACTATACAGTTAACATCACACTGTCCCCACAGGTGTTGACTATGGAAGCTGACACGGGTTATTTACCCTCCAGAGACAAAATTGCTTAGAGGGGGTTTCCTGGTACCGGTAAACCTTTGCCTTGGAAATGATTATGTGATTTAGAAATGAAGGGTTAATATTCCTTATACTGTCAGCTGTGGTTGAGCCTGGAGCCTCTCAGCTTGAATTGCCTTCATCACTGAGCTCCAGGCATGTCTGGGCGTGTCTGCTGAATGTCTGCCCTATGTCTGTGATGCATAGGTGGTCTGTCCCATCGGTGACAAAGTGTATTAGCACCAGGGGAAGAAGAGGTTTCTGGAGAGAACTCATCCTGAGAGAGGTGGAGTCAGCCACAATAAGCTCAAATCACCAGAGGGTGGAGTGATTCTGAGCCCAGTATTATGTGGGTCACAAGGAAGTGTCCTCTCTCTCTGTCACTCCCTGGACTCAGGGCTGAGTCCTGTAAGAGCTGGGGAGGGGCAAGTGGGCCGTGCATAGGGGCTATTCTGCTAAACAACCTGTCCCTCGTTTGAGCAGAAGACCGCTGCTTTGGCAGCCTTAGCAGAGTACACTGTACAAGAGGAAGAAGGGCGTGTCCTCTCTATCCACTAATGTTCTAACCAGAGATTTCCAAATTCTTTTGATTGACATCCTTATCTGTTAACAAATGTCTCAGCCCTCTCTTGTATGAATATGTATTTTATAAAACATGCACAAACAGTAAAAATTAAAAAGGATGAAACAAAAGTTAAACAGAAACTCTAATATTTTCTTCATCGTCTCTTCCTTCCGAACCCCTTCTCCCCCTACAGCTAAAGAGACTTTGACTTTGACTTTGGGGGCCTTTGAGCCCGAGAGGCCTTAAGCCTGTGAGGAAGTGTAGAGGCAGCCCTCTCCCACCCCATCCCCTTCTGAGGGTGGTCAGTGTTTAGAAGCTCCTGAGTCCCCCAGCCCAGGGACTCAGCCCCACTGCGAGGTCCTTTCCCTGCCCGTCTTCCTGAGCCCTGGCTGCACTTCTGCCATTCCCGGGGTTGGGGTGGGCACACGCATGGTTCCTATCCCCTTCTCTGCCTTGTACCCACAATCTCCTCCCACCCTGTGTGACTCCCCTCTCTTCTACCTGCCCCTGTAAATAACCCTCTTCTCCCAATAAAACTTGATGTGTGTTCTCTCAAAAAAAAAAGAAGTTTGCCTTGCATCTGCTGTGGAGTGAGACCCCACCCTGCAATCACTGCTCTAGAGCATCAGTGGGAGGAGCCTGCTGGTGTCCAGAAATATCAGCTCTTCCTGGCAAAGGTGCCTGCGCTGTAATAAGCGTGCACACATGTAAGACCCATGCTGAAATGTCATGAAATTCTATGTAGGGTCCTCTTTTCAGGGAGATAGACCCTGGTAAGGCAGATAAGTGAAAGAAACAGAAAAACATAGGACATTACCAATAATGTGACTGCATTTGTACCTCCAGGCTGGTGAGCCCTGGGGAAACTTGGGTTGTACAAATGAAAAAAAAAAACATACTGTTTGTACTGGATTTTGGAGTTTACCATCAGCTTTTCACATGTAATGCCTCAACAACTCTGTAGGGCATGAAGGATGGAAATTGAGTTTCCTTAAGCCAATTTGATCACATCCAATTCTCAGGGACTTTTTGTAAATCATAGTAGCCACCCAAGAAGTTTGAGGTGGTGACAGTTAGCTGCTCTTCCACAGCCTTGCTATCAATTTGTAGCGCACGTGAGCCTCGGCCCAAGATTCACCACACATACAGATGTTTATTTGACGACCATTCACTAGCAAAGCAGGTGCGAAATATTTCATACGATCTGTTCGGTAGGTTTGATGAAGTCCCAGTTTTGTTTCCTTTTAGGTGCTCCAACTGTAAACGGACTAAAAGCTTTACTCGATGTAGGATTCTGTGTCCTTTTCTAAGCATCATGCGATCAGAAATTCCTCTAAACCAGCGGTTGGAAACAAGGACAGATTAGGGCCCGAGCCTCGGACAACATCACTAAGAGGTACATCTGAGGATTCTTATCCTTTCTTTTTTCAAGTGTTTCTACTGTATTTTAGCTAACTCATATGTCTTGAATACCTTTAATTTTGCCAAGGAAAATCCATTTCTAACTTCTAGCTTGCCACAATGGTTATTGATCAATAACAATGGTTATTATGTCAATTGATATATGCTGGCTGGCACATACCCCTCACACCTGGACTGTATATTCCAGATATCACTTTAGCTAGCTGTGCCTAGAAATGAAGCTTAAATTAATTGTCATGTGTACCATACAAATTATACTGAAGTATTTTAAAGTAAATTACAGATCTTGTAACATTAGGTTACCAGTTTACATTGAAGCTTATGGTCTATGATTTGCCCAAAGTCTCTTAGCTAGTGAGGGGTGGATCAAAAACTGAACCCAGGTGTCGGTGACTCTTGATCCCATGCTCTCTTTGTAATACCAATGCACCTGACGATATGCACTTCCAGTGCTGGCCTCCTGGGATTGAAGCCCTCTACCTCTTGGCTGCTCTTTGATAAAGTCTAAAGTTTAGTTGATAGCAATATCCCAGTGTTAGGAAGTAAGGAATCTGCCTCTTCTGCTGACCTGGTCCCTCCTGTTATTCTTCCTGCGGGGAGGAAAGACAAACCTCAGCAGAATTATGGGGCGCTGCTCTCATTCCCCAAAGGTGGCTTTCGCTGCTTTGGTTCTTATGCCTCCTTTCCTCAAGGAAGTTGGGATATGTTTTCCAGGGCCTTGAGGATGTTTGTGTGAAGCCACATGACCTTTGAAGGCCCTGACCCAAGGGCAGAGGCTGCTCTGGACAGTGAGATAGAGCTGAAAGGCTGAGCAGGTCAAGGACCTGGAGGAGACAGCTGGAGGGGGCCATCCCGGAGCAAAAGCGAGAAGTTCAAGGTGGGCCAGACCAGAAATATGCTAGATAGGCACCAGGGGACTTGAGAGGCTGCAGCCTATGGTGAGGATCAACTGGCCTTGCCCAGAAGAAGGTAGCCCTGGGACAGAGAAGAGTAACCAAAAGTAAAATTAGTACATTCTGAGATACCAAGAGCAAAAAGCAGTTATCCAAAACCAAATAAAAACTTGAAGTGTTTAGTAAGAAGAATACGGATGCTCAGAAGGTTGGGGAGCTTCTGCTTCCTTTTTTGCCTGGCATTCCACCTGCACTGGTTTTACCCTGGGCCCTATGAGCCTTCTGATAGATCCTAAACCAGGCTGAGTTTTCCACGCTGCTCCCCACTCAACAACTCTGCAGGGCCCAGGTAATGCCCTGAAAGGTGTGAGCGGCCCTATATCTTTTCCTCATTCCTATTTTTGTGTCCTGAGCCTGCCCATTGGTCCCAGGGTCCTCCTCACGGGACACTTTCTGATTCTCATGCCCAGAGGATTCCTGGTGGCCACTTTGGCCATAGTACTTGAGGGAGAGGCACTTTGAAGTCACCCCCTTAGGATCCTTGCTACTGGTTATCGAATGCATAAAAGGGACTCTCTAGTACCTATGACTCAATAAGAGCAATGCCACTGATGTCTGACACAAGAGGAGTTGTTTGAAGGGGCTTTTACAGATCTGTTGGACAATAGCCATTTCTATATCGATGACATTGCAGTATTTCAAAACAACAGCTATTTTGGGCAGGAATTCAAAACTGTACTCTGTAGATCCAAAATGAGTTTGATTTGTATACGGGAGTGATTTTTTTAAATGCCCTTCAAATGTTTCATTTAAACTTAAAAATCAAGGGACATCTTTTTCCACGGAAGTCTTTTGATTTTATGGCTCTGTGTAGATACTAGGAAAGGATGAAAAAGGTTTTATTCCCAAAGAATGCAGAATCCTGGGCCAGGGTGGAGGAATGTCTATTTCTTGACCTTATTTGGTCTTGAGTCTCAGAAATATAGAAAAGTCTGTGGGCCTATTAGGGCTTGATATAATGACTAATGGGGTACAATTTTGGTTTGGAATTTGGAAGTTCCAAATTTATTAAAAATGTGCATAACAATAATAATAACAACAATAATAACTTTATTCCATTTATTGAGTGCTTGCTATGTGTCAGGCTTTATGGTACTAAGTGCTTCACACTCACTAACTTATTAAATCTTCAACAAATTTATTAAAAAGTAGTTGAAAGCACACACTTAGTGCCCAGATCTTGGTTTCTAAACACCATTCTTCAATAAAAGGAGTCAGGGCTCCTTTGAGAAATGGCTAATTTTTGGGTTAGAGCAGGGAAAAATTTAAGCTGAGTGTGAATGTCACATAGAAGGATGGGGCATGTCAAAGGGACACAGGAGCCATGTTGAAAGAGCTTCTAATGGCCAAATTTGGAATACTTTGAGGAATAAAATAAATAATTGTGTATTGAGTTATAATCCAAAGTATAAAATAAATATACATGGGTGCACATTAATATGAATAAATGATTGAATAAATAAATAAACAGGGAGAAAAAGCAAATCTTCCTTACAGAAGAATTCCAAATAATGTATGTAAGTACTCCTATCTCTAGGGGTAAGAGCTTAACCCATCTCTTCCTCCCCCTCCTTCTCCCCCCACCCCCAAGGGTGGACTGAGTGACTCACTTCCAAGGAACAGAGAATGGAAAGAGAAAAATAGTAACTTTATAGTGAGAAATCTGGCAAACACCACCTGAGGCAAGTGATGAAGGTTAGTATCATCAGTGATGTAGTGCCAGTGTCATGTACCCCTGATATGATGTGATTGTAAGGGCACTTCATCTCTATGGTCTTCTTCCCAAAAACCCATGACTCCATTCTAATCATGAGAGAAACATCAGACAAACCCAGATTGGGGGATGTTCTACAGAATAGCTGGCCTGTCTTCCTCAAGTGTCAAGGTCATGAAAAATAAGGAGAGCCTAAGAAACTGTTACAGACCAAAGGAGACCAAAGAGATAGGACATCTGAATGCAATGTGGTACTCTAGATTGGACCTGGAACAAAAGAAGACATTAATGGAAAAACTGGTGAAATCCAAATAAAGTCTGGATTTTAATTAATAGTAACATGTTGAGATCAGCTTTATACTTTTTACACATGTACCGTGATAACATGAGATGTTGACAATGGAGGAAACAGGGTGGGGGTATTATGGGAACTCTCTGTAATGTATTTGCAGCTTTTCTGTAAATCTAAAATTATTCCAAAATAAAAATCTTATTAAATTAGATAAATGAATGAATAAGTAAACAAATAAAGTAGTTGAAAGTTAATTAAAAAGTAATATAGGCTTATTTTTTTAGATCAGACTATTATAGGAAATGAAAAGTAAAAATTCCCCTCTTCTGTGAGTAAGAACTCCAAGCCCGCCCCATTCCAATCCCCAAGGTAAATATAGTTTAACAATTTGGTGTAAATTTCCCCAGATATTTTCTATGATCTATATTTACATACTTTTAAGATATATAACTGGAATCTTGCTTTCCATTCTGTCCTGTGACTTATTTTTTTTCCTACTGAATACTAAATCATGGACTTGGTTTCAAGACAGAATATAGTGATTTTCCAGGTGATTTTTATATGTTCGTGAGATGGTATTGCTTCCACAGAGGCATTGACTATCAAGTCTACATCTTACTTAATTTTTAAACCTTTTAGATGTACTTCTTACAGACATCTCTAAGGCATTTCTAAATTTTTGTCATATTACCCAAGATTATTACCTGCTCCACTCTAAAAATAGTATTTGGTCATCATGGATTTTTAAGAAACAAAGACTAAGTAAAGAAAGTCAGTAATCATTTTTTAAAAAATAGGAGTAGGAAAGATGTTGTTAGTTGGCCACATTTAGGTCATAACTTTGTAGATGGATTCTCACTGAAGTTGTTAGTGATAGAAATTGAATGTCTGTCTGTATGTGTGTGTATATATAATATAAAATCGTTACTTTACTGCTGACTCGACTAGGATAAGAATAATAACCTCTGATTATCCGAGCTTGGAGCCAGAGAAATTACTACTCTGAATAAGGTTTTCTTTGTTTTCACGCTGCCTTGTAACACAGCGCCAGACGTGAGACTTGAGCATGGCTCTGTCTTAAGCATCATGCTGCTCTGCCTCATGGCCCCTCTGGGTAGCAGTGCTGCAGAGAGTTACACGGCCATGGGCTCTGATTCCCGTGCAACCTTGGGGGACTCTGTTCATGTGTGCGTGCGTGCATATGTGTGTGTTTGTGCATGTGCGTGCTCGCGCATGTGTGTAGGGAGGTCTTCAGGCTCCTCAGGCCTTTTCTCCTGTGATATTTCTCTCCCATTCCCAGCCCACATTGTAACAGTCCTTCATTGGTCAGCCTCACTGTGCCATTCCAGACCTCCCATTTCTCAATCAATGGCTGGCATATCTTGCAGAGAAAAGTGAAGCTAAATGACAGGAATCTCTCCCGTATCCTACCTCCCCGATACAAATCTATAAGCTGGTACACCCCTCTTTATCTACTTTCTCTGGGTTTTATAGGAAGAGGCAAAATATTGTTAAAAGCGTGGGTTTGGGGTCAGGAAGCAACGTACCTGCTGTACAAATGCATCTGCTCTGCCCCTGTAGCTATGTGACCTTAAGCAATTTACTTAAAGCTTTCAAATACCTAATCCCCCATTCTGTAAAATGGGCGTAATTATAGTACCTACTTGGTAGTGTTAGAAGATAATGCAGGTGGAGTCTGTTTTGCATGGTGTGTGGCCCAGTAAGTGCCTGGCATGGTAAAACAGCAATAGTTACTTTTCTCTGTTCAGATTAAATTCATCTTCCAGGGCTCACTCAGATCTTAAACTTCTTTTATTGCTCTGGCTCCTTCCTCCATCTATAATTAAGGTCAAATCTCTTCTAGGTTACAAATAAAGAAGAACCAAGGGCCAGCCTGGTGGCACAGTGGTTAAGTTCTCATGTTCTGCTTCAGTGGCCCAGGGCTTACCAGTTTGGATCCCGGGTGCGGACCTACACATTGCTTGTCGAGGTGTGCTGTGGCAGGTGTCCCGCATATAAATTAGAGGAAGATGGGACGGATGTTAGCTCAGGGCCAGTCTTCCTCAGCAAAAAGAGGAGGATTGGTGGTAGATGTTACCTCAGGGCTAATCCTCCTTCTCTTCAAAAAATAAAAAATAAAATAAATAAATAAAAATAGACAAGAACCAAAAAACCCTCTCTTGATCCTGCCTTTATTTCCTACTGTTGTTCCATTTCTCTTTTCTCACAGCCCAGTTTTTTAACAGAGTAAGATGCCCTGCTTTGCTTCCTGTCAGCTCTTAGCCTAAAGCAGTGTGGATTCTGTGCTCCTTATACTGAGACTCTTCTCACTCAGGTTGCCGGTGAGACCCCCTGCAGTGGACATCTGCTTTTGCTCACCTCGCATCCTTTCTCCTTCTGGTGTCAGTGCCCTATCTCCGGAGCTGGCCCCCTCTGTGGATCTTGGTGTAACTGTCAGTTCCGGTGCCCTGCTCTCTCCCAGCGGAAGGGGTAGACACAAGACCCCAAGTCAGGCCAAGCAGACAAGCAAGTCAGGGGCGTGGTGGATGTGGCATTTCCTTCCTGCTACTCTGATCCCTCTGGGCATTCTCTTTCCCTGTCTTTTCTACGGACGAATTCTTCAATTTCTCCTTGGAGTCTGTGATCTGCCTCACAGTCCTTCAACACATTGCTTTTTGCTTATGTGAGACTGTTGGTGCTATTGCATACAGCAAAAGAACCCAAGCAGATACAAGTTCTTTGAAGCTTCTTTGATGCCGCACATGTAGTTGACTCCTCCCTCTTCCTTTCGTCCTTGATCCTAGCACATGTCTCTCTAGTAAAGTTCATGTTACTTTCCTAGTTTGTAATACATGAATTACAATCACGGACCCGTATATTTCTCTTTTCCACTAAAATGTGAAGTTCTTGAGGAAAAGGACCATATTTTTATTCACTTAGTGTATTTCCAACTCATAATATGGTAGGAGCTCTTGCCATCTAGTCATTGTTCCCAACAAATATTTGTTGACATATTGAGTGTTACTAAAAAAAAAATCACTATTACATGAGTCACACAGAGAGTAAGCTTGATTTAGGGAATGAAAGCAAATTAATGAATCTCTTCCATTATAAATTTAGGACAAAATTTTAGCCTTACCGTGTAACGTAATTGGACCTCGCCAGTGGAGAAACTAGGTCAAGGAACTGTTGTGCAGGGAAAGTCAAATTGTAGACGTTTTAAAAGCTGGTATGATTTTCTGTATATAAAAGCTCAGCCAACCATGTCTGCTTTAAGGTACTGTTTTAGCTAGATATATTATTAGTTTGTATGCAATTTTTCCTTTTTCCCATATCTGTAAATGTTTATATGAGTTGAGGTTAGATTTACTGCAAGTGGAAACTCTTGGAGAAATAGTCAGAGTCAGGAATATTTGTGGGTCCTTACTGTGGACTGACGTTTGAGAATTTCGAGACAGAGTTACTGAATGGAAAGCAATCTTATAACATGCAATAAAATCATGGCTGCTGCTAGCCCACGTGGCACCTTTATGCAATGTAGAAAAAGACATTCCCTTCCTCAAAACACTTTACTTCCACCTTTAGGAAATTGTCATCATAGACTGATTTTATTAGAACAAGGTGCTTTCCTGCCACCTTCTGGAAAATCACACTAATAAATATGCAATCTATGATATCTGTGATGTGAAGCCTCCCCCCCCCCACCCCTTTTAATGCACAGCCTGCATTGTGCATATATGGCAGCCTTAGCTACGGGATTATATTTAGCGTTCTCTCCTTGTATGTGGTTTTACTACCAATTACTTATTGTTCAAAAAATAGTGAAAGTTTTCAGGTGAAAAACAAAGAGTATCAGCTGCGCTTTCCTAAAGCGGAGAAGCAGCCAACTTCTGGCATATCCAAGTGACTCTCAGATGTATCCAGACCATTGTGTCCTGCAGAACTGAACAGGGCACCAAAGAGCACTGTGTGCAGCCTGTTGCTTTCCTGGCTTGAAAAGTATCACAACCTCAAGGGTTCTGAAACATCACGTGCATTACCCATGGCTCCACAAAGGACACTTTCACTCCCCAACTTTCTGTTCTAGAACTGTGGAATGGATTTCCAAGTGCAAATTTTAGGTTTCTGGTAAAGCACCAAAAGTTGTGGCCAGCATTTGGTCTTTGCCATTTCTTACAATTCCTTCGTCTAGAATTTGGAATCTCTCTTCTCGAGCAAATCCTGTAGTTGATGCTCAATATATGAAGCCAGGAAACTATTTGTTCCCAGAATAGAAATAAATCCTTGCTTATTTTCTCATAAAGAATTAAGTTTGGGATCTAAAAGAATTGGGACATACTTTATTTCCCTTGCCTTTTCCCTCAAGTTTGCTGTCTGACCTATGTGTTGGGTGGGGCATGGTATGCAGTAAGCCATAGCGATTTACTCTAGGTATATTCTGGTTTTCAACTGCTCAAGAGGACCGTCAAAGCAGGAGAGCCATGATCCCAATAAAGCTGGGAGGGGAACAGAACATTCTGAGGATAGGTACAGGCTGTAGGTGAGCTTGTTTACTTTGGAGTGGAGTGGTGGATGGGGTTCCCCAGGGGATAGTGGTAAGGGAGAACAACTGTGAGATCAGAGTAGATGGGAAGATGTCTGGGCCAGTATGAAAAACCCGCTGGGTAAGGATCACTGACCATACAGGCTGTATTTTCAGTGGGGACCAGCAATGGTAGAGATCTGAATCGTCTTGAGACTCATCGGTCTCAGAGCTCTGGTATAGCGTTACATCAGAGCAGACACCTGCTGAGGCCCCAGACGCAGAGCAGGCTGGAGAAACAGCAGCTGGCAGGCTGGTCCCGAAGCTAGGGTTGGCTCAGAACCTGGCCTTGGATGGATGGAGGCTTCCTTCCATGACAATAACTCAGCTGACACTCATTGGATTCTAAGTGCTGGGTGAGATTAAAAGGGCCCTTTCTTCTGTTGAGCTGCCAAAAAGAAAGACACTGAACAATGATAACATGAAGTAGGATGAACAGAGAGCTACAGCAGAGTGCTGAACAGACAAAATACCGAGGGAGGGCAGCATAAGGAGCAATTCTCCCTCCTGAGAGGAGCCTTCGCCAAGAAAGTGGTCTCTAAAAGTGAACATCTTTCTGTTTGTTCCTCACTTTTCAAGGAAAACATGCTCATTTTAGAAAAATAGAAGTATAAAATTTGTATAAGAAGCAGAAAGAGAAAAGGTATACTTTTAAGAACTTTTTAATTTGAAATAATGTCAGATGTATAAAGGAGTTTCAAAGATAGTATAGAATGTCCCCATATACCCTTTACCCAGCTTCTTCTAATATTAACATCTGACATAACTACTGTATATTTATCAAAACTAAGAAATTAGCATTGGTACACTACTATTAACTAAACTATAGACTTTTTCCCCCAGTTTTTCCACTGATGCCCCTTTTCTGTTCCAAGATCCAATCCAGGATCCCACAGTGCATTTAATCATCATGTCTCTTTAGTCTCCTCTAGTCTCTGACCTTTTCTCTGTCTTTGCTTGTCTTTAATGACCTTGAAACTTTTTAAGACTACTGGCCATGTATCTTCTGAAATGTCCCTCAATTTGAGTCTGTCTGGTATTTTCTCCTGAATAAACTGAGGATTTTGGGGAGAATATTACAGGAGTGATGTGTCCTTCTCATCACACAAATCAGAGGGCTCATCATGGCCACACAACTGGTTGCTGGTGATTTTAACCTTGATCACATAGTTAAGGTGGTGGTTGGCAGTAAAGTTACTATTTTTGCCTTTGCATGCTCTGTTCCTTAGAGGCAAGTCACTGAGTTCAGCCACATTCAAGGTGAGGGGACTTGAGCTTCACCTCTTGGAGGGAGGTCTGTCATAGGATCTGTGGGCTGATGTTTTAGATGCACCACAGTCAGTACTAAGTTTGGGAGGTGGTATTTTGTGGCTATGTAAATACCCTCTCTCCTGGACATTTGCCCCACTGATTTAGCATTCATTAATGGATCTTGCCTGCAGCAATTATTATTGTGGTTGTTATAAAGGTTGTATTCTATTTCCCTTATTCGTCTACATTTATTAATTGGAATTTTTTTGGTAAAGAATGTCACTCCTTTATTTATTTATTTAATCATTTATTTATATCAGTATAGAATCACGGACATCTATTTTATACTTCAGGCTATAATTCAATACTGTAGTTATTTATTACATTGTTCAAATTGTTTTAGCTTTGGCCATTGAATATACATTTTTGAGAAGCTGGGGAAGGTCATTGTAGGCTGAGACCACAGTGTGAGTAACGATCTGGTAGGGGATGAAGCTGGTAGGGTCAGGGAATCGAGGTTAGGCTTTGCTATAAATGGCAGAGGATGAAGGGAATGGGGGTGACAGACACCAGCCAGGAGACCAGTGAGGCCAGCACTGGAAAGAAGGCAGCAAACAGCCAAGTTGGCAGCTATTTCAAAGGACAGTTACTAATGAATCACTGGACCGTTTACAGGGACACCATCTAGAGTTTTGCTTTGGATTCTGCTGAGTAAAGTGTGATGTGAGGGCCTAATTAGAGTTTCCTTCATTGCCTCTGAAATCTTTCTCCTTCCTGTAGGGGATATTTCCCACTGCAGTTGTAATAAGGTTTGGATTCTTATTGGTTTTTATTAAGCTTTACACTTTATATGGCTCAATCCCAACAGAGACCAGGGCTCATTTGATTTCTGTTTGTTCATTTATTATCCTTTGATTGCTCTTTCTCATTCATTAGGGCCAGCAGGGTGTTGAGGGCCTTCAATGTCTAAAGAAATCTTGCTTCCGGTTGGGCAGGCCTATCTTTGAATTGCCTGTCAGTAGGGGGCTCTGCTGCTGGCTGCAGGAACTTGGGCAAGTCTTTTCTCCTGGCTGAGCTTCTGTCTTCAGCACTGTAAAGGAAATAATTCGCCAGCCTCACAGGTCTGTTGTGAGAAATGAATAAGATGGTTGATTTTAAAAAATCACCTAGCATAGTTCTTGGCCTGTTGTACTTAGTAGGTGCTATGAGAATCAGACTAGAACTGAGCCAGTCCTTAAGGGATTATCTAGACCATCCCTCTGCCCATGGACCAGTGAGTGCCCTCGGCATTAAAGTTAAATGTTTCGTATTTTCTTTTTGAATATTTCCAGACATGTGGACTTCACAATCATCTTAAGCAGTGGTGAAAACATTTATTAAGAACCTTCTACACATTGGTACTATATGACTAGTGTGCATTACATAGATGAATAAGATACATCTTGGGCACCAACAAGTTTACAGCATTGTAGGGGACACAGCTGTGTAGATAGAATTAAAATGCAGTGCGTTAAGTGCTAGAGTAGGAGTATGAACAAAGTAATGTGGGTTCAGTGTGAGAGAAACAAATGAAGTCTGCTAGACGCAGGAAAAGCTTCAGAGAGAAGTTGACATTTGCGCTGGGCCTCTATCCCAAAGAGGAATTTGCCAGGGAAAGGCGTTTGTGTGAATGCATGTGCTTGTGTGTGTGTGACAGACTAGTGGTGATGGTGTTCCAGGTAGGGTGACTAGCACGTGCAAAGGCAAGGAAGCAGGAACAAACATGGCAGGTACCAGTTTAATGTGACTTGAGTGTAAGGTGAGTAGATGGCTAGTTGTGGTAGGTAAGTCACAAAGTAGAGGTAGGACAGGGGACTGGAGCCGTGAGTTGGAACCAGGCTAGGGAGTTAAGGCTTTATCCTATTGAAGAGAGAAGATACACGATTAGACCTGTGCTTTAGAAGATCACTTTTGCAACAACTTGAGAGATTGGTCAGTGGTGGGAGGGCTGAAAGTGGTGAACAGGTTATTGTCAACAGGAAGGTGGGTATGAGGTTGCAACTGTGAAGCTGGAGAGCAGGAAAGAGAGAGTCAGTATTTCAGAGGTATATGTCAGGACGTTGATGGAGTAGGGGAAGAGAGAAAAGGATGAACCAATGAATGGCTGAATGGATGGCGTATTAGTATCTGAGATATGGACTAGATAAAACGTTTTTGTTAGTTCACTGCTAGATACGTGCTCTTCTGGGCACTGAGCTGCAGAGAGAAAACACACAGTCCCCTCTCAAAGAATTTACCGTCCTAGTGAATAGACAGAAGTGCAGAAACCAACCAATCAACCAAACACCTACTAAGAACAGGTTGATTATGTACCGAGTGCTGTGGGAACATAAGAAAACAAGCATTTAAATCTACTTAGGGGAGTAAAGGAAGGTTGCACAGAGAAAGTGCCACGTGCGCTTCCATTGAAAAGAAGAACAGCTGGTTGTTAGGGAGATAAGAGGGTAGTGGCTAGTCCATGGTGAGGGGGTAACATTTGATAGGTAAAAAAATAATGAAAGAGGATGAATTGTAAAGGAAACAACTGGTTTCCCCTATTAGATTGTAAGCAGGGGGAGGGCAGGAACCGTGTCTCTCTTGCTCAGCATCGTATCTCCAGTTTGAGCGGTAGAAGAGAGAACAGGAGAAGCAGAGAGGTAGCTGGAATCCTTTACACTGAGGTGAGGATGTAGAGACAATGAATCAGGATTATTCTTTGTAAAAGGTGAGCAGGAAAAGGATGGTGTGAGAAATAAGGTGGCAGGTTTTGAGGGAAATAAATTGATGCGGAGAAATGAAGTAGATTTGGACCAGTTTACTTCAGTGCCCTCTGGGATTCTTCTAGATACTGCTGCAGAGAGGCCTCCATTGTAAGCTCTCCTTACGTTTTACCACAACCAGGGCCCTTGGAAAATCTGATTGGATTGTAGAGTGTGGATGCTGCCTGGTGGGCAGGGCAGAGTGGTCTACCTGGCTGTAGTTTTGCAGCTGTAATCTCAGTGCCCCTCCATAACCCCCAACCCCACTTGTTAAAGGGGGGTAGTGGTGGTGATGGGAAGGAGTGGGATTATATAAGTAAATTCTAAGTAACTAACTACTTATACCTTTGGCTAAGGTAAACAGCCATAATTTCTTTTGATCTTTCACACTGGCAGTGTTTTCTAACCTTTTATTCATTTGGATCGTGTCCCCCCCTCCACTCCAATACTACCCATTTCCTATCTCACTCCCAACCCCCAATGAAGTGTAGAAATTTCAAGGGAAAGGAGATAAGATTTTCACTCCAAGAAAAAGTGAAAAGGGGACGTTTTGAATCATTTCCCACAATTTATATTCCAGAAGTCCCAATTGAGAAAGCTACTTTTCTAGATGATAATTGAAAACAAGAACAGCAAAGCATGACAACCACATCGGGGTCCCAGTCAGAATGTTTCTCTTTTATTTGTCGCTAAGTGCTAGATTTGGGTTGCCAGAGATGTTTGGACTCTGGGATCAAGCATTTAATTTATAAATAGAATTAATGATGGCATTATAAAAAATAACCGAATCAGGCAACAACTTAGAAATTATCTAGATTCTAGGGCAAACTCCAACTTTACAGATGCAGAAACTGACTTTCAAAGAGTCAAGCTATGGCCCAAATTAGTGCAGGAAACCAAGCTGGGCCTGAGTGCCCAGGCCAACTCCGTGACTGCCTGGTATGTGGCTCTGCTGCCGATGACAGGATGCAGCTCCACAT
This sequence comes from Equus caballus, assembly GCF_041296265.1. Taxonomy (NCBI): domain Eukaryota; kingdom Metazoa; phylum Chordata; class Mammalia; order Perissodactyla; family Equidae; genus Equus; species Equus caballus. Next base: position 183,174,501 of record NC_091684.1, read on the forward strand.
TCCCTAATTGCTTCTGGGCTGCTCTTATCTCTTCCTTCATTGCATAAACTGCAGAGTGGTAGTACCTGTGTCAAGTGAGTCATCTCAGGATAATAAAGTTACTATCTAATGATTAAATCATAGGACAGTTGGGAGAGAGATTGCCTAAGCAGGAGTTTTCTACACTCCAGCAGACGTTTCCACACTGCTTCTTCATGCTGGTCTAGGTCTTTCCCTTTTGTAGAACACTCACGGGGACACCAGGACATCAAGGGTGTCTGACGTCTCACCACGACTTACTGAAAACGCCAGGATCCATCGAGCCTACCTTTGGAACTGACCATATAATGTGCACCTTGTATGCTCAGTTATCCATCTTGACTGCTGATTCTAATCCCTTCCCACCTTCTCTGAACAGCTTCCTCCAGCTGCCCTGGTCCTTAGGGATTCTGCTCTCTCCTGTGATCTCCCATGGGTGCTCCTCCTGGGGCACCTGTACCCAGGCCGAGTGTCAGGAGGGCCTCTGGGCCATCAGGCAATCCTACTGGTCAGCCTTTGCCGTGTCCTCTCAGCAGCTAGTCTGAGCTTTTACCTCAAACCTCTCCCTGCTACCTCACTTCCTCCCTCTAAGGGGAAGACTAGGCCCCCTACTTCATGAGAAACTGTTGACATAGGACAAGAATCCTCAGCTTGCGTGCCCCAGGCCTGCTTGCCGGCATTCGTACTCACCATTTCCTCTTTCCTCAGGGAACACGTGTCCCTGCCTTGTCTGCGATTAGTCCACCCCTCTCCCTATTCCTGGGGCTCTTGCCCACTGCTCAGCCCTCGCTACTCCCTGTATCTTCAAAACCTCTCCTTCTTCATTGACCCTTCCCCTTAGGATAAAAACACCCTCAAAATCTCTCCCATTAAAATAAACAAACATATAAACAAACCCACACACATCAAACAGCAATCCACCAGTCCTGCCCCCCGTCCCACCCTTCCTTGTTTGCCCCCCTCCATGAAGAGCCACCATTCTGCTCCCGCCCATTTGCAGAGGCCTGACCCCTGATCAGCAGACTGCATTATTTCACTTGCTCACAAGTCCTCCTTCACTGAGAACTCAGCACTTGAGCTAAACTCGATGCCGGGGATCTCCAGGAGTTAATTCTTGGCGGGACAGTCCCTTTTGGGGTCAAAGTCCCCCTGTTGTCAGACTGTGAGCTGATAGCCTGTCTCCTACACCACCCAGTGGCCGCTTGTGACTGCGGGTGGGGTGAGCGGTTGGCTGTGATCCTTGGCAGATACTCTCTGACTTCAGTCCAAGGTCTTTAGAAAACCATTGTGAGAGCAAGACAATCTGTCCTGAGAACCAAGCCTCCTGATTTGTAGAATGTTGACTTAACTGGCATTGCATATTTTATCTCTTGCTGTGTTGCTTTCCTAACTGGAGAGAAGCTCAACTCTTTGCATTTGGAGTGGAAAATGCTGTGTGTGTCTGTGTGTGTGTGTGTGTATGTTGGGGAGTAGTAGTGGGAAGTAGTGGTGATCATCAAGGCTGTGATAAGCATTTCATTTATGTTTAGTCTGCTTAGTCAAAATGTTAACTATGAAAATTGAGGTGTACGAATCTCAATTTTGTCCTGGAGGAGAAAGAAAGGCTTGTGTAAGATCCCAGGGCAGCTCAGAGGAGGCTGGGGGAAAGAAGCTGCAAGGCACACACCAGGGTGCTTTACAAACCAGCCCGACCTCCCTCTGCGCAAAGCTCTGGAATAGGTTCTTGACAGGGGCCTGCATAGTAGCCACATGGAGGCATTATAAACTCCCTGCAGTGGGCTGCTCCAGCTCAAACCATGGCTTATTCAAAGATCTTTTGGAAGCCCTTCTGGGAACACTCGTCCCACTCCCCTGGGACAGCCTGTTTTGAATGAGAGAGGCCCAGCCACTTCTTCAGCCTGGCAGCCAGGAATTACTTTCCTGTCCCACTAAGTCAACAAAATGACAGGGCCTACCAAACAGAGATCAGTGCCATCGGTTTGTCACCTGGAGTCTCATCTCAGAGCCCAACAAGACATGCACGTCTACACCAGTGACTTCGGTTAAGAGTATGGGTTAAGCTTAACTTGGGTTAAGAATGTGAAGAGATCAGAAGTGGTTCTGCTCATGGAATTAGGCGGTTGAAAACCCTATCTCCTTGCGCGTTTGTTTTTTAAATTATTAATTGCTCAGGAGCTAAGATTATGAACATAAGTGTTATAATTATGGTTTGTTATGAAAAAGATCAGATCTTTCTCTTCACTTTGAATTAAAGTGAACAGATTTTTCTTTTTCTTCATTTTTATTAAAAGTTGACTACTGGTTCCAATATCCATTTGTATATTTTTATTGTATTTTTAAACAGCAATGTGTTGCCATCAACCACATTTTTATGATTTTAGTTTTCTGCTCACTGCCTGTATCACCTTTAGCATCCTACTTATTAAAGCTTGCTTCTTGTCCTACTTGGTTGAGCCTATTTTTCCCACAGATGTGTGGAGTGGAGACAGGGATGAACCCCCAGCTAGGTCAGTGAGGTATGCAAGGGTGCTGTTGTCGGACCTCCCTTCTAAGCTGACCAAGCTGCTTAACTACTTCCATCTCTACCACTTTTCTTCTTTGCTACTGATTACTAAAGATAATCTAGTCCAACCTCACATCCCCACCAAGTCACAATTTGGCCTACCGTGAATGCCTCTGGAGGCAGGAAACTCAGTGCCTCACAGACAACATGCTTATTTTCAGGTACCTTCAGCTGCTAAAAAGCCCAGAACGACTGCGCTCTCATTTCCTTCCGTTGATCCCACCAGGGCCATATGAAACATGTTTAATCTTTCTCCTAGAAATTTGAAGGCACTTCTCATGTCCTTTGTTTCCTCCTTCCCTCCACCCTCCTCCTCTCTCTTTTCTAGGCTGAACTATCTCAGTTTCTGTTTTGCAGTCTGTTAACCCTCCTGATTGTTTTTCCCTGAGGAAGAAGGGGCTGTGTTTCCATTAACATGTGGTACCCAGGACTGAACATAATCCATTGCAGAGTAAGACAGGACTATCATCTCATTTCATCTTTTTACTGTACCTTTAAGATTGGTTTGTTTTCGTTAATTCAACAGTAATTTATTAATTGCCTCCAGGTGGTAGACATTGTAGTGGGTGCCTGGGTGCTGGGAATATGTGTAGTGCTATTAGAGAGCAAACAAACTGGGGGTGGTTGGGGGAACGGAGAGCAAGAGAGGGAGAATGCATATAGTTAACTGGAAAGTATGATGCGTGTTAGCCTGGGGGAAGCATGGAGTGGTGTTGCCATGAATAGTGGGAGGATATTTCTTAGCTAGAGGGTTGGCGAAGGCCTCCCAGAGGAAGTGACTTTACAGCTGGACCCTAAAGGAATTAGGCAGGAGATTAGGGGATGAGAGAGGTAGAGGTGGGGGACAGAGGAGAATGTACCAGGCAGAAGGAAGAACATATGTGAAGGCCTAGGGGTGAAAAAAGAAGTGAACATAGTACAACCTGACTGGAGTTTAAACTGTGAGGAAGAGAAGGCAGAGACAGAGCAGGAGGCGTAGACGGTGCCCAAACTGTGGGCCCCTCAAAGGCTAATCATTCAGCATGTGTGTGAGCACCTCCTATGTGCCAGGCACTGTTCTTGGCCCTGAGGTTAACAAAACAGACAAAAAAATTCCCTGCCCTCATGGTATTCATAGTTTAGTGACTATTAAGAAGTTACAAAACCTTGTTGAAGAAGTTTGAGTGTTACTCTAAGGGCAAGGGGAAGCCACTAAAAGGGTTAAGTGGGGTAGTGATGTAGTTAGAATGATGCTGTTTAAAGTTAGGCATATAATTTCACCCACTGGGGGGCACTTTTGAGAATGAAAATAATTTTAATAATAATTATTCTGGAACAACAAGCATTAACTGGGCAAATCAGGAAAGATGGACAACTTTTTAAAATGTGGGAAAAAGACTGATGGGAAGCAACTGGAGGCAGAGACTGGCCATTGCAGGAGCCCTGGTGAAATACAGCCAGGACTGGCACCAAGATTTGCCGTGAAGTAGAAGAAAGAGGATGGGTCTGAGAAGCACTCAGAGAGAGACCCATTGTCCAAAACAGGCAAGGGACAGTGAGTGCAATGTGGCACCAAAAACCTGCGTCCAGGCTGATAAGGATCTAGAAACCAGTAAATGTTAGACAAGGTCTTTAGATCTGTTACTGATTTCCTATCGCCCTGTTATCTTGTCCACATCACGACCCACAGTCAAAACTCGTGATGGAATCTGGACAGGTATACATATACACATCCGTTACATTTTTCTGAACTGCTTGTCCAGTAAACCTGTTTAAAAACAAAGAAATAGGGGGAGGTTAGCCTGACAGAAGTGTTCAGTGACTGACCTTTTGCTCCTGAGTTTGCTGCTTCCTTTCCAGTGCTGGCTTATGGTTAGTGCACTCTATTAGTCGGGGTTCTCCAGAGAAACAGAGCCGATGGGATATATAAATATACGTAAGGGGAGATTTATTATAGGAATTGGCTCGCACAGTTATGGAAGTCGAGAAGTGCCACGATCTGTTGTTTGCAAGCTGGAGAACCAGGCAAGCTGGTGGTGTAATTCAGTCCAAGTGTGAAGGCCTGGGAATCGGGGCGCTGATGGTGTAAGTGTCAGTCTGAGTCCAAATGTCCTTGAACTAGGAGCACTGATGTCTGAGGGCAGGAGAAGATGAATGTCCCAGCTCAAGCAGAGAGAGTGACTTCTCCCTTCCTCCACCTTTTTCTTCTATTCAGGCTCTCAACAGATTGGATGATGCCCACCCGCGTTGGTGAGAACAATCTTCTTTACTCAGTTTACAGATTCAAATGCTAATTTCTTCCAGAGACACCCTCACAGACACACTCAGAAGTAATGTTTTACTAGCTATCTGGGTATTGCTTAGCCCTGTCAAGTTGACACATAAAATTAACCATCACATGCACAATGTGTTTATAAAATTACATAAAAGAATCTTTTTCTCGACAGGTGAGGAAGAGAACTATGTGTTTTAAGCATTGAGTTTATTCCTTATTCCAAATGTAAATTACAATTCTTTTTGTTACTCTCAATGCTTTTCTTCCTTTTCTTTAAGTGTGTAAGTTCCCTTTACAACAGAACCCCCCAGAGCAGCTTAACATTGGGCCGTTACACGACCATTATTTCTAAGCTAGTATGTTTTATTCCACTTTGGCTACAGAGCCTATGCTGCGTGGCATTTTCAGGACAGGGTCAGAGGTTCTGCAACTTCTGCCATCTGTCAAGAGGGGACATAGGGGACTGAAAGACTGTGGATGAATCAGCGCAAATCAGAAACTGCTGTTGGAGAAGCAACTTGGCGCTTGCCCTCGGGGGAGCAGCATCCCCTTCACACAGAAGGGAGAGGCTCTCTGGGTCCCTGGGCACCATCATTTTCTGCCTTATAAAGATGATACTATTGATCTGATGGTATTATCCTAGGTTCTTCTGAAGAATGCTTATAAAAATTGTTGCTGAACATGCTAGATATGCAAAATGCTATTTAAATGCTTAATTACCAGAAGTGAACCCAAATAATGACTGAGTTTGATTCCCTGCAGATTAGAATTGTTGTTCCTGATGCATGACCGTTAGCAGAGTTCTTCAGTGTCTCTAGTTGTGTAGTCCTGAGGCTTAGCCAGAAATAACTTACTGATTGATCAGGGAGGAAACCGGGGCTCCATTAGTGCTAGTGAAATGGAAGAAGGACTGCGTAACTTGCATAAAATAAATCTTTTCCTTTACTGTCACATGATGAGGGGAAGCAAGGATAGCCTTTTAAGGGTAAAATATGTTACTCTTATAAATGTTCTCAAAATGTAAACAAATAAGTAAGTGGTTAAAGATCTGTTTGGGGTTTGTATTTTCTAGGTTTACTGGCATGCAAAGACTTGGGCAGGTTTTAGTACTGAGGGACCTGCCTCATTCTTTGTGTATTCTGTCTGTAATTGCATCCTCTTTCCTTGTGCAAGAGGAAGAAGGGTGACTCATGATGACTCCTGGGTTTAGTTTCAGTCGATTCCTGAAGGTGCAAAACTGAGTCAACAAATTGTCTCATTTACGTTCATTCTGGCTGATTTCTTTTGAGGGGAGCTATTTGCTAATTTAAATAGTAATATTGAGAAGTAGAAGATTATATATTAACCTATGGCAAGAACACTCCAGCAACATAAAAATTAGCTGTCTAAAAATAACTGCTGATCTTGTTTTCTGTGACCTAAAAGACGTCATAAGCAAGACATACGAGCCATCACCCCAATCTCTCTTTCCTTCCTTCCAACGCATGTTTACTGAGTACCTGCTTTCTTCCTGGCACTGTTCTATGTCCTGGGGATATAGAATGCTTCCCCCTCCTTGTAGAGGAGGTGAGCAAACAAATTGCCGTACAAGAGGAAGCCTGTGGTCCTGGGGAGGCTAGGACGCCGAAGGAATGGTTAACAGGCTGGAAGTCAAGGAAGGCTTGTTATACAAATCAAAATGATAACCACTTTGTAAATGCTGTTTATTAACATTTTTTGATGAGTCTTTTGTGGATTTCTGTGACTGTAGAAGAGTCCTGAGTCACTATAGAAGATTTTTGTAAAGAAACACACCATTGGGAAGCAGAGGAGGGGAAGTTTTAGTTCAGTGAACCTTGGACCAATGCAAATTTAGTGGATTGGATCACATGTAGTGTTTGTAATTGGCTGAGAAGTATTAGTCATCCAAATCAAATGCCATCACAGCAAACCCGGAAACAGTCACCTTTTTGGTGTTTGGACACTAAAGACAAAGTAGAGGGAATGACAAGATTGAGGTTTTGGGAATCAGCGTTGACTTATTAATTGACAAGTATTTTTCTGAACACAGTAGAAGTAGGGATTAGGAACTCCCAAAACAAGATTTTGGGTAGTTTTGGAGGCTGTTTCTTATAAGAACACAGAATGATTAGAAGGAAGTGAAGTGAAATGTTGAAGTGGTGTTGCTAATTATTACCTGTTAAGTTTTAGGGAAAGATAGGAAAGTTAGATGCAAACTTTGGTAAAAATTCTGAGGGAATTTTCAATGTTTCAGAATCTGATGGTTCTATAATCCTCATTATAATGTAAATATAACATAAAATTTCATTTCAAAACTTACTTTTTTTAATATAAGGTCTTTTTTAGCACTTCTAGAAATAGATCAAGCACCAGCTAGTTGTAAGTGAACTAATTTATTGATATAAAAGTCTTTATAGGAAGAAAAACTCTACTCTGTAATTATAGAAAATGGACTTGAAATGTGTACAACAGCTGTACATCCTAATATCATAGTTATCCCTGGTTAAAGATGAGGAGTAATGAGACAAACTGTCGTATGGAACAGACAGATTGCTACTGAGTGAAGTAAAAGGCCGGGAGACGAACTTATAACTTTGAACAAGAAATAGCATGCTTAGTCTGGAGTTCAGTTTAATTCAGAGACAAGTTTTGAGGGCCTAGAATGTGTCTGGACTATGTTGGGTATTGTGTATACTAAGATTGAGAGACATGTTCTATCAAGGAGCTCCTAGTGCAGTTGGGAAAAATACATACATAAGCACTAACCACGGCTAATTTTGTGTAGGAAGTCATCATATGGGACATTCTGCTGTTAAGAACGATTAGACATTGTCAGATAGAGAAATAATGGAAGGATCTTCCAGGTAAGGAGAAAAGGATGACAAATCGGTGGCCACAGAAGAGTAGACAAGGCATTAGGGGATGTTGACTCATTCTATTTGGCTAGAACACAGGGGGAAAATTAGGGGAGAATGGGAGCCTCTAGTGGTCAACTGGAGCCAAATTGTGAAGAACCCACCTAAGATGTTTGGATGCTATCCTCTGGATGATGGGGAGCCTTCATAGTCCTCCCTCCATCAACATCTTATTGTGAACAGTTTTTAAACATATAGCAAAGTCGAAAGAATTCTACAATGAGCCCTTGTATAACTATCATCTGGATGGTACTATTATCATTTTACTATACTTGTTTAGTCACGTGTTTGTCCATCTATCCCTTTATAATTCATCAATCTATTTTATTTTTTATGCATTTCAAAACAAATTACAGATTTCATTGCATTTCTCTCTAAATACTTCAGCATAAATATCATTAACTAGCATTCACTGTTTAAGGTATTTAATGTAAAATTATAATCTTTATAGGTTTTAAAGTATGAAAATAAGATAATTGATTTTGTATTCGTGAAATAGCATAGTGTGGAAGATCAGTTGGGAGAGGAAACAAATTAGAAACCTGCTGCAAAAATCTAAATGAGAGATGGTAAGAATGCGATGAGAACCTGTAGTAGCAATGGAAAGGTACCAATTAATTCAAGAGATAATCCAGACGTGGAGTGAACGGATCAGTTGACCAACTGAATGTAGGGAGGGGAGTAGTAGAGGGCAAAGGCAAGGTTGGGGGAGTATGAAAAGAGAAAAATGGATCCAAGGTTTTCTAGCCTGGACATCTGAGTGTTTGATGATGAGACACATAGTACAGCAGGGAAGAGGTCTGGAAGTAGGACAGAAGTTAATAAATACAGTTTTGAACATGTGGAGCTCAAGGTGCCTATAGGAGGTTTCAGGCGGGTATGTGCAGATAGTGTCTGGAAATACTCTCTGAAGTTCTGGAGAAACATCAGAGCTGGGGTTGTAGATATGGGATGCATCAGGCCAGGTAAGTGAAGCCATCTCTCAAGGAGAACATTTAGAATAAGTAGAAAAAAGGGACTAAGGGGATAACTCTGGGGAAAGCCAATATTTAAGGAACAAGAAGAAAATGCTGAGCCAATAAGGGAGGCAGAGAGGAATAGTCAGAAGTCTAGAAAGGAAACCAAGCATTAGATAAATAGATAGATAGATAGATAGATAGATAGATAGATAGATAGAAAGAAAAAGAAAATGGGTAAATGTTTATTACGAGTGTGCTATGTTTCAGGCATCGTAAGTGGTTTATATTCACGGACTTGCTGAATCTTCGTAACAACCCTATTTTATAGATGAGGAAAAGGAAACTCAGGGACAGAAAAGTTAAGTAATTTGCTGAAGATCTTGCAGTAAGTGGCAGAGCTAGGTTTTGAACTGAAGCCTTTCAGAATGGCCTTATCATGGTGGCCAAGGAAAGAGGGAGTTTCCAGGAGAGGGTGTTGAGTGGGTCGCAGTCCCCCATGATCTGACCCTAACCTGCCTTTCCAACTTCGTCTTCTAATTACTCTCCACTTGCTTGAGACGGGTCAGTTGGAAGTGCTCCATGTCTGCTACACAAGCTTAACCTCTGCTAGAGCTTCCCAAAGTGTTTTGTGGGCCACTAGTTCCTTGAGATGCTCTGTGAACAAAGGATGCTGACAACTATTCTCCTCTCGAAAATTTGCAAGTTACATTAGTCCGTCAAAGGTGTTGGGAAGGCCTGCAGTAAAGAACCTATTCTAACTTTGACTACCAAATGTTTCCCTAACTTCTTTGAACTTATTTGATCCTGGGACCCATCCCCCTTTCCCTCATAGAAAATCTATAAACTTCCCTCAGAACTAGGGTTCTGAAAGGCTCCAAGTGAAACATGACTTTGCTTTTCCTTGGGTGGTTTTAAGTGAGATACACATAGCTTTATCTGCCTCTGACTCCTGATGACCACAGAACACATTCTCCCCTCTAATAGCAGTATTCATGCCCTGCACCATTCCCATGGCGCCAGGAGAATGGAGTCTCTGTCTGTTTCATTTTGGGCTCTTATGTAGGACCTAGCACAGTGCCTCTTATATAGTAATTGTTCCATCAGAATCTATTTGTGGATATTAAAATGCGCAAAACACAGAGGAATTAGTACTTTTTCTTTTCTTTTTTTTTTTTGCTGAGGAAGATTTGCCCTGAGCTAACCTCTGTTGCCAATCTTCCTCTTTTTGCTTGAGGAAGATTGTCTCTGAGCTAACATCTGTGCCAACCTTCTTCTATTTTGTATGTAGGTCTCCGCCATAGCATGGCCGCTGACGAGTGGTATAGGTCCACACCCGGGAACCAAACCCGGGCCATTGAAGCAGAGCATCCCAAACTTAACCACTAGGCCACAGGGCCAGCCTCTACTTTTTCTTTTTAAATATAAGTTTCTATTAAAAGGACTTATCTGGTTCAAAACATAGATGCAAATTTAGACTCAAGTCAGGTTTTTATTTGAGAATAAGGGGAATGAATGTTTTCAACTTTTATTTTCATTTGAACTGTCTTCTTTTGGGTTCAGTTGAGGAGTAAAGGGGAGAAGGTGATATTTTGATCATTTCTGTCCTAATTATATGTGGAATAGACCAGGCAGTCTAGGAAACATCACTCTTATTGAGCAGTGTCTGGTCTTGTCTTACAAAGTCAGACTTGGATTTCTTAGCTAAATCAGTGCATGCCTATCCCCTTTGAACTTTCTTGCTGGTTTGATGCAATTACTTCTCTTGCTCATTCTGACTACTGTTGGCAGGAGGCAGACTGGTTTCATTATTTCATCTGTGAGTCCTTATATGGAATTTAATCAAATGTGATGTGGTATCTGATCTTTCCTTCTAATTGTATAACACATTCAGCTGTGCCCTCTTCTGTTTTCTGCATGGGGATAGAGGAGAGACTTCTCTGACTCCCTCCCACACTCTTTTCTGAATCATGTGGCTCACAACTCCCACATGTGGTTAAGTCATATGGAAGTGTGTGTGTGTGTGTTTGTGTGTGTGTGTGCGTGCGTGAGAGAGAGACAGAGACAAGACAGAGAAAGAGACAGAGAAAGAGACAGAGACAGAGAAAGAGACAGAGAGAGAGACAGAGAGAGAGAGAAAGAATGTGTGTCTAAGCCAGAGTGAGTCACTCTAGGGGAGACAGGCCAGCTGTGAGCACAGGCATTCACAGGAGCATGGAGATCCCCAGGGAAGGCCTGAGCGTTTGGATAAAATGGCTGCTTTCTTCCTACACGTCAACCCCACCTGCATTCGTTTTGTTTGTTTATTAGCTGGATGTGTCACCTCTGGAGCAGAACACCAGAGTCCTTGTGAGTTTAGAGGGCTCTGTAGGAGTCTCTCTACAATTAGCTCACAATTCTTGTTGAAGAACTCCGATTAATTGTGATTATTGTTTAAGAATGAGTCAGATTTTTTATGTAGAAGGCAAACCCTACTTGGAGTTTATTTTTTATTTTCAGAATCTCTTCAGTGCCACAAAGAGTAAGTTATTTGAATTTTCTTTTTTTGGGGGGGGGGGGGAGGAAGATTGGCCCTGAGCCAACATCTGTTGCCAATCTTCCTCTTTTTGCTTGAGGAAGATTGTCACTGAGTTAACATCTGTCCTAATCTTCCTCTATTTTTGTGTGAGAGACACTGCCACAGCACAGCTTGATGAGTGGTGCATAGGTCCAAGCCCAAGATCTGAACCCACGAACCCCAGGCCACCGAAGCGGAGTGTGTGAACTTAAACACTATGCCACCAGGCCAGCCCCTGAATTTTCATTTGTTAATGTGGTGGTGGCACATTGATAATCGTCATTCAGAGAGGCAACAGGCATGATGACCACTTATACTGAAAGTTTTAAATTTATTATATTAAATGATTTGTAATTTAAGAGAGGAAGAGAGTCCTGAGAATCAGATCTGGCTGTGTATAATAAAAGAACATTATGCTATCAAGAATAATTCTCAGACATTATGGCATGCAATTAAAATAGCAATATTTTGCATGGTGTGACAAAATTGTGTTGTATTGATCAGCCACCATATCATTAGGGAGAAAACTAGCATCACTGTAATAATACTGAAATGTTTAGATCAAGCGTGTTTTTTTGTTTTTTTTTAGGATGAACAGCTATTATGATGTCATCAAAATAGAAAGTGTTGGAAAGGGAATAAAACACACTTTTGGCTGAATGCGCAGGGAATGCTGATGGTATCCATTAAGCATGACACAATAAGAGGAACAAAATTTCCATCTCTGTCCCCTTCCCTATGAAATATTTTCTGTGTTTGCAGTGCTCCCTTTGAAGTCAATATATGATCTTTGCTTTAATCCATTTTTAAAGCTTCCTTTGAAGTCAGTGGGAGCTCGCGCCTGGAAGAGAAGAAAGTGGCTGAGGGCTGGGTGCCTACTGGGGAAGAGAGACCAGCCTAATCATCACCGGAAAATAATATTTATTGATTGTCCTCGTGTGCATGGTCTATTAGGCTCCATACCAAAGTGACTTTCAAATGGGTCTGATTCGTTTCCTAGTAATATAAAGCTATTAAGATGACCCGAACCTGTTACTTCATTTTAGGACAGTGTTTTCATTTCAAATGATTGGGGAAAAATGAATATTTATAAGTGGAGATAATTCTTTTATCTTGACACTCTCACAAATGTTGTGTTTCACCTAAGTGAATTCTCAGATAACTGAAACTAATAATTATCTAATAGAGCAATTCCATCAAGGACAATTGAAGAGTGTAGGATTATTTTCTCCTGTATGAAATTACTTCAGACTGCGTAGCTTTTCAAATTAAAAAAAAAAAATCTCATTAAATACTTTGGAGTAAGGTAGGAAGTAAACTATTTCTCATTCTTCTTGCTGCTTTCTTGGTGCTGCCAGTTGTCCTCTGTGATAGAGGTTGTGTCTTCTCTGTTTCTGTTCTGCTCTCTTATTTCACACGGAGTTGCCTGAAGAAACAACAGGGCTCGGGTAGCTTTATAACTTTCCTGAGGGCGAAGTATCAAGACCGTCCCTTCTCTCATTTCCTTTTTCTCTCCCCTCATCTAGTCCTGTTCTTCACTTCCTGTCTCTCCTCTCCTTGGACCGCCCGCTTCTTTTCCCTCATGATGTCAGCCCCTCCTATGAGCAGAGGGGGCCTCCATTGACGTCTGGCCTGTGGCCTTTGGTCATAGGCTTAAGCTCTGCATCTCTGATGGGATCTTGCCCTGGATGCATCTCAGGGCCTCAGACTCAACACTTCAGATTAGAGCTCAGCAGTTCAGGCCAAGATCTTTATTTCAATCTCTGTGAGTGGCCTCACCTTCCATCCAGCCTGAAAAATCTGTGAATTGACCTTGACAAAGTATCTTCCCTATCACTCCACCTCCGCCTTTGTTAATCACTTAACAAACCCTGTCCAGTCCACCTTGGAAATCTGTGATCTGCTCATCTTCTCTGCTCCTTCCTGCCACCGTCTCATCTCATCTCTTATCACATCTTGCCAATGATCACAACTGCCTCCTCTCTGGTCACTTCCTTGTACAAATTTGTCTTCACATTGTTTCAAGTTTTCTTCCTAGAATTTGATGCTGACCATGCCATTCTCAGACTTAAGAAGCCCCAGTTTGCCTCAGCTGTGCATCTAAAGCATTTTATAATCTGACCTGACTCTCCAGCTCCTTTTCTATGCAGTTAGCCCATTGCTCCTGCCACTGAAAATGCTGTTTGATTCATTTGGCAAATGCCTGTGTATCTTTCAAGCCTAGGTGGAGTGACTTTTCTATGGAGCTGTCCCCAGTGTCTTCAGCAGTCACCTGCCCTTTCTCTGCCCACCCTCAGTTCTTTCCTCATCACAGTACCTGGCGAGGTGACTTGTGACGATCTGTTTTTAGATGTCTCCTGCAGCAGAATGAAAGCTCCTGGAGAGTGCAGTTTATAGTTTATTTGTCCCTCAACCTCCATCCCAAAGCCTGCCTCACATCAGGTACAAATCAATAAATGTTTGGTGGATTAATAAGATTTTGAGGGGTCTTTTCCACTTATGTTTGAGCTTGAAGTTGTTTTCTGTTACTGAAGATACTGGTTCAGACAATAAAATAATAAAACATTTTAACAGATTCTCCCTTCAAGAGGCATGTAGTTAGAAAAGATCACTTTACTCTCTTATAAGGGAAAACAGTGCCTACCCTGAGGATGGTCCAGCAGACGGACTGAAAGTTCTGGTCTTTAGTGATGTCCTTAAAGCCTTGCACTGCCTCCAGAATCATCTGCTGTTAGAGTCCATGTCACATGAGAAGAGTAACCCCCATCATTAGAATCACTTTTCCTCAGGTACAGAGAGCGGCCGTCTGCTTCAGAGCTTCCACTTTGCAAGACTTCTGAGAAGATTTCAGTTAAGAGCCTCTTACAAAAAGAGTTTTTTCCTTAGCGTTTTTAGCAGGACCTATACATCAAACACACAAATCCCCAAAGTCTTATTTTAAAGAATGATAATATAGTGGGAGAAATATGCAGCCTCAGTACCTAATCTGTGGAATGAATGAGAAACCTTTTTTCTTCTAAAGAAATGTAGAAAATATCAATACGATCCCCTTACTTATGAAGAGAAACTTCGTTTTAATTTCAGTGATGTTTCCGGGCAATGACAGAGATAGAAAATTATCTGTTTAGCTAATTTAAAAATTCAGTGACAGCATCTGACTTTATTCAATAAGTATATAAAATAAGAGTGTGCTTTAGTTGCGTTGTCTGGGCAATTACAGGAGAGAATAAATTAGACAGATCTGGAGGCAGAGCGCTGGGGATATAGGAGGAGGCACAGCTTGCGTTGGAGGGAAGGCTGGGAGGGGAGAGCAAGCCCAAGAGAAGAGGAGGCTGTTTCCGTGGTTCCCTCCACTGCTCCATAACCTTGTCTTTGAGGTCCCTGCTTCATTATCCCTCCCTCCTTTCTAATTTACCTTGCTTGGCCCAAACCCTTCTCTAGTGGCATGGCTACCCAAGGCGCCTCAGGTTCTGCTCTCGGTGTCCGCTCTGTCTCTCTCGGCTATCTCTGCCCTCAGTCCCTCACTTGCCTGGAGTCCAGGGACCCACCCACTGTGGGATCTTGTCTCCTCCCTCTCTTTCCCTAGATGGATGAAATTCCTACCTGCCTACCTTCAGCTTAACGGAGCCCTAACTTCCCTTTTGTGTGTTATTTAACCCTCTGGCCTCAGTCTCCTCATCTGTGAAAAAAGGACCAGTGATACGTACCTCACAAGACTCTGAGTCACCCAGCAGGTCCTCAACAAACATTCCTTTCCCTTCCCTCCTTTGTTTTTTGCTGCTGTTCTCATTGCCTCACTTCTGCTCTGCTGATACCAGTGCTCTCCAGTCCTCCTACCAAGTAAGCCCCTGGCTGGGAATTTGCCTCTGGAATTCTGCCTGGATTTTACCCCTGTGTCTGAGAGTAGGGTTTCAGAGGGAGTCTCTGAGATGAGGACGTCTCTGTACCAGCCTCAGAGCCAGTCATCATGAGTTCAGGTCCTGGTCCCACCATGTACTCACGATGTGAGCTTTTCTACTCTCTTAGTGGCCTAGTTTCCTCATCTGTGATTTGGGAGTAATAATTATTTCTACTTCATAGGGCTGTAGGAAGGATTAAATGAGTTACTTCATGAAAAGTGTTTAGCATAACACCTAGCACATTTTACATGTTCAATAAATGTTGTAGAGACGTCAATGTAGAAAATCTGCTGAGCATCTTGTGACCGATGGCATGATATCCTCAGTGCCTCAGCTTCATCATCCATCTCAGAAGGAAGCATGGTGGATTCAAGTGCTAGTTATGGTGGCACGCCCAGACAGGCCCTTGATAGATGCTTACTGGGGCTCACTGCCCATGGTGGAGGGGAGCGTGGAGGTGTGCCCCAGCTTTGTTTTGTGTGGGAGGGAAGCTGTACCGACAAGGAAGGATGCAGTGCCTTGGAGGTGGCTGTCTGGGACAGCAGAGGTGGTGGCAGCTGGGCTGAGGAGTGTGGGCCGACAAAGGGTGCTCCTGTCATCACCTGAATGCTCTTGGTGTCTCCACTGGCCTCACCCTCACCACCAGCTCAGAAGTTACCTAATAGCACCAGAGCCTGACAACCCCTGCTTAAAAAATACTGCTTTAGAAAGATCGTGCTCCATTCTGAGGTAGAATTTTGAGATTCCACTCAGGAGGGCAGAGTTCAGGTTTTTTTTTTTCAGTGAAAAGTGGAGAGAAAAGCTGAAGTTGAAACTACTTTCAAGGATCAGCAAAATATTTAAGTGTACAAAAGAGAATTGCCTTAAAGCAACTTTTAAAGAATATTTGTTATTCTTTATATTTTGACTGTTTGTCAAAAATAATATTATATCACATTCTGGCCCCAGGAATAGATCAATGCTTTTTAACAGGAAACAAGACAGGCCTGTGTGTGTGTATACGTAAAGGTACTACGTCATTTCCTATTTTAGTCTGAGAAGGTGGACGAATTATCTTTCAAAGGCCTGTATTATTTTCTAGAATGACAATAGTTTTGGAAACCTATAATTTATCACATACTCTGATGCTGAGACAGAATATCTGAGTTTGGCCAGTCCCGGACAATCTAGTATGCTTGCCTGGTGACAGTATAGTGGAGTTACATCACATGACATTTAACATATGCAAATTCAACCAGTATTATTTGGAAAAAGGTTTAAATATTGTGATTCATTCTAGGTGCCCATTCACTCAATAAGCCCAGGCCTGCCCTGAGAGCTCCCACCGGATGGGAGACAGGCTTTTGCTTTTCCTCAGTCGATCTCATCTCCCTCAGGCCTCCCAGGGTGGAGCATCTCCCTGAGCTGAGGATGATTTGGGGGTTTAAAATGGCTCCTGACTGCAAATCAACTTTTTCATCTCTTATTTAACCGGAGAGTCATCTGTTCCAACTCTAGAGAAAAACAGTGTTATCGAGGGGCCAGGTACTAACCTCTAGTGTGGTGCTTTCCTAATGGATTATCAAGGATAATTTTCAAAATGAGCGTCTTTTGTCGTATCTCCTCCCTTGTACATTTAAGCACTAGTGAAATGCAGCTCCTCAGTCCACCACTAGAAGCTTCTCTAATCTGCCATTCCACACCCCCTTGCCCAGCTCGTGTTCTC
Source organism: Equus caballus (assembly GCF_041296265.1). Classification (NCBI taxonomy): domain Eukaryota; kingdom Metazoa; phylum Chordata; class Mammalia; order Perissodactyla; family Equidae; genus Equus; species Equus caballus. The sequence goes on from NC_091684.1 coordinate 183,191,368, forward strand.
TTCCTTTGTTATTGTGCAAGTAAGTGACCAAAGGTAGGCTGTTGAGTGGTTAGTTCATGACTAGCAAGTGGCCACTAGTAATGAGGCGCTCACTGCTGGAATTTGGAGCACCTGATTAGGAGTTAACGCCTACAAACTAAAGATTGAGGTTTGGGGAAATGCTATGAAGGAGCAAAATCCCTTAACCTACGCCCCTAGGTTATCCCTTAAACCAGGCTTAAACTAGGCCCAAGAGGAATCTGGTCATTGTGTTCCTGTCTTGCCGGAATAATGGGAGGAAGGCTTTCTTTCTAGACCACGTTAATTCTTAATACCAGCACAATAGGTAGTGTCTCTAGGGTACAGAATCTGTGTCTTGCATTGCCCTAATCTGCAGAGTATTCAGGATATTTTTAATACCACTAGACAAATTCTCATGGGAGAGTAGGAGGTTAACTCTGGGGAATTCTAAGATTGTCACCTCATGTTTTGTTACTGTTGCTTGTGTGATATGGGGAGGAAAGGAGCAAGGGATAACTGGTAATGGGTACCTGTGAGAAGTCAGAGAATCATAGGATTTTGGTAATGGAGGGGACCTCATTTCTACTTTTTGAGTTTTATCGGGGTGAAATGGTTTATTTAAGGTCAAAATATGTGGCAGAACTAGGACTAGAACCTCAGTTTCCTGGCCCCAGGCTGGTATTCCTTATGCTGTTAGGATGTCTCTGATGAACTGGTTTAATAGGAACTGGTTTAGCCTGTTTTGTGGTAGTAGAGCCCCACCCTTCAATGAGCTCCCTGAAAAGGGGAGATCAAAGTCCACATTATTCTTACTTGTTTAGGTTTTAAGGGGCGTGATTGTCACTAGCCAAGTGCCAAGTGTGCCTAAACTCTAAAAATGTTTTTTGCTTCTGTGGGGGGGGTCAGAATTGGCCACCCCAAAATGTGTCTCTTTGACTAGATTATTTTTAGGAACAAAAGACTCTAAAGAAACTTTGACCTCCCTCTCAACTGCCTAAAAGAATTTAAAATAGAAAGGCCTGTTCCAGGAAGGAGCTAGTACCATAAGATAACTGTCATGTAACATAAAATGTGTCTCTCAGGTCACATTGTCTGTAGTTGGCAAATTCCCATTTCCATTTCCATGTAAATTGCCTTCCACCCCCTTGAAGTCCCAAACCACTACTCCCAACACACTCCTTTGTCTTTAGCTGAAGATGGTATTTAAGATGAGAGCTTCTGCCATTTTGGTAGAATTGTTCAAAATTCCTGGGTTTCTCCCATGTACACATGTAATTAAACTTGTTTGATTTTTCTCCTGTTATTCTGTCTCATGTCAATTTAATTCGTAGCCCAGCCAGAAGGACCTAGAGAGGGTAGAGGAAATGTTCTTCCTTCCCTACACTTGTATTGCAGGGGGTGAGGAGGATTTAGATGGGGTGGGTTAGGATGTGTGAATGGATATGGTATGGATGATGCCAGTAATGAAAGCCAGAATTGCAAAACTTCACTCCACTTATGATAATGGATGCTTATGAACGTAATGGGGGTTTTATGAGTATTCCTTGCTTTGATCTGTTTGGCAGTAGGCAGATCTGCAAGGAGTATATTTGAAATGAGAAATAGCTTTGACTACTTTCTTGGTACTTCACCTGTCATGGTGCTGTCGTGGGTCTTGCTTTTACTTCACCTTCGATAAGAAACCCCCTCTAGCTTCATGACATCCTGGAAAGAAGGGTGGGCCTAAGAAAACAAGGGGCATGTTTTCTAAGGGGCAAAAACAGCAGCCATTATGCAGATTGAAGGCGTTAATTTAAATGTTTACTCTGATTCAAGCTTTGAAGCCCCTGAGTTCAGATGACATGGCCAGAGGAATTCTTCCCCTTTATGTTTTGATGGCATTGGTTTGAATGGATATTCTATTTTACTAAGATGATTATTATTATTATTATTTTTACTTGCAACTAGTGGCTTCTGTTTTTTAAGTGTTGCAATTTGCTACTAATGTAGCATGTGCCACCCTCTGCAGGGAACAAACCTTGTTTAGGCACCAGCATATAGGGGCTGCTTCTCTGTGCTCCTGGGACCAGATCTATAATTATTTCCTGGGACAATTCTACCCAGATGTCTCTTCAACGACACATGGCCAGGTTCTTTACTGGAACTTTGTTAAAGCAGCTAAGGGATTAAGTATGAGGACCTTACATTGCCAAATGTTAACTTAAAGGAAATGGCAAATAACATGCAGCGTCATTCTCACATTCTGTCTCCAGTGCCTCCTGATTAGGAAGTTGCAAAACTTGACTGAAGTGTCTCTGCTCGATTTGTCTTACTCACTCTTCTCTGATGTCCTGGTCTTGGGTCTACAGCTTCCCTTTCTCTGCATTGGAGAGTTTATTTCCCCCTACACAGGTTTTTATTACCAACTGGGAAAACCTTGCAGTGTCTCTGCCAGCAGTAGCTGGAAGTTCATACTCTTTTTGGCTCTAGCTATTTCCTTCCTATGTGTTTCTGCAGAAATATGTGAAAATGTAGCCTATTAAGAGGTTTGCTTTCCTCCAAAGCATGCCCTTTGGAGCCAGCTCCTCCCTGACCTTTGGGCAGCTGAGAGAGCAGCTGTGTGGTCCACCTGAACTCTGGTTGGGAAGAAGGAGACTTCTCAGTGGACTCTAACCTAAAGCCTCCTCCTCTCCACGGAAGTCACTGACTCTCTGTGACACCCCTGGGTTGCAACCGGCAAGTGTCCACATAGAGTTGATGGGAGTCACCTGACAGGGATGGGGATTGCTCTTAACCCATTTCTGGGTGAGTTAAATCAGCATAACTTACTATTCATGCCCAAGTGACTTTGTCATAAATATGATACCCAAATACAGCTCAGCAAGTTTACTAACTTTCTGATTGTCAGCTCTGCTGCTCTACTCATGCCATCTGTGAGAGAGAAAAGAGAGAGGGACAGAGAGGGAAGGAGAGGGACCAAGAAGGAGAAATGCGTGGGTGGGTGGGGGGCAGGAGGCAAGGGTATATGTTGGAGAGAGATTGAGAGAGAGAGAAAGAGAAAGAATATCTATTTGAAGGTAGGAAAAAGACACAAAAAGAGGCTTGAACTTCTACTGGACTATGTTAATCTGTGATTTGGGAAATGGCCCCGTTATTCAGCAATCTCCTGAAAATGGAGATGATACATTTTAACTGCATTTTTAAACACCGAACTATAGATGCTAGACTTTCAGAATTACCACAAGAGGAATTTGGCTTTATTCCAAGGTGTCATTAAAGAGCAGAAAAATATCTCTAGAATTCTAGCATTAGAGCTGGAAGAGATCTCCATTTAGCTTTTCATTTCCCAGAATCAGAAACTGAAGTACAGTGATGCTAAGTGACTTTGCGGAGGTCACCAGCTGTTCAGAGGCAGAGCACGGAGTAGACACAATTCTTCTGACTTGTATTCTGTGGGCTTTTGAGTGTACTCTGGACACATATGCCAGAAAACTGGCAATATCTGCTAGACTCCAGAAAAAGAAGGATTGGTTGGAATTGAGTTTGAGGTGAAGGCAGGAGAGGCTGGCCTGTTCTGCAGTAGGGGTGAGGTTGAGGTAAAGATTTTCAGTGAGGGGGCTCCCCCAGGCAGCCTGTAATGGAGCAGGGTGAGGTCTTAGTCGTGGAAGAAGTATCTGTGAGAACAGATACTGTCTTCTACAGGGAACGGACCTGTAGTCTGGCCTTTAGTTTGTGGTGACCAAAGGAATGATAAATGAACATAGCTGATATCCGTCATATCTCATCTGGCTAAGAGGAGAGAGAGCTAGAGAGCACAAGTCATCTTGATGAGGGTCGTTGAAAAAGAACTGCAGAGAAAGGAAATGTTGGAGGTGCCTGAGATTTATCATTATTGATTCTCCAGTCTTATCTCGTGTTGGTCCTTTGCCTGCCAGCTGTATGCAGATACATAGATTTTTAGGGCCAGTATATTTGTAGGGCAGCAGATCCCACACAAAGACCTGAATAGGAGTGTTATCATTGATTGACACCAACAAAAGTATTAGTCACAAAGTAAAATTTACTCATGTTTCAGACCTGAGAACAACTCATGTAAATATTTCGGGAACTTCCTTTCTGGCATTTGTCGATGCATGTTTACATGTATATGTACAAACATTTATTTTTGTACAAATGTGATCATACTATACATTTTATTTTGTAATTTTATTTTTGTAAAAGTTTTGTAATTTTATTTTGTGAAAATTATTTAAGTTTTAAATCATTTTTATTGAATTCAAGAATCAAAGAGGCAGGTGACAACTTAATCCTCCCTCCAAATTAGGTTTTACTTTTATCTTTTTAAATCAACTTTATTGAAGTATAATTTACATAAATCAAATACACTCATTTTAAACATACAGTTTGATGAGTTTTGACAAATAGCAAGAACTCTTACAATTCAAAAATAAGAAAAAAAACAATAAAAATGAGCAAAAGATTTGAAAAGACACTTTAGGAAAGAAGATATTTCTCCATTTGGTTCATCCATTTTTGCTTCTTGTATTTTGAAACTCTGTTAGGAGCTTGACACTCCACAGGATTGTTGTATCCTCTTGATGAGTTGACTCCTTTATCATTATCATATGTGCTTCTGCTCCTTGGTGTCATTCCTCGTTCTGAAGTCCACTTTGTTTGATGTTGAAATAGACTCTCTAGATTTCTTATGGTATATCTTTTTCCGCTCTTTTACTTTTAACCTATCTGTGTCTCTATATTTAAAAAGAGTTTCCTGCAGACAGCGTGTAGTTGGGTCTTTTTAAAAAATCTCTGCCTTTTAATTGGCATGTTTAGCCAATTTTTATTTAATGTAATTATTGATGTGATTGGATTTAAGCTACTGCCTTCACATTTGTTTTGTATCTGTTCTTTGTTCCCTTTTCCCTATTTTCCTGACTTCTTTTGGGTAAAGTATTTGTTATTTTAGTATTATTATTTAGTATTGAATATTTATTATTTTATCTCCTCCATATATCTCCTCTGTATTTGCTATTATGCTTTATTGCTGTAAATTTACGATATACGTCTTTAAACAATCACAGTTTACCTTCAAACAATATTATACCTCTTCCTGTATAACTGAAGAATCTAACGACCTGTAATTTCTCCCCTCCTGGCCTTTGTACTGTTATTGGCATACATTTTACCTCCATATATGTTGTAAATCCCACAATATATTGCTATTATTTTACTCTAAATAGTCAATTATTTCACATTTTTAAATGGGAAAAATGTTTATATATACTTATATATTCACATATTTGCCACTTTTAATGCTGTTCATTTCTTTGTGTAAATCCAGATTTCTATTGCATTATTTACCTTTTGCCTAAAAGATTTCCTTTAACATTTTTTATGGTACAAGTTTGCTGGTGACAAGTTTTCTCAGCTTTTGTTTGTCTAAAAAAGAATTTACTTTTAAAAGACATTTTTGCTGGTTGTAGAATTCTAGGTTGACAGTGTTTTTCTTTTAGCACACTAAAATTGTCATTTAGTTGTCTTCTACCTTGCATAGTTTCTGACAAGAAGCCTCTGATCATTTTTTATTTGTTCCTTGTTACATAAAGCAACTTTCTTTCTTCTGATTGCTTTTAAGTTTATTTTTTAATAGAGATTTTCTGTGATTTGATTATGTTGTACCTTTGTGTTATTTTCTTTGTGTTTATTCTGCTTGGGGTTCATTGAATATCTTGGATTTTGGGGTGTACACTTTCCACAAGAGAGAAAATTTTCTGTCACTATTTTTGGTCAGATACCAGCCATTGTGAATTTTACATTGTATGTGCTGGATTTTGTTGTATTTATTTAAAGAGTGTTGAATTTCTATAGCAGAAGTTAGATGACTTTCAATTTCAACACGTTAGAGTTTTATTCATAAGCTATTACAATGCTGGTCTAGAGCAGCTTTTACTCGATGGGTAGGTTAGTCCTACTACTAGTGTATGACTCTTCTGGAGTGTCTACTGAATATACCACATATTCAAGGAAATTTCTCTGCTCTGGCTAGTAGGAGTTAGAATAATTTCCAGTTCTGTGTGAGCTTCGGGAATTGCTCAGCTTACATCTCTCTTTAATTGCTATTTCCAAGGAAGTTGGCTGGCCTTGCAGGATTTCATTCTATGCATACACAGACTGTATTCAGCCAAAAACTCAAGAAGCTTCTACTTATATTTCCAGAGCTCTTTCTCTTTGTAGTTTCCTCCTCTCTGGTATTCCTCCCTGCCAATTTAAGCTGCCAGGCCCTCTCCAAATTCCAACTTCTGTCTCCTTAATTCAATGAGACCACTAGCTCTCTATGGCTTCTCTCTCCTGCAGTAGGGTCAGGAATTTTCCTTCAGGCAGAACTCTGGGCCTACAGTAGGGCTGATCTCATTTATTTTCCTTTTTCCAGGGATTACAGTCATGTTACTGACTGTGGCCCAATGGCTAAAAACCAGGGCTGAGACTAGGGTGACGAGCAGTACCAAGGGTTCAAAATTTAAGAAGGCACTCATTCTTAGGGTCATGCAAGTGCAAGATCACCCTTAAAAAAGGAGTCCCTCCTTAAGTATTGTACCCTAAGCACCTTTTTTGCCTCACCCTAGTCCCAGCCCTGGTGAAAACAGTTGCTGATATATTCTATGAAGTTTTCCTGTTGTTTATGGTGAGAGGATAATTCTGGGCTCTGCTAATCCCTCATTGCCCAAAGTGAGAGTCACCTGCCATCTGCATATTTAACTCAACAGTATGTCATGGGCATCATTCTTCATCAGAGAATTTAGATATTCACCACCCATTAAAATGATTACCTTGTATTCCATTGTGGATGGATCTGAGGAATTATGGAAGGTAAAACTCATTTCTTAAAAAATCTCCTCATTCTCAGATGTGACATTAATGTATCACTGAGAATGAAATATGTGAGTATACAGAAAAAAATTTCAATGAGAAATATGCTTGCACTGAGTGTATTAACTAAGAAGCAAGAATAGCAGATGGTTTTTCTGTACACTTCTTGATTTGTTACCTCAATGTGTTTGTTAATCCAGAATAGTGGCCTGGAATTAAAACCTGTCACTGTGGCAGTGTTCAGCCTTACATTCTGGAGCTTAGGGTAACTTTACAATGAATCAAAACCACAATTTTAAGAGATTGAAAAGACAAATAAAAATTACCCTCTTTGGGATATTACTCAGCTGTTTTTATTTCTCATTAAATTTTTTTAACAGAGATAAAGTGAAATAAAACCATTATGGTCTATCTAGTATTTAAAACAAATATAAATGGAGAATATCCTGTCTGACCTATGTTGTCCTCTTTTCAATTTAACAACAAATTAGGTATCCAAAATCATAGTTTGTTCTAACAACATTTTTAACTATCTAAATTTTCTTCTCTTTTAACTATCATTTGTAACTTTTATGATGCTTTTTAATTTCTGAACCAGATATAGAAATTTTATCATTATTATAATTATTATCAGAAATTGTGTAAAACTAACAAAAAATGCCAGAAGAATGTACAGGAAATTGATAAAACATTGATTTGTTTAGACAGTAGAATTTGGGGTAGTATTTCTTTTCCATTTTATCCATATTTTTTTCTTTTGAGGAAGATTAGCCCTGAGCTAACTACTGCCAGTCCTCCTCTTTTTTGCTGAGGAAGACTGGCCCTGAGCTAACATCTGTGCCCATCTTCCTCTAGTTTATATGTGGGACACCTACCAGAGCATGGCATGCCAAGCGATGCCATGTCCACACCCGGGATCCAAACCGGTGAACCCCGGGCCGCCGAGAAGCGGAACGTACACGCTTAACCACTGCGCCACCGGGCTGGCCCCATAGCCATTGTTTTTAAATGTATTCATCATACTTTTAGAGTAGAAAAGTAAATTGCTCTATCAAAATTCAATGTAACCACAAAATATTAGCAAATCAAATCCAACAATATATAAAAAGAATTGTATACCACAACCAAATGGAATTTATCCCAGGTGTGCAAGTCTGGTTCAGCATTAGAAAATCAATTAATGTAATCTATCTCATCAACAGCCTAAGGAAGAAAAGTCACATGATTACATCAAAGGATGCAGAATAAGTGCTTGACAAATTCGACATTCATTTATGATAAAAACTCCCAGCAACTAGGAATGGAGGGGAACTTCCTCAATTTGATAGAGAACATCTGCAAAAAACCTACACCTACATCATACTTAATGGTGATGAACTGGAAGCTTTCCTGCTAAGATCAGAAACAAGGAAAGGATGTTCCCTCTCACAACTCCTTTTCAACATTGCACTGGAAGTTTTAGCTAATGCAATAAGACAAGAAAGAATATAAGAGGTACGCTCATTGGGAAGGAAGAAATAAAACTGCCTTTGTTTGTGGATGACATGATTTTCTATGTAGAAAACCTGAAATGGATTTTTGGAGCTAATAAGTGATTATAGCAAGGTTACAGGATATAAAATTAATAAACAAAAGTCAATAACTTTCCTATGTACCAGCAATAAACAAGTAGAATTTGAAATTAAAAACACAATACTATTTACATTAAGCATCCCCAAAATGAAATGCTTACATATAAATCTAACAAAATATGTATAAGATCTATATGAGAAACTCTGATGAAACAAAACTCTGATGAAAGAAACCAAAGAACTAAATAAATGGAGAAGTAGTCTGTGTTCATGGACAGGAAGACCCGATATTGTCAAGATGTCACTTCTTCCCAACTTGATCTATAGATTCAATGCAATCCCAACAAAAATCCCAGACAGTTGTTTTGTAGATATTGACAAACTGATTCTAAAGTTTATATGGAAAGGCAAGCAACCCAGAATAGCCAAAATAATATTGAATGAGAAGAACAAAGTCAGAGGACTGACACTGCCTGTGTTCAAGACTTACTATAGGGGCCGGCCCTGTGGCCGAGTGGTTAAGTTCATGCACTCTGCTTTGGCAGCACAGGTTTTTGCTAGTTTGGATCCTGGGAGTGGACATGGCACCGCTCGTCAGGCCATGTTGAGGTGGTGTCCCGCATGCCACAACTATAAGGACCAACAACTAAAATATACAACTATGTATTGGGGGGATTTGGGGAGAAAAAGCAAAAACAAAACAAAAGATTGGTAACAGTTGTTAGCTCAGGTACCAATCTTCAGAAAAAACCAAAAAGACTTACTATAAAGCTACAGTAATCAAGACACTGTGGTATTGGTGAAAGAATAGTCAAATAGATCAATGGAACAGAATAGAGAGTCCAGAAATAGTCCTACACAAATACAGTCAACTGATCTTTGACCAAGGAGCAAATACAATCCAATGGAGCAAAGATGGTCTTTTCATCTAAAACAGCTGTATGTCCACATGCAAAAAAATGAATCTAGACACAGACCTAACACTCTTCACAAAAATTAACTCAAAATGGATCATAGACCTAAATGGAAAATGCAAAAGTGTAAAACTCTTAGAAGATAACATTGGAGAAAACCTAGATGACCTTGGGTATGGTGATGATTTTCTGATACAACACCAAAGGCACAGTTCATGAAAGAAAGAATTGATAAGCTGGACTTTATTAAAATTAAAAATTTCTGCTCTGCAGAAGACACTGTCAAGAGAATGAGAAGATAAACCACAGACTGGGAGAAATATTTGCAAAAGAGATATCTGATAGAGGACCGTTATTCAAAATACTCAAAAAACTCTTACAACTCAGCAATAAGACAATGAACAACCCAATTAAAAAATGGGCAAAAGATGAAAAGACATGTCATGAAAGAAGATATGCAGATGGCAAAGAAACATATGAAAAGATGCCTAACGTTATGTGTAAATAGCGAATTGCAAATTAAAACAACGAGATACCATTATACTTATTAGAATGGCCAAAATCCAGAACACTGATAACACTAAATGCTGGTAAGCATGTGGAGCAACAGGAACTCTCATTCATTGCTGGTGGGAGTGAAAAATGGTACGGCCACTTTGGAAGACGGTTTGGAGTTTGTTACAAAGCTAAACATACTCTTACAATATGATCCTGCAATTGTACCCCTTAGTATTTACTCAAGTGAGCTGAAAACTTACATCCACACAAAAACCTGTACATGGATGAATACAGCAGCTTTGTTCATAAGTGACAAAACTTGGAAGTAGCCAAGAAGTCCTTCAGTAGGTGAATGGATAAATGAACTGTGATACATCCAGACAACAGAATATTATTCAGTGCTAGAAAGAAATGAGCTATCAAGCCATGAAAACACATGGAGGAAGCTTAAATGCTTATTACTAAGTAAAAGAAGGCAATCTGAAAAGGCTACATACTGTATGAAAAGGCAACACTATGGAGACAATTGCCAAGGGTTAGTGGGGAGGGAGGGATGCATAGGTGGAAGACAGAGGATTTTTAGGGCAGTGAAGTTACACTATATGATACTATAATGGTGGATACATGTCATCATACATTTGTCAATGCTCATAGAATGTACAACACCAGGGGTGCACCCTAATGGAAAATATGGACTTTGAGTGATAATGGTTTGACCATGTACATTCATTGGTTGTAATAAATGTACCACTCTGGTGCAAGATTTTGATAGTGGGGGAGATTTTGCATATGTGTGGACAGAGAGCACATGGGAAATCTCTGTATCTTTAGCTCAATTTTGCTGTGAACCTAAAACTACTCTAAAATAGTCTATTTAAAAAAATTTAATGCATACTTCATAAAAATCCTAACTATTATAAGGCTGAGTATAAGAGTCTTTGCTTGTTTTCTCTAGAAAGCAGTTTAGTTTCTGCTAGAAAGCTGAGCCCAAGGCAAGAATTCAGGTGCTTTACTTGACGGTGCAAACCCAGGTGGTGAGGATTGAGAGTAAAAGGGAAATGAAGCAAGGGAAAATGCCAAGTTCTGTGAGGCAAAGCATTATTGTATTAGCTAGCACTTGACAATGAGTAGTAGATCACTCAGCAGGCAGATATCCAGAAGAGCTGGAAGAAAGACCTGCACCCTCAGGTGTTCCAGAGAACTGAAAGTGGAGGAGCAACCCAGTGCCCAGTGGGACCCGAACCAAGAGAAAGAAAAAAAGAGGTGGTTAAGGGAATATGAAGACATGCAGGTTTTGTGTACCAGGGCATTTAAGGAAGAAAGAATGAAGAAAATGAGGTGGCATCAAAAAGTCAGGAAGGGCAGTGGGTGCCTATATCAAGGTCCTAGACCCACGATGGAACAAGGATATTAATTTTGGAGTTAGATCTGGGTCGAAGTCCATGTTCCATCATGTAGCAGTTGTGTGACCCTGGGGGAAGTCGGATCACCTTTCTAAGCCCTATTTTCTTCATTTCTGAAAATGAAGAGAAATAGTACCTCATAGGGTAGTTTTGAGAAATAAATATATTAACTTATTGAAATTACTTGATTCTCAATGTCCATTACTTCCCTATATTCTTATTTTTTTATCTTATTTTAATTTCACAAAAGCTTATCAGGCTAGTTCTTCCTCAGCATCTGTTTCTAGGAAGATTGGGGCACTAGGGACGGGAAAAACTCAATGGCATTCCCCGACTTTATTGGGAAATGACCCAATAAATTTGGATTCCCCATAGCTTCTTCTATACTCAGCATGGCTAAGGGGGAAATCTCCTAATTTTACCATTTCATAGGAAAAAAAAAAAGACCAACATGCCTCCTTTTGAAAAGTGAGTTGTTCATTCTCAAGTTACTTTCTTTAGGTCCAATTTTACAATCTTTGACAATGTTTTTTGCCTTATATTAAAAAAGCTGGCTTAATTAGCTTCTTAACTTCTCTCTGATAGTAAGGCTGTGAGTAACATAGCTAAATATGATTCAAAGCCGGAATATTTGGTGTTTTACTGCCCTTGGAAAGTGCAGCTGCAGTTCCATCATTGAAGATAGTTTCCTTTAATAGTTGAGCATGAGGTTCAGCGTTGTCAGAGACAGCTGACTCTACTAGGTGGCCATTTACAACTGCTGTGGGGTCTTATTGATAGAAAATCTGTTTTCATTTATCTTTGATTTATATTTGAATTACAGTTTCTTATTTTCAATGGTTAGCTATTTTCTTCTACTTTTTCTCTTGTTTGTTGCTCCATAGTTTGACACTTGGTTGGTTATTTCTCATGTCTTTCCATTTTCATTTTGGAAGTGGAGGCGTTTTAAACAGAAAACGGCATCATGAGAATATCTAGATCTTGCGTTCTCAACAGGGGCACTGTCACCCCAGCCCACCCATCTCCCCAGGGAGTGAAAATTGGCTCTTGGGGGGTAAAAAATTCCTGTTCTTTATTATTATTATTATTTTGAGGAAGATCAGCCCTGAGCTAATATCTGCTGCCAATCCTCCTCTTTTTGCTGAGGAAGACTGGCCCTGAGCTAACATCCATGCCCATCTTCCTCTACTATATACGTGGGATGCCTACCTCAGCATGGCTTGCCGAGTGGTGCCATGTCCGCACCTGGGATCCGAACCAGCGAACCTGGGGCCGCTGAAGTGGAACGTGTGCACTTAACTGCTGCGCCACCGGGCCAGCCCCCCTGTTCTTTTAATCCAGACGGCACAGAAATACAGGTAGTACATGTATAGTATATCTGTGATGGTAAAATTTTATGAGAGGTGACTGCAAAAAATATGTCTAAAATGGCACCTGAGAGCCGTTGATATTGAAAAATGTTGAGAAAACTGGTATAGAGTCAGGAAAGATAATTTTTAAAAGCTAAAACTATGGGATAATCTGAGGGATTCAGAATAACTGCGTCTGTTAACCCTGTTATCTATGAAGCTATCTATGTTAACAAGCATCAGACCATGGAAAAAGCTGACTATGTGGAAGTTTACTTGTGATTTATATCCTTCCTTTTGCTTTCTGGCCTGTTGGTGTCTTTTGTTTTTGTTTTCTTTCCAGCCTGTTGGTTTTTGTGGCTATTTTTCACCGTTTTCCAGTGATGATTAAATTATATGTTAACAAGATGAGGATCAAGGTTCACTGAGTTGTTGGAGGAGAGTTTGGAATTTAGAATCATTGTTATGTTTCATTCCACCACAAATGAGTGCTTTCTCCTTTTAGCTTATTCCCCAGGCATGTAATAGTTCATTAGTAAAAAAAAAAAAAAAAAAAAAAAAACGGAAAGAAAAAATCACAACCATTGGTTGAGTAATATCAGTATCAAACACAAATTTTCTGGTGTCTGTAACCATTCTATTGGACAGGACTCTCCCTAAATTCCCAGGGCACTTTTTATACCACTTTCCTGCCATATAGCCTTGCTTTATAGTCTTTTCCTGTTCTATTTTACTGTACTTCTTATCTTCCTAGCTGCAGAGTGTCTTAGTCCACAGTTACCAGCATTCAGAAGGTGCTCAATAAATACTCATTAATTTACCAGACAGTTAAAATATAGCTCAAAAGAGAGGTACCAGAAATGATAAAGTAATTTAAAATCAATGTGGAACATTTTTCTAACTGAGATGCTTTATTGTGGATGAGTGAGGAGCGGTTTCATGCAATAAACGGAGGAATCTTGCCAGGTTGAGGCATGCTTCTCTGTGCAATTGGTGTTTTAAGAAACATTTTCCTCAAGGTAACATTAATTCAAATATTCTAGAAGTTGAACAAGCTGTAATATCATTTTTCTCAAGAAAATTTCATCCCCAAAAGACTTAAAAATAAATTACAACCTCTATGAACTGATATAGGATTGTTTCCTTGATATATTGTTAAGTGAAAAAGGCAAAGTGTAAATAATCTATGGTATGGTACCTTTCATGTATGAAAGACAGGAAAATAAGAAACTATTCGTGAAAAAACAAATACAGGATGGATAAACCAGAAACAAATGAGATTTGTTATATATAAAGGGTGGAAGGAAAAAAGTGTGTGTGAGGGCAGGGAGAGTGGAAATGGAATAGAAAAGGTGAAGGGGGAGTGACTCTCTGAATATGTCTTTTCCGATAGCATTGACATTTAGAACCATGTTAATGTTTTACCTCCTCAAAAAGTCATCCAGGATGTGGAGAAACCCAAACTAGAATGCAAATAGTAACAGTTGAACCTAACTGTTATGCATGAATAACACAACCACAGTGCATGGGATAGAGAAGGAAAGAATTAACCTACGCAACTTTGGAAACAGTTTTTGACCAGTTATTATTCTAAGGTGAAAGACTGAAAGAACGGTGCACAAATAGTGTTCTCTGGGGACAGCTTGTTTTTTCACAGAGGTGCGGGTTAGCAATTTTGAAATGATTTTATGTGTATTCTAGAGCAAATAAGTAAATACATTGTAGATAATGAAAACCAAGTCTCACTGTCAGAGGAAGTACAAATAAGGAGAGAGGGAAGATGAGAATGACCCCTGTGATGGATTGGAATAGATCTCAACATGAACTCATGGTTTTTAATGTATATACAAAGATATATAGAAATAGATATAGATGTTTGCATATGCATGGCTTACTATACATACATATATTTCCTAGTTCTGTTCACTGAGAGGGCCTAGAAGCAGTAAAAACCCAGTAGCCATGAGCACTAGCAGCCCAGATCTTGGTTTCTAAATACCTTTCTCAAATAAAAGGAATTTAAGTTCCTCAGAGAAATGGTTGATTCCAGGGCTGAGACAGAGACAATACAAGGTGAGCCTAAGGCATCTTATTATGCCAGAAAGTAAAGATGTGCTCAAGAGACGATTGGGACGGGTTAAGAGGACGTAGGAGCCAAATTGAAGGAGCTACCACTAGCCAAACAGAATACAATTTGAGCAACAAAATGAATAATGATAGTAATGGATTATAATTCATAGAATAAAGTAAATATCCATGAGTCCATAGTGTTAAATGTAATAAATAAATTGGGAGAAGGGAAATCTCTTCTTATAGTAGAATTCTAATTAAGAAATGTAGAGGAAATGATGAAAATAGAAAAACTACCATCTGTCAAATAGTACAATAATAATTAATACAGACAAAAGTCATCAATGGACAAAAGTATTTGCATAGTATCTCTCCATGAAATACTTATTAATTTCCAAGGAAAAAATAGTAACATTACAGGGGCCGGCCCAGTGGTGTAGCAATAAAGTTCACTTGCTCCACTTCAGCAGACCGGGGTTCGCTGGTTTGGATCCCGGCTGTGGACGTGTGCACCACTCATCAAGCTATGCTGTCGCAGGAGCTACATATAAAATAGAGGAAGATGGGCACAGATGTTAGCTCAGGGCCAACCTTCCTCATCAAAAAGAGGAGGATTGGTGGCGGATGTTACCTCAGGGCTAATCTTCCTTAAAATAAGCAAACAAATAAACAGAATAGTAACATTACAGTGGAGAAACCTAGAGACACCCATTAACCAAATGATCAGAATTAACATCATCAGTAATTAGACGTATTGACATCCTGTATCTCCTATTATGATACACTGAGAAAGGTACAATATCGCTTCTATGGTATTCTTGCCAAAAATGAATAACCTGAATTTAATAATAAGCAAACATCAAAAAAAACACCAAACTGAGGGATGTTCTACAAAATAACAAACCAACACCCTTCAAAATTGTCATGGTCATAACAAAGAAAGAAAGACTGAAGAACTGTCCTAGATTGGAGGAGACTAAGGAGACATGACAAATAAATGCAATGCCTGATCCTGAACTGGACCCTAGACTGGAAAGAGGACATTAATGGGACAAATGGCAAAATCTGAATCAGGTTTATAGATTAATTAATAATATTGCATCAATGCTTACTTCCTGGTTTTGACAATTGCACTGTGGTTATACGTGATGTTGACATTTGGGGAAGCTAGGTGAAGAGTTTACTGGAATTCCTTGTACTATTTTGCAACTCTTTTGTAAATCAAAATGAAAGTTAAAATTTAAAAAAAATTAAATTTAAAAAATGAAAAAAAATTGTGGTAGGGAGAGATATAAGGACAAATACATGTACTAGTCCTCTTCTTAGCTGTTATTATTTCTGGACATGACCAATAATGATAAAAAAAAGAAGAAAGTGTTCTTTCTCTAAAGAAATAGATACATTCATAAACACTTGAGATTTGACATGTATTTAAAGTTGTTTCAACTCTAACCCACAAAATTGAATATGTGAGTAAATAATAGGATAAGGTGTGGAAATCAAATGGAAGAAACAATAATTTTTTAAAGAGAAAAGAAATGTAGAAAACATCTGTCTTCAACCATGTCCTCAGCTTTATTCTTGCATATTTAAAATCAGGAACAACCAACACGCACTCTCATCTACACAGTCATGTTGAATTATGACATTTAACACACGTGTAGGAATTCTGCTTTTTCAAGCATGAAATTGACAACTGGCACTATACCATTCATTAAGGTGAGATTCGAGCAGTAGATGAAACTGAAAATCATCTGATAGCGGTCTTTCAGGAGGAGTTTTCTGGTTCTCTTCTTCCAAGGTCGTTTTCTACTGCTACCATTAATAAAGTTTACTGAGCATTCATAATGTGTTGTGTCACCCACGAGGGATACACTCTCTGCTTGATTGAAGCAAATGTTTTAAGCTTTCAAAGATTTAGGACTCCAAAAGAGTCTGGAAAGTATTTGTTATAAAATTAGGGAGATAAAGGTCCAAAACTGGGACCATGAGGTGGAGAGGATTTTGACCTGTGGTCTTGTGCTTCTACAGGGTGAGACATAACATCCTTTCCTAGTCAAGCGAAGCATGTATTTTTCTTAATTTGGGTTCTATCATTTAGTGGAGAAGCAGTTCCTGACTTGTAGATACAGCTTTATTTTTATATTGAAGGCTGTATATTTGCTATTCTTAGAAACTAAAGCAAAAGGAGGAAAAAGACCCCAGTCTCTGAGAAATTGTGGGACAAAATAAATTGTGCATGTGAAGGATTAAGTGTCTGCTACATAATGTCATTCATTATGGAGTGGATCCTGGTGCAAGTCAGAGCCACCTTGGTTTCCTCTCCAGGGGCCGTGGTTACCACAAGTTAGGAGTTGACTTCACGAATTAAGTAGTAACAGCATTAACCTAGAGCTGCTTTCCTTGCCTTTTCCAACCAGGCACTCAAAACAGATCCTGTCATACCCACTATCTACAATCATGGGAAACCAGGGGTATGTTCTATCCCTAGCAGGCTAAATATAACGCCATTCTGTTTCTCCTCCTCCTCTGACAGCACATGAGAATGCAAATGATAGTAACAGGATTATAGTGATAACCTTGAACCTGCTCTCATCTATTAAGTGCTGAATTATTTGAATATTCTAGTACTTTATTATTAGTAGCAAGTTACTTTCAACAAATCTGAAAACAGATAGGTGCAGTCCTGGAGCCCCCACACTGGAGTGGAGCATCCTGCCCTGGGACAGGTCTGCTGCTTCATTAGACAGATGAAATGCTATGTTGTCTGTGTTGACTTCTAAAGATTGTCCAGAAACTTACCTTTTTTTTCTTTTATTTATCTTTCAAAACCTTCCTGGAGTAACACCTCCATCCCACGTATCTCAGACGGAGTTCATTGCTTCGGCATCTGTAGTACATTTATAGTGTGTGCGTGCGTCTGTTAGTACCCACTGTGCCCTGCATTGTCTTTATTTGTTCCCGCATCTGTCTCTCCATTTCCCTGTGGGTTCTAGAGATGAGGACCCACCCTTATTTATCATTGTGTCCTCTTTGCTTAACACTGTGCTTGGCTTAGAGTTGTTGCTCTAATTAATGCCTGACAAGCTATGGAAATAGCTCCAGGATACATTATTTGTGAGGGAAATATGTCATTGATTATCTATAATGTGTATTCCCCTCACTGAGGAAATGGCCAAAAGACCTCTGCTATTCAATAGAAAACTATATTGTTAGGGGTGGGAGAAAAGGGAGAATGATGGGAGGAGAACCCAAAAAGAAATAGTTTTCCTTTTTCACTTAACGCCTGAGTTTGCCTGTGAGATTTGATAAATTTCTCTCCAGACTAATTGCCATTCCATGCTAAGGGGTGGAATTTGCAGTCTTGGCTTGCCAGCCTGATGATGTTTACAGCTTTAACTATAAACATTTCCCTTCGTAAGAGTGTGTTCTTGGAAATTAGTTGACTTTGGGGTTGTCTACCTATCAGTCATTCCTCCTTTCTCCTCCCTGGCTGAACCCTGATTTCCTTTTGGCGTCCAGCCTCCCCCTACATGGGGCAGATGCCTGAGGTGGGAGGGGCTGACTCCACCTCCAGATGCAGGAATGGGCCTGATTGGTCATTCCCATCCGTCCTGCCGGTTATTGGTTCAGGAATGACTCCGAGTTGCAATTTGGACCAGTGATAAAAGAGGAAAAGTGTGCTGGATACTTCTGGGAAAGTTTCCCCTCACTTTTTTGGGAGTGTTTCCAGAAGCGAGCCCTCTGTCTTCCACTACAGGCTTTCATGTGTAGGCGTGAGGCTGAACTGCTGCTGCCATCTCCCTGGCAGCCTGAGAGGGAAGCTAACCCTCAGAGGAGGGCAGAACTAATAGAATTCTGGGGGAACCAAGCCAGTGCTGGTGATTAGGTCAGCCATCCAACGAACCTGCCCTTATGCTAGTTTTCCAGTTATGTGAGCCAATAAATGTTCTCATTGTTTAAGCGAGTTTGATAAGTGTCTGCTGTAACTTGCAGCCAAAAGTGTCATAACTCGTTAAAAAAACAAAATGAAACAAAACTTCTCTAGTTTTGAGTAGGTGGGAAGTGGAAACAATGCAAGACAGTTTGGCAGGTGTGGGAGCTTTAAACAAGTGGTTCCCTTAGACGAGCACTTCTCAAACTTAAGCATACACTAGAATCACCTGAAAAACTTGTTAAAATACAAATTGCTGAGTCCCAGTCCCAGAGCTTCCGATTCCATAGCTTTGCGTGGAGCCTGAGAATTTGCATTTCTAACAAGTTCCCCAATGGTACCAATGCTGCTGGTCAGGGGACCACACTCTGAGAACCACTACCTTAGACTTCTAAGTATTCTGCCTTTCCGCCAGGATAGCCAAGGGTGGTGGGCAGGGACCTGGTGCCCAGAAATGAGCTCTCGCGGTTCCTGGAGTTGCTGCTGAGCGCTTCAAAGCAGGCGGGCCAGGTAAACCCACATAATGGGATGAATTATCAAAACATGATTGTCTTCTTAAAGGAACCATACACTGCATGAGGAGCGGGTCTCTGACTTGAATATCTTTGCTCCCCGTAGGATTTAACACACAGTTTTACACACGCAGTGGGCTCTCGATAACACTTGATCAACTTACTGGGAGGAAAGCAGTATCTGCCAAGCATTTGTGGCTGCATGTTTTAAGATAAGGGTAGGTACAATACGAGGAAGGCTAAAACTAACCCAGGATGACGAGGATGCAGATATGAGCTCACCTAGTTGCTAGGAAACTCCAGCAACTTGCCCTTTAGGAAAGCGGCAGCCCTGAGGTCTCCTCTGTGAAGACACAGGCGTCTGGACAGGAAAACTCATCACCTATCACCTTCTGTTTTTCATACTAACCACAAAACAAACCTCTGACGCGGCTCTTCTAGTTTGGCAGTGTTGCTTTTGCCTTCAGGAATTGACTCCCTCTGTACACACATCAGCTCTCAGTTTATAATTAAGGGGACCTTTGAGTTACAGATAGAGAACAATTTCTCATTTTCTAAGAGAAGATAACCTCCCTGCCCTTTATGAAGCTCGCATTCAGACAAATAACTGTTTCTTAAATAAGGATCGTAATTGATGTTGGTGCAAGGCCACAAATACTTCCACACTTTCTTCCCAAGCAGCAAATGGTGGTCCCAAAGGCAGTGAGGCCGTGCCTCCGACCTGTGATGGAGGAACTAGGCAGGTGGCAGGCATGAGGCCTTCTCCCTGGTGGGGAGGCCTGCTGCCTCCAATCCTCTGTTTCAACCAGGTGTCTGTTGGCCCTGAGGCCCTCTCAGGCAAGGGTTTTGTGGCTCTGAGTTGCCCTTTGTGTTTCTTTTGGTGTCGGGTTTTGCCAAGTGATTCACACATGCTGGGAATGCAGAGAGGAACCTGAAGGTGTGGCCTTGCCCTTAGCCAGGAATGGATTAAGACAAAAACAGCAAATTTGACGAGCATCAAGCATCATTTGACGCAATCTCTGTGCTTTTTAGCCATCCACATGATGCATTCAGGCCTCTCCCATGGTTTCAGGCTTCTGCTAGTTCTCGCCAGCAGAAGGGGTGGGGCAGTCTCTGTGAAGAAGTAAATTTATGATGATTGCTAAACTGCAGGTCTACACAGAGGCATTTCTCCAACGCTGGACTTGAATTTTCGGTGTAAATTGATGGTACTCTGCATCTTGCATCTATCCCTTTATATTTCTACAAGCTATTAGAAATAAATTTTCAAGGAAACTCTCTTCATTTAGGGAGTCAGACAAAAGCTATAATAAGTTTGATAGGGAAGACTCAGATCATCAGAGGTTTCAGTTTAATGATACTTTCTGAAATGTCGGCCTTTGTTGTGAAATACCATAAAATATAAATATTACGCTGGAAAGTTACACTGTGATAAAGAGGTTCTACAGAGCAAGAAATTTCACAAAGCTTTTCATCAAATGTTCCCTCCATACTTTCAAAAGTATCGTCACCAGTCATTTAACTGTTATCCAGTTTTTTACCACGTTACAGTGCGGGATGGGGACAAATCTCTCAGTGTCATCATAGGGGTGGGCAAAGAATACCATTTAAAGCAGGACACTTTGAGGATTCCCTGATTTGACGCCCAAGTTACAAAATGCTTTATGGAGCAATGAGATTAACCTGGAGCTTCCCTAGCTTCTCAGACAACTTCTGTTCCAGGCCAGGCTAACTTCACACTGAGGTCATACATTTCTTGTTGGGAATGATGGAAGCTGGAAATTTCCCTATTGTATGCCTTTTTCAAATCTGCTTGGCTCTTTTTTTTAATAGTATCTTGTTCCTTTCTCATATTTTTTAAAATAATTTAAGATCTACTGTCCTGATAATTCTGTTATGCAAAGTTCGTATCTGTTGTGTCTGCTGACTTTTGGCCATGGCGATGTGTTCCTTCAGCTTTTGTGATTTTGGGTTTCCAGCTCTTGTCATCTGTGAGACCCATGTGGCCTGAGTTGGGGATGCGTCTTTACAAGAAGGCTTCCTGCTTTCTCCAGCTAGGACCTCAGGGGCAGAGACAATCTGGGAACCAATCTTAATTTTAGTTTCTTGACTTGGGATTTACCTGCCCTTAAAACCCACATGAGGGCACATCTATGGTCACAAATCATCAGGGGAGATTTTTTTTTTCCTCAGAGTTCAGCCTGAGATAGAGATGCTTCCTGTTGCCTCCCTCTGTGGGTAGATTTTTTTCTAGTCCACTGAGTTCTCAGAGAGAATAGCCCTTCTAGGATCCTGGCTCAATGTAAGAATCTCGGTTCTATTGCCCCACCTTGTGGCTACCCCATGTGTCATTTACACACAAGCCCCTTTGTTACTGAGAATGGCAGTGACCTCCAGACTAACAGAAATTTGAGTACCTGTTTTTCATATTTCTCTTTGTTTTGGGGCTTTGGGTGTTTCCCTTCCGTTCCTGAGAGGAAAAAAAAATCTCTGTTGTATTTCTGGGCCATCTCTTGAAGCCTGGTTAACTGTAGACTTGAGGATATTTCTCTGGTCAGTCTTCATTTAAATGAGAATATCAAGGAATTTAGAGTCTCCCTAGGAGAGAGGTAAGGGCCAGGGCAGCCTAAAGACCTTTAGCTCTGGCATAATGGAATGAAAACTAGATTTAGAATCAGAAGAACTAAGTTCAGATCTTGACTCTGCTATGTAAAATTGGGTGAGTTAATTTAAATTGTCTGAACTTCCATTTGCTCATCTGTAAAATGGAGACGATAATACCTGACAGAGTTGCTGTGGGAAGTTAAAGGGTGTAGTGAAAGTAAAAAAGAAGTGGTAACAGAGCAGGCATTCAAAAATGGTAGTTGAAGTGACTCTTTGGTCATTGTAATGTTGTGGTCTGCCTCAGTTGCTAATCCCTTGACCAGTGTCCTGGTCATTGTGGCTGAAAATTCAACACGCGTTCCCCTCTAGTCTAAACTAGTGGTTCACAAACTAAAGCGCATCTGAATCACCTAGAATTTTTGTTAAAATAAGCTTATTGTGCCCCAGCTCTGGAGATTCTGATTTAGTAAGTCGGAAGGTGGTCCCAATAGTTTGCATTGTTCCTGGGTACTGCTGACGGTCCAGGGACCGCACTTTGACAACTAGTCATGGTAATCCTAGTCTTCCCACTGGTGACTGGTTTAGGAAGAGGCTTCTGATCTAAATCTGCTGGAAGAGATGTGAGAAGAAGTCTGCTGAGAGCTTCCAGGAAAAGTTAGCTCAATGCTGAGAAAAAGACACAGGAAAAGCTGGTCCTGTTTTTCCTCTGGACGTTGTGTCAGGACATGATGCCTACAACCGCCAAAGGCATCTTCTCCTCACCTTGAGGATGAAGCCAGCCTAGGGTAGAGAGCAGAGCCAAGAGCATCCCAGGGCAGCAGGACTGGAATCCCGAGAGCTCCTCCTTCGTTAGGTACTGCCCCATGTCTCTTATTTGGTTCTGTAAGATATTGTATAAATGGAAAAATTAAAATTATTTTTAAACATTGGTGCCTGAGCTAACTATGTTGCCAGTCTTCTTTTTTTTCTTTTCCTTCTTCTTCTCCCCAAAGCCCCCCACTACATAGTTGTATATTCTTGTGGTAGGTAAAAAAATTTTTAAATACAGTTTGAGTCAGAGTTTTCTGGTTTTTTACAGCCCCAAATGTTCCAAATGATGCAGCTTATCATATTGGTATGTTAACTCTCATTCTCTGCCACACCCAGGCTATGGAGTGCCAAAGAGTTTGAGTTCATTTTAAATTATGCTTTCATTTCTGTTTTTGAACTGCTAATTTTCTGTGACACCTTCTTCTCCACTTTACCCCCAGCCCCCACCCTCAATCTCACCCCGTCCTCTGGGGATATGCTGTAACGCTGTCAAAACTGTGAATCCCTTGAAGGGAGGCAACTGCTCCAAACTTGCGTCTCATTTGCACATGTGGGACATCAGGATCCATTTCTGGCTGAATGCATGATGACGATTTTATTGGATGTCTTCTTCTTCATATTCCATTTCTATACACTGTTATTTTCTGGCAGCCCTAGCTAATTAGTAACTTAATCTGTCTCCTTTCAGACTTTAATTCTAATTTCTAGAATTCCCCAATCAAGTCAACATTGATTCTACCAGAATTTCAAATATACCCTGTCCTTCTGTGTTGAATTTTTGCTGGAAAGAATTGCAGGAGGAATCAAGGCTGCATGATACAAACGCCTGAATCCTGAATCGTGACCAAGATTGTAAAGAAAATAAAAAGGGAGCTCTCTAGGGAGTTGAGCCAGCTCGGCACCTGGACATGGAGTCTGAGAAAAGGACCGGTGATTTTTTTCCCCCTTCTTTTTAATCGTGGTTTGGACAGCTTCTTTATTCAGAACATCAAGGACTGTTGACAGTTGAGTGAAAAGAGTAGGGGCCCATGGGATTGCTAATGAGATACAAAGCCACTTCAGGACCAAAATAAATTTTTATCTGTTGGCTCCTCTGACCACAGGGAAATGAGTTAAAAGCTTCAAGCAAATTTCTATTGACAGGTATCCTTATCCTGGTTAAAAGTGCAATGCACGTTCTAGTTGGTTTCTGAGAGGGAAGGCCAAGGGCTGCCAGTTGTGTGCTGTCCTCTCAGCAGATAGCTGGGCTGAGGTGAGCAAATTGGTACTGATATGGCATGAAGCACATTGTCTAGTAGGAAAATAAGATTTTAATAATTATAACCAATATATAATATTTCTCATAAGATTAAATTTTTAAGCCCACAAATTCAGGCAAGTGTTAAAATGAAGAATTCTATTATTTCCTGATATCAAATGTCATTTTTCACTTCCTTTCTAATCCTAATCATTTCTCTAGACCAGGTCATAGTCCGGGGCTTCTTTTGAAGCCTGATGACCCAAGCTAGGTGTAATATTTCTTTCTTCTGAGTACCTGGAGAAGTTAATGACCCTACTCTCATCTCATCCTGTCTTATTTTGCAAACTTGACTATGAAGCTTTTTGACGACAGGGACTATACAATAATACGTTTTCTTATGCTCGCCACACAGGATTCAGCAAAGGCTTTGCATATAGTAGTCACTCAATAAATATTAGTTCATTGGTTGATTCTTTTTTCTTATGAAATATACACCACTGTAGACTCAGAAATCATTTAAGAAGAGTTTTCTCACATAGGGTCTATGGATGGGCGTCAGGGCTTCTGCAAACTTACTGAAATTGAATGCAAAGTAAATGTTTTCTGGGGAGAAGAATTGTATCTGTCAACAGATTCACAAAGGGGTTCTTGTCTCCCTCCTAAATAGATGAGAATGACTCACTCATTTATTCATTTTCTTTTCTTCCTGACAAAACTAGGTCCTAATGCCATGACCATGACCTCACTAATGTTACGGTAGTAACAAATCTCTTGGGATGTCTCAGGTCCCATTTTTAGCTGTTGTTCCTAAAAGAGAAGCAGAGATGAAATGGAATTCATGTGCTGTGATAAGCTGATTGTATTTTTTTTTAATTGCACACCATTAAAAGGACTGTGTTCCCAAGTTCCAGTGGAGACCGTGTGTCTTGGTGGTTAGTTGTATAAGCTCTAAGACAGATGGCCTGCACTTGATCCCAGCTCTGTCACTTACTATCTGTGTAAACTTGGACAAATTACTTAAACTCTCTGCATCTCAGTTTCTTCATCTGTAAAATGGGATTAGTAATAGTAATCTATTTCCTGGGATTGCTCTGAGGATTAAATGAGTCAATACATGTAAAGCATTTAAAACAATACCTTGCCTATGTAGTAAATATAACATAAGTGCTAGCTATTATTATTGCTATTGTTGTTGTTCAATTTTACCTTTCATCTTCATCAGTACAGATTAGCCATATTTTTTTTTTTTTGAGGAAGACTAGTCCTGAGCTAACATCCATGCCCATCTTCCTCCATTTTATATGTGGGATGCCTACCACAGCATGGCTTTGCCAAGCGGTGCCATGTCCGCACTGAGGATCCGAACCGGCGAGCCCCAGGCCGCTGAAGCGGAACCTGAGCACTTAACCACTGTGCCACCAGGCCAGCCCCCAGATTAGCCATATTAATTGTATCTTCAGCGGCCCTTTGCACCACCAAGTTCTCTCCTGGGTAATCACATTGGGGTCAGATCAGATTAATGAATTGCTTTGCAGAAATTATGTAGTTTCAATCTTTACTAAGTATAATTCTGTGTTTTCTTGCTGGAGTTTGCTTGGCAGTCTGAGGTCAAGTTCTCACACTATGAGAGTATTTAAGTCATTTTAAACATTACAAGGGCAGAGAATCAAGATTGTTTGAATTTCAATGAGTGTGCTTTTTTCCCATAAAAGATTTTTTTGAAAAATATTAACAAAAATATTCTTCATCCTAAGAAAAACTTGCAGTAGAGTCTTTTAGTGGTCAATTGAGTTGTTGTTAACTTGGAAAAAGATGAAATGAGATGCAGGGGGCTTTGGACAGACTGAAGTCAGTACTGCCTGGAATTAATTTTTTCCATTAGGTTTAAGATTAGCCGTTTTAAGATGATGACAGATTTTGATTAATCCCAGAATGTATACATTTAATTTGCTGAGATGGCATGGCTGTGAGTTCTTAGTACACATTTTTTGGGAGAAGCAGAAAAATATTGAAGTAATTTTTGTGGAGGGAGAGGTTGTGCTAAATGAGGCAATTTGTCCAATGTTATTTTTATGAGGTAACTGGCAAGCATTTGAGAAGGGAGTGATATACAGAGTCTGTGCTGCAGAAATTCCTCAGCTAAGTGTACATCTTGTGATATTTCCCCCACTCTTCCCTGAACACAGAAACTGTAATTAAACAACTAATAGCAACTACTCCGTAGCCAGGATCCTAAGAGCCTGTGACATTAAAATATACATATCTAAGGAGGAGAAAATTTTCCATTTGAGATCTAGGATAATGAAGAGCTGTGATAGAAATTGGGATTATGAGGAGTAAGAATATATATTAGTTAGCATCTCAATAGGAAATAGTTGATACATAGAAATTGGGTAATTTTCAGAGACTTTAAATAAAACTAAATTTATAAAGGTTTGGGCAGGACATAGGGAAATGACAAGGGATAGTGCAGTATCCTTCTGCTACTAAGGGGTGAGGACAGTGCCTGTCCACCCCTGGGCCTGAACTGCCAAGAGGAACAAGCCATAATTATAATCCAGAAAGAGACAGAGAGAATGAGAATGAATGAGAGAGTGTTGAGAATCAGCTGTGTGGAAAGGGTCTCTGATCGCAACTTTGACCTCTGGCCAAAGTCAAAGGATGGTGGGAATGTAAACTGGTAAAGCCATTATGGAAAACAGTGTGGAGGTTCCCCAAAGAAACAAAAAATAGAATTACCATATGATCCATCAGTTTCACTTCTGGGTATATATCTAAAGGAAATGACCTCAGTATCTTGTAGAGATATCTGCACCCCTATGCTCATTGCAGCATTATTCACAATAGCCAAGATATAGAAACAACCTCACTGTCCCTCTATGGATGAATGGAAAAAAAAAATGTATATGTGGTACAAAAAAATGTGGTACAGTAGTTTCCCTCTTACCCACAGTTTTGCTTTCTGCAGTTTCAGTTACCTGCAGTCAACCATGGTCCAAAAATATTAAACTGAAAGTTCCAGAAATAAACAATTCATAAGTTTTAAATTACACACTGTTCCAAGTAGTGTGATGAAATCTCGAGCTGTCCCGCTGTGTCCTGCTCAGGACGTGAATCACTCCCTTGTCTAGAGGATCCACGCTGTATACACTACTGACCTGTTAGTCACTTAGTATCCAACTGGGTTATCAGATCTACTGTTGGGATCGCAGTGCTGGTGTTCAGGTCACCCTTATTTCACCTAATAATGGCCCCAGAGTGCAAGAGGAGTTAATGCTGGCAATTCCGATATGCCAAAGAGAAGCCATAAAGTGCTTCCCTCAAGTGAAAAGATGAAAGTGCTCAACTTAATAAGAAAAGAAAAAAAAGACCTATGCTGAGGTTGCTAAGATCTATGGTAATTTTTATTACAGTATTTTGTTATAATTGTTACATTTTATTATAGTTATTGTTGTTAATCTCTTACTGTGCTGAATTTATAAATTAAACATTATCATATATATGTATGTATAGGAAAAAAACATAGTATACATAGGGTTTGGTATTATCCACACTTTCGTGCATCCACTGGGAGTCTTGGAATGGATCTCCCATGGATAAGGTGGAACTACTGTGTGGGGGTGTGTGTGTGTGTGTGTGTGTGTAGATATATATATGTTGCCATATATATATATATATGTTGCCAGCCTGGGGCAAGCCTGCAAGGAAGGGAAGAAATGAATGCCCCAATCTTGTTCTTCCCCTTTCCTGATCTCTGCCAGTGGTTGCATAGGAACCCAATCAGAAACCAGAGGGCAGGGGAGATCATTTACATGCTCCGTAGAAACACTGGTATACCTAGCATTTTTGACACCCAGAGCAGATCATTTTTAACACTCCACCCCTGCCCATATGGGACAAAATTATTTTCAATAATAATCACGTAAATAAATCATAATCATTGTTTTCTTAATTCATCCTTAAGTTTTACAACAAATATAATTAACAAAAAGAATAAATTACAATGTTAAAGTTATTCAAATTCAGTAAAATATTTCATATATGATCTAAAATTTGCATTTATCAAAAAAAATAGAACACCTTGCAGTTCATGTTGTTTTAGTGTTTTAAATTTTAAGCATGAATTTAACATTCCAAGAATTCCAGAATGGCGGAATTGATGAAACTCAAGTTCTGGTTCTTCCTCTTGGCCATCACTATTTCTAGTAGTACTCTGGGGACCGGAGGCAAGAACTGCTCCTGTAGCAAGCTCCGGTGACTCTCAACCCTTAGAATTTATTCTGGGAAGGAGTGCCTGTAGCTGGGCCTCTGTGTGGTGGGGTTGACAGCATAACTGGATGCTCTCTGAATCAACTTCTATGTAGAACACAATATTTATTAAAAGTGCAAGAGAGAGAGAGAGAATTTGAGGCCTACACACATATTATTAAAACCGCACCAGTTCTTAGTTTTAGGATTATAGCCATGGTGTTAATAATAAGCTGATTGACTTTTAGTTGGTTTATTATTTTTTTCATTTTCTTCAGTTTACCTCCTAGTAGCCTGTACCAGGGGCACAGAGCAGGGTAGAGAGCAGATCCAGAGGGGCAACAGGAAGGCATCTTGCCCAGGATGTTAAGTTATGAGTCTAGAGCTTTCCAAACAGAGGCAGTGAACCAGAACCCTTCCATTCTTGATGACTATTTCTCCTTCATTGTTTTTCTACTCCTTGTCTGTCTGCATGGATTGTCAGGCACATTAGCCTCCTGTTACAGATTTTGTGACAGCTATGTACTTGAGGTAAGTGGTTGAGTAGAGTGAATATAACAAAATGGAGGAAGGATGCATAATTCTATATGGCAAATGAAAACCTTAGAAGCTCTTCTCTTTCTCTTGGGAGACTGCCTCCTAGAACTTTTGGGAAATGCCACTCTGGGATCATTTTGTACCATCTTATATGCACAGTCTCCTTCTCTGGGAGTCCACCCCTCACCCAAGTCCCTCCCATTTGTCTGCCTTCCTCTTCCTGCTTTCACGAATTGTGAGGACATGCTGGTTCCTTTTGCCCTCCCGGCTTCCTTCCTTCCACCCCCTTCTTGGCTACCTCTGTTTCCTTCTTCTTTCTTCACTGGACAAGACATGAATTTGTTCTGGGAACTTTTAGTAATCTATGGAAAAGCTTGTTAAAGGTTCCATGTCAGATGTTCAGTTGCTTGGTAACTCAAAGCACCTCCTGCCAAGTTTATGTTCAGAGAATTAGACAAACCATGCAGTCCCCACTGTTTTCAGGCCTGGGCAGCGTCAGTTTGCCAGCTCAACTATATCTGAGGAGATCCCCCACACAGGCACAGAGAGGAGCTTCAGCCTCCACAGAGCAATGGGGTGAGGGCAGAGGTTCAGCTCACCTGGCCGGGCCTGAAGAGTTGCCTGGGGAGGCTGACCTGCACACCAGTGTGATCACGTTTGCAGAACAATGAAAACTGAGTAATCATTGCATGTCAGTGAGGTGTTTTGAGATTCTCTCAGCTTCTCTACTTCTTCCTTTGTTCTACTTTATGATCTCATTCTCATTTCAGTTCCTGGTGGTTTTCAGGAAACCCACAGTTTTGGATTTAAAGGCTCTCTAACAAATGTACCAGGTAACCTCAGAGCAATGGCATAGGACGTACTCTTCTTGCCAGCCTCCACAAACATACAAAAACCAAACAAATAAAATTCCCTAGGATTCTGGGTTGGGAGATACAAACCTGGAGGAAACGAGGCTTCCTTAGTGATAGGTAGGATGAATCTGGGTAAAATATTTGCTTTTAATGTCTGTTAGGAGCTAAGGCACCAGAAACACCCCGAGGTCCTGCAAAGAGTTCCTTGCTGCACTGCAGATGATATTTACTGCCTAATGATGTGCAGAAAAGTGCCAGAAGAGGAGGCTCCTTCTGGGCAGTGTCGGGATCCTGTATTGCCTGCACAAATCATCGATCTTGTAACTCTCCTAAACTGTTAACAAAGAGGAGGTAGAAAAGCTTCTAAGAAGAGAGGAGCTGCCACAGCATGAGTAAAATTTAGTGTTTGGCACACCAGGGCTAGGGGCGGGGAGCAGGAGGGTAAGCAGAATCTTCTCCAAGACTCTAGCTGGCTGAGAGCCAGGATTATTCAAGTGGAAATGAACAGGGTAGGAGGGGAAAAGAACAAAAATCCATTGAGGGGTACAGTAAAAATTTTAATGAGTCTTCAAATGTTGCATTATCTTGTAAAAATAGTCATTGTGTCACTTGCAAATTAAACTTTGAAATGATTGACTTAAATTGGGCTGGAGACTTAAAAATGATTATAAGAAAGGAAAAGGTCTCAGATTAGCAACAATATTTATACTAAAAAGTTTTCAGTGTTCAGAGTAACAGACAGGATGGTTTTTGGTGATGGTTTTAACTGTTAGGAGCTCATTTTATTTTCACTTGGATGGATGAAGGCTCTCTCTAAAGAATGAGAACTTGGGCCTCTGCTTCAGAGTTTCCTCTAAGAATACAGGTAAATTGGGTGTGACTTGATTTTAGCCTCTTTTCATAATCACGGCTATTAATTATACTCTGCTGTAGTTTAAAAGTATCTTCAAGTAGGTATATGTAGGAGAGTAAGATGATCTTTACTCTCATGGCCTTGGAATAGGAATGAGGACCACAGCTTGGTGGATGGATATCGGTGAAGGGTGGAGGCTTATGTCCATGGAGAGGACGATGCTGTGAAAGGCTGCAGATGTGGGATGATTGATTGATAAAACCAATCAAGATTAATTCATATAACCAGTCTTGTACAAAGACTGTCCTCCCTTTTGAAAATGCTAGCTACCTAGATGAATTTGGGTATGTCTGAAAGGAGTTAGGTGCAGGTGGGAAGGTTTTTGGTGGCATGGGTTCTCTGTCAGATGTCTCAGGAAGTCTGTTCTACTTCTTCATTTCCTGGTGTTGCTGAGGCTTAGGAGTATTTTGGTGGCTACAAAACTACATGGATGAGGAAGGACCCCAGAACTCTTAAACTGAAACTGATGGATTAGAGAGAAAAATACTTTTTTTTGCCTTTCCTTTCCTAGACCAATGGGCAAAAGTTATAAAAGCATGATCATGACTGAACCATCTTTTTCAAAAAATAGCAGTGCTTTGGGGCTGGCCCCATGGCCGAGTGGTTAAAGTTCCACACATTCCATTTCGGTTGCTGGGGGATCGGGGGTTCAGATGCTGGGTGCAGACCTACTCCACTCATCAGCTGTGCCGTGGAGGCACCCCACATACAAAGTAGAGGAAGATTGGCACAGATGTGAGCTTAGGGCAAATCTTTCTCACACACACACACACACACACAAATAGCAGTCCTTTATCCTTGAACATATGTTACCACACCAGGTTCCTTTTTGCCCACTGCCTGGAAAGCCAAACACCAAGATGGCAAGATTGCAGCAGAGAGAGGGTTTTAATTGCAAGGCAGCCACATGAGGAAGTGAGAGAATGACTCTCAAATCCACTTTGCCGAAAATGGGGACTCAGTGATATTTATGGGGTAGGGGGCAAGGTGGTCTGAAATGTGGTGGTAGGTGACTGGAGGTGAGAAAAGGTGAGGTAATGATGATCTGCATGAACGTAGTCAGACTTCGTGGTCTTCACAGGACGCACGTTCACAAAATGGCAGCGTTAGCATGATCTGAGGCTAGGGTTTTTAGCTTGACCTCAAAAGGTCACCTATTGAACATCTGTGTGGGCCCAGTTGATGGGTTGGTGGCCTCAACCAGCCTGAAGTGGACAAGGGGTTCTAATTCCTGAAAAACAGCTCAAACACCCATTACCACGGTGATCCAGGCTCCAGGGAGATGTTATCTATAGGAACCTAGTGGGAGTCAGATAGCATATTGCCTAAACGGCACAGTTGACAGTGGGTGGGTAAATGGCTAAGAGCTGTAATCAGTAATTGCAAAAAGGAAAAAAAAGCTAGTTCCTAGCTACTTAATCACCAATGGTTAACTGTTTGCTGGTTTCAATTCTTCCTATTCTTTGGTCATTCCTCATTCTTGAGGGATTTGGGGTAACAACCAATCTAGCTACTTCCTGCTGAATGGGGCATAGATCTGGGTCAGAAGAGTGAAACTGTTTAGCGCTCATTTGGAAATATTCTCTTGTTCCCAGCTTCAGGTTGACATTTTGCATTATTACAATTTTGTACCTTGCTCAACAGTTTTGGAACAACAGCTAAAGGCACATTTTATAATTAAGTATCCAAAGAGAAGGATAAGAAGTATAGACAACCCAAAATTTAACAGTCCCTGAAAAATAGACCTAATCCCAGTGGGCTTCCATCTGATCTTCAGGCGGGGGCTGACACTGGTCTTAGTTCCTGATAGTCTTTTGTTTTACTGGATATGCATCGGAGACTGGAGCAACACCCTATACCTTGATCTTTCCGTTGTTAGTGATGATGGCCATCAGCACAGACTCTCTGCCCAGGGGTTATCACATTCCTAAGGAACTCAAAAGAACAAAGTTATCAACTTATAGCAGCTAGGAGGGGCCATAAAGTCTACAGAACATGTCTGGGTTGGTTAATCAGAGGTCATTCAAAGTTACAATATGGTTTCTTTTCTACAATATGGCTTCCCTTATGTCAACCTTGTATTGAGCTGGTATCATGTATTCCAGGAAGCTTGAAGTGGCAATTCCTTCCTGGGATGGGAGGTTGACAGATGGCTCCTGAGGTTCCTTTCTACTCTGAAATTGTGTGGTCCTCATAAAACGGCTTTTCTTACTTGCAAAATGTACTTCACATATTGATCTGGCGTCATAGCAAAGGTTGTCTTCCTCCTCTAATTTGATACTGATGTTAAAACTTGTAAACTGTGTGAAAGGTGATAAAATTCTACATGTTCAAACTGATGTCAGATGCTCATCTCTTAAAGGTCAGAACCTCAGAGGTATCCTCAGGAGGGTCCACCTGGCTTACCCATCTCTCTTGATCACGTATGATGAGATTTTTTTAAAGATTATTATTATTATTTTTATTATCAAAATAATAAATCTTCCTTGAGTGAGAACAAGCAAACTGTTTAGAATTTATAAAGTAAACTCCAATTTATTTGCCGTAGGTAGATAATAGTTTTTTGGTTTTTATTTTTTAATTCTTTTGGAATACTTTTAACTTTAGATGATGTTTTTTAGGAAGTTTTTTTTTTTAAGTTTAGATCTTATAAAGAATAAAATAATTTTAGTTGAGAAGAACTAAACCACACTATGCTTCCTAAACAGTTAATTAATTCAAGCATAAATTACAAGTGTATCTATACTCACCCATCATACCTTCAATTAATATGTAAGAAGCTGGATTTGAAGCTGTGAACATGTGGGAAAGGCGTGTCAACTGTGAGCTTCACTATAAGGCAGTGGTTCTCAACCAGGAGTGATTTTGTCTCCCAGGGGACATTTGCCAATATCTGAGGACATTTCTGATTGTCACAACTGGAGGGGGAGAGTACTACTGGCGTCTAGTGGGTAGAGACCACAGACACTGTTGAACATCCTCTAATGCACAGGACAGCTCCCCACAATGAAGAATTATCTGGCCCAAAATGTCAATAATTTCAAGGTTGAGAAATGCTACTATAGGGTGATATTGGCTGTTTACTGATGGAATATCCTCCCCCAACAATATCTTTAGGTCTTTCTTTTAGATCTGGTCAGATCCAACCTCAAGACTGGAGGGTTAAGGTCTTGCTGATAGCATTCTGATTAGTGAGTAGAAGAAGAGATGAGCCCTAAGCATTCAGTAGGTATATGTTTACCTAATTCCCCAGTTTAGGGTAAGGTGCCCCTGCTTTCAATTGTGTTTATCCTCTAGTCCAGAGACTCTCCGTTTCCCTCCCTCCAGAGAGAGGCAGACTTCCAACAGAGGGAATCTGGGGTTCTAGCTGCTTCTTACTTGGCTTTCAGGCAATTATCCTATTTTTAGGCCCATTACACCCCACTTCCAGGGGAACAAGATTTCATCAATTCTGGGGCATTTGGGGGTGCTCCACATATAAATTGGGTTAGCTTTCAGTTTCCTCACTGCCAGGTTAGGATTTAGCTTTCTCAGATCTGCTCAATCAGTTACTTTTTCCCCATTTGTTTCCTGGTTTCCAAAATTCTTTTGCCATTATTACCTCTCTTACTCCTTTTGTTTTTAAAAAATTCCTTTAGTGATATTTTTGTGGAATTTTAAGAGAGAGCAGAGACTAATGAGAGCATTTGACTTTCTATCTCCACCAGAAGTATAAAGTAATTTTTTTCCTCCAGTATATTTTCTGTAATATTGGCTGCTCCATTTGCCTGCTAATAGCAGGAAATGGCTTTTTTTTGCATTGGTAAGAGACAGGGTTTATTGAATATCTTAATTTTTGTGAGATAAAGTCCAGATTGAGTGCTACCTCGAAAGTTTCCCGTTACTAAAAACAAAACAAAATAAAATGTTTCCCAGTATTACTTTCAGCCTCTCTGGATTTTTTTTCTCTTTAACTATTTCGTAGCCACTTATTTAATGTGTAGCATACAATTGTCTACCAGCTTTTTCCTGTAAAGCCTTTCTTTCTTCACTAATTGAGTTTATTCATGCAGTAACTCTCTCACTCCCTTCCTGGCTCATTCACATGCTCAGTACATGTTTATCACATGCCTGCTATGCAGAAGGGTTTGAGTGAGACAATATGTAGGATGCAAAATTGTGTCACATAGTTCCTGCTTTCAAAGAGTTACAATCTTCTTTGCATCTTTTGGAAATAAATTAAATGATGTGACATGATTCCATGATAATGTTACATATCTCATAATCTTTGTTCATAATATTGACACAGTGCCACTCTCTCCCTTTATGCCATCAACTTTGAAAGGCATCTTTGGGCAAGGCTATGTCTGCATAAAATAATGGGTTATAAATATGCAGGGACTCTACTTTATCAGATGTCATAGCTGAAGGAAAATTACTGCTCATTTCACTTTGGGGCTCTATTGAGTCCTTAGGAGGTGAAGCTAAAGACTCATTACTGAATACTGCAAAGGAGCTTCCAATAGTCACGCTCTTCAAGTCACCAGGAAACAGTCTCCCTAAAATGAATCAACATATGCCAATGTGCCCATACACACAGTAGATCTTCAATGATACATGCCATGGATGATGGTGTTAGCAACCTGCCTTGGTCTAGTCCTATAATTCTTAACAAATACCAATGCCTTAGGTTAAGGAAAAAAGATGGTAGAATGGGCTGACAGTTGGTGTAGACAATGCTCTTTTGTTTCTCTTAATCTTGAATTTGTAGGTTTTTATTGTAAAAAGGCAATCAGTCCTTTACTTGTCATTTTATATACAGCGTCTTTTGGATTTCTACTGTGGAGGCTATCCAGAAGTCCTTAAGAGTGGATATACTGCTTTAAATTGCCTGTTTTTCTATTTAACAGCTTCTTGTCCTGGTCACCCCAAAATACTATGAAAGGATAGCATCAAATAAGTAAGGAATAGTCATAGGGAACAGAAAACAGTATTCAGGGCAAACTGCTCTTAAATCCTTGTAATATACAGCCCTGGGATGGCGGGACCTCACAGTTATTGAACCACAAATTTCTCCCTTGCTTTCTGCTCCAGCTCATTCCCCAAACATAACTGAAAGTGAAGTGCCCTGCCAGGGTGCTTTCTGCTGAATTCGCCACCATTCTTAGCACAATGTCTTGATGAGGGAAGGAGCTCTTCAAGTTTTTCTTCATTGACTGATGGATGGATCCGAGCTGCAAGAAACATTGTTGGATTTCTCTGTCTGTATGGAACACATCTTCCTTGTCACGGTGTGGGGTTTGCCTTTATTGATTTTGTCACAGGCAGAAGGATAAGGCCAGAGTAGAGACCTAAATTGACAGACATCTTCACAGGATCAAAGGGAAAACCTAGACACTGAGCATAAAAGATGCCAGTGTCAGAAGCTAGTCATGGATTTGGGTAGCTTGAATCTAGAATGCCAGATAGAGGTTCCTAGTCTGAAACTACAAGAATATTGAAAGGGACATAAGCTTATCAAAAGCAAAATGAGAGATACAGAGTTAAAAGTTCAATACAATGGGAAACTAAGCATGACTTGCAGTCTTTTCTCGTTTTAATACTGATAGCTTGATGTTGGGTCAGCCTGGGCACACAGGAGCAGGGGCTGCTGAAGTCAAAAGGCCAGGAGGCAGGGTAGGAAAGGCATCTTGCTTTTGACTACATGAAGTCTGGAATCCATATTCTTTTTGTATATAAAGAATGCTTGGAGT
Organism: Equus caballus; assembly: GCF_041296265.1. NCBI lineage: Eukaryota > Metazoa > Chordata > Mammalia > Perissodactyla > Equidae > Equus > Equus caballus. The sequence continues at coordinate 183,227,403 of NC_091684.1, forward strand.
TTTCTAGAACAGTGTTCTCCAAAGTGTGTCTCAAGGAATACAAGTTCTGTTAGTGCAGAAAAATGTTTGGAAAACACTAGATTAAACAAAGCTAACAGGTTTCTTTCTGAATATTCCAAGGAGCTAAGGTGTGCTGTGTATCTCCCATAGTGGGAGCGTATAAGCAGTGTTTCCCAGATGTGTCCAACCTCCAAACCTTTTCTTACAAGTACTTCTTAGGACCAATATTACCTGGATCACATTTTCGGAAATGATGCTCTGGCTACTATCTATGTTCATGTAGAATCTCCAGGTCTTCTGCTCAGAAAATTTTGTTCTATTGGCCATTAGAGTTCACCTTGTAAAATTTTGCAGCTGAATGAATATATTGATATATTTTATCTTTGTTCTCTAGGCAGTGTTTATGAAGATGACATAAAGCATTGAGGAAAAATGTGAAGCCCTTTAACTTTATAGCCAAGTTACAAAGAGAGAACAAACAAAGTAAAACTTCTGGGCAGTTCAGATCTTTATTTAGTCTTGCCCTAGAGAGCAAATGACCTTGAATAACTTACCAGACTAATCCATTCACTGAGTTAAACGTGCCTTGTTCAGATAACTAAATTTGGATGCATGTTTAGTTTGAAGTAGAAGTAATTATTTTATGTATTTTTAAACCCTTTCCTCCAGTTTGGTTTTAAATAGAGGTAACTGATCCAATTACAATATAAGAATAAGATTTTGGATACTTTTCTCCTTAAGTATTTTATGGACACAGAAATAACTGGTGATACTGGAAAAAGAAGTAAAAGACAAGAAGAAGGGGTTAAACCTGCATGGTGATGAATTCTTTGGGAGGTATAATGCAATATACGGGTGTAGAAGACCCTCTATTAGTCATTGAATGATGTCATCTTGCAGTGTTATTGTATGCAATGCACATACATTTTCTAAGGTTTTTAGGACAATGATTTGTGTGTGTGTATGCCTACTCCAGTGCCTTAACTGAGCAGATACTCAATAAGTATTTAAGAATTGCCTTTGTTAAGACTTCTGATTATTTATTATTATTATATTTTTGCTGAGGAAGATTAGCCCTGAGCTAACATCTATTGCCAATCTTCCTCTTTTTTTGCTTGAGGAAGATTAGCCCTGAGCTAACATCTATGCCAATCTTCCTCCACTTTTTACACGTGGGTCACCACCACAGCATGGCTGATGAGTGGTGTAGGTCTGTGCCCAGGATCCAAACCTGTGAACCCAGGCCGCTGAAGCAGAATGCACCAAACTTAACCACTACACCACGGGACTAGCCTCTGATTACTTTTTGAGTAATAAAAACCAATATTATTTAATTCAAGTGACTGCTTTGGGGGCTGAACCCAAGATGCTATTTTAAAATGCTCTGCCCCCATAAAGATAAATATTTTAAATTTTGTAGTAAAAGTACAGACCTGCCTCTGGAGGCAAGGATAGGATCCCCGAGGTACAGACATGAGTGTCTCCCACATAGTCCCTGTGCTGGCTGGACTGTGCTGGTTGTAACCAGCTCCAAACCAGCACAACTGTGATTCTGGAGGTAATTTCATCAACCCAAGGAACAGACAAGAGAAAGTCTTTACCTGCTGAAACCAGCTTGTAAAGACTTGAAGTGGTGTTTCCTCCTTCAAATGCACAGACATCAATGCAAGGCTACGTGGGTCACAAAGAATCAGGCAAATATGAAACCACCAAGGGAAACTAATAAAGCTTCGGTAACCCATCCCAAACTGATGGAGATCTACAATTTGCCTGCACAAAGAAATCAAAGTAATCATTTTAAAGAAACTGAATGAAACTCAAGAGAACACAGACAGACAACTAAACAAAATCAGGAAAACAATGCATGAACAAAATGAGTTTAATAAAGAAATAGAAACCATAGAAAAGAAACAAACAGAAATCCTGGAGCTGAAGAAACACAATGACAAAACTGAAAAATTCAATAGAGAGCTTCAACAGCAAACTTGATCATGCAGAAGAAAGAATCAGTGAACTTGATGACAGATCATTTGAAACTAATCAGTTAGAGGAACAAAAAGAAAAAAGAATGAAAAACATTGAAGAAAGCCTACGTGAAATACAGACACTATCAAGTGAATGAACATTTGCATTGTGGGAGTCCCAGAAAGGGAAGAGAGAGTAAAGGGCTGAAAAATTATAGAAAGAAATAATAGCTGGAAATTTCCCAAATCTTGGGAGAGATGTGGACATCCAGTTACAGGAAGCTCAAAGGACCTCAGGTGAAATCATCCCAAAGATTACTCTGAGACACATTGTAATTAAATGTTAAAAGCCAAAGCAAGGAGAGAATTTTGAAAGCAGCAAGAGAAAAATGGCTTGTCATAGATGAGGAAAATCCTATAAGACTATCAGTGGATTTCTCTGCAGAAACCTTACAGGCCAGGAGGGAGTGGGATGATATACTCAGTGTTAAGAGAAAAACTGGCAACTAAGAATACTATATATTTATGCCTTGAAGGTAAAACTGTCCTTCAGAAAGGGAGGAGAGATAAAGACATTTCCAGACAAACAAAACCTAAGGGAGTTCATCACCACTTGACCTGCCTTACAAGAAAAAATGCTAAAGGATGTTCTTCAAGTTGAAATGAAAGGACACTAAGTAACAACATGAAAACATATAAAACTCACTGGTAAAGGTAAATATATAGTCAAATTCAGAATACTCTAATAATGTGATAATGGTTTGTAAATCACTTTTATCTCTGGTATAAAAGTTTAAAAAATTAAATATAACTATAGCTATAGTGAGCCTTAACAAATCATGCCTTAACAAATTTAAGAAGATTAAAATGATATCTAGTATCTTTTCCAACCACAATAGTATAAAACTAGAAATCAATAACAGGAGGAAAACTGAAAAATTCACAAAATACATGGAAATTAAACAACACACTCCTGAACAACCAATGAGTTCAAGAAGAAATCAAAAGGGAAATGAGAAAGTATCTTGAGACAAATGAAAATGAAAACACAACATACCAAAATGTATGGGATGCAGCAAAAGTAGTTCTAAGAGGGAAGTTTATAGTGATAAATGACTACATCAAAAAAAAGAGAAAGATCTCAAATAAACAACTTAACTTTACACCTCAAGGCATTAGAAAAAGAAGTACAAACTAAGCCCAAAATTAGCTGAAGGGAAGAAATAATAGATTAGAGCAGAAATAAATGAAATAGAGACTAGAAAACAACAGAAAAAAATCAATGAAACTGAGTTGGTTTTTTGAAAAGATAACAAAATTAACAAAACTTTAGCTAGACTAACTGAAAAAAAAGAGAGGGGACTCAAACAAAATTAGAAATGAAAGATGAGACATTACAACTAATACTGCAGAAATACAAAGGATCACAAGAGGCTACTATGAACAATTATGACAAGAAATTGGATAACCTTGAAGAGATGGATAAATTCCCAGAAACATACAACTTACCAAGACTGAATCAGGAAGATACTGAAAATCTGAATAGGCCAATAATGACTAAGGAGATTGATGCAGTAATCAAAAGCCTCCCAACAAAGAAAAGCTCAGGACCAGATGGCTTCAATAGTGAAGGCTACCAAACATTTAAAGAAGAATTAATGCCATCCTTCTGAAACTCTTCCAAAAAAAAATTGAAGAGGAGGAAACACTTCCAAACTCGTTTTATGAGGCCAACATTACCCTGAAACTAAAGCCAGATAAGGATACTACAAGAATGGAAAACTACAGGCCAATATCCCTGATGAATATAGATGTAAAAATTCTAAACAAAATATTAGCAAACCAAATTCAACAGCACATTAAAATGATCATACACTATGGGATATATTCCTGGGATACAAGGATGGTTCAACATACACAAATCGATAAATGTGATATACCACATTAGTAGAATAAAGGATAAAAATCATGATTCTCTCAATAGACACAGAAAAAGTGTTTGACAAAATTCAACATCCTATCATGATAATAGCTCTCAAATTAGGTATAGAAGGAACATACCTCAATGGCTATGTATGACAAACCCACAGCTAACATCATACTCAACAATGAAAAGCTGAAAGCTTTTCTTCTCAGATTAGGAACAAGACGAGGGTGCCCAATCTCACTGCTCTCATTCAGCATAGTACTGGAAGTCCTAGCTAGAGCAATTAGGCAAGAAAAAGAAATAAAAGTCATTCAAATTGGACAGGAAGAAGTAAAATTGTCTCTTTTTGCAAATGACATGATCTTATATATAGAAAATCCTAAAGACGCCACCAAAAAACTGTTAGAAATAATCCATGAATTCAGTAAAGTTATGGAATACAAAATCGACATACAGAAATCAGTTGCATTTCTATACACTAACAACAAAATATCTGAAAGAGAAAATAAGAAAACAATATCATTTACAATAGCATCATAAATTTAACCAAGGAGATGAAAGATCTGTATACTGAGAACTATAAGACATTGGTGAAAGAAATTAAAAAAGACACAAATAAATGAAAAGATATCTTGTGTTTGTGGACTGGAAGAATTAATATTGTTAAAATGTTTATACTACCCCAAATCATCTATAGATTTAATGTGACCTCTATCAAAATTCCAATGACATTTTTCACAAAAATAGAAGAAACTATTCTAAAGTTTGTGTAAAACCACAAAAGACCCTTAATAGTCAAAGCAATATTGAGAAAGAAGAACAAAGCTGGAGACATCACACTTGCTGATTTGAAACTATATTACAAAGCTATGGTAGTCAAAACAGCATGATACTGGCATAAAAACAGACACATAGACCAATTGAATAGAATAGAAGGCTCAGAAATAAAACCATGCATATACAGTCAATTAATATTTGACAAGGGAGCCAAGAATACTTGATGGGGTAAAGATAGCCTTTGCAGCACATGAAATGGGAGAAAATATTTGCAAACCATATATCAGATAAGGAGTTAATATCCAAAATACGTAAGGGATACATACAACTTCATAGCAAAAAAAAAAAAAAAAAAAAAATCCAAATAATTTGATTGAAAAATGGGCAGAGGACCTGAATAGACATTTTTGCAAAGAAGGTATACAAATGGCCAACAGATACATGAAAGGTGCTCAATATCACTGATCATCAGGGAAATGCACATCAAAACCATAATGAGATATCACCTCACACCTGTTAGAATGACTATTCTCAAAAAGACAGTAGAGAATAGGTGTTGGTGAGGATGTGGAGAAAAGGGAACCCTTGTGCACTGTTGGTGGGAATGTAATAATGATGCAGCCATTATTGATTGCAATAATGTAATCGATGCAGCCACTATGGGAAACAGTATGGAAGTTCCTAAAAAATTAAAAATAGAACTATCATAAGATCCAGCAATCCCACTTCTGGGTATACATCCAAAGAAAATGAAATCACTATCTCGAAGAGATATCTGTACACCTATGTTTATTGCAGCAGTATTCACAATAGCCAAGACAAAAAGCCTAAGTGTTCATCAACAAATGAATGGATAAAGAAAATGTGGCATATATATGTAAATGAAGAATGCGGTATATATGGGAGATATATATATATGTATATTCCACATATTTCTTATCGAATATATATATATCCTATATATATATTCCATAAAACATATATATTCCATAACACATGTATACTCATATATTCCATAAAATATATATTCCATAAATATCATGTATATATATATGACAGATATATATGTGTGTATTCCATAAGAAGGAAGGAAAGCTTGCCATTTGTGACAACATGGATGGACCTTGAGGGCTAAGTGAAATGTCAGACAGAGAAAGACAAATACTGTATAATCTCACTTATATGTAGAATCTCAAATAAAGCCAAACTCATAGAAACAGAGAGTAGAATGGTGGTGGTTAGGGGTTAGGGGGTAGGGAAAATTAGGAGGTGTTGGTCAAAGGGTACAAACTTCCGGTTGTCGGATGAATAAGTTCTGGGGATCTAGTGTACAGCATGGTGACTATGATTAACAATACTGTGTTATATGCTTCAAAATTGCTAAGAGTAAATCTTAAGCATTCATCATGCACAAAAAAAATTGTAATTATGTGAGCTGAGGGATGTGTTAGCTAACCTATTGTGGTAATTGTTTCACAATATATACATAAATCATCACGTACACCTTAAGCATATACAACGTTGTATGTCAGTTTTATCTCAATAAAGCTGGGGAAAAAAAGAAAAAAATGGAAAAAAACATACAGAGACTTACTTTTCATGGTCAAGATCAGTTTTTCTCCAATTTATTTCTCTTTATAGTTTAGTTGAGAAGGGAGTCAACATAGAAGCTACTAGTTCTTCCTTTCTTGGACCTGAAATCTGGAGGGTGGACGGTCAACAAGCGTTGACTCACTTGTTTTCCAGAGCTCACAGGAAAGTGTCAAACAAAGTGAGATGCTCATTAAATACACTTTTTTTTCTTAAACTATAGTGTACATAAAACTATCAGGCCAATAAATTCCTTTGCCTCCTTATAAATCTGTCTAAATCTCTTTTCTTTTAAATTTTCATGTTATTTTGCACATTATGGTCAAAGCAGAGAAAAATCATATTCTCTTGGCTGTTTGTGTTTTACATTATGATAAAAAAGTGAAATAAAACAAAACTCTCACCATATAGACTCCAACTTAATTAAAGGGTTATCCAAATGCTATTATTTTGAAAATTCAGTCAGCCTCATGTTAATGAAGCTTTCTGGATCATTCATTTTCAGGCATAGAGCGTAACATTTCTTATTGAGGAAGCTCACTCAAAGGACCTGGAGTATCCAAATCAGTGTGTGAATCATACAGAACTATTAACAATGATAGGATTGGGCCAAAGGGCACAGTGAATAGAAGCTATGACAACCAGAATTTGTCTGAGATTCATTTGTATTTGGCTGCAGATGACTAAGTAAGACCAAAAATAGCTGTGTCATGTGATGTATGATATGATTGTGAGGCATTAATTGAGAAATTCTAAGTGGATGATTTCTAGAGCCTACTGGAGAAGGACCAGTTGTTTCTGAGTGTCACATCAATTCTAACTATTGCAAAGAAAGATATGAAAAATTAAAATAAAAAGCTTAGGGGACAGTCATCTTTCAAGCATCTGACTCGTTCTTCGATGACAGCCAGGGGCTCATGTGCTCGATGATGAAGTCTTATCCAAGATTTACCTAAGGAGGGCAAGAAGGGAAAGGCTTGGAAAGGATAACCTCTCTGGGATGCTGCCGTTCCCCTGCTTCCACACCGCAGCTAGACTTGGTTAGTGGTAAGTGATAAAATCAAATGGCTGGAGGGTTTTTGCTTTCAGTTTAGGCGTTAGCACTGTTCTGGCAGAGGGGAGAGTATGAATTGGCCTGCTGCAGCCTTCAGCATTTTGCCCTTTGTACTCCTGTGATTTAGAGGGGCCCCTAAATTAAAAAAATAAAATCTGTTTTTCTGTCTTTGCTGAAAGGAAGGTCTGGCAAAGCATCTGGTAATATTCAATCTATACTTTTCTAGGGTTGATGAAGGATCTGCTGGGTCTTTTTAGAGGCTTTTAAGTCATTAGCTCTTACTCAGCTGTTTCTATTATTGCTATTTTTTCATTAAGCAGGAGAATAAATAATTTATTAAGAAAGACAAAAATTCAGTGAAGGTGAATTTATGCTAAGTTGGTCCATGCCCCATGCATTTATTGTCTACCAGCATAAACAGAACAAAAATATTTGTGAGCTTCTATGGTCATCTAGTTTTTGCTAGAAAATATGTATTTTGTTTTTCTTTGAAGGTCTATGATAAATAATGTTCATTTGTCCTAGGAATTAATTTTTAAAACATTAATTCATGTCAGAATGAGTCATACTTTAACAGACACCCACCTTCAATTTAGATGGCTAGTTGGGCAGAAATGCTTGACAATGTTTAATGAACTTGAGGCATTTTAAGGAAAACCATCGTAAAATATTTGAAATACGTAGATTCTACCTTGCTGAAATTGTTCCTTTGAAAATCAGACATAGGACGAGATCTTTAATTGTTCTTTCTGTAATAAAGAACATTCAGAGCGAGGATGTCTGATCACATCAGATTTGGGGATATTATGAGCCTTTGCCATTTCCCGTTAGTTATTTTTTAATATGACATCAGAATCTTCTAATGAAAATCCTTTTTGCATGTTTGGGAAGTTAGTGTGAGTAGGAAATAATGCTTGAGAAAATCCTGGTCTTTATGAGAATTCATCGCCTGTAAAACGCCTGCTGTTTATGAAAGAATGGCAGTATGGGTAGTTCTTTGAAGTATCCTCGTGTTACAGCATGAACAGCAGAAACAAATGTAATATTAGTTGAAAGATTTGGCTTAAGTTCCTTATTTGGCATTTCAGTCTGATTCTGTTGTCTTCAGAAATAAAAGTTATTCACTCCGGAATATATCTACTCGTGGGACAAATAATAAAAGAAGTTTACCTTCAACTCATCGCTTAATCACCTGTGGCTTTCATCCTGAGAGCAGATTCAGTTCATAGGAAGCAGTTCTTTCTTAAAGGGATTACTTGAGTGAAATGAATACAACCTTATTATTGAACTGAGTCACAGTAAGCACTTTGTCTTAAAAAATACAGTGTTTTAGAAGATAGGTAGGCACAAAAGTTAGCATTTTAACTGAGTGCCCCACCCAGTCTTGTGACATTCTCCACCAAAAAACAAAAAATAATCATTTTCATAGTCAAATGAATTTGGGAACTAATGCATCTTATATTCCTATTCCTATTTGGAGATGCTCAATGTACCTGAGTGTTAAAGCCCTATCCTGCAATTAAGAAACTCTTTCCTTCTCTAATCTGGATATTTTTCAGTGTTAGGTTTGCACACAAATAGTTAAGAGTCTAGTAGTTCTGAGGTTTAAGGCAAACAGCAGTACCGGGCCCTCTTTTCCATTTCCCATTCTCCAGAGATGACCACTTTCCATCTTTTAGCTGATTCTTTTGGTGACTACCTCTACCTTGAAACAATAGAATGGTCTGGCTACTTCCTGAGTACTTTTTCTCTTATCTTTATCTATTGACTTCTCACCCTGAAAGATGAGAATTAATTTAGCTTGTTCCCCTGCCTCATTTCTTTCTCTCTCAGGCGTGCACATATACACAATTCCCTCCCCCCGATTCTTCCTGTAAAGTTATGTTGTGATTTGGATTATATCAACATTTAGACTTTATATTATTAATAATATGTAAATGCAAATTTTAGCTAAGCCACATAGAATAATATGATTCCTGTTCTATTTTAGTACAACTTTTTATTTTTTCTGCAGTTCATAATTATTATTTGCTTAGTTTTTTATGCGTTTATCTTTAATTCAACCCCCAATTCTCTATCAATTGAGTATGCCAACAAAAATAATCCATAACCAATCTATAAATGAAAATTTGGGAGAGTTTATTCTGAGCTAAAATGTGAGGACCATGGCCCCGGGCCTTTCTTCCCGAAGGAAGAAAGGGCACCAAAGAAGTGGGGTGTACAGAGTGGCTATATACCCCCAAACAGGATGTTTCACATATGATTGAAGCGTCCCTCCCACAACAGTCACAAGATTGCCCTGTCGGCACAGCGCTTGATGGACACAGCAGGTAGTGGGTCTGCTATCTCAGAGGGCGTAGCAGGAGGCAAGTCTATTGTCTCGAGCTGGGTGGTCACAGGTGAGCACAGCAATCAGTTCCTAGCCTAAGGAAAGATGCTTAATCCTTAAGGAAATGCCAAAGTTGGGAGGGGGAGGGAAGTTGCACCTTTATCTCAAGGGCCTTCGTTTTTGCCATAGGGAATCTCTAAAGCAGATATACAATGCATGCTCAACGGCCACGGTCGGTCGGTCGGGTCAGGCCCTTTTGGAAAGACAAGGTCAGGCCAAATTAGGTTCACACCAAATGGCTTCCTCATATACTCCAATATATCCTATTACTTTCCATTTTTATTTGTCAAGTAAATCTCTTCTGGGTATGTTCATTCACACCAGATTTTCTCCCAGTGTCGTCTGTTTGAAGCCGTCTTTCTGAGAGCCTTCTGGCCTGTTCCAATCTGGACTGGAAGACTTCCTCGCCTGGTACACACCTGCCATCCTGAGATTTCCTTTGCCTATCACCCTGGAGGGCTAGGTCTCCTGTTTTCTCCTGATTTCCTCTTTCTTGGTTTACTCTTTTTTTTTTTGGTAGGGTATCTAGAGAGACTCTGGTATCTCTTGAGAAAAGTGTGTGGAAGGTTGTTTTCTTGGTGAACTTAAACATCTGAAAATATCTTTATTTTATCCTTACATTTGCTTGTTTAACAATTATATTACTCTTGGTATACTATTCTATGCTATAATTCATTTTCTTCTTAAGGAAAACAATTGTCTTCTTGCTTCCAATGTTGCTGGTTTGGAAAAACACAGTCCTGTGTGTCTCCTCTACTCCCAATACTCTGCTTCCCTTCTGGCACATCTCATCACCAAATGTGTGGTGCTTTTTCCCATGCCAAGCAATTCTGTGATACCAGCTGGGCGTCCTATAATTGAACTCAATTCTGACACAATGTACCTGAAGATAGTGTCAGATCTCATAGGTTCAGGTTCAGTCTTACAACACTGTCCCTCTTCCCCCACCACTTCAGATGCCAATTCCAAGTCCAAGTTGTTACCTGTGCATCTAACCCATTGGCTATAAATTGACCCTCTCCTCTAGAGAGTCAGTTTGATTAGTTTGATTGGTTTGCTAGAGCCACTCACAGCATGCAGGAAAAGGGTTTACTTACTAGATTACCAGTTTATTACAAAGGATATTAAAGGATATGAATGAACAGCCAGATGAAGAGATACATAAGGTGAGGTCTGGGAGGGTCCCCAGCACAGAAGCTTCTGTTGCTGAGGAGTTTGGGGTGCATCACCCTCCCAGAATGTGGGTGCATTCTTCTTCGCCAATCCAGAGGCTGTCTGAGCCCCATCCTTTTGGATTTTTATGGAGGCTTTATTACATAGGCATGATTGATTAAATCACTGGCCATTAGTGATTGTTCAACCTCCAGCCCTTCTTTCTTCCCCGGAGGTTGAAGGGGGTGGGGCTGAAAGTTCCCACCCTCTAATCAAGGTTGGTTCCCCTGGCAACCAGCATCCATCCTAAAGGCTTTCCAAAAGTCACCTCATTAACGTAAACTCAGGTGTGGTTGAAAGGGGTTTGTTATGAATAACAAGACACTCCTTTTACCTTTCCAGCTCTGGAGCTATTTCAGGAACTGAAGATAAAACAAGACTATGACAAAAGACATTCCCACAGCTCTGGTGCTTAGAAAATTCCAGGAGTTTTAGGAGCTTTGTGCTAGAAATGGGGACAAAGACCAAATATATATTTCTTATTATAAATCACAATATTGTAGTTGCTGTTGAGAAATCCAAAGCAGTCTCATTTATGATTCTTTGTATATGCTGCTACCTCCAACCCAAAGCTCATTTTCCCTGGTAGTCTGAGACTGCAAATAAAGTGCCTTGGTGTGTCTATTTTCAAATACTAGGTGGGTCTTTTGAATCTAGAAACTCACGTCCTTCATTTTCTTAAAAGATTTCATTGATGATTTTTTCCTTTCTCTTTCCTTTTGCCTTCAGGAACTCCTGTTCTCCAGATGTTGGACCTCCTGGATTGGTTGCTATTTATCTTACGGTTCATCTCCTAATTTCTATTTATATATCTTTTTGCTTTACTTTCTGTGAGATTTCTTCACCTGTATTTTCAGCCACTGTATTGAAATTTCCCTTTTTGCTATTGATGCCAGCTTGGTGAGCCAAGGAATTGAAAGAAAGATTTCTTGGACTCTCAAGGTCTGGTAGTAGTGCTCCTTTATTCAGTGAATAGCATGGGGACAGGACCCATGGGCAGTAAGAGCTGCAAACATGGGTTGAGGGTAGGGCTAAATTTAAGACATAAATATGTGAGTTATCTCTTTACAAGACAAAGGAAAGATTATGTAAAAAAAGTCATTAAAATGGTATCAGTGTAGGTGGGATCTGGTTATTGGGTGGTCCTGTAACTTTAGATAAGAGTCAGATTGGATCAGGTCAGGATGTCCAATGCTTCCCAGAGGATGATATAGTGTATCATGATGGTATGTAGGGCAGGACGCCTTGGGCTTTGCTCCTTGGGGCAACCTTGATCCTCATCACTATCTTATTTTTATTTTTTCAAAGTTCTTTTTTGTTATCTAAATATTTCTTTTTAAAAATAACATTCTATGGTTGTCTCCTGGATACAATATCTTATATCTGACAATCTTTCTTTTTCACCAATATCTCTTCTCTTGCATAATTTGTTTCCTCCAGGTTGAGGTTCTTTGTTTGCATGCTTGGGGCCTGTTATCTATACTAAAACTCTCCCTAAATCTCTGCTAATCCTTGACTGCCTGATTATTCTTAGGGAGTAGGAGCCTACAAAGCTGATTGAAAGCTTTGAAGATGTGGGTGGGCCTATTTGCCCTATCCACCTATCAATTTCAAAATACTTAAAGGATTCTAGAGTAAACTCATGTTGATTCTTCTCTCTCTGCATTGCTGGCTTAGGATTTAGCTTTCTAGAGTTGGCTAAGGCATTTATCACTCGTTCATCTAATTTCTAGCTTCCAAAAATATTATTGTTTCTGCTCCCATTCTTGAGTTTTTACACTTAAAAAACAAAACAAAAACCCAAACCAAGAAATCCTCTGCAGTAGTGTTAGTAGGGTTTCTGGAGGCAGCAAAATTAGATACATTTATTCAGTCAGTTATTTCTACCCAGAAATTGCCCAGCACTTTCTCAATTTATTTGTCAGCAGCAACTTTTTGTAGAATACTTATTAACACTTGGTAAATAAACCCTGAATTAGCAAACATTTCTATGTTGCTGCATTAATACAGATGAGTGACTAATTTAGTCTTTAGCATCTTTAAAGACGACTCTCCCTTTAGGGTTCATTTCCTTCTACTTTACATATTGAGGTCACAAAAGATAAATAGCCTCTTATCACTTATTGACTGGGGATGAGAATATGAGAATAGAGGAGAACCTTTTCACTTCAATGTTATCTATTTTTACAATGTTTGAATTAATATATATTACTTTTTAATTAATTTAAAAAATAATTTTAGAACAAGAAAAAAGATAAAAACATTTCATAAAATGATCCTTAAAATTTTTCCGCTTCAAATCTGTGGTGCTAAGATTGCGGGTAGGGTTAATGGAGAACTAAAAATGGAGAGTTCTTTGCATATTTAATGGATTAGGTAGGACAGAGCACAGAGCTCCTTTAGTCACTCTGATCTAAAAGTCAGACTTGTAGTCTCCCTCTTTCTCAGTCTTTCTCTCTTTCTCTTTTTTTCTGGGCTATAAAGAGATTTTTAAGGTTGCATTTTATGTTGATGAAGTCTGCCCAAACATAGGGTATTGGTTCTCTCATAATGATGATATCTTATTTCATTTTCTTGGTAAATAAGAGTGCGTGTATTGATTTTTCTGTCCCATTCTAGGACACAACTGTATTTCTGTTTCTTTTCTTTTACAGTCTTTTTAGAGTTCCTGCTCCTTGTAAGATTCCTTCCAAACTCCATAGCATGGCGTTCACAGCCCTCTTATAATATGGCCACAACTTACCTTGTAGCCTGATCTGTTTCTGGTCCCCATCAAGTTCCCAGTTCCTCTCAACACTGAATTATTTGCTGATTCTCTCAACTTCTTGACGGTGAGGTATCTTTGTCCATGTAGTTCCCCCAGCCTGGAATTCTTTCCCACCTCCCTTCTCTCTCTGTCATTCTAAATCAGACCCGTTTTCACAAGCCCCTCTCAAAGGTTACCTTCTCCAGCACAGGTTCCCCCTTATCTTTCCTCTATCCAGGATTAATGTCGCTTCTCTGGGGCTGCATGGGGCTTTGTTTGCCCACATCCTGCCTGTGCCATAGGTATTAGTGGGTGAGTGTGTGTGTGTGTGTGTGTGTGTGTGTGTGTGTGAAGGGGAGAGTGGAGGGAGGGAAATTGTCCCTATTAAATTTTAATTTCCTTGAGGGTAAATATGATGAGTCATTTATACACATAACACCTTGCGTATATAGTTGATTCTCTGTCACGTCAGTTGATTTGAAATGAGTTCTGTTTCATTGTCTTCATTAACAGCATTGATAAAAGCAACAACTGTATAAACTATGTATTCGAATTTTACAAATCCAGTTCCTCTCAAGACATTTTCTTGAACAACAGGAAGGCAGCTGCCTAATGCTTAAAGGTGATTATTAGCAACTTGGGGTGGGGATAGGGAATACGAATACTTATTAGTGTTCACAGAGTCCAGGTCCACACACTCACGACCACGGGTACCATTTGCAGCTGCCTGGCTGATGCAGTCAAATGAATCTCTGATGATAGGAACTGACTGTTGTCGTGGGGGACAGAAAACAGAGGAGGGGAGGTGTGATGACTAGCTGGGTCAATCTGAGCATCCATGCCACAGGAGAAGGATCTGAATAATGGGGGGGAGGGGGGGTAGGAAGAGGGGTCAAGGGACAAAGATGATTGATGAAGCGTGTTATGGCTGGGAGTTACCAGTGATTGAGGGGAGACCAGAGGGGGCGCATGGTCTCTGTGTGATTAGCAAAATGTAGGTAGCCATCTGCCTGGGGGCACAGCCATGCACAAAGAACGCATCAAAGTAGAAAAAGAGAGGGAGGAAACATCAGCGATAACACCAAGAAGGTCATTGAAATTGTAGAAGTCTGTCCAGGGCCCCACTCTCTACATGCTGCCTCCCGCCCCCACCCCGAAGACCCTCTCACTGCCATCTGCCTGCAGGTTGCTCCGCTCTGGCAGGAGGATTAGAAAGTGACACTAGTCAGGGGTTACGGGTGATCTCACTGGCCCGCGTTACACCAGGTGAGTGCCCCGCCGGCTGGGAGGAGGGGAGGGTGGCGGCGGAGGAGGAAGCAGACAGTGGTTATGGAAAATTCCTGAGTAGCATCTTACAAAAACCACCCTCTCTTTTTTCCCCAAAGTACAAATTTAACTTAATGCTTGGCAGGAACTCTTTGGCTCTCCTCTTTGAAAGCTTAAAGCCATCTAAAGTTTCCCAATTCTTGACCTCAGGAGAGGCCAGGGAGGTAGGCAGGCAGCAAGATTTAAAACTAGGTGATAAGTTCCAGCCGCATTCGTCTAGGAGGCCACGACTCTTAATTAAGCAATTTATTAAACTTGTTTTGGTGTCTTCTTCACAGAGCCCTGTTCTAGAATCCTGGAATCAGACACACGGTGCACCTCCTGAGTTCATTTACTTTTTCTTAATGCAGTCAAAGCATGAGAGCTAACCTTAGACAAAAATCAGAACATTCCGGTGGAACTTTTCCTTTTCCCTTCAAAACTCAGTGTGTCTATAAATAGGCTCTGTGAAGAGTGATTATGAGAATATGAGAGAAAGAACGAAGAGGGAGAAAAAAGGACACCGTGATGCCTAACATAATTTTCTCTGCCTCAGTTTTATAACGTGGGCTGTGTAGCAAGCAGATCTGTACATCTGGCTAGAATTATGCTTTAGTCTCACTTTTTCTTTAGGGAGTTAGCAGGGCACAGAAAGATTGAGAGTAAGTGTTTAGGCTTGGGGTCGATTCGTACGATGCTAAGACTGCCTCTCAAACTATACCCAGGATGATGCTCTCGCTTGGAAAAACCAGTTTCTTGCTAAGAGAGAGCCTTAACCTGTTTAGCTCAGAGTGGCTTTGTCAGCTGGTTATGTTAACATAGTGCTATTAATTTATTTATAAATTTGTTACTTTATCCTGCTTGAGGATTGCTCAGTTTTGGGTGTATACAGTCTTGGTTCTTCTGAACCACAACTGACTGTGCTCTGTTCACCCAAACACTCTTTTCCCTAGTGATCCTTGTTTTGGCAACTGTCTCCTTTTTCTCAGCTCACTTACCACCGCTTGTTTGCAAAAGGCCTGCCTATAACTGCACAGGCCTGGAGCTTATACATTAGCTTCCAAATAGGGACAGCGTAGCAGCTCTCTGTAAGAGATTTAGGCCACTAAGGGCGGGTGAAGCTGGTGCCCTGCAGACTCGCCAGTGTCCTACTGGCGTGGAGCAGCCCTGACACCGGCCTTTATCTTGTTTGGCTGCAAGAGGAGAACTCGAGGTGGGGGGAAGGGAGAAGGAGGAGCCAAACGCTTAATCCTGAAGGACTTTTAGGCACAAAAGCATTTACAGTGAGTATAGTCGGCAGATTCCCGGCTTTTCTATTCTTTTATTTAAGAGAGAAAGTTACAGGAGGTGGGCAGCTTCACTGGCTCTGTAGCTGTGTGTTTTCCCTCCTGGTTTGGTGGAAGAACACTCCTGACTTAAATGTGTCTTACTGAGGTCGATTGCACTCTGCTAACGTCAGGTTCCAACACTCATGGACTCTCAGGGAGATAGCAGAACCAGTCCCTGTTAGTAAGCGATCCACGGTATGTTTTTTCTCTTTCTATAGGGTGACCGATAGAATGTGGTGGGGAAAGCCCTCCCACAAATTTAAAAAAAAAAAGAGAAAGCTTTAAAACCTTTACTGCTTTCAGCTTTTGCACTTGAAATGTTGAGTCTTCTTTGGATTGGTGGAAAGGAAAGGATTTCAACTATGTTATTTTTAACAGCAGCTGGGATAAAGGTGGTATTATTGGTATTATCTCTAAAGCTGGAAAGGTGGCCACAGATAAGCATTTGATGGGGGAGGGGAAAGGGAGGTCATTGGGTTCCGAGAAGCTGGTTGATGGGTCCTCTCACGCAGCTTTGGACCAGAGTTGTCACTGGGTGGGTACCTGTAGACACTTGGGTCAGGCTTTCGTTCGCATCGTCAGAAGTTGTTGTCTACTGGCTTTTTTTTTTTTTAATTTCTCTGTGACTAGAAAGGAATCTTATTACAAGATGCCTTGTAAAGGACGAATACAAAACTTATAGTATTTAGGAGAATGTATAGACATGCTGAATTTAATACTATTTGCTTTCATTAAAATGGAGTAATTAATTTGATGGAAAAGCAAGCTTGAATAGTCATGACAAAGGCAGGAAAAATACGCACAAAGATTCTTACTATACTTCTCCCCAGTGTGAAGCAATTTTCTTTTAAATTGTAAATTTAAGTTACCTTTGAAATCAGATGTGATTTTGTGAAATCAGAAATAGAGTTTTGTTATGCATGGGTGGTGCATTTAAGTGTGAACTACTAGAATTAAAAATTAAATGTTCCTGGTAATTACTTTCCATTAAAATGGATAATTAATTAATTTTATGCCACTTCCATTCTTGCTATGCTGTTATGACACACATGGTATTCCTTTCTCAGTGGCAAAGGTGTATGTGAGGGAAGGTAAATAGAAACCGAAATAAAACTTGAGTAAAGCACCTCTTTGCTTTCCTTCTCTGGGTTTTGGAATTCTCTTGTTTATAGTCTGATCAGTAAAATATGGAAACATTGAGTGAAGTTTGAAATTTTACATATGCAGGAAAATTCTGTTTTGGCAAAACTTTGAATGTAAGGTTTCCTTGCTCTTTACTCATGTGTGATGCACGCCAGCTACATTTTTGTTTAATGTTTTTATTTTATTCTGTGTGTCCTCTACGTGCATAACTGAATCTGTTGTCAGTCTTAAGTTGCAAACTCCCGGAGGAGAGAATCTCCCATATTCATTCCTCTGGGAAGAATTAGCAACAGATAATGTGTAAATAGCAGTTTACAAAATGTGTTTATATGGTAATTCTTTCTTTCTTTCCATGAAGTAGGATAGATCTATTGATGCTCTTCGTGTGCTCTGGTAAAACGGAGGCCATCGTTTTGTTATATGCACAGCTCTCAGTATAGGCAGGTTGCTTCCAATCAACCTTTCAGGCTGCTTTGAAATCTCTGGATAAATGACCCTAGGTAATCACAGATTCCTAGGGTCAGATGGGCTCCTACTGATTATCCAGACCAACTTTGTCATTTTACAGATGAGGAAACTGAGACCCAGAAGTGTGAAGCATCTTGCCCCGAATCACACAAAAGTGCACTGTGCCTGCCTGGTGCACAACCTGATGGTACATGTGGAAATGTGTGTTGGGACGTGAATTGTGCCCAGCCAATTCTTTAGTATATTCTTTAGTTACAGTAGGATATGTATTCCAGAAAAGGCCCTGCCTTGATTTAGGAGTTTCAGAGGAGACACAATGACCAAGCATTGTTTTTTAGGTGTGCAGGGCTTCTTGGGCAGGGCTCTGGAGGTGAGTGTGTGTGTGGGTGTAGCTGAAACAATTCATTGAACACTGCCTTGGCACTTCGTTTTCTGGTTTGCATGAGCCTGGTTTCTCAGAAGAGGGAACCACTGTGACACCAGTGTCTTCTTCTTCATTTATCACCAGTTCTATGACCTTGAGCTAGAAACCTTTATTAACCTTTGTGTATCAGATTCCTTCTCTGGGATTGTGATTCTAAACAGATGCCCCAGAGGGCAGTGAATTGATTAAAAACCTAAAAATGCTTTGGGAAATCAGAATCACAGCCTGTCCGAAGCTAGGGTATAAAGAAGTAGGATGGTAGCTCACTCTTCCTGGAGTTTTGTCCCTCCCAGTGAAATTTTGATATCTTCGAATTGGTTTTTAAAAACAGCCAGATCTAGTGTTATTGTTATTTTAAAAACTGTATGCCAGGGTGGTTAAAATTGTGGGGCGTGGGTTTCTCCCTCTTGCAATCAGAGAAAGTTGTTGAATTGAAGCCTAAAACTATTCTTCAAGGCAGGTACCGAAGTGATAAACCTACTTTATGGCATAATATTTTGCTTTTTGCAAATAACTGCTTTCAAAAATTCATCTATAAACCTCCTTATCATTTAATTCAAAAGTTAAATGCTTAATAAATTGGGGAGAGCCAGTACACTGCAGCATCGGAAGGCCCGTGAAATGATATGTCATAGGAGGACCTTATTGTTAAGGCTTTTGCTAATTCAACAAGTCTTTTTATGCCCGGTGCCCATTCCTGTCTGGAAAGTTACATGTTCCTAGTCAAATTGGGAGATTTCTTGATTTTTTTCCCCTCTATTTTTGTAGGTAATTTTTCTTTTGTTACTAAGAGAATATTAAGAATCTAAAGAAATACAGGCTACTTTCTGAGACTCACACTTAATTTCATGTTTTGGTCGGCCACATTTCATCTTTGGGAGAATGGAGCTATAAACTAACTTGAATGTGTAGAATAAAAAAAAAAGACATAAAAGAAGAAGAAGCTCATTGCCTTGAGTAGAAGAAGCTGCTTCTGAAACTAAAAATAATGTTTAAAATGTTTAAAGTACAAGATCCTAAAAGTTTTTTATATTAGACTGGTTCCAGAAGAAAGATAAGTCACATAGCTAAATTATTAGTAAACTCATCAACTTTATCTTAAAAAGCAACCTTACTTTATTATGACTTACACTTACGTTATTCTTAACATATCCGATTAGCATTTTAATGTTTTGTGTTTAAGAGCAACTTAATATTCTTGAAATTCCAGAAGCCTCTAAAGGTTTCAACATAACCAAATATTAGTGTAATTTAGATTGAGAGTTTAATTAGATAGATTGTATATAATCCATGATCTATGCTTTTCAGGAGAGTAAAGTTTTGAAATTAGTACGTGATATCTATTTATCTAACAAATCATAGAAAGGAGCAACCTCTTCTGAATTCAGCGGTGTTTTTGCTACTTAGAACATGTTCCCTCTCTAATTATCCTATTTATTGAATATATTGGATATAATAGTCAAAAGGATGTTTGGATGCTTGTAGTAGAAAAGACCAAAATAATAGTGGCCTGAACAAGATAGAAGTTTGTTTTTCTCTCCATAAAAGAAGGCCAGGGCAGCACTGCAGGACTGGCACAGTAGCTGCTCATTTTCATGTGGAATCCATACTCCTACCATCCTGCTCTGCCACCCTCTACGCAGCCTTCTCAGAGGCGTCTCCTGGTCTGAGATGGCAACTGGAACTCTAGCCGTTAAGTCCACATTATAGGCCAGAAGAGGGGGAAAAGCAGAAAGGCAGAAAGGGGACCCCTCCTAACTGAGTTAGCTCCCTTTAAGCAGCTCTCCCAGACTTTCTACACAGCAGTTCCACTTACATAACGGTGGTCAGAACTTAGCCACATGGCCACACCTAGCTGCGATGGAGATAGGGAGTGTAATTTTAAATTCTTGGCAGGAATATGCACAGCTGAATATCAAGATTTTGTTGCTAAGGAATGAAGAGAGAATGGATGTTGTGGTAGGCAATACCACATGGTTTTGTGTTCCTATTATATGCTGGGTCTTGGGGCTACTATGTAGAAACTCAAAACACCTCTTTCTGTTTTTGCTATGAGCTCTGGTTTCTTAATTTAGAAATCTGGCTTAATTTAGAAATCCTGTTTCTTCTGTGAAGTATCATTTCTTTATTTGGCAATCTTGTCTGACTCTTGCTTTCTTCTTTCCTCTTGCCTTTCAGCTGTTTTGGAAAGAAGTAAGGTTTAGACTTCTCCATGTTAACCATGAGTGTGACACTTTCCCCCTTGAGGTCACAGGACCTGGATCCCATGGCTACTGATGCTTCACCCATGGCCATCAACTTGACACCCACTGTGGAGCAGGATGAGGGAGAAGAGGCAATGAAGGACATGGATTCTGACCAGCAGTATGAAAAGCCACCCCCACTGCATACAGGGGCCGACTGGAAGATTGTCCTCCACTTACCCGAGATTGAGACCTGGCTCCGGATAACCTCAGAGAGGGTCCGGGACCTAACCTATTCAGTCCAGCAGGACTCGGACAGCAAGCATGTGGACGTGCATCTAGTTCAGCTCAAGGTAAGGAAGGTCTCTGGGTTCAGGTCCAAGGCTGTGGTGCCTAGAGCCTGAGTTCTGTCGGTCTCAATGAGGAAACGTCCAGGAAGAAAAATAGAAACCATCGTCCTTGTAGATAAACATGGAAAGAATTAATTCTTGCCTAATTTTACTTCCTGGGCTGATTATCTAGAATAAAACTACCCTTAGGGGTTATCCCTTAGGGAATAATGCAGAGAAGTGGGGAAAGGGTGGTCATTTTTGTGCAATATCATAGAAATCAGTTATAAACAATGAAACTATTATAAAAAGTTTAATAAAAAGGACTTTCATAGGTCCAACATCAAACTGTGATTGTGATTATTATCTTCTGGTGAAGTTGACGCTACCTTTATGGCAAACAATGGATTCTGGTATGATGGGGAAGGGCAGTATTCTCTTCCCAGAATGAGTCCTTTCATCCAGGTACAATGCACCATGCAGAACAAAGGGGCTTTTACAAAAACTCAACTAAAGTTCAGACATTAAAAAAATGTCTGTGGCTTCTAGAACCCTTAAAAAGCCTGACTGTGGTAATAATGAAATGGAGGTGCTGGTAAAGAGTGCTACTAATAGAGATTTTGGCCCAGGGACCCCAAAATACAGTGAATCTTGCCCTGCCATAGCGACTCCTCTCTTCCAGGTTCCTGAGGGAAACGCATGCTCAGGTCAGTGACCAGCAAAGCAAGGCAGATTTATAACCCATCAGGGCATTGGCCCCAAACCCCAGTGTCTTTTTTAGTCAGTTAGATGTGATCCTTAGGAGAATTCCTTTCCCTAAGCTCGTTCATCCTAAATGGTCGGAAACCAAAGACCAAACTGATTCTTGGATCTTAACAGTTAAATGGCTTATAGGATGCAGCCATCAGCGAGAGGAAAAGACAGGTAGTTAAAAGAGAGCATGAGCCCCAAAGCCTAGAGCAGAGCTGGCTCAGCCTTCTCAGGCTGGTTCAGCAGATCCTGGGCCCAGCTGCTGCATGAGAGTGTCCAAGAGAGTGAGGAAGGGGGTTGGGGAGAGAGAGAGAAAATGAAAGAGCCAGAAAGGCAAGGTGGCTGGGCTTCTCCCAGGTCGTGCAGGCTGGGGTGGTCTTCTTTCTACACGTTCTTGGGCAGGAGAAGTAGAAAGGGTAGCAGAGAGATGGCTGGGAACCAGCTTCAGTGGAATGCAAGCCTGGCCGGTTTCCCCGCTGTGGCAGCAGAGAATGATGTGTCTCTGCCCCATAAACACAGTTCCTTTCATCAGAGCAGCAGCTGTGCAACTCCTGGAGGCTACTGGGAGATGGAATTCAGCGGGCTCCACTTCTCCCCTGTGCTCCACTCTTCCCTCCAATGCTGCACGGACAGGGGGCTCCCGTAAGGAAATACAGGGTTCCGTTTGTAAGGAAAGTTGACTGCTCCTTTCCAAATTCTTTCAGATTTACACAGAAAAGATGGTAAATGATAAAGGAGAATGGTTTTTTGTTTTTTCTTTTTGTGAGGAAGGTTGGCCCTGTGCTAATCTTCCACTATTTTGTATGTGGGATGCTGCCACAGCGTGGCTTGATGAGTGGTGTGTATGTCCATGCCCTGGATCTGAAC
Source organism: Equus caballus (assembly GCF_041296265.1). NCBI lineage: Eukaryota > Metazoa > Chordata > Mammalia > Perissodactyla > Equidae > Equus > Equus caballus. The sequence goes on from NC_091684.1 coordinate 183,249,859, forward strand.
CCACAAACCCCAGGCTCCTGAAGAGGAGCACAACCCAACCACTACACCACTGGGCCAGCCCTCAGTCTCTGATTTTATAGTAAACATAATTTTCTTAAAGAAGCTATCCCTGATCCCTATTCTTGAAACACCCATGCCCTCCCCGAGCAAAATGATCCAGTCCATTATTCAGCTTATTTTTGAATGGTTCTTCATCGCTAGCTGCAGTTGTCTTATTTATTTGTTTCCTCTTTTGCGTTAGCCCCAAGGACCTCAAGTGTCTAATTCTCCACTGTATCCCTGTTGCCTAGGACAAAGACCGGGCACTTGGTGGAGGCTCAGATCACATCAGTGATTGGCTGGATGAGTATCCCATACTCAGTGGTTGATAGATGAGTCCGAGTCTGTATAGTCAGTGCCTTCCCTTTCCACAGACAGGCTTGCGGTGGAAGTCACATAAAGGAAGGCTGCTCACTGAGGACTGAATTAGGACAAAAGCACTGAGTGAATCAAGGTCCAGGTGCATTCGGGGCGTTTCTCTCCCAGGGAGGCGAGTCAGTGAGTGGTTCAGAAGTCTTGGAGGTCTCGCCTGAGGCGTCTGCCCAGGAGAGTCTGCTCTTCTTTCTGTGGGTGGCTGTGCCTGGGCCCCTTCCACCCACCCTTCTGTTTCCCTCTTTCTTTCTTTAGCAAGGATTTTGGTCAGTAAGCTCACTCTTAGGTCCTCTAGACCTGGAGCCACCCTTTTTCTTTAAAAGTCACTTTGCTTATGTTGTGGTCATTGTGTTTATCTTAAAGATCAGCACAAGTTTATTTGTTAGAGACCACTCTTATCAACCTTATTTCCAACTTCTTAGGGGAAGTTTTATTGTAACCCCCAGGATGAACTCCAAGCCACTATTATAAAGTTCCCATGTTGGGTAGGAGCAAGTGATTGTTCTAGAGAGCGAATAAAAACATCTAACCTTAAGATTAAAATATGAAAACAATGCAATATGTTATACTGTGAGTTTTTTTCCATTATTTTTTAAACTGAAAATGTAATCCACTTATTTTGCCTCTTAGCTTCCAGATGTTCTTTAGGAAGAAGTAGGAGAAGCCAGCTGACCCATTTTTGGAGTCTTCCTCTCCCTCCGCAGCCTCATTTGGATTCAGAGGCTGTGCTCTGCAGAAAAACTGGACCAAGAACCTTAAAAGGTTTTTGACGTTAACTGAAACTTCCGGTCTTGATGAATACATTTGGGTGCTAATAAATAGGCACATTAGGCACCTCCACTTCCTGATTAGCAGTCTTCTTAGAGAGAATATTATTTGTATTCCTGGCAGCATGATAGCAGGAAAGAGGCAAGGCTTAGGCTATCCAGCATAGGCTGAATGATGTGGCTGGATGACCATAGAAGTCTTGAAGTGGCTTAGCTGGAATCAGTTCCCCAAATAATCCGCTATAGAAAAATTTCACTCTCAACCCCCTCCAGATGAGATTTGTGTCTGTATCCTCGATTTGGGCCTGATTCTCAAAGCTAGAACATTCAACAGAGCCTCTGTTGACAAGATGTTCTGACTGAGCTTTACCCAGACTGAGACGCCCCTGACATCTGGAGTTAATCCATATACCCAGTAACCCACATGGGGTCTGGAGGGCTTGCTGGGCAAAAGGCTTCAATCCTTTCCGCAGTTGGAGTTGGCACGTCAGATGTGCCTGATAGCCTAAAGACGATGGAAGTCCTGGGATGGTGGAGCGCTTAGGAGAGGATTCGCCCTCATCATGGGGCAAGGAGTCTGTCCCAGTGCAGGAGGGAGGGGAGTGGTGGTTTATGGTAAAGTGTGTTCCCATCCTTGAAACCCATCCTGAGCAGCCACCTGGGCAGTGTGGGTACTCAGTGAGGAGAAAGGGCAGGGGGTGTGATTCGGAGGGCCTGTCCTGGCTGACTCTCTGCCTGGGCTTTTCCTCTCCCCTTGTTCGGCAGGTATAGAGGGGAGTATGTTCTCTTTCTCCCACTGCTGCAGCATGGCTAGCTGAGCTCTGCCTGAGGTGGTACCTAAGTGGCAGCTGTGGAGTACAGGGCCTGCTGGCTGTGACAGTGAGCAATACTCAGGATTGATTCTTGGGCATTATCTAAAACATGCCCTAGAATTCTCAGCAATTCTTGATAAAGGGAACTCTTGAGTAGAACTAAATTTCTTTTTTCTTTTTTTTGAGGAGGTTAGCCCTAAGCTAACATGTGCTGCCAATCCTCCTCTTTTTGCTGAGGAAGACTGGCCCTGAGCTGACATCCATGCCCATCTTCCTCTACTTTATACGTGGGACACCTGCCACAGCATGGCTTGACAACAGGTGCATCGGTCTGCACCTAGGATCCTGGCTGTCGAACCCCAAGCCATGAAAGTGGAGTGTGCACACTTAACCAGTGTGCCACCAGGCTGGCCCCGAGTAGAACTAAATTTCTGATATCAATAGTTTGAAGCTTGGAGGATTCTGATCGTAATGTTAATATGACCATGTGTTAAAGCCTGAAACATTCAATTTATACCATCTTTGAGAGGTTTCCAATTTCTAACACATCTTAAGTTAAATAAGCACCAGTTTAAGATTGAAGATCAAATATCTTTGTTTTTTGGGAAGAGTAGTTATTTTCCTTTTTGCCTTTCAGACCTCTGTTTTTCAAGAAGTAGGTCTCAGTCCATGAGTGGGTTGTGAAATTGGCTTAATGAATTAAAGAGCTAACAATGAAATAGAATTACCCGAAGTAAGGATAAACTCTATTTTGTGAAACTTGGTTTTAGTTATAGACTTATATTATATACATGCTTGGTCATGAGGTAGAATTTATGTCTTCCTCTGAGTCAAGGCCAGAGCAGTTTGATAGTTACTGCTTTAGACCCCTCTCAACTCTCCTTAGTATCTTTGACATGCATTTTAATTTTGGAACATATTATGGAAGTAAATGTAACCTCGTGCCAATTTTGGCAACATCCCTTTTTTTGGTGCTTATATGGGATCAGAACTCACATGAGATTCCCATTAAATTGGCAACCCCAAAAGCGTATTCCAAATCTCAGGAAACTGGAAAATGAAGCTGATTTCTCTGTTGGTGGGTATGAGGATGTTATTTTTTTTGTTTTTCCAAAGCCCAGATTTGTGTCTGTAATGTCTTTTTTGGTTGATGTGTCTTCCTTAGGGCTATCTTCTCAGGAAGGCTGGATACTAGGTGCCAAGCACCTTGGGAGTGTGGTTTCAGCGTAGTGCTTATCAGTGGAAAGGCTTTTCCTGCTGTTAGTGCGTAGATTGTGTAAGAATGTTTGGGATCATCAACCAATGAAAATGGATGAAATAAAAAAAGAACGTTTAATGTTTGAAAGGCTAATTTGAGATATTTAGGAGACCCAATTATGTGGAAAATCTACGTCAATTATTGAGTAATTATCTCCTCACCTACCTGCAGCCACACATCCAATGCTGGAAAATGGGTTAAGTGCTAAATAAATACTTTTTGATTGTTGAATGATTCATGCGTTTTCATCATGATTTGGGGAGACAATCTAACAGTCTCAGAGCTAACACATGTTTTATACTACGTGTGAACACTCTTGGTTAATACATGGGAAGGGTGACATGGAAAATTTAACTTTGGTAGTTTCTGACACATGTTATTATGGAAGATCTTTGGGTACGCATGAACCTTAGCCACACACGCTAATGTATTTGGAGCTTGGGGTGGAAGCATTAATTTTCAAGATTGCCCAACAAGTCTATCAGCTTGTCCAGCTGTGTAGTTTTTAATTAGCAATAGTAGCATGGAAAATGAGGATTAACAGAAACTTCAAAATTTGAAAGAAACCATGAAAACAGGGTTTAGAGAGAAGTAATAAATGTAAAATGATTTTAAAATGAGTCTAATGAGAAAAGTCTGAAGAAATGTCATTATTTTGATTAGAGAAGTGTTATTGGAATTTGTTACTTAAAAAGTGGTTTTAAAATAATGTTAGCATGGACTATCATGGAGGAACAATAGCCATCAGTTTTTATGGTCTCGGGGGGTTAGATATTTGCAGAGGCAACCCACCAGAGGTAGCATATGACTTAACTCTCCCCTTGCCCAGAGGGTTTTTGGTTCAATAGCATTCACTGAATGTCTGATATGTACCAGGAGTTTTTACTTACAATATTTTACTTAATCCTTACCGTAACCCCCTATTAGAGATGAGGAAAAGGAAACTGAGTCTCAGAAAGGTTGGTAGGTGATCAGCTTGGGAGTCAAACGATGCTTTTTGAACGTCAAATCTAATATTCCTTCTACTTTGGGGCAGTGGCCTCATGCCCCTCTACAAGTGTGAGAAATTTTACTGGCTATGAAGCATATGATGACAGCTCTGGTTTTCTGGTACTAAAGGCAGTTCAGCTGAATGGATGTGAGGATGGGGGGACTCATTGTTTCTTTTTTTTAAGAAGAAAATCTAACCTATGTGTATTTTAATTCATCACAAGTAGGAATGTGAGGGTTTTGAAGTGGGGACATAAATGAAATCCTGGGGTCTCTCTGAGCAGGGGTCTTCATAGCTGCTGTGAATGAGGGAGAGAACTTGTTTTCTTTCTCTTTGTTATTTGCTGCTACCTTGCCCACTCTCCCCACTTGAAAATTTTGCGTCTCAAAAGAGAGAAATGTGATCTAATTAAAGTAAAATGGTACTAGTGTGTGAATTACTAGTATCCTATCATGGAAGTAGGTGGAACAAAAGATGAACATCTCTAATGAGAAATGTTTTCACATCAGTGGATTTCCGGGTCTGGCATGTTCAGAGACAGCGGTTCTCATCCTTGGCTGCACAGTAGAATCTTCTGGGAAGCTTTAAAAAAAACCCATTTCCCAGGCCACGTTCCAGACCAGCTCCATCAGAATCTAGGTTTGGACCCAGGCATCAGTACTTTTAAAGACTGTTCAGGTGATTCCAAAGCGCAGCCGGCGCTGACAACCCTGGAAGGAGATGTTTTGAGCAGAGGGGTTTTGCATGCATCTTGCTTGTTCCATGCATTCTCCCTTTCCTCCCAAAAAGACAGGCAGGAATTTAACGTCATTTATTTAGGAGCAAAGACTCCTATGCGACTCTTTTGAACTCCTTCAGTTTCTCAAGTGACATCATAAAGTCAGTACAAACAATAAGAGGGAATAAGTTCATACAGCCTATATGTTTTAAATGTACTATTATGTTATTCTCTTAAGTTTTTATATACAAAAGAAAAATTGAATCCAGATAAATTAAATGTTTCTGTCTCAGTTCCTTCTCACAGCAACTTTTTGAACTAGAAATCATTTTACAGAGCAGTCCAGGCACAGGGTTGCCCACCTATAGTGGTGCAGGTTATATATGTATGGCACCTTGAGGTTGTGCAGTGCACCACCTGCACAACTTCCCATGGCTGCCTTGCATAGGCGTGAGAGATAGCCTGAGCAAAGCGTGCTTTGAATATGAAAGACAAAAAGGCCTCTTTCCCTGGAGCCCAAGGAATGGTGGTGACATATACTATTAAGCTTAGTGGAGACACATTTTGAAGGACTATAAATACTTCAAATGCCTCAGAGGAGTCTGGACTTGATCCAACAGTCATAAAGACATCTACGAACAAAGGAATAACGTGGTGAAAACCGGCGTCTTAAGATGAGTTTGCAGGTATATGCTTGGTGATCTGGGGAGGGGAGAGGTGTGAGACAGTCATGAGGATGCTCCGTAGATGACGCAGGGTGGTTGGCTTGGGTGGTGGAAGTGGGAAGCAAGAAGTCCGTCAGACCTGTTGGCTGATGCAAACCCAGAGCGGCAGCGGGGGAGTCAGAGGTGACTGGTTCTCTGTGGCTTAATTTGCCCTTATCAGGCTCAAACTGAACTGCTATGTCTACTGTCACTTGGTGTTAGGACTGAAGGCTGTATTTCGTTGTATAAATGTGAATAGAATAAAAAGGAACAGAATAGAAATCTCTCCTCTGTTCATTTTAGCAGCGTGGCTTTTATTAGTGAGCTTTTTAGTGTAAGCTGCTTCTCTTGTTCTGTGATACCTGAATGCACCAATTTTCTTCGTTATTCAAATGAGGCAAATTTGCCAAATACAACATTAAATGGAAAATGAATATGTAAAATGAGAATGGAAAGTGATGTGCTCTTCTCCCGAGGAAGAGGGGATGGTATGAGGTCCACGGGAGAATTGATTCACCAGGACGGAAACTGGCCTTGGGCAAATTATGAAGAAAGTCTTCAGTGCTTCTTGCAGCTTTCCCTCTTTCCAGAAATCTAATTTCTCTCCGAAGACCCTGTAAAGTACTTCGAACAATAGTGTTAACAGTGGCTGCAGCTCAAACTTTTGCCTCTGCCAAGGGGATTAGTGACTATCACATGGGCCAAAGGAATGGGTCTCTGCAATTGTGGGAGTCAGGCTTTGGTGACAGATGGGGAGAGGTTCTCCAAATAACACCACAGAAGGAGACTACCTCTTTAAGCTTGTGTCTGTGCCCCCAGCCTGGAAATAATTTAACTAGGAGTGATGTGTTGTTTTAACAAATATTTTAACTGCAGTGTTTACCTCCTTTAGCTTCCGGCTGCCCGCCCAGATAAAGTCCAAACGCCCGGGCACGTCCTCTGAGTTCCTTCACAGTCTGGACCCAGCTGGCCTATTGTTCCTTCCGACCTTTCTTTTCCTGCACCTCTAAAAAGCCAGGCCCTTTCCGAAATCCATGCCTTGGAGCATGGTTTCTCTCTCCTTGGGAAATCACCTCACTCCTTACCCCAAACTTCTCTTTCTGGGAAAATTGCTATACATCCTCTGAATCACAGTGAGAAAGTCACCCACCTGGTGAAGGCATTTTGAAGGCCAATCTGGTCAGCCGTTCTGTGGGTTCTCCCATATTTTCATATGGTACTTCCTGTAGCATGGTGGTGCACACAGCATTCAATTCGACTTATTACTACTAAGGCTGTTATGAGGAATCCTGTTTTTTCTATTCCGTAAATATCTACTTCTGTTAATACATTTATGACTTTGAAATCAGGACAGAAGAAAACAATCAGCATATAATACATTTCGCTTGATTATTGTGTTGATCGAATATAAATTGTATACTTAGGTCTGTGAATATTGGCAAATCTTCCTTGGAGAGAGTTAGTTTCCACATCTACTCTGCACATCTAAAGGCATGTACATTTTCATTTTGTTTGACCTTTGACAGGACATCCTGAACACTTTGTGCTTTAGGGGTATGATTTGAGGGGGAAAATCCTCACCTCAAAACTCTGTTTGAAATTTCAAAGATGGTGCCTCAGTGAACATTTAAGGTAAAGCATGTTGGAAATGAAAACTTGGTGTCATTAAAGAATAGTTACTGCAAGGAGACATTCAAAGATGATGAGGTATTTTAGCTTCTTTATTTGAGTTTTTCTGTACCATGTTTTGTATAGACAAATTTGTGTAAGTGGGTACACATATAGCTCAGTATCATGGCAAAAACTACTAAACACTCACAGGACTTGATGATTTGCTGGGCTCTGATGAAATATGTCAGCTCCAGTAGTTCTCCTCGGGTGTCTGTCTGTCAGTCTGGTCTTCTACAGGGGGTAATGAACTAGATGAACCAAAATGGAGCTCAATCTGCATGGGTCAGTACCGGGCTGGCTGTACTTTTTGTGCATATGATTAGATGCATTCCTTTTCATGTTTCTCTTTTCGGCTTCTTGTGATCTATATATATCTTTTCTTAATTAGTTGTAAACCTGAGGTGTCTATATTTTAAAAAAATAATATTTCTTTTTAAACTTTCATAAGTTGTAGACATATAAAAATATATTATGTTAGGAAAAATGGTGAATCTTTTTCTCAAAGCTGGTGGACACGTGTTTTGTTACTGTTGTTTGTTTTGGATTTTAAAAATTGTTGAGCTTAGCTTTTCCTGAAGATCTACAAGAAATTATATTTTTTGTCTGCCACAGGATCATAAATAAGAACAAATATTTCACAACTGTTTAATGTGGTTATCCTAAAATTCAATACATCTTTTAAAATGCTATTCCATAAATGTGTTGCAGGTTTCCAGAAGAAATTTATTGAAGCTCAAAGCACAAGGCTTTATAAAGACTATGCGTTCATGTAATAGAATTTTACAGTCTCTGCTTTCACTTTAAAAAGCAAATGCGGTATATTTTATCCCTCATCAAACTTAAGTTCTTTTGTTCATTTTAGTTATTGATAGTTTTGTAGATTTATTAGCCAAAGATACTAAAAAAAACCATTCCAAACTGAAGCTGTTTAAGAGGATGATTATGCGTCTCTTATATCATGACCCCAGCTAGAATTGCCACACGAATTCTACACTCTCAACTATTCTCATCCACATCTGACTTCAAACCAGTGATCCAGGGCCCAGCACCCACTCCTCTCTCGGTTCCCAGCCTTCCCGGACGCTCCCAGCCCAGGCTGCTCCAGGAGCTCCTGTTCTCTCGATCTGTAATTGGGCACTACTGTTTACTACTTTACATTCTTATTTGCTTTTTCATATATCGTTTTCTGATCTCCTCAAACAGGGCTCCAAGCTTTTTAAGGGCAGGTTTTCCCACTTCTTTTGTATAAAACTGCAAACATATTTGGTGAGCCGATTGACTGAATCCTCACATTATCATTTTTAACTTTTCCATTTGCTCTCAATGGCATTAGCACGCCAGCGAAACCATAACTTCTCATGGATATTTCAGTGGAATAATAAAATACATTCATAAGCATTTTTAAATTAGTATAATTTTCACAGAAAATTGGGGTTAACCCTTGGCCAAAACAAGCAGAATTTTGGTGGAATTAGCTCAGAGCAAAATTTGACATTTTTCTTAATAAAAATGAGGTGATGAGTAATCTTAATTAAGTTCCTTCAAAGACAAGGCTCCAGTTAATATAAACCAAAGTTTGGGCCAAATTAAATCTCTGAACACTGTGCAAGTCCTTTATCAGTTCAGTTATTCTAAATCTGCAGTGTAATATGTATTCATATTTGAAAGGAAGTGGAATTATGAATCTAACTCCATCTTGGACCACTTGGCAGCTTAATATTCATTTGCATCCATTCTCTGTCTGCGAGAGAGCTGGTAAGGAAATGTGCTCGCTCGTGACATTCTCTCTAACAGCTCCGACAGTGGGAGTCTTGGTTTCAAAGGTTAAAACAGGTACACTGATGCATTTAAATCAGTCATAAATCTACCCATACACACCGCTTTTTCTGTAGTAAGGAGCAAAGGGGAAGAACTAAGATGAAATGCACTGACATCTTGATTAACGATGCCCAGGACCAAAGGTCCTCTTACAGGGGAGGAAAAAATCTATAAATCAGGTGAGCTGAGTGGTTTTTGTTTGTGGTTGGATAACAACAATACCAGTGGCAGCTTCTCTTTGTTCTCAACTGCCTGGAGTAGAACCAGAATCTGTCGTCCAAGTTCTGTCACTAACCTTATGATGTGGCATCACCTCTCTTTTCTGGGTCTCAGCTTCCTCGTTTATAAAATGAGGGAACTACAGGACTCCTTCCAGCCCTAACATTTTGCAAAGATAACCAGGCATACCCTAAGAAAACTGTAAATTCTGTCAGTTTTTTGGCCTCAATCCCCAATCTCCATTTCTACATCTGGTTGAGGACGTTTCCTTCCTCTTAAAGTTTCTCAAGCCTTTCAGTCTTCCGGTAATAATAATGACCAGCTACCTAGCATTTAAGCTTACTTTCCTCAAAATGGTTTGCAAGCGTTATCTCAATTAATCCTTACAACACTACCTGGACCTTTGGTGAGGGACTTGAGGCACAGAGAGGTTAATTGACTTGCCTGAGGTCGCATATCATACTTGATTCCACAGTTTTGTGTTTAGTAGAAAATAGCCACCTGGATTCTTGTTTGCATTAGGTTTCTTCACATCCATCAGTGTCAGGGGCTTTGGGGAGCCACCTAGTCCCGGGTAGGTGGTGGGATTGCGGGAGAGATCTTCACCTTGAACAGTTAACTCCTGGTCTGCTCTTTGATGCCTGAATTTTCTCTACGCTTCACAAAGGCTTTCTTTCTATAATTAGAGATGAAACATTAAATATAAATGTCTTTGGGATAAGTAATGTATTGGCTTACACGCTCATCAAGAATAAATACCAGAAGCTTTCTTAGAAAAGGTTTTCCGAGGGGCTGGCCCAGTGGTGTAGTGGTTAAGTTCGTGCACTCCACTTCGGTGGCATGGGGTCCGTGGGTTTGGATCCTGGGCGCGGACCTAGCACCGCTTGTCAAGCCATGCTGTGGTGGCATCCCACATAAAGTAGAGGAAGATTGGCACAGATATTAGCTCAGCAACAATCTTCCTCAAGCAAAAAGAGGAGGATTGGCAACAGATGTTAGCTCAGGGCCAATCTTCCTCACAAAAAAAAAAAGCAAAGAAAATATTTTTTTGATGGAGGAGAGAGCTCTGGGCCCATAAAGGGTAAATGGAAAGGAAAGGCTTCAGAAAGAGGCCCTGCCGATAAACTGCCGGTTTTTACCTTGAGTCATATGGCTCGAGGATTGCTAACCTAATTCAAGCAGAGGAAGACAGATTCTAAGCACAGCGGGCAGTAACTGCTAAAACAGTTGAAGGTATTCTTCAAACTGGGTTGAAGCTGTCTTCTAGAGTTTTTAGGGCATATTGGGATGTCTGCTCCCTTTTCTTGATGGTGGCTCGTTTAGTTCAAGCTGCCTCAGAGATTTCAGAAGCACAGTGGAAGCAATGAAAGCTTGGTGCCTCATTAGTATCAAACAGCTTGTAATGCTGGAGTGGGAGCTCCTCAAATCAGTGGCACTCAGTTGTCATCCCTGCCCTCATGCCTCCCCCATTCCTGCTGGCCCAGTGCTGGAGCGAGGCAGACTGGAAAGCCCCCAGGATTTGGAGATGGCAGGCCTGGTTCTGATCCTGTCTCTACTACCCACTACAAATTAGACACCAAGCAATTCAGTAATTTCTATGAGCCTTAATTTCCTTAGCTGTAAACATCTTCCTCTAAAGGCTATTATAAAAATCAGCTAAGATCATTCTTTAGAGGAACTTGGAAATCCCTTAGGAGCTACATAAATGTTAATAGTTCTGATTATGGTTATTATTTCCCAGTCTGAACACTGCCTGCTGCATTTGTGACTGTGACAGGGTGAATTAACAAAAACATGCGTGTGTTGATGTGTGTTAGATTTGGGGGAACTGTGTATACTTCCAATCATAATACACTCTCTATAATTTGCTTTTGACCATTAAAACACAATAAAATATAGCCTTAATTAACAAGGGGTGCAAGGGGCGGGACATATTTCAGTTGACATTTTTAGTTAACAGAATGAAATAAAAACTAATTTGATTTTTTATTATGCTAAAAATTTTCTATGTATTCCCAAATTTCAAGTGCATAGTGCTGAACATACCTAAATCTTTCACAGGATTAAGGACACTTCAGCTTTTGAACTTATCATCTGGAATATCATTTTCACAAAATTGAGCAATGTAGATTTGGATGTAGTAAGAGATTTATGCTAAAAGTTTCCTCCTTCCTTCAATATCCTTTTTTGAAATTTATATTTTTTTCCTAAAAAGTGGAGTAAGAGGAGGATTCAGTTAATTGAAGACCTTGGTTAATTATAGTTTTACTGTTAAGAACGCTACAATCTGGTTGTATTTGGTCTTTAAGAAGGGTTCTTTAAATCGCAAATAGAGAAAAAGAAGCCTTCTATATGAGTATGTTTACTAAATTTTGTTTATAATAGCAAAATATTCAGAAAAAAATGGGGAAAGTGGTTATTATGTTTCATCTATCTAATAATCTGGTAGTGGAAAAAATTAGTTGTTGTGGGCTGGGGGGGAATGTTGCCTTAGATTTGCACATAGATTAGAGTTTGGAAGTACCTATGACCAAGCAAACGTCTATCTTGCTTTGTGCAGGTCTAAAGTCAAATTAGCCTTCAGCTAGTTCGTACGGTTCCCTAAGACTAAATTTTATGCTGTATGGTATATGAGAAAAGAAGATATTTTGTTGCTTCAGTACGTTTTGATATAATCAAAACTTGTAAGTAGAAAACATGAGCTTTGTAATTACTACAAATCCATTCAATTAGTTGAATAATTTATCATCCTTTCAAAAAATCCAGCCCTGCTTGCAATGCTCTGGCTTCTATTTTCTGCTTTCTTCCATTTATCATTCTTTCTTCCTGGCCTATGCTGCAGAGCTAGCACAAAGGCTATAGCTTTCTTGGCATAAAGCTATTTATTTGCTAGGATGTGAGCCAGTATCTAGGCAACTTGCCAAATTAGCACAGTCATGCCTCGGTATGGAAACCATGCACATGAGATGTGGACTGGGGGCTCGTGCAGCAGGCACAGCAGCTCCTTAGATAAACCTGTTGTTGACTAATTTATTCTTGTATCTTCTGGTTGTCTCCTAGGCACAGGTTGGTTACTTTTTCGTTGTTGATGCTTAAACAAAACATTTTATATTTTTTCTGATTATAAATTAGCACATAGACATAAAATAAATATTTATGTCTACTGTGCTGTTCAATACAGTAGCCACTAGTCTTATACTGATATTTAAACTTACATTAATTAAAATTAAATAGAACTAAAGAAAAAAAATTCCGTTCCTTAGTTGCACTAGCCACATTTTCAGTGTAGTTAGTGGCAGCTGCATTTGACAACACGGGTAGTTGGGGAAGTTCTGCTGGATAGTGCCAATTGATGTTTTAACCTGTACTTTCCCCACCCCTTTTCCTTAACTTCAGGGTAAGTTGTAGCCACAACCATTTAGTTAATTGTAGCTCTAGGCTAGTTTTTGTTTGTTTGTTTGTTTGTTTTGGTGAGGAAGATCAGCCCTGAGCTAACATCTGTGCCAGTCTTCCTCTATTTTGCATGTGGTATGAGCGGTGTGTAGGTCTGCACCAGTGATCCAAACCCGTGAACCCTGGGCTGCCAAAAAAGAGTGTGTGAACTTAACCACTATGCCACCGGGCTGGACTCTATGCTGTCATTTTTAATGCTGTATAGTAATCCACTGCCTGGATGTGCCTTAACTTATTTGCCTTTCTCCTATTGATGGACATACAAGTCTCTTCTATTTTTTCCCTATTATAAAAAGGGTTGCAATTATTATCTTGGAGCATGTATCTTTTTGTACTTGTCTGAAATATTTAAAATTGGAATTACTTCATCAAAGGCTATGCGTGCTTTACAGTTTGGTCCATATTGCAGAGCTGCCCTCCAGAGACTGTGTCAGCGGACGGTCCCTTGGCTGGTGGTGAGAGAGGCATGCATATCTACTGGGGCAAGTCACTAGACCTGTCTCATTTAATTTTTCTATTCAGAATAAGAATCATGGTACCTGCCATTCACCTTACTAGGTAGTTAGTAGAAATGCAATCATATTTGTGAATACTTAAAAAAATAAAATGAAAGTGCTGCTGTCATGTATGATATTCATGTTACTAAACCACCTGTTGGTTGTAAGTGTGGAAGTCAGGGACCCTTAATCCTCTGCCATCTAGTTTAACACTCAAAATAAAGAATGGTGGTGGCAGTGGTGGTGGTGGAGAGAACGTGACTTTGAAGACTTCATCATGAGAAAAGGACCCCCTGGCTTCAGAAACATCATTTATTGTTGTAGGCACAAGTATGCTAATATAAAGATGGGATTTTCCATACAAGGACATTTAGAGACGTGGCTCAATTTTTGTTTTAATGATAGAACGAGCTGAAACCTGAGAGATCAGTCAACCTCACTCCTCATTCTACAAGTGAGAAAGCAGAGGCCCAGAGAAGTTAAATTTCTCAGATTCATACAGCTAATGAGGGGCAGAATCTAGATCAGACTCCAGGCTTCTGATCCGCCACCCAGCGTCCTCTCCTCTGAGTCCTCTACATCTCCAGCTCCGAATGACGCAGCCCGGAGGTGGCGTCATTGGTACTGTCCCTCAGAGGAAGCTCAGGCCAGTCTTGCAATCCAGTTTGATAACTACTATTTATCTAGAAGTTTATTCTTGAAATAAATGCAAGTCAGGCTGCCAAATGCTTTATTAGCTATTCGAAAGTCCTGTAGTGGTAATAGAATTTTTCAAACTGACTCTTTAAGCCAAAATACAAATCAAATGTGTCCTCATCCACGGCGTCCAAGTTAGACTGCATTTCTAAGAAACGAATTGTTTGGTGATGCTCTCAGAGTCTCCGTCTTTAGCTCATTTCTGAGACTCGAACTTAATACCCTCTTTTACTTTATGACTTCACATAAGTAACCATAAGTACTTCAAGTTATGCGGAAAATTTCCATCAGCTTACAAACCACCAGATGCACGTCCTCGCAGCGCTGTCTGAACTTGCCTTCACACCGCTTCCCCTGAGTGCCTGTGCCCAGTGTCCTCCCTCAGGATAGTTCTTTTTTTCAGGGCATCTGGCATTTTTTTGAATGTCCAAGAGCTACTAGCAATAAATAACTCAGAGAAATTAAGGTTGCTGGCCGTCATCCTATTTACATCTGGGTTTTTGAAGAAACAATGAGTGCTCTTAAATTTAAAAAGGCAGACCCCCTCCAGCCAGTCTTGCGCTGGATTGTAACTCAGTGAGAATGCTTGTCCTTCTGCAGGAACCAAACACTCCCGGGCTTTCTGGGCAGAGCACAGCTCCTCAGGTGGCCATGCCTGACTCCTATATCACAGGGCTTTCCATACATGGCAGTACTTACCATTTTTGTACTTTTTTGTACCATTTTGTACTTTGCTGATAGAAAGCAGTAGAAAATGAAGTGACACCATGTAAGGACCAGCGGTTTGCTGGAGCAGACCAATAGGGAGATAAATTACAGTGAAAACTTGCTTTTTACATGAGATGAAAAGATGCAGGTCATACACATTTTTAGATGCTTAAAGAGTTGTTTTTATTTTACATTTCTTTTTTACCATATAGTTAAAAAGACATATGATTACAGCTTTGGAATGGATAGGGTTATTTTCCCCAACATAAATGCTTCCTTATGTTAAATTGTTTTCTTTCTTTAATTTACTTAAAAATTTGTGTGTTTTTCTTGAGTATACAGCAATTGGATAGTGTGTTTTTCTTGAACATGCAGCAATGGAATGATGTGGATATGAGAATGATCCATTGGAACAGTATCTCAGTATATTCGCCAAGTTGTCCTCAAACATAGTTTACTCAAAATCCCAAGAAGTTCTTCCTTGAAAATAAATTTTCTTGTCCTCTCTCTTTTTTATTGAAGCAAAATTGGCTCACTCCAAAATTTTCCTTTGTGATGTTGATGCTAGGGAAAAAAAAAAATGGTGAGCCTTATAGTCCCTGTCCCCTTTGTCTCCTTCAGAGCGACTCTGATCTGTTTTTGTCAGTGCTGTCCTATTTTTAAATTACATAACATTTGTAACCTGCCCCAAACCTACTTTGGAAGTACACGAAGTCAAATCCCAAACAAATGACTGAGTTTATTGACTGACTGTCCGTCTGCCCAGCTAACGTGGTTTGGTGGGGGAAGGCAATTGGTCAAAGCAGGACATCCTGGAGTGGCCACTTTGATGAGAGTAAGCAACAGAGGAAGGGATTTTGTTGTAATCTTTACCTCCTCATTTTTTTGAGGGCTGAAGTTTTGGGGTTTTTGGGTTTGTTTCTTTGTTCTGCTTTTTGTTTCTGCTTTTTTAGTGGTGGAGGAGCATAGGTAGAAAGGGCAGATAGAAACACATCTCAAAAACTTAAAAGTAGTTAAGGATTAATACTTTTTCAAGATGTGATAAATGCGTGAAAATATTTCATTATAAAGCAGGTACAATATTAGTGCTAAGAGTGAAAGGATCCATGGAAATCCATCTAAATATTATCGTGATGCCTTATATGAAAAGCAGCATTTACCAGGGTTTAATTTTAATGCTGAGCAGTCCTCTAGTACTGTGAACGTCGTACAATGTCATAGTATTTAATTTGGCAAATCTTTCAAAGTGAAGGAAAAAGTAGAAATATTGTCTTTACTTCATAGAAGTGTAGTTCAAATTTGACTTCAAAAAAAAACCAAAAAGTAGAAATCAGAATTCTTCTTTTTACAAAAACCAAAACCCAAAATACAGAGTAAAAAGCTATAATACTATGTCAACAAATTGGCAAATATAACTGTTCTCAGAAGTAAACATGAAAGGTTTTTTTTGTTTCATTATCGAATAACAAAAGTATTTAGCTGATAGCAAGTCTTATAAAATGAATTATGCTCTCGAATTGAAACAAATAATTTCGGTGGATGTGAAATCTAAATCAACTAATCTTATATTATGGCTCAGTAATGGTTTGTCAAATGGCTGGGTCAAAATATCTGTTTCAAAATAAAATAAATTGTCATGTATCTATGGGTGGCAGAAAGGGCTGGTCATGACCAGCCAGGGTCAGAGAGTTGGATCAGGTCCATGGACTTCAAATATAACTCTTAATGAACTTGCTACTTCTTTAGTGCTTGTAATTATATGCATTTTAATCAAAGAAGGATATTATCTTACCCAAGAGGAGGGAATAACACATAATAGGAGAAATAATTTAAAATGAAAAAAATCAATGATCTTCAACCTGTGATATACAAATAAATGATGGTTTTCAAACTACTTTGGAAACTTCAAAAGCCTAATGGAAATTATGCATTTATCCACGATATGGTTTCACAGACTGACATTTTTTATTGCCTTCTGTCCGAAATTCTATCAAACCCATGAGGTAACTAACATATTTTATCTCATATTGGTCAGAGAGCTCTTAGAAGCAGTTGTATGTGTCATTAAATAAATGGAAAAATAATAATTTCGAAATAAATTTAGCTTGTCTAAGAGGCGCAATCTTTCAAAATACGGGGTTTGTAGTGGTAAAGGATTGGATACAGTGAGGGAGCTAACAAAAGAGGTTTCTTGGTGAAGACAAGGTTCAGGAACCACTGAGTCAATCTGCTGAATGGGGCCTTACCATCTACTGAGTAGGGCCTGAGGAAATTCAATGTAGAAGAGGTAGGTTTTGATCAAATGGGGGAGGGGAAGCGTCTGAGGCTCCCCCGGCAATGAGCATTTTTAGCAACATAAGGTGAGGTCACGAGGATTCTGAACTCTATGTTATCTACTTCACAGTTGGGCCCTCAAATGGCCCTGGTGTGGAATGGAAGTGGCTCAAAATTAGAAACTTGCCTTGGCTAACTGAGAGTTCCCTCCACAACCAATATGGTGAGAGCAGCCCCTCCCCCTCATTCTCAGCACTGGTCTGAGGCAGGCAAAACTCAGAAATCCCCAACTGCTTGTTAATCTGGGATCAACTTCAGAACTTCAACACAGCACTAGACGAGAGAGTGAAAGCAAACGGAAAGATACTTGTGTGATGACCGCACTGGAAATTCTTCCCTGTGTGCCGCTGGGGCTGACGTCCTGAGAAAGCTCAGGCGCCGGGTGAAGCTGCACAGACAGGGCCCGGTCTCCGGACCACGTGCCTCTCTTCTACATCATAAATGTGAAATTTCTGAATTGCTCCTGTTGGCATTTTCATCTCTGTTCAGAAGCTATAAACCTTAATTATATAATTGGGACCCAAGTCATACCAAAATAGAAAATTTAAACATTTTCTTCTGTTCACTTGCCTGGAACCTCCCTCCTCTAACTTTTGCAAGGCTGATCTGGGCATCACTTTAGCAACTCACGGTTATTTACTTTGCTGTTTAGGATTCCATCACTTTTGCTACAGATATTGCCTATTGATCAAAATCACATCCTGTTCGATTTGCCTATTTGTTAGCAAGTTAGTGTGAATGAGAAGCCTTGGCAAATACCTGTAAGTATATAAAAGAAAGTTAACTTGTTCAAGATGGTAATTCTTTTACTACCCTAAAACTGCATTAGTAGTCAGAAATTTATCAAATTTGCTTTCATTTTCTAAAAGGAATCCAAAGCAGAGAAAAATCTACTTAAAAAAAGACAATTCTTCAGGTTAGGATAATGAATCTTCATTTCAGTTATGTACATCTTTAGATATATTCTGATAAGTAGGAGTTTAGAGTTGTAATATTGCCCTACTGTTAGCTTGAAGC
The DNA here is from genome assembly GCF_041296265.1 of Equus caballus. Taxonomy (NCBI): domain Eukaryota; kingdom Metazoa; phylum Chordata; class Mammalia; order Perissodactyla; family Equidae; genus Equus; species Equus caballus. The sequence continues at coordinate 183,267,933 of NC_091684.1, forward strand.
TTTAAAATTTGGGGCGTGTCAGTTTCTTTCTCATTAAAGTAAGGATAAATACTGACTTGATAAAATTCGCAGACAGTACTAATGTTACCTATTTTCCACAGATGATGGAAGCTGTGTAATTATGTGTGTTGCTGATGCTATACTTAGTTTTGTATGTTCTTTTCTTAGAAAATTTTCCTATATCATTTGTAATTGCAAATACCTATAAAAGTATTATTGGTAGCCACAATAGTAATAAAGAAAATGAGCAACAGAAAAGGTTGGCTGCCATACAAAATTACTATTTTTTTAAAAAAGAGAATATGGAGCAGAATAACATCTTTACAGACGATGAAAGCCTACCAGAAAGATGTGCCCACGCAACGTATGAAAATGATACCTAATATTTCCAACTGAGCCAAAGGAAATTTAGAGAATGATGGGAGCTATGAAAGAAAAACACGAATGAGAATTATAAAAACTCATAAGTATGATGATTGAAAAGAAGGAAGATTTTAAGAAAGGTGAAAAACTCAGGAAAAAATTAGAAATAAAAGAAAAACAATTTCAGGAATGAAGGCTATAGTAGAGGGAAGGAACACAATAGCAAATAAACACAATAGATGATATTTTAAGAAATGTAGAGGAGGAAAGACGCGCATAATAGCCTCCAAATGGAAACAACTCAAATGCCCATCAACTGGTGAATAGATAAAGAAATTGTCATTAATCCATAAAGGAATACTTCTTACCAATAAAAATAATGAACTAATTATACCTGCATCAACATGAGTAAATCTCAAAAGCATTATGCTACATGAAATAAGCCAGATAAAAAAAAAGACTACAAGCAATGTGATTCTATTTAAATGACTTTCTAGAAAAGGCAAAATATAGGGACAGAAAACAGATCAGTGGCTGCCAGAGGCTGGAGTGTGTGCATGCGGGGGAAATGGAGTTGACTGATTACAAAGAAGCTTGAGAAAACTTGTTGAGTGATGGAAATGGTCTATATATTGGTTGCACCCCTGCTTAAATATGCCAAAGCTTACCAAACTGCATACTTAAAAAGGATAATTCTATTATATGTAAATTACAGCTTAGTAAAAATAAAGAAAGAAAGAGATAAAAAGGATTTGAGAAAAGGTAGTAGATACAGATAGGCAGATTGCCAAGAAGATTAAACATGTGCTTAATAGGGATCCCCAAGAAAGAAACTGACACAGTAGAATAGAACCAATATTAACATCTCTACTTCATGAAAACTTTCTTAAAATACATTTTTAAAAGGTTTAAAATCACATATTGGAAAGGCACTACACATATGAGGGTAGAAAAAATCTACCCAGAAAACTAAAATCTATTGGACTATAAAATGGAGAAAAGAATAAAAGAAAAAAAAAATCCCATGATTATCCAGGCTAAACAACCAAGTTATTAATAAGGGAAAGGATATCAGATTGTCACTAGATTTTTGTCAGGTTTTGTTTGTTTGTTTTGTTTTGTTTTGTTTTTACCAGAAGTCAATGGAGTAACATATTTAGGATACTTGGGGAAAGAAAATGGGAGCTAAGGATTTGGCCAAATAGAACTTCAAGTATAAAGGCCACAGAGAAACTTGGAAGAAACCAGGGTATGTTGTTTCCTGAGCGGTTCCTGAGGAATCCACTGGAGAACATGTTAGGTAGTCAGCGTGACTGGAGAAACAGCTAAGTAAGGACTGCTGGCAGTGATTTTCATTGACTGATAAAAATCACACAAAGAAAGACAACCATTTGCAACTCTTGACAAAACTACACAACACCATCCCTGAATTAGTCTTGCCAAAAAACAGAAAAAAAACCTGAAAATGATCAAGCCTCTAGATCTAACTATCAATTTCCGAGAAACACAGTGGGGAGGGATGTGTCAAATAATACCATGGGATTGCAATCAGCAAAACCGAGACTGTGTGAAACATGAAACTACAGGACAGACAATGCTGCTCCTTCAACAAAATTTCCAAGAGAGAGGGAAGAGGGAGAGAAAATCCTATGGATTAATAAAAGTCATGTTAACCAAGCATTGTGTGGACCTTGTCTGGATCCTGATTCGTGATACAAGCTATACAAACAAGATGTATATGGGACAACTGAGGAAATATGGACACTGATTGGGTATTTGATAATAATAAGGAATTAATTTTTGTAGGGTATAATAATGGTATGTGGTTGTGTTTAAAAAGAGGAGTCCTTGTCTTTTAGCAATATATACTGAAATATTATTTAGATGAAACGATAGGATGTCTAGGATTTGCTTCAAAATAACTTGAGGTTGGTGGGAACATAGATGAGGCAAGATTGGCCAAGGGTTGATAACTGTTATTGCTTGGTGATGGGTAGATGGGAATTCATTATCCTGTTCTCTCTGCTTTTGTATGTTTGAAAACTTTCATAACAAGAAGTATAAAAAAAATAGAGTGATTAATCTTTATATAAGATTTTCCGTAAACCCGTGGCAAAAGCATTATCATTTTCCAGGACAAGAAATGGAGACTTAGAGAGGTGATCATTGCCCCAGGACTCATAACTAGATGGGGTCAGAATTAGGAGCCCAGTCCTGATCCTCCAGCACGGTGTCTTGTCTCTGCCTGTCTAAACCGTGCTATCTTAAAAGCGGAGGTGGCTCTTTTCCTTGGTTATTTGGGTAACTCTTCCCAGTGCTCTGATCATCAGTGCGCGAGAGGTCAGAATCCCAAGAAGCTGGTCTGAGATCCCTGCAACATCACATTTTTCACTTTTCAGTGAGACCCAGTCTTTTCCTCAGCTGACCTACAGGCACTGCGCTTTTGTGCTGACTCACCTCTCCGTTTCTTTCCTTCCGTCGTTACATGTTAAATTTTCCCTCTTTAATTTGCTTTTAGTTTCTATTTTCTTTTTTTTTTTTCCTTCTGCTGTTTCCTTTTCTCCTTAGTCTTTTTCCATCCATGAAGCGAGTTTTCAACTGCTGATTATGGCCCTTCTCTTCCTGGCTGTGCTGTAGACAGTATTTCTTCTCCCTTCTTCTCACCCTAATGATCACTCCTCTACCAATGAGTTGAGTTCAGGTCAGTTTGAGAAACTGAACCAGCAAAGGGAACTCTCACAAGGCAGTCCTCATGAGATAGGAATCCAGACAATAGCAATCAGAATCTGAAAAGACTTGTGATTTTCCTATTCAAAGATTAGTATGAAAGGAACTCTGGCACCTTGAACAAAATAGGTTCTCCATTAATATTTACTGATGACATCAGTGAAGAGGAAATGAAACGACATACTCTGAAGAGCTAGTTTCATGACAAAAATAGTTCTTAGTTTATGCCTTTTGAGGTGTTGGACTCAGTTTCCATCCCTGTGTGCCTTGCTTTCCATATCTAGGAGATGAATACCCACAGCCTCGTGAGACAATGCCTTGCCTTTTCATGGAGTGAAGGCCAGCCCTCCTTGTCAGTGTAGCCGAGAAACCTAGATTAGGAGCTTCTTGAGGGTTGGGCCTTGTTGACTCAAGTTTACGTCTCTCTGCTTAGGCACCCATAATCGCAGAGTGTTGTAGGCTGTTGTCTCTCTTGCTCAGATCAAGTGTTAGGAAGGGTCTTTGCGAGGTTACACACCTGTGCTACCACAGCTGAGGGCAAAACTGAAAAACAGGGCTTTTGTTTATGGTCTATTTTGTTGTGCTCCCACTTCGCATCTTTGTCTTTCCATTCTCTGTCCCAGGCACTCCACACCCTCATGATCAAAGCCCTCCCATCACCACAACCTCCAGAGACTTACCGATCCCCAAGTGTCCTGGTTCTAATTGGACTCACCCCCTTTGCTCCTACAGTCCCACACCACCTTCTGCAACATCATTCATTTTAAGGGACTGATTTGAGATAGAGCATTTGTTTAAAGTGATTCTTAATAAGATATGAGGACTAGGCTGGTTGAGTCCAAATTCATCTCTGCTTAGTGGAACATGTAAAACAGTTTGTCCTAAACACTATGGTGCGTCCCTTGGAAGAGGTATTAACCAGGCATTCCACTAGAAAACTTGCTGATCCCTCCTCTGTTTTGTCACTCGTCCCTGACTCGTAGGGTTTACTGTGAGAGCTGATGCAGCTTTGGGGAAATGTTTTGCTGTCCTGCCACAAGACTTTGTGCCAGGAAATAATTTCTAGGCATTGTCTGGTAAAGTTCATCAACTTGCTTTCAAGCAGGCCTGTGAAATGAATCTGGGAAATCAATAGAGAGTTTTGTGTTGCTCTTAAAAATTTCCAAGGGAAGAGATTTTCACAGCCTCCTTTATGTGCCAATGTATCACAAACTGTGTGACCATTAGGATTCTCCTACGTAATTTAAGAAGAATTAAAAAACATGTATGCACACAAATGTTCATACATTTTAAAAAACTGTTAGGTTATGTGATACATTGAACTACCAGTAGATTCCTGTAGAGTTTCTTAGCAGTAGAATACTTTTAAACATTCTCATTGATCTGTAGAATAAATTCAAGATCAGTTTTGATCTTGATCTGTAAGAAAGTAGGCAAAATTTAGTGATTAATTAAATTATTAAGAATTGAATCTTGGCAAGGGATTTGCTATATATCATTTACTTGTATCGTAGCACCACCTAGTGTTGATAGAGAAACAAGTTCTTTACAGCTGCCCTAGCTTTCCTTGCCTCCCTATTGGCAGAAATAGACATCTAACGCGTACTTCTGGCCCGTCAGCTCAAGAAATGCAGCTCAAAGATGTTTCTCAGTAGTGAAATACAGATCACAATTATATGTCTCCGAAATGAAGGATTATGCTTTCAGTTACCTAATGATCAGAATTGACATATTTATTGACATGCATGTATGACGTATTTTATTGCTTTTAAGTCTAATGTCTTTTTATTTCCTAACAAACTAGCCTGTAAATGTTGGGAAATTATTGATTTGTTTTAACTTCAGTTGCTCTTTCAACAAACAAATCTTTACATGGTGAAACATCTGTTCCTCCAAACATAATAATGGCATATTAGGTCCAGGGTTAGCACTTAATGCACCATCATGCCCTTCCTGCCACCCCGGACAGAGAATCTTCACCACGAGAAAAGCCACAAAACTTCCACTGGGGTATTGACGTTTAAGACTTTGCTACCCAAAGTGTGGTCCACGGACTGGAAGCTTAGGGAACACCTGGGAAGCTGTTAGGAACTCTCTGCCCCCGCCCAGACCTGCTGAATCAGAGCCTGCAGCTTAACCAGATCCCCAGGTGACTCACATGTCCCTTAAAATTTGAGAAGTCCTGTTTTAGAGACTTTTTTTGCCCTCCTCCCCCCTGCCAAAGATTGAATGTCAATCAAACCAACACTAAGAACTTTAATTATAGTTTTGGATTTACAATATTTTATTCTTGGAAAAAGTCACGTGATTTTCTTGTCTGACTCATGACTTATTTCGTATAAATTGTATCACTGCTGTTGTCGGGACGCACATCAGCAATTGAACAAGGAAAGCACAGTCCTTTCCTACCAGAGCTGTCAGCTTCATCTCTCGGGAAACGCAATCGGGGAGCCGTTCAAAGCAGCTGAGAGGAAAATTGCCCACTCTGAAATTTTAGGGTATGCAAATGCTAACAAAATATTTAAGTTTGCTGTGATAGAGAGACTCATAGTTTGAATAGACAGTAGGAGGTGAGGCTCAAATAATTCCTGACAATTGAGGTAGAAAGGAACACTTGGAGATTATATTAGTATTAAAGCTGGAAATGTTAATGCTTGATTTGCTTTAAGCCTTAATTTTATCTTATCTATCTCTTTCTTCTATTTATACATCTAGTAAGTTTAGTATAAAAATAAAATCAGTCACTGCCATTTGTTTTTTGGTTAATGTTCAATTAGCTTATAAGTTTAACAAATTAATATCATTCAAAAATTTACTTAAATTTCCTAAAACATATTAACCCATCTAATGATCTCAAACACCTCAGTTGCATAATAGGATCCACTCAGAAGCCTAACTAAGCCAATCTTTCTCTGTGCTTAGACAAATTAAAAAATATAATCAACCAAACTTGATAAACTAGATTCTTTTATACTAAAAAATTAAATTCTTATTTTTAAAAAAATCACAGCTGATGTCTATTAAACATTTCAAATTAAAACTTCAAAACAATATTGTATTTCAGATTCTTTAAAACATTTCAAAAATTTTAAATAAACAGAGATTATCTCCATAATTACGAAACTTACTACTAAATTTGGCACAAAGTACCATGGCTTATGTCATCACCTCTCTACTTATTTCTACATTTTTCTAGTGTTTGATAGTCACTTATACAACTATAGGAAGCAGAAATTATTTGATCCATGGAGTTCTTCCATCCAGTTGTGGACAGGTGTAGTAGTAAGACACTGTGGACCTGGGTACTGCTTCCAAAACCACAGCTCGGCATGCTGAACGTTCTTATGGATTGTCTTCCTGCCAGTGGGCAATCCAAGTCCATGGCTATCAGCTGGGACTTAGTTTCACAATCCAGGGCATCGCTTGTCTCCTGGGTGTAGTCTACTGTTATTCAACTCTTGCAACATTCTCTCACCCAGTTTGGGTAAACGGAGTTCTGTACCCCCCACCAGAGCTGCAGCTAATGTCTCCATTGCACAATTAGCATTAATTGAAACCTGCAGCCCCACCCAGGATATTAACGATCTTTATAGTTTATTATCTGTCTCATCTGCCTTCATTTTACAGTCATTCTATTGACATTGCCCCCTGACTGAAGTTCAGTTAAGAATGAAACACTGGACATTATGTTACTGGAGTCTGCTGAGTAACTATTCTGGGTTATGATTTTGTGCTGGCACAATTATTGTGAATAAAGCAAGAAAAATAATCCTCAAGAGATTTCTTTCAGGCTTCAATATATAGAAGCCTAGTAGATTGTTCCTTAAACTAGAAGTTTGAGAATGTACTTGTTGTCATAGGTTGGGTTCTCAGGAAGCAGATTCTGAGGCTCTCAGAATTGCATGCTGAAGGCTTTTAGGGGCGAACCATTGGGAAAATACCTGTGAGAGGTGAGGGACGTCAAATCAGACAGGAGGAGGAATTGAACCCCAGTACATCTGTGCCAGAGGCCTCAGTCCTTCCTGCGGGGAACTCCACAGACTTGTGCCCCCTCTTCCCCACCAGGCCTTACCCCCCCCCCCCCACTGAGCAGGCATTGGATGTATAAAGCTCTCATGGAAGGTCATGACCTTGGGTGAGGCAGCTGAGGGCAATTCCCAGAGAAGCTCTCAGCTGAGAGCCATAAGCAGCCAACACTTCTGGCAGCTGGGGGAACGAGCGCCTCAAACAAGAGTGGTGGGGAAGTATAAATGCTGCCCACAGCATTCACGATGTGTTTTCTCTATTATCATCACCATCATCATCATCATCATTATCATCATCATCATCATCATCCTCATCATAGAAGGGCTTGGCCCAGAAAAGATCATAGTCTTTAGCCACAAAACTTAATTCTAGGAGAGACAATTTAACAGCAGACTGATCCCTGTAATGCAAATGGAAATGCCTCTTTTTGCTGAGAGGCATTGTGGAGAATGCATGAAAACATGGCAGTGATGTTGGCAGGGGGATGGCCACGAGGTTCTCTGAACCAACTGTCTCCTGCAGCTGTGAAAAGACATACACAGCCTGGCTGCCAACTGTTGGGCTCATTGTGCTTTGGCTGAATTTAGTTCCCTCTTATGTCAACTTGCAATTCTATGTTGAAGAAAACCGGTCTGGTCTGCCACCACCTCCATCTCTTAGCAACTGAGAGAGATTGAAACAACAGCTGGGTAATTTGATATTGGGAACTTAAAGGTCATGAAAATGGAATATAATGGCTATTTGTATGAAAAGAAAGAAGAGAGAAAATGATGTAACTCTGATGTTTAGAAATGTTTGGAATGCCGCATGGGTTATTAAGAGTGAAAATCTGGTTTAAACTGGTTGGACTTTTTCTCTCTCAGAATGATTGAAGTCAAATCCAGAAGCACTCCCAAACACATGTATTTGCCTAAATATAAATTCCTGTGGAATGTGGGAACTGCAATGTGGAAAATAGTTCCTCTGTTCTGCATTTATTTTCTCTAAGATTGACCTACCACTTTCTTATCACAAGTTTTAAACAGCAATTCCATTATAACATAGATGACATCTTAGAATTATATCTTATTTTGCATTTGGTGGGCAGTGGGGATGGGGACCAAGGTGAAGATGGGAGAAAATGAACGGTGGCTCCTTGGAGGCAGTGATGTGCTGGAAGCCTGCTTCCTGGGTTGCTCACCCTGTCTCCAGGGTGGACATACAACAGGTGATAATGGAACTGCATGTTTGAAAACTAGGAAATGAAACGTCAAGTGAAATTGTTGATAACAAGTTGTTTCCCTCTTCCCTGGGGCCAGTGAAGAGGCCATCTGGTTTTCAAATTAGGAAAACCGGAAAATAGAGTGTTTGCTCTCAGAATGAGTCAAATGTCATACTCTAATGAAAATTCCAAGGCAGAAAGAGAGAAGAGCGCAGGAGCAGGGGAGAAGAGCTTGAAAGTTCTAATTAGTGGGGCAAGCTGTTTGCTGCTTGCATCCTGTAGGTTTATAATCCAAGCATTTTGCAACCGCTTAGTAAACCTGCCTGGACAAGGTTCACTGGAAGGGGTGTGGATTGCAATGGGAGGGGACTGGAAATCTGACGCTTTACGTGGTAGGTAACTGCCTGGTCTTGTTTCTCAGAATGACTTGTTCCTCCACCACATATGCTGCTTTCATCTCAGCGCAGTGGGCACAAAGCCATTGTTTCCCTTGCTTGGTTAGTGACTCACTTCCTTGCACCTCTCATACAGTTGGGTCATGGGTCGACTGCTGCTGTCAACATGAGCATTCCTGTCTTTTTTCATCACTGCTAAGAACCACATGAGGTGGTTCCAGTTCCTCCACAAGTGTTTGGTTTTGTGACACAACAACTTTGGAGAAATAAAAATTCATTGAGAAATATGTCTCTTCTTAGACATCTATTTCCTTGCCTCCCAACTCCCCCAAGACCACATCCCTCTAGTTTACAAGACATGAAGTGAAACCATATGAAATTGCATTTTTTAGGTCAAAGGCAGTTAAATATGAGTAATTTCACATGGCTCAACTTCTACATATACAAACAAGTTCTCTGATTAAAAACAAAAACAAAAACTGAGTGACTGTGAGTCCTGTCCTTAGCCTTCTCCTGGGAGAGAAAAAAAGACTTCAAGGTAAACAAATGGACGGACAAACTTATTTGTAACCAAACTAAATTCCAGGTGGGACTGGCTGAGAGTTCACTGAGGCAGAAAGGAAATAGGGGCTGCGTCTTGCAGGAAACTGTCCCTTTTCTCTGAGGGAGATGAGGATTTAAGTTCCCTTTGTGGTGGGATGTGTTTCTAGTTCACTTGGTCTTACATTTATCTTAAAAATAGTGTTTGATATTTGCACTTCACTCTTTTCCCAAAATTTGTTCTAATTCTAGATCTCTGTGTTACACTTCTAAAGCAGTGATTATTTGTTTGGTTTTTTTTTTTTTTTTGCAGGGGAAGATTTGCCCTAAGTTAACATCTGTTGCCAATCTTCCTCCTGTTATTTTTCTTCCTTCCCCACCTTCCCAATCCCCCCAACCCCCAGTACATAAGTTGTGTATAGTTGTAAGCCCTTCTAATTCTTCTGTGTGAGCTGCTGCCGTGGCATGGCTACTGACAGGTGAGTGATGTGGTTCTGCACCTGGGAACCGAACCTGGGCCACTGAAAGAGAGCACGTTGAACTTGAACTGCTAGGCCATCAGAGCTGGCTCAGCTGTGTTACACTTCTAAAAATTTGTTTCTATGCTCTTTGCTTTGGAAGATAGGAAGTATATCAATTTTTGGTCAAACAATGAAAACTCTAACTTTCCATTCATTTGGGAAAGAGGTGTACATTTGTTTGCTTCCGCAGCTGTAAACATTCATTCTCAATTTTTTATTTTTATTCAAGACACAGGAAGTATATTTGTTTAAATTTTCTCTCTGGAAATGAACCCAGAGCTACAACCTGGTGAACATTATACAGAGGAATGGATATCTCAGTTTGTGGTTTATTTTTAATGGTTTATGAACGTCTGATGATCATAATGAGCTTTTATTCAACACTTACTATACGTCAGGTGCTATGCCTGTACCATCACATCTCATCCTCGTCCTATGATGTGGGTCCTAGTCCGAACTCACTTAGCAAATGAAGGACTTGAGGAACAATGAAGTTGAGGTTAAGTTTCCCTCTCAGGGGCCCAGTTATTAATAGCAGCGCTAAGACTGACTTTCAGGCTCTCTCTGGGTCTATGCTCTTAATTTACTACACTACTCTGCCTTCACACTGACCACCAATGATTCAGGCATCCCCCTCAATTCATCATTTTTAGTGAATATTTTTGTTGCTGGTTCCTATTTTGAAGGTGGCATTTGGGCAGGATGTCTGTAAGGACAGATGGCAAGTGATATTGGCAATTCTATGAAGAGCAAAGCTTCAAAAGGAGCATCTCAATGAATTTTCTCAGTGTGGAGGTTCACGCAAAACCAGCTTCTGTTTGCATCACCAGCACACAGCCAAGCTACTCACCCGAATCCTTACGTCTTAACCTGATGAGCAGAGTCTGCAGCCAGAAATCATTTTTAGTTTTCTTAACTACCCATAAAAATGTTTTAAGCCCACTTTTAACTATACAATATTACAGTTATTATCTGCCTGGTGCCTTTAAATTTTCCTGTTTCTATGCTGAAACAAAGTTTGATATATTGTTTCTTAACATATTTATATGCTATATTTTCTAATATCTTATACGATGTTCATCAATTCAGCAAATATTTATTGAGAGCCTACCATATGTCAGACATTCTTTTTGGCATAGCAATGAACAAAACTGGCAAAAATTCTGACCTTGAGCACTTAACATTCTTCTAGTGATTAGCTTTTAAAAGGGTTATCAACAGAAGGCCAGGGAAGGAGGGTGGATCTGCAGAAGCAATTCCTTAGGTAGGATTGAGAGGCCTGGGGAAAAATGCATGGTACCTCCTTAATCGGGAGACCCCAAGCCAGCTCAACTCTGCTCAGACGAGAGCAAACAACAAAACAGGAGATGGGAGAGGGGTCAGTTCAGCTTCCCTGGTGTAAATTACCTCAAAGACACATCGTATTGAGATAATTGCATGGCAATCTAAGTCCCCTCCTGGATTTTAGCCTGATTTCCCATACATAGAATTTATCTAGCCATATTTTAAGTGTGTCAGTTAAAGATTAAAACCCTTAGACGTTGGGCCCTGAATTGAGGATCTTTCTGAATCATAGTTAAAAATAATGGAGAGAGAGAAAAATTCCATGAGGAGAAGCAGCTGAAGAGCGAGGCCCAGGGTGGAGTTCACAGCTCTCCCAGCAGTGGCTGAGGCTGGCTGCTTGCAGCTCAGCTCTGAGGCAACTTGGCTTCCGTGTGTGCGTCTGTCCTGACAAACTAATTTAGTGCCACAATTCCAAGACTAGTATGTCTCACAGACTTGCAGAAATGCCTTGTGGCATATTTACCACTTTGGTCCCTCAAATCAATTTAGCCAGATCTTTTCACTAATGAAGCATTTTTATTTATAGAGATCTTGCTACAAATGAGAGGCAAGTTAGAGTGGTGGTTAAGGGAGTTGATTCTTGGAGCCCAACTGTCTGGGTTCAAATTCCAGCCCTGCCTCTTACACGGCTACACAAAGCAGCTCACTCTGCCGCATTTTCCTTTTCTGTAAAATGATGGTCATAATAATAGCATTTACTTCATAGGATTGTAACGAGAATTACATTAAATAGGATCTTTGAAATGCTTAGAATGATGCCTGACTGTACTGAGCACTAAATAAATGTAGCTAGTATGATGAGAGTCTTAGATTTCCTCTCAGTAGGCATTGCCTAGCCACCATTTAGCATCCACAGTGCATCTTTAACATAGCTTGTCACACCTAGTGGGCATCAGCCCTAAATGCCAGAAGCAAACTCTAAGACTCAGAACAAAGGCATGTGCCAAGCACTGCCATGTATGGAGTTTTGAGTTTTCATATGCAATGACTAAGAACCAACTTCAGTGAGTGTTGTTGCATCACACACACACACACTCACACACTCACACAAGCCAAGTCCCTGTGTAATGTAACTACCATCAACTGTATCAGGAAGGCATCATGCTCAGATCTATGAAGTCAAGGGATAGACCAGGGAGATGAGGGTCCTTCTGCTAAACAGATGACTGAACAATTAAGTAAGTGAATAGTGAGGAGGAAAATTCCAGGCTCCAATTGGAGTCAAGATGTGAAGCTAAGCTAACAGCCTGTGGTGACAAGGATGAAAGACGGACCGAGTGTACCCAGGGGGAAAGCTAAATGAGGTGGAGGACACATCAGAAGAGACCGCCACCATCAGAAAACACAAAAATGTAATTTGATACCAGAAAGAGATTATCAGAATGTGAAAAACTAGCTTTAGCCTGAAATATATTCCTACTCAAGGTCCAGGTTGGGGAAAGAAGGTGACCACCAGGGCAAATTTTATGAGGAGCTCTCAGAACACACAAATTACATTGTGATGACTGTATATGAAGAAAGATGATTATGGCTCTTTTAGGCAGGAGATGAGGATGGGTAGAGCCTGGCTGCACTGGTAAAGGGAGAGAAAATGGTTGGATTAAGATGGGGAATGGAAGAGATGCACAAACAAGGCTCCGTGGTGTAATGGGATTCACTATTCACTGTGAGAATCCTCATTTCTACTCTGCTGTCCTCTTTGGCTCAGAATAAAGTTAATATCCATGAGGAGGGAGCTAGTCTCAAGTCAGAGGGCACTGAGGAAAATATATTGGGAGGAGAGAAGAGGATGGAGCTGCCCACTCCTATTTCCCTGTGAATTTGACGTGTTAAAGACCCCCAGGGACATGAGAAGAATGTTTTCTGAGAAAGAATTCCATCGGGTTTAGACTTAGAAACATGTGGCTTATATCAAGTGAACACCCACTTCTCACTTTGATCAATTTTTAGCATTGCATACAATTGCTTTTAAAAATTACTTCTATTATTTCCCACTGATTATCTGAATAATACACGTTCTTCTCAAAATGAGGGGAAAATTAAAATCATCTTGGCCCACTAGAGATACTCACTGTTACCATTTTTGATGTATTTCATTTTTCTAGTTTTTATTTACGTGTACAAAAAAATTGGACTCAGACTCCATCACAATTTTATACATTGTTTCTTTAACTTATTATATCTTGAACATTTTTCTATATCATATAGATGGGGCTATATATTTATACTTTCTCACAATTCTTGTGCTCAGGCAATCTCTAGTTGGCTAATTATTAAGAGATTTGTAGAATTCTTTACCTCCCTTATGCTGGTACTGTGATGGTTTCGGCCTTTTGGGGTTAATTTGAGATTTACAGGCTTCCTTGAGCTGTGAGAGGAAAAAACAATATTTCTGCAAATATAAGAGAATTGGACCTTGGAGTTGGGGTTTGTGTCTCTTAATAGTCTTCCTTTGGGGAGCACATTCTGTCTAAATGTGTATTTTTCAATTCAAAGAAATGATAGGCAGGTGCTTGGTTGAGAGAGAAAAATTGGCTACTCTGTCAGATATTTAGAACAAAGAAGCAGTTGAACTATTCTTCACAGTAGGGTGAAAATCATAGCTCCAAGTAAGCGAATGTTGGGGTCATCTTTGAAGAGGAAAAAATTCACAAATGACCTGGATAGTAAATTCTTCCATGTGGGCTCTTGCCTTAGTGAAAGGTCTGTGTTAAGCCCTGAAGTCTTATGACTGAAACAATATTACAATATGCAGAATCCAAAAGGTTTTCTTCTTAAACGTTTGTACCCTATTTATAGTCTGTGTGCCCATTCATAATCAGTCATGTTTTCTGATGTTGAATTTCTTTCCATGAGTTGTGGATATTTGCGTAAAGTGACTCACATAGCTTTTCTGAAGGAAGGAAGAAATGGGTTTGTGAGTTAGTATAAACCAGTGTGGAGCCCAAAGGTTTTTTAAAAATCTATTTTCATTTATCATTTGTTTGAATTTAGGTGTCACTGTAGTAGGCAAAGTTTGTTATATAAAGTGATACAAGACATATCTCAGGAACCAGAGTTCAGTACATTTGACTCAATCAGCCCAGGTCTGATTCTTTGTTCCTCCTTGTTCTCAACCCCCACCTGCTGTCACCTGCAGATCCTAGTGGCCCACAAAAGTGCCTAGTTGGTTTCCTGGTTGCCTCAACACCCAGTGAATTAATTCATATTTACAGATTAACATATGGTAAAGATACTTTTAAAATATGAGATATATACATTTTTTCTGATACACAAGATTGATGTAAAAAAATGAAACAAGTACTAAGTGAGAATCCTCCTTTCCTATTCTGTAGAGATACCCCTGGTTCACAACTTGGTATATACTCTTCTAGACTTTTAGTCCATATTTATATTCATATTTATATAGTTTTAAAAACATATTGGTTACTATTATGTAACCAGCTCTCTTACTTTGTATAGTATTTAGGATCTCTTTTTGTGTCAATATGTAAAGATCTACTTTATCTGTTTAATTTTATTTATCGATTGGTTTGTGATTAGATAATGCAGGTAGGATACAAAATGGTGGTAAATACTGAATTTCCTATCCTTATTCTCCTGCCTCACGGTTCCTCTCTCTAGGGGTAATCACTGCTGTCAATTTCATATATATCCTTCCAGAACAAGTACAAGCTGCATAGTTCCCTTCAGTACAAACAAGCTGTAACATATCCGAGCCTGAAAGATGAAGAGCTTCCTTGACTTGGACAGTCCCTTACAGATACCGCCCCATTTCTTTGCTCCCCTTAGAGTAGTAATCCTCAAAGAATTGTCTCCACTTGCTGTTTCCGGGTCCTCTTCTACTGCCCTCTGGTGTAGTCACCGCAATCTCACTTTTCACACCATATTAAAGAACTTGTTGTTGTCGGGCTATAACGGCCTGGCCCTGTCATTCCAAATGAGACAGTTTGAAGAGCATTCTCCATTTCAGATTCCTTGTGGGCTGGACTGATGCATTCATTGAGACTGTGGTACACCCCATCTTTCTACAACCCCACTTACTTCTTTTCCCTGTCTCAGGAGTTGCATCTCAAGGGCACTCCCTGATAAACTTCTTGCGTACGAATCTTTATTTTAGAGTCTGCTTCCCAGGAAACCAACTTGCAACATCCTCCAGTGATCTCCCGTCTCAGAATAAGAGCCTGAAGTCCTTACGCTTCCTCTATGTCCCTCCTTCCTCACTGCCACCCTTTCTGGCTGCGTCTCCTACACCCTGCTCTTTGTTCAGTACTACTTCGCTTGTTCCCTAGGTACCCTAAGCACACCCCTACTCCTGAGCTTTGCACTCGCTCTTCTGACGTCCTGGGATGCACTGCCCCCAGATACGCTCCTGTCTCAACCCTCGTTTCCTTGGGGTCTCTATTCAAATATCACTCTATCAGAGATTCTTTCCTTTCCACTCTGTATAAAGCAACATCACCACTTCCACCCCAGTACTCTCTATTCCCCTTATTCTGTTTTTCTTTTCCCTTACTTCCCTTTCTTACTGCTATCTGACGTACACTGTATTTTATTTACTTACTGTCTATCTTTTTCTCTTTTGTTCTCTGCTGTATTCTAAGGGCCTAGAAAAGTTCTTGGCACAGAAAATATGTTCAAAAGTATTTATGGATGAATGAATTATTCATTTTTCTTTTTCATGCAAATGTTGCATCTTTTACATATACGTATTGCAGGTCTTTTTCCATCTAATGATATATCTTGGAGAACATTGCAAATCAGAATATTAAAAGCTGTCTTATTCTTTTTAACAATGGATTCGTTTCCCACTATATATAAACACTATTTAACCAGTCCTCGATTAAAGAACATTTATGTTACTTCCAGTACCGCAAAGAATAACTTTGTAATGTCATCTTTTATTTTGTGAGTATATCTGTAGAAAAAAAATCTCTAGAATTACAATTTGCTGATAAGAGGAGGTGTAATTTATATTGGTATTTTGATTGATATTGCCAAATTGTTTTCCATAATCTTATACTAATTTACATTCTCACCAGCAAGATATGAAGATGCCTCTTTCAACACATACTCACCAGTTTTTTGATGTTGCTAATCTGATAGGTGAAAATGGCATTTCAATGTAGTTTTATTTTTCAATTCTCTTATTATGAGTGAAGTTGAATATCTTTTTATATGTTTAAAAGGCAGTTGTATTCCCTTTTGTATAATCTTTATACTAATATATTTTCTCTGTCCTTTGTTGGGTTGTTGTTCTTTTACTTGTTGGTTTATAGGAAATAACGTGAATATTTGAAAATTCCTCCTTGGTTTGTCATTTATCTTTTAAGTTTGTTTTTGGTGTTTTATTTCTCAGATAGAAGGAGAACTTTCTTTTGTAGTGGAGCTTATCAATTTTTTCTCTTATAGGTTTTGTGTCATACGTAAGTCTTCCTCACTTTGAGGTTGTAAATATTTTTCCCGTGTATTTTCCTCCAATACTTTTCAGTTTTGATGTTTTACATTTTAAATCTTTATTCTTTGAGAATTTATCCTGATGTACATTTTAAAAACATAGGCATCTAAGTATTTTTTTAACCAAAGATCAAAGATTACCTTAGTGTCCCAATATCATTTATTGAATACATCATCTTTTCCCCACTGATGCCATCTTCATCACATTTCTGTTTCTAGCTTTATATTCTATTCCGTTTATCTATGTATTCATATATGAGTGCCTCAGTGCTTTATGTATTATAGTTTTATCACAGTTTTCAATAGCTATCTGATTGGCCTTGTTTCTACCCTCATCCAAAAGAAAAATTTTGAAAATAATAATATTTTCAACATTTTCCTGCCTTTCTAGTTTGCTTTTCCACTTAAATTTTATTATCACCTTATCTTGTACCAAACAAAATTCTGTGGGTTTTTTTATTAGGATTATGCTATATTTAGAGATGAATTTAGGAAGAAATGACATCTTCATAATCTGGAGTGTTCTTATCCAAGAACGTAGTATGTTTCTTTATCTGTTCAAGTCTTCCTACATTCCTATTAGTATATATTTCCTTTTCCTTGTTTTTAAATTGTTATATATGTGTTTATATGTTTTTAAACAAGAAATTTAAAGCAAACATCTGGCTCACAACTATCTAGATTAAAAAACAAAAACAGAATTTTGCCAGGAACATGGAAACATCCCGCATACTCCTCTCTGATCACAGCTTCTTCGTCCCTTCAGATGTAGTAAACATTCTGACTTTATGATAGTCATTTTGTTGCCTTATAGTTTTACTGCCCATGTAACCATCTCTAAATAACATAGTTTAGTTTTGCCTGCTTTCGAGGTTAAAATAAATAAAATCATGCTAGATATATTCTTTTGTATCTAACTTCCTTTGCTCAAAATATGTCTATGAGGTTTATCCATGAATGTTGCCTTTTCAGCAAATGCTTTTTTTCTGAATGTATTGAGATCATCATATGATATTTAAAAATTTCTTTTTCAAACATTAAATCAGCATCTCTTTCCTGGAATGACTCCAGCTTGGTCATGATCTAGTATCCTTTTTTATGTATCACTGGTTTCGTTTTGTGAGGACTGGTTTATTTCTGGTTTCACATACTCCTCTGGAGTGGTCCGTTAGAGGGTCTCCTTGAAAACCTGGGTTTTACCAGGGCTCCTCCTCCTTCGTGGGTTCTGAGCTCCAATTTTTGCCCCCCACTCCCCAGCACTGAAGACTGCTAGAAATTCAGCTCAGCTTTTCAATCACTTAGCTCTGCTTACAAACCTGCCAAGGACTTGAGGGGCAAAACAGTGCCAAATATCTCTTCTCTCTGAATTTCCATTCTCTGTGGGATCTTAGGCTCTCAAATCCCTTCTGCACTGATAATTCTCTGATGCCTTCAAACGGATTCTTTCTTGTTCAGCCTACTTGTTCTCAGTGAGACGGTTGGTCTGTGTACACTCGTCTGCCATAACTAGAAGTGAAAATCAAGAAATGGTATCAAATGGCAGTTGAAAATACTGTTAAAGTACAGTAGTATTATCAGGGGATAGTGATTATAATTTATGTCCGCACCTCTGGGAGCAACAATCTACCTCAAATACCAAGAATGCCATTTAGTATCTCCAGGGATGTGAAGGTTATCTGGCTGTGACATCAGTCACTCTACTGATCTCAGATTAATTCTGCTCGTCTCAAGGCCAGGTGGCATCTCCTTTCTCCCTAAATGCTTCATGTGCATCCCACCAGATACTTCCTCCAGGGTTACCCATGCCAGGAAATGAGGAGTTACCCATGCCCGACATTTCTGCTTCTTCACCCACCATGTCCAACTGGTTACCAAATCATGTCTATCATATCTCCCTATTGTTTCTAAAATTTGTTTACTCTTTCCCATCCCCACTGCCTTTACTTAGGTCCAAATATCATCATCCCTTGTCTGAGTTATTGAAAGGGCCCCTATCCTCATTCCCCTGTAAACACAAGGAATGATCCTTCTAAAATACAAATCTCACCCAAGCTTTCACTACTGTGCTTAAAATCTAACAATGGCTCTCTGTAAACCATGGGATAAAATTTTATAAATTATACATATCCCCCCTGCAGCAAATACTGAAGGCAAGTGCTGTAGGATACTCAGAGACCTCTGTCCTTGTCCAGGGGCTGCCCCTTTTAGCATATGACTGGAGCAAATGACAACCTCTCTGGACCTTGATTTCCTCCTCTACAATAAGAGGAAATTGAGCCTGAAGATTTCCAATACTGACCACCTCATGATTCTGAATCATCGCCTTTAGATGGATTATGTGTGCCTTTAAAAATGAAGCTTATGTTTATAGTAGGCTGTAAATACTTTATAGAGAGTAATATCAAACATCAATTATGTAATTTTTATGTAACAACAATTGATTTCATCTGCACTTATTCATAATTCAAATGGGAAACTAAATCATGACTCAATTGAATTGTTTTAGTTGAAGTTCTCCACCACTAAAAGCCAGCAGAAGCCCCTCAGGATTAAGGGGGAATGCAAGCCGTGTTCCCAGACATCCCTTTCTCTGGGCTGGCCGGAGGTATGCCGTTATTTTATTCCCTGGTTCATCGCTTGCCTCCCTATTCACTCCCACTGTGCGTGCAGGGCTCTTCTCATAATGACGTGTTTCAGCTCCCTCAAGAAAAGTGCCTCACACTCTCCTGCTTTCAGGTCCTCTCACGGGGTGCTTTCTTTTTCTCCCCCCAGCTTTATTGACATACAGTTGACAAAACTGTAAGATATTTAAAGTGTTCAATGTGATGATTTGATGTACATACGCATCGTGAAAGGATTTCCCCCATTGAGTTAATTAACATATCACAGGATGCTGCTTCTTCCTTGAATGTTTTCCCTCAAAACCCATGTCTGGCTCTTGTACTTGTCCTTTAGAAACTGACTGTGTCTCACCTCCTCTAATGAGCTTCTCTGTCTTATTCTGAGTTTGGTGCCCTCCTTTCCTTCCTGTTCTCTGACACACTATGCAGATACCATCGATGCGCTCTTCAAACTACACTGTAATCATCTACTTGTCTATCTGTGTCTCCAGATTCTAAATTCCTTGAGGACAGGAGCCGTGTTCTTTTCATTTGTAAAATTCTGAGAGCTGAGCACAGAACATTGTATATAGTGGATATTGAACAAACAATTTATATTTAAGTGAATAAATATATCTCACAATGAGAGCCATTAAAGAAATGCATTTGCCTTACAGGACTCTTAGAAGAATCCCTCTTGCAGCTAACTTTTCAAATGCCTCTATTTGGATTGTGTGTGCATAATATGTACATGAACTTTTGCTGTGTGGCAGACTTACGGAAAATTACATTTTGTTGCTTCTTAAATTCCCTGAGGAATATATAAATTCTCACATAAGCATGGCTTTTCAGACCGATGTTAATACTTGGTTCTGTTCAGAAAATCTTGTCTTGATTTTGTCATCTTTCTTCTTTTGTGCTGGCAAGAGCTGACAGCTATTTAAATGAGAATTAAAAATAGGACCCTGTGAAGGACATGTTCCTTTTTTTTCCTGCCAGGATATAACTGACCACAGAACTGGGGTTATATCCTCTCTCTTAAAAGAAAAATTGCCACAGCCTAGGCTATCAAATTCTAGATAAAAACCAGTGATGGAAAAAAATATCTCCTAAGAGATATTTCAGTGGTCCAAACACTTTCATCACTCCTGATAGAAAATCTGCTTTTTTTCTTATTCTTGAAAGGCATTTAAAGAATTTGAAGGTTAAAGTGCTACCTTTGTAGCCATTATAGTCTGCAATTCATCCACATTGTGAGTTGGCTTTGGCTGCTTGGTGTGTCTTCCTTTTCTGTGTTACCATCTCACATGGAAGGACCTCAGGTTGTGGGAGTGGGAGCTGGAGTATTAGAGAAAAAGGGCAATTGCATGTCAGAGAGGGAACCGTGTGAAAACCTTTTGGCTTTGGGGAGGTGGGTTCTTGTTTATCATTGGGACTGACAGACTAGAGCAGGCCCGGCTGAAGACTAGGCCTGGGAAAGGGGTCTGAGGACCCTCTTACTGAAGTTTTGATATATGGTTATTCATTTGTTAACGCCTTCATCAGATATTCATTGAGCTTTATAATGAAGTCTAGATGACGTCCATTGTGCCACCTCAGAGCTGCTGGTCACCCTGAACTAACGATATCTCAGGAGAGTGGGGGTAGCTGTCGAGCCCAGAACCAGGCCATGTTTACCCCAGTGATGCTGTAGCATCCCAGAATTCATTCATTCAGCAAACGTTCATTGACGTCTGCTGAGGGCCCAGTGCTGTTTTAAGCCAGCTCTGCAAAGATGAACCTGACAGAGCAACTGGAGCTCACTGTGTGGGGAGTGAGGAAGGAGGTAACAGACCATGAAGATATCAGGCAGTAGCAGAGCCCGGGAGCACTGAGGAGGGGGCATTAAGCCAACCAACGGAGTCAAGCTCAAGCTTCCAGAGAAGGTGACCCCTGAGCTGACTGTCAAGAAGTTTGAGGGAGCAGTAACCAACAAAAGAGAAGAGGTTTTCAGATTTGATCCATTTTGGTGATCTCTCTTTGGGGAGGCCATGGCTAACCATTCCTGCCAGATTGATCAATTCTGTTATTTAAATTTCTCTCAGAATGAGGTTTGACTAATTCTATCTATAAGTAGTTCTCAGCAAATCTTCAACCAGGGAAATTCTTTCTTATATGTAATTTATATCCACCCTGTCCTGGGAATCCAAGCTCTCTCCTTGAGTTCTGACTTTTGTGGAAACCATGAGAAGGGTGTGGATGAGGAAGCTGAAAGCTGGTGAATTTATCCCATGTTGCCTCTGGGAGTCAGAGGGCTCCGTGCTGCGTGGAGGAACTCACTGGTAAGGAGGCACAATGCATTCCCTTCTTCGGTTTCTTTTTCGGTTATTTCTCCCATGAGATACGTGTCTACAAAACTGTCTGTTTAGCCAGTAGGTGGAGTACTTTCTTAGAAATAACAGGCCTTAAAGAATGTATCCGTTTGTAGAGGGGAACTAACTTTGGTAACTATGAAAAATGTGTCTAGTATTTTTGTATTTCTAGCTTTCTCTGGGAGAGCCTGGAAGGGAACGAATGATCTTGACAAGACTCTGGGCAGTTAGTTCGCTTTTACTGGGACTTCTTGCAAAGCGATACATTCGGTGATTGGATACTGCCAGTCAGAACTTGAAATTGTTTTATAAAACAGCTGTCCAAGTCACTTGCACGCTTCTGCTGAATTATTATTATTCATGATACTTCAAGCTCTCTGTGAGTGTTAAAAGATAGGTGTATAATTTCAGTGTTTCTCCCCAGCTAAGGTAAATCTCCTGTAGCAGGGTGTCAAGGAAGCACTGCACACGGATTGTAAGCTTCTCAAATGAGCTTTCTATTGTAACCAAGCAACTGACACATTAGATATCCCTTTGCCATCAGCTTACATTCTCTGAGAACTGAGGTCAGTGCCTAAAATAACCCTGCTAATTGTGAGGGCACATGTGGACCGAAATTCCAGTTAGCAGTCTGGGAGCTGCAGGCCTGAGGATTTGAAAGCTTACAGTTCATAACAAGCCTCTAGGCAGTTAGGCCCAAAGCCTGTTAGAGTTCAGGTACGGAAAGAAAGTTGTACGTTATGTTTTATATTCTCTGTCTGTAAAGCTGGTTAACCGGTGACAGCTGGTTAAAAACCAAATCTACTTGAGTTACAAGATCTGGGCTATCTGGGCCGTGCTTTCAATCTGTCGGTTGGTGGTGAAGTGTCTGACGGAAGCGGATGGCTTGGCTGAGGGACGTGAGATTTCGGCAGCCTGTGTAGGACCCCTGGTACTTGGGACCTCTTCTTGCCTCACAGTTCAGGTAGGCTGTCGCTTACGTGGAATTCTTTGTGAGACAGACAGGTCACAAAACTGTTCCTCTCCAGGGTTGGGCATGAGGTCTCAAGGGTCTTCCAGCACACAGCCTGCACTGGTGGGCACTGTTTCACTCCCTGCCTCGACAGCACGCCAAACGAAAGTCGTTATGTTCCTCCTCAAGTGCACGAAAATTCTAGGGTGTGAGGGAGACCGATGGAGTTCACACAAAGTATGATTCATCTTGCGTGTGGTAAAATGCCTCTTTAAAATTTACCTTCCTCTTTTCTGTATTTCCCTTATTCTAGCTCCAAAAGGCAGGCATTTATGTTTATGGAAAACAATGAGAGAGAATGTTAAGCCTCTTAATGTAGTTTTCATATATTTTAAAACCACTTAATAGGGTTTGGGTTTTATCTTTAGACTAAGATGAAAATCAACACTATTCTTTTTAAAATAACCTCACCTAGCCTTCTGTTTATGCCCCTTATCAGTGTAATTAATGTAAAATGCTGAGGTATCCTTGCTCCTATTAACTCCAGTGTTGACCTACATTATAAAGTATCATTTTTAGCTTTGTCTTCCAAGTATCTGGCACAGAGAATAAGTATAAGTATATAAATGCTGTAAATGATGCTTTGAAACTTCAGCCTGAGTGGGTTATTTAATCCAGCGTTTATTCAAGTTTATACATTTACCTCATCTCCTGTGACAGACGTATTTGTGGAACATATGTGCAAACAGCGTTTCGTGACTTAACACACACTTCAAAAGCTGATCACCTTTAAGGAATCTGTGTGTAAAATGAATAGGAAGTCACAGACTATGCTTCCATGGTTCTTCCTCACACATCAGTGTCTTAAACTAAGTTATACTGATGTTGCATAACCTTGGAGAAACTTCTCAGGAGCTAAAACTGCCTTTTCATTATCAGGGGACATATGTGTATATGTATAAGATCACCTGAAGCCTTTTGAGTGTCCCTAGAAGGATGTCTATGTGGTGGGATTTGGGGGTGGCCTGTTGGATATATTGGGTATTAAATTTTGCCTTTGTTGGGGAAAGATTTTTCTGGAGACAAGGCTCATGGTCTGAGACTTAAGAAATTAAAAAATAAAAATTGAAAAGGATATTATCCTTCCCTTGCACATTATGACATTTTAATAAACTTGAAAAGCTGCAATAATTGCTCTTCTGACGTTTATACCTATTGCAATGTCAGGAATTATTAGCTTGAACAATATGAAATTGCCAATATTAGAATGTTGCACCTGTAAAAATGCCAATTTTGTGCTGCTCATCCTAACTGTTTAATGAGCATTAACTTATTTTATTGAAAGTTTAGCCTTAAACCCTCAACAATAGTAGCAAGAGTCAAATACTTTCATAAAGTATGAGAGATGTCTCATTGAAAACATGATGGTCAAAGGTTACCTCCTGTGAATAAATCCAGTATGTATGTGTTATGTCCGTCTTTCAATTCGTAACTTCTTTGGTCTTTCAAAAAGAACTTACTGTTTCTGCCAAGTGCTGCCTGCGGTGTTTATCAGATCCGGTGACTATGGGCCTACGTCCTCAATGGCTGAGAGTTGATTTTTAGCAGGGTTTAAGATATCTTTGAGAAGGTTCATCCTCTGGATAGCTTGTCAATGACCAAATGTGTGTTGCAGTTTTAGGGTTTCTCTGTGTATCTTATCTCAGTGCTCTTCTTTTTCTAATTTCCTACAGTGGAATCTAAGGTCATTGATTTGAGACTCTTCTTCATTTTTTTATAGGTGTTCAGTACTATAAATTTTCTCCCAAGTACTACTTTAGCAGCAGCAAAAGAATTTTTATATGTTGTATATTTATTTTATTCATTTAAAAATGCTTTCTAGTTTGCCTTTTGATTTCTCCTTTGATGCATAGATGATTTAGAAGTGTATTGTTTATTTTCCAAATATTCGGGTATTTTCCAGAGGCCTTTTTGTTACGTTTTTATTATTCTGATTTAGTTTCACTGTAGCCAATGAGCATACTTTTTATGACTTGAATCTTTTAAAATTTATTGAGACTTGTTTTATGATCATGATTGATCTTGGTAAACGTTCCTTGGGCACTTGAACAGAATGTGTATGTTGCTCCTGTTTGAGAGAGGGTTCCAAAATGTCAGTGAGGTCAAGTTCGTTGCTAGTGTCGCTCAAATCTTCTCTCTATGTGTATCCTTACCAGTTTTACGTCTATCTGTTCTGTCAGTTATTGAGAGAGGGTATTGAAATATCCAGTTATAATTGTGAGCTTGTCTTTTTCTCCTTGCAGTTCTGTCAGTTTTTGCTTTGTGTGTCTTGAGGCTCTCTCATTCGATGCACTGACATTTAGGATCGTTATGTCCCCTTGATGAACCTATCCTTTTCTCATTATGAAATAACTCTCTTTATCCCTGGTAATATTCTTTGCTCTGAAATTTATTTTTTTTGATATTAATATAACCACTCCACCTTCCTTTTAAAGGCTTTTCTGTTTTAGGGAGTTTCTATCTAAGGTATTTATATAAAAATAAGCTGTATAACTATGTTATTTATTAACATATTTTATTAATTAAGGTGTAAGTAGAATTCACTGATAGTTTTCAGATGCCCTTCTATAATTCCATTTTCACAGTGTCAGCATTTCTACAGGCACCTTTCCTCCATTGTTAAGTGATTGTCATTTTACCCTACTTACACAGTAAGTAGCTTTCTTTCTATCTAATGAGTGATATTCATATATTTAATATGGAGCATGAAATGAGCGCTGGCCAGTCAGAATGGATGCCAGCTGTAAACAATAGGTGTGGCCTCACTGCTGCGTGCTGGCTGAATATCAGTCCTGAATATGTGACAGCTGAAGACTCCTGAATTAGGTGCAGGAGTCATTTTTCCAGCCATACCTAATACTCTACCTTCTGTACTTTTTTTTTTATCTGTTTAGAATCCCTGGAGCTATTTAATAATCAAGTTAACATGTATATCAACATCTTAAGGCATGACTTCTTTATATTAGGGGAAAATACAATAAGGACACATTTTTAAAGTTTTATTTTGGATTTTGGCTGAAATTTCAGGTAGTAAATATTTGTTCATTAATTTACCAGTTGTTCGTTGAGGCCCTTGCATATGGCAGCCATTGGGAATCTGAAGATGAACAACACTATGTAGTCCCTGCGCTTAAGGAGCTACTGTAGTCCAGGAGAGAGGCCTGGGGTGTGGTGCAGCCGTGTGTGTGGTGGAGCGTGAGAGGGGAACCTCTGGCCTCACAGGATCTCTCAGGATGTAAGCGCCCCAAATAACTTAATTAATTCACTTATTTCTAAAAAGGTAGCAACTGTTTTATAATATATATCCTGTTTTATCCTTCCAGAGATATTTACCCTTTACCTTGTAATCAGTGTGTCTTCAATGATTAATTTTTTGTCCATGTCTGGGGTTTTACTAGAGCTCTCACTCTGCTTATCATGCTCCATGTGGCATATATTACCTAGTGGAGTACCTTACACACTCTTGGAGTTCAATAAATATTTGTTGAATGAATGAATATTTGCCTCTGGTCACCAGAAATTGGAGATGTGGTTCAGCCCTGTCATGAACTGGATATTATCCAAAGGAAGTGACTGTTGCCAGAAGACACTCCATGGCAGAACTCAGGGAAGGCATCTTCAGGGATCAGGAGTCAGCCATCATGATATACCTAGAGAACTGAAATCAGAGAACAAAATAATTTTGTGTGTAGAGCCTTCAGTGTACTAAGAGCAGAGTTCAGAGAAAAGCAGCTCATAGCACCTCAGACCCAGGTGGGATTTATGCATCTTCCATTCCTTTCTGTACAGTATAGCCTCAGCAGCTTGGCCATGGGAATAAATTAGCTTCAGTGACCATCTAGGCCAGAGCAGCTCCAAGGGGCTGGGGTCAGGAGGTCAGGCTTTGGTTGTGCTATTGGCAAAGATGTTTAGAAGATCTGAATTTTCAGGTCAATAATAGTTGGTAGTTAAATAGTCCTACACATCTTCCTCCTTTTTTTGTTTCTTGTTGAAGTAGTTTGGAAACTGTTAGGTTAACCCAGTTTAGAAATGAGGGAAATTTCTAGAGCCAGGTGATGGGTATGTAAGTGTGCATTTTATTGTTATTCTTTATAATTTACATATAAATTATATATTCTTTTGTCTATTAGAACATTTCTTATGATAGAGAATGCACAGGATATGAACGAATCTTTCAGACACAATGTTAAAGAAGCAAGACAAAAAACTCATACTGTGTGATTCCATTTATATAAAGATCAGAAACAGAGAAAACTAAACTGTTTTATTTAGGTGTGCATGCTCAGAAAGTAAAATGATAAGAAAAGAAACAAGAAGTGATTTCCGTAAAGTAATAGGCTTGATCACCTCCAGGCAAAAGGGCACATGGGGAGTATCTTGGCTGTCGGCAGTGTTCAATTTCTTCAGCACGGTGGTTACACATGTGTTCACTTCACGATTATTTAAGATGTAAATTTATGAATTATAAACTCTTATCTATGCAAGCCATATTTCACAAGACAAAAGTTTAAAACACATGGGAAAAATAAAATTAGTATGACAAAACAAAAAAGAGAGAGTGAGCGAGAGAGGGAATTTTCATTCTCATTCAGTTGTTTAGGGCTGTCTTTATACAATTAGGCAAGCTACTCCTTGTTTCAGATTTTAGATGATGCTTGATTTTGGTCTTACACAGGTCTTTGTGTATCGTAATTTGATCTGTTCAGAAGATAAATGTGGTAGATAATACAAAGCATTAATATTGATGCTTGGAATAGCATTTGCAATTGAAATCAGTCCTCATTCATACAAATATCTATTAATAAAAGTAGAACTTCTTGAATAAGTATATATGTACCTGATAAAAAATTAAAGCTTTCTGGTAAGAATTTGTATTTGTATTAACTGAAACAATATATTTATATTCAGCTATTATCTATAAAAGTTTAACTGTAATTGATATGTCCAAGAAGTACCTGAGACTCAGATTTTGCTTCTTTTCTTTAGTACTTTTTTACTTGAGCCACTTAGACACAATCTTTACTTCCAAGAAAAAAGATGAGAAGGCGTGGGAGGGAAAACTCACTAACATGCATTATAAGCTTGATCCATGGAATTATCAACAGGAAATAGAAACAGATTATTCTTAGCATGATCTTGCTTAGAAAAGACTTGAATGAGCTTTGTGGAGAAGTAGGCACCCACGTACATCCTGTGACCAGATCATGTGGCAGATTGCTACAAAGTATTTACTTGATGAAATTATTTATTGATATTATATGAGAATGAATATTGCAATGTGTCTGAAGGATTCTTATTACAAAGAAAGAGGGAAAATATAATACTCCACCAGCTGCCGTTTCCTGCACTGTGTGACACTGAACATACTTCTCCCAAGTCGCTGCTTGGAAGGACAGCACTCTCGCCATCCAGGATGCACAGGTGCCAGTGGTTAGAATCACACAATGCAGCGTACCTACCCAAGATTGGTATGGTGTTGTCAGTGTGGGTGCCAGTACTAGTGAGAATGGTGAAGATTTGGATGGGCAAAGAGAACTGGGCAATTCTATGCTTTAGTGCTAATCACCATCTTTGGGGAGAAGTCTCTATGTCCCCAACTTTTATCCTTTTCTTTGCCAGTTTTGCCAAATGTTTCTGGAGTCTAAAGATATGACGGTTATAGTTACCATTGTGTCATAATATACTCTTCCCTCATCTCCTTTACCCTTGGTGTGAACAAATGCCCTTTTCTTCCACGCCAGCTGGGGCAGGTAGACATACAGGGGACCTTAGAATGGACTTCTGAAGGAGCAAGGGTCAAGCCCCGCAGTTTCCCCTTGCGGGTGCGTTCTGGATTGGTGGCGGCACAGCACTGTAGTGGGGCAGATCTGCCCTGTGCAGCCGTTCAGGGATCAAGGTCCTTTCAGGCAGTGCTGTCCAAGAACAAGCTAATAGGAGCCATGAATGTGAATCACATATGTGATTTTAAATGTTCTTATAGCCACATTAGAGAAGTAAAAATCAGGTAAAAGGAATTTTAATATTTTCTTTAACCCAATTTCTCCATAACATGCAACTAATATAAAAATTATTAATAGTCTATTTGTTTTCTTCTCCCCACAGCTCCCCAGTACCTAGATGTATATTCTAGCTGTGAGTGCCTCTGGTTGTGGCATGTGGGATGCCGCCTCAGCATGGCCTGATGAGCAGTGCCATGTCCACGCCCATGATCCGAAGCAGCACAACCCTGGGCTGCCAAAGTGGAGCATACGAACCTAACCACTCAGCCATAGGGCCAGGCCCTAATAAGCTATTTTAAATTCTTTTTTTCAGACTAAGTCTTTGAAATCCATTGTCTAGTTTACACTTATAATACAGCTCAGTATGGACTAGCCACATTTCAAGTGCTACCATATTGGACAGCATCGATCTAGAGGTGCTGCTGTTTTTCTAGGACCTCAGATTCTTCCACAGGATCTTTTGAATTCAGCCAGCAGACGAGGAAGAGAGAGTGTATAGAGGATTCCAAAGTAGGCTTTAGGGATTAGGCCCGGCAACAAAGTATATCACTTCTACCAACATTACATTGGTCGGTACTTGGTTATACAACCCCACCTAGCCGGGACACCTGGGAAATGCAGTTAAGCCCTGTGCCCAGGAGGAAAAGGAAATGGATTTGGTGAGTCCATGGCAGAGTCTCTACCATGAAAGAAAAGTTTCCATTATCCACATTTTACAAATCAGGAAACTGAGGCCCAGGCAGACTAAATGATGGGCTAATTAATGAGAAAATGTAAGTAGAAAGCAGGTCTTCACTCTCTAGAGTTTGTTTCTTCCATCAGACTGCCTTGCCTTTTCCCTTCTATTTGTCCCTCGGTCTTTCCTTTAATTCTGTTGATACAGATGCAGTTCT
Source organism: Equus caballus (assembly GCF_041296265.1). Classification (NCBI taxonomy): domain Eukaryota; kingdom Metazoa; phylum Chordata; class Mammalia; order Perissodactyla; family Equidae; genus Equus; species Equus caballus. Next base: position 183,297,362 of record NC_091684.1, read on the forward strand.
TGCAGAAAACCTGATGTCTTCAATATTCTATCTCACCAGCTCTGTTGGGCTGCTCTGTGACTTAATGACAGTATTCTATTACTGCTGTTTTGGAAAATGACAGGCAGCCCAGTATAATGAAGCAAATATGCCTTATTACCAAATGGTTCAACTAATAGTACTATTCTGAGCACTACATTATCATTTCAAGTGGGACTTTTCCTTCCGCATACTGAAGTTCTTCATTCAAAGCAAAGGATTATTAAGGTCCTCATCAAGACGTTTCAATCAATGTATAAATTGCATTTTCTGTTATAATGAGCAGTCTGTTCAATTGAAGTTTTCAGCTTTTTAAAAGTGCTTAGAAGAATAGTAGCAGAAGTGCTCTTAATGGCAAAATTATTGAATTGAAGTGCTTGGATAAGCTGCTTTATTTCTTAGACGGAAGGGTATGTTTTAGATGGAGAAATAAGATAATATTCCTTAAAGCAGACTAGTGATAAAGAGTGATGGCTCTCCATGAACTACTGATTATAACATGTGTCCTTCAAGTGCAGGTTTTATTGAAGACAACATAATTAGACCACTGCCCTTTAGCTTTAAATTATCCACAGCAAACTGGTTTAGGGTTTTGTTGTTGTTTTAGATTTTTGAATATGAAATACATTCCCAAGTTCCAAAAACTTAAAAATATTAAAAGACATACAGTGTGGAGTCCCCCTTATATCCTCCAATGCAGAGGGTTGGCCCTTCTGCCCAGTTTCTTCCTTCCCTACCCCAACAAGGTAGGTACTCATTCTTATTTGTTTCTTGAAGATTTTTCCAGAGTAAGCAAATAGCAATATGTGTTCTTATTTCCCCCCCATGTTATTCTATAGACACTGTTCCATACCTTTCTTTTTAAACTTAATGGGGATCTTTCTATGTCAGAATATAGAGAGCCTTCTTGTTAGCATCATCCTTTTCTTAGCTGTGTAATATTCTGGTGAATGAGCGTACCATAATTTACTTAACTAGTCCCCTATTCATGCATGTTTGGTCTGTTTCCAATCTTTGGATATTATGAATTATATTACAATAAATAGACTTGAACATAAGTCATTTCACAAAAAGTGTAAATATACTTAAGACATAAATTCTCAGAATTAGGATGGCAAGTCAATGTTTATATGCATTTAGAATATGATAGAAATGACCAAATTGCTTCCCCAGTGGTTGTACCAATTTACCCTCCAACCAGGCACACATAAGAATGCCTATTTCCTACAGCTTTTCCAATAGTTTGTGTTATCAAATTTTTGAATTTTTTCCTTGTAGCTGAAAAATGACACTTTGGTATAGTTTAAATTGATGTTTCTCTTACCTTTAGAAAGGTTGAGCAGCTTTTCATAAGTTTATTACTTTTTCTATGAACTGTGTTCATTTCCTTTGCCTGGTTTTTGGTTGTGTTGTTGGTCTTTTCTTTATTGATTCATAGGAACTCTGTGTTGATTAGCGGGATAAGCCCTGGGATATGAGCTGCAATAAATTTTTTTCTGATTTGTCATTTGTCTTTTGACTTTGCCTAGTGTATGTTTTTCCATCACTATGCAGAAGTTTTCTTTTCTTTTTCCATTGTAGTCAAGTTTATCTTTCTTTTAATGGCTCTGGATTTTGAATCCAGAAGGCTTTCCTCACTCCAAGATTGTAAATAATTTACCTATTTTTCTTATTAATTTTTACATTTTAATTTTTTCATTTAAATCTTTGATCCATTGGGGATTTATCCAGGTACACAGTGGATTCAAGTTAATTTTTTTCCGGATATGTATCTAGCTATTACTTTTTTCCCCTCACTGATTTGAGATGCCTCCTTTATCACATGCTCAAATATTCATGTGTATTTGAGTCTACTTCTGGACTTATTCTTTCCAGTTGTCTGTGTACCTATATGTGCCAGTATTACACAGTTTTAAGTCCTGAAACTTTATAATATTTTTAAATATTTGCTAGACTAGTCTGCCCTTATTGCTCTTTTGTGGGGGGGTGGTTCTCTGGTTATCCTTGTTTGTCCATTTATATGTTAGTATCAGACTATTTCCCATCTCCATCCTTCAGCCTCTCCCCCCAGTAAAAACCTGTTGTTATTTGTAGTAGGAATTGCATAACGTTTATAAAATGACTTAGGGAAAGCTGCTATTTTAATGACATGGAGCCTTCCTATCCAAGAACATGTTTTGTTATCCCATTTGTTCATTTAAAAAAAATTCTTCAGTAATGTTTTAAAGTTTTCTCCATTTAGGTCTTCCACATTTCTCTTAAGTTTATTCCAAGGTACTTTACCTTTGCTGTTGCTCTATTCTTAATGACATCCTCAATCATAGCTCCCAAGAGCTTAGTATTTGTACATGTGATAGCTATCGATTTCTAGGTAAGAATTTTTTACTCCGCTATCTGATTGAACATTCTCATTGGTTGGAGATCCCCAAGCACAGTCATATCATCTTGCTTGGTGGTAGGCTTCCCTTCTCCTTCCTGCTATCACTCTTCTTGTTCAGTTGGCTTTCACCCAGTTATTTTGTGGCAACAAACAACTCCTAGATCTTCATGGCCCACAACAACGAGGTGTGTTTGTTGCTCACATTACATGACTGTCATAGGCTGGGCCTGAGCTCTGCTCCATGTCTTTGTCATCAGGGGCCAGGCTGAAGGAGAGGCTTCCTCTGGGATATGCTTGTGTCCAGAAATCAAGAAGGACAGAGTGATGACAGAGCCACTCCTTGGCTCTTAAAATTCCAGCTACTTCATTTTGTCTCACATTTCATTGGCCAAAGCAAATTTTGATTTGATTTGGTGTGATTTTGTGTGCATGTTTAAGGATTTAGACACATGTAGACTTGTTGGCCAATAGGTGGAGATGATCCATTCACACATCAGTAAATCTGTGACTATATCAGTTACTCAGCCCCTGATTCAGAAATACATAAAGAGACTTTCAAACCCAAACCTGTGTGTCAATATAGCAATAAAAATTATCAGTTTTATGGCATTCGTAACTGTCTTTCCTATGTTTATCTCATTTTAATTCTTTTACCTTAAAGAAATTCCCCATCTCTTTTTCTGTGTGCATATATGATTATACACCCCCCTTAGACATGCACACTTCTTAGGAGGACCTTGAAAAATAAAAAACTGTCTAGGTACATGCCTAAAACCCAGTACTTCCCTCAGTTATAGAATAGGAAGAGACGCTGGTGACCAGCGTAAGGTAAATTCAATATATTAGAGGATTTTTGTTTTTTTCCGGCAAAGTCATTAAGTAAAATTCAGGCCATCTTCTTTCCAGCTTGGTTAGTGTTGTATCTTTCCATCCAGAAATTGCTTGTCATTTGTCAGTTATCAGTCAGTTAGGGGATCATAGCATAGCAAACCTCAATTTGGGCACTTGTAGAATTACTTATAGAAAAGTAATCAGACTTGGTCCAAAATTTGTAGTCTTATGAGTACTAAAATAAGGCACAGTCCTTCTCTTCAAAGGCCTCACCATCCAGTGCCTCAACATGTGAAAAAATAGTCTTGCTTTTAAGCTGGAAGTCTTTACTATTAGCAACCAGAAACACTGGCTTCAAATTAAGTTCTACCTTTAAAATAAGAAAGAGTAAAAGGAGACATCAAGATGCAGCGCCTGGGTGGCTGTGCTTGTTAAGTGATGTGCCAGCATCAGAATGTTTTTGGCTGGCTCAGCACATTGTAGTGGGTTTTTTCTATTTCCACCCTTCTTTTTCCTTCTTACACATGCAGCGAGCTTCTTCACTCAGCTGTGAAATATTTACCATTGCAAGGCAATGTGTAATTCAGTGCTGGAATGAGTGGGGCAGGCGAATACTGTTGGAGATTAGAGGACGAAGAATTCGATTTGGCCTGGGAAAGGCATTGTAGAGGAGGCAGGGCTTGAACTGGGCCTTGAAAAGACTTAATCAGGTACAGAGGCGAGAGAGAAAGACGGTTCAGGCAACAGTAACGCTGAGAACAGAAAGCAAGAGCCAGAATAAGTCAGGCTTATTTCAGGGCTAGTCTCAAACTGTCTCCTCTGAATCTGGGTAGGAGATGAAGCTGGCAAGGTAGGCTGGGAGGCAGCCGGTGTGGCCTGAAGGAACAAGCCATGGCCTGTAGCTCAGAAATCAGGCTTCTGTCACTAGCTAGCCATGGGTCCTTGGAAGTCATTGAACCTTCTCAGCTTCAGTTACCTCGGATGTGAAATGATGGTTTCAGACTGGAAATCTCTAAGGTAGCTTCCTGTGTTAGAGTATGCTATGACGCTTATATGGTGGTCCTTAGTAAACTAGAATAGACTTTTGAATTTATCCTAATATTGTGGAGACTTTAAGGTTGTTCTGCGCAAGGGAATCACACAACAAAAGGGCAAATTCATCACATAATTAAAGGGGCATTTATTGGTATTCGATTCAGTAAAGGACGATTGCCTGGGGAAAGGTGGTTAGCCATACTGGAGGAAGGAAACCAGCTCAGAGGCTATGCCACTAGTTCAGCAGGAGCAAGGCAGTTGAAATAGGAATCAAAAGAAGGGGACAGACAAGAGCCATTGTTTATGCATTCTTTATTGATCATAAGAAACTGTACTAGGCTCTGGGGATCCAGTGGTAAGAGAGAAAATGTCTCTATTCTCATGGAACTTAACATTCTAACGAAAGGAAAAATCAGCAGAATTTGGTGATTGACCAATAGGGTATTTGTACCTTTAAGAGAATGACACCCCAAGCCCAGACATCCAGCTGCAAAAGACTGGTTAGGAAAACACTGTATTTTTGTAAAATGGAATACTATGCAGCCATAAAGAATTATGAAACATGTTGATTGACATGAAAGAATATTCATGATACACCATTAAGTGAAAAACAGCACAAATGTAGAACACAAAATAGAAAGTTATGTACTTTGTATGAAAAAGAGGATTATTGGTGATTTATTTAAGTACGCTTCATTCAGCAATTATTTATTGAGTGCCTACTATGTGCCAGGCATTGTTTTGGGCTCTAAGGATAAGTGGGAAATAAGACAGATGTGCTTTTCGATTAATTTTTGTCTTACTTTTTCTAACATTTTTGTAGTGAACTCATATTACTTCTGCTGAAGAACAGTTTTCTTTTAAAGTTTCTAAAAATCCTTCCACCGGTTGTTTGTGTCATGCCTAAGTGTGTTTTATGACTCCTCCGTGGCTGAACAAGTGAAGTGGAGGATGCGCTGTTACAAATGACACTGGCCTGGCCTGTGTCTCGTCCCGGTGCTTACACAAGAGGGGAGGTGGTTCCGGGACACCCGCCTCCTGCTTGGGGTGGATCAGGACACTGCCTGCTCTTTGGCAGACGGGGTGGTCAGAACTCCCAGACTCAGTCTGGCTCCAAGGCAAATAGAGTCTTGCAGATGAGATTGCAACTCCGCTGGCTTTTTATAGTCCTTCTGAGGGCTGGTGTCCATTCCAGCCTTTGGTGTCGATTTACATTTGCTGTATGTTACTCCGTGCTTCTTTATTCCCGTTGATGTTGCCTCTCCCGGAAATCTCTGTCATTCCATAAACCCTGGCGAATGTCCCTCAGTGCAGCTGACCTCCCACAGCTTGAAAAACAAAGTGTATTCTGGCTACATTTCAAGGAAGTTTTGGGGTGAGCCATGGGTGAGGACTTGGCTGTAAGGTCTTTGTGGGCACAGCACCTCCAGCGGGATCTGGCCCTGGCTCTCACCTGCGTTCCAGGGCCCTTACACAAAAGCTTTGTGTGAGTTTCCCTCGCTCTGCCCAGCTCTCCTCCCATGACTCCTGCTAACCATGTCTTTCTGCTAGAGCACACTCATCATCTATTTTTGAAAGGCAGGAGTTTTGTGTATATGCTGAAGAACAAACAAGCAAGCAAAAAACCACCAAATTATTATATTTTGAACAAGTATTTCATGTTCCTTATAGTAAGTTGTAATATGTAAATCAACATACAGATACATATATGGAGAAAAAATTACCTACAATGCTCTTCCCCAGAGATGTTTAGTGTATTTTGTGCACTTATTTCACTTTCTACTCACATAGTCGTTTTCCCCTTGTTCTACAACTTCTATAGCCTATTTATAGATATTAAGCTGTGTCTGTACCAATATTTTCCACCTAAGATGTGCCTATTCTTTCTAGAGTGAAGGAATGCTGTTATAATTAGGTGCTTAGCTGCTTTTTCCAACATCAACGTGGCCTCTTGGCCCTGAGCATATAATGACAGATTGTCTGTCCATTTCAAGGAAGTATCCGTTTGGTTTTTCACGTCAGCTCCAGCCGAGCAAAATCACTGGAGTCAAGCTGGCCAATCAAATCCTCACTCTTTGTTGATCTGTGCTGAAACCCCAGGGACATTTTGATATAGAGAGCTCCTCGGGGGTCACAGATGATCTTGACCTTTGCACCAACCTGAGGGAGAAAGGAGGAAAAGAGGTCCTTCGGACTGTCATCCTACATATACCTTCTACCCTCTGCTTGGAGCGTGAGAACCTTCTCAACATTTGTGACAGCAATCCTGGAACACAACTCCTCCATATAAGTGTAAGTGGACAAGCAACATGGACAAAGTTTAATTACAGCGGCCACTTTTCACTAGTTCCAGGGAGAAATTTTCTTTGGGAATTTCCTTGTTGTCGGGTTCTCTTTCTGATTTGAATTCAGCCCTATCCAGGCTAGGCCTTTTTGCACTTGGCTCTCTCATTTGAACCTTGCTTCTACCTTCCACTCAAAGTCTCAATTATTGTCACAAAGATGTCATGCCATTCTAAAGAAGCAAGATCTTCCCTGTTTGGGTGTTTCAGGTCTTTAGTTCACTCTGCTCACAGAAATCATCTACTGCTACCCTCTTGGATTAACTATTGATCATTCCTTTCTGTCTCTTATTTCCCCTACCAGCTCTTTTTCTTCAGCCTTTGACTTCTGGCCACACATTTTCTCCTCCTTCCATAGAGCTAAACTGAGTGCTCGAATGCAGCAACTATCTCATTTTAATTGTCTTGTTCATCTTTCTCCTTGCCTTTTTTTTTTTTTTAACTTTAATGGTTTAGTTTACTTTTTGTAAGCCACCTTCAGTCTCTCCTTTTTTCTCGAAGCGGATAAGGTCTAAAGCATAGAAAAACAATAGAAGTTGTCTTATCCTTATAAATCTGTCTTGTAGTCTTTTGTTACTCTTGTTTTCTGCATCTCCAGCTCATTTGCCCCTTTTATTTTGTTTCTTTAACTCTATTAATCATTAATAATTTACTTGTACACATCTGAATTTTCACTAGACTGTCACAAGATGGTTTCTGTCTGCAGTTAAATGGGGTGGAGGGACATAAGACTTAGGATACTGTAGGGGGGAGCTTATTAATCCTCGATTAGAAGTTGAAAGGAATGACCTGAAGTTTGGTTGATGTTTGTGCTTGTTCAGAGCTAATTTATTGGTCCTATTTTTCCTTTTGTGTGCTTTCTGAAACCCTGCTCATTGTTTAATATGAGTAGAATCCTATGTGTGTAATCAGAAAATTTTTTCTCACTAAGTTTATAGTCAATCTAAGTAAGCAATGAGGTTAAAAATGATTTTATGGGTAACATTAATCTGGAAGTTTGGAAAGTGCATTGAAATTGAATTTGTTTCTTAGCTGGTTGCCGATTTCAAACATAAAGTCCTTTGAGGAGCCTGAATCGGTGTTAAGGACTATTTGAATGGATCCTTCGTCTTCCATTTTGGTGTGTCATTGGGACATTAATAATGGATGCTTGCTGCACTTGGTGGTCGGATATGTTATTTTGATCCATTTTTATTTCCCAAAGGGGCCTCTGGAAAAGGGCAATGAGAGTAGATTTAAAACCACATTATTGGAATTCAATAACTTTTGTCTTGCTTTGTATGTCTCGTGCTTGCTGAAGAGTAGTCCTAATATGGAGAGTCAGTCAAGCATGGAGCAGGCAAAATACCAAAATGGATTTTCTTAACTAAGATATAAGCTGAATTCTGTGTTTTAATTTAGGCTCTGATGCCTAGCATTAAATTTTCCAGAAAATGTGTTAGATGCATGCATTTTCCTTTTTTTGATGCTGTGGATGAAGGGATGAGCATAGGAACAACGCAAATCTACCTGTATGAATTATTTGGGTTGGTGAAAGTAAACAAAACTTTATATAAATTGATTAGCAAAAATTATGTATCTTGATAATTCCTAAGCAATTGTGAAGGACTGAAATTTTAGTTATGTAAAGTCTACCCCCAAGGGAGCACTGAGTTCTCATTAGATTTCTTCACTTCTCTGGTAATTACTCAAAGGCTGTCATACCTTGAAAGTGGAAAATTCTGAATCCTAGGGTATTGAGGTCACTCCTGGAGATAAACAAGGTCTTATTTTGTCAAATGATCAATCCTGTCCTCAGAAACATCCCTCCCTTGTAGGTTTGCATAAAAATATAGAAGAAGGTTGATCTATGCAGTCACACTATGGGACAAATCAATCAATCAAATGAAGAGGGAGAGAAGATGAGTAATATTTACATCCCCACACATTTCAGGTGATTATTTTCTTTCTCTCATCTATGTCTTAATTCAAGTCTGCTAAATTAAAAAAAAAAAGAAGCAAAAACAGAGTTAAAAGTATTAATAGCCAGTGAGAAATGATACTCTATTTATCTGTTAGTGCCTGGCCAGTAGCACCTGGCCACCTGATGTACAGCCCTAAGAGAAGGATGGAAGGATGGCTGTGAATGAAGTGACAGGTCTCTCCCTACACAAAAGAACACTGGGAGTCTGAGGATCCCATTGCTTTGGCATTGACCTTCTTCAGTTGCCTTGATATTGTACTTTATGTTACTTACTATGCATGGTTTGGCTTGCATTCCTTCACTGTTGTTTTGCCATGGGAACTGACTTCACTTCTTTGCTGTTATTTAACTTTTACTTTTTTTGCTTTTCACAAAAGACGTGAATCTGTAGTGGAGAAAATTTAAAACATATGGACAAACAGTACGTTAAAAATCATTTGTCATGCTGCCACCTAGAGAAAATACTATGAACAGCTTGGACGTCTTTTTTAGTGTTTTCTCTATGAGTATACATTGCTATAATTTTTAGTAGAACCCTTTATAACTGCTTTTTCTCAGTTAATATGTCTTGAATATCCAATACCATTAAGTGTATTTTGCAGCATCATTTTTAGCACCTGTGTATTTTTTCATTATATGGAATATCACATCATGTCTTGATCTTTTGGTTGTTAGAATTTTTCACCATTATAAACAACTCTGTGATAGCATTTCAGTAGGTAAATCCATTGTTGCCTTAGGAGAGATTTCTAGGAATGAAATTATTGGGTCAGTGAGAGATGATGGGAGCTATCCAGAAGGTTAATTGATGACCTGCATTCCCATCTGCTCTACATGAAAGGGTGGCATTGGCTTCAGAACCTGAATTTGTTGTCTCATTTGCAGGGTCTTAACCATGGCCCCTAAAATTAGTTCTTCACAGGACTCTGATCCTATGAGGTTTCATTTCCTGTTCCGGACTCTCAGATGTGAGATCTAAAAGCTTGTGTCTACAATGTTAGCTCCCAACAGGCGTGTTGTGGGTGTTTAAATACAAATCAACAGCCAAGATAGTTGCTATGGATATTTGTGTGGGGGAGGAAGACATAGAAACATATCCTTAGAAGCTGTGCCATGGCTTTAGTGATCTAAATATATAAAAAGTGCATGTAAGAAAGAGGTTGACCTGTCTAAGGTCACACCATGAGTCAGCAATGAAATCTCAAATAGGACTTGTATCTCCTTAACTTCTTTCTCCCAGTGTAAAGAACATTTATGACTAGGTCAAGAGAAAGCATTTGTAAAGGAACCTATAAGACTATTTATTACTTGAAATGCTCAAAAATGTCAAGAGAGTTACTAGAAAATTTCCATCTCAGGTAAACAAATCTAAATTGCTCAAAGATATTGATAGATTTTTAGGAAATAAAATTTTAAATGACAAAAATGAAGAGAAAGTAATGATGGTGTAGGCAGATGGAAATGAGCCTCAAAGGAATATGTGTGTATGTGTGTGTGTGTTTGCAGGGAGCGGGGAATAAGAGGGCAGAAGAGTAATGACCTGAGCCTACTATGGTGACTAAGGAAAATACAACCAAAGGGGCTCCTCAGGATAGCCTGGGGTGGCGGTGGAGGGGTGGGTGGGTCTTGGCTGTCATTCTGAATGACCATGGATCTTTCCTCCTTAGCCTGTTGGTATGGATCTGCACTGTTATTTCAGAGCTTGTGGCAGAGTCCCTTACAGGAGCCAGAGAGATACTTTTCAATGTCCCCAGTACTGGAACTCAGGTCTCCTGATTCCTAGTCTAGTGCTCATTCTACTACTGGTAGGAAAAGAAGTCATGTTACAAGGATTTTCAGAGATACCTAAAAGCTTCTGGGTAACTGAAGCTCAAACTATGCGTTATGGGGATGGGGGAGGGAGGTACACAAAATAAAAGAGAAAGAGAACAAAAGAAAATCTTAGAGCTTGAGAATAGAGATCATCCATCCACCACTGTCTTTATAGATGAGGAAATTGAGGCTCTATTGGGACACAGATAACCAGTACACACCAGGGCCAAGAACCCAGACTTTCTGACACTCAGTCTGGTGCAAAATAATCTAGGTATGTCTTGTGATTAATTTATTCTTTCTCATGATCATTTTCAAGCTCCTATTTCATGGTTTGTGAATCCAATATCACTAACATCAGCACGTATTAAGAATCTATTTGCATGTGGTGCTATACTCTATAAAGCAAAATAGACAAATGCAATGCTTGCCATACATGAATTTCCTAAGGCAGACAGAAGCCATAGAAATAGAGAGAAATGACACATAGACCACTGAACAAACAAAGCAAATTTGTAAATTGCACAACTTTTGCCATGGGAGATGGTAAATGAAGAGATCCTCACAGACCATTGCTTGAAGAGAAGACCATCTTTATCATTGGCTAGCCCTAAACTAATAATTAATGAGAGTCACCCTATGCTCTGTAGTTGTTATACTGGAAAGAGAAAGAGAGAGCACTTTACCTAGCCCACCCAGCACTCAAGTGCATACAATGGTGCGGTTTCTTTGGTATATTGTTGATTACTACCTTCATTGATTTTTGTCCTTTTGCGTGTTCTGTGGTGGTCTGCAAAGACTGGGAAGGTCTGTTGAGGCAGGAATCCTCTCTGGGCACGTTTTCTAAAACCAAGAGACTTTTCCTTCCTTGGAGGAGAACTAGTGGTCATGTGGTTCTTAGTCATATTTTTTTTCTTAGTCATATTTTAATTGAGGCTTTTTTTCTCTTCTACAAGGACCTTGAAGATGATAAAGGAATCCGCAAAACTCACAGATGTTTAAACTGTGTTGTATGAACTAAGGTGAAAGTGAGACTAGGGTGTAAGTTCTGTTCTCTCAGAGACCAGTTAAAGACAAACCAAAGGTGACCCTGCTCTCTTCTGACCTTGACCAGATGTCTTATAGATGCCTGTCCTAGTCATTTGCTTCAGGGCCAGTGTTAGTAGCAGTATTAGGGTAGTGTTGGTGTTAGTATTCTGAAACTATCTTATGTAAAATGTGAGAAGAAGCAAATGAGTAATTATGGGATCTTCTTATTTCATCACCTCTTGTGTTCTTGAGAACCAGGATTCTTCATGTGGAAAAAAGGAGATACAGATGCAGTATAGAAGATGTTAGGTGAAAACTCTGTAGTTTTGAACTTGAATTGAAATACCAGTTATGAACTCATAAAGTGTTTTATTTTTAAATGTGCATGTTTCCTAGCTCTGTTAATTAAAAAAGCCTAGAAACAATGATAACCTAGTAGTATTGAGCATCCCTACTGCCCAGATGGTAGTCTGAAAAACTTTTCCCATTAAAGGAAACCAAGGCGTCTTAGAAAAACGGCTGATTTCAAGTCTGGCAATACACAAGATGAGCAAGGAAGCTATCAAAGACTACCAGAGTAGTCAACTTGAAGTCAAATTGAAGGGGATCCCACTGGGCAAAGAAGGACAATTTGAGCTTCAATAAGGTTAAGAATTGTAATGGATTAAAACCCATCAAATGTGTTTAAATCCATGAGCACAAAATGATATTAAGTAAACCAACTGGTTGGCTACCTTCTGAATGTGACAGAGAACCAATTCATTGTCTTGAAAACTGGGTCATGGAAAGGACTTTCCTTTATGAATTATATCACGAACCAAATAGTTGATAAAGAGAAGCATCTTCTAATAAAGTTATTCCAGCTAATAAATGAAAACAAAATGATAGAATTAGAATATCATCATTTTGCAACCCCCAGTACATTAACAGGTTTAGGCACAGAGCATCAACTACCAAAATAGTTGATAGTGTCAACTATCAAAAAAGAGCAAAAACCAAAGTTAAATGCCTCTTGATGAAAGAACACAGTGCACAATATACAATGCTATGGTTTTGTGTAAGAAATGGAAGCTGACACTAATCAGGCCCCACGGTCCAGCTGCCAATTTTCAGGAAGTAAAGAGGACAGAGGAGCCAACACATGGACTGCTCCATGTGGCTGCAGTCAACACATCCACCTAGTGGGAAACTCTGCGGTTCTGATGCCCAGGACCTTCAACAGATGAATTGTATGCAAAAGAAAGGAATATAGATGGAACCTGTAGGTTAAGAGAGACTTAAAAGACGTATCAAGTGAAAGACTGGACAAAAGTAAATTATAGCATCCAGGCATGCATACCTGGATGATAAAACCATGAAGAGATACAAGAAAGTGATTGCTGTGCAAGTCAGGCTAGTGGTCACTTTCGGAGGATGGAGGGTCTGTGGTGGGGAGGCAGCACATGCAGGCACTTCGAGGGGGGCTGGCAAAGTTCTAATTTTTGACTTGGGTGGTTGTTACAAGGGTGTTTGCCTTATAATAATTTACTAAGCTATATATTTCTTATGTGATATTTTGAATCTGTTTCATTCTATAATAAAAGTGTAAAAAAACAGGAAAAAAACACGAAGCATGTTAGAGAAACCCACCAACCTGATGCTGCCCTAGAGATTAGCACAACACTGTCAACAGTGGGCAAATAAAGTTGTGGGAAATTGTGTTTGGGGCACAAAGAATGTAAGTTCTGTGGAGAAGTCTGTGTAATGTCGGTGGCAGACTACCTTTCAAGTAGCTGGGAGGTTTTATTTTTATAGTGGTGTAACAGCAGGCTTGCATGTAGCTCCCCTTGCAGTGTCTGTCAGCCTGGAGTTTGACGCATCTCTGGCTCAGTGTTTTTCAATGCCTGGTGCCTGGAACATGGGCATCATGGCCACTGTGTGCTTAAGGAAATGCAGATTCCTTGGCCCCCTCTCTCTTCAGAAGGAGCAGCCCTGGCATCTGTGTGATTAACAAGCACACTGCAGTGTAAGAACCACCACTGACTGGTCTGTCCATTTCCACCTGAAATCAGTTCTATAAAGATGTCTTGGAGAAAGTACAGATCTTTGGAGCCATTTCCAGATGAGCTACTGAGAGTCAAGGCCATAGCTATGATTTTCGTTAGTGAATGAAGTAAAATTTTGAACCTTTATCAGTGGAGACAAGTAGAACACTGAATGTGAATGTGACGAAGCAACGGCTCGGTTAGAAAGATCTCCCATGTGCAAGAGCAGTTGGCAATTTTCCTCATCTTTCTGCTCAGCGATTTTTCTCTCTCAAATTAGTCAGAGTGTGGGATTAGGAGTTTAAAGTGATATCTCAATCAATGAATCCTCTGAAGCTTTTAAAATAACAATACTAAATAAAAAAATTTTAAATCATGAAAAGCAGAAGCATCGAGATTTGGATCTGGCCGGGTGTGGCCAGACGGGACTTCTAATTGGTCCTTTCTTGGTTGAAGGTAAATGAGGCTTTCCGAGGGTGAAAGCTGAAGTGTGAAGGTTTCCAAGTCTGTATTCAGCATCTTTATCCTCCTTTTTCTACCGTCTGCTTCCCTCTCCCAGAACCACATTCTTTTTCAGCACCTCTCCTAATCAAAACAGGAAATGATCCAATGTCGGTTACTCACTTTTGCCGATTAGTGTGGATCCACTTAGGAGAGGAAAATAAACTAGTACTTGCTTTTTAGGGATTTCACTTTGATTTGTGAAATATAATATTTTATCCAATTGAATTTAATTCTACAAACACCCTTTGGAAAATTCCCACGTGCATGGCGATGTCCTAGCAGTGTGGCATTATAGTTACAAAGACAAGTAAGACACGTTTCCTGCTTCCGGAAAGCTATAGTCGAGTCAGGGAGATGGATGAGCAATAGCTAATGATAGCAGCAAAATCATTTCCATGTAAATAATCTCATTTCAGTCCCCACACTTTCAGAATTTTAGCAATTACAAGGACAACCACGGTTTATAACCATAGAGTTCTTCAAGCTTTGGAGAGAAGTGTGATAATCATAAAAGTCTCAGCATCCTTCCCAGCGCTGTCCATCACAGTTGTTCTCTATATGGCAAAGAAGAAACTAGGACCATAGAAAAGTGTATTTGCTAGAGGAAGGAATAAAAAGAGGGAGTAGTCTGCTTTGTGGGAAATAAAAATACCTTGTCATAGGAACATCTATCAGTCTGTCTTTTGGAGAAAGTACAATAGATAGTCAACGAAAGATGACATTAATACTTTGCAATAGGAAGTTTTTTGTATAAAGTTGCAAGTTTTACTTCAGATTCCTCACTGGTGAGTTCTTTTAACAAGTACCTCTGGTGTTCCCTTGATCTCTGTTTTAAAGTATAAAGTACACACATTAGGTAAGAATCTCTTCTCAGCTTTTTCTAATGAACACACACTCATATGGTGAGCATATGGCTGAAGACACTTTTCTTTCATCATTCATTTCCACAATTGCCAGGAAACAAAATGAGCAGTCACGATGACACGGCATTTCGCAGTAAGACTAAAATTTTTACACAAAATACATCTTATATTCACTTCTGTCTTGCTTACTGACTTTAGAAAATAAAAACTTTTCATTCTAAATGTAATGCTATGCTCTGGGTAAGGTGAGGGTTCGCAAATTTTAAAACTGTGATAGCAAAAAGATAGAAGTGGAGTGAGGGGTCCTATCTTATAAAAGTAGGTTTTATTGTTATTTATTTATTTAAGAGATTTTATTTTTCCTTTTTCTCCTCAAAGTCCCCTGGTACATAGTTGTATATTTTAGTTGTGAGTCCTTCTAGTTGTGGCATGTGGGACGCCACCTCAACGTGGCCCGACGAGCAGTGCCATGTCCATGACCAAGATCCAAACCAGCGAAACCCTGGGCCGCCAAAGCACAGCATGCAGACTTAACCACTCGGCCTTGGGGCCGGCCCCTAAAAGTAGGTTTTAATTCACAATTGTTTTAGAAAAACCATCTGAATGTTGCCTGCAGTTACCCAAATGTAAGTCAAGAGTGTTTTGAGAGAAACAATGAAATTATTTTTTAGGGGAAGAGAAAGAAACATTATTTGGGGTGGTAGATGAATGGAGAAATGCTGCCGATTACTGTTCGTTCCTGTGGAGAGGCAGGTTGTAGGTAATGGGGGATTTGCTAGGTTTTCTTATTTGGGAATTATATATGGGGAAGCAAGAAACAGAGAGAAACGGGAGGGCCTGCATCTGTGGGACTTCATGAAACTGAGGTGCCAAGTATTGCTTCAGTACCTGGGTCAGGAAGTTGCTGGGTGGGTGGGTTTCCCTCTAAATAGACACGGAGCCCTGGAGATTGGCAGTTTGTGGCACTTTGGCAGAATGCCGATCCACGGACACTTGTAATTTCAGGAGGAAATCTTAAAGATGTTTTGAGAATGGTCAAGAATGGGCGTGGTGGCCTGATGGTGAGGCAGCAGACAGATCCCCTCCCAGGGACTGTTAGCAGGAGCTGAGGCGGCCACGCTTGGAGTTATTACTGTAAGCAGTTGGAGCACTCACAGGAGGCGTGCCCTCATTCTAATCCCAAGCTGGTGAAAATCGGACATAACAGTTATCTTAATAGCCCTGTATCTGTGTAGAGGAAATAAGATACAGCTGAAAAGTATGCAACACTCTTACAAAAAAAAAGGCCCCTCTCTCACATAAACATACAGCTAAATCAAAAGGAAAATCACTAACCCAACCAGCTGGAGTTGATTTGTAAAAAGTTTCAGGTCAAGTCAGTGTTTGTATCAGCTACTTCAGTAACCATAGAAGATTCCTCTTTCAATGACAGGCAGCAGCAGCTGCAATTTTGAGACCACAAGGTGTCCAGAAGGTTGAGTGAAGTGGGCAATTGGCGAGATAATGTAGTCAGTGCTTTTGCTGCTGTGAGTAATTCTGAATGCCACAGGGCGACTGTGTGTATGTGAATTAAACAAGAAAACGGAGAGCGTCACTTTCCCACATTCACATATTAATGTCTATGGGAATAAATCTTATGCCAACTTTGAAGATATATTGTTAACTACTGTCATTTGCTTTAATTCACTTCGAGATGGGCTCTAGATTAGCCTCATTTTCTTTTATACTTCTCAGAAAATAATGTGGAAGCTATAGAATCAAGGTTGATGATAGTAATGCCGTGAACTTAAGAGCTGTGCTATTTGTAATTTCCGAGAATGTGTGACCCAAAATGAATTTTTATATGCATTTTACTAAGAGACTATAAACTGGGCATGTCAGTTCCTCCTCATCTGTGTACCTTCTGTGGACATTTATCTTCTTGACTGTACTTTCTTGTTACATGCCCCCTCCCACCAGGCGGGGAACTCTGGGGGGAGGGAGCAAGCCCTGACCTTATTCACCTTTGCTTCCCCAGCATGTGGATTAGTACATAGTAGGTGCTCAACACTTTTGCTAAAAAAAAGGAGTAATTAATTTATAAAGACATTATCCTTCTATCTTTAGTAATTTTGGGTTGTGTTGGGGACAATTTGAGTATTTATAAAAAATACGTTATTGCTTGAGGGAAGCTATCCCCAATTTAAAATTGCAAGTTTGTTATTCTCTGAGACATCTGTTGCTTCAGTCATCTGAATGAGCTTGCTGGAGAACGCCTTTTCTCAGAGGAACAGATGCAAGGGAATGAATGAAATTCGTGTAGAATCATAGGAGATTTTAGGTAGCTAAAACAATTGATACCAATTGATGATATTGAAAAATAAAACTAAACAATTTTATCTACGAAAATTGTTTTTGTTCATTGTCAGTCTGTTAAAGTAAGATCCATATCATCAAGATTCTTGAGTGCCCAACATATCAGTAGCTACTAATTATGTAAAGAGGTCCTGGGGAACCAGCCATTTAGTTGAGGAGAACATTTACATACCGAAATAAGTCTCTGGGAATGAAGCCACCTTCTGATGATATGGATAAAATCTTCACAAATAATATGAAACATCATCCTATTGCCAAATAATAATGTTCATAGGAAGTCAGATTTATTAGCTTTCATTTATTTATAACAGAACAGGATAAGGGGACGAATTATATTCCAGGCAAGCTTCTGAAAGTTAACAGAGTTTGTCTTGGTACCCTTGGCGGCCTCTCTCTGCATCTGACTGTCCTCTATCTCCGCATTCCCAGCGTGCTCCAGCTGTCTGTTACTGGACATGGCTTACAAGGGGTGGGAGCTGCCTGTAAGGGCAATAGGAGTGGGGTCTTAAGAGTGAGAGAAGTCTGGACTGGTGGATCTGTGCATGGTTGCTTTGTCCCAGGTGAGGCATACGTGGAATCAGGAGAGGAATGCAAAGGTCAGACAAGAAAGGTGTGGGAGAGACAACATTGGGAAGAGGGGCTGGAACTGACAGGAATACTGGCCAGAATTGGGTGTGAACAGGAGAAATGGGATAATTTCAGGATAAGACTGTGAAAGCTGAGTTTTTAGGAATAACTCGCTCTATAGAAGACGGACTGATGGACCTACCTGTCTCATTGATGCTGGAAAGGGTTCCATGGCTGTCACTCAGATGATCTTCAACATCCTCATCCATTTCTTGACCTTCGCTCCTCTAGAGATACTCAGTTTTCTGCCTACTGACATCCTTTATCAAAATAGGAAAGACTCTGAAATCAAACATTAACATTTGTTGGGCGATTATATTTCACTTTGAATTTTAGTCTTTATATCAACTTAACCAGTCATTGCCATGTTAAAAAGTGTTTTGAGGGGGCTGGCCCCATGGCCGAGTGGTTAAGTTCACACGCTCCGCTGCAGGTGGCCCAGTGTTTCGTCGGTTAGAATCCTGGGTGCAGACATGGCACTGCTCATCAAGCCACGCTGAGGCAGCATCCCACATGCCACAACTGGAAGGACCCACAACGAAGAATATACAACTATGTACCGGGGGGCTTTGGGGAGAAAAAGGAAAAAAATAAAGTCTTTAAAAAAAAAAAGTGTTTTGAAAACTCTAGCTGTAGAATGAAAGATTTGATCCCCCTTTTTTTTCCCAAGGAAGATTAGCCCTGAGCTAACATCTGCTGCTAACCCTCCTCTTTTTGCTGAGGAAGACTGGCCCTGAGCTAACATCCATGCCCATCTTCCTCTACTTTGTACGTGGGACGCCTGCCACAGCATGACTTGCCAAGGGGTGCCGTGTCTGCGCCTGGGATCTGAACCAGCAAACGCTGGGCTGCTGAAGCAGAACGTGTGCACTTAACTACTGCGCCACCGAGTGGTCCCCCAGATTTTATCTCCTTTTTATACTCTAAGTAAGCAGATGGGGAGAAATATTTTTGCTAATAAATCCTTAAGATATATATATCTCCAGTTCTGAAGGAATTGTTTCTCTTCATATTCTTAAAAAACTGTGACTCTCTTCTAAAATTACTACTTTGTTTCCACCGAGTAGCAGTGCAGTGCTCCAAAGTTTCCTACATGCTGAGCAGTTCAGCCATGGGAGTTCAGTCCAGTTTCCAGTTGCTATCTGCTAAGTCACATGTCCAGCCGAGGCTGAGCACCAGTGGTTCCTTACATGCATCAGCTGGGCTCCAGTCCGACCCCGCCAGCCATGCTTCCACTTCACCTTGTTAATCTAGTGCCCACAGGGCCTCCCACGGGTCAGATCTCTCAGAGCCTTTTAATTCCACACGGTCCTTGCTGGGAGGAAGCCATTCAGCAAATCACTTTTAAAAGTCTCTAATACCTAGTTGTCTGACTGCTTTAGAATAAACAGAATGTCCACGAGCTTCAGCTTCTTTCCTAAAAATGTCTAACAAACTGGCAACAGTTAAGGGCCTAAGCATCAGAAGCTTCAAATTGATTATTCTTTGAATTTTTGTTTGACATTTATACAGAAGGACAGGAAAAAGTGGATTTTCTATTATTAAAAAGTGTGTATAGATTCAGAATCACTCAGTTACCTTTCTCTAAACAAACCTCTCATCAAATGTTCAAAGCATAGTCCATGTTGGAGGGAGGGGGGTACACACTCTCACGCACATATATGCAACCTACACATATATCTGTAGTTCTTGTTCTACAGTTTGTGCATGCATGTAATTTTAGCAAACCAGACAACTGGTGGCAGAGTAGAGGGCATAAAGATAATTGAAGAAATTAATAGACTCTGGAAAATTGCACTATGCTGTGCATTATTTAGTTTCAAAATTTCAGCAGAGATTGCACGTGCACATTGCCAACATACTCAAGAGAGTGAGGTCAGCACTTGTGGGGAGGGTGTTTCTTTCCCTTCAGGGCCCATCTGCTTCTGTGGAACAGGGCCAATGTACATTTCACAGTTACGGAAGGAGGAGGGTGTGGAGACCTGAGTTAACTGGCACCACTGGTGCTTTAATGCCCCTTATAGATTGTTTCCCCTGGATCATTGCCTGGCAATCTTGACCCATGACCTGGCTCTGACTAAATTCCTACATCCCTTATGAAGAAGCCAAATTATGTGTAAGAGGAGCTGATGGCATGTACTTCGGCATGAAGTTTTCATGGTGCCAAGGCTATATATAACCTTTTGTATTGGGGGATGGGAGTGGAGTGGTTGAGAAATGCCTATTTGGCTATTCTGAGCAGGTGGCATAAAGGTTACCCAAACTCTTTTCTCTCCTGGGTATGTAATGTATTCTGCACCTGTAGGATCGTAGCGGGACCCAGGAGACAGAGACTAACAAATCCAAGTTATGGAATCAAGAGTGTGAGGAAGTTGAGAACACCGCCATGGGAGTGGTCAAAGTGATCACTGTAGAGGCTGTGCCGGGAGCGGCTGGTATATGAGGAGAAGGTGTGGAGTAGCTGGTGGCCTGGATGAGGCTGAAGAGCACCTGTAGTGGGAGAATGGGAGTCAAAAAGTTGAACAAAGAGAGGTTGGTGGCATAGGGGACCTTCTGATAATAATGCCACAGGTAGAGTGATAAGAAGGTCCAGAGTAGAGCTGTGGCAGAGAGCTGTCCCAGGGGATGGGTGTGAAGGTCTTAGGAGTTGTAGAGTAAAGGAAATTCGAGGCTAGGATGGTTGGTTGACCAGTGTGAATATTGAAATTACCTGAGATAATGCTTGGCTCAATATGGAGAGGAAAACGGTGAACCAGATGCCTCTTCAGTACAGAGGAGTGAGAGAGAAGAATGTAGGTAACAGCAATGGGGAGGAAGACAGGAAGGTTTAGCAGACAGTAGGCACCTACTAAGTTAAGAAGGGTGCTAGTGTGAGGGCAAAGAGTAACGATCAGAAAGTGGCAAAGGAGCACTGAGGCCTGCCCTTCCTCCGTCAGCCCTACACCCCGTCTCTCAGGTGACGGCTGGGAGAGCAGCCTCCCCTGGGAGGGCAGCGGGGGATGCGGAACCTTGGGCAGAGTCAGGTTTGGGGAGGAACAGGAGGTAGCTGTAGCATTCCGAGAAGCTAAGGAGTGTTTTTACAATGGAATGGGGCTATTAGCCAGGAAAGTGCACAGAATTTGGAAGAGGTCAGCAGTAGGAGGAAGGGAGTTTCCCAAGGTACCTCAGTACTACACAGAAATGAGCATCCTAAGAGGGCAAAGGATACAGAGCATTTGCTTTGGGGTGGTGGTGGAGGTATCAGGAGTAGGGGATAAATAGAGTAGATGGTCCAAGCAGGCATCAGCTGACACCCCAGGCAATGTGGAATATTGGGTGACAGCAGTTAGAGGCCTGCTCTTTTGTGCTAAAGACCAACAGAGACCAGCTAATCTGACAGTGATTGGTTCCCATGTACTGGTTTATAGAGTAGTGTAATTTTTGCCCCAAATCTCTCTTCGACTCCATGTGCTCATGGGCCACATTTGTAAGAACTTACCTAATTAGGACTCCAAAGTCTATTTAGTTTAAACTTTTAATCTGTTTCAAGTTATTATCACCAATTTATATGACTATCACCAATTAGCTCTTAGGTTTCAAGAGCTAATATTGGAGCATTTATTGGGATTGTGCAATATTATTCAAAATTCAGCACAACTTTCCGTCATTTTTCAATAGATTTGGGTTTTTTTTTTTTTGCCTATTGCACATTGTCAAATACAGATTACATCTTAGTTTTTCTTTAAAAACAAGTAATTGAATTATATGAAATCAGAAGTTTATGTTTCCAGCATAGAATGACTGTTTTGATATTCATGATAGGGCTCAAAAGTCAAATACTATCTTAGAATTTTAGCCTTAACAAAAAAATCATAAATAAAAGCCCCATTTAAAAAAATTACAGATCCATAACTAAAAATGAGTAACGTAGGGGCCGGCCCGCTGGCGCAGCGGTTAAGTGCACATTTTCTGCTTCAGTGGCCCAGGGTTCACCGGTTCGGATCCTGGGCGCGGACATGGTACCGCTTGGCAAGCCATGCTGTGGCAGGCATCCCACGTATAAAGTAGAGGAAGATGGGCACCATGGATGTTAGCTCAGGGCAAGTCTTCCTTAGCAAAAAGAGCAGGATTGGCAGCAGATGTTAGCTCGGGGCTAATCTTCCTAAAAAAAAAAAGTTAATAAAAATGAATAACTTAGCACTTTCAGCTAACATCTACATGATTCTGATGCTTAATGCACTCAGATTGCTCAAGTAAACATTACCATTGATGCTACCCATTTCGTGCTACTGGCCTCTGGCAGCACAATGGAAATTTGGGAACTTGTAAGAACAAGAGACATATCAGACACCAAATCTGTCTGCCTAACGGTACGTGTAGAAGAGACAGAAACTTTGAGTTAGTAATGTTTTTATTTAAAATGTCTGGGTCTTAAAAACAAAACAAAACTGTATTTTGTCTTTCTTCATCCTTGAGGTTTCTCTGGCTTTGCTTCTTAAGAGCGATTCTGCTTGCAAAGTGTGGGTTGAAATTTAGATATGCTTTACAAATTGAAACATGAAATTGTGTCCCTGTGGGAATGTGACAGTTGTCCCTTACATCGAAGGCCCCATGGCTCACTGAGAACGGCTGGGAGTGCCCGTGAAGCACACATTCTAGCCCATCTTTCTTCATGCCGGCTGTCTGGATGACGCTTCGATCCTAAAATATTGGGTGCTCACTACTAGCAAGGAGACCACCTGTTGACTCCCTTGCCAGGATCCCAAACAGACAGTAAATAAAGAGAACAGAGAGCAGATTTATGAGGTTACTTCTCACCTTGGCTGAACTTTCAACTTGGGTATCTGAAAGAATAGTAGGATTTTTGTGGTTTGGAGAAAGGTTAACTTACCTTATACACCAAAGGCCCAGTCCCCAGAAATATGGCCTACAGCTATGTATCTGAGCTAAAACAAAGGCCAGCTCTCCAAAGTGTGCTCACCTGACCTGTTGGCCCTGATAATTGGTGCCAGGTAAAGGAGTGACTTTTTTTTTACTGCCCTCTCCCTCGGATAAGGCAAAGTAGTCCTCATATATTTTGCTTTTCTTTACTGCAGGACATTTGTGAAGATATTTCTGATCATGTTGAGCAAATCCATGCCCTCCTTGAAACGGAGTTCTCCCTGAAGCTGCTGTCCTACTCCGTCAATGTGATCGTGGACATCCACGCAGTGCAGCTCCTCTGGCACCAGCTCCGAGTCTCGGTGCTGGTTCTGCGGGAGCGCATTCTGCAAGGTCTGCAGGACGCCAATGGCAACTACACCAGGCAGACAGACATTCTGCAAGCTTTCTCCGAAGAGACTAAGGAGGTGAGTATTTTCTTTGAAGCCAAGTAATGCGTTGTCAAGTGTGACCATTTGAGAATGTTTTCAGTTCAAAGAGGTGGGATAGGAATAGAAATAAGCAGGTCCTGAGCTGCTGACCAGAGGCGAGGGTACTTCTAATGGGAATGTAGCTTTAGTCCAGAGTCAACTCACACCTGGTAGTTTGCACAGATACCACCCATAGTTGATGGTGCTAACCTGGCTTCCTCTTCCTCATTCAATTATTTGATAAATATTGATTGAGTACTTTCTGTGTGCCAGGTTCCAGGTGTTAAGAATATAATAGTGATGAAAACATGGTCTTTGCCTTTAAAGAGCTTAGAGTCTAGTGGGGGATAGGGAGAAGTGGACAGACATTAAGGCCAGACTGTGATAATTCTACATGATGCCACTGGAGGACAGAGAAGGGCACCTAATTTAGACGACAGGAAAGTCTTTCCGGAAGTGTGAGTCTAACCTGAGATTTGAAGGAGAAGTAGGATTGGACTTGTAAACGAAGGTAGAAAATGTTCTAACAGAGGAGTGGCATGATCAAAGATCCAGAGATAAGAGAGAGAGTGACAGACTCAGAGAGCTACAGATAGGACTGGAGCAAAAAGTTCAAGGGACCAGGAAGCGGGATTTGAATTAATGGATAAGAGGAGGTCAGAGCATGAGGATGAAAAGCCATAGTAAAAAGCCATATAAAGAGAATTGGACTTTACTTTGAGGACAAAAAGAATTTGTTCAAGGAACAGAAAGGATTAGATTCATGCTTTAGACAAATCATTCTGGATGCAGTTTTTCAAATGGACTTTAGACTTTTACACAACCAATATATTTAAATTTTTTGTATTTAAGAGTAGTTTAAAAAGTTAGTTGTTGTTGGGAGGTGGCCTGGTGCTGTAGTGGTTAAGTTTGGCTGACTTCACTTCGGCTGCCCAGGTTTGTGGGTTCTGATCCCAGGTCCAGACCTACACCACTCGTCAGCCATGCTGTGGCAGTGTCCCACATATAAGTAGAGAAAGATTGGCACGGATGTTAGCTCAGGGCTAATCTTCCTCAGCCAAAAAAAAGAAAAACGAAAAAAAGAACACTGTAAATTTGAGTCCAAGTGAACTCTCCTATTCCCAGATAAAATTGACATATATTCATAGAGCGAAGCATTGTGCTAGCTAAGCAGGGGCTATATGTGTGTGTGTGTGTGTGTGTAGATAGATACCATATACAGATACATAGAGCATGTGTGTAAGTATATAGTACCTTGGCTCTTGACACCCAGTTTAGTGGTCCAATCTTGGTTTTGTGGAAAATATATATTACACAAGTTTATAAGGCATAAATATATAAGATTAAAAGACATTATAATGTGTTGCATAATTAACTAATTACTAATTTATTAATCTTTCAGTGGCTCCAACATTATCAACACAAAACAAATCTGTGCCTATTCTCATGAATTATTTATACTTGTTGGTTATTGTTTTCATAATAAGGTGCTCTTGCTGTGGCAAATTCCCCGCAGGCCCTAGAAGTTTACGGGAATCAGAATTACTGGGTTTACTTCTAACTGGAAGTCACGTTCTTTGTTTTCATTTAGCTTTCCCTGTTGTTGTGGTGGTGAGGCAGGTGATTAAACTTTGGTGGAGTCCTTTTTTTTTTTTTTTTTTTATTAATGTTATGATAGATTACAAGCTTGTGAGATTTCAGTTGTACATTTTTGTTAGTCATGTTGTGGGTACACCACTTACCCCTCCGTACCCTCCCCCAACCCCCCACTTTTCCCTGGTAACCGCCGATCAGATCTCCTTCTCAATATACTAATTTCCACCTATGAGTGGAGTCATATAGAGTTCGTCTTTCTCTGACTGACTTATTTCGCTTAACATAATGCCCTCGAGGTCCATCCACGTTGTTGTAAATGGGCCAATTTCGTCTTTTTTTATGGCTGAGTAGTATTCCATTGTGTATATATACCACATCTTCTTTATCCAATCATCAGTTTCTGGGCATGTAGGCTGGTTCCACGTCTTGGCTATTGTAAATAATGCTGCAATGAACATAGGGGTGCAACGGACTCTTGAGATATCTGTTATCAGGTTCTTAGGATAGATACCCAGTAATGGGATGGCTGGGTCATAGGGTATTTCTATTTTTAACTTTTTGAGAAATCTCCATACTGTTTTCCATAGTGGCTGTACCAGTTTGCATTCCCACCAACAGTGTATGAGGGTTCCTCTTTCTCCACAACCTCTCCAACATTTGTCGTTCTTGGTTTTGGATGTTTTTGCCAATCTAACGGGGGTAAGGTGATATCTTAGTGTAGTTTTGATTTGCATTTCCCTGATGATTAGCGATGATGAACATCTTTTCATGTGTCTATTGGCCATATTCATATCTTCTTTTGAGAAGTGTCTGTTCATGTCCTCTGCCCATTTTTTGATTGGGTTGTTTGTTTTTTTGTTGTTAAGCAGTGTGAGTTCTTTGTATATTATGGAGATTAACCCTTTGTCGGATAAGTGGCTTGTAAATATTTTTTCCCAATTAGTGAGCTGTTTTTTTGTTTCAATCCTGTTTTCCCTTGCCTTGAAGAAGCTCTTTAGTCTGATGAAGTCCCATTTGTTTATTCTTTCTATTGTTTCCCTCAACTGAGGAGTTACAGTGTCCGAAAAGATTCTTTTGAAACTGATGTCAAAGAGTGTACTGCCTATATTCTCTTCCAAAAGACTTATTGTCTCAGGCCTAATCTTTAGGTCTTTGATCCATTTTGAGTTTATTTTGGTGTGTGGTGAAAAAGAATGGTCAATTTTCAATCTTTTGCATGTGGCTGTCCAGTTTTCCCAGCACCATTTGTTGAAGAGACTTTCTTTTCTCCATTGTAGGCCCTCTGCTCCTTTGTCGAAGATTAGCTGTCCATAGATGTGTGGTTTTATCTCTGGGCTTTCAATTCTGTTCCATTGATCTGTGGACCTGTTTTTGTACCAGTACCATGCTGTTTTGATCACTGTAGCTTTGTAGTATGTTTTGAAATCGGGGATTGTGATTCCGCCGGCTTTGTTTTTCTTGCTCAGGATTGCTTTAGCAATTCGCGGTCTTTTGTTCCCCCATATGAATTTTAAGATTGTTTGTTCAATTTCTGTGAAGAATGTTCTTGGGATTCTGATTGGGATAGCATTGAATCTGTATATTGCTTTAGGTAGTATGGACATTTTAACTATGTTTATTCTTCCAATCCATGTACAAGGAATGTTTTTCCATCTCTTTATGTCATCGCCTATTTCTTTCAAGAAAGTCTTGTAGTTTTCATTGTATAGATCCTTCACTTCCTTGGTTAAGTTTATCCCAAGGTATTTTATTCTTTTCGTTGCGATTGTGAATGGGATAGAGTTCTTGAGTTCTTTTTCTGTTAGTTTATTGTTAGTGTATAGAAATGCTACTGATTTATGCACGTTAATTTTATACCCTGCTACTTTGCTGTAGTTGTTGATTATTTCTAATAGTTTTTCTGTGGATTCTTTGGGGTTTTCTATGTATAAGATCATGTCATCTGCAAACAACGAGAGTTTTACTTCTTCGTTACCTATTTGGATTCCTTTTATTTCTTTTTCCTGCCGAATTGCTCTGGCCAGCACCTCCAGAACTATGTTGAATAGGAGTGGTGAAAGTGGGCACCCTTGTCTTGTTCCTGTCCTCAGAGGGATGGCTTTCAGCTTTTGTCCATTGAGTATGATGTTGGCTGTGGGTCTATCATATATGGCCTTTATTATGTTGAGGTACTTTCCTTCTATACCCATTTTACTGAGGGTTTTTATCATAAATGGGTGTTGGATCTTGTCGAATGCTTTCTCTGCATCTATTGAGATGATCATGTGGTTTTTGGTTTTCATTTTGTTGATGTAGTGTATCACGTTGATTGACTTGCGGATGTTGAACCATCCCTGTGTCCCTGGTATAAATCCCACTTGATCATGGTGTATAATCTTTTTGATGTATTGCTGTAATCGGTTTGCCAAAATTTTGTTGAGGATTTTTGCATCTATGTTCATCAGTGATATCGGCCTGTAGTTCTCCTTCTTTGTGTTGTCCTTGTCAGGTTTGGGGATCAGAGTGATGTTGGCTTCATAGAATGTGTTAGGGAGTTCTCCATCTTTCTCAATTTTCTGGAACAGTTTGAGGAGAATAGGTATTAAGTCTTCTTTGAATGTTTGGTAGAATTCTCCAGAGAAGCCGTCTGGTCCTGGACTCTTGTTTTTGGGGAGGTTTTTGATTACCGTTTCTATTTCCTTACTTGTGATTGGTCTATTCAGATTCTCCATTTCTTCCTGATTCAGTTTGGGGAGATTGTAGGAGTCTAGGAATTTGTCCATTTCTTCCAGGTTGTTCAATTTGTTGGCATATAGTTTTTCATAGTATTCTCTTATGATCTCTTGTATTTCATTGGTATCTGTTGTGATTTCTCCTCTGTCATTCCTGATTTTATTAATTTGCGATTTCTCTCTTCTTTTCTTGGTGAGTCTGGCTAGGGGTTTGTCAATTTTGTTAATTCTTTCGAAGAACCAACTCTTTGTTTCATTGATCCTTTCTATTGTCTTTTTTGTTTCAATATCGTTTATTTCTGCTCTTATTTTTATTATTTCCCTCCTTCTACTGACTCTGGGCCTTGTTTGTTCTTCTTTTTCTAGTTCTGTTAGGTGTCGTTTGAGGTTGCTTACGTGAGCTTTTTCTTGTTTAGTGAGGTGAGCCTGTATTGCGATGAATTTCCCTCTTAGGACTGCTTTTGCTGCATCCCAAATGATTTGGTATGTCATGTTCTCATTTTCATTTGTCTCCAGATAATATTTGATTTCTTCTTTAATTTCTTCAATGATCCATTGTTTGTTGAGAAGCGTGTTGTTTAGTCTCCACATTTTTGCACCTTTCTCTGCTTTTTTCTTGTAGTTGATTTCTAGTTTAATAGCGTTATGATCGGAAAAGATGCTTGATATTATTTCAACTCTCTTGTATTTATTGATGTTTGCTTTGCTTCCCAAAATATGGTCAATCCTTGAGAATGTTCCATGTGCACTTGAGAAGAATGTGTAACCTGCTGTTTTTGGATGAAGTGTTCTATATATATCTATTAAGTCCATCTGGTCTAATTTTTCATTTAATTCTATTATTTCCTTGTTGATTTTCTGTCTGGATGTTCTGTCCATTGGTGTTAATGGTGTGTTGAGGTCCCCTACTATTATTGTATTGTTGTTGATGTCTTCTTTTAGTTCTATTAAGAGTTGCTTTACAAATTTTGGTGCTCCTGTGTTGGGTGCGTATATATTTATAAGTGTTATGTCTTCTTGGTGGAGAGTCCCTTTTATCATTATATACTGTCCCTCTTTATCTTTCTTTATCTGTTTTGCTTTGAAATCTACCTTGTCTGATATTAGTATAGTGACACCTGCTTTCTTTTGTTCATTATTAGCTTGGAGTATTGTTCTCCATCCCTTCACTCTGAGTCTGTGTTTGTCTTTGGGGCTGAGGTGTGTTTCCTGGAGGCAGCATATTGTTGGATCTTGTTCTTTGATCCATCCTGCCACTCTGTGTCTTTTGATTGGGGAGTTCAATCCGTTTACATTTAGAGTGATTATTGAGACGTGGGGACCTACCACTACCATTTTGTGTCTTGTTTTCCGGTTTTCTTCAGTTTCCTTTGTTTCTCGTCCCATGGTTTAATCTGTTCTGATGTAGAGCTGCTACTCTCTGTTGTTGTCCTTCTACTTATCTCCTCTGCTCTTGGTTTTGTAGCCCCTTTCCTTTTTTGGATTTTTCAGGAATGAGGGTTTTCCTGAGGATTTCCTGGAGAGGAGGTTTTGTGGCAATGAACTCCCTTAATTTTTGTTTATCTGGGAAAGTTTTTATTTCTCCATCGTATTTGAAGGATATTTTCGCTGGGTAGAGAATTCTCGGCTGTAGGTTTTTGTCCTTCAGATTTTTGAATATATCATTCCACTCTCTTCTAGCCTGTAGAGTTTCTGCTGAGAAATCTGCTGATAGCCTGATGGGGGTTCCTTTGTAGGTTAGTTTCTTTTGCCTGGCTGTCCTTAATATTTTCTCCTTGTCGTTGACTTTTGCTAGCTTCACTACTATATGCCGTGGAGTTGGTCTTCTTGCATTGATAAAGTTTGGAGATCTATTGGCTTCTGTCACCTGAAGATCCATCTCCCTCACCAGATTTGGGAAGTTCTCAGCCATTATTTCTTTGAATAGGTTTTCTGCCCCTTTCTCCTTCTCTTCTCCCTCTGGTATACCTATAATCCTTACGTTGCATCTCCTAATTGTGTCTGATAATTCTCGGAGAGTTTCTTCATTTCTTTTAAGTCTTGCTTCTCTCTCCTCCTCTGCCTGCAACAATTCTATATTGCCATCTTCCAAATTGCTAATTCTTTCCTCCATATTATCGGCCCTACTGTTCAGAGCATCTAGATTTTTCTTAATCTCCTCTATTGTGTTCTTCATTTCCAGTATTTCTGTTTGGTTCTTCTTTATCGTATCAAACTCTTTTGTGACATAGCTCCTGAACTCGTTGAGTTGTCGGTCAGAATTCTCTCTTAGCTCAGTGAGTATTTTAATGATGGCTGTTTTGAAGTCATCATCATTTAGGTTATATATCTCATTTTCTTTGGGATTGTTTTCTGTGTATTTGTTACTTTCTTTCTGTTCTGGAGATTTAATGTATTTTTTCATATTGCTTGATGATGTTGATTTGTGCCTCCGCATGGAGATAGAGTTTAGTTGCTCCTTTCACTTGTTTCAGCTGCTGCGGTGGGGGGAGCAGCTGTTTATACTTCACCAACCAGGAACCCTGTCCGTAGTTGCTAACTGGGCCTGGGCCCCTCTTCGTAGCCACAGTGGCCCTTTGGATTCCCTCCTCTGCCGTGGGGGCCGTCACGGGGGCTTCAGGCTGCAGGTGCCTACTGTTGTTGCCCACCTAGATGCGCTCTCTCCTTGGGGTCTGCAACGGTGTTATGGGCTTTTCCAGCGGCCAGGGGTGGGATCACTTTTATTTGTCGCTCGGTTGCTGTCGGCACCCACCAAATCTCACTTGTCCTCTATGGGTCGCAGGAGAGCTATTGGCATCTTCTACAGTCTGTGGTTAGTACACCTAGCTATGCTGCTTTTGCCCTGGGGTCTTCCAGCCTTGTGGCTGGCGGCTGGGTGCCTTCTACTGGTGCTGTGCAGAGGCTTTCCCTAAGGCTGCTGTGAGCCTGTAGGGTTTCCCCCTAGGCTACTAAGCTGGGTCTCTGGAACTCTCTCCAGCCCCAGTCCTCTCCGAGATCTCCGGCAATCCCTAGCCTCACGGGGTGGGCAACGGCAGCTGGGGGTCACCCCGCCCTCTGGGCTTCTCTCCGGGCCTCTGCCGGGAGCTCTGAATGCTCAGCGTGGCCCCTCTGCTACCGGCAGACAGAGAGTTTTGTCTGCTGCCTGGCGGAGCTCCGGCGCTTCCCCTCCGGGTGGCCGGACCCGCCTTTGAAAGTTCCCCCGCCCCGGTCCTCTCCGAGATCTCCGGCAATCCCTAGTCCCACGGGGCGGGCAACGGCAGCTGGGGGACGCCCCGCCCTCTGGGCTTCTGTCCGAGCCTCTGCCGGGAGCCCTGAATGCTGGGCGTGGCCCCTCTGCTACCCGCAGACAGAGAGTTTTGTCTGCTGCCTGGCGGAGCTCCGGCGCTTCCCCTCCGGGTCGCCGGACCCGCCTTTGAAAGTTCCCCCGCCCCGGTCCTCTCGCAGATCTCCGGCAATCCCTAGTCCCACGGGGCGGGCAACGGCAGCTGGGAGACCTCCGTGCCCTCCGTGTCTCTCTCTGGGACCCTCCGGGTGCCCCGAGCACCAGGCCGGGTCTCCCCGCCAATGGCGGGGAGAGACTCTCCCCGCGGGCTCAGGTGTGCAACTCCAAAGTTTCCCTCTGCGTTTAGGAGTAATTGCGGGGGGTTTAAGTAGGGTTCTGGTCACCTGTTTCCACCGTCGCTCCTCTGTTGTGTTCTCGCTCCTGCCCTAGATGTGTGTGGATCCTCTGGGGGCGTCCGTTGGAAGAAAGCCGCTTGCGGGTACTAGGCTGCCCGTCGGGGTCGGAGAGTTTTCACCTATTTCCACATCCTCCCGGAGGAAAGTCCGTCCGCCTTCCGATGTATAGTCGCGTGGGTGTCTCAGACGTCCTGAGATGCTGTCTGGATATCCTTTGTCAAGCGATAAGTGTCCAAATAATTGTAGACTCGAAGGGCGAGAGACAAAGAGGACTACTCACGGCGCCATCTTGGAATTCCTCCTCTGCCCATTTTTTGATCAGGTTGTTTGTTTTTTTGTTGTTAAGCAGTGTGAGTTCTTTGTATATTATGGAGATTAACCCTTTGTCGGATAAGTGGCTTGTAAATATTTTTTCCCAATTAGTGAGCTGTTTTTTTGTTTCAATTCTGTTTTCCCTTGCCTTGAAGAAGCTCTTTAGTCTGATGAAGTCCCATTTGTTTATTCTTTCTATTGTTTCCCTCAACTGAGGAGTTACAGTGTCCGAAAAGATTCTTTTGAAACTGATGTCAAAGAGTGTACTGCCTATATTCTCTTCCAAAAGACTTATTGTCTCAGGCCTAATCTTTAGGTCTTTGATCCATTTTGAGTTTATTTTGGTGTGTGGTGAAAAAGAATGGTCAATTTTCAATCTTTTGCATGTGGCTGTCCAGTTTTCCCAGCACCATTTGTTGAAGAGACTTTCTTTTCTCCATTGTAGGCCCTCTGCTCCTTTGTCGAAGATTAGCTGTCCATAGATGTGTGGTTTTATCTCTGGGCTTTCAATTCTGTTCCATTGATCTGTGGACCTGTTTTTGTACCAGTACCATGCTGTTTTGATCACTGTAGCTTTGTAGTATGTTTTGAAATCGGGGATTGTGATTCCGCCGGCTTTGTTTTTCTTGCTCAGGATTGCTTTAGCAATTCGCGGTCTTTTGTTCCCCCATATGAATTTTAGGATTGTTTGTTCAATTTCTGTGAAGAATGTTCTTGGGATTCTGATTGGGATAGCATTGAATCTGTATATTGCTTTAGGTAGTATGGACATTTTAACTATGTTTATTCTTCCAATCCATGTACAAGGAATGTTTTTCCATCTCTTTATGTCATCGCCTATTTCTTTCAAGAAAGTCTTGTAGTTTTCATTGTATAGATCCTTCACTTCCTTGGTTAAGTTTATCCCAAGGTATTTTATTCTTTTCGTTGCGATTGTGAATGGGATAGAGTTCTTGAGTTCTTTTTCTGTTAGTTTATTGTTAGTGTATAGAAATGCTACTGATTTATGCACGTTAATTTTATACCCTGCTACTTTGCTGTAGTTGTTGATTATTTCTAATAGTTTTTCTGTGGATTCTTTGGGGTTTTCTATGTATAAGATCATGTCATCTGCAAACAACGAGAGTTTTACTTCTTCGTTACCTATTTGGATTCCTTTTATTTCTTTTTCCTGCCGAATTGCTCTGGCCAGCACCTCCAGAACTATGTTGAATAGGAGTGGTGAAAGTGGGCACCCTTGTCTTGTTCCTGTCCTCAGAGGGATGGCTTTCAGCTTTTGTCCATTGAGTATGATGTTGGCTGTGGGTCTATCATATATGGCCTTTATTATGTTGAGGTACTTTCCTTCTATACCCATTTTACTGAGGGTTTTTATCATAAATGGGTGTTGGATCTTGTCGAATGCTTTCTCTGCATCTATTGAGATGATCATGTGGTTTTTGGTTTTCATTTTGTTGATGTAGTGTATCACGTTGATTGACTTGCGGATGTTGAACCATCCCTGTGTCCCTGGTATAAATCCCACTTGATCATGGTGTATAATCTTTTTGATGTATTGCTGTAATCGGTTTGCCAAAATTTTGTTGAGGATTTTTGCATCTATGTTCATCAGTGATATCGGCCTGTAGTTCTCCTTCTTTGTGTTGTCCTTGTCAGGTTTGGGGATCAGAGTGATGTTGGCTTCATAGAATGTGTTAGGGAGTTCTCCATCTTTCTCAATTTTCTGGAACAGTTTGAGGAGAATAGGTATTAAGTCTTCTTTGAATGTTTGGTAGAATTCTCCAGAGAAGCCGTCTGGTCCTGGACTCTTGTTTTTGGGGAGGTTTTTGATTACCGTTTCTATTTCCTTACTTGTGATTGGTCTATTCAGATTCTCCATTTCTTCCTGATTCAGTTTGGGGAGATTGTAGGAGTCTAGGAATTTGTCCATTTCTTCCAGGTTGTTCAATTTGTTGGCATATAGTTTTTCATAGTATTCTCTTATGATCTCTTGTATTTCATTGGTATCTGTTGTGATTTCTCCTCTGTCATTCCTGATTTTATTAATTTGCGATTTCTCTCTTCTTTTCTTGGTGAGTCTGGCTAGGGGTTTGTCAATTTTGTTAATTCTTTCGAAGAACCAACTCTTTGTTTCATTGATCCTTTCTATTGTCTTTTTTGTTTCAATATCGTTTATTTCTGCTCTTATTTTTATTATTTCCCTCCTTCTACTGACTCTGGGCTTTGTTTGTTCTTCTTTTTCTAGTTCTGTTAGGTGTCGTTTGAGGTTGCCTACGTGAGCTTTTTCTTGTTTAGTGAGGTGGGCCTGTATTGCGATGAATTTCCCTCTTAGGACTGCTTTTGCTGCATCCCAAATGATTTGGTATGTCGTGTTCTCATTTTCATTTGTCTCCAGATAATATTTGATTTCTTCTTTAATTTCTTCAATGATCCATTGTTTGTTGAGAAGCGTGTTGTTTAGTCTCCACATTTTTGCACCTTTCTCTGCTTTTTTCTTGTAGTTGATTTCTAGTTTAATAGCGTTATGATCGGAAAAGATGCTTGATATTATTTCAACTCTCTTGTATTTATTGATGTTTGCTTTGCTTCCCAAAATATGGTCAATCCTTGAGAATGTTCCATGTGCACTTGAGAAGAATGTGTAACCTGCTGTTTTTGGATGAAGTGTTCTATATATATCTATTAAGTCCATCTGGTCTAATTTTTCATTTAATTCTATTATTTCCTTGTTGATTTTCTGTCTGGATGTTCTGTCCATTGGTGTTAATGGTGTGTTGAGGTCCCCTACTATTATTGTATTGTTGTTGATGTCTTCTTTTAGTTCTATTAAGAGTTGCTTTACAAATTTTGGTGCTCCTGTGTTGGGTGCATATATATTTATAAGTGTTATGTCTTCTTGGTGGAGAGTCCCTTTTATCATTATATACTGTCCCTCTTTATCTTTCTTTATCTGTTTTGCTTTGAAATCTACCTTGTCTGATATTAGTATAGCGACACCTGCTTTCTTTTGTTCATTATTCGCTTGGAGTATTGTTCTCCATCCCTTCACTCTGAGTCTGTGTTTGTCTTT
Organism: Equus caballus; assembly: GCF_041296265.1. NCBI lineage: Eukaryota > Metazoa > Chordata > Mammalia > Perissodactyla > Equidae > Equus > Equus caballus. The sequence goes on from NC_091684.1 coordinate 183,331,842, forward strand.
GGGGCTGAGGTGTGTTTCCTAGAGGCAGCATATTGTTGGATCTTGTTCTTTGATCCATCCTGCCACTCTGTGTCTTTTGATTGGGGAGTTCAATCCGTTTACATTTAGAGTGATTATTGAGACGTGGGGACCTACCACTACCATTTTGTGTCTTGTTTTCCGGTTTTCTTCAGTTTCCTTTGTTTCTCGTCCCATGGTTTAATCTGTTCTGATGTAGAGCTGCTACTCTCTGTTGTTGTCCTTCTACTTATCTCCTCTGCTCTTGGTTTTGTAGCCCCTTTCCTTTTTTGGATTTTTCAGGAATGAGGGTTTTCCTGAGGATTTCCTGGAGAGGAGGTTTTGTGGCAATGAACTCCCTTAATTTTTGTTTATCTGGGAAAGTTTTTATTTCTCCATCGTATTTGAAGGATATTTTCGCTGGGTAGAGAATTCTCGGCTGTAGATTTTTGTCCTTCAGATTTTTGAATATATCATTCCACTCTCTTCTAGCCTGTAAAGTTTCTGCTGAGAAATCTGCTGATAGCCTGATGGGGGTTCCTTTGTAGGTTAGTTTCTTTTGCCTGGCTGTCCTTAATATTTTCTCCTTGTCGTTGACTTTTGCTAGCTTCACTACTATATGCCGTGGAGTTGGTCTTCTTGCATTGATAAAGTTTGGAGATCTATTGGCTTCTGTCACCTGAAGATCCATCTCTCTCACCAGATTTGGGAAGTTCTCAGCCATTATTTCTTTGAATAGGTTTTCTGCCCCTTTCTCCTTCTCTTCTCCCTCTGGTATACCTATAATCCTTACGTTGCATCTCCTAATTGTGTCTGATAATTCTCGGAGAGTTTCTTCATTTCTTTTAAGTCTTGCTTCTCTCTCCTCCTCTGCCTGCAACAATTCTATATTGCCATCTTCCAAATTGCTAATTCTTTCCTCCATATTATCGGCCCTACTGTTCAGAGCATCTAGATTTTTCTTAATCTCCTCTATTGTGTTCTTCATTTCCAATATTTCTGTTTGGTTCTTCTTTATCGTATCAAACTCTTTTGTAACATAGCTCCTGAACTCGTTGAGTTGTCGGTCAGAATTCTCTCTTAACTCATTGAGAATCCTAATGATGGCTGTTTTGAAGTCATCATCATTTAGGTTATATATCTCATTTTCTTTGGGATTGTTTTCTGTGTATTTGTTACTTTCTTTCTGTTCTGGAGATTTAATGTATTTTTTCATATTGCTTGATGATGTTGATTTGTGCCTCCGCATGGAGATAGAGTTTAGTTGCTCCTTTCACTTGTTTCAGCTGCTGCGGTGGGGGGAGCAGCTGTTTATACTTCACCAACCAGGAACCCTGTCCGTAGTTGCTAACTGGGCCTGGGCCCCTCTTCGTAGCCACAGTGGCCCTTTGGATTCCCTCCTCTGCCGTGGGGGCCGTCACAGGGGGGCTTCAGGCTGCAGGTGCCTACTGTTGTTGCCCACCTAGATGCGCTCTCTCCTTGGGGTCTGCAACGGTGTTATGGGCTTTTCCAGCGGCCAGGGGTGGGATCACTTATATTTGTCACTCTGTTGCTGTCGGCACCCACCAAATCTCACTTGTCCTCTATGGGTCGCAGGAGAGCTATTGGCATCTTCTACAGTCTGTGGTTAGTACACCTAGCTATGCTGCTTTTGCCCTGGGGTCTTCCAGCCTTGTGGCTGGCGGCTGGGTGCCTTCTACTGGTGCTGTGCAGAGGCTTTCCCTAAGGCTGCTGTGAGCCTGTAGGGTTTCCCCCTAGGCTACTAAGCTGGGTCTCTGGAACTCTCTCCAGCCCCAGTCCTCTCCGAGATCTCCGGCAATCCCTAGCCTCACGGGGTGGGCAACGGCAGCTGGGGGTCGCCCCGCCCTCTGGGATTCTCTCCGGGCCTCTCCCGGAGCCGTGAGTGCTCAGCGTGGCCCCTCTGCTACCGGCAGACAGAGAGTTTTGTCTGCTGCCTGGCGGAGCTCCGGCGCTTCCCCTCCGGGTCGCCGAACCGGCCTTTGAAAGTTCCCCCAGCCCCGGTCCTCTCCTCTCCGAGATCTCCGGCAATCCCTAGCCCCACGGGGCAGGCAACGGCAGCTGGGGGTCGCCCCGCCCTCTGGGCTTCTCTCCGGGCCTCTCCCGGGAGCCCTGAATGCTCAGCGTGGCCCCTCTGCTAACGGCAGACAGAGAGTTTTGTCTGCTGCCCGGGCGGAGCTCTGGCGCTTCCCCTCCGGGTCGCCGAACCGGCCTTTGAAAGTTCCCCCGCCCTGGTCCTCTCCCAGATCTCCGGCAATCCCTAGCCCCACGGGGCGGGCAACGGCAGCTGGGGGTCGCCCCGCCCTCTGGGCTTCTGTCCGGGCCTCTGCCGGGAGCCCTGAATGCTGGGCGTGGCCCCTCTGCTACCGGCAGACAGAGAGTTTTGTCTGCTGCCTGGCGGAGCTCCGGCACTTCCCCTCCGGGTCGCCGAACCGGCCTTTGAAAGTTCCCCCGCCCTGGTCCTCTCTGAGATCTCCGGCAATCCCTAGCCCCACGGGGCGGGCAACGGCAGCTGGGAGACCTCCGTGCCCTCCGTGTCTCTCTCTGGGACCCTCCGGGCGCCCCGAGCACCAGGCTGGGTCTCCCCGCCAATGGCGGGGAGAGACTCTCCCCGCGGGCTCAGGTGTGCAACTCCAAAGTTTCCCTCTGCGTTTAGGAGTAATTGCGGGGGGTTTAGGTAGGGTTCTGGTCACCTGTTTCCACCGTCGCTCCTCTGTTGTGTTCTCGCTCCTGCCCTAGATGTGTGTGGATCCTCTGGGGGCGTCCGTTGGAAGAAAGCCGCTTGCGGGTACTAGGCTGCCCGTCGGGGTTGGAGAGTTTTCACCTATTTCCACATCCTCCCGGAGGAAAGTCCATCCACCTTCCGATGTATAGTCGCGTGGGTGTCTCAGACGTCCTGAGATGTTGTCTGGATATCCTTTGTCAAGCGATAAGTGTCCAAATAATTGTAGACTCAAAGGGCGAGAGACAAAGAGGACTACTCACGGCGCCATCTTGGCTCCACTCTGGTGGAGTCCTTTTTTTAATCATAGGGTGAATATGCGGGTGTGTGTTAGTCCCCGCCTGCCATTCCCCCAAAGTGGGATCCCTAGAGGGTCCTTGATTAGGACTCTTGTGGCATGGGAGACCACAAAGAATCCCAAACTGGCCAACTCTGCCCTGAATCGGGTATCCCTGAGGTGTATGCTGCTGAGGTGGAGATGAGAGATGGGAAGTCTTGTCTGAACTCTGAAGAGATCTCTCCTTACATATCTACCTGGCGTCCCCAATGTATACATTATTGTTTTGTTCCTCCTCATATGTTCTGGGGTTCTGTCCAACATCCAGTATTGATCAGTCATCAGATCTGCCCATTTTCTACTACTAGAGGGGGCATTAGAAATTCATTGAGTCAAACCAATTCACTTTACATATCTATTATTCATTCAATAAACATTTACTGATCCCCAACTCTTTGTGGTAGAGCTCGGGATATAGCAGTGCTCTAGGGTTTATTGTTACCATTGTTGGTATAGTTTTGTGGAATACATTCATGAGGCGCTTATTTGAACTTTTATCATTCACGAAGTGGTAGTCCAGGAAATGATGAAAAGCAGTTGAGGCTAACTGACTGCTGCTGGCCACTGTTTTCACAGCTATGTTGCGAGTTTACATTAAGTAGTATCCATTATGGTTCTGACAATGTGAGCTCAACAATTATTTATGGATTTGATTGGAAGCAATTTAGTACATTTTCATGTTTGGAAGACAGTCTTTAATCCTGTTGTAGAGATGCAAGAATATGTTGTATGAGGGGTAAAGGAACAGTGGATTCTCAGCCATCTGCTTTGTAGATATTTTTTCTATGAACTGAGTGCTATTACCATCCTTCCTGAAGCTGTGGATTCCTGATCCTGTTTCTTTGTGCGTCTAGTGTGACTCCATGAGAACATTTCAAAGACTGCTTAGTTTTATTTGTTTCTGCCAGCACACTGGGACTGTGGAAAACAGGAAGGGAATTAGGATAAAATTCTCAGCGTTATCAGAATAAATTCAGCTGTGACAGATCTGTAGAATGAAGAAGGAAATGGCATAATCATGCTGATAAGGTAGCATGGCAGACGCCCTTCCAGCGAAGGTGAATCCATTTTTCTCTTTTTGGAAGTCACTTGGGTTTCAGAGTGACATTGAAGAATAAGTTTGAGAGTCAAGAAAGCGGCAAGTTCTCTCTCTCCTTGCAAAAACAAAACGTATGAGTTTTATTCTTTTTTTTAAACATGGAGCAGACCATATCTTGTAAACAAATTGGCAAACACCTTACTAAAAACAAAAGCAACCAACCAAATAAAAAACACTTTAAGGCAAAGCTCAACATTGTGCAAAAAGTGTGTTATACTGAAGTTTTCCACATTTCAGATACAGTGACAAGCATTTTATATTTATTGTTTCATTTAGTAAGGCAAGTAAGGGGCATTAAAAATAGTTTCATTTTATAGATGGAAAAAGCGAATTTAAGAGATTAAATAAATGCTTAAGGACCTAAATCTAGGAATAATTAAGTAAAAACAAAACAAAACCAGCTCTTAAGTGATCTCTATTGCAATAATAATAATTCTTTCCTCCCTCCTTCCCTTCCTTCCTGCTTTCCTTTCTACCTTCCCTAAATATTTACTGATTTCCTGCCATGCATAAGGCGCTGGCATTCAAAGATGAGTAACACATGTTAGGAATCACTTTCCTGATCTCATTAGACCCTCCAACAGTTTTTCGAGGCAGGCAGGATAGGTGCTGTCATCCTTATCTTACAGCTGATAGCTTGTACGCATCTTACAGATGAGAGGATTGAGGTCGGGAAAGGTCAGGGCACTCAGGTAGTGGTAAATATTAATAATACTAACACCGTAGCAAACATCAGTTAAGAACGAGCCAGATGCCAGATGGTGTGGTAGCACTTTACCTGAATGACACCTACTCTCTCTGTGGGGGAGCATTGGTGCTCCCAGGGCACTCACACCACAGCAATTTCTGTGTTCTTCCATAGCCCTCATCATGGAGCAATTTATGTTATGACAAAGTATGTGCTAGATTTGAAGTGCATTGGGGTTGGCACCAGACAGTCATCTCTGTATGTCCCATGGCACCTAGTTCATATCAGTGTCTATAAAAGTCTGATGAGTTGAATTGAGTTGAATAATGCAGATAATCACTACTTTAGGTGTAGAAGAGGATTAATCAGGGAGATTAAGTATTTGACTCTCAATTTCAGTAGAAAATGAAAATTCTTAAGAATTTTCTTATACTATAGTAAAATATACTATGTAGTATACTTATAGTATAAATATACTACATAGTATATTTATATAGTATAGTATAGTATAGTATATAGTATTTACACTATAGTATAAATGAAAATAACGGAAGATTTTTGTGTGTTTTCCCCATGCCCGTCAGAAACTAAACTTCGCTTTGCTTCCCGTTTCCCTGTCGTTGCGTACTCCTCCCAGTCCTCTGCTGCTCTCTTGGATGCCTTCTAAGCGTAGAATCCTATGTGGTAGAACTGAAAGGAATCTGAGCAGGAGTCTAGCGTGTGTGGGCAGAGGACTCTGGGGGTCCACGGCATTCTGGCAAGAGGTCCATGAATGTGTTCATTAGTGATTGAGGCATAACAAATACCACGCAGTGAGATTAGGGGAGGTGGGGAGAGAGGGACGTACAAAATTTTTATCATACCATAATTAAAACAGCGAAATTCTATTTCCAACTCTCTCCTCAGTAAGAATACCATATCAGGGCACCAAAGTGACCCTGAGGTAGCAACAGACACTGAACAACCTTGGGGCATTTTAACAGAAGATCCTCAAATCTCGAAATGCTGAGTATTAAATCTCATGTTCAGGTGGTGGCAAAATGTAGTGTCAAAAACAGGAAGATCTAAGAAGGCATTGGGAGCTAGAGCTTCAGTTAACTTAATTATAGGTGAAGATCAAAGCCAAATTTCTTGTTTCAAATTAGGAGAAAAAATAAAAAAGGTTTCCTTTATGTCTAAGACAGCATTGAAGTCAGCAACAAAGTGACTAAATTACTTATCAATAAAGAGAAACTTAAGAGAACTTTCTTTTTTTAAAATTACCTCTGCAAATCGGCCAGCCCAGTGGTGTAGCCCTTAAGTTCGCACACCCTGCTTCAGCCGCTCAGGGTTTGCTGGTTTGGATCCTGGGCGCAGACCTATGCACTGCTTATCAAGTAATGCTGTGGCAGACGTCCCACATATAAAGTAGAAGAAGATGGGCATGGATGTTAGCTCAGGGCTAATCTTCCTCAAAAAAAAAAAAAAAAAAATTACCTCTGCATGGTGAAATCTAGAGAACTACTTTTGAAGAATACTCTTAAATAATAACCAACTGTGTTAAAAAATATATATGGGTAGATGCTTGTCACTTGGTCTTTAGGACATGAAATGGATGCACTATGTGTTATGTTTTGTTTTGTTTTGTTTTTCATGGGGGGAGTTTTTTCACATTAAATAATGCAGTCTAAATTAAAAATAATTATTCCTGAGTAACAATCAGCCATACACAGAGACACTTGGCCTGTCTGGGAACCGGACTGGGGGGCTCCCTTTGGAGCATTATGTCTTTGAGTATGGTATTGTCTTTTCCAAATAAAGGACTGGCTAGAGATCCTGAAGACTTAGACAAAGGCAGCCATACTCTATTATCTGAGATGTAGTCTCAGGCCATATATTCATCCAACATTATTTATTGAGCACCTGTTATTCTTGAGCAAGACAGTATTCCTGGTCTTAAGGTTGTATGACCGCCAAAATGGGACCAAATGCATTCTCAGGGCCGTGGAGTTCCCTGCCGGTCCAGAGGAAGCAGCTGACACTTTTAGGAGTCTAATTTTTGCCTGAACTCTCAAATTTCTTTTTCTCTACCCAACATGGACATACTTTTCCTTAGTGCCTCTTTAACCTCACCTAAGTAGCTGCAGTGCTGTGCCATTATGATAAAAATGATATAAAATAAGCAAATTTCAATGAGCTAGTAATTTAAATACCAACTTATGGGATAACTTTGAAACTTAATCATCATTTATAATACTGTTTTGGTAAAGGAGTATGTTCTGAGTACTGGAGCAACCAAATTAAAAAAAATTTTTTTTAATACAACCTGCTTTTAAATTGGTAATTTCCATATTACTCTCTTAAAAATTGCATAAAGTGTGACTTTTGTTTGGCTGACTAATTCCTTGGTGTTTTTGGCCACTGACTTTGTTATTTAAAAATCGTGGTCCAGGCATGAAACACAAAAGTCATGCAATTCCATTTAGACCTTTTTTGTTGAGGTTGGCAGTTAATATTGATTTCTCATGTTTTGTGATGTAATTTAGCATAGAGATACCTCTCATTTTGATGAAACTTTCCCCTTCGATATACTTGATTAGTAAAAATAATAATGTAATAAGTAATAAGACTGAACACCTGTTGGTGAGCACCTGTCTGTGTGCTAGACTTGTGTCTTACATGTATCCTCTCTTTTAAGGCTTACAACAGCCCTATGACATGACTTATCATTTCCTTTTTACAGATGAAGGAATTGAGGCTACAGCTCATGGTCACATGGCTCCTTAGTGCTAGAGCTAGAATTTGTCTCTGAGGCTTGGGCTTTTAATCACTGAAGTCAACTAAAAATACATAATCAGAGGAAAAAATTATGAAGGCATAGATACATTCTAAAACGTCGTCCTCCATGCAGCATGCATTCCTTCATTTATTCAGCAGCTGCGTCTCCGAATGCTTACTCTGCAGATCACTGTGCTAAGTGCTGCAGGCATCTTAGTGAGTCAGCCACTTTCTATTGATTTATTCCCTCCTTGTGCTTACAAGCTGGTGAGAGAAACAAATTAATCACATAATCACAATAGTGTTTATTTACAAGTTGAGATAAAGGCTTAAAGGAACAATAACATAGTTTTATGAGAGCTCATGAGAAAAGAATCTGACGTAAGTGGGGATGTGGAAGAAGTGACGCTTGGTCTGATGTCTGCCTGATGAAGAAGAGTCAACTTGTCAAAGAAGTGTTGTAGGTAGGAAGCTTTCTAGGAAGAGGAAATAGCGTGGGCAAAGGCCCTGAGTCAGGAGGAACACAGTGTGTTCAAAAGCTGAAAGGAGGACACTGTGGCTGGGTGCAGCCAAGGAAGGGAGAGTGGCGTGAAAGAGGTCTCTTTATGTCTGTCCTTGGAGGGGTTTGGGTTTTTAACCTAGAAGCAGCAGGAAGCTAGTAAAGGACTTTAAGCGGAGAAGCAGCAGCGTCAGATTTGCAATTTGTAAGGTTGCTCTGGTGGCAATGTGGAGAACAAACGGGAGGAGAGGGGATGTCAGTTTAAAATAATATTCAATGAATCAGAGAAAACGATGGTGGGGAAGTCCGAACGTAGACTCTGGGTCAGATGCCTCTGTTCAAGGCCTAACTCGGCCCTGAGCTGAAAGGCCTTGTGCGAGTTATACTCAGGCTCCACTTATGTAAAACAGGGACAGTGGCATAGACCCCAGAAGAAAGTTATTGTGAGGATTAAATGAAAAAGTAATAGTAGTAACCAACCACCCCATTTATAGATGAGGAACCTGGGGCTTAGAAAGTTAAATGAGGCTTTTCATCCTAATCGCTTATCTGGATGTTGTGAAGTGAGAATGAGGGGAGTAGGAGATACAGGCAAGGTGAAGGAGTGAAGGGGAGAACATCACAAAAACAAAACGAACAAATGAACAAAAAGCCCGATGTAAGGTCCTGGAGAGACCTGATCTTGGGATAACCTGGTTGAAAGGACACAAGACCCAGCAGCCACGTGAGGTCCAGCTTCAGTTTGCTCACTCAGTCCCTCCTCCAGGAGAATGGAGATCTGGGGATACAACGACCCTTCCCTTTTCCATTTCCTACCTTCATCTCCGAAGGGGCTGGGCGAGGCCAGGCTGTCTTTCAGCCTGGTAGGCAAAATAGGATTCCCAAACAAGTCATCAGTCAAAAGTCTCCCCATTTGTTGTGTGATATCAGAAACCGCATTAGTAATGAGACAATAACCTTAATCACGTCATTAAAGATTAAAAATTAAAAAGACTTACTAGTAATGCTATTTTTTAGCATAGGGGACTTCCAAATCAATTTGGCCTGCCTCCAGTGATAAATAAGGGAGGGGGCTCTTGGTATCTAAGATACACTAATGGCGGGGGAGGGGTGCGTGCAGAGGAGGACCTGGGGGCTAAGATGAGAAAGTTTGACTCAATTTTCTCCAAGATTACCTGTGTTTACCTTCAAAGGGTGGGGACAAACAGAAGCTGGTCTTGAACTGTTCTGTCATGTATTTGCACATTCAGTAGTTCACCTTCCTGGATTTGTGAATACGTATTTAACATGACAGACTTAGTATAATTAATTATTTGACTAAATATATTTATTAAGCATCTACTGTGACTAGCCACTGTGGTAGGTGTTGGAGTGATAGTGATAACTAAAATAGACATTTGTGGAGAGTTTACTCTTACATTACTTTGTTCCCAGAAATTTTATTACTTAAGGCATCACTTAAGAAATGCTTATTAATGCTATTTTTAAAATAGAAAGTTAAGGGGCCGACCCAATGGTGCAGCGGTTAAGTTCCCACGTTCTGCTTCTGCAGCCTTGGGTTCACCAGTTTGGATCCCAGGTGTGGACCCACTTGTCAAACCATGCTGTGGCAGGTGTCCCATATATAGAATAGAGGAAGGTGGGCATGGATGTTAACTCAGGGCCAGTCTTCCCCAGCAAAAAGAGCAGGGTTGGCAGCAGGTGTTAGCTCACAGCTAATGTTCCTCAAAAAAAAAAAATTAATTAAAAAAATAAAATAATAAAAATAAAAACATAGAAAGTTAAGGCAAGAATGGATATTTTTGGCTTGACCTTGACCATTTCTATCAAGGCTCTATCCACCAGATCAAAGAAAGATCCTTAAATATTTAAGAACAGGAGACTATATAAAGCAATACGATAATTGATTAATACGCCTCTCTGTATGTCAAACCAGATGCCATTGAGACCGAAGCATTTTTGACCGTTATAGTGGCCTCTGCTGAGATTTCATTTGAATAGCAGTTGAGTGTAATTGATGTTATGTTTACTGAACCCCTTGCCATTGTCTGTTTCAGGGTCGGCTTGATTCTCTGACGGAAGTGGATGACTCAGGACAGTTAACTATCAAATGCTCTCAAAATTACTTGTCTCTGGATTGTGGTATTACTGCTTTCGAACTGTCTGACTACAGTCCAAGTGAAGATTTGCTCGGCGGCCTGGGTGACATGACCTCTAGCCAGGTCAAAACCAAACCCTTTGACTCTTGGAGCTACAGTGAGATGGAACAGGAGTTCCCCGAGCTTATCCGAAGTGTTGGGTTACTGACGGTGGCTGCTGACCCCGTCCCTTCCAACTGCAGCGAAGCAGTTAGTGGGGAGGCGGCTCAAGTGTCTCTTCCAGCAGAGGACAAAGGTGGACTTGAGGAAGACAATACTTCCACAGTCGAGGAGCAGCCAGGCTTGCCGCCAGCGACGTCACCTTCCCAGGAAGCTCTGACAAATGCCATTCAGCCCTCTTCTGAGGCTGCGAAGCAAGAATCCAATTCCTCCTCTCAGCTTGGGGCAAAGAACCAACAGCCTCTTCCTTGTGACAATGCCACCCCGAAGCGATCCATCAGAGATTGCTTTAATTATAACGAGGACTCTCCCACACAGCCCACATTGCCCAAGAGAGGGCTTTTCCTTAAAGAGGAAACCTTTAAGAATAATCTGAAAGACCCTCATGGAAAGAAGAGGATGGTTGATCTCAAGCCCGAGATGAGCAGAAGCACCCCTTCCCTGGTGGACCCTCCAGACAGATCCAAGCTCTGCCTGGTGCTGCAGTCCTCCTACCCCAACAGCCCTTCTGCTGCCAGCCAGTCCTACGAATGTTTGCACAAGATGGGGCATGGGAACCTTGAAAACACAGTCAAAAGTCACATTAAGGAAATCTCTTCCAGCCTGGGAAGGCTTAACGACTGCCATAAAGAGAAACTTAGACTGAAAAAGCCACACAAGACCCCAGAAGAGGTGCCTCCGTGCCAAACGCCTAAACGCGGCACCGGTTCAGGCAAGCAAGCCGAAGACATAAAGAGCTCAGTAGTGCCGAATGGAATTCCTGCAGGTCCTTCCCAGGCCAGAGAGGGGCCAGAAACAGATTCCACTTCCTCATCCTCCCTTGAGCCGTGTCATCAGAGAAGTTGGAATGCCAAATTGCCAGTGCAGTCAGAAACATCCAACTCACCACCTTTTACTCAAAGCAGTGAATCCTCTGTTGGCTCAGACAACGTCAGTTCTCCGGTACCCCTTCTTTCAAATCACAAAAGCAAAAAAAGTTACTCCTCCTCCCCAAGTCATGTCACCCGGAATGGTCAGGTCGTGGAGGCCTGGTATGGCTCTGATGAATACCTGGCACTGCCCTCTCATCTTAAGCAGACGGAAGTATTAGCTTTAAAGTTGGAAAACTTAACAAAGCTTATGCCTCAGAAACCCAGAGGAGAAACCCTTCAGAATATTGATGACTGGGAACTGTCTGAAATGAATTCAGATTCTGAGATCTATCCCACGTACCAGGTCAAGAAGAAGCATTCGAGGCTAGGCAGGGTGTCTCCGAGCTCGTCCAGTGACATAGCGTCTTCACTCGGGGAGAGCATTGAATCTGGGCCCCTGAGTGACGTGCTTTCTGACGAGGAGTTGTGTATGCCTCTCTCTGGCACGAAAAAATACATCGATGAGAAGTCAGAGAGAGCTTCCTCTTCTGAGAAAAATGAGAGCCATTCTGCTACAAAATCTGCTTTAATTCAGAAACTGATGCAAGATATTCAACACCAAGACAACTACGAAGCCATATGGGAAAAAATAGAGGTAAGCTGATCTTTTCTTAACCTGAATGATTTCTTACCTGATTTTTGGAATGAATACTGCGAAAAGGTCAACTCCTCCCCACCCCATTATAAAATGTGTTGCTACTTTTGATAAACTTACCTGATTTCCCCAAGAAAGAAAAGAGAGAGCACAATGGTCACTGCACTGTGACAGAGTGCATCACTAGGAACTGTCCTTGTCACTGCGTTAGCCTGATGGGTCCCTGTCTGGTCGAGAATTCTCTCTTGATCCTGCTCCAGCCTAACACGGCTCTGATGAATGGTGATGCCCTTGGATGGAGAACAAAATAAAGTAGAACAGTAGCTGTGCACACAGCAGTACCTCAGGAACGCATGAATGCAATATTCCAGTTACCCTCAGTGCTTTCTGATTTGTTTGTTCTAATCCCAGAATAGCTGCCCCACCTCCAGTGTTAACTTCCTATAGATATAGACCAAGTGTTTCTAACTTTTTGAGAATCTCTGTTTTTCTTCAATCTTCCTCCTCTTTGAGGAGGAGCTACCTATACTTTGTACCGTTCACGGGCTCTGAGATGGGGAGTTGATATTTTGGGTAAATCTGTACTTTTAGAACGAATTATTAGATATGATGAAATCTTTGAGGACGGACGTCAAATTTCTTAGGACTGAGCTCCATCATATAAGCTATGATTTAAGACACTGGACAAAAGTATAGTGCGTATGGACAGAATAACCTGGAAGAAGAAGATGAAGGTACATAAAACAAAGAGGGAAAAGTAAACGGCAATATATAATAATAATAACATATGTTAATAATTGCTTTTACTAAGTATTTGTGCATCTGGACCTCACAACAATCCTCATATTACCCCATTTTATGGATGAGGAGACTGAGGCTGTGAGAGAGACCAGGCAGTCTGCTCTAGAACTTGTCCGACTAGTGAAGTGCCCCCACGCCTCTCCGTAAAGAAGTGATCGGATGTACTGCATGTAAATGGTCTAGCTCTGTAGAGAAGAGAAATAACGGCAGTGGAGCTAGGATTTACCTGGGAAGCTCTTGTGAAATGTCAAGCCTTCAGTGGGGCTTTGAAGGCTATGCCAGGATGTAGACAGATAGAGAGAAGGAAGGTGGGTATTTCAGGCAGGAGGGCCACAAACTAAAACGCAAAGGTGGGGATTGGGGATGAGCACAATATGGGAGTGCACCGAGAGTTGTCCAGACTAGAAGGTCTGTGATCAGAGAGCAATGACAGTTTCTAGACATATAATAGACCTGGTTGCTGCATGGCCTTGAAGGCCTGACCAAGGCAATTAGAATTTGTCCACCTGGCATCCATGGAGTCTTCTCAGAAAGTGGCTGAGAGTAGTAATACAACCCATAATTATTAATGCTTCTTGAGGTCTTGTTTTGTGCTTGGCTCTGTGCTAAGTGCTTTACGTGCCTTATTTTACTTAAGTCCTGGCAAGCAGGAATGTTTTACATGAAGAAGCTAAGGCAGAACATGATTAGGAAACTTACTCAGGGCATCACAGCTAGTAAGTGCAGAGCCAGAATTTGAACCTGGAGCCAGCATCCTTAAAGCAGTGTAGGCCATAGGCTCCAAAGCCTTTCTGGAAGGTTTAATTGACAGTAATGACAAAGATGGTCTTAGGAGCCATGGTGGTGACCAGATCCTTTGGCAGCCAATCTAAGGGACTGCTGTGATGTGGGATGGGCGAGGACAGGGTGGCTGTTGAAGAAGTGAATGGGATCTGGAAAACTGGTTCGAGGCCTTGCTCAGTCATTAAAACCTGGAGTGGCCAACAGCTAGTCATGCTCCATTCTGGCCTTGTTTCTTCTTTTATAAATAGACAGATTTTAAGCAGATGATGGCTACGACACCAGCTTCCAACGAGAGCATGCTTTATTTCTGTAATTCTACAAAGATGAAGCCACCTTTCCAGCCTTTGGGGACTGGTGTATCTTTAACGGAAGGAAACATGTGGATGGGTAGCTGGCTTGAGGTGGAGGTGAGGCAGATAATTCTTTAAAAAATATTCATTGATATTGAGTGTCTGATGAAACTTTTAAGAGAAATTGTCATGTAGGCAGTTGGAAATACTGTCCTGGAGTTAGGATATGAGGTGAAGGCTAAAAGAAGATCAAGGCCCTTCCTCCATCCAGACTCCTTTCACTGCTTCAGGTGAGGGCAGCTGCCAACCCCCCAGGTCCATTGACCTTGGATATCACACTCTAGCTTTGACCTCCTCCGTACGGTGACCCAGACGACCTATTCTACCTGCAAAATACAACATAATAAGGGGGTATTATTAAACATCTTCCTTGTACCAGGCATCTACTAGGCACTTTACCCACCGTAATTCTCTCATAGGATTATGACCTCCTATGATTACGACAGTTGTTGTTCTCATAACAACCCTCCAAGGTAGGTTTTATTATCCTAAATCGACCACTTCTCTTCCCCTCCAGTGCTCACCATCATCTTAGCCACCATCACCTCCTGCTTAGATGACCGCAGCAGCCTCTTAACTGGTCTCTGTTCTTTCATCCTGCTCCCACTACAGTCTGCTCCCAACACAGCAGGCCAAGTGATCCTTTTGAAACACCTGAGGTCATGTCACCCCTCCGCTCAAAACCGTGCAACAACTCCCATCACATTCAGACGCCTGACACGGACCAGTCCTCTGATTTGCTCTCTGACCTCATTTCCAGCTGCTCTTCCCCATGATTACTTCTCTCCATTCCCACTGGAAGCTGGCATGCCCCTGCCTTTAGGACCTTTGTCAGTTCCCTCTGTCTGTACCCTCTCCATCAGAGGCCCTCATTTCTAATTCCTTTACCTCTTCTGAGTCCTTGCTCAAATGTTAACTTCTCAGGGAAGCCTACCTTGACTATCTACTAAAAGGTGTAAGCTGACCTCTTTTTCTTTTTTTCCTACTGCTCTCACCATATTCTGTCATTTTATATAATGCTTTTATTTAGTATGTTTGTTATTTTTGGTTTGTCTCGCCTTGCTAGAATGGGAGCTCTGTGAGGGCAGGAATATTTATCTGTTTAGTTTGCTAATGAATCTCATGTACCTAGAACAGTGCCTGGTACGTAGTAGGTGCTCAATAAAGACTACTGAATGAATGACTCCCCATTTTAGAGTGGGGGAAGTAGAGTTCAGAGAGATGAAATCACTTTTCCTAAGCTGCACAGCTAATGAGCCACAGAGCCAGGCTTCAAGCCCCATCTGCTTTGCTTCTCCCACTGGATAATCTCTTGAGAACAGATGAATTCCCTGAGAAAAGGAGGATGGATGGAGAAGAGAAAAGGGTGACAACTGAGATCCAAGTTGTAGCCCAGTTATGAAGCAGGAATATGGAAGAGGCCCTGCTGTGGGGCCGTGAAGGCACCAAGAGGCTTCTCGGATGTTAAGTAAGTGAAGGGAGAAGAGATGTTCAGTAAGACAGGCGTTAGCTTCGTTCTTTGCAAAAGGGAGATCAAGAAGAATAAGGACAAAGAAAAAAAATGAACTTTAGATTTGTTTGAAAGAGTCAATGAGGACCTTAGAGAAAAATGGACTTAATGAAAGAGTGGAGGTAGATGCTTGATCATAGGTGATTAAGAAGTGACAGAGAGGGCTGGCCCGGTAGCGCACCGGTTAAGTGCGCACGTTGTGCTTCGGCAGCCCAGGTTTCCCTGGTTCAGATCCCAGGTGCGGATGTGGCATGGCTTGGCACGCCATGCTGTGGTAGGCGTCCCACATATAAAGTAGAGGGAGATGGGCACGGATGTTAGCTCAGGGCCAGTCTTCTTCAGAAAAAAGAGGAGGATTGGCAGCAGTTAGCTCAGGGCTAATATTCCTCAAAAAGAAGAAAAAGAAGTGACAGAGAATCATTCCTAATAGCTCAACGAATTGGGTTTTGAAAGCAACATGAGAAAAGGGACAATAGTTGAAAGTAGAGTCAAATAAAAGTTTCTTTAAAAAAAATTAAAGCTGAAAATAAACTCAAAATGGATCAAAGACCTAAAGATTAGGCCTGAAACAATAAGTCTTCCAGAAGAGAATATAGGCAGTACACTCTTTGACATCAGTTTCAAAAGAATCTTTTCAGACACTATAACTCCTCAGATGAGGGAAACAATAGAAAGAATAAACAAATGGGACTTCATCAGACTAAAGAGTTTCTTCAAGGCAAGGGAAAACAGGATTGAAACAAAAAAAACAGCCTACTAATTGGGAAAAAATATTTACAAGCAACTTATCTGACAAAGAATTAATCGCCATAATATACAAAGAACTCACACAGCTTAACAACAAAAAAACAAACAACCTGATCAAAAAGTGGGCAGAGGACATGAACAGACATTTCTCCAAAGAAGATATAAGTATGGCCAATAGACACATGAAAAGATGTTCATCATCACTAATCATCAGGGAAATGCAAATCAAAACTACACTAAGATATCACCTTACACCCGTTAGATTGGCAAAAATATCCAAAACCAAAAGTGACAAATGTTGGAGAGGTTGTGGAGAAAAAGGAACCCTCATACAATGTTGGTGGGAATGCAAACTAGTGCAGCCACTATGGAAAACAGTATGGAGATTTCTCAAAAAGTTAAAAATAGAAATACCCTATGACCCAGCTATCCCACTACTGGGTATCTATCCTAAGAACCTGAAATCAGCAATCCCAAGAATCCCATGCACCCCTATGTTCATTGCAGCATTATTTACAATAGCCAAGATGTGGAACCAACCTAAATGCCCTGAAACTGATGACTGGATAAAGAAGATATGGTATATATACACAGTGGAATACTACTCAGCCATAAAAAAGGACCAAATTGTTCCATTCGCATCAACATGGATGGATCTTGAGGGTATTATGTTAAGCGAAATAAGCCAGATAGAGAAAGACGAACTCTATATGACCCCACTTATAGGTGGAAGTTAACATATAGACAAGGAGAACCCATCGGTGGTTACCAGGGAAAAGGGGGGGTGGGGGGAGGGCACAAAGGGTGAAGTGGTGTACCCACAACATTACTAACAACAATGTACAACTGAAATCTCACAAGGTTGTAATCTATCATAAACTTAATAAAAAAAAATTAAAGCTGATTTGAAGGCAGAAATAAAAGACTCAGTAGCAAGAGAGCTTGAGGTGGCTAGAGAGACTATAAATGTGGCACATGCTGAGATAAGAACTGAGTGTGTGTGGAACTTGTGGGAAGAGTACTGGCCTGATATAAAAAGTTATAAAATACTGAAGAATACGTCCTGCTTCTGAGTCCACCTCTACCAAATAGAGAGTGGTGTGTTTCCTCCTCCCATCACAAGGCATACAGCCATTAACCTGTGAGGGATTCTACAGAGCTGTGACGGAACCCCTGGGAAAACAGCTGCATGATGAGCACCTTCGATGCCTTGTAGGTTCCTGTCATTCCCACTCCTGATAGTAGGAATGGTTTTGTTAATGGGAAAGATTTCTTTTTAATGTGTATTTTTAAAAATTTTATTGAGGTCATAATAGTTTATAACATTGTGAAATTTCAGTTGTACATTATTACTTGTCTGTCACCATATATGTGTGCCCCTCTACCCCTTAGGCCCACCTCCCCACCTCCTTCCCATTTGGTAACCGCTAATCTATTCTCTTTGTCCATGTGTTTGTTATCTTCCACATATGAGTGAAGTCATATGGTGTTTGTCTTTCTCTGCCTGGCTTACGTCCCTTAACATAATACCCTCAAGGTCCATCCACGTTGTTGCAAATGGGACAATTTTGTCTTTTTCTATGGCTGAGAAGTGTTCCATTCTATATATATATACACCACATCGTCTTTATCCATTCATCAGTCCGTGGGCACTTAGGTTGCTTCTATGTCTTGGCTATTGTGAATAATACTGCATTGAACACAGGGGTGCATGAGTCTCTTTGAATGGTTGATTTTAAGTTCTTTGGATAAATACCTAGTAGTGGCATAGCTATTTTTAATTTTTTTGAGAAATCTCCATACTATTTTCCATAGTGGCTGCAACAGTTTGCAATCCCACCAGCAGTGTATGAGGATTCTCTTTTCTCCACATCCTCTCCAACGTTTGTTATTTTTTTGTGTTGGTAATTACAGCCATTCTAACAGTTGTAAGGTGATATTTCATTGTAGTTTTGATTTGCATTTCCCTGATGATTAATGACGTTGAACATCTTCTCATGTGCCTGTTGGCCATCTGTATATCTTCTTTGGAAAAATGTCTGTTCATATCCTCTGCCCATTTTTTGATTGGGTTGTTTGTTTTTTGTTGTTGAATTGTATAAGTTCTTTATGTATTGTAGAGATTAACGCCTTGTCAGATACATGATTTGCAAATATTTTCTCCCATTTAGGGGGTTGTCTTCTCATTTTGTTCCTGGTTTCCTATGCCTTGCAGAAGCTCTTTAGTCTGATGAAGTCTTATTTGTTTATTTATTTATTTTTTTGCTTCCCTTGCCAGAATAGACAGTGTATTCAAAAAGATCCTTCTAAGACCAATGTCAGAGTGTACGACCTACATTTTCTTCTAAGAGTTTTACGATTTCACATTTTACCTTCAAGTCTTTAATCCATTTTGAGTTAATTTTTGTGTTTGATGAAAGATAATGGTCTACTTTCATTCTTTTGCATGTGGCTGTCCAGTTTTCCCAACACCATTTATTGAAGAGACTTTCCTTTCTCCAGTGTATGTTCTTAGCTTCTTTGTTGAACATTAGCTGTCCGCAGATGTGTGGTTTTATTTCTGGGCTTTCAGTTCTGTTCCATTGATCTATGTGTCTGTTTTTGTACCAGTACCATGCTGTTTTGATCACTATAGCTTTGTAGTTTATTTTGAAGTCAGGGATTGTGATGGTTCTGGCTTTGTTCTTCTTTTTCAGGACTGCTTTAGCTATTTGGGGTCTTTTGTCACTCCATATGAATTTTAGGATTCTTTGTTTTGTTTTCATGAAGAATGTCTTTGGGATTCTGATTGGGATTGCATTGAATCTGTAGATTGCTTTAGGTAGTGTGGACATTTTAACTATGTTTATTCTTCTAATCCACGTGCATGGAATATCTTTCCATTTATTTATGTCATCATCAATTTCTTTCAATAATGTTTTATAGTTTTAATTGTATAGGTCTTTCACCTTCTTAGTTAAATTTATTCCTAGATATCTTATTCTTTTTGTTGCAATTGTAAATGAGATTGTATTCTTGAGTTCTCTTTCTGGTACTTCATTATTAGAGTACAGAAATGCAATTGATTTTTGTAAGTTGATTTTTTACCCTGCAACTTCACTGTAGTTGTTGATTATTTCTAGTGGTTTTTCAATGGATTCTTTAAAGTTTTCTATGTATATGAAACCACGTCATCTGCAAACAGTGAGAATTTCACTTCTTCACTGCCAATTTGGATACCTTTTATTTCTTTTTCTTGCCTAATTGCTCTGGCCAAAACTTCCAGTACTATGTTGATTGAGAGTGGCAAGAGTGGGCACCCTTGTCTTGTTCCTGTTCTTAGAGGGATGGCTTTCAGTTTTTCCCCATTGAGGATGATGTTAGCTGTGGGTTTGTCATATATGGCCTTTATTATAATGAGATACTTTCTTTCTATACCTATTTTATTGAGAGTCTTTATCATAAATGGATGTTGGATCTTGTCAAATGCTTTCTTTGCATCTGTTGAGATGATCATGTGGTTTTTATTCTTCATTTTTTTAATGTGGTGTATTACATTGGTCGATTTGTGGATGTTGAACCATCCCTGCATCCCTGGTATAAATCCTGCTTGATCATGGTGTGTGATCCTTTTAACATATTGCTGTATTTGGTTTGCTGATATTTTGCTGAGGATTTTTGCATCTATGTTCATCAGTGATACTGGACTGTAATTTTGCTTCTTTGTGTTGTCCTTGTCTGGCTTTGGGAGCAGGATGGTACTGCCTTGTAAAATGTGTTAGGAATATGGAGGATGTTGAAAATGTGTTAGGAAGAAGTTCTGTCGTCTTCAATTTTTTGGAATAGTTTGAGAAGGATAGATGTTAAATCTTCTTTGAATGTTTGGTAGAATTCTCCAGAGAAGCTGTCTGGTCCTGGACTTTTATTTTTTGGGAGGTTTTTGGTTACTGTTTCAATCTCTTTGCTTGAGACTGGTCTATTCAGATTTTCTATTTCTTCTTGATTCAGTTTTTGGAGGTTGTATGAGTCTAAGAATTTATCCATTTTTTCTGGATTGTCCAATTTGTTAGGATATAGTTTTCCATAGTATTCTCTTATAATCCTTTGTATGTCTGTGGTATCCATTGTAATTTCTCCAATTTCATTTCCAGTTTTATTTGTTTGAGTCTTCTCTCTTTTTTTCTTAGTGAGTCTGGCTGAGGGTTTGTCAATTTTGTTCATCTTCTCTAAGAACCAGCTCTTAGTTTCATTGATCCATTTTACTGTTTTTTTGGTTTCAATTTCATTTATTTCTGTGCTAATTTTTATTGTTTCTCTCCTTCTGCTGACTTTGTTTGTTCTTTTTCTAGTTCTACTAGGTGTAGTTTAAGATATCTTATTTGAGGGGCTGAGTGGTTAGGTTCACATGCTCCACTTCGGCAGCCCAGGGTTTCGCTGGTTTGAATCCTGGGCACAGTCATGGCACTGCTCATCAGGCCATGCTGAGGCAGCATCCCACATGCCACAACTAGAAGGACCTACAACTAAAATATGCAACTATGTACTGGGGGGATTTGGGGGGGGGGGGGAAAAGAAGATTGGCAACAGTTTTTAGCTCAGGTGTCAATCTTTAAAAAAAAAAAAGAGCATCAAGTTAAAAATTAGAGGAGAGCCTTTAAATTGAATAAATGAGACATTCAAGGGACATCATTCAAAGTTGAAAAATGAAAGTGTATTCTTCAGGTAAATTTTTTAAAAAAAAGGTTTCTTATTTGACACATCAATGATACCACACTGCTAGTGGCAGTCATTAAAGAAATATGTTGTCCTGAATTTTCTATTCTTTTCTTTTCCTTTTTTTCATTGTGGTAAAAAATACACAACATAATATTTGCTGTCTTAACCATTTTTAAGTGTACAGTTCAGTAAAGTGTATTCACATAGTTGTGAAACAGATCTCCAGAACTTTTTCATCTTGCGAATCTGAAACTTTATGCCCATTAAACAAGAACCACCCTTTCTCCCCTCTGCTCCAGCCCCTGGTAACCACCATTCTGCTTTCTGTTTCTGTGAATTTGACTACTGTAGATACCTCATGTAAGTGGAATTGTGCAGTATTCGTTTTTTTGTGGCTGGCTTATTTCACTTAGCATAATGTCCTTAAGGTTCATCCATGTTGTGGCATATGACAGAATTTCCTTCCTTTTAAGGCTAATAATATTCCACGGTATATTTATACCACATAATGTTCATTCGTTCATCTACAGATGGATATTTGGCTTGCTCCCACCTCTTGGGTACTGTGAATAGTGCTGCTACGAATATGGGTGTGCAAATATCTCTTCAAGACCCTGCTTTCAATTCTTTGGGGTATCTACCCAGAAAGGGGATTGCTGGATCATATGGTAGTTCTATTTCTAATTTTTTGAGGAACCTCCATACCATTTTTCATAGGGATTGCTTCATTTTACAATCCCACCAACAGTGCACAAGAGTTCCAATTTCTCTACATTCTCACCAACATTTGTGATTTTCTGCTTTTTTTTCTTTTTTTTTGATGATAGCCGTCCTAATGGGTGTGAGAGGATATCACGCTGTGGTTTTGATTTGCATTCCTCTGATGATTAGCCATGTTCAGCATCTTTTCATATGCTTGTCAGCCGTTTGCATATCTTCTTTGAAGAAGTATCTATTCATGTCCTTTGCCCGTTTTTTGGTTGGGTTACTAGAACTTTTGTTAATGAGTTGTAGGAGTTCTTTATATAGTCTGGGTATCAACCCCTTATTATATACATGATTTGCAAATATTTTCTCCCACTTCATTTTCCATTTCCATATTTTCGCTGGTGATTGGATCCTTTGATGCAAAATAGTTTTTAAGAACGGTGTAGTCCCATTTGTCTGTTTTTGCTTTTGTTTCTTGTGCTTTTGATGTTGTATCCAGGAAATCATTGCCAAGTCCAATGTCATGAAGATTTTCCTCTATGTTTTCTTCTAGAAGATTTATAGTTTTAGGTTTTAGATTTTACTTTTATTTTAGCTCAGTGCAATTACCTCTCATGTTTTAAGGATCTCACCGCAGGCTTTCATGTAAGATAGGACACAGCTTCAAGGCTAGAGCCAGGTCATCTTCTGGGATTTGTCTCTTAAAAAAAAACTTGGGAGTCACTCTTTTTAAAAAGTCCTGTTTGACCATTATTTAATTGATTTGAGATTTGAATAAGTTGTATTTGAAACACAGCTATATCTTTCTTTATTCAACCCCAGAGGAACTTATAATCAAGGGCTGTTACAAATTCAGTTCTCTCTTGCTTTTGATGTTTCTTTATACCAACCATGTACCAGTTTTCCTAGTGTTGGTGGAATGATAGTCTGCTCTTAGGTGTTGATAATGATCTCTTAAGAGCATCCTGTCAGATAGGAGATATTTTAGAGTCACTAGATTCCACCCTTCTTCACTGGCATTTCATTTCATATGCACCTTTCCCTATGCTAATCTTTACCTTCACAGTTGCTAGTCTTCCTCTTGTCTCTGAATTCTCTCTCTTCCTTAACATCTTCTTTCCTATTCCATTTTCTTTTCTTTTCTTCTGGACTATATAGTTTTCACACTCCAGCCCCCATCTTCCTTTTTAATTTCCTTCCCCAAGAGTATCTTCTACTTTCTCTCTTTAATGTTGTCCTAGAGATTCTCAGATTCCAAATATGAGAGCACATTAAGTTGGCTCTCCATCATCATTCAACCCTTTATCTTTTCACTGCATTTCTTAGTCTTAGAAATATGTATCCAGAGAGTTGAGGACTTGTTTAGATGCTAGAATAAAGAAAACAAGAACTATTTTAAATATCAAGGAAAAAGCCAGATTCTTAAATAATTGGGCAGGCTCAGCATTGTAATTAAAATTGGAAGATTCAGGAGTACTAAAGGATCACAAATTGAACATGAGTTGATAGTGCAGATGATTATTTAACAAGGAGGTATAATAACAGAATGCTGTAGGGACTCTGAATATTCTTCTTTATTTATACTATACAAAACCTAAAATTTTGTTTTAGATTCTGGACTTAGAATTTGAGAAAGCTGTGACAACATACTTCAAGGCTCTGTGCTTATTATATAAGATAATAATTGATAAGTGCCAAATAGAAAGTCATACAATGGGAGAGCAGAGGAAGGAAGATAAAAGCAAGTGTAGCTAGACCAAGTATCACAGAAGAGGGACTACTTAAGCTGGGCCTTAGATGATGAGTAGAATTTAGATAGCAGAGATGAGGAGGTGGAATGTTAGTAATAGAAGCTTTGGCCCAGATGGAGGGCAAAAATATGCAGGGTCTATCTGGGAGCTAATAAAGAGAGATGCTTGCTATTTGGAGTATATGCTAAATCCTATAAACAAAGAAACCCCAAAATGCAATAAGAGAGAAGTCTTTTTCTCTCTTACATAACAAGAGGAAGGCAGACAGTCCAGGGAAGATAGAGGTCATCTAGGGATCCAGGGACCTTCTCCTTGTTACTCTTCCATGGCTCACCAATGCTATGTCTGCGTCCCAGCTCACCAGGAGCAGGGAGTGGAGAGCAGCCAGCTTTCTTCTTACAGATATGACTTGGAAGTTGCACATGTCACCTCTGTTCACATTCCATTGGCCTTGACTTTGTCATGT
Source organism: Equus caballus (assembly GCF_041296265.1). Taxonomy (NCBI): domain Eukaryota; kingdom Metazoa; phylum Chordata; class Mammalia; order Perissodactyla; family Equidae; genus Equus; species Equus caballus. Next base: position 183,355,594 of record NC_091684.1, read on the forward strand.
GGCATCACTTAACTGTACAGGAGTTTAGAAAGTGAGCCTGTAGGGCATGAACATTGGAACAGACATGTCTCTTAAACCAGCTACTGATAAGAGTTTGTTGAAGGGAAGGGGAATATAAAGTTAGAAAGAAAGAATAGGGCCAATGCTGCCAACACCAGCTAGGCAGCAAGGCGAAGGAGCAGACAGAATTAATAGACAGAACACAATCTATATGTTCAATGGGACAGGGGATCATCAGCCTCAAGGACTGAGGTGAGGTCCCTCTGATCACCACATATTTATTTGTGGGTAAAGAATCACAAGCATGTACAATATCAGGAACTCACGCCTGCAGGGACACACAAGCCAAAGCCCAAAGGTTCTATTCTTCATCCCCCTGAAGCACCCCAGCCCTATCCCAGGTCATTCCCTTGGGGAGTATCTTAAGAACGATCAGCAAGGTGTGCAGGCGGCGTTCTGTTCCTGGAAGGGCCCGGCGTTCCTAAGCCCCTTGCTTTCGTGCTCAATAACATACTCCCCTCCAGCCGTGGATTCCAAAGCACAGGCAATCTGGTATAATAATTATCAGAGTCAGCAGATCACACATCTCCCAGCCACCCATTTGGAATTTATTTTTCCTAGGCTTAAAGCCTAGCAAGGATGCTGCTATGATCTCCTGCAGCATTTCCCCCTTTGTGTTTTTGTAAGACGAGGTAGGTGGTCCAGGCAGCTTCTCTCTTAGTCAGTTCTCGGAAGGTTTTTCTCGTGCATCTGAGGACTAAGCAGAAAATAATGAAAAATATATGTCCTGATATAACAGTTCCAATAAGGCTACTGCCAATGGTTTTTATCCAATCAGTAGGAAACATCTTTGCTAAGCTGGTATGTATACCATCAAATAGTTCAGATTCAAGTAGCAATGATAATTTAGCATCTTGCATATGTTTTACTTTAGCTTGCAATAAATCTGTATCTAATGTGAGATTGTCCTTGAGGTGGCCCTTTAAATGCCACCTTCTAGTGCTCCAGCCGTGCTCGCTATTATTATAAGGATGTGGTGTAATACAGAGCTCAGTAACATTCCAATCACCTTGCAGTCTGACTAGCTTTTTTAAGTTATGTACTTCATCTCCCACTATTAATACAGCATTTTGCGGATCCACTAGCCGTTCATTGATTCCCAGATCAATTTTTATCTGACTGTTCCATGCTTCACAGGCATTTTTATGCCATTGTTGAACAAAGGTAGTGGTTTGAATTGTTTGATGCAGTGCCACTCCAGCAATGGTGGCAGTGGATGCCATGGCTATAATGCCTAATATAGCAGCAATCAATAATCCTATGAATCTTTTTGATCTTTTTAAGATTTTCTGGATTATTTGTAATAAGACGTGGGTATCAGGATATCCTTCCCATGGTCTATTTTGATTTACTGGAAGCCAAACGCCCAAACGTCGCCTCAATAACATATATGAGTGAGAATCATTGTATAAGGAGCTATTGAGACAAGTGTATAATTTGCAATCTTTACAATCCACAGTTTTAGCTGTTTCATTAATAGATACCATACCTATGGCCAATACATATATCTCAGACTCAGGCTTTGAGGTAAAAAGTCCAATTGGCGGATGTGTTGAAAGACAATTTTGTGTTCTCATAATTTCCACCCCCAATTCTGAATTGTCTTAGACTGAAGGCTAGTTTCCATAAGTCAGTCTGTGGTCTACCCATATTAAATTGAGGTTGTGGAGGAGAAAATCCTTCCCTGCGCCATAAAATGGGATATTCGCTATGTGTTGTAACAGTAGTGTGATTATACCCTGAAATTTGCCATCTTAACTTTTTATAGGGATTGCACGCAGAGTCTGTATGAGAGCAATTTGAGACTGCATACCCCTTGGGTGACCAGTCCCATACTGTTCCATAGGAACCATTAATCAAAATTACCCCCTCCGTCCCGTGACAAACATCCCAATGTATTTGATCAATTTTATCCACCCATAGTCTTCAGCTAGCACACAATGGACGATTTGGAGCTGTAAGATTGTTTGGGGGGCAATAGAATAGTGAAAACTGTAGTCCGATAACATATGTAATCGTGCTTTGCTATGATTTCTATTGAGCATGTAAGTAGGTAGCCAAGCCTGTGTAGTAAAATTTAAACAGCCTATTCCCCTTCCTATGCAAATAGGCCAAGGGTGGAAACCAAAATCAGTTATTTCATATGGGGTACTTCTTCCTTTTCAAATATAGGTAGACAGACATCCTCGGGCCCCAAGACCCGGGATGAATCATTAACATATACAGGGACAGAATTTTCTCCCCAGTTTAGTTTTATAATCTCAAAGTTTATAGAAAACCTGTATTCCAGAGTGGCAGAGTCCTTTCCATGAATTTCTCTGAAGATGAAACATATTTGCAAAAACATCAAAGTAAAACAGCAACTGTCTGCAAATAACAAAACATTCAAAAATGGTAATTGACAAAGGCATTTGACCATCTCTGTGATATACAACGTTTTGAGATAATAACCAGAATTATGGCTGACAATCAGAACAGATCAGATAATTTTGAAAATATTTATATCAATAAATCATTTACATAATACCTTTTAAGAAAGTTTATCATTATTTATTTGATAATGCTTTTCATGTAATTTAACATACAAAATAAGCTTTATTAGTTTAGCATTTTTCTTATAGAAAGACAGCAAATTTCTGTGAGAAGCCCCGGGGCCCTCTGAAAATCCCCAGGGAAACCTTCCCTCCTCTTCCAGGTCAAAAGAAAGCTTTTATTCAGGACTTGAATATTTATGTGTGGGGGGAAGCTTGTCAGAAATATTAAAAGCTTTAAAACATTTGTTCAGATCGGAAACAAAGTTCACTGCGAAACCATGTTTAGGTATCTATTCAAAGTGACAACAGAAGTAGTCAAGGGGAAACAGAGTTAAAACAGTAAAGAAAAAGCCTTCTTATAATCTTTTTATTGAGAGCAGGTTAAAAGTTTAGGAAAATTATCTTTTAAGAAAGAGGAAACCAAGTTTTAATTTTGTACCAGTTTACTTTTGACGTATAAGGTTATTTACTTAATTGGATTTACTTTAATCCTGGCCAACGTGACCATACATAAATCTCTTTAGGGCTTTACTTTTACAAACCTTTGGTTACGTTTTTACATTCAGAATTTGTCCCAGCACTTTAGTACAAATTTATCTTTCTCAACTCAAGAAACAAAAATATTTCCATTCTTTATATCTTTTTATTGGAAACATATATTTTACTTTCCTTGTATACAGATCTTTTAGAAATATACGTTTTCTCATAGAAAATTCCTCAGCATACATAAAACATATTTATTAATAAATCTAAGCACTTTTCAGTCTCTTTGATATAAGAAACTAAAGGCAGACAAATATATGCTTAGTTGTTAACCTTTAATATTTTATCTTATGTGGAAATGACCTAGATACCCAATAAACTGTTATTATGTAACTTAACTTAGTAAAGTTATAAAGTTTGTTTCCAAAAAGATTTTGGAAGCTGTTTTTTTTTTTAAGTATCCAGACTATAAAACATAATTATTGTGCTTAAAACTTTTATCCAGTTTTAACAATTACTTTTAAAAACTTCGTGCCATTACAGCAGTTAACTATCATCCTCAGTTGTTTTAAGTACATATATCCTAATATAATTATTATACAGATAATCATTGTTAAAAAGTTTTTCCAAAAACTTTTATTTTTTTTACATTTATTTAGTTTACCTGTTCTTAATAATTATATTTAGATCGTCTACAAAAACTCCATGAGACATTAAACAAAATTAACTATTATACTGAGTTATTAGTTTTGCTGATAAATTTTCTAACAGAGATGACATGAGCTCATTTGACCAATAAAGCCAGGCTGTATGTCTGCATTATAGCCAATGCTGATAACTTCGAGGACATGTTCATTTTAAATGAAACCAGCAAACTTAAACAGGCTTTCGTTCATCAAAGATCATTTTATATCATTTTAAATGACTTTGTCTCTTAGAAGTTTTTGCATATTTATTAAAGACTGTATTCCATTATGGGAGATTTTGAATCCTCTTCTGAAACAGGTTTTCAGAATGGCCGTTACAATTCTAAATTATCTCAAAAGTTTACTTATTTTTACTTGTTCAATTTTAGATCAGGAATTTTGGGGGAGTTGAAGCTTAGCTCAGCTTGCTGGGAAGCTCAGTGAGAGAGTAGACAGAAGCAGCATATTTGGGTTTGGCTGCTGGCATGTTTAATTACTTAATTATTTTTTCTTAAAGAGGCAGTAAAGTATTTCTAATTTTATTTAGAAGCTTCCAAAGACTAAAACAGGCTCCCCGTTGTTGCAGCTGGCTTTTCCAATTGCATACATCAGTTTGGGTGAACTGAAATTGGCCCGTTTAAGTATATCAATTTTTACAAAACTTTATCTTAATTTTACTAACTCTTATACTTTTAATTAGAACTTACATTAGAATTCCATTAACAAGTTTTGGTATTACAACATTGTGTAGGGGAAGCATTCTCAGTTAGACATAACATTTATTCCCAAAGCAAACATTCAGGCAAAGTTGACATAACCTCTTCATATGTTATTAGCTTAAACACTTTAATCTTTATAGTCTTATTAACCTTAGTAGCCTAACTGTTGCCTCAAACAATTGTTGGTCAGGTTTCTCACTCTGATTTTTGCCTCCTGACCTTTTAAATGTTTCAAACTGGGGTAAATAGAACAGGTTTGTCTGATGTCCTTTAATGTTGGGGCGCCAATAGGGGAGTCCCTTTAGCCCATCCAACCTTAGGCAGTGTTTTATTAAAACCTTTCTTTTAACTTCATTTATATCTGTTCCATTTATTCCATTTTTCTTTTAATAATTAGCTAAAGATTTGTATCCCATTGGGATGAGTCTTATGACCCTTCCCTTACTGATTTCTCTCTGTTAACTTAATATTTTTATTAGCATCTGTGAGACTATGAGAAGCTGAGACCCCAAGTTTGATTAAGTTCTTAAGACTAGTCATTATAGTTTTCTTTTAATTTGGTCTTTTCATAGGTACCAAAAAAAGCAACTGTTTATCATGAGAGCTCTCTAAAAAGTTTCCCAAATTAAGGATCCATTGTTTGGGCATTTTTTTTTTCTCTCCGGAGTCTAAAGAATATTGTGGCCACCTGGTGTTATAAAAGAAAATTATCGCTCTTTAGACATTGGCTTATAACTATAGGTCGACCATCAGCCAAAGTTTTTCCCAAGGGGCTCTTTATGTGATCAGTAAAAGAGCCTCCATCTTCTCTGTCTGTCTCTCCTTCGCTCTCCTCTGAGGAGTCATGAGTTTGGAGGGGCTCTAGTATGGAACGAATTAACGACCAAGTGTTCCATATGGTCACAGGCATCGGAATACCCTTCTGAAATTCTTTCTTTAATTCAGTTCCCACCTTTTCCCATGATTGTAAATCTAACATACCTAGAGTAGGAAACCAAGTACAGTGTTTCTCTATGATTTGCAACAACTCAAACAATTTATTTTTACTGACCTTAGCCCCCCTGCTCTCAGCAATTGTCTGAGTAAGCAGATGTAAGGGTGATATTGTTCGTACTTTCAAAATTACCCATTTACCCTGTTAAAATCCCTGGAAACACTTACCCCAATGGGAATCTTCAGAGGCCTCTATCCACACTGCTTCCAGGTCCTGCACTGCTGAAGTTCCACTTTCGCTCTTTGCGTCGTTTCCTTCATGCCCCATGTTGGGTGCCACTTACTGCCAAGACCAGCTAGGCAGCGAGGCGAAGGAGTGGATGGAATTAAGAGACAGAACACAATCTATATGTTCAATGGGACAGGGGACCATCAGCCTCAAGGACTGAGGTGAGGTCCCTCTGATCACCACATATTTATTTGCAGGTAAAGAATCACAAACATGTACAATGGCAGGAACTCATGCCTGCAGGGACATGCAAGCCAAAGCCCAAAGGTTCTATTCTTCATCCCCCCAAAGTACCCCAACCCTATCCCAGGTCATTCCCTTGGGGAGTATCTTAAGAACAATCAGCAAGGTATGCCAGCGGCATTCCGTTCCTGGAAGGGCCTGGTGTTCCTAAGTCCCTTGCCTTCATGCTTGATAACATACTCCCCTCCGGCCTTGGATTCCAAAGCACAGGCAATCTGGTATAATAATTATGAGAGTCAGCAGATCACATATCTCCCAGCCACCCATTTGGAATTTATTTTTCCTAGGCTTAAAGCCTAGCAAGGATGCTGCTATGATTTCCTGCAGCAGGCCAAGATATGATGGGCTTTGAATTCCAAGTGTTTGCATAGCACAGACACAAAATGAATACCTATCTAATGAGTGCTTGTGTAAATGAGTGAGTGAATGAATATCATTCAGTTTGAACTCTATCCTCTAGACCAGGAATTACAAACCAAAATGGCTCCAAGAGGTCAGACAGATAATATAAACAAGTCATACAGCCAGGTGTAAATGGAGAGTGCTGGGGACTGAACAACTGGAGGGTAAGTGCTGTGTCTAAGGGGCAGCCACTACTCAGCTCCAGGTGATTGTTGCATAGGAATGTGGGTCCTGCGTAGCAAAATCTTGCAGTTTTTAAAAAAGAAGGAAATCTGGTTTTTATGTGACATCTGTCAATTTTTAAATGTTGAGTATGAACAATTTTAAAATGGACCAAATAAAACCCATCTATAGGATAGATTTGGCCTTCAAGTCACTAATTTGCAATCTTTTAGAAGATGAGAAACTACTTAAAATTTTTGGCCCAGAAGTTGGGAGTTTAAGAAGGTTAATACGGCTGTGGTATGCTGGATACACCTCTAGCAAAGTGGTTCTCAGTTGTGGCTGCACATTATAATCACTGGGGAGCTTTGAAAAAATCCCAACCTCGGGCTCCACCCCAAACCTATTAAATCAGAAGGTCGAGAGATGGGTATTTTTTAAAGCTCTTCAAGCAGTTCTGATGTGCAGTCAAGATTAGGAGCTAATGCTCTAAGACTAATTTTGAAGGTTATTGCAAAGCCTGGACATACGGTAAAAGGGTTTGAACTGTGGTTTTAGAAGCCAACTGAGGAAAGAAGGAGATAGAGATGGGAGATGTTATAAAGGACAAATTGATAAATTTTTGTGGCTTTTTAAAAATAGAGTGGAAGAGGGGGCTGGGAGACGTAAGGAATTTAATAAATGGTTTGCAGGGACATATGAAATTAAGATAAACAGTAGATGAACGGGGAAAGATAAATGTTATCTTATATGCAAACACTGTGGCCCAAATCCAAGTTGAGAATTGTAAATCAACATAACATTTTTAAAGCTAAGGCTACACAATTCTTTTTAAGGATAATAATCATTTCTGTATATTATATTTGTTGCAATGACAGGAAAAGCCTGTGAATTAATGTTGCTAATGTATTTGTTGAGACAGTATGTGAAGGTCATTGCTCAAGGTTGGTGGAGAAGAACCCTAGAATCCAAAGCGAAATCCTTGCTGGTTATGTAGCAGACTAGGAATGTTTCAGTCCTGCGTCAGGCTGGTTTCTGCAGAGCTTTAGGTGGGGCCTCAGGCTTAATCAGTGATGACTTAGCGCCACCATGAGGCTGCATTCAGTCACTGCATCTGGTTTTTGGTCTGAAGTATATAGGGAGGTGGAGTTTTTTGTTTGCAGTTTTAAATGGTTAAGATTAAAATAGTTATTTGTTATTTTCTTGCTGTGGAAAAGTTATGATTAAATAACATCTTCTCGTATCAAGATTATGAAAGTGCCTGACTACATTTGATAGCAATATTTCTATGATGATGAAAATCAAAAGAGGATAAACTCATTTTTTAATTCAACTAAAATAATTCTTAGGACGTTGGTGAATGCTTCTTTCTCCTTAAGCCTAAAGCAGTGGCTTTGTATTCGTGGTAAGAAGTTTTGGAAAGATATCAATTAAAATAAATAAAATACAAATAAATAAGACCTTTCATTTATTGTCCACTTACAACATGTGAGCCTCGATGCTAAGAGGTTTATTCATTTAACACATCATCACGTTTAATTCTCAAGAGAAAACGCCCTCTTTGATGCAGGCACTCTTATGTTATACCCATATCTTACCAATAAAGATGGAGACATGTACAGCAGTTAGGCATCTACTCAAGGGTCGGGACTTGAAGACAGGAACTTAGGACTCAATTCACAACCCCCTACTTTTTAATTATGAAAACTTGAATAAGTCATTAAAAGTTACTGTTTAAATCTCCTAGTCTTTAAAATAGGATATTAATTATGTTTGTCACACCGTTGCACAGGCATAAAATTACAAAGAGCAAAGGCTCGTTGTAGACTGTAAAGGCTACATATATACTAGTCTTATTGTTGTGACTTTTCCTATGAATCCAGGGAATTAGCATCAACCACAGTGGAAAAAATTAGAATAAGTATTTTAATTCTCCCCCTAAGTAGCATTTTAACCTTGGAAACTTCTTTAGCCTTGGGGTTTTTTTGTTGTTTTTCTTTAAAGATTGGCACCTGAGCTAACAACTGTTGCCAATCTTTTTTTTTTTTTTCTGCTTTTATCTCCCCAAATACCCCTGGTACATAGTTGTGTATTTTTAGTTGTGGATCCTTCTAGTTGTGGCATGTGGGACGCCACTTCAGCGTGGCCCGATGAGCGGTGCCATGCCTGCGCCCAGGATCCAAACCGGAGAAACCCCGGGCCACGGAAGCGGAGCGCGCGAACTTCACCACTCGACCACGGGGCCGGCCCCTAGCCTTGGTTTTGAAAAATAAACATTAACAAAGAAATTGAATTGGATGACCTCTAAGATCCTCTCAGTTCTGAAATTTTATGAGAGACGGACTATGAAGCATAACTAAAAGAAACAGCAATTTCTCTGTAAAATATTCCCTGGAATATGTCACTTCAACGTGGTTGGCTGTCTGGTCCATGGATTTCTGGGTGAATTCCCCTTAGAATGTCCTAATGGTAAGTAAGCATGAGGCTGTGACCATACTTAGTTCACATTAGTGAACCTGGAGGTCTGAAACTACTCATGCTGCATTCCTGGCGCTGTACCATGACAAGAACCAGACATCCTAGAGGAATTTGGGGCCTGGCTAGAGTTTGTAAGATGCCAAGAGACCAGGGACAATGGTGACAGTAAATAAATGAGTAACCCAGTAAGGATTAGGTATGGGTTTGTAGCCTGAGTTTATAGCAAGTAAGGTCAGCTATATGACGTACAATAGATTGGAAACATTCACCTTGGCAGACTTGCCATTGTGATGTCTTAGAATTACCTATCAGCACTGCTGTTTGTGCTCTGTTCAGACAATATGGGGGAAGACCATTCCAGGAGTGTGGGTTCTAAGTCAAGCTCACTCGTGATGTCAGACCATGTCTGAGGCTGTGGATCCTACTATATAAAGATGATTGGCCTAGATTTTGCTAGGTGAATAAGAAACTTCACCCAGGAAAGGTGCTTCCCCTAAGCTCAGGCTCATGTGCTTCCCATCCTTCAGGTTGATGAGGTTCAGTGCATTACATTTTAGGCAGCCAATGGCTTTACCATTTGTGCTCATTATTTATCTGGGAATAAAGGAAGTTGTTGGTATTTTCTTCTTAATGCTTTTAAGATAAACTAGAGAGGTGTCACTCATAGGTGGTGCTCTGCTATTTCTGGATTTGTCTGGAGACTATTCAGTGCTACTCTCTTGAGAAAGGGGTGTGTGTGTGTGTGTGCATGTGCGTGTGTGTGTGAGAGAGAGAGAAAGGTGTGAATCACAATTGGCAATCTAGTACTCTTCCCTTTTCCTACCTGAGCCCATTACTTTATAAAAATAAAACAAAGTTGAATTAACAAAAAATTTTTGCTTTGTTTTCTTTCTTTATGTTTTTATAATACTTTTTTTATTGTGGTAACATTGGTTTATAACATTACATAAATTTCAGGTGTACATTGTAATATATTTCAAATTCTGTGTAGACTACATCATGTTCACCACCCAAAGACTAGTTATAATCCATCACCACACACATGTGCCTGATCACCCTTTTCACCCTCCTCCCTCCCCACTTCTACTCTGGTAACCACCAATCAAATCTTGGTTGTTATGTGTTTGTGGTTGTTTTTATCTTCTACTCATGAGTGAGATCATATGGTATTTGACTTTCTCCCTGTGACTTATTTCAGTTAGCATAATACCCTCAAAGTCCATCCATGTTGTCACAAATGGGCAGATTTCATCCTTTCTTATGGCTGAGTAGTATTCCATTGTGTATATATACCGCACCTTCTTTATCCGTTCGTCCCTTGATGTGCACCCAGGTTGCTTCCAAGTCTTGGCTATTGTGAATAAGGCTGCAATGACCATAAGGGTGCATGTATCTGTACATATTCGTGTTATCATGTTCTTTGGATAAATACCCAGCAGTGGAATAGCAGGATCAGATGGTAGATCTATTCTTAATTTTCTGAGGATACTCCATACTGTTTTCCATAGTGGCTGCACCAGTTTGCACTCCCACCAGCAGTGTACCAGAGTTCCCTTCTCTCCACATCCTCTCCAACATTCATTGTTTCCTGTCTTGTTGATTATAGCCATTCTGATCTGAGTGAGGTGATGTCTCATTGTAGTTTTGATTTGCATTTCTCTGATAGTTAATGATGTTGAACATATTTTCATGTGCCTGTTGGCCATCTGTATATCTTCTTTGGAGAAATCTCTGTTCAGATCGTTTGCCCACTTTTTAATAGGGTTGTTAGTTTTTTTCTTGTTGAGCTGTATGAGTTCTTTGTATATTTTTTATATTAACCCCTTACCTGATATATGGTTTGCAAATATCTTCTCCCAATTGTTAGGTTGTCTTTTTGTTTTATTGATGGTTTCCTTTGCTCTGCAGAAGGTTTTTACTTTGATATAGTTGCATTTGTTTATTTTTTCTATCGTTTCCCTTGCCTGGTCAGACGTGGTATTGGAAAAGATGCTGCTAAGACCATTGTCGAAGAGCATACTGTCTATGTTTTCTTCTAGAAGTTTAATGGTTTCAGATATTACATTCAAGTCTTTAATCCATTTTGAGTTGATTTTTGTGCATGGTGTAAGATAACGGTCTACTTTCATTCTTTTGTGTGTGGCTGTCCAGTTTTCCCAACACCATTTATTGAAGAGATTTTCCTTTCTCCCTTGTATGTTCTTGGCTCCCTTGTCAAAAATTACTTGTCCATAGATGTGTGGGTTTATTTCTGGGCTCTTGATTCTGTTCCATTGATCTGTGTGTCTGTTTTTGTGCCAGCACCATGCTGTTTTGTTACTATAGCTTTGTAGTATATTTTGAAATCAGGGAGTGTGATACCTCCAGCTGTGTTGTTTTTTCTCAGGATTCCTTTGGCTATTCAGGGTCTTTTGTTGTTCCATACAAATTTTAGGATTCTTTGTTCTATTTCTGTGAAAAATGTTGTTGGAACTTTGATAGGGATTGCATTGAACCTATGGATTGCTTTAGGAAGTATGAACATTTTAACTATGTTAATTCTTTCAATCCAAGAGCACAGAATGTCTTTCTACTTCTTTGTGTCTTCTTCAATTTCTTTCAACAATGTTTTATAGTTTTCAGTGTACAGATCTTTCACCTCTTTGGCTAAGTTTATTCCTAGGTATTTTATTGTTTTTGTTGCAATTGTAAATGGGATTGTATTCTTAATTTCTCTTTCTGCTACTTTGTTTTTAGTGTACAGAGACACAACTGATTTTTGTATGTTGATCCTGACATCTTTACTGTATTCATTTATTATTTCTAAGAGGTTTTTTTTAGTGGAGTCTTTAGGGTTTTCTATATATAAAATCATGTCATCTGCAAATAGCGTGCTTTGTTTTCTTTATTTTCTATAGCACAGAGAAGACTATTTGTACTCTTCCAAAATCAAGTTTCATTAAAGTCTTTTTCTTATCCTGTCATAACTATATCTTTCATTTTATATTGTTTTGTGCATGCCATTATATTCAAGAGACTATTGACCAGGGCCTTCTTAATGGGATACAGGGCTCATGAAAAATCATATTGTACCCATTCCTCTCTCTGGACACACTTTTCTACAAGGGAAATATGGCTGGAAAGAACTCCAAGAATAGCCTCGCTCAAGGTACTAAAAAGATGAATATTCAGAAGAGTAGTAGATGGAACTCTATGGCAAAGGAAAAGGTACATTTGGTAGGAAGTGATTTCTGGAGCTATATGTATTAGTCGGGCTTCTTTGGTGCTGGATGGTGCTGGAGCATGGTGGCTAAGAATGCGGGCTCTAGAGCAGTATTGCCTGAGCCGAAGTCCCAGCTTTACCACTTATCACCTAAGTTATCTTCAGCAAGTGACTTGACCTCTCTGTTCTCCAGTTTCCTCCTCTCCAAATAGGGTTAAAAGTGTATCTTCCACATAGAGTTGTTGTAATGATTAAATGTGTTAAAATGTGTAGAGCACAGCATAGTACCTGGCATGTAGTAAGCATTCAATAAACGTTAGCTCCTGTGTTGTTGTTGTTGTTGTCATTATTATTACTAATATGGAAAGGGAGGGGTCATACCTTAGCAGCTCCTTGTATATATATGACTCTGGCCTTTCAGGATCAAATGTCACCACTCCGTTTTCTCTTCCCACCGTCAGCCACCTTGGTTATTATGAAGCTTCAGCCTGCTACATGGCCCCCACCCAGAACAATTAAGGCCACCCCTCCCCCTTCTTGGGACCTGTGATGGTCTCCCTAGGCTCCTGAACCCCTCTTCTCTGTGAGACTCTGGACCTCCGCCCTGACGGATGATTCTTATATTGTATTAGAGATAATTCTCCTCTAATTGGCCCAATAATTTTAGTTAATACACTTCTCTGACACCTTGGGAGGTTTATGTAGGAGAATTTATGCTATGAGTGTGTGTTCAGACAAATAAAAACAACCTTCTTGTTTATAATATTGTCACACAACAACCTTATAAATAATGTGTACTTATTTATTTATAATTTGTATTTATACATATTTATAATATTTATTTATAATTATGCACTTATAAATAATCATTCCCACAGTGCTCTTTAACCAGAGGGAGGGTTATTGCAATGTATTATAGGAAGAAAAAGGAAGGTCCTCCAATAGGTTTAGAATTGTCCCTCAAAACCCTGACTGCTAAAGGGAGGAAGATGAAGAAAGTGTGCTGGAAAGGCAGCTTAGGTTGTGATGATTTGTTGGGATAGTAGCATTGAGATGGATCTTGAAGGATAGACAGGGTGAGTGAGTGGAAGTCGCCAAAGATCCGTTCGCTGTCTAACTAGAAGAGAGAGGATGGATCATCTGACATCTCTGGCTTTGAAGGAGGCTCTATATGCGAGAACCACAGATGTTTCACAGTCAGAAAGGCACGAGAAATTGTTCAGCTCCGTGCCCTCAGTTTGCAACTAGACCCTGGCCTCTCCCAGTCCAGAGTACTTCTTAGTAGAACATTTTGTCTCCTGGTCATCCCAGACCTTGCAAGCTTGTCGCAAAGGGGCAGCAAGTACTTTTTTTCCAAGATCAACACTAAAATGTTCCTAGCGCCCCACAGCTGTTGGCTCTTTGTAGCCCTGAGAGAGTTTGTAGCAGAGTGTATGTTTAAAGAGTTCCACAGTTGAATTGGAGACATAGCCAGTGTCGAGAATCACTGAGATAGACATGGAATGAGGGACTGGGGTGAAGAAGATTGAGGGCCTTGCACTCTGGGGCTTCACGGTGCAGAAGACACAGTGGATACGCCCGTGCACACTGTTCCTGGGTGATCTCAGCCCGGCCCATGGTCTCCAGGACCTCTGTTTGCTGCTTCCTCTAACCTAAATCTTGCTCCAGACCTGAACTGAGTCCAGAAACCAAACTCATGGTATCTAATGCCATGTTCATCATCTTCCTGCAAACTATTTCTTCCTTCTGAATTTCTTGTTGCTTTTTTGAGAGAATGGTATCTCTAACCAAAATAGAAAGTTGGCAGTCGTTTCAGAGACTAACAAATTTCTCATCCATCATATCCAATTGGTCCTGTCCCTTTTAACTTCTCTCACTCTGTATATCCTGACATGTTTCCTCCACATCTACTGCTGCTGCCTCAGTTCAGCCCTCATTGACTTTTCCATGGAGTGCTGTAGCAGCCTTTTTACTGGCTTCTCTGTTCTCGGCTTTACACTCAGCACTCCACTCTCTTTGCTGCGGCTGGAGCGAGTCTCCTAAGACGCCGGTCAGATTCTCTCATTCCTCTGCTTCAGAACTCCAATGACCACCCCGTTGTCCTCAGGATAGAGTCCAAACTCCAGAACATGTTATATGTGGCCTGGCTCCTGGCCAGACTCTCCAACTTCCTTTCTCAGTGTTTTCCTATTTGCTTCCAGAGCACTAGCCATGCTTGGCTACTTAGAGTTCTCAGAAAGAGCTGTTTTCTCCTGGACTTTGTCTGCCAAGAATGTTCTCCTCTGCATCTCCCAGTGTCCTCTATTCTTTTCCTGAATCACTTACACTTATGTTTCAGGGCAAGCTTAGTAATGATCTTCTCCAAGAAGTCCTCCTTGATGCCCCAAGACTGAGATAAATGTCTTTCCAGTGGCTCCTCAGCACTTGGGGTGATCTGCAACAGAGGTTCTCAGACTACGGTCTAGGCACCTCTGGGGCTCCCAGGATCCTTTTAGGAAGACCACAGGACAAACTATTTTCATATTAACACTAAAATGATACTTGCTTTTTTCACTCTCATTCTATGTACAGTGGAGTTTTCCAGAGGCTACATGACATGTGATATTGTAATAGATTAAATGGAGAAGTAGAAATGGGAATTCATTTGTCTTCTGTTAAGCCAGACATTAACACAATTTGCATGCAGCTAAAAGAATGTCACTCTTTTCACTATTTTTGAGAACAGTTATTTTTCATAACAGTATGTTATGTTGCACGTAATAGATTATTATTGTTATTTATAAATGAATTAGCAAATACTTTTAAAATTTATAAAATGAATACTGATAGTTATAACCCACAGACAATAATTCTTTATAGTCTAAAGGAGTCCTAAGACTAAAAGTTTGAGAACTGTTGATCACACGTATTACACTTTATATCACTGTGTCTGAACTCTAAAGAGAAGAATCTGGATCATTTATATGTGAGTCCCAGGCCCAGAAATACAATTTCTGACACATAATAAGCTCTCAATAAATGATTTTTGGATAAAGGACTTAATATGCATGTGTGCATGTATGCACACACACAGAGTTTGAACGAAATAGGCAATTTAATCTTTACTTCAGCTGGCCTGATGCTACCCAATCTAGATGGTGTACACAATTAACTAAACCAAGAGTACTCTGAAATTTTACATTATTTTTCAAAACTGTGGTTCTGTCCTTTTTTTTTGAACTCTAGAAATTTTGCGCTAAGAATGTTTATGAAAACGTTAAACCGAACAATTAGAGCCCTACACTCAAGGACACGACACCTGAGTCCTTCTGGCTCAGCTACCTACTGGTTGTGTATTATCAGTCAAGTGCTTAAACTTTCTGAGCCTCAGTTTTCTCATCTGAAAAATGGGGAGCATTTAACTAGATGAGTTCTCGGGGCCTTTTGAAGACTGAGTCTGTGCTTCTAATCTCATGGGAGCTCTTCTCCTTTTCTCCTTTCCAAGCACATGTGTTTGGATAACACTATTTTCTGTCTTCTTGGCTCTCATGATTGTTCAGTGGCTGAGATGTTACTCTTTACTGACTTGCTGCCCTGAAGTTCTCTCGTAGAAAGTTGACTATTTTCTTGCTCATTCAGTGTGATAAACTCTCCGTATGGAATTCCAATTTTTTCTAAAAATAACTTTGTTTTTACTAAAGAACTATATGCTCCCAAGAGAATATTTGGAATATTTGGATAAACAGCAACTCAACAATCACAAGTAATCTTCCAATAACCTTAGCATTCTGCAAACATTCCCATCTAGCCACATACGTTCTTATTCCAGTCATTTGCTTTGCAAGGAGGTCTTACTAATCAGGAAAGTATTTAGACCTAATCTAAACAAAGGATTATAACAACATTTTCAGCTTTGCACTTCAGTGTCAAGGAGCCAGCCCTTTTCATTAGAACTTTATGGACATGTCAGAAAATGTTGTTTATTTAAAGAGATTGGTTATCCTCAGCAGGGTCAGGGAGACTGAGCTTTAGAATAAGAGTGGACAATGAGAGAGGGGAGGGGCTAGGACAAGAGGAAAGAGAAGGAAAAGACAAAACAGAAACTAATAAGAAAGAAAGAGAGAAAAAGAGAGAGAGAAAGGAAGAAAGAAAAAAAGAAAAAAAAAAGGAAGGCAAAGAGAGGGCACAGAGTGTAGGAGAATGATCTGAAACAGAGGTGGCTGTGATGGGAAGGGTCGAAGTTGTGTGACATGGGCTGGGGTTCTCACAGAGGCCCCCAAATAAGAATGGACAACAGTGGATGTTACTGTCCTTTGTTTTTCTCTCTGTGAACCTCGTGGGAGTAAGTCTGGTTAGAAAGGCAGTATGCTGTGGTAGTTCAGACCTTGGGCTCTGGAACAAAACTACTTAATAGCTATTTAATGACTTTATGACGTTGAATAAGTTACACAGCTCCTCTATGCTCAGCCTCTTCATCTGTACAGTAGGGAAATTTGTGAAGATTAAATGACTACATAAGTTATTAACAAGTAACTTGTATATGGTCAGCACCCAAATGTTAAGTAGTGTTGTTTATAATACTGGATTTGAAAAACCTACAATTAAACCATTAAACTATCAAAATCCTAAATTCTAAGATGTGAACATCTGAGGTCCTCATCTGGAAGTTAGAGGCAGATAAAGATGACCTGATCTGCTCATCCAGTAACTCTGGAGGGTTGGGGATGCTGGAAGCAAGATCTCAACTAGCAGAAGCGAGCAAAGCTTTGGGGCAGGCCGACTACCTGGGAGGACCCAGCTGCACTCCTGCCACCTGTAAGCATTCGAGCTTGTCTGTGCTTCAGTGTCCTCTATAAATGGAGAGTGTGGGAACCTTGTAGCATAGGGTTGTCATAAGAATTAAATAACTACCCAGTCCATAACAAGTGCTCAATTAATACTAACCTATTATTTGTTCCAGTTTATTCCCAATTCTTTTATTCATATCTATTTTTATTAGACTTTGATGATGTGCATTTCAGTCTTGTTTTGCCCTTAGAGTTGTTGTCAATTTCTTTTTATAAACCAATAGGGAGCAACTGAACTCAAGCCTTTGGACTTGTTGGAGGAAATTCATTCCCATTATCATAGTTACGGATCTTTCTGGGCTCTTCTCTTCCCAGTTGAAATCACTGTCAGCTGTATTTGAAGAAATTGGAGATTTGGCTCAATAGATCCCTTCTACATAATACTGAGTTCAGAATAGAGCCTCCCCCTGGTCAGTCTTAGATAATACTATTCCATGCCTTTTTCACTCTCTCTTTGCAGCTGAAAGCCTTTTATTTTTATTGCAGAACAATTTTGTCAGGAATATTTTTATATTCTAAAGACATCACGTTCAACCTTTAGAAAAGAAGCTAAATATTTCATGAAACGTTTCAGTATTTGAATTCTTGTGGCAACAGGGTTGAAATTGCCTTAAATCACTTTATTTTCTCTTCAATCTTTCTTCTGAAAGCACATACCACATCCTACCTTCTGTCAGTTACTTGTCCTGTGTTGGATTTGTAGGTAGGAATATGGGTAAATGTGTGAGTTAGAACAGTCCAAAGCACCACTTTTACCTCCGTAGCATTTCATCCTCAGCCTCTGGCTCTTGCTGGCACATTAAGTACGTAGAGAGGTGGTTGGGAAAGGTAAATCGCATTTGAGTGCTATTGTGTAAAAGTCTAAGTTAGTCATTTCATATAGGAACTGTGTGTATAAGAATTAAGCAAAAATGGAAGATTAAACATATATGTTGGTAGATATATATAAAATCTCAATGCCTAATTTTGCTTCTGATTGGAGTTCTAATTTTATCAGTAATCAGAGCCTAAATAAAGCTACCTTGTAGGTAGGATGAGAGGATTGCAATTACTTGTTGGTAGCCATCACTGATGTAAAGACTGACTCCAAAGCATGTGTCCTGTTTTGAAAAGTTGTCAGATTCTTATTAAACTTGTGGCTATTGATAGAGAAATGTGAGCCCCATCAGACCCACTGGTGGAGAAAGAAGCTGGGGGAATCCTTGCTAACCTGCGGGTTCAGATGCTGCCCCCTCCACGCTGCCTCCGCTGATGACCTGAGACAGAGGTCATGACCTCCTCCTCTGAAGGCCCCGAGCAGTTGGTGCCACTTCTCATGTTGTGTGGGGACTTTGCTCATCCATCTCCCCTGAGGCACCAAGCATAGTGCTATATATTTGGTGAATAATCAAAAATTTTTGAGTGAATGAGATAAAAGATCAAACTGGAACTTGTGGATTAGGAATGATTTTTAAAAATCATTTATCCAGCCCTAGACTTATGCCAGGTTTTAAAATATATTTTCTCTTGATATCCTCAGGTAAACCCGAGACGGATATTATTGTCCCTATCTGATAAGTGATAGTGATCTAGTGGTCAGGATTCAGTGCTCTCACTGCCACTGCCCAGGTTCATTTCCCGGTCAGGGAACCACACCACCTGTCGGTTGTCACGCTGTGGCGGCTGCATGTTGTGGTGATGCTGAAGCTGTGCCACCTGGTATTTCAAATACCAGCAGGGTCACCCATGGTGGACAGGTTTCAGTGGAGCTTTCAGACTAAGACAGACTAGGAAGAAGGACCTGGCCACTCACTACAGAAAAGTGGAGCCTTGTCTGATAGAGCCCCAGAAGCTGAGAGGGTGGTGCGAAATGACTGGGCAGGGTCCCACTCTGCCATACACGGGGTTGCCAGGAGTCAGAATCGACTGTGTGGCTCTAACAACTACAAACTTTATAAGTGAAGAAACTGAGATTCAGAGATATTAAGTAACTCATTTAGTTTACACTGTTAGTAAGACGGAGATGGAGCCTGGAATCGAATTCAGTTTTGTCTGGTTGTAGCAACAGTTCTTTTAACATTATCCACACTGGTTCATTATGAGCATTTTTTTTTTCTCTTTTAATACACTGCCTTCTGCCCCCCACAATTCGTCCTCATTGAAATGTTTCTCGACTTCTAATTTCTGTCAGGGACTTAGACAAATTGTTAGATTGGCTGGCCTTTCACGCTTTCACACGGGGGCACTGACGCTCTCTGGATTCAGGTGCCAAGTCCTTCAGCTTCTCCCGTATGGCATCAGGCAGGTCTCCTCGCCTCTCAGGGCCTCAGTCTTCTTATCTGTGAAATGGAAGTGACCATAGTACCCATCCCACAGGGTCTTTATGAGACTCAAGTGATCTAATGTATATAAAATACTTTTCAAAGGTCCTGGCACGTAATGAGTGCTATCTGAGGATTCCTTACTGTTGTTTCTGCTAGCATTGTTCAGCTGGGCTCACTCACTGAATCTTTCAATACTGAAATGCTAAGAAAGGGGTAAATACTTTTTAATGATTTAAAAAATTCAACAGCAGAGGCGGACCAATTTTTTCATAAATATAGTAGAAATAGTTCACTTTTTTGATGCTCTTCAGCAGGTCCCTGTCTGAAGGCAGCTAACTTGATCTAGACTGACTCAGACATAACTCCTGATTTCTCTGTCCACTGAAAAATGTGAATCCTTGTGGAGGTGAACACGCCTTCAAACAACAAACACCTAAAGGAAATTAGCAGTTCGGGTCGTTGGCTACCTCCTGAAAACCCAGGGCCAGCTCCTCTGTGATTAAACTGAGTCAGATGCATCTGTAATCGAGGCGCTGGTACAATGGGCTCATTCAAGCACAGAACTGCCTTAAACTTTTGGTTTAAATTTTCTGTAAATTAGAAATAATTTTTTACAGTGATTTTTGCTTGCTAAAAAAAAATGCGTGTTTCTTGTTAAACATCTAAACTCATTAAAGATCCTTTTTCTGAAAAATTAACATAAAATAATGAATGTGAAGCGAGAAGGACTTCGAGCTTAGAGAGCTTTACCTCTGTGCCAAGACTATGGGACTGGGAAGAAATGTTGCTTCTCCTTCATCCGGGTCTGACGGTGTATCTTTAGGAGCGCTGTTTCTAGAGGGCAGAGTGGCGCCATGTGAGGAACAGACTTTGGAGTGAGATACGGGTTCGAATCCAAACTCTGCCACTAGGCAATCACTCGCCTTCCCTGACCCTCAGTGTCCTCATCTGTAAAGTGACCATAATCAGCTCCACTTCACAGACTTGGGGTGACAACACGGCCTCTGCTTCCTGTTGTATATGTCCCCTTTCCCCTTTGGCAGAAATAGTTTTCAATTTCAATTTGCTCTAAAGATCATGTAATTCTATAAAAATTACCCCTAGGCTTTCAACTCCATATCCTGTTTCTTACTGTATCACTGTTTCGTGGTCCCATATCTGGTGCAAAGAAGGCTCTCCTTTTCATTCCTGCTCTACACGACAGCCTTGCCGGAGGGCAACAGTAATCACCCCCACAGTTTATATTTAACCAAACTAGGTTTGTTGTAGGAGAGAAATAGGTAGAAAAATAAAGAAATGATGGGTATTCTGAACCATGGGTTATGGGTTATGAGAGTCTAGCTATTTGCAGGACTCAACTATAAATTTTCCCTGTGAATGTAATCTTCAAATGTGTGTTAACCAGCTGAGGGCTCTAGTAAATTAGTTTTCACAAACCTGTAAGTGTATGTTGGCGTGCACTTTCACTGTGCTTCTTAGTCTTTAAAGACATTGAAGCTTTAGAAATTTCAAAAGTATGATTTTTTAAAAGCACCTCATTAAGGAACTTTCAAAATGCAAATGATTTGAAAGTGGGAAGTGTGTTCCATTTTCTCCCAAGTTGGATGACCAGGGTTTCTTCTGGGGGTTGAAGAGTTTACAGGCTCTGAGAGCATGTATCAAATATGAGGGTGGCAAGGGACCCACTCAGAAGGAAACAATTAAGGGGTGGCCTGAGAGGCCTAGGGCCCATGGTCTGGGTCACCTTCACTGTACCCATGGAGAGCTTGGCAGGGGGCAGAGAAAGGTAATGGAAGAAGGCAGAATAAAGAAACTGGTGATAGGAAATGACAGGAGAGAGACTGGACAGATAAGGTACAGCGGCAGAACTTTGAGCAATGAAGACTAAATTGTGGCCTTTCAGAGGGTCGTGATTCAGCCTATAGCAGTGAGGTGAATGTGCGTAAAATGTGCTTTCATGTAGTGCAAGGGCAGCACTGGGTTGTGTCATGAATAAAATCTGATTTTTATAGTCATCTTTCAATCTCCAAGTAAGTAGGCGTGAACTCAGAATATTGGAGAAACAAATACAGGTAGGTCAAATACTAAAAGTAGGAACAAATTTAGGGATAGACAGAATTCTGATACAGGCAGGATTCATTTCACAAGATAATTCAGGAGAGTGTCTCAACTCTTTACTGATTGTAAAATTTTTTTTTTTAATGATTAAAATTAGTTGAATTCAATGGGCCAGTGCTTAGATATGCTTTATGTTCTGCTGAATTTTTTCCACAATGATATTTATCCTTTTTCCCCCAATAATTTCCGCCAGTGTGCTTTACACAGAGTAGGCACTTAATAAATATTTGTTAAAAGAATGAATGATTGACTAATATTTGTTGTACTAGGATTTGATCCGTACTACAAAATAAATAAAATTTTGTACTGTCCCCCATTTTCCTATGCTGTTAGTTATGTCAGTCTCCTTTTCCTTCATTCACTCCACAAAGACTCTAGCAGAGCTTCTGAAAATGAGTCTCAGATATGCATTGTTTGTGTCCAATGTGAATTCTCCTGCACATCGCATGGCTTGGTGTATTGAGTGGCCCTTACTTGATCTTTCTAAGAAGACCATCTCATGATACGGGGGTGGTACACAGCACACTGTCCACCACACAGAACACTGGTGACAGCACACACAGAAGGGCCTGAGAGACGTCGAGAAATTGCAGGTGATAAAGGTATTGAGAATCTGATGGACTCCAGTTTCATTTGCTTTCATGATTTCTGTTTATACTCTTGTGACTACACATATAAGCAGGAGGGGAGGTGGAAAGCTAAGATCTCCCTAAAAGGGAGGAGTGCTTAGCTTTTTATTACAAGTTAAGAGCACAGGGATTTCTCAGGTTTCCACTGTGATCGACGAGACTTTTTAGCACTAGCAAGAAGAGTTGAGAAAATGTGCAACAAGTGAAAATTGATGAGGATGGGATACAGTTCAGAGGAAAAGCAGGGCGAAGCCTTGAAAGGACCTCTGTCTTGTCTATATCAGACAGCCTTGGTTTTGCTGTCTGGCTAGGCTATGCAGGGGCATCTTCCAGAAAGGCTCACGTGGGTCTCATGGATTTTGCCTGATCTGCATCTCACAGATTTCAGCTAACTTTGTAACTGTGGTTCTGAAAAGAAATCAACACACATTGTGTAGTACTCTTTGGCTAAGACAACCGTTTATGATGAGATGCCCATGCACTCATACATTGTTTTGTTTGTTTATGTTTTGGACGAAGAGAAAATAATCAATAGTCTATAACTGGCTTTATTTCAAATAACATCTTTTACTATTTATCTTGTTGGATTTAACCAGTTGTTTCCAAAATAATTTACTTCTTGGTTTAATTTTCTCCCCAAATCAATTTATATAGAGAGATATCACAACTCAAGTCCAATTCAATAGTAGATATTATTTCATAATATACATACTATAAAATACTATTTTCATCTCAAGATTATCAACTATCTGGACTCTGACATTCTGATGAGGTTTTGTAGATGATATTTCTATGAGTCCATTTGGTCAGCAAAGGGTGTCTTAATTTTTCACAGAATTTAATAGTGAGAGTATCAAGAATTAGGACAGTTATCACAGACTTTACCCATGTTTATGCTCACAAATTACTGTACACATCTGTAGGAGTCTACGGTAAACGTCAAGGCAGATACGAATTTCTTATGTATTCTGAGTCCTGGGCCATCTGCCAGGAAGAGGGACTTGGGGAGTGACGTTTTGCACAGGTGAGAGGCTCTACTGAGAACAGAGAGCTTGGCTATGGTAACCTCTACGTTAAAAGGGTTGAGTATTTGGGAGGAAAGGAAAAGCAAAGCAACTCTCAAATTTATGAAAATGCAGGAGAGGAGGAAAAGCAGACAAACTACTACCCTAAATATATTAGAAAAGGCGAAAGGAATTACTTGGCAGGAATTCTTAGCATTTAGAACCAGTTGGAATATGAGAAAACTAGAGAAAAGGGTGATTTGGGTGGATCATCAGAAAATGCGTTTGGTAGGGGAATGCACTGTGTGAAACTCATGAAGCCATCCCTGTAGGACACATTTTCACATCACCTAAAAGAAACTCTTCTGAGCGATGACAGAGGTAGCCTCAGTGATGCCATTAGTTTAGGGTTGAAGGCTAGGACTTGAGGCAGGTGGAACTGTCTTCCTAGTTCCCAGTTCAGCCAATTGCCGTTACGTAGGCCTTAGTTTCTATGTAAGATGTTTCTAAATTATAGTTCTTATTGGCTTTACCAAAACTACCTGATTAGGGTAGATTTTTAAAAGAATGGGTGTGATTGTCCTCTGATACTTGGCACAGTAGGGGTGTTTTCAATAGGGGCAGCTTTGGGGAGCATTTAGGAACATGGGAAAACAAATGGCACACCACCCCGTGGGATGATAGACTGAGCTCCACCCAGACTGACAACACAGCAGAGCATGCGGGACAGTCTGATCTGACTCCATGGGCCTCCTGCCTACGTCTCTGTCCTAGCCCCCTTTGACAGACAGGAATGTGTTTCTGAGTGTCATTTGTCTGCCTTTCTCCTTACCACTCTTCTAAATGCCATATTATCTTTTTCTATTAGTTATTTTGAGGCCAATCAATTGCTTGAATTAAGGTGTTATGAATCGTAAACTATTATCTAGGAGAAACCTTAATATCAAAACCTAGCTTCTGAGAAGCATGATAAAGAAAATGAATTTTCACCTATTCTCACTTCAGTCTCAGGATATTCTCAGTTAAGCATTAAAATATTAATCAAGATTAATCAAAAGGCAAATCTGAAGAACGAGTTAAGTTTAATAGGGAAATGGCATCCCAAACCATCTTGATGAGTACAAATGTAGAAGCCAGTCCCTGCTCCTTTCGACCTCCAGGTGGTGCTGTTTACCTGGATTTGGAGAGCAGGCACCCAACCCCATCTCCTTCCCTTAGGTTCAGAGCTGGACTTTCATTTTTTCAAAATATTTTCCGTTTCTACAGATGTGTTCTTTTAAATGGTCAATAAATTTTTATAACCATTATTTGAAAAATTTCAAGATTATTGTGATTTGTGCTTCCTAGCCAAGAATACTTTTTATGTCTGGGACACACCCAGAGTCAGGCGTTTATGTTCATTCATTGGTCCCGCCCCCCCTGCCTTTCCTTGCTTCTTAGAACCCAGGCTCAGCCACTGATATTTGGGCTGTCAGTAGAACTCATCCAAGTGCCTTTAAATACTATGTGATTTAAAAATAGATTTCTGGTTCAGTTAAGGCAGCTCAGCTTCATAGGCCTCTGAGTAAAGAACACCATCTTTACAGGAATGCTTTTATATCCCACAGCCAACAAGTATTCCTAGCAGAGCTGACCCGATTTTTTGGTGAGGGGGTGCTTGTTAGACACCAGAAATGCTTTGATGGTTTGAGCTCATCTTTACAATGACACCCTGTAATCCAACCCAAATTCCTCAGAAAAGCGTCCCTAGAAAAAAACTGAGAGGGAGTCATAGACCATTTCTCTCCGTTTTGATAGATTTCAGTGCCAGGAGTAGTGGAAATTCCGTTGTACAGCATGGAACTAGGACAAGAATGCAGTGGTATCAATTTTATCATCAGTGCGGTCTGGAATTATTAAGATTGGCTTTAAAAAATAACCAACTAACAAGCTTTTCTTGTCCTTTTTTTCTCTTTTCTTTTCTCTCATAAGGGGTTTGTAAACAAGCTGGATGAATTCATTCAATGGTTAAACGAAGCCATGGAAACCACTGAGAATTGGACACCCCCTAAAGCAGAGACAGATGGCCTTAAACTGTACCTGGAGACGCACTTGGTAGGCAAGACTGTGTTGCTCTTACTGTTAGTAATGGGAGGATTTTAATGCACTGTTTGTTTGTTTATGGATAATATCAATTTTATTTATCAGAATTCTTGTATGCTAATGAAACCAAGTTTTAATGGGGTAAACCGCAGAACTGAAAATTTACAGGCATTTAAAGAAATACTATGAAATCTAAATCCTCCATATTTCAAGCTATTTTTTCAAAACTTTTTCCAGAAAGGTAAGTAACTATTTTTAAAATACCTTAGAAAATTTTCCTAGACCCTTGCTCTTTAAAGCAATGATTGAAGGCTTTCTTCTTCTTAAAAAAAAATAATAAATGAGAGAGATAATTTTGATGACCATTCTAAGCCTTCTAGAATTCTTGTAAAATTAATGAACCTCTCATTATCAAGAGGGTCTACTTTATCTGTTCTACACTGGGTTATTTTAATAAAATATTTAAAATGATGATCTCCATCATTTTTGCTGCTATGTGGGTTTTTCAGCATATAATTAATACAACTGTCATTACAGTTGTCCCTGTGCACAGGGAAAACCATGAGAGGAAGTGGAAAACACTTGGATGAATATGCTTCTGAATATGTTAGAGGCAAGAATTATAGACTGGGGGACATTTGATGAACCTCATGAGGTTTTTACTGAATGCTTCAAATGGCCGATATCAATTATGAAGGGGTGGAAACCACATAGCGGAGTGTGATAAAGCATGAAGAAAGAGCACGTTGTCATAGGAAATGAAAATTCAAGCTTTAAGGATCTCATCTTTATTCCTTTCACTGATAGCATAAAATTGACAAAGGCATTGAACACGTATCCTTGGGCACCCATCTGTGGGGTTGATTTTCTGCCCCTCTTACACACTCAGAATTCGGATTGAATAAACATCGTGTGGGAGTCCTACATGTGTGCGAGTTCACAGGGCTCCAGAACTGTTCCCTGTGATGTTAAGTGAGAGAATGGGAGAGAGGGAGAAGAAAGAGAGAGAGAAGAAGGGAAAAAGAGACAGTGTTTTTGTTTTTTTGGTATTCGTGTTTTGCAGTGTGTCTTACATCATTGCAAGAAAAACACCCTCAAAATCCCATTGCTGCATGCAAATAGCCTTGTGAGTGATAAAGAATGACAGAACTGTGTGGGGGAGGGTGGTTGTATAGCTTCCTTTTTTAGAGACCTGGGTGGATGGTGTGTAAAAATGCCAATGACTCTAGCCACCTCTCTTGTACATGGGTTTTTAAATACTGCCCTTAGTACTCAATTCCCTGTTGAGTAGAGCCTTGATTTTTTTTTTAAAGAGGGCATTTCATAATAGCAAGATAAAGACATTCAGTGCTTTATAATGTAAATTGTATTAATTAGAATGTCAACTTTTCACTAGCATTGTTCTGACAGAAATTCTAATCTGTGTTTAAACAGGAGTATATGAACTTTATTTCACATTAAGTGTGCTGTCTTAATTTCTCTTGATTTAATATTTTATGGAAAACACACATTTAGTTTTTGAGGTCCCAGAGGGCATGGGGACATAAAGAGTACTTTAATTCTAGGCTATTTATTGAAAGCCATGCTGGGAGAGTATGAACCAAGGTCTCTCTTCTCTTCGGGAGTTGAGCAACATGGCCTCTTTGGAACCAATATGCACTCCCGTTCTCAAAACCACATTACGGAGTTCCTTACTTAGCATCTGTGTTGGCCTCTGTCCCATTCTAGCTGAACACTATCCACTAGAACTTTCTATGATGATGGAATATTCTGTATTGTATTGTCCAATGCTGGAGCCACTAACCACATATATCTACTGAGCATTTGAAATGTGGGTAGAGCAACTGAGGAAATGAACTTTTAATTCTAATGAACTTACATGTAAATTTAAATGGCCACCTGTGGCATGTGACTACTGTATTCTAGCCTTATAAATAACAGAACACTTTACAGCTGACTAATGAATTGCAGGTACCGTAGCCACCTCATAATGACATTCTCATTCCAAAGGTGGAAACCATTATGCCCTTTGCTGTGGAGCTCTACATTAGATCTCTACGTTAGATCCACAGCAAAGGGTCCTTCCTAAAATGTTTATCTCTTAAAAAATAACCTCATTTCTGCCTAATGATCAACACTTTCTTGAATGAGTTTTCTCCACAGTCATGTCTGATTATATTGGTTGAATAGAGAAAGCTTAGGTAAATCTTCTTTATCTCTGTTTTGCGAACAATGAGGGACTATGACTTACAGATCTGTTCACTGGATGTTTACTCACAATCTGAAATTTTGATTAGCATGGTGTAACCGTTACTGAAGATCTAGTGTGTGTGCATCACCACTGAGTGATACTTAAGGACAATTAACTGAGTCACTGTTATACCGCATGCTGAGTCTGTTACGCTAAATACAGCCTGTTGTTTATACATTTTTCAGACAAACTCTGAGTTACTCTGTCTCTCTGAGGATGATGTCTACATTGTCCTCCTGATCGATATTGTCAGTTATATTTTTTATTGTATTTTCTTATGCAGTGCTGAGTTAATATTGTTATTCTTCTCAAAAGAAGGCAAAAAAAACCTACCTTTCCATAAAGAAAGTATACAACTAAGCCTAGAGATCTATATTCCTTTGTTCACCCTGCATAAGTCATTACTGCTTCTTAATGAGTGGGTAAGCAGTGTTTGCAAGATTATCCAGCATGTAGAAATAGTTATGAGTTTCTTTAAACATCTCTACAGATTCTATAGTTTAACATTAAATCAACAGATGTGTGAGCCCCTGAGTTCAGTGTCTTCTGTGGTTTAATAATGTATTAGAATAGTTGGCACTCTGCAATGTTTATTGTAAAGAAAAACACATATAAAAACAATAACAAAAGTTGTACATTTATATTTTGGTACTTAGTTCAATTATTTTCCATGACGGTAACCAAGGGTTTTCACTAACACAAATCAATTAAAGCTTCACAATACCTTTATGAGAGATATGAAGGAGCTTTATTTCAACTGTAAGAAATACTGTGAAATTGTGATGCTACATCAATGATTTTCCATGATAATTAATCATCTGCTTGCAACCTGGCTGCTCCTTTCAAAAATACAATTCCTATCTTCTTAGAAAATGACATTTTCAGGAAAATGTCATTCTGGAAAGGTATTTTGTGAGTATTGAGCATCCCTCTTCTTTGAAAATCACTTTTAAAATTGCATTGTATGCATACATTCTTGGATCCACTCCTTCCTCACCTCTGCCCACTTTTTAAAATAGCTTTATCGAGGTATAATTGACATATTATAAATTGTACATATTTAAAGTGTACAATTTTGCAAGTTTTGACCAATTGACAATTGTATACACCCATGAAACCATCACCACAATCAAGATAGTGAACATGCCCACCACTTTCAAAAGCTTCCTCTCAACCCTTTATAATTTCTCCTTCCCTTCCATCCTGGCTTTCCCCCATCCTTAAACAACCATTGATCTGCTTTCTGTCACTGTTAGGTTAGTTTGTACTGTCTAAAATTTTACATAAAGGCAGTCAAACACTATGTACTTTTTTAAAAACCTATTTCTTTCACCAACCATACTTATTTCAAAGTTGCCTGTTTCAACTGTTCATTTTTATTGCTGAGTAATATTCCATTCCATAGACATACCACAATTTGTGTATCCATTCACCTGTTGGTGGACATTTAGATGTTTCCCTCACCACCTTTTTTATTGGCTAAAGAAGCAAAAGTCACCAAGAACTACATTTGAGTAGAAGAATCATAAATAGTTCTTGGCAAACGATTTAGATGTTTTTTCCTTTGAGAGAATTTATAGTATCTTCAGAGGTAGAGTGTTTTAGAGTAAAACAGTAGAGCAGAACAGCAACTTCTCCCTCCAGAGATTTCATTTCCTGTCCATTTCCTCCTGAAAAGATAACTCTGATCTCTCAAACAGTTTTTATACATGCCTAACTCACCAAATGGGTACCACATCTTATGCAATCAATTGCAGGAAAGCAAACCAGGAATTTTTTAAATCTGTAGTCAGTAAGAGTATCCAACAGGAGAAAGCAAAGTCAAACAGACGCCAGACAACAGTGCAAGAATTAGGAAGACGAACCAAGCTCAAGAGCCTGCCTTAAACTTGTGTGATAAATTTGCCTAGGTCACACCATGTCACATTGGGCAAGCATTAACCAACCGCGTAGAAACAGCCTTGGAAAACCACGTGCTTAATTCAAGTTGATTAATGAGGAAACATGGGAGTAAATGGTGATGGTGAATTCATATATATGAAGCACCTTGGAGTGCCAGGAAGTTAGTAGGTGCTGGGAATATGTGATGACTGATTTGGCTTCTTACTTCCAGGGATTTTCAGTCTAAAGGAGATGACCATAGGTTAAATGTAGTCGTCTTTGGACCCATGAATGATGTATGTAACATAATTTTGGGCAGTATACTTCTTGTAGGATAAGCAAAGTACTGTTCAGGGCACAGAGAAAAGTTTTGTTGGTTCTTCCTGAGGGTAGGAAAGGCTCAAAGAGGTAATTTGGTGTAGACCTCACACGCCATATATGATTTGTTGGATAGAAAGGGGAGGAGAGGAGATGGGAGGAAATTTTATGGGCAAGTAAGGCAGCTGTGGTAAGCCATTCGGTGTGGCTGAGACTAGATTGGTGCTGGGTTGGGTGGTAAAGGAGATTGAATGTTTTTTTAATGGATTGAACTTTTCTCTGGGGACAATGGGGACTCATTGGAGGTTTGATTTTATTTTAAAACAGGAGAGTGGCATGAATCAACTGTCAATTCCATGGGCATAGGGTCAGCTTGGCATAGATAACTGGATGAAGTCCATGGCTTTGATGAGAGAATAACTATGGGCATAATGGAAAATGGATTTGAGAAGAGCATTTGAAGGATATGTTATCACTGTTATAGACTGTTATCACTCTCTTTAAATGTGTTTTTTTTCGACTAATATATGGATATAACACAAAATTCCAAAGGTAAATAAAGGAAGGGAGTAAAAAGGTAGAAAATAAAAAAATAGGCCTCCCACCTATGTCCCCCCAGTCCAATTCTCCTCTCTTGAGGCGACTACTGTTTCTTGTTTCTTTATATCCTTTCAGAGTTATTCCAGGTATTTGAAAACAAATGCATATGTGTACTTAACTTTGTTCCCTTAATTTATGCTAGCACTAATTGAAAATCAGTAAATATAGACCTACTTCATCTTTTTGAATGGCTGCACAATGTTCCTTTTATGAATATGCCATAATTTACTGATAAAAATTTAGGTTGTTTGTGGTCTTTTTCTATTATAGACAGTGCTTCAGTGAATATCCTTGGATATTTATCATTTGCATAGTATAAGTATATCCTCAGAATAAATACCTTACATGTGAAATTTCTGGGTCAAAGTTTACATGCATTTAAAATTTTCGTGTATTGCCAAATTGTCCTTTCTTGAGATTGTACCAATTTATACTTAGCAATGCATGAGAACGCCTATTTCTGCGCGTCTTTGCTATTGGAATATGTTATCACGTTGGTTGATCTTTGTTCCTTTGATAGTTACAAATGGCATCTCACTGTAGTTTAGTTTGTATTTCTTGTATTTTAAGTGGCATTGAGTACCTCTTCATATTTTTAGGAGTCATTTGTATTTCTTTTCTGAGAACTGTCTGCTCATATTCTTAGCCTGTTTTTCTGTTGAGTCATTGGCCTTTTGCATCAGGATTTATGGGAGCTTTGTGTATATATTAAGGAAATGAGTCCCTTATCTGTGATATTAATAGAAATGTTTTTAAAAGAAACTATTTTTTGGGTTCTGTTCCAAAAGAACATGGATATCTCAACAGCTTAAGTAATCTGGGGTGAGGCAGACGTGAAGGCCAGGCTGATAAGCAAAAGCGTGTTTGGACTCCAGTCCTGGGAAGACCAGCATGTTCTACGGAGTTTGCTTACACTGTCATGGATGGAACGAACGAGCCTAAGATCAGGGAGGCTGTTGTTGAATGAGTGGATTAGATGATGTCTGAGCAGTGAGAGAACTGGAGAGGACGTGGGTCAGATGGGAGGTAGGAAAGAACAGAGGGGGTGGATTAGAGAGAGAAGGATGGATTAGAGAGATGTGTCAACAGTTCTCTTTTTGATGCTTTGCCTTGTCTAGTCGAAATCTCATTACCAACATCTGTTTCATCTTCGCGGGTCTCCCCTGACGTTGCTAATGTCCTTGAGCATAGCACAGGAAGGCCCGCAGCCCACAGTGACAGAAATATGACCAAGACTTGATGTGTGGAAGGGTGTGGAAACTGGCTGAAAGCTTTTCTTTCTGTGTGTGGAGTGGGACTGAAGCTCCAGGGCCATCTGAGGGGTGGGTGAAACCAGGAAGTGTGAACATTACAAGTAGTGTTTACATGGAAGAGAGGGGGCAAATACTACAAGAGCCCAGTGGTCATTGGGGGTATGTGCCAAAGGTGGAACAAACTTTGTCTTTCATACAACTGCTGTGATTAGGGGACTCTAGTTAAAGGCAAGCATTAAATTATACTCAATGGAAAAAATTCAAACCATATAAAAGAACATAAAATTAAAAGTAAAAAGCCTTCCCCTCCCTTGGGTAACCAACATAAACAGTTTGTTCCATAGCTTTTTGAACCTTTTTATGTAAAAATGCACACATTTTAATGATTTTGCATTCATGTTATACATACTGTTCAATGACTGCTTTTTGTATCTAAACATATCGCAGACTTCCTTCTGTCAGTGCATTAAGGTCTACTATACATTCTAGCAGATCCTTAATATTTTATTGTGTAGATGTACCACAATTTATTCAATCATTCCCATGACGATGGCCAGTGAAGCTGCCTCCTTATTTATGCTCTTGCAAATAATTATGCAACGAGCATTCGGGTTATTTTAGCACCAGTTGAGAATCTCTCTGTCCTGTTGTCCGTCTGCAGAAGCACTCAGGGCCCCCATGTAGTGACAGTCTGTCATTCTCTAGGGATGGTTTTTTCTTTAGGTTCTAAAAAGTGAGTAGGGTCCATGTTTGCGTGTGTACAGAGTTTCGAGTCCAAGTTTATAGGGGTAACTTTGAAAGCCCACCTTCCAGAACTTTGTTGTTCATTTTAGGATCAGTGCCTGCAATTTGAGGTCCCTACCACAAGGTGGCACAGAAGCACCAAAATCCTGCAGACAGTGCTGAGAGTCTTGGTACCCTTAAAGGATTTGAAAATTTTTCCCTGTTGTCATTACCTGAAGTCTTACAAAAACAGATTGGATTAAACTAGTAATATGTCTGGCTAACAAAATCTCTATAGGCATTTTCGTGCATTTATGATCTATATTTAGATCTTCATGTTATATCCTATTTTTTATTAAATAGCTTTCATTTATATCGTAAAAGAAACAATATACTTCTCACAGAGTTTTTAGCCATACAAGAAAATTTCCCCAAATACATTCAGCCCTTTTCTTTTGCTTGCCCTCCTGTCTCCACCTCTGCTCCGTTTTTCATGGCTTGAGGTTAAGAGATGACAGGCCTCCCTTTTTCCCATTTGCTGGTGCCCAGCTCTCCTTGCCTCCCTTCTCTTCCGAGAAGACAGGTAGCCCTGGCCCAAGAAAGTGGAGCTTCACAAGACGGGCAGCTGCACGTCGCTGTTGTGCTCAGCTAGTGGAGGCTGTTGGTCAGACTTCGAAAGCCTGAGCTGTGTGAGTTTCACTGACACCTCCCTCCGTCTCACTGAGCAGAGCTGGTGGTCTCGTAGGAACTTGGAACTTCCATTTGCTTGTCCCCTTGATTCCCATCAGTTTAAAGGAAGTAGCTGAGATGAGTAGGGAGCAGCATTACTTCTCTTTGGGGGATTTGAAATGCTCAACTCCCGGCCTTGAGTTCCTTCCTTTGGTGGGTTGGGATGGAAAGGTCTGTGGGGAATTTATAGCATGCAGGCATTTTGAGGTTGATGTGTGGGGACAGGAGGCTCATCATTTTGGATGTGTGAAAGTACTGGATCATAGTCCTTTGCTCATATAACCCTAATTCTGTGTATCTAGGAGACAAATGGCATTGTCTTTCCTTTTCAGTTACAAAGGATCCCTGGACTGTTCAAAGCACCTGGGAACATACTTTTTGCCTGACTCAGTTTAAGGACTTTTGCGCCATAACACCCAGCAGTTCTCATCATTTCGAAAATTATTGGTGCCTAGACATTTTACTGATTTGTTACTTATTTATTCTTCTTTTTAGGACATAATGACCGTTTTAAGTTAGAATGCCAGGGAAACACTGGATTTATTAAGACTTCCTGTTTAGGGCGGTGGTGTGCTGAGCACTCAAGAGAAAGTTTACAGACTGGCCTTGCCCTCCGGGGTTCGTGCACATGCCCAGCAATACTGTGTGTGGACAAAAGCCAGTGTACGACCTAACTCCTGTGAGCCAGGGTGCTGTCACCTGCCTCTCTCTCCCTGTGTAGACCCGCATGCAGATCCTACTATCTACTGTGTGGCATGGAATTTTGAAATCTTGAAACAATTCACCTAGTGTAAATGATATTAAGGTGAAAGATTCAGGCCTGAAACAGATCTTTACACTAGTCAGAAAAACGCCTGTCCTATCTACTGAAGGTTGTTGTGAAGATCAAAGAAGAACGTTGTATGTGAGGATACTTTGTTCGTTTTGGGGGGGTCGTGTGCATCTTCCTTGGAGACCCGAGAACACGTGGTGTGAGCAGCTTGAGTGTTCCTAGAGAAGCTGAATGTCTCCCCACTGACCCTTCCCTCAACGATTCACCTGTGACTGTCACCTAGCCTGTGTCTCTTTGCTGTCTCCTCTGACCCCCAGCCTTGCAAGTACATAATAGGTACTAAAAATATCTGCTGACTGAATGAATGAGCATTTGTAAAAGCCGTGGTATAACCATTACAGGCAGCAAATTATAACTAACATTATAAATCGTCAAACAATAACTGGGAATGTCTGCAAGTTAAAATATTTCCTCTGCTATTTCCAGACCAACATGGAGCTGGTCACAGAGCTTTCTGGTTGTTACCTGGTATATTTGTGACAAGGAAAACACCAATAGAGGGAAAAAGTAGGAATGTTTTCCTCTGTTTTCAGAATGTGACTCATCCCCTTTGGCAGAAAACATGAGGAAAATAAAAATGTTAACTCAGATATTAGAAAGGTTAAAAAAAAATTCCAGAGGTTAATGTTACTGCTTCAAAATATGAGGACTGTATGACTAGACAGGATGTTAATGACTTGACATTACAAAATTTATTAAATTTATTTTTCAAGCAGTTTGGTTTCTTCTCTCAAACTCATGAAGCATGTGGGAGTTGGAATAGATCTGCCCCAGGCTGCCAAACAAATTTTTAATGGAACTGGAGTCCTTCAGGGATTGTCCTAAATCCACATAATATTCTTAAGTCCTGGTGTTTGCAGTGGGACCTGTATATTAGCAGATGCACGTGTGAATAATATACTTGTATCCATCCATCACCTTGGTGACTCCACATCTGTAGGGGCTGTTGCACGTCAATTATTCCACCGCAGAGGGTAGAGAGATATTTGGGCCAGAATTGACCTCTTTTTCAATCAGGGCCTCAGAGAAGTGTGTTCTGGAAGTCAAATGGTCCCTTTAGAGAGAACCTGTGTTTGAGAATCCATGTGACCTAAGGTGGCCATGCTGGAAAGTCAATGTGATTACCTGTGCCAGGTGTGGAGGCAGCATTCAGAAAAGCAAGTGAAAATTTGGTCAGTAAGAGGCACCATCCCCATTCAGGATCTCTCCCATCTACCTAATTCTCGCATCAGATATTAGCAAGTCTATCAGAAAAGAATGTCAATCTTAGTAAAACATATTTACCTTCCACACAAAAAATTAACTGTTTGTTTGAACAAAATTGTGATTTGTTTGAAGAGCTAAATTCACTTTCAAGTGCTTGGAAATATTTTTAATTTCTGAGGTTTCAGGAAGAAGGTCTTCTCAGGAAGAACGAGGATTTTTCTCTTTGTATCTTAGTGCCTTCTTTTTTTTCCCTAAAGAAAACAGTTTTTTATAATGCTTTTCTTTTTGATCATAAACTTGGAACTTCTTTTTCAAGAGTACATAGTGCTTTTTATTTTTTTAAGCTTCTGGTATTATACCTGTAGGTGTGTTGCATATTGTCATAACTGATAAATCAGTGACAAATGTAGCCACTTCATTTTGTTGGGGAGATATACAATTGTGGTGGTGGCTGACCATTTGTTTAATTGTGTGGTGAGTACCATTTGATGAGAGGGTAAAGTTAAATTGATGATTTGGGCTATCTCAGCCAGGGTACAGCTTACATGGCAATTACACTGGGATCATCTAAGTGTAATTGGCAAGTAATTTTGTAAGCGAAGGAACATGACAGCTCATTTACATGGTGTTCACTGAGCAAAATTTGGGGACATTTATCAACCACTTCCAAGCGAAGAGT
This sequence comes from Equus caballus, assembly GCF_041296265.1. NCBI lineage: Eukaryota > Metazoa > Chordata > Mammalia > Perissodactyla > Equidae > Equus > Equus caballus. The sequence continues at coordinate 183,391,219 of NC_091684.1, forward strand.
GATTGCACCAATATCTCCCAAAATGCTACAGCAGTTTGAAAGCTACGTGGAAGGTTTTTGGTACAAATCTTCATTCATTTGCTCCCTGAACATTTGTTAGGTGCCAGGCACTGTCCTAGGCACTGAGCATAGGAAAATGAGTGACAAGTTCTACTGTCAAGGAACTCATGAGTGGAAAGGAGACGCATCATCAATAGTTACACAACAGCGCAGTAAGTAAAGGTTTGAGCTCTGCCAAGGTTCTGTGGATGCTGAGGAGGGGAAATGGGAGAATGGAAGATGGTCAGGGAAAACTTGCTAGAGAGAGTGACACCTGACCTGAATTTTAAAGGAGGAGCAGGGTTTAGAAGGACTTTCCAGGCAGAGGTGCCAGTAAGAGCAGCATCTTGGAGGAGCAAGATGGCTGGCGTGAGGTGGAAACTAAGTAGTTCAGGCACATTTCATGGCAGACATGGGGCCGAAGAAGCAGACTTAGCCAGGATCTTAGAGGGCTCTGTAGGTCACACTAGAGGCTGGACTGTATCCTGCAACCTTGGGAAACCACTAGAGAACCATTTAAGAAGAGGAACATCTTCAGAATTGTGTTGTAGGCATACCACCTGTATAATGAAATGTTTTTCTTGAGCTATTATGATATGTTGGTTTCTGAGCTACAGGTCAAGGCTTTTCATCCTCACAGCAACCCTGTGAAGTAGGCACTAACATTTCTTCCTTTTTACAGCTGAAGAAACTGAGTACAAAGAGGTTGCCCACAGTTACACAGCGGGTGATGGAGGAGCCAGGATTTGAACCCAGGCTGTCCAGTTCCAGAGCCTGTGCTCATCAGCAGCATCCCACACGATGTCCTAGCCCCCTCGACCCAATCAACTGAAACTCCCTGTTTATAAGATGCATGTTCCCCCTTTCTCTCCACCCACCGCTAGACTGCGAGCTCTGTGAAGTCAGGGACTATGTTCATCTTGTTCACAGACACATGCCGCATGCTTAGGACAAAGCCTGCACCTTCATAGACAAGCCACAAGTAAGGAATAATTGTAGTTTTGAGGGGGCTAAGGCTGGAGGCTGCTGAAGTCAACCTGGCAAGGGGTGATGATGAGGACCTGAATCTAAGGCGCTGTTGGTCGATACGGGGTGGTGAGGATGAAGACATAAGTCAGCAGGGCTTGGTGATTGATTGGACATGTGGATTTTGTTGGCACAGTCTCACAATGTCCCTGATTTCCAACTCCTACACTGGAGAGATGACTTGGCAAAAGAATCTGAAGCAGAGGGAAGCTCGTGCTGCTCTTTGCAGGGTTCTTAAATTCCTGAGAAGAAATGTTGTGGACTCAGGATGAGAAGTTGGAAGAAACTTCCCTGGAGACAGTTAAAAATAGAACGGACACATCTGCCTGGAATGGTTGAGGGACAGAGCTGCCCTGGGGTAGATGAATGGTTAGATGGCCTTTGGGATTCTTCCCTTTTTGAAAATTTTCTGGTTTAGAATAAATAAAAATTCTCCTGAGCCACCTATCCTTAACTGCCTGGCTTAAAGATAAAATAAAAGTGTCCAAGGACTGGAAAGTATTGAGTTCAGATTCCTGGATTGTAGATAAGGAAACAGAAGCCCAGAAGGGTTAGATGACTCGTCCAAGGGCACACACTTGAGACGAAAGAAGACCCACATCCTTGGCCTCTCAGTCTGCGCTGGCTCCTCCCAGAATCTCCGATAGCAGCATCTATGTTTTGGTGCCCTCTGTGGACAGGCCTTTGCTAGGTGGTGACACAAAAGCAAAATATTGGTATCTGCACTTAAGGAGTTATTGTTCGGTTGACAATAAGTGCCACTTGTTGCTTAAAGATGCCGTAAAATACCATTAACTACATAGAATGGTTGGAAAATAGAGAAAAGGAATTTAAAAGTCTGTAATGATTTTTCTTTAGCCCCACTCGTTACCAGGCACTGCTTCCAAGCTTTACAAACATTATCTCTAATTCTTGAAACAACCCAGAAGTTAGGTAGTGTTATTTCCATTTTATATTTCCGAAAGCTAAAGCACAGAGAGCTCATTTCATGAGACTGGACTGTGTTAACTGCGCATCCTCCCCTGCAGAAACGGCGCTAACCTTTAGTTGTATTTCCCTACGCTTTCCTTTTTCTACGCACTGGGGCTGTTCATTTACATAGCTTTCATTTTATCATAGATACAATTTTAAATCTTCACTTTTTTGGCTTGTCATGTGTTCTATGTCTTTTTATGTGATTTCATAGTCTTCATTTTAATGGCTGTATAATTTCTCATCAAGTTTTTAGAAGGTTCTTAAACAAAGAGATGTTTACTGATAAAAATCTCTTCATTCTTGGCACATATAGCATTTGGAAGGTATGTTTCTTGTTTTGAGGAGCATCTGACCATCCTGTGTGGATGGCATTGGAGAGGAGAAGAGAAACTGCCAAGCTCTGAGCAGGGGATCGTGGCTTTCTTCCCTGCCCAGAGCCCCCCTGGGAAAGGCAGGATGGTGCTGGGCACAGCTCAGCGTGGAGCCTGGGCAGAGATGGCCTGAGGCAGGTAGCAGGTGACTTTTCAAGCTTCTGTCTTTCTGTCTGAACTCATATTCTTCCTCCTGCCCTTGTGAAAAAGCAAGTTTTCGTTTTCTTAGGGTAGTAAAAATCTTTTGTGTGAAGAAAGTGTCATCAAGTGCCTTATTCATCAGCATATATACCATCTCTTTAAAATGACAGTGGGAGTAAAAGTTCATCAGTTCAATATGTCTTTCACATTTGGAGACTCCTGACTAATAACCTCTGGTATTTATCATCAGAACAGCCAAAGAACTAAATTCTGGCACATGCTGCTCTCACGCACTGAGAAGAACTTAAAAAGGCAGAAGATTTTCTTCATTTTTCCTTCTTCCATTCATTTAGAAGAAAAAGCATACCTTTTTTTAATTAAAAAAAAATATGAGCATGCAGAAACATCTGGCCTGTATTACCATAGCAGCCTCCTAAATGGCCTCCTTGTCTCCAGTCTGCCCTTTTAAAGTCAACTCTACACAACAGCCAGAAAGATCTTTCTAGAACACAGAACTGCACCAGGTGCTCTCACATGTTGTTGGCATCTTCTTCCATGACTCTTTCATGGTTCTTGGAGTTGAGTACCTTGTGTAACCACAGCTCCCACCTCCCCTGCTTGCATCCTATCCCAGCCACACCAAGCTGCTCGTGGCTCCCTGTTTCCTGCTACCATAAGGAGTGTCTCCAGGCCCATATACAAATCAGTCCTTTCTGCACAAGCTCCCTGCCAGGCTGTGCAGAACCTGGCTCCCAGCTCGGGCTCCCACAGCACCCATCCAGCACTTACCACACTCATGTGGAATATGGCCCACAGTCTTGTTTTTACTGGGCCAGCATGATGCTTTAATTTTTTTTTTAATTAAATCTCATTGGACAGGGCATATCACTGTTGAGTTTAGGCCTCACCACTCTCTATTATACACCAAAACCTAATTACACATTTATTCTATGCTGGGTCATGTAAGGCTGCTTGCTTTCTTATCTCTTTTACCCAATAGACTATAAGATGCATGTGCCAGAATCGTAAATTGTTAACTTTTGTGTCTATAGGTCTGGGAGAGACTGCTCAATAAATATCTATTGTATTAATTTATGCTTTTAAAATAACTAAAATTAGGTCAGGAAAGACTCTGAACTCTTTTTGGCCTCTCTGTTCACAAACATAATACTCACGGGCCTCAATGGACCTGGCAGACACTAACAGTGTTCCATGGGGATGATTGGAAGTCTATGTTCCTGATATGATGCTGCTAAGACCGAGCCACTTTGGAACTTTAATCTATGAATGTGATTTTGACCTTTCCCGCTATTTCCTGTACCAGAGATCCATATCTAGTCTCCTGATCCCTTATGAGTAGTCATTCTTCACATACGTCATAGTTTTGTCCAGCAAGGCATATATTTCCTTGGTTTCATTTCATATCCACATGACCTCCACATTCCCATCAAACTAGGCTCCTCAGAAATTTGAATGGAATAGGATTGGATGTAGTATTTTATCTGCTTTGTAAGGTCTGATCACGATCAATGTACAATCAGCATGCTTAGCCAAATTTGGATCCTGCCAAGAAGTAAGGCACCCAGATCTACACAAGCTGGTGAGGCTAGAGCTGCAGTAATGGAAGGACCTCTGATGTGTCAGCTTTTTGATAATTTAGTTCTTTGTCTCAGTCACTGTATTTTCCATTTCCTTAGTTATTCTCTTCTAGATGTTCAGTTACAAGCTGCTTTAAAGACGTTAAAAAAGGTCTGCTGTCCCACAGGACCCAGATTACTCATATTTATGGAATTTCACATAATCAGTGACATAGCACTGTGGCACCTGCCTATGGCAATGTTGTTGCCATAAATTAAATTTCTAGAAAATGCCCCGCACTTTCAGGGAGTGCTATGGATGTTGCAGAGGGACTATGTACCATAAGGCACTGCTGAGGAGACGGGTTAGGAGCACAAAAAAGGAAATGTGACTAAGTATCATGTTCAAGAAAAAAGAAGAAAGAAAATAAAATCCTTTCGTCTAAGCTTCCTTCCCTAGGGAAGAAGTGGGGGCAGAATGGGGAGTGCTTATTACAGAATCCTTTAGCAGCCAGAATTTCGTTGACAATTTTGTTAATGTGGCTGCTTGGCTGCCTTCTCAGAGGCCCATTGTGAATTCCTTAGTTGATATTATTAATGGTTAATGGGTGCACCTGAAAATCAAGCAATACTGTACCATTTGGGTCATAGTTACATTATATAGTTCTTTCCCATGGCATCAGGCTTATCAGCTTATCTTTTTCCTAATAATAAATACCTCATCTTTTCCAATTTCCTCATCAAATGCTTCCACGTCATCTTGAGGCAGAACCACATCCAGCTGCATCTGTTCTGTGCCCTTGGCTTCAATTATGTCAAATTATCCCACCTCCTCCCAGGTCATTGGTTGGCTTTTGCTCTGAGACAAAGGCCTGATGCACTCTTTGGAAGCTCGTGATTGCCAACCACTCGGCACAAGTGTGTTGTAAGTAAACAGAGAATCAAAGAGTGCATTAGGCTAAATTTACAGTTATGAGGAAATCTCTAGAACAGGTTTCTTCCTAGGTTTTGGCACTCTCGGGTTTATCTCAAGTGCTTTTTTTCACCCCATCCCTTCTCCCTGAAACACACATGTACCTCAGTCTTCACGGCATTGCTTCAGAGTTGAAGATTTCCACCACAGTGGCGAAAAGTAAATGCAGCCAAGTTTGGCTAAAAAGTAATACATATTTATTTTTTCATAGATATTATATAGTTTGGATTGGCCATAAGCATCAGGATTCCCATACATTGCCATACTTTATCTTATTTTCTTATTTATCATTTTTTAAGATTTTGTTTTTTTCCTTTTTCTCCCCAAAGCTCTTGGTACATAGTTGTACACTCCTAGTTGTGGGTCCTTCTTGTTGTGGCATGTGGGACGCCACCTCAGCATAGCTCGATGAGCAGTGCCATGTCCGTGCCCACGATCCGAGCCAGCAAAACCCTGGGCTGCCGAAGCGGAGCTTGCGAACTTAACCACTTGGCCACGGGGCCGGGCCCCTGCCATTCTTTATTTTATTCAACCAAATACCTGTAGCTGAAAGAGGACAATACAAGAAATAGTGAACAATCCTTGGGGAAACCTCATATTGTCTCTTTCTGTCAAGTTTGACTGTTTCTTGTGCTTTTAGTCCGATGAAATGATTTGTCATTTTGGAGTCAATTTTTTTTAGGCAAAATTCTCATCTTTGTGCTTTAAGACCTGATCTGTCTGTCCCTATCTTCTTCATTTACAGCTTCTTTTGATTGTTTTGCTTGTTCTTCTGAGCTTTGAAAAGGTCCCTTTTCTGAGCTTTAAAAAGATCTCCACTAAGAAGAGGAGAGCCAGGGCTCACCACTGAACATCCAAGATGACTCAGGCTGCACTTCCTTCTCCTAGTGGCATGTGCAGGTGTCCTTTGATGCCAGAAGCCATGCTTTATACCCCCTAAGTCGCTATTACCCGGCCCAGTGTTCAAAATAGGCACAATACATTGTTTCTAAATGAATGAATACCTTATTTCCTGATTTATGGTTGTTTAACCCCTTTTATCCAAATTACATTCCAACTGGGACTGTATCATCTCCAACTTGTGTCAAATATTCTTAATATTAAGTTCACTGCAGTGCATACAGCTGTTGCTCAATGAGTGTGTAGTGAGAGCAAGATATGTTGTAAATTTTGAAGCCCTATCATGGAGAAGCCAAAATTTGGCATACAGTGGTTAAAAATCCATGCTTGTTTCAATTAGTTAACTCAAGGAATGGATTTTTACCCTGAAGACTAACCATCAGTTCAACAGATTGGTTACTATGATTACTCGCCATTGGACCTCCTGTGGTTGGAGCATCTCATAACATTCCAGAGGTGGAAGAACCTTTGGAAAACGGTCTATGTTTCTTGAAATATTTAAATGGAAACCTTCCCCTTCAGAGAGTGCTATTGATCCACTTCAACAGATACCCATTCTTCCCGCAAACATTTATCGAACACCTTGTATGTGACATGAGTTGGAGATAAATGTGAAACTGGCAATTCTTTCAAATTGTTTATAATTTGGTAGCCAAGTTTAGAAATACAGCACAATATAGTATGCTACATTCTATAATAGAACCAGACATAAAGAGCAGAGGTAGCAGACGGGAGGAATTAACCCCACGCAAGACACTAGGGAAGGCTTCCTGAAAGAAATGACTCCGCGTTGGAATTCAGCCCTGACGGCAGTTTTTGTCTTTTGGATGACTATCACGAGGGAAAAATGCCCCTGATGTACTTGATGTACTCATTTATAAAGGAGTGTTACAGTGTAAGGAATAAACTTTTAAAAATCAAACATTTGAAAAGCAGTTGACTCAGTGCAGCACCTAAATCCACCTCAATATTCCATGGTTTGTGACGTCTGAGAAATGGAGCTGAGTCAAACCCTACTGTATTAATGGGTTTATATATGTGCACATAAGGCTAATATAATTTAAACTGCCAATTTTTTATGGTTTCATAAATAGTGCTATCACTAACATTTTTCAAAAGTGATGAAAAGAGCTCATATGTGCTGGTAGAAATTCAGGGTATTTTATAGAACACTGCTACTTTTGCTATAGCCTATGGGATCTGACTTTTCATAAAAACCTAATGAATTTCTAGATTTATCAGCTGTTTCCAAACAGATGCACTCTGCTAATCTAATGGAAACATTTTGAGCCCAGATCCCAAATATCAATAGCTTTTAGTATTGCAAATTAGTTTGTCTATTGGGTAAATTGGACTGTGTGGTTCTTGATAAAAAGTAGGAAGTAGCTTTGTATGGATGTTTTGTGTTTAACTGCCTTGCCAGAGTTTGATGCTCATATTTTTCCTTGCAGAGTTTTAAGTTGAATGTAGACAGTCATTGTGCTCTCAAGGAAGCTGTGGAAGAGGAAGGATACCAACTTCTTGAGCTTATTGCATCCCACAAAGCAGGTAAATCCTCCTGAAATATTGCAAGTCTTTATGTCTCCAGACTATTAGGAATGAAGAAGCATTGCTATAAATTGCTGCATATATTCACTTCCTTATGTATTATTAACATTTACATTATCAGATTGACCTTCAAGATTTATAAATGTTTCATATCCTGCATACAATGCTGCGATACTTATAAAATGAAATACTGCCTCCAAATGGTCTGTTCATTTTATTTTGGGCTTGCAGTTCGCCTGAGTTTCAATTGAAATCACATTCTTGAAAACTTCGTATTGACATGCTTTTTGATGTAGGTGCTCTGGAAATAACATTAAGATAATACATGAGAATTGTGCATATAGTTTTAATGCATATGCATTAGGGTACTTATAGATATCATTACAGATACAGGGCAGGCGTCTAGAGGTATCTGATTATTTGCCTGCCAATTCACACACGTGAACATTTTGCATGTTCTTTGCCGGTCATTGCATTAGCAGAGTTTTGGCTTTAAACCAATTCTTCCCCCAGTATTAATGTATTTATGAAGAGCAGATTATAAGTAAAAAATAGTTTTGTCATTTGGTTATAGTTATCCTGGTAGTAAAAGACCATAAGACAGGATGACTTAGAATTTGGCTCGTGCTTTGAGCTTTCCACAGCTAAATAAGAAAAGAGCAGCATCCACCGGCTGCGCTAATGCTGAAGACTGCTGTCTTAATTCTGGCCCATTTACAGCATTTCTCATCGAATTAACTTTACCTATTTCCATACATCTTTCTGATCCTTATGAAGTCTCCACACAGCTACACACAAGGCCTTTTATTTGGAATCTGAAGCTATCATTTTAATAATTTTTATATATAGTAGGTTTTTTTCCACATGCATTTTTTTAGTCAATATACTGAATCTAAGTCAATTCCAAACCATTCATCTGTGTGGTTATCCCACTTTTGTGTGCCTTATGTCAAGTCAAAAATTCCCAGTCATAAATGCTAATATGGTAGGTGATGGTAATGGTGGTTTAAAATTATGTTTATTGTTGGAAATATCCATCTAATTTACTAAATAAAGAATAATAATGGGTGAAAATGCAGTCGAGTCTGTAACTCGCGCATTCCCCTTCTTTTGGAGAAGGACTGAAGGACATGCTGCGGATGATTGCCAGTCAATGGAAGGAGCTGCAGAGGCAAATCAAACGGCAACACAGCTGGATTCTCCGGGCTCTGGGTACCATCAAAGCCGAAATTCTGGCTACTGATGTGTCTGTGGAGGATGAGGAAGGGACTGGAAGCCCCAAGGTAAGTGGCTTGAAGTTTGCCTTATTTCCTCTTATTTCTCTCTTCTTTTGAACTAGGCACCACTGAAGTTTTCTTTCCACCCCTAAGGCTTTTCGTTTCTACTGGGTAAACTTTATATATCTGTATATATATGTGGATATATATAAACAAAATGAAATGGCTTAGTTTAAAACAATAAAAAAAAAAGCCTACAACTTGCAAGTTTTCTAGAAAGAGGTCTTTTTGTGAGAAGTGGCAGGGTAGGAGGGGCACAGTACTTCAGGGGTAGGAGGTAGGGGGACATAAAACATTTAGTAAACAAAACATAAAGCATCTTTAACATGAATAATCAGAATGGTTTTAAATTGTTTTGTTGCAACTATAAATCACTATAATCAGTGCAATCACTCAGCTCTGACATCCATTAGCCGCTTGGTTACAGCAAATTAACAAAGAAGAGAGAAAGTGATTCATTATCTCATTCCTGTTAATGACTATCAGATGCATTGCCTAATTAGGGAATGGTCATTGTAGTGGGAAGAAGGTCATATGCTTTGCTACAAATCTTTTTGCTCTGAGTGTAAATTCTCCATAATGGTGCATGCACCGAATACAACAAGTACTTTAAAAATGAGTATTGACATGTTTTGGTTATCCATTTTAGATTTACAAAATAACGCATAAAGCATGTGCAATTAAACTTTAAATGAGGCACCTTTTAATACAATGCACCACTATTCTAAAGGTATCTTTGGACTCATGATGTGGAAAATAATTTTATTACTTTGATATTTTCATGTAACTCTCTCTTCTTTTTTATTTGTTCTTTTGTGAAAGTAAATGCAGAAAACCAGTCTCATCATAGACTCAGCATCGAAACACATTGTAAAGTAGGGGAAACAGATTTAAGAGTTCATGGTTTCTATTCCCAGCATGGACAGAGTAATTAAATCATCGTCAGGTTGCATTTCTTCAGCATCCATGTGGACTGGCATTGTGCTAAATGTATATAGAGGGAGTTAAACAAACCTTTTGCCCTTAGACTCACATTCTTAAGTGCAGGCAGAGAAGAAACCCCACCTGCCCTGCAGTATGAGACCCCGCAGCCGGTGAAAGCTGAGACGATTTATAGCTTTGGAACCTCAAACAACAACCTTTAACTTATTTGTTGGAAACAGGATGGAATGATGAGCTCAGTCCCACTTAGAGAAGGCTCCGTGGAGGAGGTCACATTTCAGGAAATACTTGAACGAAGGAAGAGAGATGGCTTGGCACATGAGCGCATATTTTAGGAAGTGACGTGATGAGAGGATCAAAGCTGGGACTAATAATGTGGAGTGGAGAGTATATTCAGCAGCCTTCTCACGGCAGAAGTGGAGCTCTTTTAAGGAGCAGACTGCTGGGAGAAGTTGATTGGGCTAATGCTTTGGCTAGGGCAGGGGGCAGAGATGATGGGAAAGGTCGCCACTAAAAATGCTGTTGTGTTTTATTTAGTTAACAAAAATATACGGAGTGCTTACTTTTAAAAAGCTATCCTGTATCGGATGCATTCTACATGCCAGACACCATTCTACAAGACTGCTGTATATTCTCTCATTTAATTCTCACAGCAAAACTATAAGGTAGTCCCATTATAATCCCACTGAAGAAAATGGAGGCACAGAGAAGTTAAGTAACTTGCTTACGGTCACACAGGTACTAAGTAGCAGAGCTAGGATTTGAACCTGAGCCCTTTGGCCCCAAAGCCCATATTCATCACCACCTAGAATACTTCCTCTCCCTGGCACTGCTCAGGGCAGGGTATGCTGGCGAACAATTAGTCTCAGTACCTGTCTCATGGAGCTGGTGGTGAAGTGGGGAGACAGATCTAAACCCAATAACCATGAGTCTATAGCCCACCGTGTGCTGTGAAAGAGAAGAAAAGGGAGCAACCAGAGGTTGGGCTGGGAGAAGTGATGTAGATCAGGGCGTCAAGGAGGGCTTCTTCGAGGAAGCGACATTCTCTGAGCAGCCCAGAGCAGTTAGAGAGAGGGAGGGAGGAGAGTGCGAGGGAAGCAGAGTGGCCTCTGGTCAGCACAGGGGAGGGTTTTGGAGTGAGCAGGGAAAGGGCGTCATTGATTTGCAGCATAAAAACCTCTTCTTGGCTGTGGTGTGGAGGACGGGTGGGTGGACTGTGGCGAGTAGGGGTGAGGATGGGGAGGCACCGAAGGGGAGCTGCAAGATGGTGCGGTCGCCTAAAGTAATAAAGGACCTAAGTCAGGAATGAGTAGCTCTATTCACCAGGGCCAATTTGAATGTGAAAGCTTTAAGTCACCTCATTTTGTAGGGAGGTCTTGAGATGGAGTAAAGAGGGTAACCCAAGGAGGAGAAAGTATTATCAAAGGAGAGGCAATGTCAGTATTTCTCAGAAAGAGGCCCCAGTCCCCACCTCAGACGCATCAGCGCCTCTTGAGCGGGGCCCAGCATCTGCATTCCGTGTGCTCCCAGAAGGCCACCAGGACAGGCTCCCAAAAGGCCCTTCGCCTGCAGGGCTGCACGATCCTCACGCGTGATTCTTTCACGTTGAGTGTCTGCTGCATTGTTACCTATACAAGCAAATAATTGGTATCAACCGAAGTGTTTAAAATAGAGACTGTTTAATTAAATTATGCTCTATCTCATCCTGATGAAAGGTTACATAGCCATTAAAAGAGAAGTCATTTTAGAAGAGAATTTCAAAACATTGGAAGAGACCCATAGTGTGCCATTATATATTTTAAACATCTTTGAACTTTCCAAATCTCTACAATGAGTAAGAATTATTTTAATCAAAATACAAGAATTAAAAAGTGATTTAAAAGGCAAAATAGATGACATTGATCTGAGGGGAGTGGGGTATGAATTTAAATATTAGGAGGAAAAATAAACACATCTGACTCTTAATGATTTGAGTGCCTCCCTTCTAATCAAACAACCACAAAAACTCTCTCTCTTTGAATCACCCTCAAAGTGAAAATGTCTTCCTTGAGCCACATTAGTTTACAAAGAATAGCATAAGTGTTTTTCTTGCTAATAGCATTTCTGTTCCAAAGCATTTCACGTCACACTCTGTGGACAGTGTTGAGCATCTGAAAGCAGCCTGGAGGAGGGGCTCCTGCAGCTATCTACAGACCTGGGACCGCGTGGGGTGCTGAGAGTTTATGGCTGTGACGTAGCAGGGCCAGCAAAAGCTCAGGCCTTCTACCTCCCAACCAGTTCTCTCTTCCCCAGTCTGGGCTGGATGTTCTTTAGACAAATGAATGCATCCATAGTCAAGGATGAAGGTGAAATCAATTTAAGACAAAACATATTTCTAAATTTGTGCTTAGGCAACTATGGAGAAATCATAATGATCATTCTTTCTATTTATTTGATGTTTATGAACTGCCTTCCTTAGTCACCTGGGCAAACACAAAGAATAACAGGAAAGGCTCAGTCTTTGAAGTCAGACTGCGTGAGTTCAACTCCTGACACTTACTAGCTATGTGTCCTTGGGAAAATTACTTAACTTCTCTGTGCCTCGTGTTCCTCATTTGTAAAATGGAGGCAATGCTAATATCAACCTTAAAGGTTGTGCAGATAAAAGAGTTGACACATCTAAAGTGCTTATAACAGTGCTTGGCACATGGTAAATCCTAGATAAGGGTAAATGTACAAGCCTTCATATTCTAGTGGTGGAGACAACAAACAAATAATTATAATAGAATCTGATAAATCCTCTAGGAGAGATAGGTATAAAGTTCTATGAGTACACAGAGGGAGGTAACTAACCCTACTGGGAGGGAATGAAGGAAAGATTTACAGGGGAGATGATGTTTTCAATGGGGAGGCTCAGAGTGAAAATAGTGGGCAGAGAGAGCAGCACGGGCAGAGACCCAGAGGTATAAAAAGGTGTGGTGTGGCCAGAACCCACGACCTGGTGGACAGTGATTGGGTCAGCTTGCCACAGTCTGCACCAAGGCTCACAATGTGACAAACCATGACCCTTAATGATCAGTGATTTGAGCAATAATTCCTCATGTGTCCCTAATTGGCACTATCCAAGCCAGAGTAAGTTCCCTATACAGAAAATATCTAATATGCACTGTTTAAAGGGAAATTTTTCTTGCCATATTGCACTAAATGGAGCAGGCTTAAATAGGTTACCCTGAAGTTCTCCAAGACTAAAAGCTGGATTCGACTTGTTAGCTGTCATGTCAGAACTCTTTCCATGACGTGACCTTGCACGGGTCATGTACAAATTGTGCCATGAAATGCATCTCCAAGCACAGCAGTTATGATCATCTATTTTATCTTAGACCTGAAAGAGGAACTAAAATTAAAACATAATAAAAAAATAACTCCAGAATTCATCTTAGGTTTACTTCAGAAGCTTCTGGGAACTTGAGAAGCATAATAGAAAATCTAAGGGATATATCTAGGGGGTATTTTTCTTTTTTACCTTGTTTGAGAGACTGCAGAAAAGGACTTGGTCTTAGAAATCTTGTAAAGAAGGAGGATAGGAGGAAATTCAAAGACTCTAGGAAACTTCTCCCCCAGGACCCGGCAGCGTACCTTATTTGTTGTATTCCATTTTTTAAAAAAGCGTTTTCCCAGGACTGTGAGATATTTTATACATGGAAATGGAGAATAGAATTCACCAATTCTAGAAACAGAGCTTCAGCACTCACATCCAAGAATGGAAAATATGCTTGTAATTATATATTTTATTTTAAGATAGATTGATGAAAGTTTTATCACCTTAAACTAGACTTTCAGTATGTAAAATTTTTGATGCTGTGTAGCTGGAGGGATTTCAAAATACAGTGAATATCTAATGCCTAACAAAGTCTACTTTCTTTTTCTGACCTTTCAAGGCAAAAAACAAAAATCCTGAAAGCATTCTTAAGTTTCGCACATTGCCTCCTTTAAGATGTTCTTATCCTCTCTTTCTTTACTCTTCACATATTGAGCATGCCATCAGTACAGATGTCTTAGAATCGAGGCCAGGATTTTCCCACATGACATCTCAAACTCTGCATCACTGAAAGCGCAAAACAATGGTTCCTTTGTCCTCTTTAAAGAAACAGATACATTTCCAAAACAAAGACTATTTGAAGATTTTATTGTAAATTCAGAAAACTTCACAGCTATTCGAAGGGTAACGTAGCCTGGGTTCCAGCCAACATGTTCATTTCCTCGGTGAAAGCAGACAGGGTCCGCTGCTGTGGGCTCCGGGGTTGGGCTTATTTATCTGCCCTCTTTGAGGTTCGTAGATTGAAGCCGTCATCCCTTTGGAAATGGATATCAGACTATGAAGGTCATCAGTGTTATCTGTTCAACAATAGCACAAGAGCAAGCTTAAGGACATTTCTTATATATGTTTGCTCAGTCCTACAAATGACAGTTTTAGATACTGGCTGTGAAGGGATGTTATGCGCAGCCTCTGACTTGGGTTGTCTCTGACCATCTGGCCTTTCTTTAGATGTCAGGAGAAGGCGAGTCTAATGTTAATACATATTTTTTGTTTGTTTGTTTACCACACACTCAAGTCTTAACCCAGTGTTTATATTAATGAATTTTGGCTAACTTTCTTTAACTGAAGGGAGAAAAAGAAGCCTATCTGGGGAGCACCTTTCTATGATATTTTCTGTGTTACATAGTGCCTCTTGCCTAATAGTGCAGCTGGATATTATTATCCTGGAAAGGAATTTGATCTTGATTCTTCCAAAGCATTGGTGAGACAAAGCATTGTCTCTGAGTTCTTTTATTTTCTGGCTCAAAGCTTATGTAGTTAGCATGTTCTTTAATAGAGGACCTTCAGAAATGGCAATAGGGTAATGAATGGGAATTGCATTCATATGTTATTAGTCTCACATACACTGACATCCACATGTAGAAAGAATGACTTCAGATACTTTCTTCTTCACGCAAAACACAGTACAGGTATATGTTGTCAAAAGGAACCAGGACTGACACAGTTAGATTAAATTGTGCCTCAAGTAGTAGAAAGACAACAGGCAAAGGCCTGGCCGTTATTTATTGAGTGCTGACAGAGAGCTCAGCCCAGTGCTGGGCCAGACACGAGGGAAGACATGCTTTTCTGCTCAGTGGCCTTATCGTCTCCGTGTAAGCACACAGTGTAACATCTTGTCTAATGTAGCTTGGGCTATCTTAGATCTAGAATAATAGATCACCTAAGATTCAGATCATCTTAATTAGGATGTTGGCAGATTGAAATGGAATGAGGTTCTTGATGCAAGCAAATGAATGGTAAGTGCATTCCCAATTCCACCTCTTCCGTGCAGAGTTCTTCCTAAGAGCCTGCATTCGATCCTGCTCCTTTCCTGCTGAACTGTATAAATAGTCTTGATATGTGGTACCTGGGGAGAGTGCTTTCTTCTGCTGTGGATTCTTCAGTAGTCCTTTTTTTGTTACCAGAAGGGCAACTTTTCTTCAAAAGTGTTTTTGAAAGACAGAAACAAAAGTGAGTTATTTCTTTGAAGAGCAGTTGTGGTTACTAAATTTGTGATAGAATCGAATAAAAGATAGTTCCTCTAATCTCCTTAGGCACTTAAATTTGCATATTATCAGATGTGTGGATGGATCCAAGATGATAAATTTTTTTAATAGTCTGCCACTCTAGAGGTCACTGAAAAAATGGTGGAGATGATAAAAATATATACTAGGTCAAAGGACAGCTGATGGTCAGCCCCATCATGGTCTACATGATGTAAAAGACCACAGCTTATCTTGATTTTTCACACTATCCCTCTATTGCTGGTGGCCTTGAGGGTGGAAACATTTGGCTCAGCAACAATCTGGGAGTGAAATTCTTTGGTGTCGCTGATCAACACAGGGAAATGTCATTGACGTGAGTGGGTAGTCTATCTTTCTTTCCTATTTAGTCAGAGCACCTGATCACTGAATCTGTAATACCTAGAGTTACAAAGATGCATGAGATTGGATCCAGACTTACATTCTATGGAAAGCAGCCCTCTTTTATTAGCAGAACTCGCATGTTGTAACTCAGTTTGATCTATTTTAAAGATAATACGTAGTTAACGCATTAGAGGGACTTTTTGATATATAGTTGAGGTCAACATTTAAAAAAAATCTATGAATATTTAAACATGAGACGGAAGGCAAGATACAGAATTGCTTCTAAAAGACACTTTAAAATTAATCAGTAAATTCTTTGAAAGTGTGAAACAATTACCTCAGTGTGTGATTTACACTTTTTTCCCGGAATGTGTTTTTTCTGGCAGGGGAGCCGGCTGAGCTGGGGAGAGCCCTGCTAAAGGGATTCCTTTGCTCTGGCTCTTCTGTTTATTGAGTCACCTATGACTTCTTATGAAACAGCAGCTTTCAAACGTGCACACACCTGCGCTCAGGACCCTGAATCCTCCAGGCGCTGTTTAACTGTTCTCGCACCAAGAGTCTCTCTCCCGTCCAGTGAGGTCAACAAGCATGGAGAGGCCCGCATTCGGCTCATTCCTTCTCCTCGGAAATCAGCTGGAATATAGCCATCTGTGTAGTTCTCATGCTGACAGAGATGGAGATATTTTTTCAATGTACTGTAGCGCTCTTTGCCACCGGGACTCAGAACATTCCCAGTCTTACCTCCCACTGTGCCTAAATGAAGGTTAATGTCCCTCAGGAAACATTAACCAGATTGGAGGTCCTGCTGGGCCGGAGCCCAGGGACCCATCTCACTGCAGCTTCCAGGCCGCCTTGCATCAGGGTGGCAGCTTCTCCTCTTTATTCTTAGCTGGCCTACTGAGGCCAACACTGTGGAGCATTGTCCCCTGCAGGATTGAGCCTGGCCGTGGATCTGGCTGAGTGAGAAAGGGGAGAGGAAACAAAGGAAGCCTACAGCAAGAGACTAAGACAATGGAAAAGAGAGAAGGAAAGAAGAGAGAGAGAAGGAACAGAAAGAGAGAGATGAAAGAAGGAAATATGTGTCCACTGAAGCTATCTGCTCAAGTCCGCTTCATGGACATTAATGCTTTTATGTCTCTCTCTCCTCCCTCTCTTTCCTATCTCTAGCTCTGGAAATCAAAGCCTGAAAAAGCTTCTTTACTTTTGACATCTTAGATATTTTTGTATGACCATTCTGTGTGTGTTTATAACATACTCTATTAATGGGGTCAGCGTTTAGCGCAGGCTCACCGTGGTCTAGGTTCCTGTCAAGCCTTTTACCTGCATTGTCTCATTGTTTCTCTTTCTTCCCAACAATACCAGCAGTTGTAACTCCTGTTATTATTTTCACTTTACTGATGGAAAAACTTAAGCTCCAAACAGGTGTCAGATACTCAGGCTTATTCAGAGTCTTTTTAAAAACCTTATCTGACAACGCAAAGGCTACACTCCTTACTCTTTCATTTAGACTCCACCTGCTTAGTCAAGATTCATGTCACTTTTCATTTCATAAATGTTCTAGTTAATTCACCTTCTTCCAAATATATTTTTCCCTTTCCTTTCTCTTTGCTTTTGCCCAGGACTTTTCCCATTCTCTCTATCTACACTGCTCATATCCATTCTTAAAATCAATAAATGTTGAATATGTAAGTACACTGTGATGTCATAGTTCTGGACAGGACACTGTACCTCTCCTTGCTCACTGCCCAGCAGTGGAGACAGATATGCACACATGCAATTCTATATTAAGGCAGATTGCATGATAAATGCTATAATAAGGCACATAAGAGATAGAGAAATTGGGGGAAGGAGCATTATTTCAATTTAATGGGGTATTGGGACGTTCCCTCTTCCCAAGAGAAGATGGATTTTGTGGGAATCTCTAATATTCTGATAAATTGTTAGGAGGAAGATATTAGAGGGAGAACATTCCAGGCAGAGGAAATATGTGATCAAAAGCATGGAAAAGGGAGAGAGAACGGTGGACAAGGAGTAGCTCAGTTCTTTTGAGCATAGGGCGTCCATATATTTATGGGAAGGGATGAGGACCTAGTGGAAAATAAAGCTTGAAAGCCTTTGAGCTATATACTGGAAAGCTTTGAATATCAGCTGAAGAATTTATGTTTTACTAGTGTGCTGTGAGTGTTTTTAGTGATTGGATTTAGCCATAGAGAACGGATGGCAAAAGTAGGATGAGAGAGGAAGGACTGACAAGAAGTTAGGAAACTAGTACATAACTAAAGGCAGCTAGAGTGAAGCAGTGGCTGTGATAACATAAGGAATCAGTAGAAGCGATATTATGGAAGAACGAATATCAGGATTAGGTATCTAGGAAATGGAAGGCTGAGAGAAGAGTTAATGATGACTCAAAAGAATTGATCATGAGCAGGTAGGAGAAAGGTGTTACCATTAACTGAGATTGAACACATTTTGGTAAAGAGCAGTTTTGAAAGCAAAGTACATGGCCTTGATGTCCAATTAATAAGAATATCTAGGTGTATAACCTGCGAATAGATATTTTTGTAACCTCTGCAGGTGATTCCAAAGTGCAGGCAGGTTTGAAAACTGATGTAGGAATAGGAGAAGCCTGAAAATCATCTATGTGGTTATGTGCAATACTCAGTTAAAAATGCAAGCCTGAAGCTTGGAGGAGGGGTCAATGCTAAGGACATAGGTTTGGCAGTCCAAATAGAAATAGTAGCTATACTATTGATATTGATATTGGGAAGTTGATATTGACAAGAAAGGCCTATTGTGTGAGAATAAAGGAGAGGTGTGATAGAACCTTGAGGAATTTCTAAGAAACTGAGAGCAAGGATGCCATATTAAAACTGAGGATTAAGTGAGTCTATATGTTCAACAGTAAAACTCCCAGAATACTGGCAGCTGGGGGCTAGTAGGGATGTAGGTCGAAGGAATTTTCATGGGATAGGGGTGACCTTAACATGTTTATAGGCTAAAGAATAGGACTAGTTTAAAAGGGACTAGTTTAAAAAGTTGATAATAGAAGATAGTTTCAAGAAGGACAAAAAAGAAGGTGATTGGCGTGGTGATTCAGATGAGGGAGAGGAAATGAATCAGGTGGAGCTGTGAGTTTCAGGAAGGGAGGACACAGCTTATGAATTAGGAGAGAAAGAAGGAATGTTGGGTGGTAAGCAGTAGTAAAGTGGGAGGGAAGCGAAAGGGTTTCGAATGAAGGCAGATTCAACGTGAGTAGTCAGGGGGCAATTATTTGAATAGAGAGAGGGTTGAAGAGGAGAAGGGACTGGAGGACAAGAGTGGGATTCAAATTCCCCCCTCTCAGTAGAGATTTCCTACAATTTTCCAGTCCTAAGTGATTGCTACCCCTTCTAAGCTGTATTGCATTTGCAATTTGCACCACACATTTGGTGATTAATCACACATAGCCTTGTGAGACCATTTCCATTGTTGTCTTGAACTTCCATTTGTATCTTTTATAGTTAATTTTAAGGTGATTACACTCCATGACTGCAAACTCCTCAGGACAGCAACCACATCCTAAATTTCTTTGTTTTACTTGCTTTAAACATGATTTGAGCTAGAAAGTACACTTTATTTAATTTTAATTGCTTGATATATAATACTATTATTAAAGCTAAAGCTAGAACTACGCTTTGTCTTCTAGTCTTTCATGATGCTTTATCTTAGCTGTGTAAATAATGGCACGATCCTATCTTCCTTTCTACAATTTGCCTCTTGCTTTTTATTGTAAATAAAACAATCTTTAAAAGAGCCATTTCACCTATTTCTCCCCACATAACTAGTAATTTATACCATAAAAAAGAAAAAAATGTGATTTTATTATTATGTTTGTACTTCCTGAGTCAAATCAGTTGGTTAAGTGTTTTGATAGGTTGTCAGATTTTTTTTAGGTCTTTATCTAAACAGACTTGCTGAAAGTGTATGCTCTAAGTTGCTTCTTTGAAAAAAATTAAAAGCATCTAATGTGACTTAGCAGCTGACCAGCACCCTGGCCGATGAAATTTGTAGTCTCCGCTCTGCAGCTCTCTAACGAGATTAGGTGAGATTGCGCCTGAAAAGGTGAAGGCCTCTGAACTGACATAAACTCAAAGGGCATTTGAATCTCTAACAGAGTCTAATCTCTGACATATTGGGTGTACTATAATCTGTGTACATACACATCCTTTTAGTAAATGTTGACTGACATTTGGTGAACATAATATAGTTTCTACTTTTCTAGACCTTTGTAGGAAATATAGGATGAGGAGCTCTGCTTTGTAAAGTGACCTGGATCACTTCTCTGGAACAGATTCTCCATAAAACGCACACTCATGCATTTTTCCAAGCCAGCTTAGTCAAATTTATTTCCCTGCTGTCATTCATTTGATGCCTCTTCTGGCTGTCATTAGATAGATAGAGGGAAATACTGAATTTCACTAGACAGTTCCATCTGGCTGAAACCAGTAAAACCAATCATTTATGGTGGGAATTTTTGGCGCAGTTGTGAGACCAGAAAGAAATTAGTAAAGTTTCAGCAACGTATTTGAACTCCAGTAATTATCTGAACCTGTTGAGGTTCATCCATAATTTGAGGGGTATGAATTTTGAATTATGTGGAATTTTGAAAAATTCTGTCTCAGCTCTTTTCTTCTTTTCAGCCTCTCATTCCCAAAGCTTTTATTTCTTTCCTAGCTGAAAGTCAACTGACAACCACATGATATAAACTCATGATTCTGATACTAAGCAGCCTCAATAGAATCAGTAATATTCACTGTTGTCAGATAATGACAGCCAGTTTAATGTTTTGGAATTTTTCCCATTGTCAAGACTTTGGAGGTTTCAGAATCTGGCCTGTTGTACACTCAGCAAGTGCTTTACACTGACCCCCTTTTTTGAACACACATTGTTTCTTCTCTTCACAAACTCTTCTGAGAATTAAATATCTATAAAATGGCAGCTTTCTGGGCCCCACCAGCCATTCTTATTAATGAAGTCCTTGTGTCATGATGTTTTGTTCTCTCAAGTAACTTAGACTAATATGACTCAACAGGAAACAAAATGTATTTTTCAAAATTATCATTAAACAGTGCTGCCATTAATTTTTGTTATATTTTAGAATGAAATGAAGTCATCTGATTTCCTAATAAGTGAGAACTTTGTAACTATTACTGTTAATCAGTAATTAAAAATTCCCCCCCTTTTTTGGTTGAAGGCTAAGAATTATTAACTGTATAATATGGGACAAAGAGAACAGTGATGTGAACAAAGATATCACTGGATAAAGGTAATTTTGATGTTCTGAGTGTTTTTTCTTCCTTTGTAGTTACTTTTGCATTTTATCCAATCATGTAGTATTTTTCGGTTGTATTCCTGCTTCAGAGCTCTGAGACACAGCATCCTCTATCATTATCTGCAGATTTTTTTAGTCTCACTTGTACCCAAAAAGCTTAACACCCGTGCTCTACTGGCTAATACACAAAAGGAAATCAGATATAAGAATTTTAAGATAGAATCTCTTTGGATATCTTGAATTTTAAGCAGACATTGTCTCACAACAGCTTCTTTCAATGACTACCTTGAAATAGAAACTCTTGTTGTGGGAACTTTTCCTAGGAAATCAATAGTTCTCTTTCTCTCCATAAATGGTAAAATTGGATATTAGGAGGTATAGGCATACTTCTTCTCATAAAAGAGAAATGGGTTGGGGCTGTCGCACTAATGATATAATCATCGACAGCAGCATCAAACAATGGTTATTAAGCTTAATTTGCAGGCACGTGGACTGCATAACCAATAGCCATTTTCCTCCTCCTCTTTGCTCACAGGATAACCTATTTCGTCCACATACCCATCTTCTTTCCTACTGCCTGGCTCAGATGAGGTGGACCCCATTCCCCAGCCCAGGCAGTGAATCACAGTTAGTCCGTCAGACAACCGTGAGGGCCCTCCTTGCCGGGTTAATGCTTGGTTTAGGCACGGCCAATTAATGCACTTCTGACCTGTGAGATATGAAGAGAAGACTCTGCTTGGCTTTGGGAAAGGTTTTCTTTTTTTTAGAGAAAGAAACAAACAAGAATAGAAGGTTCCCTTTCAAATTCTATATGCCTTCGCGAGGATGTAAAGCTGAACTGCTATAGCCATTTTGTCACTATGAATAGAGCTAGGTTGAGACAAAGCTTACATGCCAAGGATGAAAGAGGGGACAGATAGATTCTTTATATCATTGAACAGCTGGATTAACTAACCCTGGAGCTTCCCTACCTTCAGCGTTTTTAATAATTTCCCTCTTTGTTAGACTTCTTCTATTAGTAGAGTTGGAATTTTCTCTTATTGGGGACACAAGCATCCTAAGCAACAAATTCACTGTTTCAATGAATTATTATAGACTGCTGAATATTATACAATTTGAATCTTTCTCTACCTGTTACCTCTCAAAAAACTTTCTTTTACTTTTTCCCCCCACTGCTAAACTGTCATCTTCTCTCAACTCATTGCTACAAGGTGCCTTTGGCCACTGTCACTCTATTGAAATATCCTCATCACTGTTCACTCATGACGTCTTGGTTACCAAATCAAACATTCTCTGAGGCTCAGCTCCCTAATCTACAAATAAAACATTTCATCCTGATTGGTAGTTTTAATTAAAAAATTATTAGCCAATAATTTCTTTCAAACTAAATGTTAGTCATAACCCCAACATATAAAACAAACCGAAGTGGAGTTTCTTGGTTGACTCAGAACTTGGGGGCTTTGCCCTCTGTTTACTGCCACCTGGGCCTTCTATAGCCCTCCCAGTGAGTGCCCTGCCTCTGCAGGCCTCACAGGTTCCACAGGATGTAGTTCAAAAACTAGCCTCCCAATCTGGCCTTCGTGTTGGTGCCTCTCCTGCCTCATTTCCATTTGCACCAACTTTCCTATGCAAATGCTTCAGTGGTTTTCCATTGCGTTCCTACAAAGTTCCTTCCTTTTGAGCTTCGTTCCTTTGAGTGTCTTTTGTCTTCCTTTGCTGTAGCCACATGCGGCTACTTCTAGTCTCTAGAACTGCCCAGTTTGTCATTTTTTCCATAGTCTTCTCATTCTGCTCCTTATATCTTTGCCCATCTCCACCTGTTCAGTCCTTCTCACTCCCACCCAGTACCTGTTTAAGTCAAATGACTCTCAATTTTCTCAATGTTCTTATAGCATTTGTAACTCAAGTATAGCACCCATCACATTCTCTCTTTGAATTTTGTATTAATGCTATTTCTCAGGCTGTGTGCTCTCTGAAGGAGGGAACTATGTCTTGTTCATTGTTCTGTACACTGCAATGCTCAGCGTATGTCCCTCACAGACTACTCTCAAAAAATGCTTGTTAATGAACAGAAAAACTTACAACAGAAATAAAAATCCTTCAGTTTTGTGGGTGTTCTTTAGATTTTTTATTTGTTGGTCCTTTAAATATTTGTATCAATTTTATAAACTGATCTCTACTCTGAGGTTATGTAGATTAACTTGATTTAATTGATTAACTTTAATTGATATGATGGAATCTAAGCCAGTTATATAAAATTGAGGCGAAGTACCTTTTTAATGCAAAATGTTTTATAGCCCTGCATTTCATAATTTTTTAAAAAAGCAAGCTACTATGTCCATACTTGGAAATTTGGCTTTTTGGCATTTTAAACAGGGTTATTTATGAGTTAGCTCACTGACATCCTAGACATACCAGTTGTGAATTAATAAGTGTAACAGCAGTACTAATACTATAATTTTTAAACACTTAATTTTCATTTAAATAATTGTTATTGAGCTCTCAGAGAGGACAATCAAATATGTAATTTCAATAAAGTATATCTCTTTTTGTATGTATTTTTCTGTTTCTTATAATCACTATAAGATTATCATTCCTTAATAGGATGTACTTGAGAATTCCATTAAGTTTAATAAAAGTTACAAAAGTTGGTGGAGGAAAAAATATACCACTGTAAACTATTTAGTTTCTACCATTTCATTTTAGTTATTTAGAGCTTCATAATTTTATTAATATCTTTAAATAGTTCTGATGATAAGGAAAAGGTATGTTGATTTGGTAAAGTTAATATTTCAAATAAACTGTAATAAGAATATATTATATGATACAGTAGTGATAGGATAGTGATTGAAATGCTTTGGAGGGAAAAAAAGAAAATGAATTTGGTAAGTTTTTTCCAAGACTAATATTATCAATTATTTTCATAAATGAGGAGGAACTGACTTTGAGACTACAAATAATGATAGAGACAAATAGATATATTCCAGAATTAGATAACTGAGATCTTGAAATAAGTCCATATATCCATAAGCCATAGGCAAATGGAAGGTGCCGTCGCCAGGATCATTAAGTCAGAGAATCCCTTCTCTGTACCTGTCTGATCATCTGCCAAGGAGGAACGATATGGGAGAATTATCAGAGTTGGATGGTTGACTAATTCGTATGTGGTTTCTAAGAAGACCAGAGATATTTCATACATTCCTAAACTCCTATAGGTGCAGCCAGGGTAGGAGTCTGACTCCCTGTTCTCATGCGGTGGTGGGTGGGGGGCTGGGGCCATGATCTGGGCTACAGTGAGGAACTTTGAATGGGATGTGGAATGAAGGAGGATCGTGGCATCCAGGGAGAAGGTGGACGTGATAACCAAAGACAGTGTGAAGCAGGGACTGAGTCCACAACTGGAGGAAGAGGGACTGGATGTGAAAAGGAAACCAGGACGTTGAACCTGAAAAGAGCCAATTTGAGGCACCGATACTCAGAGTCAGATGCTTCACAATAGGGGCCTTGGGTACTAGCAGAGGTGGTGGTGGTGGGAGCTGTTAAGGTGCCAGAAAAATCAGTCCCAGCACAGGCCATGCCTTCCATACACCATCCTGTGATTCCTGGGGTTCCTCTTCAGAGCAAAAATACTGGCTTTCTAGATCCCACAGATCCCACAGTGTGTGACAGCTTCATACTTTCTGGACTCCAGCATCATACCCTGAGGTAACTAGATCCTGATATTTAACAGATTTAGGATCTGAACTCTTGAATTATGGTTTTAATGTTTGTTATTGTTATTGGAAATATGCAATTATTAGATACCTTGTCAAGGGTCTTTCATGTTAAGATTTTATCAACATGTAACTAGAGGTCTACAGTAAATTAGATATGACTGTACATTCGTTATTACTCTTGGTGCATCTAGTGGTTATAGGGTAACATTTGAAACTTACCAACTGGCTGGTGGTTGAACACTAACTTAGCTGTTGATCCCTTTCCACTTCCCATATCCCCCCACTACTTGCCCATTAATTCTGTAGGACTCAATTCAAATCAGGAAAGGAAAACAGGTCACTTAAAATGAGTGTAGTCAGGGAAAGGCTCTAGCTCTTAGGACTTTACCCGTAGGAGCCTGGTAAATTCCTTTCTGCAAAGTATTTGATGCTTGCTGCTTTTCTACCAGTGATGATGCCTCTGCCGGGTCAGTCCCTAGAGATAAGAGAACTGTGACTACAGTTGCAGACAGAGAAGACTCAGAAGAGGGTAAGATAAGGAAGATTTTCCAAGTAGCTTTACCTATTTAGCATATATGGCCTAGTCTTTAAACTCCCAGCATGTAAAGCAATATCTCCTGTCCTAATAATTTCCATATCTTGGTCTCCTAACAAGCATTGAGCAGTAAGTGGGCTCTACTGTCTGTCTGCATCTGACTGCCCCAACTGTGTTAATCATCGTCTGTTTGGAGAAGCGTGGAAACCCTGGGGGATTGGCTCTTGGCAGAGTCAGTAAATTGGTTGGTTTGTGCAAAATTTTTGGAAGAGAGTAGAGTGGCAAAATGAGTTAACAGTGGCAACATGAGTAAAAGTGGTGCTGAAAATGCCGAGGAACAGCCTCCTATCTAATTGTATTGTAATTTTGAATAAAAAGATCTTTGTCAAGTACAAGCTTGTTTAGTTATTTTCAGTGCTAGTAAGAAGCTCTTCATCTAGTGCAAATGAAGAGTGAGTCTTTGGCTTTGTGAGTCCAGGGCCCCACACGATCGTGGAGAGCACTGGCAGACGCTTGCTGTGGTAGGTAGCCATAAATGATGACAAAGCACAGCACTAATAGGACAGAGGAAAATATGCTGTTCAAGAAAAATAGTCTCCTTTTCATAAAACACATGACGTTTCTGCATCCTGCATCGGCCATGATATAATGATCCTATTAACAGAAAAGAAATGAAAAATAAGGAGTCAGCATGGTTGTTACCTAAGCCCATCATAACATTCTAAATTGCCTGAAGTTTCAGTCTCCTAAAAAGAAATTACAGTTGTTGAGTGGCCCGCTTGGCTACTTGGCAAGATCTGTAATTCAGATGGTTCAGGACTTAAATCTTATGGAATTTTGTTTCAGATTTCCTATGTAAAAGGGTCACAGCCTTTTACATTTTACAGAAAAATATGAGATGATTAAGGCCAGAAAAAATAGGCAGGTGAAAATAAGAAACATACCTCTTTCTCTGTTTCATAAAACTGTGGTGGAGTGCTAAGTAAGACAAACAGCCTTATAATTAGAAAGAAAATTATGAGAAGTTATTTTTATTCTAAAAATCGCATTAATGGCTTTGTCTGCAGCAGTTATTACCAATTGCCATTAACTCGTTGGCACAAACAAGCTTAAAATTTATTTCACATTCTGTAGTCCTAATAATTTTTTTGAAAAAGTGTGGCATTCAAATGGTGTAATTAAAACAAGTAGAATAATAAACATATATTTATGAAGAGTTGTGTATGTATTTGTTTTTAAGTCGAACAGATAATTTCTAGTGACTTAGTGAGTCATACAGTGAATAATTAAAATAAATTTAAATTCAAATATTAACATTTCAATTTTCAGTTTGGTGAACATAAGCAAATTATTATAAGTTTGTTTTCAATTCCTGCAAAGCATATTAAAATTAACTTTTCCTCCATTTAAGTAATGTGTATAACTAAACTTCCTTCCTACTGTGAAACGGTTTCATTTATTGCTATTTGTAAACTGCCTAGGATAGACGCACAGTGGATTGGGCTCGAAACTCCTTGAACAGTTTCTTTTGAAATAACACTACATACGTTAAGCTCAATTACACATCCAAACAGCCACAGCTCACTTTTGGTAATTTATTCATTGATTTAACATAGTACCCAGAAGAGCCATGCCTGCTGTCATTTTTGTAATATATTATGTTTTAAATATACTCATGCTCACCCATGCACACCATTAAGGTGTGCATAAACCTGTGTTTTTCTCTCTTGACAGCTATAAATGTTTGTTATTATTACACAAAACATATGTTCATGTTGTTTTTGTCTAAATTATTCTATCTGGGGCTATAAAGTTTTAATGTTATTAGTTGCCCTTAGAATTTTAATGTTTCACTGCTGTAACCTTCTTAGGATTTCTATGCAATTAAATAGAAACTATTTCGCTGCAGCCTGGAAGAACAATATATTTTATACAAATAAAAAAAAGCAAAACCTTTCTTGCTCCATTTTCTTTCAGTGTAGTAAAAATGTTTGCTTGGCAGTTTTTCTTTTTGGCCTATGGAAGCCTCACCTGTGGTCCTACCTGAGCCCCAGCTGCATGCAGAACATTGCTCTTCCTGCTCCTGGCATCTGCTGGAAAGACATGAATTAGGCACCATTTCAACCAAAGGGATGATATTTCATCAGCCCTTTGGGGGTCATTTCAGGTGCTATTTAGTTGATTCCACTTGGGTCTGGCTTCGGTCTTGTATGTGCAGAGACCAATATGGACTAAATGGGAAGTCCATTATAATACCAAATATGCGTCTGACTTGATTTGTTTTCCCAGCTTGGGTCAAGGATGGTTTTATTTACAAATCAGTGGAAACACTAGCATTTGATTGAGTCATAGCGATGCTTTCTCTTATGTCTCATTTCCTTTCTGTACCCACTCACTGTATACTTGGTCTAGGCCTCATCATTCCAGCCAGATAGGGCTGCAGACTAATTTTGAAGTCTAATTTCGCATGGGTAGAATCAGTGAATCACAAATAATTTATATTTTACAGATGAGGTTCTAAGGGTATCCTGACTGGTTTGACTATAATTCTTTAGTTAATGTTGGCAGTGTCTACCCACCCCACCCCAAGTCTTTCTCTATACAGCGCTGGGGCTGAATAATGTCATTGACTTTTAATTAACACTCAGCTTCTATTTTACTTCTGTATACCAGTCTCTCTACTTCCATTGTCATCTTCCTAAAATATATGTTGGATGACGTCAAACTCCAACTCAAAAGCCTTGCCACAAATAAACCTGAACTCCTTAATAAGTGTTCAGAATTTTCCTTGATCCAGCATTGAATTATTTCTCCAGGCTCATTGGCCCTTAGATCTGTTGCACAGCCCATATCGCAGCCCTGCTTTTCCAACATCGTGCTTGACCACAGGTCCAAAACTGTTCCCTCAGGATAGAGTGCTCTTCTTTCCTTCCTGTCCATCCAAATTCTATTTCTTCAAAGTCCAACTCAAATACTGCTTCATCCATTAGGCCTGTCCTAATTCTCCCTCAGTCAAAATTGATCACCTCTGCTACATTCTTTCAGCACATTGCTTCTGTATGATTTCTCATATATTTCACTGTGTTTTATCGTTGTTCACTAGATTATAAGCTCCTTGAAGCCAGGAACTATACCTCTTTCATCTTTGTTTTCTTACCAATACTTTGCACAGTATTTAATAGGTACTGCTTTATTGGTGAATGAATGAACAGTACTCCTTTTTTCTTTTCTTTTTTTAACCTTGAAATAATTGGGAATCATTGAACTATTAGGCTGATATCAACTTAAGTTTTATTCAATCTCCCTGCCTTTGTTCAGGTTTTATGGACATGAATATAGACCTAAAGTCTGACAGACTTATAGAAAAAGAGATTATATATCTCCTCAGAGCACCACATTATGTTAGTGGAAAAATCCTTTTTAAATTCTTCTGCTTACGTCTGAAAGTACCATCAATAGCTTAGCTCATCTTGTGTCTGTCCTTTGAGGAATCAAAGATTATCTAGCCT
The DNA here is from genome assembly GCF_041296265.1 of Equus caballus. Taxonomy (NCBI): domain Eukaryota; kingdom Metazoa; phylum Chordata; class Mammalia; order Perissodactyla; family Equidae; genus Equus; species Equus caballus. Next base: position 183,419,981 of record NC_091684.1, read on the forward strand.
TCATTCTTTGAATAATCTCATACCACAATAAAAACTCAATGTGAAAATCAGAGACACAAAAAAAAATAAAGTTTAAGCTAGGGCTGGGTATCTCATGTATCAGCACTGCCTAACTTCAGTTTGCAGCCCAATTTGACTGGTAAGAAAATTAGTTATTTATTAGTCAGTATTTGGTATTATTTTGTTTTTCTAGAGTGTGAGTTTCTAGATTGTGAGTTTCCACAGAAATTGGAATTATTTTCTACCAGTTTGATCCATTCTTGATTACGATATAAATTTCCAGAGCATTATAAGGAGTTTATTCTTTTTCCTAAAACCGTACCCCTGGGGCCGGCCCCGTGGCTGAGTGGTTAAGTTCAGACGCTCCGCTGCAGAGCCCCCGGGTTTCACTGGTTCCAATGCTGGGCGCGGACCTGGCACCACTCATCAGGCCATGCTGAGGCAGCAGCCCACGTGCCACAACTGGAAGGTCCTGCAACTAAAATATACAACTATGTACTGGGGGGATTTGGGAAGAAAAAGCAGAAAAAAAAAGAAAAGATTGGTAACAGTTGTTAGCTCAGGTGCAAATCTTAAAAAAAAATAAAACAGTGCCCCTCAAATAACTTTCATTATGGAATGAGAATTTCTCAATGTTCTTGGGAGCTGAGTCTACTAGGATATTATTTTGATAGAAAATTGAGTTAGTGTCCCTTCTGTTTTTTCTCTGGCACTACCCCGGGTGACGGCAGTCTCCAGGAAAAGGAAAACAGGAAATGAAGTTCTTAAAGGATTTGTGGAAGTCTCTCCTGTTGAAATCACCCTTTTGGACTTGCATGCTTTTTGTCTCCCGCATTTTCCAGTTTAACACCATATGCAAAGCCCCGTTGGAAAGAGACTTAGAAAGCCACATTTAACTTCCTTTTTAAGCCTTTGCTTTTTTTCCTTCTTTAGAGTGGTATCAAATGGTAGAGATTAAGGTCCTCAACAGGCCGCAGTCACTGCTCACGAATTGTAGACCTCTTCTAACTTACGCCATTTTAATTACATTTGAAGTTTTTACCAATTATAGGGCGAACCTCTGCAGGGCAGTGGGAGGTTGGGGCGGGTTGGTGTGGAACCTGAGCAGCTTCTTCTTTTAGAAACAGAAAAACCTATAAAGGAAAAATGCAACATTTGTCGAAACATGGAGATAGCAGAGAATGGTGAACCAAGGTGCTTGGTTACACAGTAATCTCCCATCCAGCGCTCATTACTGCTAAATAATCGACTGCGTGACGAGGAGGTTTCTCACGAGGAAAGGGTCAAGGAGGTCACTTATCTGGTGGTAATGACCATAGCGGTCGTTCGAGGGTATTAATGCTATTAAGAATAGAACTTTAACTTTTTATTGAAGTTTTTATTTAAATGATATTAACTTCAATTCAACTTTTAATTGAGGTGCAACCATCCAAATTCTACAGCCAGGCACCAAGAAGTAATGAACATAAAATTACGTGTTCTTCTGATGGCTTGATGGGTCTTTATTAGAGTTTCAGCGGCCTCCACAGAGCTGTTATCAGACACAAACCGCTCTGAAGTCTTCTATTAGAATTAGGGCTGGGTGAGTGATTCCAGAAAATAATTTCAACCTGGACCACTGAAAGAAAAAAAAAAGGAGGGAATAATAAAAAGAAAAAAGTTTTTTGTTTGTTGTTTTGCCTTTTTTCTTTTTTTTAAGGTGAAAGGGTCCGTGTGTATGGCTAGGTCTGGACGCATTTGCCAGGTCTTTAAAACACAGTATACATCTCCCTTTTATCCTCCCTTCCTTTCCTCCTTCCTTTTTTTCCTTTATCTCCAACTGAATGGGAATAGAGAAATATCCCTCAAAAAAGAAGGGTTTCTTTTTCTTTCTAAATTTTAAGGAAGCTTATCTCTCTTGAGAATTCCAAACATGTGTGTGTCACTGGTTCTGTCAGGTTAGGAATCCCTGTGAGAAGTCAGAATAAAATAAACACTTTATTAAAATATTTAAGTTGAGCCATACAAAAGCGAGAATTCATGCCAGAACTTTGCCGTCCATGATTTATAAATAAGCTATTTTCTAAATAAAAACGTCCGACCACCCGCAGCTCAGATTTTGTGGAGAAGTGGGAGGGATGTGCAGTGTGGGGAGGGTATCTTCTATCATTCCTTTTCTAGGAACAAAAGAGAGAGACGGCAATTTCAAGCTTCATAATTTTACCTCTTGGAGCCAAGAAGGAAGGAGCTACGGGTAGTGAACAGTTTCATAAACAAAATCGTCCATACCTAAACCCCTTTGTTTCATCATAATCATAAACTTTGTGAAGATTTGGTGTTAAATTGGTTGGTTGCCATTTTACAGCAAAGAAATTTGCTAAGGAATTGATAATGGCCTTTTTTCCTTTGGGAAAGGAATTAAACTGCTTTACATTTTTGGTAGATAGCCAGTGTTTTGTCATTTAGACATGTCACATTACTATGAAAACATCATGCATCATAACACAGCATAACTATGTGATTTGCTGAAGTGCTAGTTTCTCGAAAAAAAAAAAAGAGGGGAAAAGAGAGAGAAAAAAATGATAAAAGGCAGGCATTTTTTTTCAATGTCAGAGCCATTCAGCATATTTTTCTTTTCCCCAAGAGCCAGTAGCAGGAAGCTCTCAAATTGGCCCCAGTCTCTGGTGACCAGGTGTAAGTGGGCTTCTGTGAATGTGAGAGGACACCATAAGCTTTGTTTCTAATCAGAGAACATACATGTAAAGTTATGACATGTTCCAGTGCAGCTAGTTGCATGCAAGCTATTCATTTGTCAGGAAAATGGAAGGACTAGACCCCGGCTCTTAAAACACAACCCAACTTCTTCAGTGACTTGAAATTGTCTTTTGGGAGAGTGATAATACTCTGCCTTGTTACATTGACTAACCGAAGTATTGGTTTGGAATGACCTTGAAGTGAGAGGAAAAGAAAACTGCTTCCCAAAAGCCGGTAAATATAACCATTTCTGTGTGGGAACTAGGGATTGGTTATTCTAAAATGCAGATTTGTCTTCTGTGTGCAAACCGAGGCTGCAGTCCTCAACTGCCTCTTCCTGTCCCCATTAAATAAAATTGTCACAATTTAACATGGAAAATTTTTAATTGAAGATCTCATCTCATTTTAAACTTGGGTTTTGAGAAGATCTTGTTTCATAGGCCTGTTCAATTTACCTCAACCCATCTTTAAATTGAAATTAGAAATAAGGTCCCAGATGAGAATATAAGCAAGCAGCTTATTGCATTGTTCAACATTTAGAAAATGAAGGATTTTTTTCAACTATAAATAGAGTTTAATGGAAGTTACCTCATGCTGCTATTATGGGAAAAAAAAAAAGCAATATGATACATTACTTGTGGAATTTGATGAAAAGCCTGTTAATGCAATGGAGTTGAGTATCAGCATTGATTTTATTTTCCAAGACATATTTGTAATCATTTTTATAATAGTTCAGGGAAAAAGGCAAGATGCTTTTGCAACAGAGATAAAATATTCCTATCAAAGTGAATAGCACCTGCTAGGACTTAGATTCAAGCACTAACTCCAACAGAAGTGAAATTATAACCTGACAATGTGAGCCTCCAGTGTTCTCTGGAATCCGAGGCTTCCAGAGAATTTGCCCTTCCGCACCAGATGTGTAAAGCCTGCCTAACAGTGTAACCCTGTCCTGATACAAAGGGGTTAGTTCTTTTAACGTTTTAAATGATTCATTCTTCTTTCTGATATTACAGTAGTCGGTGTTCATTGAGGAAAACCTGGAAACTACAGAAAATAATAAAAAAGAAAGTCACAACTATCTTACCATTGAATGGTAAGGATGGCTAACATTCTTATGTATAATAGTTCCTTCTAGTCTTTTTTCTACTTCCAATAATTTTGGTGAATTTTTAACAATTCACAGCTTATACAGACATTTAAATTACATCAAGATAGTCTATACTTCATATTTTCTATTACAAAATATACTTTCCATGCCTCATTTTCCACAAATTGCATTTCATTTTGTTTGGAAGGTTTGTTTTCATATTTATTTTGCTAAAATTCCACAGTGTGCTTGAAATACCCCATCTATTGTTTACCATGTTATTTTTAGAAAATTATTCTTTGTGCACTCTGTGTTTGTGTATAAGATTAAGATTAGCACCACTTCTGTGTTTATGCAAATAAACTTATGATGTTATAATGACAGGTTTTATATTTACCAATTTTCCACTTTTCAGAATGCCTTCTTGGATAGTTTACGATTTCATGATTGGATTTCATGATTGAATAGTTTATGATTTTTTAAGATTGAGACTGGGTAGATTTTAAATAGGTTTTACAAATGTAGCAAAACAGAGTTAGTAAACACTATATATTACAGTTGTACAGTTGTGCAAAACTAGGAGAAATACATTTATTGATCTCCTGAGAGCAGTAATTGCAGTGTGAGGAGATGGCACTCTATTCACATGCTTCCAGTGCTTCGAAGTTCTTTGCTTTGATTGAACGCAGCACTCCAGCATTTCTCCAATAAGATGCAGCTCATAAAACTGTTTGAGTTACTCTGTCAAAAGTAGCCTTAGAATAAGCTGTTGAAGTTGCCACGTAAATGAGATGTTTCAAATGATTTAAAAATTTGCAGCAGCATTTTGATTGTCAATTTAGGTAAAGGTCTTTAGAAAGCAAATACAATACACTGTAGATATGGTTACGCTGTGAGTTGTCAATGTTCTTTTATAAACATGATTACATGTAGTAGGTCATTATAATACAAAAGAAGCCTTCTTAGACCTCGATGGCATTCTAATAGCATTCTGTAGCATTTAGGAAATGGCCTTTTGGCTGATGGGGAGTGAGATAACTTTCTCTTCCTAATGTTAGGATTTTCAGCATTATATTAATACCTTTTCTGCCAGGGCTTAGAAACATTTGTTTTTTAAAAAATGGGGGAAGGTGGGAAGTGATGTGACTGGATATCTGTTTTGCTATGAACCATTGATCATACATTTTCCTCCTCGCCCAGGTAAGCAGCAACAAAGGTTTATTGAGCATCTTATATGAAAAACATGTTAAATTCTCTTCAAATGGCTTTAAATAAAAGTTTAGGAGCTTTTGATATATAGGAGGGGCTTAACTGCTAGAATGATTAGTCAATTCATTTGTCCATTCATCTATTTATTCTGCAAATATTTATTAAGTACTTAATATCTACCACACATCCCAATGTGTTGTCTTCCCCAGACTTTCAAGTTTTCCATTCTGGGAAAACTTAGGCTTCCACTAAATGATTTGGTAAGGTTGCAAGAAAGGAGAGAGACAAACCATTTCCTAATTGAATGTCAGGCAAAATTGATCTTTAATGGAAATGTTCAGGTATCAGCAAACTTTGTGCTCAGATGAAGTGGTAACTTTGCAAAGATATGCGTCTATGTCTAAAAATCCAAACAGGAAACCTTGATGTGGAACTGGGTAGGGGATCAAAGAGCCTGGCTTTGGACCCAAGGCACAGTGACCTTTTGGAATGACCTTGGAAGTTATAAACGGCCAGTAGGGACAAGAGACCTGAGCAAGAAAACCAAACAATGTGAAACTAAAATTCAGTCTTTAGCTTTATAGGTTTAAAAAATTCCAAAGGAAAGCTTGGAAATGACGTATTCCAAGAATACCGTGACATCATTTTTATTTGATTTAATGATTTGCATATTTGGAGGATGACTTGTTTAGCACCAAAGTATGTTTAGATTAGTTTATTCATAACTCTCACTCATTTGTATCACATATATTTTGTATGCAACTGGAATATTTTGTCAGGTCAGTAGCCACAAAGAGTTAGCAAGTAAAATCATCTTAATTGTAATGCCATCTAGGATAGAAAATCAAGAAGCTATGGACACATGTTAACTGGGTCCTTTCTCTGTTTACTTTTCTAACGTAATTTCATTTTAATAGTAATGAAGCATAGTATAAAGGATTCAGATCCACCCCATCAACTCATAAACGGTCTTTGATTCATTTTTCAGTCTTTGATAGATTTTAGGTGCAAGACAATAAAATCATACAACATAAGGCTTTTACATCAGAAAATATGGAAATGGAACAGTAGTCATTCTCCTTAGGACAGAGCCCTCTATCTGGAGAGAACAAGAGATTTCACCCCGTTCTATGAAGTTTACTCATTTTGGTTTGTTGTTCTGATTTGTAGTGACAGCATCTGTAAAGAGCACAGGCTTCCTCCAGTAGATTGCATCATTGTTCCCATGTTTCATTCCCCTTTCCTGTAAGAGGATTACACACCCCTGCCTACTACCATGTGACTTGCAGGCCTCCTGTGGAGGAGGATGCGCCCCTGCCCCATCAACATGCAGCCCAAGTTTGGCCATGTGACTTGCTTTTGGTAAGGGTAGGTGAACAGATGTCTGAAGAGCTGTTGCCTATCTCCATCAGCTCTCTGGCTCTTTTCCTCTCCCCCAAAAATCGTATGTTCAAATAGAAGCTGGGCCTTCAGTCTAGATCTAGGAATGAAGAAGACAGACAGATGGAGAAAACTCATAGCTCAGTCACTGACATCCTTAGCAGACATGTAACATAAATGAGAAGTAAACATTTGTTTTTGTAAGCCCCTACCATTCAGGGTTGTTACCACAGCAAAGCTTATCAAATACAATTGCCAAAGGCCTGCCCAAGCATTTCCCCATCCTCATCAAACCGGTCTGCACTTCTGCATGTCTCCTCAACTCGAAGTCTTCCTCCAGTACTGCTCTCTTGCTCACAAACCTTCCATGTCTCCTTGTTTCAGATTCTAACCTTGTCTATTTCTAAGGCAGCCTACAATCTAATTCATATGTCAAACATTTTGTTATTACTCCACACAGCCTCCAACACTAGTTGGGCCAGTTTCCTCATTGTCCCTCAAACTCCACACATATGTTTAGGACATTAGAATGTGCTCCCAACACTGACTAGCTGGGTGACGTTGAGCAAGTTACTCAAGATGTCTAAGCTTCAATTTCCTTATCTTCAAAATGGGGATAATAAAAGTACCCAGCTCACAGGGCTGTAATATTACCTAAAGTTAAGCATGTAAAGTGCTCAGTGAGGTACCTGTCGCTTAGTAAATGCTCAATAAATGTTAACTGGCATTGTGTTGTTGCCTTCACCTGGAATGCTGTTCTTCTTTCTGATTTATCTCAGTTCTAACCGAACTTCAAGTTTGAATTCAAAGTCCACTTTCTCTGTGAGGTTTTCCCTTATGGTTTTTTTGGTAGTGTCTTTTACTTGCTCATTATTGTTTCCTCCTGGTTTTAAGGTTTTTGAAAACAGCGATGAGTTAAACCTACTCTGTATCTTCTATAGGCTGAGGACATCATGACTGTCCAACCTCATTGATTGACAGTAATTCCCTTGTTGAAGTTATTCATTTTGAGAGCTAGTTATTTGGGGAGAGGGGTGGTGGGAAGAGAGAGAATCAGTATAGAAATGACCGTTGTTTTAGCAGAATGCTACTTTCAGACTACTCTGAAAGTGGTTGACATCTGGCATGTCATCCAGTTCTCTTCCTAAGTACACCCCAAACTTGAAAGGGTCATGTAGCCCTCACAATAGGTTTGGTATTAAGATAAAAACATGTCAAGAATTCAAAGCTAAAGGAGGTGAGGCTCAGGCACTAGAGTTAGTTTTCAGTGTGGAGCTCCAGGGTGACTTCAGTATTACTCAGTTTAATCGGGGGAGTTTTGAAAGGGAAGATCATTTCTAGTTCAATGAAGTGTATGTTCCGCCAAGGTGAAATAGTCTTGTGTTATTTGGGACTCACTGCCGAGTACTTTATTAATTGTTTTCAGATTGGAAAATAAAGTTACAGCCTTTCCAGGAAACTCTGGGAGTCAATTTATTTTACTGAGGGAATGGGGGCACAGACAAGCAGCTTGCCAATTCTATCCAACTGTGAAGAACAAGGAATTATGGGAAGTTTGCTGTATGAGTCATGGTCAGAGTAAAAGCTTTTGCTTCACGGCTTAAGGTATGTATAAGTTATGTGCAAAATAAGTAACTGGGGCTCTGTGTTTGGATGTTTCATTGTCCACTTTAATTTGTATCATTCACTAAAAAAAATGATTCACATGAAGCAAGTGTATCACAAATCCATCTGTAATCATTAAATTGAAAGTAATTTTAGAAAGTACTACCCTCAACAGAGAACTCTATTATTAATTTAGCTGTGGCTGGGAAGCTGTCTTGGAGCTGGGAGCTGGTGTTTTAGCTAGGTTAGATGAATGAATGGGAACAAAATCTGATTGAAGAACACTGGTTGGAATAGATAATGCTTACCTTCAAGGTGTTGATAATTATAGTGGGGGGAAATCTCAGATATTTTTATGGCAAAATGTGTTTTGCTGGACGTATTTTACTAGACACATAAAGAATGTTGAAAATGAGTGAATAATTACAGTACCTAATTTTTTAAAAGTATGAATACATATGTGAAAGTTGTAGGAATGTATTTGATAAACCAAATAATGGTAGAAGAGGAGATTACATCAAAGAACAGGGTTATAAAGCCATGTTTATTATCTTTTGTGAGAACAATGTGGCACCATTCAATTTGTTCGTTGCTGTATGTTGAATAGTTCTCAGGAGACCTGAAATCCACCATTAAGCTGACTGATTTACATGCAAATAGTGGTCTTCTCACTCAGTTGTGTATAGACTAATATTTGTAAAGACTTTGTATTTTGCGCAGAAATGTTTTGCAATTACTTAAAAAATTATTTAAAATAAAGATATTGCAGTATCTGTTAGACATTTTAAACTAGAAATCTATATACCTTTAAAAATACCAGACTTTGAAATGCAGTAAACGGCACATGTGCAGAAATATCTACACACATATAAGATAATTGCTGGCAATCAAATGACTTGCCCATCAAAACAAGCAAATGATGTCTGTTTTACTCTAAATTCATGGATGCTGTCTTCGTTAGGAGTGTTAACTTATCAAAACATCATTTCTTGTACTTAGAAAATGATCAAAAAAATTTCCTTAGGTGGATGATAGATTTTGAAAAACATTCTTTTGATGTGTGAGTTCAAATTAGGACAGCTAAATTAGAAGGAAGATATTGAGAAGTAAATATTTGAGTTCCTCTCTATTGACAGGCACTGTGAGTGGAACTGGTGGTTCAAAGTGGAGAAAAGCACAGTCCTGGTAGCCCTACGGGAGATCATGGGTGAGAGTGAGAGAGTGACGTGTAACTCTGTGCTCTGAGGGCAAGGCAGGAAGTCACACTGGTGGAGAATGGCCTCTCCACTAGGCATCACAAAGCCTTTTTGGATGGCCTGTGCTGGACCTGAGTTTTCAAGAATGAATAAAAATTAGTCAGATGAAAGTGTACTTCAGGCAGTGGCCATAGAGCGATACTGTCAGGGAATAATAACTAATTCCTTTTGGGTGTTGGGGAAGGAGGAAGTGGCATAAGTTGAGGGCAGGGAGACAGGCAAGGGGCAGACTGTGAACAGATTTGTGTGATAGGTCTGATGACTGAGTTTTAGTCTGATATTTAAGGGGCACCTGTGGAGGTATTTAAGCAAGGGGGTACATGATCAGCTGTGAAATTTAGAGGGGTCTCTGATAGCAGTGAGCATGGATGGGAGACACAAAATGGGCCAAGGAAAGCAGTGAGGAGGGGAGCCCCTTGATGAGCTGGTACAAGGCAGTGACAGTGGGGAAAGAGAGGAGAGGATGGATCCAAGAGATGTTGAGGAGGTAGAAGGACCTAGGCCTAGTCTATCATCTCTAGTTATACTTCCCATATCTTTAAAATGGAAGTAATACTTGTACTATATACTCTATAGAGTTGTTGTGTGGATTAAATGTAAAACACTTAGCATAGAGCCTGGCACATAGCATCGGTTCAATGAATGTTAGTTTATGGTACTTCATAATGCATCAGCATAACTTGGTAGGTGATGGGAAGGAAGGGAGAACATAAGCAACTACTGTCTTTTGATGAGGCACTGGGTGAAAAGCAGTGTATTCTCAGATAGGTGACTGTGGGGAAGGCATCAACTCTGAAGCACAGAAGCCGGATTGTAGTGGGTTCAAAACAAATTCAGCGTGAAGAATTGTGGAAAAGACAGATTATTCTAACAAGATATTTGACTGTGAAGGGAAGGAGAAAAACAAGATAATAGCCAATGGGAGATGTTATATAAAGGTTTTCTTTTGTTGTTTTGTTCTCATTTTGGGTTGTTTGTAACATACATAAGACTATGTTCAAATGGGTCAAGAGTCAGGAAATAGTGGCAAAGGGATCATTGGTGTAATGAACCCTGAGATTATGTTGGAACAAAACAGGAAAACAAAAGAGAGCTGATATATGGGCAGGGATTAGAATTATTCAAGACATGTCTGGAAAGAGTAAATGCATTAACAATTGGAGAGAGAGAGAGAAGAGAAGGGAGAAAGTGCTGGGAGAATCAGAGAGACTGTGGTCGGAGAGTGGCACATGGGACTTTATGTTCACATCCTAGATACCGCAAGAATATGGTTATGGGAGTGGGTTGCAGAATGGTTTGGTTATCAGAATCGAAGAAATCAAGGAACTAGAATACAGGAAGAGTTACCCTAACATACATTGAAATTGTCCAAAGCAGCTGGAGATGGGGACAGGGAGAGACAAATATCCTGAGCCAGGTGCCATAATCCTCAACCAAGGAATGGGAAAAATCCAGGAGTAATGAGCCACACAGAGAGATTTAGGATGAGTCTCAAGGGACATGTTTTTAAGTCAGTGTAAAGGAGCAGTGGTTTGGAAAAGGCTATGGGGAACATGAAGACTGTTTGTCTTGTGCACATTGTGGTTAACGGAGAGGGGAAGAATGAGAAACTGCTACTCCCGAGGAAAGAGCTGGTGGGGATGTCAAGAGGAAGATGAGTTGGGAGCAGAATTGGGGTATAAATAAAAAGACAGAAAACGGGGCCTCTCTTTTGAGTAGTAGTAAAGAATGGCAAGGATGAGAAGCATGGTAGAACCGAGTGGTCCCGAACTTCCATTTGGACACAGGCAGAGGCACTGGAGGGTGGCAGCAGACTGTAGCCTAATACACAATATATTCAACTCTGTGTTTTATATGCCTCTGCTTTGTTTATGTTTCTCTTTTGCGTCCAACATTTTGACTATTTCACTGTGTGTGAGAACTTTAGGCAGAAAATTGAGGGAGAGAGATAGTGAGAAGGAGTGAAAATCTAGTCAGTAGTTGATTGCATATTGTGATGAAACCTTAGAAATTGTTGTTTTTGTGAAATAACTGCTGCACATAGTTGAAATTATCTAATGGCCTAAACCAAGCAAAACAATATGGTCAATGGGAAGGTGACTTTTTGTATCTATCTTCTTTTTTTTTTCTTTCTTCCTTCCTTCTTCCCTCTCTTTCATACCTTGTTTTTTCTCCTCCCTTCCATTTAAAATGCATATGTTGTGTTTTAACTACCAAAGCACTGTGCTTGGTTTTTGGTGGGGTAAATTGGTGGTGGTGGTATACAATGAACAGAACTTAGTTCCTACTCCTAAAGTCATTATAGATAAGGAAAGAGACTGACATTATACATAATTATACCTATAATACCAGCAAAAAGCATGGACTAAAATCATGGAGTAAAGGATAGTTTATAGAATTGTAGAATAAGGAGCAATTAAAGAATATGAAATGCTTTATGAATTTATGTGCCTCAGTGGGATTTTTGGTCCTGATATGACAATAACACTCTCTAAATTTCAAAGTCTAGATGGCTTTATATATGTAGGATTTACTTTGGTTCTCTGCCATCAGCATTGATAACTGACATACATGCAATATATAATATTCAAATGCTATTGCTATTGAATGGTTCAAAATATATTAATGTTATGATCTATTGACACATATAAATAAGCCCTGAAGATGATTAAAGGAACTATAGGTAATCCAGAAATATATAACTTGTTTTTGCATGAGTGTACATGAACTTATAGTTTGTGGCTAATCACTGATGTGCTCAGAGAATAGAAATATTTACTCTTGGAGAAAAGGTTTCAAGTACATATCAAATTTTTACATAGAGGATGCTGCAGCAATCTTCATCTATCTCAAGACTAGAACTAACAATTAATTGTATCTATACAACACCAATCATTTCCATAAAAAGTGAAAATAATTCATGTGTTCATTCATTCATTCAGTTGTCAAATGATCATTGAGTGCTTTCAAGTGCTAGGAACTACACTAAGCTTTGGGGAAATGATAGTGAGCAAAACCAGATAGGATTTGTCTCCTCCTGGGGCTTGAGGAAGATGGAATGTAATCAAATATTTGCACAGATAAAAATAAAATCACACCTGTGAGGTATAAGACAAGGGAGAAGTGCAGAGTGTTAGGAGAACTCGTAGTTGATTTGATCTGGTCAGGAAGGTCGGGCAAGTGTCCACCCAGGAAGTGAAATGGAGTGGATATCTAAATAATGATTAGGTATTAACTAGGTAAAGATGGGTGGCAGTCAGGGACTGAATCTTTTCAGGCTGAAAGAGTGTTAGTGAGTATTCTCCATGATGGCAGGATCAGAGAGTGCAAGGAGGGCCCTGGTGTGGGGCGAGATGTGGGATGGAAGAGGCAGCCGGACTGCTTGGGGCTTTATAGTTCTTCTTTGCTGTGAAGGCAAAATATACAGCAAGTGAATTCAATTCCTGTTCATATCTTTCACCTTGATATAGATACATCTCAAGGCAAATGTCATTTCCAAGAATAAAGTAGAGAAGACATTATTGTCATGATAGAATATTTAATAAAATGTAAAAATGGTAATATCCTTTATTTTTTCTTTCCGGTAAAGGCAAGACAGCACACCTCTTCTTCAAGCATAAAATAAATATATAAATAAGAGGAAAAATAAGATCTCTAGCTCCTATCTTGTTTATCCTAATCAGGATTAGCTTTATCCTAATCAACAATCTTATATTCAACCTTAATGATATTTCATTAGCTTCTCAGAACCACCTTTCCTGTCTAGGTCTAATTATATCTAATGTAATGTATCTCAACTCACTATATTAAATCATTTTTTAAAAAACATTTAAAAAACATTTTAAAATCACTCCAGAGCTTTGAGTTAGGCCTTAGAACAGATTGAGCCCTCTTATTTCTTTTTGGGGTCCATGACCTTCCAGTTTTCTCCTCAACACTTCTTCTTTATTCTCCTCATATCTCATCCAGAGAGATGAAAAGAAACAATTTTCCTTTGTAACAATTCATAAATAGTCTACATAAATAAAATACAAACATAAACATCTGTCCTAATCAACCCTTAAAATAAGTCAGTTATTCAATATGCTTCACGTTGTGAATAGAGACCAACTCTGTCTTGCCTGTGCTCACGTTGGCCCTCACAGATAACCCTCAATGGACTGAGAGTCTCAGGCACATCTAGGGATATATTTTAATATCCTGTTATCCCCTAGAGATACCAAGGTTCTAAACCTTACGGATACTAAGCTTCAAAGAACGTGGTTTAGAAATGACACAGAAATACTACCTCAGAGAATCTGTGTAGTAATGTCATGGGACTCTTTGTCACAGAAATACACAAACAAAACATGTTCAAACCAAAGTATGCAAACAAAAATGTACAAACAAAAATCCAAAGATGTGAAATGGTAAGGAATCATTACCTCTGCCATTTCTCTTTGACGACCTTTCGGTGGTGTGTTTTCATAAACTGCCGCCTTTGGATGTGCTAGGCAGAGAATGCTCAGATTTCCTTCAACGTGCCTTGCGGGTACTGTATTCAGTGGACTTGTAGGAGAAATAGATTGCTGCTCTTCTGCTCCACGGATGGTTCCTGTGATTTTTTCCTTCACTAAAAATAATGTTTTGGGACTAATAAAGAAAAATATTCCCATCTCCTCTCTGCGATGGTAATAAGTAATCAGGTGTGCATTCAATTAAATCTGGCATGCTCAGTATACAGAAGGGTGGATCAGAATGCAAGAGAAAAATGCAAATTTTATAAATGGAAGAAGTGGAATATACAATAATATGCAATACAATAGAGAAAATCAGAAAGCTAGGGCCTTCCAGGCAAAGAGAAAGAGGACTACTTGCTGTCTTTTTAAGTGAAAAACTGAAGGACTTCTGTTAACCAAGCCTATTGGACTTGAACTTTGGGGTTATTTTTAAGAGTAACGGACAAAAACAATGGTCTCTAGAGGACAAACCTTGACAACTACTGATGAAGACAGGCTAAATTCAGTGTGTCCGTAACTTCCACTCGGTGAGAAATGACAGGGAGCTACAATCAGAACTTGAGTTTGTTTGAGGAGACTAAAAACGGTGTGGTCTACAGGTGCATCCTTGATGACAGTGGAAATAACAGGGTGCGAGGGTCCCGTTACAGAAAGGGGGGCACGTTTTGTTTTTAAGGTATTACATTTTAACCTGGCAAGAGAGAGGGAAAAAAGCCAACGTTCTTAGGCTAGAAGTTGTTTTTGAAAATGTTCTTAGTACTTGGAGATATGGAGATGGCAAATCAGCAAATAAATGAAGGTATCTTTAAGGGAAAAGGCTGTTAACATTTTTTTCCAGAAATGCAATATCACTTACTTGGAGGAACAGAAATGATTAATATAATCTTTGTGTTCAGGGAAGCTATTCCACAAGATAAAAGGCTAGTAATCTAATAACTAGCATATCAGTATTATTTTATTTGCTTTTTCCTGTTTGTAGAAGAACTCCGGTGCTATCTTGTTATTGTTGTTATACTTGGCTAGTTACACATCTACGATAAGAGAGCATAATTAATGTGAAAAATTATACTGAAATGGTTGTGTTTATTTTGTGTCACTTCAGCAATGCCCCTTCAGGAGTGCTATTCTTATTTCCACTTGCATTCAATAATAGGCTTGCAGCCAGTGGCACTGTGTTTACACAGTTTTTGTCAAAACAATTTTATCTCTAATAGATTTTTATCTACATCGACTGAAAACTTCTGTTTCTGTTTAAAACTTTAATGTGATTTCTTGCATCTCTATTTCAGGCAATAGAAAAACTTTTGAACTTACATATACTTGGCAGCTTTATATTTTTTCTTTCATAAAGTTGATTTAGTTTTTAAAATAGGGGGAAAATGCCCTTAAAATTAGGCATCTCATTTTTAAATGGTCTTTGAGGAAAGCAACAAATTTGAACATAGTCGATTCCATTCATTCACCACAGAAAGGAGCATTTAAAAAATACTGCTGTGCTGTGACCTACAGAACATTAGAATTGGTTGCAAATATAAATTAATTCCCCACAAACATTAAATGAACCCCCACAAACCTTATTTTGGAATATATAGGGAGATATTTTCATTTCGATGCACAAGGATTTACACGTGTGGCTCCCTATTAGCATTACTCAGGTAAATCCCATTAAAAAATGCATACGCTTCTGAGTGTATAAATTTATACATGAAGCACAGTTAAAGTATATCAGTGTTAATACTGTACCGTGGGAATACAACATGACGAGGAAATTGGCAATACAATTAAAGTTCACATAGTGTTAGAATTTTCTCATTAAGATAAAAAAAGTTTTCATGACAATATAAGAGGATAAATCAAAACTTACTAGTACAACTAGAACAAATCTGTGCATTTCAGGATAGCTCTGAAACAGGCATAATAAGGAAGATCAATGCTCTGGATCTCTCGTAAGGGACTCTCCGACCATTGTGGTGTCCTAATAAGTGTTTGAAATCTTCCAGCCCTGAAAGTAGAAAGTAGGAATCAATGGTTAAAACCCATGTACAAGGATGCGTATGATGCTGAGAAAAGTGATTCCTCTCTCCTTTCTTTTCTTTTTTCTTTCCTTCTCCATTTTCTTCCTACATTCTCTTCTTATCTCCTGTTTTTCTTCTTTGCGCCTTTCTTTTTCTTCCTCCTGATTCATGAGCATGTTCCTTCCTCCCCCCCCACCAAACATTTGTGCTGCTCAAGAAGGGTTACAGTGCCAACTATGCCAATAGTTGGCATCAAGGGGAAATACAAAGAGACATGTCCTTTACTTAAATGGACGTTTGAGCTGTTATGAACTTGGTACTCAGTCTTGATTCTCTGCCCAGACCAAAGCCATCTGAAATAGAAATGAAAAATGCATGGTTCTTCATCTTCAGTTAGGACTCAATCTATAGGCTTAAATATACTCATAATGCTGACTTTGGTTGTTTGCCTCTTTCGCCCCATTTTTCATAGATATATTCACTTGACAGTGAAATATTAATGACTCCTACATGAATAGGTGCTCATATATGCACACATATACAGAAAGCACATACTTTGACTTACAAGAGCTACTCAGTTACAGACCCTTGAGGATGAGATGTTTGCGAGAATAGACTATTTCCGACAGATCATTTGACATTAAATGGTCTGATTTAGTTTGGCGGTCTTCCGTTTGCCACAGAATGATACAGAGGCATAGTAAACCCAACATCCACAAAAATCTCAGTCCAGATGGAGTCGGGATTGTATTTCAGGAATTTGAAGAGGTGGTTGGGATGGGAAGTTGCTACCCTCCAAAGGCTGTCAAATAATGTCCAGAGAAGTGGCGTTTTCTGTGAAGGTCATTTCTCCCTCCTATCAAGTGTTTCCAGGCCAGCATCAGAGAGGAAAGCTGTCAGTAATTTCTAACCTGGCTGGGTTTTATCTGGTGACCTTGGAGCAAAGAAACTCTAACATAGTGCTGGTTTCTTGAGACATTCATTTGATCTCTCTGTAAATACTGCCCAAGGGGTTTTGTTTCCAGGATGTTCCCGAGAGTTCTACTAGCCTAGGAAGTAAAAAGGGTTTTAAGTACTCGAAATTTTTTTCTAGTTTGCTGTAAAATCGGACAAAGTCTATATAACAAGGCCTTGGATTGCTTTAGTTCTCTATTGTATTTTGGGGACCAAGATTTTTTTAATCCTGTAGCTTCTCTGTTCCTCTCTACTTCTGTTTCCTTTTCTTCATTCTTTCTACTCACCAACTCTCACAAGTGAAACATTTGTGTTATCCTAAATGTATAAATTATTCTTTAGCCTTCTCACTTAATCACTCCAATTTGTTACACAAAGAGTTCAAAAGTTCTTTGTATGATTAGCCAATAAAATTCCCTTCTGTCTTTGTCAAGAGAGGCCTCCTTTTTTCTAGAAAGCTGCCATGCCATCCATGACGCTTCTGGTCTTTGACAGACTAACAGGTGTGTTTACTGTAATCAATGGATCATTCAAGCACAAAAGTTACAAACCAGTCACCTCTCAGTTACGGATTTATTTCTGTGACAAACCTAAATCTTTTGTTATCATCTTTGCTGAAAACATGCACAGGTACATTGCTTAGAATGGTGCTATTATGGAGCTAAAGAAAAAGAATATTTACTTTTGACAGTGACCTAATCTCGAAAGGTTAAACTCTGCTTAAATTCTGACTCTGTGCACTGGAAAATTAGGTCATTAAATAAAAACTCCATTATTTGTTTGTATACATAGTATCATGGGAAACTATTTCTTCTTAAAAGGTGTACGCTTAAAAGAGGAAAGTAGTACTGAGGAAATTTTCAACCTTGAATATTTTATTTAAATGCCATTAAGCTATCAGTAATGTTTGTTGCATTTCCTTTGCCATCATTGCTGATTGCCAATATAGTTGTGGGCAAACAGACAATCTCTTTTATAACTGGCCTCCCCCTACCTTATGTGATTTTTGATGGCACTGTCTAGTGTGGGTGACAGAGGAGCTCACTCCTGTGTTGATGAGCTCCCATGCCTCGAACAGGGCTGTGTTGAATTCAAGTAAGTCTGGCAAGAGGAGGAGGAGGATGGTAAGTGTGGCAGACACTGTTTATACACAGTTCTTGGAAGCCTGGCAGGAGGATCAGAGCATGGCAGGGAGAAGGAGTCTTCAAAAAATATCACTCAAGGCTGAAGAGCACTTTTTAATGGGAAATTCTTGTTTTGACTCTAATTTTATGCTTAGATGCTTTTAATTTGATCCACACTTAATTTGCCATTCCTTGGAGAAGGCATTGATTATATGAAAAAATATCTGCTCTATTGCTAACAAAACAGGACTGGTTTCAGGGGCTACTGTGATGGCACTGTACTTTGATGGTGCCCACCTGGAAACATTGAAGCGCATACGTCTGGAATCATTTCTATCATTTCCAGTCCCAGTCTTCTGGTTGTGATTGCCTAAAAGCTTTGTTAAAGTTTGTAAAGTTAAAGTCTGAAGAAAAACGAGTCAAGATTGGGTCTTGAAAAAGCAGGAAAAAAGCCAAGTTTGAAATTTGAGTTATAAAGCATTGTAAAGGATTATTTAAAGAGTTAAATGGCAGTTGTACATCTGAGAACACATATAATAATATATAAAAGATATATTTATATATATTTGGACTTCGCAAGAGCCAATCACTTTGACACTGGAGTGAAAGATAATGGCATTCAACACTGGTCTGACAAGTTTCAGAGAGACCTAGATAGAGATTCTGAGTTCAGGCTAAGCAACTGCATGGTAATGATTATTTTGGTTAGAAACCTGAAGCTGCGTACAAGATCTACAGAAACGCTATTTCAGAAAATTCAAGTCTTCTATGTTTTAAAAATTAGACTGCCATTATTTCTGAAATTCTAATGGCTGAACTAGCAACAGTAAAGATGTCCAGGTTTCAATGAAATATATTTCATGAATTAGCTTATCATTGCACTGATTTAGCATGCCTAGCAGGTGAGAGACAAAAACATGTGTTATCTTCCCTGGGGAACCTTCAGTGAATGTCATTCTGGCTTCATATGTCTTTCTTCTCTCCCCTTCTTGAACTGATATAAAATTCTAATGTGTGCCCTCTAGTTCCATCTTCATTGAAATCTAGCAAAACCGCTGAAGGTAAGATAGTGGCAATGGTGCATGAAAAAGGGAAAAGGAATACAGTGATTCATAGCATACTTGAAGAAAGTTGCAATTGTTAACAGCACTACTTTTGTATGTAGACAGGTTAAAATATGTCATATATCAGTGATAAAAATCATTCATCTTGGTTAGTTTCTTAAAGTTCATGGGAAAGCCACTCAAAGTATATTGATAACTTGAAAATATTTCCATATGTATCTGGGGCATACCAAGTCTCCATCTCCCAAAACAGTAGTCAAGAAAG
This sequence comes from Equus caballus, assembly GCF_041296265.1. Taxonomy (NCBI): domain Eukaryota; kingdom Metazoa; phylum Chordata; class Mammalia; order Perissodactyla; family Equidae; genus Equus; species Equus caballus. Next base: position 183,439,172 of record NC_091684.1, read on the forward strand.
TAGGTATACATGCTGAGACTGTCAGTAATCTTGACAGGTGGTGGTTGTTTAAATAGCAGAAAAGGTAGGTATTATGAAAAACCCACCCTGCTTCTATTGTTATGAAAATGAAACGTGACATTTTTCAAGTATAGTACCTCAGGCCAACTTCCCTTATCTCTGCGTCTTTGTTCTTCTACGCAAATTTGAACCCCTGATGCAAATATCATTTTGCAAGTGGTGTTTATTGGTCTTCACATCTGCAGATGCCAGTGCTTTCAGAGAGGCATGATCCTTCTCTTTAAGCATCATTCCCATTTGCTAGATGAGAAAACTGAGGGATATGACCAAATATGCTGGCATGTACTGGTAAGAAAAGGCTTTTGGAATCCCACTCACTTTCACTTTTTCTAGTCCTCTTTTTGCCAATGAGAATGTACAGTCCTTTTTCCTTACCTTTTGCTTAGGAAGCCTGAGCAAACTTTAAGTGGCATCCTCACTTTCTGAATGAAGCAGTCTGGTGAAAGCTTTGGCCAAGATTTTCTTTTGATAATAGGATAGGATGAAAATTATCAATTATTTGTGACACTCTTTGAGAAAATCCACACAGTTGAAAGTAGACTCCTAAAATCTAGCCAATAGATATTGGCACCACTAGTGTAATTTAGGAATATGAGTGCTAAAAGTTACTATTCCTTTTAGAAATTGAAGCTCAGAACTTCATGTCTGTGGAGCATTGGGCCACTATGAATCCACTCTGCTGAGCTCTGTGAAATATGCCTTTTTATTCAGAGCATGAACATATCCAAAAGCCCTTCTAGAATTAACTGAAGAATTCAAAGAATTCTATATAGTATCAGCATGACTATACTTGCCTTTCTCCATCAAAAGAGAAAGTAAGTGTCTCCTGAAAAGGTATACCTTTAAGCTATTAAAAGAAAAAAACCCCAAACCCCAAATAGTGATATATGGAAGTACACCAAAATAGGAATTTATTTAGAGTCTTTATATCAATATTTCTCCCTTAATTGTCTTTCCATTTAAAATAATGCAAATGGCCACCAACAGTTCTTGCAGCCTCAGTAGCCATGAGCATGAGAATTGCATGTGTTCTCATTTCTGTGACTTCAGCGAGCCAGAACTACGCCTTAATTCCCAAACTTAGCTAGAGGAGAATTTAGAAGAGTTGTTTAAAAAGCAGACATTTTAGAACACATGTTTGAGTTGGTTTTGGTTTAAAAGTTACAGCAAAATATCGCACACTTGTGCAAGATTTGGTTTCCATTAGCTACCTCTCAGGTTGTGGTTTTCTTATGAATTACTATTCGCCTATGTAGAAATTAGATTTTTAGCACTGTTTCATAAATAATAATGGCGATCACTTTTAGAATTGCCTTTTCGGGGAGCACATATGAGTGCCTTCCCTTTTGGTCAAATGCCTTAAGCAAGTAGGATTGGGTCTTCCTTTCCTGTTTATTATACGTCCCACTCTGTCATTATCAGGTCTGATGTTTAGCAAAAGAGGTTTCCAATTGCCTGGATGTGCTTTGACAGAACTGACAGCAGAAACTGTATGTTAACTTACTTGAATCAGCGCTGTAGAAAAGCACCCAGGCATGCTGAAGGCAGCTTTTATGAGGTACATTTTGTCAGTGTAAACACTATGAAATCCAGCACATTTGGAAGAGCATACTCTGTTTTTGTTAGAGTGAATGAATCACTAATGGATTAAAGAGCACAGCCAAATAAACCTAGACTAGTCATAAGCATATGTGGCCTAATATTCAAATGTAGAAAATCCAATTAAGCTCCAGCTTGCCTTAGTTTTTCATTCATGAGACGGTAGCTCTACCGAAAAAGCAAATAACTAAAAAGTTTCTTTTACCAAAAAAAAGACATTGCATTTTTAAAATATAAGTTTGAAGTTAGTCTTCCACAGATAGCCAATTTAATTATGCTAAAAATGACATTTTTAATTAAACACCAAGGTAAGCATAAATGGATTTCAAAATAATTAATCAAACATCAAAAAATTGAAACCTTTTTCTGCTTGAGCAGCAGAAATGAAAGAACCAGTCTTCGGGTCTCATAGAGATTCAATCTAATTTAATTCTCTGTCTTCTCTAAATAAACATTCCTAAAACCTTTTTTTCATCTGGGGGAATAAGGATGAGAGGGGTAATCAATATTTCTAGCATTTTAATTAAAACCGTTAGTGGAATAAATCCATTTAATTATCAGTTAATGAAATACAAGGTCATTTACCTGACAGGAACTTTGAGGGTGGATTACCAGCTGGAATAAAGCAGAAGAACCCAATGTCACAGCCATTTAACTTCTGTCAAATTTAAGGTTAAAATGTTTTTAGACTGTTTAACCTATTCTCTACCATTTTTCTATTATGTATGCCAATTGGCAGGAGAAATGCATGTTAAAATTTATTTTACATTTAATTGTGCTGCAAAGTTTTCATTAGATTTCTACAAATATCTTTACATTCCTAAGGCATGAACTGAAAGGTTACAATAAGTTCCAATGCAATTTTATTTTTGTTTTGTATTTATCACTTAGAAAGCTAAAGAGACATTTGGTTTTTTTTACTGCAGGTCATGCATTATTTCTTCTTTTTTATAAATATGAATTTATTTATAAATATATTTGTTTATAAATATATATAAACTTACATATATATTTATCAGACCTGATAAATAAATTTGCATCCTTATAAAAGGATGCAAATACAGGATAAATATGCAATAGTAAACAAAGCACTTTAAATAATTTATGGTTAATTTTGTGTAACCCCTTTTTGAAGTGACCTGGATTTCACAAGAATAATATAAAAAAGTGAGAGCTGCTTGGTCACTAAGCTAGCTTTGCAAATTGGTTTGGTAAATGATTTTAGGTGGGTTTAACAAGTGAAGAGAAGGCAGAATGCATGTTGCAGGGGAAAGTTCCTTGTCTTTGATGGGGACACAAGGTTCCTCTAGGCAGCACACACTGCTCACATTTTATATAGATCACTTTTAAAAATAGAGCCTAAGTGGGGCTGGCTCCGTGGCCGAGTGGTTAAGTTCGCGCGCTCCGCTGCACGGCCCAGGGTTAGGATCCTGGGCGCGGACATGGCACCGCTCGTCAGGCCACGTTGAGGCGGCGTCCCACATCCCACAACTAGAAGGACGTGCAGCTAAGATATACAACTGTGTACGGGGGGGGTTTGGGGAGATAAAGCAGAAAGAAAAAAACAAGATTGGCAACAGTTGTTAGCCCAGGTGCCAATCTTTGAAAAAAAAAAAAGGAAGATTGGCAACAGTTGTTAGCCCAGGTGCCAATCTTTAAAAAGAAAAAAAAAAAAATAGAGCCTAAGAAGGGCTCCTGTTCTTTCTTTCTGTATCATAGATGTTGAATTAATTATCTAGGGTTTGGGATTTATTTTAATTTTGTAGATTTGAGTCTGTCTCGTAGTCATAAATTTCAGACTTAAAAAAGGTAGCTCATTATTGGCATCTCCTTCTTCTTCTCTAAAATGAAACTCCCTAAATGTGAAAGTCACGTGCAGTGCAAATGAGCATATGCAGTTTACTCTGCGGTGTTTCATCCTGAGGCACCTTAGCTGCGTACTGGGCAAGAAGCCCACCATGCCTTACAGTAGTTTGCCCTTTTTATGTGTTGGTGATCCACTCGAACTTCTAAATGCTAAGCACAATTAATTTACAAAAACCCATCTCACCCAAAAAAAGAAAAATAAATCAGTTACCCCCTGAAATGTGTTTTAATCAGACCAGGATTCCCCCATGAAGATGCAATAATAGTAAAATCGGCATTATTAGCCCTATTTTGCATTCACCTAGACTGTGCTTAGATTTTTAATACTTTGAGAAAATAGCAAAAATTATGGGAAAGGCTGGTTTATGCTGGATAGTTCCAAGAGTTCTCTTTCCTCTATTTTGTATTCTTTAAAATGCCATCCTTGTGGCTTAACAAAGAGGGTTGTAAAATTTGCTTGTTCTAGGCCATCAGGAGAGATGTATAAAGGAAAAAATGATCCATGACACGTAACTATTTCAACTTTGATTGGAATATGTGGAAACAACTAGGGATGGCACTTGCATAGGTTACCTGATGTTCTTCACACTGACCATCAGGAATTCATGCAGTAGCCCCTCTTTGCCCTTTATCGTATTTTAATGGCTTCCATCTTGGGTGCCCAGTGCCCACACATAAACTACGCGGTGTTTGCCTTGTCCACTCCTCCACATTCTCAACCACTTTATTCTTTAAGCAAGGTGCCCATACCCATTGTATGTGTCATAGCAGCCAAGGATCATGGGTTTAACGAAGTAATCACTCTTTCTGGATTGTTCGAATGGCTCTTTGTCATCATAGTGGTGGTATGGTGTCTAATTGTTGCAGATGGTCTAGTCAATGCTCTTTGGGGTCACCTGTAGCTCTGTGTACTGTGGAAGATCTTCTTCCTATAGAGACTATGAACCACAAATCACTGTAATTTCCTTTTGGGCCCCTTACATCTTAGATTCATTTTTTGATTGACTACTCTTTTTTCCTCCCATTCTTTTTCTTCAAAGTCCCTTCTACATCTTCTTTCCATCTACATATTAGAAGTCTTATCATTTAGGATGATGTCGACCACTGCCATAAGCAAGTGGTGCTCAGATCTACCTCTTCAGTTCAATCTCTGCCCACTTTGCATCCTCCAGTTCCATCTTCAACTGCCTGTAGAAGATTTCCAGTTTTATATGCAGTCAATTTTTAAAACTTTCCGTAATAACTAAATGTATCTCTTTATCTTTTCCACTTTTCCTCTCCTTACCCCACCAGTACGTGCCAGGCTCCTCAGCAATAGACACCAGAAGTCATTTTCATCATTCTTCTCTTCTTTGTTTCCCAAATGGGAGCCATCAGCCACCGAGAGCTGCTGAATCTTCCTTGACAAACCCTCTTGGAATTGAGCTTTTCTATTTCCCCAGCTGTTACAGTAGCCTAGGCCTTGATCCATATATGTCTGGATTTTTCCACCAGCCTCTTACCTGATTGTCTTTCCTGCTCTTAGAAATCCAGAATATCATGGAGCTAGATTATTTTTAAGCATTCTTTCGCCTTCTGATCCTTCTAAAACACAAACAAATTTTCCTAAAAGGAAATTCCATGCATTTTAATCATTCCCTGTTGGATCAATTCCAAGATATTTTGCCTTTTCTTTAAAGATACTTCCAGCCATCACAGAATTAAACTTTCACTTCTGGTCAAGAAAAGTACTCTCCATTCAAGCTACAACTCTGCTTCTCTCCTCTGAGCTTGTTCACTTTCCTCCTCACTTGACGTCTTCTCCGCATTCCTCTTTCTGACTGCACATCTCTCAGACTTTTAAATCCATCACTGACTGACTCCCACTCAACTTTGTGTGTCCTAACATTTAAAGCTCAGAAAAGTTACTCCATTAATTGGTACACGTTTGGCCTCAATTTGGAGATTCTGCCATTGAAAGTTTAGTTACTGTGTTTGGCTATTTTTCCCCTCCTTTTCCTTTTATTAATCTATAAATATGTTTGTGTATCAATTTTCTCATCTATAAAATGGGAATACCATTTATCTTGAAGAACATAATGAAACTTTTAAGTATTAAGTAACAGGTTTGCATTTGTTCATTTGCTTTCTCTGGTCTCTGTGTTAGCAGAGGTAGAGCAAACAAAGATTGCCTCATTTTTATTTATGGTCATGAAATGATACGTTCAACAGAAACAGACAATAATTTATTTCTATCATTTCATGTTCATGCAAGTTGAATGGGTGGCAGTTTTCAGGTTTCTGCCAATTAAAAACCTGCATCGACTGATAGTAGCAAATCGGAAGACCCACGTCTTGGGCCATTTGGGTTCTTCTGCCATGTGCAAAAGTCTAATTTGAAACCACTGTACCTTAAACCCTTACTAATTGCTCAAAGTTAAAGTCATTATTTCAGATCATTATTAAAAATAAGGCTTTGCCCTATAAAATGCCCATAATTTTTAGCAGCTATATATCTGCTGTGTAATTTCCTCTTTCAAAAAATGTCATGCTCAATTTAATATTGGCATGTCGTTCACAAGTGGCTGGGGGACTTTGTGAGGCCATTACAAACTCTAATTTCACAAGAGTGGACTCTGAAGCCTGCAGCACTGACATTCTGGGTCTGTTTTCCTGACACAGTCCCCCAGCATATTTTTCATACCCTAAAGGCTCCCCTAAGGGAGGATCTGTCATAGAATGAAATGGGTTTTGACTAAAGTGAGAATTTTCTCTTCTGTGAGAAAGTGAATTGAGAAGAACCCCATCACAAATGCAACATACCAGTTAAATCAAAGCAAAACACACAATTCTGTGCGCTTATTGGTGAAGAGTGAGATATACCACACCAATTATTGTTTAGGAAGATACCCTGTACACAATTAGAAATATTATTAAGCAGCTATTTTTACCCAATGTACAAAAGAATCATATTCTAAGGGCTTCTGTGAATTCACAAAATAATGTATGTAGTATTTATAACCTCAATCTTATTTCATATTTAACTTTTGCTTGTAAGATATTTTGGTGAGGAAAATATAAACTGAGGAGTTGAATTCAGAAAAATTCATTGATAGAAATACTGTATCAATGGGTAAAATTCATCATCGAAATAGAAATAACTATCAGGAAAAGCATGAATATGCAGCAGGTTAAGAAACAGTTGACTGTGACAGAGATTGCTATCTCATCAGAAAAATGAGTTTTATTTGAATAATTTAATTTGCGTTAAGGTATAAAGGCCCTATTTGTAATAAAATATTTTATGAATTGGTAACTATAAAAATCACTATGGTTTTACCATAAAGCTTACTATTTAATGTTCAGTTAAGCCCAGAATTCAGGTTTCTGTTTGTTTCATGCATTGTAAAACGCTCACGTATGGTTCTTCATGATTTTTAGAAGATCCCTACAAATTCCTTGAAGGGCCAAAGTATCCCACTGATTCTGCCGTGTTTTGCCACAGAATCACGTGCTCTTTATCTGAACAATGTGAGATTCAGTGTCTCAGGAGAGAGAGAAGGGGGAGAGAGATGGTGATTGTAATTGGGGGAGATGTTTTATAAACCCCCCTTCTTTTCTGATCAGCTACCTTCTACCCTGATTATGCTGTTCAATTCATAGATAACCCCTATTCATTCAAATATTTTTCACTTTTGAGAGGAAAGAGAAATGATAGGAGAGAAGAAGAAAGAGAAGGGGAAGGAAAAAAAGACAAATAGGCAGTAAAAGTAAAAATTGTTCCCTAAAGTAATTTTCAATCATGCGGAAATGTGGCAGGGGTGGGGTAAAACAAAGTACCAGATAGTTTTAAAAATCAGAGTGATGCTGCTACGTTAATTTAGGCCATGTGGATGGGTACATGTCAGAAGTAATCACATTTTATATTTTTACTGTCTTCCCTGTTTGTCTTTCAGTTATTTCTAGTTTTCTATTAGCACTTCTGGGTTACTTTTGAGGGATGGTAGAGAGAGTCGACAATTTGAGGGTTGTATACAATTGAATATCAGTGTATCCTTCTACCCAATAAGATACCACAGGTTACAATTGAGGGCCAGCAGAATATGCCACCCCAAAATGTGCCACTTTGGCATGTGGATTGTTTTGAGCTGAAGGCAATTAAGGCCCAGCAAACACAGAAAAGCTTTTTACCGCTCCCTTAACTGCTTAAAAGAATTTAGATAGGGGACCTGTACCAGGAAGAGAGCTATCACCAGAGGTAACTTTTTATACCGGAAACACTCATCTGCGTGACATGGGAAACATTTGTTTACCAAACATTTGCTCTTCTCGTCTTCCTGTAAAGTGTCTTCCTCCCGTTTGAAGCCCCAGAGCCACACTCCCTTCTCCTTAGCTTAGGATGGTATAGAAACCTCAATTGCCTGGCTGCCTTTGAGTCTCCTGTCTTTGTGGGTCTCCCGTAAGTATGTAATTAGGTTGTTTTTCTCCTGTTAATCTGTCTTATGTCAATTTAATTATTAGACCACCCAAAGAAACTAGAAGGGAAGAAGGGAAAAATTTTCCTCCCCAACACAGCAAAAACCTCATTGTTACTCAGAGCTATGGGTGGATAGTAAAGTGCTTTTACATTTTTGTGCAATTTTCCTTAATAGCGACTGTCATTCTGAAACTTTTTTCAGAAATTGAATACTATAAAAAAATTGAAGTCAACTCTAACTGTCCCAGCCTATGATTTGGCTAATTGAGCTTCTTGCACCTCAGTACCCACCTCACTAACACTCTTTTATTCTCCTTCTACCTTGGTGACATCTGTGAACTACGTGAATCTGTATCTGGCTCTCAGCTGGACTGCAGGTGAAAGTGTTAACTGTAACTCAAAGTAATGGGTAAACCCTGTAGCGTATCTGAACAATTTATGGATCTTTTAGTAAATCTTTTTATTATTTATTTATTTATTTGACTTTTATGCTATTTTCTTTCCCCCCCAGTTTTACTGAGGTATAATTGACATACAACACTAAGTTTAAAGTGTACAACATAATGATTTGACATGTATATATTGCAAAATATTTGCCACCATAAGATTAGTTAACGTTTGTCACCCCGCATACTTACAAATGTTTTTTCCTTTGTGATGAGAACTCTTAAGATCTACTCCTTTAGCAACTTTCAAGTATGCAACACAGATTGTTAACTATAGTCAACATGTTTTATGTTACATTCCCAGGACTTATTTATCTTATAACTGAAAGTTTGTACTTTCTGACCAACTTCACTCAGTCCCCTTCCCTCCACCAATAGTGCATGTTTTTAAATGTTGGTATTGTTTTCAAGTAACTCTGATGTATGAAGCAGGGTTCTAAATGCTTCGGGAGGTTTCTTGACTTTAAGGAGTTCATAGTCAGGAAGATATGACTTACACACCTGAGTAATAGATCTCCACCAGTGCAAGGTGGTCAATGATACATAGTGGAAGAACAGAGGTGTAGGAGTTGGAATTGGGGAGATGAAAGTGGTCTTTGTGTTGGCCCTTCTAGGACTTTTAGGTTTTATCTAAGAAAAGAGAGAGGATCAGAGAAGGCGTTTTATGCAGGAGAAATGTTTGCAAAGATTCAGAGAGAAGCTCTTCTGTTTAGGAGCCAGTGATGAATAGACAAATGGCCTGGGGGAGAAGGTTGTGTGGAAACTAGTGGGAGATAAGATTTAAAACATAGATTAGGGTCAGACTGGGGAAAACCTTTCTTGCCAGCCTAACCTTTTTGTCCAGGTAGGTGAGTTGGACCATATTTTCCCAGATTAATGGTGATCATGTCATACGGAGTATAATCAGAAATCTAAAGAAAGTCCATGTATGTTAAATCTGTCTCTCTAAAGATACATCTGTCTGTTTCTCTTTAGACAAATCTCTTTTAGTTATTTCAGTGAAAATCATAAGGAGTGGGTTGACATGAAACGTGATAAAGATTCAGCCATCTATTGGTGAAGTAAAAGTAATAAAAGTAGAGGATTCTACCAGTGGAGCTAACTTTGATCTTTTCTTCAAGAAATATGCTTGAAAACTCCATGCTGAAAATGCATTTACGAAGCAACATTTACAGCAGAGATAACTATAAAAATATATTTAAAGGGAGCATAAATCTTTCTGTTTTTATGTGACTTTAATTATCTGCCCATCAAATTGTGTTAATTGTCAAAAGTGACTATATTTTCATAAATCTTTCTTCCCCAAAAAACTTATTTTTCCTCCCACATTAATCTATATAAAAGTTCTGAGATTAGGTGTGGAATATTTTGCTTATTTTCATGACCATTTCCTGTAATATGATAAAGAAGAGACTGTGGGTTCTTTCCCTCAGGGGTTCTCCAGATTTGCTCTGGGTGGCTTAAAACTGACCCAGCCCCAGAAACTAGGATTCATTTGATCCTAATGGCCTTAGAATCTGCATTTTAGTAAATCCACAGGCTGATTTTGAAGCTGGTGGTCTGAGAAACATTACTCTAGAGTGAAGGGGAATAAATCAGTTTAGTGCAGAGTGGACTCTCACTCTTAGGCATTTGTCTTAAATACTTATGTGCAATTAGCTTGATGCCATGGGTCTACTCTTACATGCCTGAAGGACTGGAAGGTCCTCAGAACTTAAAACCAGGAGGGATGTTTGTGGGGATTTGTCACTCTTTTTTTTTTTTTTTTTTTTTTTTTAATTGGCACCTGGGCTAACAACTGTTGCCAATCTTTTTTTCTTTTTTTTCTGCTTTATCTCCCCCAACCCCCCTGTACACAGTTGTTGTATATCCTAGTTGCAGGTCCTTCTAGTTGTGGGATGTGGGACACCTCCTCAATGTGGCCTGATGAGCGGTACCATGTCTGCGCCCAGGATCCAAACCCTGGGCCGCCACAGCGGAGCGTGCAAACTTAACCACTCGACCACGGAGCCGGCCCCCCGTCACTCTTTTTTAAATCAGGGTTCTGTGCTTCTGCTTGTCCCTTTCCTGCGTGAAAGCCCAAGTGAATTTAGTGGGCACGGCATGGGAACACTGATATATGGCAACCCCTATAAGGAATTTTGTCATAATACAATCTTCAGAGTAGAGGAAGAATTTGATAAAGGCTCCTCGAATTCATTTAAACAGAATCGAGAGGTGCTCTTGCACCTGTTTGCAGGGCACTGCCCTCGGCACTGATCCAGAAAGAATTCCCGGCTCCCACATGGTCTCCCGGGAACCCAGGCAGGCCCTGATTTGCCTTATTTCGGAGAAAAGGCCAAGGAACTCACTGTAACAGCTTGGAGAATGGCTTTGGAAACCCAAGAAACATTCATTTCCCACTTTGTCAGCTGAAAAGGAGCTCAGAGTGTGAAGGGTAAAATACTGACTCAAGCTGACCCTGTGGTGGGCTGTGGTGAAGTGGCCAAAGGTGGGAACAGAAAAGAAGCCTAACTCTCTTTGAAGTCACTGGGAACAAGCAGTTCAATGTTAGCAACTGCTTAAAACAGCAAATGAGCCTGCAAATCTATGAGTGCAGCCCACTAGCTCTTTTTCTCTCATTGCAGCATTTACTACAATGGCTGTGATTTCTAGTATTTTCAGCTTCAGATTTGAATGTAAGCTCATGAGGGACACTTTCTGTCATGATCACTTGGGTTTGTCTGTGTCTAAAATACTGCCTTACACACAGTAGGGGATTGATGGGGCCTTAGTTGTTTTAATTATGAATGTTTTTCTTAACACTGAATCAGGACATGGTGACTTTTTCTGTACATGTGTGTTTTAAAAATACTATAATTTTAGCGTGTCTTGGGACAAAAGAATACAATGGCGTGCTACATGGGTACCACTTGTTCCACATAATGATGAAGCTTTTTGCTAAAATGATAAAAAAAAATAGATAATTATAGAATATTAGCAGTACTTGCAAATTGGCACATCTGCTTGATCATAGTAAGGAAAGAATGTGAAAGTCAGTTTTATATTTAACAAAAATGCATTCTTAATTAATTTTTGGTGATCCAGCACATGATAGGTTGACAATAGAGAACTATTCTAACACATTTGGATCTTGATAGAACAAGGCAACATAGATTGTTTTAAAAATGAAGTTTCTGCTAGTTTGAGACCCAAGTATTAAATGGCATTGCCACTGATGCTTTCTTTGGTCCCTGGGAAGGATAAGAGGAGGTTAGGAGGTAGATAGTCAATTGATAATGTTAACTCTATTATAGTCATTTGTTTATTACATATAAGGAAGGTGACAGTCTCTGGGGATTTTTTTCCCCTCAAAGTCTTCTGCCTTCCAAATGATCATTGGAAGATTATAGTATAATTCATGTTTAAAATGTGAAAGCCCGTGGCTCCATATTTTCTAAAGAACATTCTTTTTCATTTTGATGGAGTTTTCAGCCATATTGTATATCTCTCCTGTTTAATATTTTAAATTTGGTGTGTACTTCAAAAGTGATTGCTGTTTTGTGATTTACAACCTTGGAGAGAAATAACATAGTAGTCATAACTTTGCAGTTTTTTGTGATGCATGAAGATCAGATTTTTTAATGTTGGTTAATGCTTTGCTAATTAAAGTGTGCATGTTAATTAAAGCAGAGGCTAATGTTAATTACCTATATTAATGGAATCTCATGTAGCACCTGCCTGAAGCAATGGGTTCAATTTTCAAAATATCTCAATTAAGGCTGAAACTTTTGATTTGCATCTAGTAGGGTTTCAATTAACTGCATTGAAAACTTAAATAACACTCTTAGGGGTGCAAAATATCAGTGATTATATGAAGTACGGTGGAATTTGGTAGGTTCATTTATAAAGACTCTTTTTTTCAGCCTAACTATATTTATTTCTTGTCTGCTGGTCAAAATTCTGTTCATCCACAAAGACCCAGTGGAAACACCACCTCTTCCACGAAGTATTTCCAATTCCAGATATACTGTCAATGCTGTTTGTTGCTCTTACTTTTATGCCATTCTGCCTTTTATTATACTTACTTGTTGCAGTCTGTGTCCCATGCTAACTAGAAGCCCCTTAAAGGCCTTGTCTTCATCCCTTACAAGGACCAGCACACCTGATAAAATGCTAGCATGTTTTGTAAATTGGAGATACTCTAAGTGTTTGCAAAACATCTAAATATATTTATTGACTAAAGTGGAAATGAGTGAACTTTTCACTTCCAGCACATGACAATTACATGGTTGCTACATTTACGACTGCTCCGAGTAAAGCATGAAGTTGATGTTTGGGATCTTATTGCTTTGACTGATATTTTTGTTAATTTCAGTTAAGTATGAGCTGGAATGGGGAAGAAGCTACTTGTTCCAGATAAAACAGTCAGTGTTCTGAGACCAAAGGACATATATTTATGCTGACAGGGATGATGTTAACGTCCTCTTCCAGTCCAAGGTTTATAATCTGGCCATTCTGTATGCAGATCTGGCTTGTGACCATAAGCACAAATATTTTAAAAGCCTACTCATTTAAGAGAGCCACAGAAGGCTTGTTTTTATCTTGCAAGATAACACATGAGGTTATCACTTGGTAGGCCCCAACCTTAAAATATAAATAGCTGACTGGAGACAGATAGGTTGGACTTAGTATGCATATCAGTTCAACTCAACTTACTGTTATGTTTGCTGAAGTCTCAATAACAGCCATTCCCATTGGGTCTTTGCAAAGGATTATAAGCTAATGGTGCTAACGTTTGTTGACATCTAATACAATCATGGTTTCAGAAAAATAGTTTCCATTACTCTACATAATTGAAGGGAGCGGTAAACTCCTTAATAAAATATACGCAAATAGATCACACACTGATCTACAGCCCCTGGAAATCAGCATCTGTTACTGGCATTCCTTGGCAGACTTTGCCTCTAACTGACCATCGATCTCAAAGGGCCAGGATCTTCTTTATTTATCTGCAGTGAATATCAAATGAGCATAAGATTTCCATGTGTAAGGTACAACCGACAAGGTGACACAAAAGGCACCTAACTGCTTACTGTCCTGAGGTGCTATTGACACGCTGGTAAAAAAAAATTAAGGTAAAAAGGAGTAATATTGATTGGGCAAGAAGATGTCAGGTGTCCTCCTGATGGCAGGACATATTATTCCTGGAAATAAGATGTGAATGTGTCCGTTAATGAAGAGTGATGAAGGTTTAGATATGATGGTGAGAGTTCACATACTTCATGTCACAACTGGCTCCATGTTGGTTAGTTACTAGATGGAATAATTGCAACAACTAGTTGGAGAAATGTGACAAATATGCAGATCAGACTTTCCCAGGATGAGGCAATGGGCCAGGTCTTTACAACTCAGAGAGCAAAGTCACCAAAGCATCCATTCCCCATTGTGGCACCATTAAGGTGGCAGATGGCGCGGCATTAGCAGAAAGACATTGAGAACAGCTGGAAAACATCTGGTGGGAAGTGACAACCTAATGGGTGCGCTGGGCTTTTCCTAATTGTGAGGCAATCACTCAAAAAGCCTGAAAAGAAACTTTGATGTTTTGGTGGCAGGAGGAAGGAGTTGGCTGGGACACTATATTCTAGTTCAGGGATTTGAGGGAATTCTGAAAATAAGTGACTTTAGAGCCTGGTGAAAAAGGTTATAGAAAAAAAATTATAGAAAATTAATTTGCTTTTCCCTCAGTGCTAAATGAGTACAGACTTTTTAAAGTTGTCTGTGAGGCCTACATGGACCTGGAATCTGCTTTGGAAAGATATTTGATTCATCACCAAATTATGAATAATATTTAAAACGTAACATTTTGAGGATGTATGGAAAGGTTAGATGTTCATGGAGAATATGGAAACACTAATTAAAATGGAGTGAGGAAGGTGGACTGTTTAGTGAACCAATTCACCATTCTTCTTTCTTTCTTTTTTTTTTTTTAAGATTTTATTTTTTCCTTTTTCTCCCCAAAGCCCCCGGTACATAGTTGTACATTCTTCGTTGTGGGTCCTTCTAGTTGTGGCATGTGGGACGCTGCCTCAGCGTGGTCCGACGAGCAGTGCCATGTCCGCGCCCAGGATTCGAACCAACGAAACACTGGGCCGCCTGCAGCGGAGCGCGCGAACTTAACCACTCAGCCACGAGGCCAGCCCCACCATTCTTCTTTCTTAATTTACTATCTATCTTGTGACTTTCCTGGAACCTATATGAAATATAAAAGGCTTTTTGGCTATTTCTGTCTCTATACTTCTTCACTTTTTTTTCACTCCAGCCATTTGTCCTTGACCGTCTATGTCTCATTTTCTCAGTTTCTCCCAAGGATCACCTAACTTTTCAAAACCTCTCTACCTTTCAAGACTCACCATAGAGAGAGTGAGCTTTCATTTTGGGAACTTATTGTTTCCTACAGAACAGGAAGAGTGAGGACAACATTCCCTAGGGAGCTGATAGGTAGAATTGGGGGAGACAATGTCCACTGATGCCTCCTCTCTGACTAGGACAGATTATCTCGCAGGTTACCAGGTAAGTCCTTCATTGCTCTATGGAGCCTGTGTTGGAATGTGCAAGCCCTGCCAGGGAATCTGTGAATTTCCCAGGTGCTGTCCGGATCTACTTCACATTGAGAGGATTAAACAAGACTGTTCAAAGTACAGCTTTTCAATAAATGTTAGGCCCATCTTCCCTTGTCTGACTCCCGCCTTAACTACTGGACCGATGTTTGCCTTGCCTTTGGGCCACAGGCTCAAACAAACAAATAAAATGAGAACAAGGAGTGGAACAATTTACTATAAGCGGGGTCTGAACTTCTCAGTTTCCAAGCATCAAGGGTTCAGATGTCCCCTTCAGAAAAGGTAGGTGTCTGTGAGCAGAGGGCCAGGTGGAATGTGACTAAAGAGGAAGAGGCAGGAGGTGAGGGGACGAGGGAGTGAGGAGCTGGAGATTGGAGGGGGAAGAGGTGAGCAAATATTGTGGAGTCAGAATGGCACATACATAAAAGCTTTAGAGAGGCAAATCAGAAAAGCAGTGGCAAGTGGGGACGGGGGTCAGAGGGGAACAGGGATAGTGTCTCCAGAAGGGAATAGCAGGGAAACAAAAAGAATGCAGAGAGGCCAAGTGTTCAACACGTGTTGCAACCCCAGCCCTAAATTTCTGAGTGACTACAGGCCCCTGTGAACCCTGCGTATCAATACGTGATGATAATGGTAAGAAATTGTTACTGGTTGGGAACCAGCAGTCATAATTGGCAAGAAAAACATGCTCACGGTGAGGCTGCATTGCTCCCCACACCCAGGACGTGTGAAGGGAAGGAGGTAGAGGCAGCTGAGTGGTGAGCTGTACCAGGCAAAGTGCAGGACTGCTAGCTATCGAGGATCCCCGAGATGGTCAGTGAAGAAGCACTGGACTGGGAGCCAGAAGCCCGGGCTCTTCCCCTCATTAGCTATGTGACTTTGGGCAAACTAATTTATTTGATCTCTGGCCTCTGCACCTGTTCAGTGGGGCTAATAATACCTGATCTACCTGAGCACAGCACTAGGTTGTTATAATTATCAAATGAGAAAATGTACGTGAAATCATATAGCCATAAAAGTATAAATGTATCAGTATCTGATTAGCAAGTGATTCCTGATCAAGCAGAACATTATTCTCATGGTGATTTAAGCATTTATCCAGGTGCCCAGTGAATAGTGAGAAAGAGTGAACCCAGGATTACCACATGCAATTAACCTGCTAATTTGCATTCTGATTCAAGTAACAGGGTAAAATCAATACTTGTTTCATAGGAGAATAGATTATTTGGGATGGAACTATAAAATATAAATATCTAACTATGTAAAATATAAAATCTTACAGTTTTTTAAAAATGTCCGGTAAAATGGTAAAGAGTTTCATTTCAGGTATGGGATTCTGAATTAGGCAAGATGTTTATCATTTAAAAAAATACATAAGGCCAGCCTGGTGGCATAGTGGTTAAGTTTGCGTGCTCTGCTTTGGTGGCCCAGGATTCGAAGGTTCAGATCCCAGGCATGGACCTAGCACTGCTCGTCAAGCCACGTCCCACATAAAATAGAGGAAGATTGGCACAGGTGTTAGCTCAGTGACAATCTTCCTCAAGCAAAAAGATTGGCAACAGATGTTAGTTCAGGGCCAAGCTTCCTCACATACACACACACACACACACACGAATACAGTTCTCTCTTAGGGCTGGTTCTCTAACTGCTAAATAACATATTGAAGACAGCAGTGCATTTAATACCAATATAAAATGACTTTGTTCCTCGCTGTCATCTTTTATTCCAACACATTTCTTTCTGTCTCAGAACTCCACTCGATCTGAGGTCCCAGTAGCCTTTAAATACCAAGTTGAAGAAACAGGTGAATCATCACATGAAATGTTTTATATTCTAGATTTGTCTGATTGCTTCCTCATGGTGTCTTGCAACTTTTCCTCTACTCCCTATTTCCTGTAAGCTGTAAATTTGGTCCAGAGGCTTGCTTGGATTCAGGTTAAACATTTTTGGCATGTGTACTTCGTATAGCATCTCATCATGTCGGGTTGTCCCTTATTTGTGATGCTAAAGTGGTGACAGTTAGATACCTTCTTTATAGAGATGAGATTTCCCTTATAATTAGCAGGTAATCTGTTGGGGGCAATGCTTTGACATTGTGTGAATATTCAGTTCTCCATCAAAGGTTCGCTTAATGGTTTTAGAATCCACTGATGATTCTTGCTGGAATCAATTATTTCTTTAGGGGTTGTAAAGTGGTAGTTTTCCATTTCTATTATTTCTTCCATATTTTTAACTGGCATTTTTTTTTTTTTCTGTAAAGCTTCCTCTCATCAACTTCAGATGAACTACAGTTCCTCTTTTTTTTTTTTTTATTTAAAGATTTTTTTTATTTTTTCCTTTTTATCCCCAAAGCCCCCCCGGTACATAGTTGTGTATTCTTCGTTGTGGGTTCTTCTAGTTGTGGCATGTGGGACGCTGCCTCAGCGTGGTCTGATGAGCAGTGCCATGTCCGCGCCCAGGATTCGAACCAACGAAACACTGGGCCGCCTGCAGCGGAGCGCGCGAACTTAACCACTCGGCCATGGGGTCAGCCCCCAACTACAGTTCCTCTTTTAAAAAGCAAGTGAAGTACCTAATTTTTCCTCTTTACTTTCCAATTTTTGGGGTAAGGAGTTAGTGTAATAGCCACCTTCAGGAGTGACACTTTTTTTCTTTCTCTCATTTGAGTATAATTACAGATTGATTTTTATTTATTCAATACACTAAAAAAATTACAATAATTCTTCTTTTTTGTGCTTAGATTGTCCAAAATTTGCCAAAAGGGAGCCTCTTCATGATGGTTTCTGTGTCTTTTTGACATATCCCCACTAATCAAGGAATGCTTCTTTGCTTTCTGGCACAAGAAAATGTCCCATGCTCACTTTATTCTTTTCCTGCCCCAAACTTTTAAAAGGATATTTTAAATGATATCTTCAGCTCTTTTTGATAGAAACAAGCTGTACGAGACCCTGTCTTTGCCTCATTCATTCAGCAAATATTCATTTAGTAAGTACTTATTGAGTGTCTACTATGTGTCGGGAACATGCGATATCAAAATAAATCTGCCTCCTATCTTATTCTTGGGAAGCTTAAAATCTAATAAGATAGAGGAGTCATGAATATCTATAAGGTGGAAAGAGATACACGCTTTGTAATAGAGGAGCAGATCCTGTGTCCAGGGAATTCAGGTGACATGGGAGGTTATGAGCCTGGAGGAATGGTGGGATGTGGAGTTGCAGAAATAGAAGGAAGTTTGAGAAGCAGAGGTGGGAAAGCTGTGTACCTGGGAGGACCCGGTTGATGTGATTATAAGTGGGGTTTGCTATTAGTCAGTAAAAGAGGTCACAAAGGATACAGGGGAAGGTGGTCTGGGATCCAAGCATAAGTGGTACTTAAATACTGTGCTAAGACATTTGAATTTTATTCTAAAGAAAATGGCACCCACTAAATGTCTTTTGTTCTTTGTTGCTTTTATTTTATTTTTAAATCAGAACAATGATATGACTGAAGATATGCTATAGGAAACTCACAGAGAGAGCTTTTCTCATATGGGCCATCATAAGGGGAAACGTAATCATGCTGCTGTACGGTGGATGTTGAACAAGCTGGCGAGTAGTGGATATGATGACTCAAATTCAAGGGTACCTGCTATTCCTGTGATTACCAACAGCAGATCACCAAAAGAGTTTTAATGTCACTTCATAACAAGGGTTGGTTCAACTGCCCAGAACCATGAGAAATTCCATGCAGCGCACATATCTTTCTCCCAAGCACAGAACTACTTCCTTCTTTGTTCCTTCTCCAAATTTTGACAGAGTTATGCCTTCAGATATCAACTTACATGGTCATCTTTAATTATGTAAGCCACAGAGGAAAATAAAAAGACCTGGCCAACCAAATGGTGCTGAAAATTCAAGGCCTAGAAACTCATCCTGAAATGAGACTTCTTAGGCTCTTATTTTGAGGCTACTTACTGTTGTTCTTGATACTTATTACAACTTTTGTTATTTATTTTTCCATCTTAATTTAACATATCATGTGAAAGATGAGACAAGCTACCCTAGGCTGTCACATCAAGAATCATAAGGAATAACTTCTAGCCTGGATATAGCAGAGGGTATAAATAGTTAAATCAGAAACAAGAACTCCAAAATCATTGGGTCTAAAGCCATTCTGTGTGAAGAAAAGCAGCTCCAATAATACCTAATTGCGTTATAATTGGTGTTTATATCTTGACAGTCATCCACAGAACAGATTCTTTTTAAGGGCATGAAACATCTCATGCTTCCATCCTAAATGGAAGAAATAAAATTCAAAGAAAAATTCTTGGCATTTCAAGAGGTAAATTGCTCCATCCCTCTCCCCTTTGATAATTGACAGCCCAATCAGATGGGTTTTGGAGTCTCTGTGAACTCATCTTAGGGGGTTTGGCTATTTATCAAGCATTTTCATTTTCCCTTAGTTCCTTGTGATTTGAACTTTCCTATCCTAACTGTTATATGTTGTTCAACTGTTCTTACCTACTGTGACTAAGAATTCTGCTTCCCACTATGGCCTGGAATGTGACATATTTTCCCCATGTCTTAGGTCAACTGAGTCTTTTATCTCCGGGGTTAAAGTATCATAGAGACCTGCTAAAATTAAGCATCATAACTTTAAATTAAAATGTGTAACATAAAGGCTTAATAGCCCCCAGGAGTTTTCTTGTTTACAATTCTTAGACAAACCCAATCTATTTCTTCAGCTGAAGGAATCTCAGGAGACTTTGGTCAAAGCATCCCTTTTAAGGGTATTTATCCTGCCACAGCTCAGGAATTCTCTTGAATGCCACCATTCACATCTTACCTCTCAGACTGGCAGCCTGAGGTGTTTGTCAGCACTGGCCAAGGAGCTCTGCTTTCTACACAGACATCACCTCTCCTTCAAGCCTCCTACTGAGATTGTTCATGAGCCTTCCCTCAACAACTCACTAATTCCTTAACTCATTCAACACACGATTTTCTGGGCCTTGGAGATACAAGCATGAACAAGAAAGATGAGGCCCCTGCTCTTGTACAACTTACATTTCAGCGCGATATGGATCAGAAAAAGCAGCCATGCAAATAAGGCGAAAAAAATCATTCAGTCAAATAAATATAATTGTAAGATATGGTAAATATTAGGAAGAAAATAAGTAAGACCTGAGTGAGAGAATAATAGAAGATACTTAGATAAGATGTTCAGGGAAAGAAGTAACATTTAAACTGAGAAGTTGAGACCTAAAGGATATGAAGGTGATAGCCATGTGAAGAAGAAAGGAGGAAAATTCTAGATGGAAGAAGTAGCATGTTCAAGGTGAGAAGGAACAAGGTTCATTCAAGGAATTAAAGAATTGTAGTGTAGCTGGAATGAGTGGGGAAGGGTGAGAGCAGCTCAGGGGGAGTGATGGACAGTGAAGGCCAAACAAGGCAGGCCCCTGAACACTGGTACCCAAGGAGAGATATGACTGCAACGCACTGGTGGAGGTCGAGGTCAGATCTTTCGTTTAAATAGGTTTTGAGCATAGCATCTAATACCTATCATTGTGTTGTCAGTAAGGGAGAAATATAGAATAATGGAAATGTAGAATAATAATGGAGCAGTCTTTGTAAAAATTTATCTGCTTGGGACAGGGAAATGTTTACGAATCCTTTTATAACTAGTCTTTCAGCTCAGGAGATAGCAATAGTTCATTTTTTCACTCTGCTTCTAAAATAAAGAACAGAAGAAGATATAACTGAGGTAAGCAAGAGTGAGGAGAAAGCAGGATGATACAATTTTATTTAACCTATCCCTTACTTAGAATAGCAGTATGCCTACTGGGTAGGAATCAAGCTATTGAAGAGGAAAAAAAATGTGTACTTGTATTTCTTTTTCAGTTTCTTCCAAATAAAACAACAAAAAGCTAGTGAGTATTTTCAAGAACAGCTAAGCAACAAGCCAACCTCTGTAAGCTCTAAGCAGCAGTGACGCTCAATCCATGTAGTCATAGGATGATACAAATGCCCGGCAATAGAAATTACTGTTGCAAAGTTTTGTGCAAGTGTGTGTGTGTGTGTGTGTGTATGTGTGTGTGTGTGTGGCTTTGTCATGGATCTACCAGAAAGCTCCTTTAATATTTGGTGAACATGTCGGAAGGAGGGAAGAATTATTGGGTATTGTCTTAGTCTGTTATAACAGAGTAACATGGATTGGGTGGCTTATAAACAACAGAAATTTATTTCTCATAGTCCTGGAGGCTGAAAAGTCCAAAATCGAGATGCCAGCAGATTCATTTTCTGTTGAGGGTCTGCTTCCTGGTTCGCAGACAGCCGTCTGTGTCCTCACATGGCAGAAAAGCAGGGGAGCTCTCTGGGGTCTCTTTTATAAGGGTCTTAATTCCGTTCATGAGGACTCCACCCTCATACCCTAGTCACCTACCAAAGGCCCTGCCTCCTGATACCATCACACTGGGGTTTGAGTTTCAACATATGGATTTTGAGGGGACACAAACATTTAGTCTACAGCAAATAGGTTTGAGTTTTAGTTTGGGTTCTAGAGTTTCATTTTTGAGAATATTGCAACTTCAACCTACAAAAGAATTTTGTTTAAGAACATTCCGTTTTGGGTTCTGTGGGCACTGTTGTGACAACCATTATTCACACTTATCGTACACTCTTTCTTTTTCCCTCACTCTTCCACTCTGCTTTTATTCTGCCCCTTCCACTTTCTTCCTGTTGAGTTTCCTTTCCAGTTGACATGCATAAGCTCACTTCTGAGGCTCTTCGATCTTCTCTGGCTGTACAAATTGTGGCCTGGTAGGAAATCCCAGTCTTCTCCTGATCACATGGTCTTCTCCCGCCTGGTACCCAGACCCCTAGGAGCAGGGCCAGGATGAGTCTGAGGTGTAGATGAGGGAGGTGGACACCCAAGATGTGGGGGTGCTTTTCCAGGTTCTCTTCACTCGTGCTGAGAAAATAGATTTCCACCCATAACCTTTCTTAAAATTGTCTTGTAGATTCATGCATTTCAGTCTTTAAGTGAAGAATATTGAAATTCATGAACTTGGAGATGGGTACTATGTCAAGATGTTAATGGCTGTGAATATTTCACATAAATTAGTGTATCAGATGTCTTTTTAATTCTAACAAGAGTGGGGGATGCGGGAGTGGACAAAGGTAGTGGGAGCTTTTGTGTGGAGGCTATTGCACATGGCTTTGAGATTTACTCGAATATTCTTATCCGATATTTGTGGTCTTTGCCTTACTCATAGAAAGCATCATTTGCTTCACTAGAATTTCCCAATTAAACACAATTATCTGTCTTTACATTATTATGACTTTAGCAAATTGATTAATAACTAATATGTTGAAAAGCAAAGGACTTTTCCTAGAAAAATGTTTTTGATATTTCCTACAAATATGATTTTAAATAACCTATGTAGTGCAAGTTTTAAAATTATTCTTTTGATTTTCTTTCTTTTCTTCATCTTCAAATACTTGCCATTTATCAGTGAATCACATCTCAGTATAATATCTAGATAAAATGTTTTTTCCCTCCTTTTAAATACTTTTATATTCTCGTCTGTTTTTATGGCATGTTACTGCATGTCTCCAGGGGCACAGAGCATTTTTATTTTCAAGTAAATTTATATTAGTTACAGTCTCCAGCTGTTTTAGATATAGGATCATTTCCTGTCGGTACTGTTTCCAGGACAATTCTTTTTTCCCCCTCACAAAAATGAAAAATGTAATTTAACAAAGACATCCTATAATTGCCTTCATATCTAGCAAGGTATCTAGCAATCTAAATACCTATTTTATTTAAAACATCTGGCTACATAATATCTAATGATTGACCAGGGCTATATCATCCTTGGGAAAGGCAGCTGCTGCCATTTTTATTTAATTTATAAGGAACCAAAAAAATGTCTCCTTAATATTGAATCTTTTGCCACTACGTCATATGTGAGGTTTTTTTTAAATGAGAATAGCTTACCTTTTTGGTGCTTACAATTAATTTAGTCTTTTTCAAATTGGGAAAGACCATTCTTTTAAAAATCACTGGAAACATTCTGCAAGAACAGTAAGCTTTTGTTTTATGTATCAAAGTATCATAGTAAAAATGGTGGCATGTTGCTCTACTCATATAACTAGCCTCACACTGGAATCACATTTTAATTGCCAAGTTCTTTTTTAGAACCATTTGCCTGTAGAGCATTTTCTTTTCATTTATAATAAAAACGTAGTCTTTTTTACTGTGAAGTCGTTCTGCTGGTTAGAGCAGTCACTTGATATTTTCTTATTTTTCAGAACACTCATGGAGAAAGATGGCAGCTTCTATAAAAGCTCTTTGTCTTAGAGGTGATACTGAGTGCTACTTGTAGAGGAACTGATTTGTAAACTCTATTTATTGTTCATGACCCTTGGAGCCCAAGATAAAGTGTTTAACTTTTAATAGATCATATCAATTTAGGCTCAGCTGAGTGCCAAAAACAAAGACACCCAGGCTTACAACAGTGTGTCTAAATGAGAAAGTTTACCTTTTCTAGGGTAGTAATCAAAATATTCCTTTTTGGAACACTAAGAGTATGAAAGGGAAATGATTATGGTTCCCTACTGACATGCTGTTATGATTGACAGGAAAAACCAACATGCCTGCCACCTGAGACATCTTGTTCAGGAACTTTCTGGAGGGTAGTAAATTGGTGTTGGCACAAACACAAAAAAATAAAATGACTTGATTCAGCACTTTTCAATTCTAAATCCCCAAACACTAAAGAAAGAGGTAAATATTCATCAAATGATCAAAATTTATATTGATTTTTATTCTACATTAGCAGCTCAAAGTCGAGATTCTTGACAGGGTGGATGTCGGTTTGAATGATTCTCTTTGAAATGAGGATACAGGCACTGAGCTGAGTGCTGCTGTGCATTCCTGAACCATAGGCCCTGATTATTAGAACCCTAGGAGGCTAAATTTTTAAAAGAACAGTATAAAGGCACATTTGTTCAGTTGTGTTTTGATAACTAAATTGTTATTATTAGTATGTAAAGTAATTCTTGTTGTTCCTGCTTCATTTCTTTCTTTCTATCGCCATCTAAGGACAACTATTTTATAGAATTTCAAAGGAGCTGGAGTGCACGTTGCAGTCATAGAGTTAATAGCAGCTTTTGCCAGCATAATTGTACTTGAGACGGAACTGCCAGTCCTGCAGGGCAAGAGAAGCTAAGATTGTATCTTCATATTATACATCTTTAATTTTTAGTTCCTGCCGGAAAGTAAATAAGGATTTGCTGTAGTAAAATTTGGAAGATGGGAATAAGGACGCGGCGGTAGAATATAAACATAGACCTGATGCCTGTGTCATTGTGCAGAGATTTGCTAAGGGAACAGTGAGGGAGAAGCATCGAAATTCTAATCATCCCCTCCAGTCCACACAGTGCAATCATACTCCCTTCCCACCCCAGCTCGTGACATAAAATGCTGAATTTTTAATGACTTTAACTACTCGCATTACAAAGAGGAGGAGGCTGCGGGCGAGTGAGGCTCTCCGCAATTGCGATGACGGGGCGCATTTGTTCTTCATGTTTGCTAGGTGGAGGTGGTGGGCGTTGTTTTTAATAAGCATCTCATCTATCATTTAAATGGAGGAAGAAGACATTTTTCTTTACACGCAAACAAATACAGAAGAAATAAGGAAAATAGCATTTGTGTTAATTTTTCCACTTTGTTTAAATGCTTACCGTGTAACAAATATCATTAAGGATATAGCTTTAAAATTGAATTTCCTGAACATTAGAGTGAACATTTTTAATGGCTTGCAAACAGCATCAAGTCAATAGAAATAAAGATGACCTTTGAAAGATACAAATATGATATTTTTACTTAAATCAGTTATCTTTCACAGTTGTCCTGATTTAAGATATCCATGAATATAAATAAACCTTGAGAATCTAAGGCTAGGTTTTCTGGAGCTGCCAATATGGTCATAGAAGTTTTGTATCCTAATGTACAAAGATTAGTATACATAATAGTCTTCACTGAGTATAACACTGATGTAGCTTTAAGATTCTTGTTAAATTTTTGATATATATTTAATTTTTAACAATGGGAAAATATTTATATTTTAAAATACTTTTGTAAGACTTTTATTCAATGATAATGAGGACATTCTGACAAACTTAATAATTGTTTCTTTGGCAACACTTGACGTGTAACATTGGTCTTACCCCAGAATGAATATTTTAGCTCCTATTATTTAGTATAACTTTTCTGTAATTCTAGGTTCTGTTTTCCCTGAGGGCAGTCACCATGTCCCACCCAGGTTTGTATCTTGTACAATATCTTACACATAAGAGACACTCAAGATACATTTGTCAAATGAATAATTGAAGGCCCGTAATCAACTGTATTCCAAAGAAATGCATTGCTCCCTAGTCCTGTGACTGTGCTCCCACTCTGTAGGAGAAGGAAGCCTTGGTTCTCCATCAGCCATGCGTGCGGGACTGAAGACCAACGTGAGCTTCTTGGCCTTGGCCGTTGTCATGCCAAATGTTGTTTGTATTTAGCCAGAAAAGAGCTAATCATGGATATGTGACTAAACGTCTTTAGATAATTCATTTCTGGACAAAGGAAATGCACTTTGAATTCAATCACAAAGGTGAGTTATTTCAGGAAATTATGAGACACCAACAATGAAGACAAAGCAAAAATGTATAAAAGAACCACGATCTTGGAGCAAAAAAACAAAACAAAACGCTGTAAAGGTGACAACTCTAAATCCTGGAGTGAGTATGGAGAACTCTGCCAAACAAAAGCATGGAGATTTCCAAGTGTAGATTCTAATCAACCCTGGAAGTCCTTGTCAGGGCCTGTGGGGATCTTGAGACCTGAAGATGTTTCCAGAAGAAGGAAGCAATCTGGGCCAGTTACATAAGAGGGATACTATGGGGAGGAGAGAGAGGGGAGGCATAGAAGTATTTGTATGAGGAAGAAGAGAAAAGGGCATGTGCTTAGAGATACTGCATCAAAGGTTAAAAAAAGACTGTGTAGTAAAAGTAGGAAAATATTCCCAAATCACAAAATTACAGAAAAAAAGTACAGTTCCCCCCATTATATTGCAGGATCCCCTGATCTTCCTGAGTTACTGTGGATTCTTCCAAAAACACACTGTGGCATTGTTAATGTCTCCTCCCCAAGCTCCAATGACTCCTTTTCATTTTTTTTAATGGAGAATCTGATTTTATTAGGCTAAAACAAGCTCCTATCCAGAAGACTTTTCTTTGTTTTTTAAAGATTGTCACCTGAGCTAACATCTGTTGCCAGTCTTCTTTTTTTTTTCTTCTTCTTCTTCTCCCCAAAGCCCCCCAGTACATAGTTGTATATTCTAGTTATGAGTGCTTCTGGTGGTGCTCTGTGGGATGCCGCATCAGCATTGCCTGATGAGCGGTGCCATGTCCGTGCCCGGGATACGAACCAGCAAAACCCTGGGCCACTGAAGCGGAGCGCATGAGCTTAATCACCTGGCCACGGGGCCGGCCCCCCCATCCAGAAGACTTAAAACTTAGTTTTAAAATGGATTGTGAGGATCACCAAATGAAGCCAATAGCTGAAGTTTCATTCTCTGTGTGTGTGACCATCGTGGTTGATTTCTAATATAATATGTGACATATTAGATATTACAGATCACCCTATTAGCTGAATAAAACATTACCAAATGATTCTTGAATTAAAGAAGCTTTTCTTTTTCCTCCTTTTTTTCCTAGAGAAAAGTAAATAAATTATGTATTTCAATAATTTTCTTTTCTGTCAAAGAAAAAGTAGTCTCCTTTCTAAGGGAGAATGAATCCAATGATTTTAAAAATCAAGTGAGGTTACAGCCTTCAAACTATCTGTTTTGTTTCTTTGTACATTTTAAATCATTTCAGATTTTCAAACTCAGTAAAATTTATTCAGCCAGTTTATGTAGAGTGCCTGTCACATACCCTGTGCTGTGCTGGGCTGGATGCTGGGGATACAGCAGTGAATACATAAAGTCCCTGCCCTCATGGGGACTTCAGTCCACTGGGGGAAGATGGACAATACAAAATAAGTAACATATTTTGGTGAGATATGGTAAATCTGTGTGAAGGAGGAGGGGGATTCGTGGTGGTGGGGGTGAGTTGAAGTTTTAAGTAGGAGATCAGAGAAGGCCTGAGTGAGAAGATGACATTTCAGCAAAGACCTGAGGGAGGTTAGAGACTGACCGGTCATGCAAACAAGACCAAATGCCCCCAGGGTGTGCCCCCCAGCCCTGCTGGAGCAGATGGGGATAGACTGAGGACTGAGGACTGACTGCTGGCATGGGGAATGTGGCATGGGGAGGGTGTTCAAGAGAAAAGAGGAGAGGAATTGGACATAGTGAATATAGATAACACTTGTAAAAGTGATTTTGCTGTAACAGAGAACAGAGAAATGGAGCTTTAGCCAGAGGATAGGTGTCAATTGGTGTCTAGGGATTATTTGTTTTTCCTCACCATGGGAAAAACTACAGCATTTCTTTTGCAAATGTGCTAATGAGAACAGTACAGTAGAGAGGAAAAAGTTGACGCAGGAGAGAAAGCCGATTAGCCTCGGGGGTGATAATCTTTGCGTAGATAAGAGGTGGTCCGGTGCACAAGTGAAGGGGGTTGGTCTTAGATAGAAATATGGACAGTTTCCATGGAACCAGGAGGGAAGGAAGAGGACGTGGATCCAGATGCAAGTGGGCGAGTAAACATGGTGGGAAGCTGTGAAGTACAGCGTGAGTGAGCAGGCAGACCTACAAGCATATGAGTTAAGAAAGAATCAAACGAACTTTAACATTCTCAGGATGCTCAACCCAACAAAGGATGCTGGGATGTGCAGTGATAATGAAATAAATAATATTTCTTAACTAAATCAGTGCTTTTTAAGGAAAGGATAAAGCCTGTGTCTCTATGTGATTATAAAAATGATTGCGTGTTTAATCCCTAAAGGTTGTTAGAATGACTAAAATTTATCCCCCCCAATTTTTATGGGCTAGCTATTTTGTTATTAGACACAATATCAGAGGGATTAGATGGCTGAGTAATTTTTCAGGCCCTGAAGTAGATCACTGAATTTGGATCACTATATACCAAGCCAAATTTAAATAAAAGATTTTAGAACATTGTGTCTTGCGTTCTGATTAAATTGTTAATTTGTAGTCTAAATTTGAAGAGGAGTATCTCTAGTGATTCAGGCTCTAGGTGCATACAAAATAAAGGGGGGACGTGCTCCTGATGAGAAGCAGCACAGCAGTTGTGTTAAACCTCGGGTGAGAAGGCAGGGTTCTAACTTTATCGTGTGTACTAGTCAATCTCCCAGGCAGCAATAACGACGTATCACAGACTGGGCGGTGTAAACAACAGAAATTTATTTCTCACAGTTCTGGGCGCTGGAAATCCCAGATCCAGGTGTTGGCAGGTTTGGTTTCTGGTGAGCCCTCTCTCCTTGGCTTGCCGACAGCCTTCTTGCTGTGTCCTCAAACGGCCTTTTCTCTGTGCGCCCACTCTTCACCTTCCTTTAAGGACAGCAGTCCTATGGGATTAGGGCCTCACCCTTGAGACTTCATTTAACCTTAATTATCTCCTTAAAGACCCTATCTCCAAATATAGTCACATTGGGGTGTTAGGGCTTCAATGTCTGAATGTGAGGGGACGGGACACAATTCAGTCCATAACATTATGTTAAAGTTTACTAGAGGTACAAAGTACTAGATTTTCTAAGGCATTCGCACGGTTTGGGATGCTGGGCTTCTGGCCTGAGGGAAACTGTTGATTCCCTTCTCAATGCCACATTCTCAAAGTATACCAGGAGGTAGGAGCTTTAGGAGCATATTTGGACTAACCCATCAGATGACTATCTTGCCATGGCAGAACAAGGGAGATGGAGGAAGATTAAGGCCATTGTAGAAATAATGACATTTTCTGTTGTCACATCATTAGACAGTACCCAAATTCCCTAACGTGACATCTGCCACAGTCTATCCCCTTCTACTTTAGCCTCTTTGTCCAAATGCCCCAAAGCTCCAGCCATCATTCTCTAAACATACTCCAGCCACCAGTCTCTGAACATGCCACGTCCTTTCATGACCCTGGGCCTCGGAAC
Source organism: Equus caballus (assembly GCF_041296265.1). NCBI lineage: Eukaryota > Metazoa > Chordata > Mammalia > Perissodactyla > Equidae > Equus > Equus caballus. The sequence continues at coordinate 183,468,325 of NC_091684.1, forward strand.
AAATGAGTTACTCTGCCTATAAATATATCCATCTCCTTCACCTGGCAAAGTCATGCCCATCTTCCCAGATCTGGCTCAAATGCCACCTCTATCAAGCTTTTACTGCCCATTCCTCACCTTCGGAAAATTAGTTGTTATATTTCACATTCACCCCTACTATCATTTCACTTGGTACACTTGTAGTTGTCCGTTGGCGTAGCTCTTTCCTCCACTACACTGCAATCCCTTGGGAGAAGGGACTATGTTTTGTTCTTATTTGTACCCACAGTCCCTGGTGCAGTTCCTGACATGTGATAAATGCTCAGTGAACATATGAGCAGTAAATGGATGGATGAATGCATGTACGACTCATTCAGTCAACAGTTATTTACTGAGCTTCTAAGATGTTCCAGATATTGCCAAGGTGCTGGGAATATAAAATGGCAAAGGAGACAGAGAGACACAGACCCTTTAGAAGCTTGGCGTCTGGAGAGAGAGACAGAAAAAGTGTAAGCTAGCAAATACGAGAATTTTAAATTGTGATATGTGCTGTGAAGGAAATTAACATTGTTCTGAAATAGAGAAAAATAGAATGGGTCTACTTTTGATGGGGGGGGGTTCAGAGAAGGGCTTTCTGAGATGTAAGTCAGCTAAAAGCTGAAGCATGAAAAGACATTAGCAAGAGAATGTTCAAAAGAAAGAGAACAGTATGTGCAAAGGTCCTGAGACAGGAAAGTGGACTTTTTAAAGAACTGAAAGAAAGCAAGGATGATAGGGGCATGGTGATCAAAGGAAGACAAGTAGACAAGGAGGTCTGAAGTAGGCAGGAACCAAATCTCTGGGCCATGGAAGAAGTTTGTTTTTCAGATCTGAATGCAGTATGAAACCGACTCATGGTTTCATATAAAAACCACTCTGATCACTGTAAAGGAAGACTGAGGGGCAGAAATAGGCCAGGGGAGATATCAGTTAGAAGATAATTGCTGCACTGTAGGGGAGAGATGATGAAGGCTTGGATCAGGCTGGCAACAGTGCAGATTGGGGAGACAGACTGGAGAGACATTTTGGAAGAGGAATCAACAAAATTTAGGGAGTAATTGGCTATAGGAAATGGAGAAGAGGAGTCAAGGCTGACTTCCAGGTTTCTGACCTGAGCACCAGATGGCGCCACTTTTTAAAAAGGAAAGGCCCAAGTACAGAAAGTTTCGGGGGAACGTGATGAGGGTGAGAATGAAGAGTTCTGTTTTGAACAATCATGCCTAAAGTAAATCCAACTAGTAAGTTGAGATGGTATGTTGGATATATAAATGTGAAGCTCAGATGAGAGGATTGGAAGCCATTACTATATGGATGGCATTGAAAGCCATGGAAGACAGTATAAATAAAGAAAAGAGGTCTAGAATTAAGCCCTGAAACAACAACCACCAGTGATCTCAGCTGTGATTCAGAAAGATCAATCAATGAACCATCTATACAATGGATTTGGGGACTGAGGAGAATGATTCAGAATCCATAGCGTTAGGTCAGCCAAGGGGTAACGCATGCCTAGACTGGAGTAAGTGAGAACTGATCCTTTTTCTCTTCTTATCGTACACTCTTTCCCATGGCAGTCTCATTTCGTCGCCTAGTGTCAACTCTTGCCTCTAGCTTTATACTTCAGTCTTAATATTTCCTCTTGCTTGCTGAACTCATTCTGGATTTCCCACCAGTACCTCAAACCAAAAGACTCAAATCCAGTTCATTTGTTCCATCCACCCTTCTTGCTCTTTTTTTTTTTTAAGGAAGATTAGCCCTGAGCTAACATCTGCTGCCAATCCTCTTTTTGCTGAGGAAGACTGGCCCTGAGCTAACATCTGTGCCAATCTTCCTCCACTTTATATGTGGGACACCTACCACAGCATGGCTTGACAAGAAGTGTGTAGGTCTGCCCCTGGGATCTGAACTGGCAAACCCCAGGTTGCTGAGGTGGAATGTGTGAACTTAACTGCTACGCCACCGAGCCGGCCCCTGTGTTGCTCTTTTTATACTCCCACTCCCATCGATCACACCGGGGGCCTCTCGGCGACCAGGAAATAAGAGTTGGATCTGTCATTGAGTCGGTTCCCTCTTGTTCCCTTTTGTTTTCCTTAATGAGTAAGTTGCCAAATCTTGTTGATTACACATCAGTTATATTATTTAATCAGGCTAAATTTCCAATTATAAAATATAGTCACTTTTCAAAGTATCCACTATTATCATAGGGGGATAATAAATTTTATTTATTGTAAAATTCTTTTAATCAGAGATTCAGTGTTACCTTTTTCTTAAGAAATGTATTTTCTTCAAATCGTCCTGAAAATTTATCTTTGGACTAAGATGCAGTAGGAGAAAAAGTTAAGTCGAGAGATTTAGACTGGCAGAGCCATTCAACCTTAGCAGATGGAGATGCTTTGGGTCTATTTTTATCATCATATTTGGAAATGAATCACTGAAAGCAGAGATAGAAATAAAGATGGATACCAAAGACCTGGGCCGTCTAATTCATCTACTTGTTAGTACAGTGATGTTTCCTATGTCAAATGCCTGTGAGACATTGTGCAATAAAAGTCTTAGATTACAACGTTTCAACCATTTTCGTAAGGTAACTAATTACCTTTCGAGTTGCTCTCAGCACTGTTCTCTGAACTCCTTTCCACGTTTCCCTCTCATGTGTGAGGTGTTCCCTTGTGTACACGGAAATGGCCTAGGATCTCAAAGAGATGAACTCCAGTTGTTTTTCCGTGGTAGTCATGAGTCCTTGTTAAGTCTGCCACCCTCTTTCTGATCCTCTTTGTGACCAGTGGCACGTGTTTGTGAGATCATTACCCAGAGCAAGCAGCAGTCCAGCTTGTTGCTTTAGGATGGTGAAAAATGGGTGGGAACCTCTGGGGATCAAACACGCCTCTTGGCACCTAATGGTGAAGCTGCAGTATTCCAATGGTGTTTCCAATGGAATACTTGGTGTGGGGTGACCTCCGCATATCCCCATAGCTTTGAGGAGGGGAGGGGTGGGAGGTGGCATTTGGGAGCATTATTATTTTTAAGTTCTTTGACTATTGTTCAATATCTCTCAATTATCTCATATTTAGTCACATAAGAATATTGTATGCTCTTTTGAAAGATATATTCTGTCGTTTTTTCTAATCGTTGACTCCCGATATTCAGTTTTACATCTCCTCCTATTAAAAAATATTCTTAGGTCAGTAGATATTATTTCTCCAAGTTTTATGATACCTACAAACCTTTTGGTTGGGACTCTTCTATAATGCCGTTAACGTGCTTTATAGCTCCTCTTTCACATCATTCATAAAGATGCTAAATAACACTGTATCTAGCATTTCCATTGTGCCTTCCCACTAGCCACGCCCCTTCCCCCCAAACTGAATACACTCCATGTAACATTACCCTTTGTTTAAGTATTTGAATTAATTCTTAATCCAGTTGAGTCTATTCTTATTCAAGCCAATTAGTTTGAGCAAGAAAAGTTCACATGAACCAATACGTAGACTGCACTTTTTAACTGATTCCTGAAACTCCAATTATATGAATATAGTAATTTTAGCATTTTTTTAAAAGTTCTTTCTCAGCAATCTAGAACATTCATAATTAGCTGCTTGTGTAAAGGAGCAACACAGGAACTCTAGAATGATTTGAGATTTTACATTTTGTAAGCCACCCGTTTCCTTTACAGAGTCCTGATTTGCCCTTTTAAACAGTTGCCGCTTTAGAACTGTCTCTGTTTTTCTGTGGTTGAGTCTATAAAACTAGAGGCCAGACAAAAAGCCTTGGTTGTCTCTGGACACGAAGCATAGGTCATGTCTGACTCAACTTTTCTTACGTGCTACAGAATTCTGGCAACTTACCCAACGGCTGACCCAGAACCATTTTTCTCAGGAGAATATGTAATGAAGTTATAAAGAAGTAGCAGTTTTGAGGCTTATCAGAAATGTTAAGGGACATACTTGGATTTAGTGAAGCGCGCCAAAAGAAAATAAGAGTTCCTTTGGTCCACAGGGCACATGAACTCAGCACTGCCTCCTCCCGTTTCCCATGGGCAAGTGTACCACCGGGAAGACTTCATTCCCGTCTCATCTGGTGTTCTAGGGAGCCCTAAAGCCACAGGATCACAACAGCTGCAATAAATAAAGCATCTATTCAGTACATTTCCATGCCAAATATTATTCAGCATTCTTTTGACCTTGGTTTGATAGAAAACAGCGTGGTGAACTTGCTACCTCTCCCTCACTACAGTGACTCCCCACTAACTATGAAAGATTTAACAATCCAAACCTGCATGTAAGCAAAATCACTATTCCCTCTGTGTTAAAAATTATTAAGACAATAGTACAGAGAACCCAAAGAATGTAATAGAGGAAGTCTGTTGTCACTATTGAAGAGGTATCAGAATGAGTAGTAGGTGCTTTCATTCTCCTCAGGGAAGAGGGAGAGAAATCTTCAGAATATGTGTCCATGCAAATGTGTGGGTTGGAGGGGGATCTTTAAAAAAATAAATGTTACAATGTGGCAATATGAGGAAGAATATTATTAAGGAATTTCGCAGACTTTTTATGTAAAGTCTCATCATACAGTATTATGATCTCAGGGATATTTTGTGATATTTACTGAGTCTTCTGAGAGTTCATTTATTCAGGTCATATTTTAAGGAGGAACTTATAAGATTCAGATCTAAAATATAATTCTGTAATATGCCCAGCTGATCCCATTAAACCCAACCCGAAAAGGAGCAGTATAATGATATGAACAATTCTCATTCTTTGAGTTGTTACACCTCGCTTGAAATGCATTCCTTCTGGATTAAAGCAGCAATTCCTCTTTGTTTCTCTCTCCAGGCTGAGGTTCAACTATGCTACCTGGAAGCGCAAAGAGATGCTGTTGAGCAGATGTCCCTGAAGCTGTACAGCGAGCAGTACACGAGCAGCAGCAAGAGAAAAGAAGAGTTTGCTGATATGTCAAAAGTTCATTCAGTGGGAGGCGATGGGTAGGGAGCTATTCTTTTTGTTGTTTTATTCTCACTAACCTCTACCTTTCCCATGATCTTCCACTGGTAGGTGTTAGGTGGGCATCTCCTCCCAAGCTAACAGACAAGGAGAAACTCCATAGACTAGGCGTTTGTGTTCTTCCATTCCAGAATTGAAGACTGGATTTTATCAGCCTCTGTCATCTAACCCAGAACTTCCTAGCTTCATTATTATTGTGATTTTATGTGTGTTTTTGTGACTACGCTGTGCCTATAGTATTGGTCTTTCTTCTCTGTAAATTTTTTTCCAGTGTATTTCTCCCTTTTTAAACTTCACCATTTATTTATTTTTTTTTGTTTTTTTATTTTTATTATTTTTTTTTTCCTTTTCCCCCCAAACCCCCCCAGTACATAGTTGTATATTCTTTGTTGTGGGTTCTTCTAGTTGTGGCATGTGGGACGCTGCCTCAGCGTGGTTTGGTGAGCAGTGCCATGTCCGCGCCCAGGATTCGAACCAACGAAACACTGGGCCGCCTGCAGCGGAGCACGCGAACTTAACCATTCGGCCACGGGGCCAGCCCCTCACCATTTATTTTAAAGTCTATCTAAGAAACTTTTAAACACCAGAACCTCCTTGGAAACTTAGTAGAACACAATTTTCCTGAAAAATGTAGGTATTTAATAATTGTTTAGAGACCATGGGCTAACCAGTTAGCTGTACATAAAGTCAATTGGAATAATAGACTAGCACTTGATTGTCTGTGGTCTGTGAAAAGACCCAGCAACTTCAGTGACCCATCAACAGCTTCATCCAGCCTGAGACATATGGCTGCATTCATATTATACTATTTGTATTATTGAATAGTTGTCGTGCATTCAGATATTTGCAAGTGACTTTAAAGTTAGGCAAACATTGTGTGTGTGTATGGTATTTATTTATAAAAGACGTTCTATATATGCATAAATATATATTAGTCTTTTCTGGCTCAATTCTAATACTTAGTAGGTGATTATTAAAGAGGAAAAGAATAGTAATTAAATTTAATTATTTCACAGTCTTAGTGACTTAATTATACTCATAAAAGTGGAAACAGTAACATATTTCACTTTCATACTTGAGCCAGACAATAAGGGGGAGAAACTGTTTCCCCAAGTTGTGTTACATGTTAATAGCATCGTATAAACTTATGGGGTGTAACTCTAGCCAAAACATTTCCTGAAAAGGCAGGAGGAAAGAGTTCTTTTCATGCACTTCTTTGCATTTATCTTTTAAGTGGTTATAGTTATGATTGGACTTTAAATTTTCATATAATTTTTTGGGATAAATTAAGTATGCAGATTACAAATTCTGTCTTGTAACGTAACCCAGGGTTTAAGAATAGAGGAAAAGCATCAGAGTCATAATTCTGTTTAGGAAATAGGAAAGGACTTTTCAAAATTTCAAATTTACCTGCATGTAAAATTTGTTGCTTTATCAGGATATTTTTTATGTATAGACATGTTGTGTGTATATTTGATTCATTTTATACAATTCAGTAGACATTTATTCACAAGAGCAAAAGCACAGCAGCAAATAAGAAAGAAAAGGTTAAACCTTGGAGCATGAACAATAAGCTGTTTTGAGGCCTAAGTGTGCTTTAATTTCTCTAAATGCTTAGTCTCTGGTGTACATGCAAGCACAAACTTTAGGTCACATTTTCATGTTTTCTAAAAACCCTGGGGACTGAGCTGGCACCACGTGCTTCTGACCTCAGATTCCAAGGACCCAACCTGCATGCTCACTCTGCGCTCCACAAATCATGGATCTGCCCTGGGAATTGCTTAGTTAACAAGAAGCGTTGTTCTGTGGAGTGGGAGTAGGTGAACTTGCCTGATATCCTTTGTTTATGCTCCTTGGGGTGCTGAAGGCTGTTCATTGTGCAGAAATTTAAGAGTGTGCTGAAGAAAAGGCAGCTATTTAATACTAAGGACCAAAACCATATACTCCTTTCTATTTTCTGTTTACATACAGGAAAGCATTGTTTGAGAAATGCACGTGGGTGAGGTTATCTGGGGTGTCCTGCCCCCAAGACTCTTTGCTCCCACAGTCAAATCCTTAATTCTGAAGCCTTAAGAACACAGCCTTGTAAAATTATCTGCTCCACTGACACATCACCTTCATTAACTGTTCCTTTTGCTACATAGAATGAGCATTGTTTCCAATAAGCAGTTGTGGGAATAGCGTGGGCTTTCCAGGGTCTTCATTCCATACGCAGATATCCAATCTACTAAGGAGAAAATTAAGTTGGTGATACAATTCATATATTTTTATTTTCTCCTCATGCCTACATGCATGCTAAGAAGAGAATGTAGTTGAAAGTGTATAAGACTGCTCCAAGGGAGACTCAGCAACTAGATAGAATTTTACATAACCAAAATATCATTTAGAAATGAATTTATAGCCTCTCTGGCTTGACAGACAGGTGTGTATCAAGGTGATATAACACAGCTTAAAAACAACAATGAACTGTGTGTCTCGCAGTCAGGAATATGTATAGCGGGAAGATTTCCCTTAATGTATGTGAGGCTGTGTGAGCTCTAGTCACAAAGTGTGTTCCCCTGCGGGAGACATGTGGCCCTGGCTTAAGTGGCTCCAGCATCGTCGAGTGGGAAACCATGGCTTCCAGGAGGGACGAGAGATGCGTGAGTCACTGGTGATTCTAAACGGGAGCAGCTTGGTGCTTTTCGACTCCTGCCGATTTAAATGAAAGCACTTATAGATTGTTTTGTTTCTTTCATCCAATAAATATTCAGTGAAGACCTACTATGTGCATGGCATGATGCTCTGAGGAGAGTTTGTCAAGGAAACTTACATTTTGTATATTTTGTAAAGTGTAGTTCTCTCTTTTTCCAACACCTCTTTTTGTCAAGAGATTATCTGATTTCATTTTGAATTCCAAAGATGTTGTTCAATTCATTAAGTAGCATCCTACTTGCTGTCAAGACTTAGTGTGGATTACAAACCATGTCTTTTGTTCGGTTTATAAATGACAGACCTGAGAGGCATAAAGGCTGAGTGACTGGCTTGTCCGGGATGATGGTTTAAGATGAAGATAAGATCTCAGCTCAGAACCCTGGGTCAGAACGTAGTGGCCAATCCATAAAGTCACACTCTGCCTTCTCTCTGAGGATTTCATTCGGCCCCTTGATAAACATTTTTTCCCCAAAATCCCACGTTGTGCATATTCCATACTGTATGAAATTTAAATTATGGTATCTTCCTACTATGAAGGAATGGAAGAGTCTTGAGGGAATTTCATTTAAGCCACAAGGAAGTTTGGGCAAAAACATTGCAAAGTAGGATTAAGTGAAAACAAAATTGACTTTATTCCTTAATTTGACAAATATTATTAAGTACCTCCTACATGAAGTACAGAGATTAAAAGGCAAAAATGAAATGACCCCTGCTCTTGAGAGTCTCACAGTGTGGAAGGAGGAGCCAGATCTGTAAACAACAGGGCATAAAGGATCACAAGGGCTGAGTCAGAAATCAGTGTCGGGGAGGGAGTGGGGCTCATGGAAGGTGGAGCTCAGTTCTGACTCTGGTCGGGGAGTTGCAGCAGGTCAGGAAAGAGAGCAGTGAGAGAGGACCCTGGGGATGATTTCGAAAGAAGGCTAGGTCGGGGGAAGAGCTTTTGAATTTAATCTGAACTAACATTTATTGAGTACCTACGAAGATAGCCCACAGTCCCTGCCCTCATGAAACTGACACTCTAGCAAGAGAGTGTGGCACGAAGCCAGCATTTGCCTGTGTAATAAGAGGGGGAAGCAGAGGGAGCTAGGGGACCTCGCAGCAAACGGGGTGGGTTCCATGAGGCAGGGCTGCGTCTTGTCACGTTCACCACACTGTGCCCTGCATCCTGATGCATGCCAGGTGCTCAGTGAATGAATGGATGCATACAGGAATAACAAACCGATATGGGGCTCAGAGAGACAGAGCAAAGGTCTGGAATCATCAGACTGCCTGCCTTTCCATATGACTGGAGAGCAGGGTAGAAAGTTGGAGGGGGTGTGAAAAGTAAGGCTTGGGAAGAAAGAGAAGTCCAGATCCTGGAGTTAATCTCTGAGTTCATCGTTCTTAACTAGAATAATGCATCAAGATCACCTGTGGAGTTTTAAGCTGAAAAATGCCTGTCCGCCCCACCCCACTGGAAACTCTGATTTACTGGGCAGGACTGGGCCAAGATATGATCATATTCTATTGCCCACTTCCACTTGAGAACCATTGCTCTGGTGGTTTTCAAAGTGTGGTCTCTGGACCAGCAGCATCAGCACCTCCTGGGAGTTTGTTAGAAATACCAGTTCTGGGTCCCACTCCAGACCTACTAAATTGGAAAGTCTAGGAGTGAGGACCAGCAATCTTTGTTTAACAAGCCCTCCAGGTGATGCTGATACTGCAGTTTGAGAAACACTGCTTTGGTCATTGGCGATTTTAGGTTAGAAATTAAAGGAGAATGTGGAGACTGGATTAGAGACTAAAGCCAGCAAGAAGAATCGATAAACTTTGGTGACCATCAGATGAGGGGAATGAAGGAGGGAAAGGAGCTACTCTGATGCTCCAATTGCTGGCTCAGGGAGGAGAAAGAAAATAGGAGGATTTGGATTCAAAAGACTTTGGTGTCAGGCACTATTTAATATTTATTGAGCAACTATTAAGTGCAGGTTGTACCAGGCACTGGGGGTGTAGAGGCAATGGAACACAAAGGGTGGCAGGTGTGTGTAAATCAGGAAAGCCTTCTGGGAGAAGTGTCGTGGAGGATGGTCCAGGGTCTGAAGTGACAATGAGAGTGATTCCTGCAGAGGAGGCTGTGTGTACAAACAGCTAGAACCAGTAAAGAAGGTCCAGCCTGACTAGATTGGTGGTTTTGAAACAATATTCTGGCAACAAGGTGGAGAATAGACTGGCGTGGCAAGACTAGACAGTGCTCAGTTAAGAGGTTCTTCCAGTCAACCAAGTGAGAATAGTTAGGGCCTGAGTCAAGATGGCAGCCGTGGAGACTGGAAGAAGGAAGTTGGAGACAGGCCTGGTCACTGAGCTGGTGAGGGGCGTTAAGGGAGGAGGGATTTAAGAATGGACCTCCATGTTTCTGGTTTGTGCCCACTGGCAGGTGGATGTGCAGGGAATGCAGGGGAGGTGCAGGACGGCGGAAAGAAGCTTTATTTGGGGCATAGTTCTTTTTATGGTCTGTGGAACATCTAAGTGGAAATGCCCAGGAAGCCAGTCTGGAGCTCAGGAATATTTTGGGGTCCTTAACCATCAACAAGGAGAGTGTGGTAACTATGGGGTAGCACAGGCTGAGAGAGGTAGGAGCTTACTTTGTGGTAGTCTCTCCCCCGTCCCAGGTGGACATAATGTTATCTTTAAGAATGCTTGTTTTAAAAAGTATGGATAATAGGGACAGATTTCAGTTAGAATCTTTCCTGCTGTATTATACAAGTCTTCCAAAATTGAAACTACATCGTTGAGAATTCCAGGTGGTATCTTGGTTGGCAGGAATTGAGGACTACAGTTGGCTATTATTTTCTGTCTTAAAGCTGCAGGTAAAAGCTCCTGATCCCAGATATTAGAGTGCATTAGGTCTGCTCAGATTGCTTCCAACTACACGAATAATATTTATCTTTAGGAGTAGTCGTGCATTCTTAAAGAAGGAAAGAGAGCATGCTTGCTTACAAATTAAACACTGGAGGGGTCCGGCCTCTGGTGAGTGGTTACAGTTCCGCGTGCTCCACTTCGGTGGCCCAGGTTCATGGGCTTGGATCTTGGCTGCAGACCGACACCTCTCATCAGCCACACTGTGGCAGTGACCCACATACAAAATAGAGGAAGATCATCACCGCTGTTAACTCAGGTGTAATCTTCCTCAAGCAATAAAAGAGGAGGATTGGCAATAGATGCTAGCAAAAACAGAAAAAAATTAAAGTCTGGAATTCAAGTTGGCACTCTGCTACTTTTTAGCTGTATGACCTTGACTGGGGCACTTAATTTCCTCCAGATGCAATATCTCAGTCTGTAAAATGGGAATCGTTATCCCAGTCTACTTCAAATATGTTTTACAGCACAGAAATATAATCATTGATAGGAAAATGTCTAAAATACCTGAAATGTAATAGATATATGAAAAACAATTTATGAAATATGCACTGAGCAACTACTATGTTGCAGGGAGTGATATGGGATGCTAGGAATGAAAAAGATGCGTAAGACTTAATCTCCACAGTCCACAGGCTAGTGAGGACTCAGGACACAGACACTCAGATACATCCTTATGAAACAGTGGGCAAAATTTAAGGTAGAGAGTGTTTTTGGGGTACCTAGGAGGCCTGTCTAATCCAGCCTGGTTAGAAGGGGTCAAGGAAGTTTATGAGAGGAGGGAAAAGATGCATAGATATTTGCATTAGAAAAAGGTTGGCGAGAGGGAGGCTGAGAATTTCAGCCGTAAGACAGTAACTGTGTAGCATGTGTGCCTTTGTGTGTTGAGGGTTACTATAAATAATAATCTGATGTTATTGAAGCAGAAGAGAACTGAGATGTTTTTTGGCTCTGCTTCCTGGGATCAGGCGAGAATCTGAAGGGAGTTCTTAGGACTTCTGCTCTTGTGGTGAAGTTCTAGAAGACACCTCAGTCTCATCAGCCGTATGCCAGGCTTCCTCTGGCTGTGGGAGAATAGGGCGATGTCTACAGATGGAGATGCAGTCAAGCTTTGTGCCCTGTATCTAAGAATATGGGAGTAATTGAGGCCTCATCATACAAGGTTTCAGCATAAATTTTACTCCCAAATAGAAACAGTATATGTAGGTTATTCCTAAGCGCAGCAGACTGAACCAGATGAACTTTAAATAGATAAAAGGTTAAAAGTTTTCGCAGGAAAGATGAGTTCACTTTCCTTTAGGAAAAGAAGCATCTCTGCATAGGTGTGAAAACACGCACACACGAATTTATACAAAACACCCCCAAAGAGAAATGATATTGACAAATGAAACAAATAAGTCATCATTTAAAACATTGCTTGATTAAAGACCAAGTTTGATTCTCTAAATTAATTAAGCAGTAAGATACACTGAATGACTTTAGCCGCCTGAGAAGGGTTATAATCACCCTGGATGGCACTGCTGAGCGTGATTGTTCGGGTTTTCTGTTGAGCGGGAGGCTAAAAGCACTGTGCATTTGGAGGAAATGTCATGCTCACTCATATTCTCTCTCTCTCACACACACACAATGACCATTTTGAATTTCTGTTTAATGGGTGTTTTTGGCACACTGCTACATAAAATGTTTTCTTTTTGGTGCACACCAGCCATAAAATGAAGTACTGTCTCTTTGATGTGCCGATGTTGACAACAAGCTTGCAGATAAGTCACTAGACAACCCAGAGAAGGCTTATTTCCACCATGCATTTCTCCTTTCTTGCCCTCTCAATCTAAGGACTAGCTGCTTAGTGTTCCCTTCAGGTCCTGTTTACTACTTCCCCTTGTGCTCTGGTGTTATTAAATCGTAAGATCACAACGCAGCATGCAGTCAAAAGGAGCAAAAAGTGCCTGGCTACCTTCTGGATAACTGATATTCTGGGCACTATGTGATTATTAAAATAGATCTTTCTGGGCTAAAAAAAAAAAAAAATCTCGGCAGTTGAAATGTATTCACCTAGGGTCATGATATTATACCCTTTTAATGTGCAAATGCATTGAACTAATTTTAGATTTAGGCAGTCTTCACTTCAGAGATCTCTGCCGTTCAGGCCAGGGGCCAAAAAGGGCAAACCAGGGAGGTAGAGGCACACTTTCTGGGGAAGTATCAGCTCAAAGTTAACAGTAAAGTCAACTAATAAGGATATATAGGGATCTCCTGTCCCCCTTTATTTCTGTACAGCTTTGGTGAGTTGATGGAGCCCCCTGAAGAGGGAGAGAAGTGCTAACAGAGACCATGAGAGGGTGCCTAGGAGAAATCTCATCTACCGCTTAGCTCTTTTCTTTAAAATGTATTCCTTTATCCATTCCCCTATTTCCTTCACAAAGGATTTGAGTCAATTTACAAAAAAATATTTATAATAAAATAGAATGAATATTTGACTGAAGTAAGTTGGGAAAAGGTAAAATATGTGTAAGAAAATAAACAGATGCATATTCTGTGCGTGTCCTCAAGAAGGGCTTTGATTCAGCCCTAAGCTTTCCACACCCAAGGGAAAGAAATCTCATCCATCTGAAGGTTCCTAGTGTCCTAAGATTAAAAATAACGTATATAGGGGGAAGCACAGCTTCCTATGCCATCGAGACCCTAGAGGGGTTTCTCCTGCAGGTCTTTAGGAGAAGACAGGCATCTGTGCTACTCCATCCCCCCAAGAGAAGCCAAATTCTGGGGCCAGTGTTTTGGGGGAGGCTGCACAAGTGATGTCAAAGTGTAATTCAGTAAGAGCAGTTCTATGAGTAACTAAAACCTTATGGCTGAGCCTAGCATTCTCTGGCAGGGTCAGCCTCGATGGAGGAGCTGGACAAACCATCCTGGGGGAGCTCTCCATATTAATTCTGCTGATAGCCTTTGCTGGGGGTTGGATGGCAGAGAGTTATTTCCAGGTTACTTACCTCCTGTCCTAACCCTGAGGGTAACTATTCCCTTTTTCCTGTTAAATCTTTGAAAACCAGAAAGGCCTAGGATGGGGTAGTCCTTTTACAAAAGGGTGAGCTGCCCAACCCTCACCAGTGTGTCAGTAGCAGCTCTGGATCCAGTCCCTCTAACGCATGGATAATGACATAGGAAGGTTTATCATTTTTTTAAAAAAAAAAAATTTAAACATTATCTCTATTTTTTTTTATTGAGGTAACGCTGGTTTATAACATTGTATAGGTTTCAGGTCTACAACATTATAATTCAATGTCTGTATATACTACAGCATTCTCTCCATCAAAAGTATAGTTTCCATCTATCACCGTGTAATTGACCCCTTTTACCCATTTCTCCCTCCCCTCCACCCCTCTTCCCCTCTGGTACCCACCAATCTGTTGTCTGCTTCTGTGAGTTTGGTTTTGTTTTCTTTTGTTTGTTCATTTGTTTTGTTTTGTTTTTATATTGCACAATGAGTGAAATCATATGATATTTATCTTTCTCTGCCTGACTTATTTCATTTAGCATAATGCCCTTAAGGTCTATCCATGTTGTCAAAAATGGCAAGATTTCATCTTTTTATGACTGAGGAGTATTCCATTGTATATATATACCACATCTTCTTTATCCATTCGTCTGTCAACCGGCACTTAGGTTGTTTCCATGTCTTGGTTGGTGTGACTAAAGCTGCAATGAACATAGGGGTGCATATATCTTTTCAAATTAGTGTTTTTGTGTTCTTTGGATAAATGCCCAGAAGTAAGATAGTTGAATCATATGGCAGTTCTAGTCTTAATTTTTTGAGGAATCTCCATACTGTTTTCTATAGTGGCTGCACCAGTTTGCATTTCCACCAACAGTGCATAAGGGTCCCCTTTTCTCTGCATCTTCTCCAATATGTGTTATTTCTTGTCTTTTTAATAACAGCCATTCTAACGGGCGTGAGGTGATATCTCATTGTGGTTTTGATCTGCATTTCTCTGATAATTAGTCATGTCGAGCACCTTTTCATGTGCCTGTTGGCCATCTGTATATCTTCTTTGGAAAAATGTCTATTCAGATCCTCTGCCCATTTTTTAATCAGTTTTTGTTGTTGTTGTTACTGAGTTGTATGAGTTCTTTATATTTTTTCATATTACCCCTTATTGGATATATGATTTGCAAATATCTTCTCCTAACTGGTAGGTTGTCTTTTCATTTTACTGATGGTTTCGTTTGCAATGCAGAAGTTTTTAGTTTGATGTAGTCCTATTTGCTTATTTTCACTTTTGCTGCCCTTGCTTCAGGAGTCATATCCAAAAAGATATTGCTGAGACTGATGTCAAAGACTGTACTGCCTGTGTTTTCTTCTAGGACTTTTATGGTTTCAGGTCTTACATTTAAGTCTTTAATCCATTTTGAGTTAATTTTGAACAACACCATCTCTCGCTTTGTCTTCTGAAGTACAGTTCCCCCATTTGTGTCAGAATCACTAGTGGTTCTAAATTCTTCAGAATGTTTTCCAGCTCCTTGGCTGGAAATTTAATATATTATCTGGAAACTTAAACAAGGGTTTGACTTCCTGACAGCCTAACAGAATCTTCTAAGTACATCAGAAATCCACATTGATTATTCTAATTTTATGGCTAATCTTGTTGGTTAGAATTTTTTTGCCTTATGGCTTTTATTTCAATAACAATGTTTATGGACAGATGGTCCACGGGTCCATGAGAAAGTGAGGCTAGTCATTAACAAATTTGTAGGGTTGATTTTATTTTTCTAAGACATTTTCACCTGTACGTGGGTATATATGAGAATTGAGAAAATTACTCCTGGAAAGAACTCCATATTCCTTTTTATTTATTAATGGCAAAGGCAGGCTGCTTTTCTCATGAGGAAGTCACTCATGAATTTTCATTCAAAATAGTAAATTAATGTCCACGCTTTAATATGTTTAGAGTGGAAAGGGATTCTACATGCAACTGTGCATATCAGATTCCATGTCTGGAAAGCTACATTTTATTCTTTAATGATATTATGATGGGCTAGGGGCCACTCTCGTGTCTCCCTTCTGCACTTACTTGCCACAAGGAGTAGAGGATGACGGGAAATTCTGATCCATTGCGAGTATTTTGCTTCTGTGAAATTCCTAAGCCATATTTTCACAAGATTTTGTTATCACTCCCTTTAGTGTCTTTTTTTGAAAACCAGAGGCAAACTTCCTTGAGCAAATAATGTGAACAGTGAACACTTAGTGAATATTTGGGGAAAGAATCAATATGCTAAAGAAGCTAGGAAAATTGGATCATTTAATAGAAGTCCCAATATAGACAAGCTGGTATTTCAGGAACTGGTCTTGTGGGTTTGAATGTGTTGGTGTGAAATGAACCATTAAGCATACAAAAGATGGATTCTTAAATGCTCCAAAATATGTATTACTCAGCCCTATGTAGAAAAACTGCCAGAACTTCTTAGTGTTATCTTTTCCTCAACCAACAATTGCTCTCTTTTGATGATTTCTTCATCTGGTTGTCTGTTTTAATCAAAATTCCTTAGTGGGCCAAGCTGAAACCTCATATATTCACACACACCTCCCATTGATTTCACTTGGGTGAAACTTTATCTTTTGAGCAAAGTTTAAGTTGAAATGTTGAGTTAATGATGCTCACTTTAAATACCAAAGGCTGAATGCATTTATGTATTCAAACACTTAGCTAGTCAAACATAACTCCCATCAGGGTTTAGAGGAAGGATTATTTCTTAAACTATGCCAGCCTCACAAATAATATATTGCTATCGACTCTGCAGAAAAATGATACTAAATAAGCTTGTTAGTATTTTATTTCTGTGGTGAAAGGCCCTGGAATCTTTTTTTTAACCTTAGAAGCGCAGAGTAAAACGGTGGACAAGATGTTGGGAAATACTTTTGGCAATCACCCATAGTAATTAGCCCAAACTTAGAAATAAAGACTAAAGAAAAAATGGCACATTTATTTCTCCATAGCCTTTTCTCTGTCCCTTTTATAGTCTCAGACTATGAAATAAATGCATTCATAATTTTATATTTGCCTAACAAAAACTGACTTTGAGTTAGAATTTTTTTCCTCATAACATGATTAAGCTTTTAAACCTCTTAAATGTGGGAATATTGTTCTTACAAAAGAGTGTCCAGCTCTTTTATTGTGAACCTATTTAAGATCAGGTATATGTCAATTTGAAGGAGAAGTATCCAAAAGAATACCATTTTGCTGTGTTTGTTTTATAACACTTTCATAGAGTACATATGAGTTTCTTTGTAGCATTTTCATAGAGAATATAATTTATTCATAAAGTACTTAAAAGGTTGCTTTTTGACATCTATAAGATTACATATTTGAATGAATGAGTTGACATAAACCCAAGCACAATTACAAAGAAAATTTCGTGAGGAAAATCCCTCCAAAAGAGTAGTCCCCATACTCATATCCCTTATAAGATTCTGAGCTACTTGCCACAATTTCAGTCACCTTCTAAAAAGAGAGAGTAGGGCATTTGTCACGAGGAATTCAAGAAAAGAGAGTGGTTCTGCATTTAGCCAATAGAATCAGCATATTCTTCAAAGGGATATAAAACCGCTCACTAGTTTTATGCTACCCTTGATCAATCCCCTCATCTGCCATCGTCTCTGTTCTCTCGTATAGCGGCTGGCACTTTCCCTGGAGGACACTGTCTTTCATAAAATCTCTTGAAACATCACTTAGCACACCTTCACAGGTGGTGTAAACATAAGAAAGTAAACTACTTCCTTACCTCAGAATTTTCCTGAAATAATGAGCACACTAAATTGTAGTCATTTCAGAAGCTTTCGAAAGAACCAACAAAGAAGTTCTAGTAATTTATTTCTGATTTGCTACAAAGTTCTATATTTGATTTCACTAAATTTGGAAAACTCTGAAGTCTTTTCTAAGCTGTGAATTAACGCATAGCCAAGAACCTGAAATCAGGTACAAGTGCTTGAAAGAAATGTTTTTGTCTTCAGTATTAGGGCCTTATGAGAATTAGTTGTTTGGAAAATGCAGGTACTGGTACTACACTAACGAGACAACACATGGAACCAAAGCATTTACTGTCTCTAACAAACCCAAGCCTAAATATTCTCAGCTAGCGTGAAGATAGACTAGGCTAAAGAAAGGGGGAGTCTCTGTTCGGCTCATTTACCGCTTACAGGTCGCCTGTGTAGACTATCTGAGAAGGAGCCTGTGGGATGTTTAACTGGAGGAAATGGCTCTTGTTCTAAGTCCCTGGATAAGGAGAATAATAAGAAGGACCAGCTCAATGGATGTAAAAGCATGGCAAAGAGCCAGTGAAAAAATTTCATGGTTCTGAACATTTTATCACCCTGTATATATTTTCATTTATTTAAAATCTTCAATTTTCCCTCTAGAAAAGAGGAGAATGTAAAAGGAATGGAAAGACAACTCACATTAATTGAGAATCTACTGCACATAATGATTTTAAGTAAGCAAATGTACCATTCTCATCTACCGAAGGCAAAACCCCACCTTCAGGATGAGTGAAGCAGCCTGTCCACGTTGCCCTGTTGTGTTGGTATTGGCGTTTGGGGGTGAGATACTAGTACCTCTGTCTCGTGCTGCTCTTCTGAAGTCACTCTTTCCCTACTGAAGATTTTTGGCCTCATTGTCTGCATTCATTCCTTGTCATTAACAGGTGCTGCGCTGGGCGTTACGGATGCAAAGGTGCATCCATCCCTTGCCCTGGAATTGTTTGGTCATGATCAAAGTTTCGTTTTCGTCACGCACACCTGGAAAAGAAAACAGGCTTCTTTATTTTCTCTTGCTGATTGGTAATTTTTATGAAACATCCTAAACACATACTTTCCAGGTAAAGCAAGAAAAAACCTTGCTTTCAGATCAGAATTCAGGCTTTTAAACACGAAGCTTATAGCCTTCCTTAATGAATTAACATTCTCTTTAGGGAATAACCTCTTGGGTTAAATGTTGCTATTCAGATTACCTTTTCCTCTCCTTTTTTTGTCCAAGATGGCATCTGAGCATAGAGGGGGCTTCCTGGACCTTGTAATTCTGGAGTGCAAGGAGGTCCCCAGGCTTAATGTCGCCCTTGGATACAGGCTGGCTGGGTTCATTGAAATGGGTCCTGCCCTGGACTTTGTAAGGTTGCCTCCCACAAAGGGCTGTGGCTGTGTTGTTATCTCTTGGCTTGGTTAGGAGGTATTTTCTCACTTGGGTTAGGCTGACTAAACCTCATCTCAGCCCTCACTGGCCTGGCCAACTCTCTGAGGTCTGGCTTCAGACGCACCCTGGCTCTCCTTGAGGTCAATGTGCCTCTGTTGCCATGGCAACATCTCTGTCAAGTTCACCAGCTGAACTACCGGAAAACTCAGGGGGGGATGAGAGAACAGGGTAGCAAAGGAAGGCCTCACCAAAGCCCCCTCTCTGGCTACAACAGCCCCACTCCAGGGCATTGTGAGGACACTCTTTAAGGCAGCTCCTCCCAGACTTCCTAGAGGGAAATGGAGCTGATGTCCTTGTGCTTTCGGCTTTCCCTTCAACCTGTCTCACATGCCTCCCCTCTAGGTCTTAGGTCAGGAGAGGGGAGGCTCCTCTTCTCTTTATTCCTTCTTACTCCCCAAATCCACTGAGATGGAAGGGGCCAGATTTTCCCTTCCTGTCCCCTTTGCTTTTAATATTCCCCTGCATCTTACTCTCCTAATTTGAGGAGTAGCATTCCACCTTTCCCCTGTCTTTATGGTTAAAATGTGAGAGGGTACAAGGAAAGAAATGATGACCATAATTCAGGAGGTATTTCTAAATGATTGTCCCTGTCGCATGAGCAAAAGCTTATTAGTCCTTCCTTATTAGACAATCAAGAAAGCCTGATGGTTTATTTGTCCCTGTGACAGTGCTTTTTGTTTGTTTTGTAGTATTTTGAAATGGGATACTATTTCAGGTTTCACATGCATGCTAGAAGTCCTTGCTACTCAAAGTGAGGTCCATGACCAGCAGCATTGCCAGTTGCCAACACTTGTTGGAAATGCAGAATCTCAGGCCCCACCCTAGAACTACTAAATCAGTACCTGCATTTCACCCACATCCTCAGCCCCGCCATATGCACATTAATGTATGAGAAGCACTGCTCCAGGCCACCATAGCCTTACTGAAGGTTTTGGCTACATCAACTGTACCCATTATCGGCTTTCAGTTAAACAGATCCATTGTGTGTGTTAGCCACCACCATCCTTGCCCCTGGGTGTTTATGGTCCTAATCAAGGATCTTTATAATTATGGTAAAGTAATTAAAATAAAGCAGACAATTCTAGATCTAGTCTCTTCCATCACCAGGCACACCTTAAATTTTTTTGACACATCCATTAAGATTAAACTGTAAGTTATGAAAAGTGGATGTTCATTTTCTTGGAAAGCAGTCATTTAACGTATAGAGATGGGAAGAAGGTAGTTATAAGATACTCACTTGATAACTCCAGATTCGTACCTGAGGCTCCTGCTTCACTTTTACTGATAGGGTTTTGTTCAATTACAGTTTGATGAGACTCTAGGATTTCTGTTGGGTGGGTGCTTTTTCGGGGAAGGACGAAGTCATAGTTTTTCATCCTGCATTTTCATTTTCTGATCACAGTGTTTTAGAAGAATCTGGGCTTTACTTATTCACCAGGATTTCAATAGAGAATCACATTAATCCTTTTAAGCTCCTTATTCTAATGATTTATTTTGTTGAAAACCATAGTGATCCTCCTTTGAATTTTAATGATTGCTGGCTATTCAAAGATTCATTGTTTTGACTTCCTGTCCTTACCTTTGTTTCCTACATGTCTGTGGGGAACACCTGTCTAATACTGGATCTGCCCCTGGTTCTCACTGGCTTACCAGAGTCACTCAAGCCTATCTCTGAGTGCTAAGCTGAAATGCTGGCTACTCATCCATGACAATAAATGTAGGATGTACGTTTGCAGAGATAGGCAGATAGACAGCAGAGGGACAGATAAATGATTGAGTCATTTCCCAGTGAAAATAGTATTTTGGATATGATAGTGTATTGTGATCATTGTAGAGAAATTAGTTAAATTCATATTCTTAATTGCGAATGTATTAGAATCCAATATCTATGGAAAATCTAGTCAAAGAGAAAGGGTTCAAATTTTGAGGGTGCTATTCATACCCAAAATTCTGGGTCATGTAACTTTCATAAGCACCGACGCTCCATTTCTCAGTCTGTTAAATATGACTATGCTCTTTATCAAGGACATAGTAGTAGTCATTTTGTTCAAGTACTGCAAACACTCAGAAGGGGTTAGCAAATGGAAAGAGCCATGATATGTCTCAGGTATGAGCATCAGAATTATATGTTACATTTTCAAAATCTAAGAAATGGCCGTGTCACAAGCTTCAGTTCCTATTTTGCCCACTGTGTAACCACACAGAGAATTTTTCCCTTCTCTTTTTTCATGTATCACCTAGGAACATTTTCAAGAATATATTATTCTAATATGAGATTTTAACAACTACACTGTATTTATGCATAATACATTTTGTGCCTTATCTTCAGGCTCCTGGACTTTGATTCAGAATATCAGGAGCTCTGGGATTGGCTGATTGACATGGAGTCCCTCGTGATGGACAGCCACGACCTGATGATGTCAGAGGAGCAGCAGCAGCATCTTTACAAGGTTAGAGCTACCCTTCTTGCCTTTACCTTGCTGTGGAAGATCTGATTAGCCTGACAAGTCTCTCTCTCTCAGGATATCTCTGCGTTCATTGTATGTATCATGGTGTCTATTAGAATTCCCTTCCCTGTCCCCAAACTCATTTCCATCCCTTGTGTGCTGACAGGCTGCACCGACATCATAATTGCAAGAAAGTTCCCTTTATCACATTCTATTTGGTGTAATTCTATAGAAGGACAAAGATTTATCTTCAAGATGAATAGCAATAAATGAAACTGCATTAATAAATAGACTGAAACAAAATGAAGGATAAATGGACTGGTAAGATTTAACAAAATGTGTTTTGATTGGAGCACTCAGGTGAATTCTCTCCGCCCCTCAGATCTTTCCAGAGGAAAAAAAAAATTGCCGTTGGTTTAGCTTGCTGCTTCCAGGGTCCAGGGCTCGTCCAATTTAATGTTTATTAGTGATACATAGAGCAGACGTTGTCATATTAAGTCAATACATTTGCGTGTGATTTAAGAAAACTGGCTTGGAACTCACATATTGATTGCAGGCAATCCATCTAATAACTATCTATCTTGTTTTCCATGTCTGCTAATTCACCCTTGGCCCAGTGTGTTCTAACAATTCTACTTAAATAGACTTAGGAGTTCTTACAAAACAGCCATGTGATTTTAACTGAAAAAATGGCTGCAAAATTCAGTGTCTGAAAAAGCTGCTGGGGAGGGTAGAGGGGTTTTCTGCTGAAATATCAGACTGCAGTAAATCTTCCTCATTTAGGCAATTTTTATTGGAGTAATTCTGACAGTTGTCATCCTTGAATTGCTTTGAGCATATGGCATATTTCAAAGAGCAGATTGTGAATCATAAAAAATAAAATTAATAACTAACCACAGAATCAGCAACAGTATAATGACAAGAAACAACTACCCTCTAGCTTTTTAAAATTTCTTATAGAATAAGAAGTACATTCAAGGTCAAATAAAAGTTGTCTTCTTTCTTCTTCAATTTTTATCATTTTAAGTTACCTCTCCTTAATTTATTATTTTAACTTTTACCTCCTCTAAAGAGAGATGTTTATTGGTACTTTTCAAGGGTCTAGTTGACTTTAATTAGTGTCCCATGGGAATCATCTTGGTTAAGAGAAGATATAAGCTCCCCAGAGACTCAGCAAATGGTGATATTTTACTCCCTAAAGAATTTTGTTCAACATTAATGGAGTTTGTTGACTATTAGCTGTTTCGTGTATGCATAGCTGTCCACATTAACAACTAAGCTACCCAATATATCTGCTGGCATAATATATTATTAGAGTAACAATCTCAGCCTAATGTACCCAAAGCTAGGTGATTTCACATTTCATGTCAGGATCAAGAATTCCATATAAAGAGCCTATAAATCTATGTTAATTTAGTGATACAAAAATATTTGTTTCATTCCTAAGACTTAAGCATTAAAAATCGAGCCAAACAGGAAAAAATAATACAAAAGTTACCTAATCATAAGCCTTTATCTCAGATTTTATTGCACTCATGATGCCAAATAACATTTCTTTTCTTCTTGATGCATTTTGTATTTTGCACATAAACCACTATTTTTTCAGAAACAGTGCTATTCTTTGTCAAAATTACATCCATATAATTTACATCACAATTAATAGGAAATCATTGAACAAAAAGTGCAGTCTTCTTTTTCGTGTGGTTTCCTTGTAAGCGCTCTGCCTGAGAATTCCCATTCTGGCATATTGGAGGCCATTATTCCACCCACTCAGTAATTCTGGATTATAGTATTTTTCCAAACATTTCATATTGAGATTCTTCATTTGTGACTCATGTCCTGTCATCATCTTTCTACTTTCAGGTGCTTAATATATCTAAGCTCATTAGACTAGCACTAACTTTGCATTTGGCTCATAAGCAAAATTAAAGATTGAATTAGAAACCAAGGGCAAATGCTACAGGTTTGTAGAGTCTCTCTCTCTATATAAGCGCCCAAATTATTCCAGAGGTTTGGAAACTTCCAAAGCAATCCTGAGAATATCGACTAACGTGTCATTTAGAACTTGGGGTGGCTCCTGAATTAGAAAAACTGATGGAGGAGAATTGATTTCAGGTCTTTGCCAAGAATCCCCAGGGATTCCCAGGTTAGGTCAACATTTTCGGTTTCCCCTTTCTCTGTTCTAATCTGCTTTTCCAGGAATCAACTGAACTGATGCCTTGGGAGAGTGGTTTGCAGCCTATTGATCATAGAGACCCCCAAAGGAGTGAAGCGTTTTGGTCGGTCTCCAGGCCTTCCAAGTCTTTCAATACCATTTGAGTCATCCTTAATCATCTTTAATCTTTAAATTTGTTGGCCCTGAAAGTTACCAATGCTTTATCAGCATTTCTCACCAAGGACACCATTGACATTTGGGACAAAACAATTTTTTGTTAGTTTGTGGGACTATCCCTTCCACTGTGGGACATTTACTATTCACGTTCCCTGGTCATTGTATCAATTCAGTAGGACACTCAATCCATTTCACAGCATTTCCCATCCATCTCAACCTGTATACATCATTTTCCTTTCTTGAAACACTTGTATAACATTAAGAAAAATGCCTTGCACTTGTATTCTGTACATTGTTAAGCAAAGCACCTTACATGGTTAATATTGAACTAACAGTTGTTGAGTTAAAAAATAAGAATGGGAATGAAGCTCGTGATCCATGGTATTAATGAAAAGAATGAAGGTGAAGTTTTTAAGAGAGACCTTCAGCTGATCGATGGTAAAATCTCAGGGACTGTGGACCAGAATGTAATCATGATTTGATATCACAGAATCGGAAACTGTTGCTCTCCTCTCCTTGGGGGCTCTCTGTATGTCATTGTTCAACTCTTCTCTTGGCATAGGTAGTCATGCCCAGACCCTGATTCATGCATTGCACCGTCCTAGGTTGATCCCCAAAGTTCACATTTGGGAATATTGGGTTAAAGAAAATAGAGTAAGGTGATAGTCAGTGAGAGTGAAGATTTTTTTCGCATTTCAACATTAGATACTACCTTCCTGAATTTACCTATTTATTTTATATTCTGGTCTCTTTTAGGAAATCATCTGGCCTTAATTCCTAGATGTGGAACTACCGATAAATAGCCCAGTCTATTCATTCAGCAGACCTCCTGAGTGGGGCACCAGTTGTACTATCTTGGTTACCCCAAACCAGCCATATACCCGAGGAACTTACAAAGGAAAAGAATTAGATGTAACAGGCGTAGAAAACATTTATACAACCTGACATAATTTAGAACCTTAATATTACAATGGGCTGTAAAGTGGCTTTTCTGTTTAAACAATTCCTTTTTATTTTCAGATTCTTAGAAATTTAAGACCATTTTCTTTCTAATTAGTTTTAAACTGCAGGATCCTCAGAGCAACCTGATTCTTGTTAAAATCTAACCACTCCCCTAAATATACTTTCTTCTTTGTTCTGAGACAGTGAGCTATACTGCCAATGTCTTTCCTTCGCCTTCTCTGTCTGACCCAGCCTCTGAATGGGGACCTTTTGTAGCTGTTTTCTAATAAACATTGGCAGTATCATCAACCTAGAAAATACAAATGTAGTCCTTTCTCATTTTTTCGTCCTCAGTCTGAGAATCAAGGAGAATTTGCTCCCACTCTCTCACTTTCTTTCTCTTCATTCCTCCCACATTCCTAAGTAGGACAATTTAATTTGTCAAAAGTAACCATCGTGATTTTGAAAGTTCAGCTTCTATTTGGACTAGAGTTACGAAGCCAGAATTCATAATCACGGGGAGCTGTCACTCTGCTGGTCTGCATGTGCATTAACTATTAATGGAGAAATATTTAAAACCCACTTGCAAAGGAAAAGCTCCACTTTTTCATCTCTACAGATCAAAGGTGGCATTATTCTTGGGCTCAAGGAAGCCCAAGACACCTCCTACCTCATCCGATAAGTGTTATAGATTGAGCGACCTGGAAGCATCTCGATGGTCGGAGAGCTGGAACTCAGGCTGCTGCTGCTGTTGCCGCTGTTCTGCCCTCTGCAGACACGGCTGACTCTGGAGCACTGTGAGTGTGTCTCCTGTCAGGGGCTTCTTCCCTCACCATGAAGCTCTGCCCGTTCTCTGCCACCTACAGAGCACAGATGACAGAGCTCCCAGCCGTCCTCGATTGGTGTGGGGTTCTGGAGTCCAAGGGTTAATTTTAAGGGCCAAATTCAGAAGCTGCAGTCTGGTGATTATTGTTATAATTCAACAAGAGATGTTTTCAGATAGTGTGAAGCTCACTAAAACACCGCCTTTATAGATTTGTTCCTTGAGTGAATGGCTTAGCTGCTCCTCATCAATGAAATATTAGATTATATGATTTCTAAGGGATTAAAAATAACCCTTCCAGTTTAGAAATAATATGAAACTAGTATCCACTTCAACTAAGACCTTTATACTTTCAAGGAATTTACACTGAAGATTTCATATTTAATTTTGAGGGATGGTTACTCACATGGTTCTACATTTATGGGAAAAACGCAAGTGTCATCTCTCTTCCTCAATTAATATAAGTATTATACAAATATGTCTGGGGTGCAACAGGACAAGGACCTTTCATTTTATATAATACAATGCTGACTAAACAGATTAATCACATTTTTACTTGGCTATGAATTTGACGTTTTTCTAAGACTTAAAGGGAAATGATAAAAATATTTTTAAAATGTAAATAGAAATCAGAAATGGGGAAAATATACATAGATTGGAGTATATTTCTGTTTGAAGAGTTAATATGTAGGCACACAGGCTGTAAGCTCTTACACAGTTACTGAAGACGGTGCCAAGATTTTATTCTGGGTTTCCCGGTAGTGAAAGCAAAGAGGGAAATGTGCTCAAGTGCAAAATTTACATTTTCTCTGAGGAAAAAAAATCACACTTCCTTTGAAGGAATTAAGTTTATTTTGATACTTAGATACGAAAACATTTTCTTTTAGGATTTTTCAATAGAAGAGGTTGGGAACTGTATGACAGAGAAATGTCTAACCATAATGTTTCTTACAAGTAAATTTCTAAACATAATACTTCTAACAACTGAATTATTTTTCTCTGACTCTGTTGCCAAGTAATGTTTAGAGATTTTGAGCACAGCTCTCACCCAAAGGTAGCTCTTTTTGGTGATAGTTTGGCCAGGTAAAATTAATAAGAGAGAACATCAATATTATATATTGGAAAAGAAGAGATATTAGTAAAGTGAGAGAGAAACATCAGCACTGAAGAGAAAGAAAAGCAGTTGAAATCAGTTAATACAAAGTTAACCAAACAAAAAAGAGTAAAGAAGTAAATTAAAATCATGGGTGAATAAGAGACAAAAGAAAGGAGTAAATTTTAAAGAAGAAAATGTTACTTCAGAGAATTTGAGTGTGTATTATAAGACAAGAATTATGACTTCAAAATGAAACGCATATGGAATGAATAGGATTAGAAATTCTGGGAAATAAGAAATATAGTGTTAAGAAAAACAAGACATAGTTGACTTATTTTATAACTGTTGATGCCAAAATGATGTTGTCATAGCTATGAACTGATCATAGAAAACAGATTAATCATTACTATCCCTATATTTTACAAATTCAGAAATTTCAACACTTTCCCATATTCCTCTTTCATTTTGGTCTGGACCAGATTGATGTAAATAATTTCAGACGTGGCTTGATACCTTTATGACTGAACTTGACATCCTAAAAATGTAATGCTAGGCTGCTTCATAGCCCAGGTCACAGTAACTAGGCTTAAAATAGGAGAAAATCCATTAACTTTCTTTTTCATTTTTTTTAAATTTCACATGTTGGCGTATAGAATAGAAGCAGACATGAAAAAATTAAATTCTGTTAATTAGGCCTTATGTTGAAATTTCAGTACCAAAATTCTCTACCTCGATTGTTCAAAATGAAGCAAATTACTAGTTATTGAAGCAGTTAAGGTAAAAATGTACCAGATACATCAGGCACAAGAACCTAATGATAATTTTTTACCTCTTTCCCAGTAGATTAATTGTAGAGCTTAATTGTATGTTAGATTAAAACTCCATTAAGATAAGAAGAATATGCTTAAAATCATTATAATATTTCAAATAACATTATCTAGTCATTTTTAAAGTGATCAGAATGGGAAAACCTAGTCTGTCTCCACGGCTGTGTAGAAATGAATTTGTTGTTCCATTTCTATTAAAGTTCAAAAAGTCCTTAAATTAGCTGTCATATTAATTTGAGCTTTGATGAATGAGTATTTGCTATGAATACTTGAGTATATATTTCTTTTCTCTTTTGAGAGAGGGGAAAACTCAGCCTGAAAATGTTTAGGAGAAGAAAAAGTAGATGGATGTGGTTTCTGAATAATATGTGAAACACTGTTTATGCTGGAGCTTGTAATTCCTATTTGAATCACTGGTTTAAAAGGGGGGAAAAAAGGATGTTAAGAGAATAGCATGCCAAGAAATAGTTGGCTCTTTATGCAGAGGGGCAAGGAAGGGAAGCCCCGCCAGCAGTTTTTGTCCCCGGCGGGTGAGCTACTGTCCGGAAGGGGCGTTGGCTCTCTGGGCTGCCTCCGCGGCATTGTGCAGCTCCCTCTCTCCCCGGCCTGGCCTGCTCTGGCCTCGAGTGGATCAAACAAGCCGTGGGGAAAGTTCCCCTCATTTGCATCACTTCTAGACAGCCCTGTCGTACTCTTTGCTGACAGGAAATCACTGTCTTTGTCACCTTTTCTCAGGGCCCTCCTTTTGGCAGAGATGGGCCATGTGACCACGCTTAATCACAACAACAGGGCTGGCTCCGGACTCAATGACATGTTTTCCTCAGCACTTCAATAAATGGGGTAAAGGAGTCAGTAGGCAATGACTACATTAATTTTCGAGTGAAAAGATAATTAACACTTGAAGGACTAATGCTACAACCTATGGAATTATTATTCAAATTGAAGTTAATTTATCAAAAACTTGTGAAAACTATCTCCCCTAATGCAACTGTTTAAAAAAATAAACCTTGAATAGTAAGAGTTGGGCATGTTGGAGGGAGAGTTGGAAGAAGGCGGGAGAGAGGGGCTTCAGATGGAGAGGGAGAGACAGAAGCGGGGGGGAAGGGAGAGGGCAATCATAGCAGGCATTAGCTATGTTTGAAAAAGCAACTTAAATGGGCTAAAACTTCAACATTTGGGACTAAAGGCTGGAGCATGTAAAACGCTTACTTAGATGATATGAATAGGACACTGGAAAACAAAAGCAGCAGTGTGCTCCTAGAAAACTGTGCTTAAAGGAGTTTCCTTGGCAACAGAAATGCAGTTCCAAAAGTAGACAGAACTTTCCTCAGAAAACATACTATTAATAACAACCTTCCGGAACAACTTGGAACAATTTGACGACTTGGCAATAATAATGCCAAGTGTTCTGCAAATTAATCTAACACATAACGGTTATGTTTCCCTTCCCCACAATTCTGCTGGACCCTACCTAGAACTCATTGCTTTTCAGTGGCACGAATGTGAAAAATATTTCTAAATGTTGTCATGGAAAAAGAAAATCAAAAGAAGCGCTAGTGGCCAAGAGTGGCCAATGATTGTGTTCAGGCTTTTGGAAGCTACAAGAGAACTTAGTTTAATGAGATGAGTTTATTCCAATTAAAGCTACTACATTTAATATCTCATTCCAACAAAGATGCTTCCACGAACAAAACTCAGTAAAGGGTTAACAGCTTGAGACTTCTTGCTGTGATGAGAAGCACATCTTGAGGCCATTGGTTATATAAATGTAACGCTTCACTAAATATGTACTGGGTGTTATTTTTAAAAGCATCATCATTTCTTGTCAGCCCAGAGAATAAACTAATCTTGGATCTACTTGGCCAATGGGAATCATTTGAATTCTCCTGAAGGCTATATGTTTGCCAGCCAAGAAAGGAAGAGTTCCCCTCCTCTGACCTTTCTTGAATCCTTGGATCTAAAGGTTAAAAGTAATCAATATCTCATTGCGCTGCTTGGTTTCAGGGTAATAAGTAATAACCATCATGTTAAAATCCAAATGATTACAGATAGCACTTAAATGAGTTGACCTGTTTGGGAGCTTTTATTAATTGCAATGAGAATAATCATTAGAGTTTGCTAATAAAATTTTGGATTAAATTGCAAAAATTTCAGCCTTTAACTTTTGAAAAGTGACTTTTACTTAATTAGGTGGGAATGTGCAGTGTTCCCTCTTGTGTTAAAATGAGAGATTTGGCTTTAACTCCATATATTTGTACGTTTCTTTCTGGTTTTTATGAAATAAATTAGAGCAACATTTAAATTCTTTATAAGAAGAGAGTGTTTGGTCCCCTGCTACCTTTGGCTCCTGAATTGCTCCAAACTATGTATAGGTTTCAGGTCAGTGACTTCATGGAAATGTCCCTCATCTACATTTTAGCATTTCCTAATTTTAAACTACTAGTCTTTAGTGGTTATATTTATATTTGGGCTAATCTTGTTTTGAAGCTAGAAATAAAATTATCTGATATGTGACTAACCTTTATAGACAACCGTGGTATGACCTGGGGATTGTTAATTTTGTGGGGGGAAAAAAAAGTACGAAAGTTTAAGGAGGAAAACCAAGTATATCCTTGACAAAGTGGTCTTAATATAAAAAGTATAAATGTTAGGTTTCATGCTCCATGTAATTCTATCAAGAAGGTACTGGTTATAACAAATATAACTGTAAGAAAGTGTCTAAGACATATATGCTATTGGATCTAAATATTTTGTCTTTATTATTATTCTAGTTTTTATGATTTATTAGAATCTCATGCATGTATTCCTAAAGCATGAAAGTGGGGCTAGAAGGGTCTCTAGATAATGTTTTAGTCATTTCCAAAGAAGTCCTGGTACCTGTTCAGTATAGGCTGGTGAGCCCTGGAGAGAAAAGCTCATCCACTGTACTTTAACAGGTAAACTCATTAACCTTCTTCCTCAGTCCTCGTCTCACTGCCATGTCTACCTTCAGAAGGAGGTAGATCCGTGGTTGTCCAAGGGACATCATTTTTGGAGTATTAGGAATTCTCTAACCCAACTATCTTCATTGCTAAATGCTCATACTGCCTTAAATCCTATTCTAAAGATTCATTTCTTTGGGGTAAAAAAAAATACACTCTACTGGATCAGATAGGCTATGGGGGGTGAGGTGGGGTGTAGGAGAAAAGAATATTGAATTAAATGCCAATTTTAACATCTAGTTTGAGTGGAAAGGCACTAGGAAGGGAAGATGGAGTGGGCAGAGAGAAGAAATCCAGAAAAGGGACCAAGAACAGATGTTATGTACTTCACCAGGTGATAAAAAGAGAAGCGTGCATGTGCGTGTGTGTATGTGTGTAGTATGAGATGGGAGTAGGATAGAGGGAGAAAAAACTAATGTTGGTCAAATTGTACTATCTGTGTCAGTGCCCTATGCACATTATCTTATTTAATGCTTACAATGGTCATGGATTATTTTCCCCATTTCATGGACTCTGAGCCTGAAGCACAGAGAGGTTAAGTGATTAGCCTGAAAGACACAGAACTAGTTTCTCAGTCAGTTTAGGCTAGGGTTTGCTGAGATAACAAACAACCCCAAAATCTCAAAAGTTTAAAGCTGCAAAGATTTATTTCTCACACATACCACATGTCCATCAGAGGTTGGCTGTGGGCTTCTCTTGGCATTGTTCTTACTCCAGGACTCAGACTCTGGACCAGCCATCCTCTTAATATTCCCTTAATGTGGCAAAGAGAAAAGAGACTTCTGGCTCTTGAACCTTCTACCTGGAAGAGACACATGTCACTTCATCTCAAATCATTGGCCAGAACACACGTGGCCCCACTCTACTCCAAACTGGATGGGGAAGTGCATCCCTACTCTACACCTGAAAGACAGAAGGCTAAAAATGTTTGTGGAGCTGTAAATAAGTCAGGGTTTGAACTCCATCTGGGTGGCTCGAATGCCTGTAGTCTTTCTTTCACATGCTGCTTGCCTGCTCACTGTTGCTCTGTATTTTCTTCTCTACAACAGGCAAAATCCTTAAAAACACTATTTCCTCCCTCTGCCTGAGCTTTTTGTGCTAAGATGGAAAGAAGAAGGTCCTGAATGTTTAGACTGTACATCTGCAGAGAAAAGATGATGGACTTGGGTTGGCTCTTCACCAATCATCAGGCTGGTTTGTGAAAGCCCCCAAACTTTCTTAAGCAGCTCAGCACTCTGGGGATGTGTTGCCATGTTGAGCCTCACAGGAGCCTCCTATATTTTGTCAGATCCAGGAAAGCTAAGGCTGAAAATATTTTTGTATTTTTGGGAGATGTACTAAATGCAACATTGCCCTAGGAAGATTCAACCTCATGGATCCTGTTATCGCCAAAGGGAGTTACTGAAGAAGGGTCCCCATGGAGAGATGCTCTAGAGTAATATCATTTGCAGAAAAACCACTTTCCAGTCCTGTCAAGGAAGCAAATTCAGTTCTCTGAAACAAGGGCATTCCCAAGCATATTTTTAATAATGTGGGCTTTTGCGAAGCTCATATATTCTTAGTTAGGCACTTCTGCGACACTCTATCCCTAATGAGGCACGCTAGGGTAAGCTAAGAGGGAAGCATGATCTTTCTGCTGAACCTTGATTCATTTGAATAAGACACAAAACACACACACAGACACATTTTCTTTTTCTAAAACTAGGAAAGACTCAACCAAACTAATACCTTTATTGCTTTGGGGGTTGCTTTTAATTTTTCTTCCAAACTTTCTTAGACCAGAGAGCTTCAGCCTTTCTCTAGAAGGATGTCTATACACCCCTGAAACTCATCCGAACTTACTATTTCAGCTGCTTTCCTAAGTAGTTGATTCCATATGCTCATGGACGTTTGTATTAAAAAAAATTGTGATTTGTAATATTCCCCTTGTCATCTCATTTTAGCCATTGAAAACTAGGAAGTTTACGGAAGAGTTACACATGTAGTTATGCACACACATTTGTGTGTGTTTACACACACTCCCACGTATACAAAGTATTAACTTGTTTAATTAAAAAATAAGTCTTTCATCAGGATTGAATTTGGATGAAGTCAGATTCCTTGGACCAGATATGCTGGTAGTCCCAAGACATTTAAATCATGCATATATAAATAACTATACAAACTCCCTTCATATATACCAAGTTTCAGTCTGGAGCTCATTTCTATGTTATAAATCTTGGCATATTGGACTTTGCTACCTTCATTACAATAGCATTATCCCTTTCAATACTCACAGGTGCCTCCCTGAGAGAGCCCTCCTGGAGAATAATTTAGCCATGAGTACTTTGCTGTTAATTACATGCATATTTTTTAATAATGATAGATCTGGACTTTGTGGATCAAATTTGAGAATGAATGATTATCATTTTCTTGGACTCTACACTCGAGGAGGGCAGGGTCATGTCTGTGTTGTTTATTGATATATCTCCAGTGCCTAGCACAGTGCCTGACACAGAATAGAAACTCAATAAATGTATGTTGAGAAACATTTCCCAATAAGGCTTATTCAATAATCTATTAATGAAACTCTATGAATCAGAACTATGCTATCAATTCATGGCTTTTTCAAGAAAACAATCCTATTTTCATGCTGTGGTAATTGAGTCCAAAACTTCATGGCCTCCTCTCATATATAAAAAACAAAAACAAAAATCACTCTCCTTGAAAAACTAAGTGCATTAAGGGCAGTTCTTAATACGTAGAGTACTCAGATTTGGCCAGGTTGATAAAGGGAGGGTGGTAGGGAAAGAAAGAGGGAAGGAGGAAAGGGAGGACAGTGATATCCATGTCTAAGACAAATGCTACAAAAATGTACAACTAATCACCATAATTCTATGGCTAGTCTCCAACCTCTCAAACCGTAGTATTCACTGATGTGTTCTTGATTATGTAGACAATCCCAGTATAATTATTTATGAGAATAACATGTACCATGCAAATATGAAACCTAAAAATAAAACAGTAGATGTAAGTGAACATGTCCAGTCGTCAGAAATGGTAAGTATCTCCCCACCATTAGTTCTTGTACCATAGTTAGGAGGAGAGTTTATTCACACACTCATTGTAGAAAATTAGGTTTCACATCAGATGAGTGTGTGTGTATAAAAATGTAATCATGAAGGTAGTGTGAAAAGCAATAAGAGATTTGGACTTGGGCTGGCTCTTTAATCGCAGTCCATCATGATGAAGGTGGAGGGGGAGAAAGTCCAGAAGACTGACTCATCTTTCCAAAGCTATACTTAGCTAATTCAGAATACGAAAATTAAAAAGTTGCACTTCACTGCTATAGTGTCAAGAGAAGGCTGAAATGTAATTTTGAAACTTTCTCCCACTCTTTCATTAAAAAAATTTTACACTCTTCATAATTTTTAAAAATATTCCTTGTATATTGTCATTTATATTTTTTACTTGGCGATTAACTGTAAGCTTTAATGATTTTAAGCAGTTAAGATTAAAAGATGTACCGTTTAAAATTAGAAATTAGTAAAGACTTGTGATAAATTCATGCCTTGCCCCTGCTTGTGTCAACCTTGATACCCTTTTGGGTTCACTGTCTTCCCAGTGAATTTTGTTCTTTCTCCTCAGCTTTCCTCAGCCGGAACATGTTGAGATTCTAAAATATGCATGAAGAACGTTACTCTCTGTATGATTGTTTTTCTCCTCATCCTCACTGTCTTCTGCCTGGTGATGCTAAAGACCTGTTCTGTGAATCACTAGTTTTCTTATAAGTCACAAATGAAAATCCTCATGTTCATAAAACCTAAGTATAAATGAATCTCTAGAGTTGAGCTAATTGAATTCTTTTTCTACAACGTGGGAATATAGCAAAACAACTCAAATTTGGCCAGCATTTTATAATCCATGTTTTGATGATAGTTTAAGAGGCTCCGTCCGTCCAAGTTTGGGTTAGAAAAAGAAATAAAGTATGGAAACACTGTCAGAAGCTTTTTCTGTTTACTAAAAGATCCAGGGATACCATGAGTAATGCCAGAAAGCTCATGTGACAGCCAGCTCTTGTGAGATTTTTGAGCTCACCAAGTTCAGGAAACAGACAGTTCCAGAAAGCTGATTGGAGCTCAAAGCTTTTTTAAAAAATTAACTGAAGTGAGTAATTGTGTTCCCTGCCCATTGTCCACATGGCTGCTTCAGACCTCTGCCCTGTTGGAGTGGACATCTCCCCAGGGGTAGGTAATATTTGGCACTCAATAAATACTTTCTGATTGAATCACCTGCTTAATGAGTGTTTCCTCTTGAATCTTCCAAAGTGAATATCTTCGAGGTTTTGTACTATTATTTATTTCCATGGAAGTGAGAATTTTACCTGGAGTTTCAGAACTGCCAGTGACCTCGAAAGGACCTTCATTTCATTTCCTCTCTTTCAAGGATTGTTTTTATCCGTTCCAGATAGGAGAGAATTTGTCCTCCATTAAAGATCTTCCCAGAGGGAATTCACGACCTTCCATTAAAATGTTTAACAACTCTCCCTGCCCTGAAAGTCTTCTTCCATCTAGTGTAAAGCCCTTCTGTTGTTAGGGTTAATTGTCGAATCAGCCAGAATCCATGCTCTGTAAGTAAACCTCTTCTGTTTTCTATATAGTGACGTTTCCCAAGCTTTTGCAGTTTTCTTTTCAAATTAAAAAATCCTTTATTTCAGTTTTGTCTACATTCCATCTAACTGAAACCACTTCCCTCCTCTTTTGTAGGAGAAATATGCTAATATTGAGAGACTGCTGGTAAATCCACATATTTGAGGAGCTTTCACAAGCTCCATGGATTTCTCCATCAGGTTTTTCAAGTCTCTCTTATTAACAGTTAATAAAATTGTTCATGGATGGTCTGTAAGAGGAATGTGTCCTGTCTGACATGGTATGACTTACAGTGTGTACTTAGAAAAAAGAGAGTTTGAAAAGAAAAAGAGAATGACACAAAAATGGACCAAAAAATCCTCTTCTCATTTAGGGACAGTGTTGCTGCTTCTCCTGGTGGCTGCATAATATATTATTCATGTAAGAGTGAGCATAGTGTTTTTGGCTCACGTTCCATTTGGAGCATATATAGCATGACAGTATCCTTGGCTTATTGTTGTATACGTGGCTATCTATTTTTAATACATTGCTTTTGTCTTTTTTCATCCTTGCTTACATCTGTTGTTATGAAAACTGACAAAGTTTTTAAACATAAAAGAAGTGATGGAGAAAGAGATGGTAAAAGACAGCATTCAAAGGAATGTGAGGTGGAGAAACAGGAGCCAAAAAAAAAAACCAGCGGAAACCCAAACAGCCTCTGCAGGATAGATGGGAAGGAGGGTCAGAACAGGTGTCTGCAGTCACAGAGGAAAAATGCGCATGAGGCTACGTAAAGCATTTCTAAGTTAGGAGGATAGTACATTTTCCACCAAATTATTTAAACTTTCTTGAGCTGTAGTTGTCAAACCTGTGAAATGGAGATAATACCCACCTTGGAAGGTTGTAGGATTCAATGAGGTAACGTATTTAAGGGCTTCAGCCCTAGGCTTGGTAAATGGTATGTGCTGAGTACATAGTACAGAATCATGGGTTGACAAACTACAGTCTGACGGTCAAATCCAACCCACAGCTTGTGTTTTAAATAAAGTTTTATTGGAACACAACCAGGCACATTCATTTATATATTATCTGTGCCTTTTTTTGTGCCACAATAGCAGAGTTGAGTAGTTTCAACAGTGACTATATGACCAGCATGCCTAACCTATTTACTATCTGGCTCTTCACAGAACAAGTTTGCCAGTCCCTGGTATAAGTAATAACTATTACGGCAACGCTTTAGGAATAAATATTATTCCACAGTCTTGACCAATTTTCGAGTTCACTTTCTGTGTATTGTAGCATAATAATACCTGTTGACTATCATTCTTTTGCCCTAGGCTCTAATTTTCCTTTTGTAACGACCCAGAGTCTGCCTCTTTTGCTTGCTTTTCAATGTAGCATTAAATGGTTAATTGGTTCATTTCACCACCAGGTGGCCTCCTATACTCTATTGTGCTTGTGGGACCTGAGAGAAATCGGAAAGTGGATCTAATAACACTTTCTTCAACTTTGGCTCTGATTCTGCTCTTATTAGAACTTCTCTAGTGGCTTGAACGCTCTAAAATCGCTCCTTGAACCCTACATGTTCATATTTGCTCCTGAAACATAAATCCACACTGCCCTTTTTAGAAAATGAATTATAAATGATAATTAGAGACAGTTAAAACAATAAAACAAAATAAAAATATTTAAATGCATACTCACTCACTCACACACACACACACACACATACATCAAAGTGAATTTTTTAAGAAGAAACTTGGTTATCATTAAGAGCCTTACCAAGACTCAGTCCCATCTTCGTGTGTATACCAGCAGGATTAACTGATCTTGAAGCTTCCTCAGGAAAAGACAAAGGCCACTGCTGCTCAGATCTCCATATGTTAATTTCTCTTGAAGGGCATGGGTGGACTTCATCAGTGCCCCGTTTTATGTTATTTTATTCTCTAGATCCTCTTTTGAGTTTTCTTTGGTTTTATTTTTAAGCTTTGCCAAAGACTATTGATAGGAAAGGAAGGTTGGAAAGCTGTGTGGTAAAGCACTAGAGAAGGAGGGCAATGACTCATCCCTCACATTTCATTTTCTTCATCTGTAAAGTGAGGAGGATGGTCTGAGTGGCTCTAATGTCTATTCTTTGGTGAAAATCAAAGATTATTCCAATTAGTAATTGATTTGCCCATAAGCTGTTGGGCAAATTCAGAATTTTAGGAACTTAATTTCAAAGGCTAAGGAAATAAACTCATGAGTAAATATAATTTTTTGGAAAACTACCATAGAAGTGTGTAATTTCTAAATGCCACATTATTTTTGGTTCATTTCAGGTGATAGTCATACATATATGTTTTATCAGCCTTCTTAGACCTTTTCCTTTCCATTTTACTTTTATTCAGTGGTAGATAACTATTTAATTGGATTCTCGATGGTGTCTTTTGCTAAATCTGTCATGGAAGTTGAGCTTTCTTTTTGACGTCTTATTTTCCACACATCTTAATTTTCCTACCTTTTTCTTTAGGCAGAATTAACAAATGCTCCTCAAATTTCTTTACAGCATGGAACAGATATATTCACTTATATTTCCTTTGGAAATGGGTCATTTCATATCATATGAACAATGTGTACTTACCTTCTGCTTGTGTTGTGGTATGCATATCACTGGTTTGTATTTGAGTTGACACATTGGACGTCGTGGCAAATACAGCTAAAGACATCTAGCTGTCTATGAGGAAAGGACCAGAGTGATCCCTAGGGCCTTTTGGTAAAGAACAGGCTCATGTTTGAATTCAAAGTCTACCCTGGGAGACCTAGTGACAGGCAATCACTCTAATTCCAAATTTCCTACTGGGGCTGCTTCTCTAGAGAGCTCTCTGGTTAAAGGCAGATTCTTATTTACTTGGGGAAAAATTGATTACAAGATTTTCCACTTTGCAAACTGCACTAATGAGTATCAAACCCAACTAATAATTTATGAAATTTGCATTGCTTTCTGTGTGCCTAAGCACAGACATTTCCTACCTTAATTCTCTTTTCTTGTTTATATTTTTAAAATTCTTATCTCTAAATGTCTTAATACATATATTAGGATTAACGGTATAATAATTCCACCTTTACCTTAAGAATAAGACATCATACTGTCTGGTAGTAGTGCCTATGAAGGTGAGGCAATACACATGTGTTAGGTATTACTGTATGCTATGGAGAACAAAATAAAAGGAAGGTTATCCTTTTCCTTAAGTAATTTATAATCCATTTAGAATAGTTAAAACCAGAGAACATTAAATAAAAGCAAAGATAGCAAATTTGTGTGGTACAAAAAAATGAGTACTGGTCTTCTTAGAATGTCTTCATAGAAGAAGTGAGATTTGAACTGGGCCTTGCTGAAGGGAATTTAAATAAGTGGAGTGGAGATAACTGCATTGCGGAAGAATGCAATATGGGAAAACCCCTCATATCTGGGAATTAGTTTGACTTGCTCCTAGGACTTTACCAAAATCAAGAAGACACACTGGGGAGGAGAGGCAAACCAGTGGCACATCGTAATAGCTTTCATCTATGTGTTCAGTGAAAGTCAACAAAGGGCAAGGTTCTTTTCTATTGAATATTGAGTCCTAGATTCAATATTTCATTTAGTGAAGGGAAGTTATGTACCTAAATGTACAAACTAGTGGCATAAAAGAGATGAGAAAAGTTATGCCAAAGGTCACATTTTCTTAGCATGCAACATTTGGATCATGTCTGAGCAAACACTTGTATATAGTGTATATTATGTAACAGGAATAGTTGTAGGCCCTTTGCATATATTAGCACATTCAGTCCTCGAAGCAACCTTGTGAAAGAAGGATTGATATTATCCCCAGAGGAGCAACTAAGGCGCAGGGAATCGCCTAGCTAGTAAGCAATGCAAGCAAAGTGTAAAAACGGGCATTCTGACTCCAGGCATACATTTTCATTTGATTTTTTTTTCCCAAACTCCTTGAATCTCATTAATTCACAAATTAAAATGTTTGGCATGGGTCCTTTTCTGTCACCATGTTTATAGAACTTAGTGAGTAAGTGTTTGTTGTGTGTAGGTTTTGAGAAGAAGCATTACTGGGTAATACCAACGTGTTCCCTCCTCTCTTCATTAAAGGTAGAGAAAAGTAGTAACCCTTTGTTGATATATTTTCTAAAAGATGAGAACTATATATATATAATCTGTATTGTGTATATATCGTTTATCTTTCCAATAACTCCTCTCCAATGTGACTTATTTTACTCTCTAATGTAGACAGTAGCTACAATACCTTATTTCTAAGACAGATAATAAAAAAGAAAGGGGAAATTAGCAGTCTTAGTTGCAAATGGGTAACAGACCAAAAAATCTTATTAAAGAAGTCATGTGTATTAAAATTGAAGACTTTTTGTGTGTGTGTGAGGAAGATTGGCCCTGAGCTAACATCTGTTGCCAATCTTCCTCTTTGTGCTTGAGGAAGATTGTCCCTGAGCTAACATCTTTGCCAGTCTTCCTCTATTTCATGTGGGATGCTGCCACAGCATGGCCTGATGAGCAGTGCTCAGTCTGGGCCCAGGATCCAAACCTGCCAACCCTGGGCCGCTGAAGCCAAGTGTATGAACTTAACCACTTACAGCGCCAGGCCGACCCCTGAAGACGTGTTTTTAGTGGTGCATTTTACCTAGAGATCTGAAATTTCATACACACATGATCTATTTACTTCTTAAAATATTCGCAGTGGACAAGTGGCCAGTATGCATGCATGGTCTCTGTTTTACAGATGCAATGACCACAGAAATATGAAATGACTTCCCTTGGATCGTGTGGCAAGCCGCTAACAGAGCAAGGGCAGAAGTAACACAGGACTGACAGTGCCCAGTGGAGGATTTCCCTACTGATGGTGCTTAGGGAAAAATCCTCAAAGTCACGATTTAGTACCTATTTCTTCTTGAAAAGTTATCCATCATTGTGGCTACAAGCTGCGCTAAATGGCCACATCCTGGTACTTCTGCCTGTTTTTGTTCCAATCTCCTCTTAGTAAATTTTTTCAGCCCTTATGCAAATTTTTTAAGTCATCATCATCGTATTCTTTCATCTGATTATTTCAGGGAAGTCCTCACTGAAGACTTTCTCTGTAGCTGTGGTTTCCTTCCTCTTCGGCAATACTCTTTATTATTATGTAGTTTTTATGATTTATTCTCTGTAGACTAGTTATTTTCTCCCCTTATATAGTTAAACCTTTGTAATTTCCCCTTACTTTTACTTACTACTTTCTTACCATCCAGCTATGCATTTTCTTCATTTTTTTCTCTAAATCTTCACTCCTTCCTCTTCCTTACTTTTATCGCTTTTGTGATTGGACACACACACATGCACACATACACACACACTGTATGTTTCTCTTTGATGAAGCTGTTCTGATAAACTTCCTGGAATGTTTATGACAGACTCCCTTACATAGCTGGAAAAATGCTCCAAAGCAATTATCATAACCAAGGTTTGCTCTTTATAGTCTTAGTTCGTACTAATAAATTTCCACCTGTACCCCAGAGGTTCTTTAAACTGTGAGCCGTCGTTCTTCTGAGCGACAAGCATGGCTGTCAGTGAGAACTCCCACACCTGCTCTTGTAGCCTCAACCTCATCCTATTAAAAATCTATGAAGTTTTGCTGAGCCTACACCAATAAGAATCTGGCCATAGAAGCCACAAGGGTGGAGTTCATAAGTGTGTTTTGACCGCTCCAAAATCACTTTCATTAGCTTGCTTGACCTTATTATACTCCTAGGGCCCCCCAGTTTCCTCAGACTTTTGGCCTGGTATCTAAAGACGCATTTTCAAGAATAACAGCATGGCCTAGCAAACTAAGCCGAAATTCCTCTTGAAAATTCTATTTCTGGGTTTTAGCACTATCTTACTGACCTTGGGCAAGTCACTTAGCTTTCTATGTATCAATTTTTAATCTGTAAGACAGAAATGATATTATTAACTTTCCCCATAGGCTTGCTGTAGGAGAATAAAGAGAACAATCCATTGAAATGACAGTCAAGCTTTCTGAGGCTGGAGCAACAAACAGTGCTTTAAGCTTAATGCCTGAAATCCCTAAAATTTATTTTCTTAAAATCTCCTTCTGGTAGATATGGACATGTACCCTAAAGAAACAAAAAAGAGAGGCTAGAACAGAAGGGCTTTTGAGTCTGTGTTGGAACTGGAAATTGGACCCAGCCTCTTGCATCCTGATCAAATGTTATTGCTATGAGAAAATGCTGGACTCATAAAAGGTGTCCTTAAATATTTAAAGAGCTGCTGTCTCCTTTCTCTTTTCTTTGGTACATTTTATAGAATATTTTCTTACGTTAACCATTCCTAGCCATGGGAAACAATTAACATGTTCTTGCTTTCTATCTAAAAATTGAAGTAATATTTTTATATTGGATGTTTTGGCCAAATAAGTTTTTCACTGAGTGTGAAGTACAAAGATAAATAAGGTGATCACATGCTACTTACTTCTGTGTACTAATGCTATACCTGGCATATAGTTCAACAGCCAATACAAACTCACCTGATCTTTTTTTGGGGAGAAATTCAAATGAATAAATATTTCCCAACCACCTTTCACATCTAACTACAATGCTAAGAGTTACAGTGGGTCAAGAGTGAGCAATACATGGTCTCTGATGTTATACACTCCATTGCATGAGCTTATAATCTAGTTCTGAAACCATACTCATCCTCGTTGATGTGAAGGCACCAAAGTACCCTCAAAAAGTGGCCTAAGGGGGCCGGCCCAGTGACGCAGTGGTTAAGTTCACACATTCCACTTCGTTGGCCCGGGGTTCAGCGGTTTGGATCCTGGGTGCAGACATAGCACCGCTTGGCAAGCCATGCTGTGGCAGGTGTCCCACATATAAAGTAGAGGAAGATGGGCACGGATGTTAGCTCAGGGCCAGTCTTCCTCAGCAAAAAGAGGAGGATTGGCTGCAGATGTTAGCTCAGGGCTAATCTTCCTCAAAAATAAATAAATAAAAATAAAAAGTGACCTAAGGCATCAAATATTTTACTAGACAATGATTTGAGTAGCTGTCGAGAAAAACTCCATGGCATTATGGATCTGTTAAGATTACCATACGAAAACCCTTTAAAAAGTTAAAAACACCTTATAAAAAAAAAAACATGATGTGAATACATAAAGGTATAATGGCATTTTCATTGTGTTTTGGGAGCAGACACCCCTGGAAATGCTTTGATCTCCTCTGTCTTAACACCTACTATCAGGTGGTAAGTTCTGGGTACGCTTCTCAGGGCTGGAGTCCGTAGTCCCTGGGGAATACCCGTTTGTACTAAACTTGAAAAGATAGTTTTTGATGATGACAATATGGGGAATAGTGCTTTCCGCCTTCATTTAGGCCACTGATTCCCATAGATTTTCCAAAGTCACCATGTTCTGCAGTAGAATCTTTTTGAAATACTACAATGGCTAGATGTTCCACCTTTTATGTTTCTTGTCATCCTCAAAGAGAAAGCAAGATAGTCTCTTTGAAGAAACATTATCAACAGAATTAACATAAGAAATACATAGTCTCTTCCTTATGAAATTAATTTGGCATTATTTTTGAGGTGTGCAGCATCTTGGCAACTGCTTTGGTTTAAAACTCTATGTGATCTGGGAAAAGCATGTTTCAGAATGTTTAATTCAGCAATACAAAAGGCACTAATGAAATATGCATGTATGAATTTTATATCATATTAGTTCCCTCTTTCTTGAAATCTGAATAAAAGCCAAACATCTGGATTATGTTTGAAAAGCCTGAATTTCCAATTTTCAGAGAGATTCAATCTATTTTGACATTGCACACTTAGCCTTAACGTTTAACAGTGTGCTATTAACATTACTTGCAATTGTAAAAAAAAAAAAAAAAAAAAAAAGTCCAGATTTAAACAAACTTGGTGCCTCTTAATGCTAAAAATATATCTATATTTGAAATGGCTGCTGCTGCACAACTGTATACGTCCATAGTTTAGGCTTCATCAGCATTTCTATTATAAATTCTTGCATTGAACAGGCCTGTAATTCAGCTATAGAGAGATGGGATAAGCTTTGATATATAAATTCTCCTATGGTTGTACATTAAAACAACAAACAGTGGTTCACGTATCACTTAGTTTGAGAAAGTATTCATTGAGTCATTGTTTTCTGAAGGCCTCAGATATTCACGTACTCCATGGTTGACTGAAAAAGGCATAGTCCTCGTCCTTTGAGAGTTTATTCTTCAAATTTAAAAGACAAATAACAAGATTTCTGTTTTTATAGATATTTGGGTAGATTTTGGCAGCTAGACTAAAGGCAAGTGCATATTTATGGTCATAGTTTTGGGAAGTAAATATGGATATTAATGCTTTATCTCATTTCATTATCATAGTTTGTTTATTTAAGACATGGCTGGTCAGTTGAGTTTTAGGGGATGAGGCAAGAAGTTCTATGTTTACACAAGACATCAAAGAAGATAGAAGAATGTGACGTTGTGTTTGAAGTTTGCATGATAGTAAGCCTTCAGTGGACTTTAATTTACTACCCTTAAATTTTTACTGGATTTCTTCTAGCATATATTAGGAGAATCACATTCTTTTGTGACATATGGAGAACAGCTAAAGTCAAAGATTTCCCTTTTCTCTTCTTATTTTGCTTATTTAAAAAAATCCATAAAATTGTATAGTGGTGCCCAATTAAAAAAAAATAGATGTGTTTGGAGGCGTCTGTTTAGGTTGGGAGATGGAAAACAAAAGATATGATACTTTTAAATTGGAAACTTTTTTAAAGGAGGAAACCGAGTTTCATTACATTAATTGCTGCTCCTCATGTCTTTTTTCCATCCTGCATTGCATACTCTAACAGATATTACATAATTGCATAACTATTCTTACTATGTGCTGACATGACATTACGACAGCCCTGATATGGTGCATCATAATGAAACCGTAATTAGAACAGTCATGATGTATTATGGCAATGATCCACATCGTCACTGAAGTGCATTGGAATGCACAGAAAACCCATTGAGATGTGCAGATTTTCGACATAATACAGCGCAACCATGAAGTTTCATAGCATGGAGAAGAAATTGCCATTATGCCCACATTGCTGACAGCAAGGGTTATAACACACTTTTTAGGTATCTGTTAGAGAAAGTTCTATGTTGACGGAAGAAAATTTTTGAGAGTGGCATTTGTGAAGTTTATGTCTTAAAAAAAAAATCTATGGGAAGGACCTTGTTGAAATACGGACCTAATTGCATAAATTTTGTAGACGTTTCCTATAAAATATTTATCAAGAAAAAGACTCAAAATACCTTAATACTTAGTTTCTCAATTTCTCTAACATAGGACAGATTGAGGGTGGTTTGAGGATTTTCGGTTAGCCTTGCCTCTTCTTTAGGTTCTCTCTGTCCTCTGTTAGGCTTAGATTGTATAGCTTTCATGTTATGTGGTTGAGTCTTTGCTCCATTCTTCTCCTAGGTTTCCCTGCATGAGAATCTCATGTGAGTCTTGTTCCAGTAAATGACAGCTTCCCCTTAACTTGGTGTCTTTCAGTCTTTCAGTCTTCATTTCTTTTACACAGAATAATGTGATTATTATAGCTGATCTGGTGAATGTGGGCCCAAAGAAGTGAACTTTTCCAAAACAGAGAGTTAGACTCTCTCTTCTAGGCCAAGCCTCATTTAATGCCTCATTATCCCATAAAAACTCCTAACCAGGTAGATTTCTGGTCTCTGTCTGAACACCTTTGGTGAATGGGAACTCTCTTTTGCCCAAGCTACATTCCTACTTATGCTTCAGCCTTTGATCCCAGGCCTGACTTCTGAGGTCCGATGAAACAAATTAGTATTGTCTATGTAGAAGTCCTGTAAATATTCAAAGTCTGCTAACATGTCCTTCCCTCTCTTCTCTCATCTTCAACTCTTATCTACCTCTTGGCTGAA
Source organism: Equus caballus (assembly GCF_041296265.1). NCBI lineage: Eukaryota > Metazoa > Chordata > Mammalia > Perissodactyla > Equidae > Equus > Equus caballus. The sequence continues at coordinate 183,513,184 of NC_091684.1, forward strand.
TATCTCCAACTCTTTGAACAGCTTGCTCCCTGCAGAAGTGATGAATCCCCTCCCTTCTTTGAGTGCTCTCCTTTAGACTTTAATACATTGTCTAGGTCCCTCTTGGAAAATGGAACCCAGGCAGAACCAGGATTGCAGGTTTGGGCCTCGTAAATTACGGTGAAGCTGATCTATCTGTCACCTTTTTTATTTTTGACCCTGTGTTTGCCCCATTACAGCCTTAATTCATGTTTCTTTTTTTTCTTAACATCTACCTTCCACTGTCTGTTGACTCATTGAGCCAACAGAAAATGGAAGCCTAGTCACTTCTATCTGTATGCAGTTTTTGTATTTTTATTTTTTTGGTGGGGTTAGGGGATGGTTATTAACTCTGTCTGGCTTGACGTTTGTCATATCTTCTTCTTAGCTTTAATCTATTATGCCAGCATGTTGTGTTCCCTTCAGAGTCTAATATCAGCCTCTAAAATAGATGTTGTGAAGTAGTCGCCTGCAAATTCAAATCCAACTCAGAGATGTAGGTTGGCCTGTACAGTGTTAAAAAATTTTAATTCAATATATAAAAATTATGGGACTTCACATAAAAGTATTTATTTCTCTCTTCTCTTAAAAAATATACCTGGGGGCCAGTCCCAGGGCCTAGTGGTTAAGTTTGGTGCACTTTGCTTTGGCAGCCTGGGGTTCAGTTCCTGGGTACAGATCCACACCACTTGTCGGTAGCCATGCTGTGGTGGCAACCCACATACAAAATAGAGGAAGATTGGCGCAGATGTTAACTCAGGGTGAATCTTCCTCAGGAAAAAAAAAAAAAACTGCCATACTGAAGTCGTTTTGAAGGCATATTCCCACTTGGAAACAGTTGGTAGAGCTGAGCAGTGGTTGTCCCTTTTAGATGGAACTTGTGTTCTCCCATCCTCCACATTCCATGCTACCTCCTCTTATTTTCCCTTCACTGGGGTTAAATTTTAGTAATCATCATATTTATGCATTGTTTTTCTCTAGTATAGACAACAGTTCTCTTTTTCCATACGCTACCAATAGTTAGAACATGAAAGATAGAAGATGACTTACGTATGCTCAGCTCAACTTTTTTACATTAGCTGTCAGGTAGTGGGGTGCTGGAGCTGGCTATACTGGCTTGTGAGAGCTGATTTTTAGATTTTCAGGAATTTTGCCAGTAATGGCAACCATTGGTAGTTTGGAATCTGCCATGGTGTGAGTATTTACACCCGAGAAATCAGCAAACACTACAAATCAGGGCTTTTTTTTCCCCCCAGAAAGCTAGTTTACTGGTATACCACTCCCTGTAGGTATCTGAGTTTATGATCTCTGAGCTAAAATATTTATTGTTCTTTATTGATCAATGAGATTATTATAATCTGGCAATCTGATCGACATGCCATATACATATTTTACTTATGTGTGTCATTAATGAAAATATTGAATAAGACTAGACCAAAAAAGAGCCCTTTGGTATAACATATCGATTTAGCAGTGATCGTTACATGTGATTGTTCAACAGTTCTCAGCAAAGCTCCTTGTACTTCTGTGCTTCTAATGATTGCATCCTTCTGCTCACCTTATGCTTTTGAAAATCTAATAGAAGCCCATATACCTGATCCAGGAATTCACATCCTGGCTGTAGAGATTTAAGTCATTAGATTTTGGTGTATGTTCTTAGCAATTTAATTATGTTTAAAATCTGGTTAGTAGTGTAGTAAATAACTGGTATTGCTACAAAATTGCATTGAGAAGGAAATAGGATTGAAATTCTACACAAGTTGACACTCAATTAAAATTTCCATATATCCAATGAGTTAGCCAGTTCTTGGCCGGGGAGCTAGAACAAATGCCTTCCTCCTAAGCTGATCGCTTCAAAACAGGCCAAATTTATAATAAAGTCAAATTAAGACTCCATTCATCAATTAAAATTTGAGTTTGGCTTATCAAATACAGATGAAAAGCAATAAATAGACCAGAGAACACCCATGATATTTCTTCCTTAAATTCCTCTATTTTTTATTGACACTGGAGGAAAAAATAACACATTAAAACCTCCTTCCTGAATTACTGTCCTAAACCAATAGATCCATGGGGCTTGTTCAGCTAAAAGCCACAACAGACTTTGTAATGCAATGATGTAATCTTGGCTTTGTGTCATTTATATTCAACCTAAAAAAAACAATTTTCCTGAATAGACAGGCTGACAACAATATTGTTCAGTGTGGGTTTTTATTTGGATTCTTTCCAAATGGTTCACATGCCTTCGCAGTAACGCATCATGCTTGCTTACGTTTTTGGCCTGAATTCCAAAGTTTTCCCCTTTTACTAGCTTTCTATTTTTCTTTTAAGGTCTCAGTTATGTTTGGAAAACTCACCAGCTCCACCACAAAATTAGGATGTATCTTGCAGAGTGCATTCATTTTACTTTTTGCATATTTTTCCCGAGGTCATGTCAAGGTTAGTTTGAATTCCATCCTACATTAAGACTTCTTTCACAGCTATTTAGCTCGGCAGCCTACTCCCCGCTGGGGTCTGCCCCTTGGGCACGTCAAGCTTCAGACCTGACAAATCACACACAGATGAAGCTGTACAGTTTTTTAAACAGTTTCATCAGTAACTTTCTTTTTCTTTTTCGCTATCCTCCTTCATGTTGAGATTTTTTTCTCTGAATTACCATTTCAGAAATGTTGATGTCTATGTGAGACAGTTTGTTTTTACATCAGAGCTGCAAACTAGCAATATCATTTATTTCATAGGAAATCACACTAATAGCCTTCTAGTTACCAAGACTACAGACCGAAAGACCTGCAGACCATTCCTGACTAGTATAACTGTAATTCCATTATAAAATCTCTTTGTAGCAGGAAGCTTAGTGTTGGAAAGTTGGCTGTATCACAGCATCTACTGGAATCAGAAAAAAATGTCAACCATAAAAATGCATCCAGTTTATAACATATTACGGGTTGAGCCTGGAAATGTTTCTCAAATGGTTAGTAATATGCTCTTATCAGTATTTTAGCAAATTGTGAAACTAATGGTGCAACTCCATTTCCTGTTTAATTGACGAAGTTAAAATGCTTGGTTGCTAATGAGTGTATTAGCAAACAATGTCCCCTTTACAGGCTTAAGTAGATCAGGATTTTTTAAAAGCAGCTTACTGTCCTTATTTTTATGTAATGAAAAATATTCACTGACACAAAATTGCTAGATCAACTGAAGAAATGGTGTAATTATTGCTGTATGGTCATTTTGGCAATGTCAAATGACCAGATGATAGTTTTTTAGTCCTCAACTAGAAAATAGATATTTTCTTTTTACAAACCATAGGCTTATTATTATATTTTCATTCAGGACAAACAACACCTGAAGAACTTAACTGCAGACTAAGCAGAAAACTTAGAAGTGACGGCAAAAAATAATATTTGCATGATTCTCCTCTCATTGGTCCTCTTTTACAGTGAGCTCAGCATGAAAGTACCCAACGAAGGGTTCTATAAAAGGTTGCTTGGTTGAAACTAATTAAAGACAGGTCTAAATAGAAAAAGAAAAGAAAAGGGGATCAAAGGAATTACATTAGGTGTCAGGATGTTGTTTGGGGACATTTTATTTAGGTTTTTGTAATTCTACTCCAGAAAAAGCTAAATTCTAAAAATGTCCATTTTGTGCCGTAATTCCTTATTTGCATTATTTTTGCGATAAGATACATGTCAACAGGCAAACATCTTGAAGAAATCATTTCGGCATTGGCGCATTAACACATTATGGTGAAAAGAGAGGCTTGTGCTTTTCACACAGTGCATTTCAGTCTTCAATTAATGTGAAAGCACTACAATGCCTATGCAACTTCTCTTGCCTAGTGGTGCACCATTTATCATTGCAGTTTTACATTGACCTTGACACCCACTTCATTAGAATAAAGATTGTCTACCATTTAGGTTACATTGTTCCTCTGCACAGAGACCCCATGCAAATTTCTGTTCAGATAGAAGAGCTGCGAGGCTGTCAGAGGTCATCTGCATTAAATGATTGCAGCTATTTTCCAACTGCTTCTTTTCATTCTACTCAATTCAGGCTAGGAGGATCAATCAAGTCCTCTGCCTGAAACAGTGGGACTGCTGGGAATATAACTGTTTTTGGTAGTAGTGGGTATGCTCTAAACAGTATTAAATATTTAATATAAACTTGTTAAAGGCCACACGAAGTCTTCAGAAAGATACCAAATTTACAGAAAAATCTAAGGGGCTAGAGAACCTTTCAAAAACTAAATAGAAGACTAGTCATCAATTTTTTAGTTTTAGAGGGCGTGATTACAATAGTTCTTAAACTTACTAAATCTCTTCTATAGGAGACTTTTTTCTCTCCCTTGACAGGGATAGGTAAGAAATGAGGCAGACGGGCTTGGTGTTCTTAGGCAGAATTTTACAGAAATCGGCATGAAAAGTTTTCAGGTATTGGTGTTTTTGTTTTTGCTCTGTAACAATGAATTCTGCTCTGGATATTTATTTAAAAAGGCTTCAGTATTTGTTATGTAAAAGAAATGATTGGAGAAATAAGTTGCCAGGTTTCCTACTTAAGTTTTCTGAGTGATATAATTGGAATTAAATTATTAATGGGAGATACTTTAAAAAAGATTGTTTTATGATCTTCTATTAGGGAATTTGCAATTCATTTTAATATTTGTAGTTTGATTTATATTAAAGATAATGCAATCTATGTCCAATTAACAATACATGGCCAATGTAATGTGATTTCCAGATCATGCAAATGGAATAAGCTAGAAGAGGGGGGAAAACTCAATTCTTAACCTCAGATGTAATTTGCTGTGCGAGTTCTGGCAATTTTAAATGACATTGCACTTTTTAATTTTTCCAAAGGCTCAGCAGCAAATTTATCCCAATCAAGAAAGCCTATTATTAATTTACAAGGACAATTGTAGGAGTCTTTATAATTTCTCTGTGCAATTATTCGCCATAAATTGCTAATGGTAAAATACAAGGAGTTTGCAAGAAATAACGACTATTATTTGTCTTGAGCTCGAACCCTCTTCTTCAACACCAGCATCTTTCCGAGGCGTAGGTGATACTGGCTCCACGTGAAACATCACATGCATTGTGAGATGCTGGACACTGGTGCTCTGAAAAGGGGGCAGCACAGGAACTGCTGCAAAGGCAACACTGGCCTCTAGCAGATTCCTGCACTCGGCATGTACAGCTGAGCTGTGGACCCTGGACTTTCGTATAAAGAGACTCTTTGTTCACCACTGAATGGCATTAGGCATGGACTTGCTGAGGGGCCACCATGAAGCCTCACATGAGGAGGGCAAACACTAGCCAGAAAACACAATATGAGAGTCATAGACAGACACATCCCTACATTTTTCTGCAAAAATGCATATTTTCACACATAATTTTGCCAGTAGTTTAGTGTTTTGGTGTGCTCCTAGCGTATGCTTTCTTGTTGATAGGCTAAGATGCATTTTATTTTCTCAGTCCGTCCATCTGTCTATCTGTTGTGTGTTTTTGGGAAAGGGATACGCTGGATATACAGGTGTTTGTGGTATTAACTTTGTACTGGGAAAGATACTCAAACTTGTTATTCTAATAACTAGATCATTTTCCCTGCTTTAACTCCTCCTAATATAAAGTCACATGAAGCCCAGTTAAAATACAGTCTAAGATGTAAATACTCAAATGCTGAAGACACAGAATCTGACAGCCCTATTCTAATAATGGAGAAAATGCTTTGGTTTAGTTCTTGTGTTTCTCGTAGCCAAAACTTCACTCTCCGCTCAGCAATGTCTGGTCTCCTTTCAGTATAACCAACAGAAGCACCATACAAAAGTCTTACAATGGATGTCTTAATCTCTCTGTGTGCTTTTAGAGCATTATTTTGAATTCCATCATGCTGCCTTTTTTCTTTCCTCTTCTGAAGTTTTATTACAACAGCAGAATTCCCAGGGAGCTTTGGGGGCAAGGTTCACATAATACAGCCCTGAAGTTTCGCTTACGTAGAATCCATCCCCCACTCCTGGCCATCTTTTGATGATCTTTCTATTTCAAAAAGATTCACCGGGTAGAGTCTCACAGCATTAGCTGTATGTAGTTTATTTTTTATTTTTTTATTTACTAGACAGTGAACATCTACAGCCCTTTCATGATGCTTTCTTTCTCTGACCTCACAGTGCCAAGGCATCTTGTTCTTTAACATTGAGGGAGGCAGAAAAATGCTTGAGTTGCTCAATGTGTGCCTTCTATACCAGTTTCAAAATGGCTTATTCTTCTGGTTTCCATGGTGACAATTAACACTGTTTCAAGGCATTGTTCCAGTCTCCATTTGGGCAGAATTTTCGGTGTGATTTTTAACAACAACAACAAAAAAAGGTTTTAGGAGGGAAAAAAGCCTTTAGCATAACTGTCAAAAAAGTTATCTCAATCAAGTCTTCATGCGTTTCTAATTATATTTACTTCAAAAATCCCTGTTTTGGCTGGCTTTGTTTTCTAATTCAATTTCAGCATTTGTGCTTTTAAAAAGTAGGCACTGAATTAGAATTTTCTATAAACTTCTTTAATTCTTAGTTAGAACAGTGAGCTAGTATTTGTGGTAATTTTTAACTCTGTTTTTAAAGTTTTCTTTATATACCTCTATATACACATAGCAGTGGCATTTAGAATAGAAGTGGCCTGTGTCTTTAATTTAGATTATTCACAAATCTATTAGGGGGCTTCATTAGTCAAAATTGAATTGGCCAAGCAAATACACTTAATAATGTAAATACGCCCTTTCAATCGAGTATATTTTATTTTTGACTAGACAGAGCGGCCCACAGCAGGTGCTGTGGGGAAATTAAATACTGGATGCTTATTTACCTTAGCACTCAAGAAAAGCCATCTGACTTTAACTTTGCTAATCTCATTTTTGGCTATTGAAGAGTAGTCTATATCATAACATCCCCAGACTACAGGACACAATGGGGCACCCTCTGCTCCCTGACTGCTGTGGGTGGAATGAATATGAAGATTAAATTATCTTCTCACCACAGGATAAAGTAGCCCTACTTGATAGGAGGACGGAGAACTGATGGAGCTGGCTGTCGATTCTCCTCATCTAACGCTTACGAAAAGATGTGGGAGAGAGAACGGCAAAAACATACCAGCCTCAACAAAAATATAACCCTCCTGGCATTCTTACATATACAGCTTGAGGCCCTAAATCATATCAGATTCAACCTTCAGAGTGCTTCAAAAATTAAAATAAATATTTTCACCTTAAATTACATGACATTCTAGTACCTTTCATGCGCAGGCCAATACATCTAACAATTAGCTGGATTCTCTAAGCTTTTATAGTTTGAAGGCATTGTCCATCAATCACGTCTTTCATCAAGCTGTTTATACGGTAGGTTACATGGTGACAAAGACAGAGAGCATACATAAAGTCAAGTTTTTTTAACGCAATAACTTTTATAATAGCTGTTGAAGTGACTACTTGTACCACATTTCTCAGAGAAAATTATTTTGTTGTGTCTAAAATTAAATTAATTGCTTTTCATGCTTTTATTATTACGATCCTATCATTTTTATGGGAGACATCTAAACTGTTCTCTTTCTTGTCTGATCTGCTGTGTAGGAGCTGTTCAAAGTTGGGGTAAAGAGGGTGTTGAGCTTGTCACAAGTGGAAGTGATAACTGGTGAGGCTGCTCCCAGGTGGCACAGCCAGAGAGCTCCCTTTGTCAATTAATGCACGTGGCATAAGCAAAGGATTTGAATAGGATTCTTCTGCCTGCCTGAAGTGCTGGTTCCTCCAATATTATGTCAAAGTCTTACCAAATAAATTATGTAAATCTTTGTCAGCAACATTGTCTTTGATGGGAATCTGATTACATAAAGCAGATCACCCTTTCCCCCAGTCATCACTCTGACAAATAAAACACTATGTGGGTTTCTAGAATACTTGTGGAGTGTTGAGTCCAGAAAACTGCAGTGGACAGTGTGTTTTCTAAGTGTTGGAGTAACATGGTCCTGGTAATTGCCTGCCATTGGAAAATGCAATCAGAATTTCCCATGTATCACAGGCCAAATTCTAAAAGAGCTCTAAAGCAACCCTTGATTTTTTTCATTATACATATTCATGTAATTTTGGGTACTCTGGCTCCCTGATCAACATTCGTTAATACTATGAAATGCTTTAAATCACCTTATTTAAAACATTTTGTTCTGTGATCCACAAATGACTAACATTTGGAGAAGTTTACATAATACAAATGATGTGCATGTTTGGTGTAAATGAAAGATTAAAATATGAAACTAAAAGTATGCAAACATATGCACGCAAATGCTGAGAATCTATTAACCAACACAGGGATTTCACATCTTCCTTTTCCTTTAAGCTGCTTCCAATTGTGTTTTAGTTTGGGATCTTACATAATACCATGATTTCAGGGTGAATAAAATCACCCAAGTGCTTGGGCATGTTTTAAACTTGTTGATTTGCTACTTGGCCCAGACAAAAGCTTTTCTTATTAGACCTGCTAAAGTGCTCCTTTTAGCTCAGTTAGGGTAATGGAGCAATACTACCACGGACCTCAGGGACCTAACTTTTATGCCTCGAAGAAAGAACTTTTGGGATTGCCATTATATTGTGTAAATATCCTAAAATTGTAACTATGTTTAATATTTTAGCCAGAATCTAGGTTTTCTGCTCAGAGGTATTTTTATGTGTGCATTTAAAATATACAGCCACGGTCATTGATAGCTGTCCATAATAAAGGACTTTCTAACTCTGAAGCTATCCCAAATAGAGTTATTTGAAGAGAATCACCATAGTAACTGTCAGATTAAATAGGATTTACATTATCTCTAGCAAAACATCTCTTAGGAGAGATTCACTTGGCAGTTTGTTAAAATACAATGTGTATTACAGAAGAGGGCTCTGTAATCGATTCTGATGTTTGGGGACATTTTGCAGTAATCAATAAAGAAGCATAGATTTGGAACCATTCCCAAAGCACTGGTTTTCTTTTTCCTCTCTATATGTACCTCTTCTCTAATCCCATGCAGAGTTTTTAAGTAAAAGTAAAATGAAAAAAAAATGTTGACTTAGAATTCAGAGGACTTATGGGTTAAGGAGGAAGTTACAAACTCTTTGGGGATAATTTTATTTGTATCACTCTGAGATGGCTCTTTGGGGGCCAGAGGTGAGAGATGGGCAGCCCCTGGAACCAAATGTTGATCAAAATTAACTGTAATATTAAATCCTGGTAGACCAGGTATTTTCCTCCTTGGAATATTTTAAAGATCAAATGTGTGTGTAAACTTTAGTTTAAAAAGACGTAAATCTTAGTCAACTAAATGGAATACCTTGGATGTTTATGTATGTGTGAGTAAGATATATTTCTAACTGTTTTCAGCAATATTCCTCAACTACTCAAGGTACTTAGGTTTAGTCTCCCCATAAATTTTATTGGAAACAAAAACTTTTAACAGCCATGAGCATTCCTGACTCTGTGCTCAGAGATTTTCTAAGAACACCTCCCTCCCTAATGGAATCTCTTTCTTCTCCTTTTAGCGATACAGTGTGGAAATGTCCATCAGAGACCTGAAAAAGACGGAGCTGCTTAGTAAGGTTGAAGCTTTGAAGAAAGGTGGCGTTTTACTACCAAATGATCTCCTTGAAAAAGTGGATTCAATTAATGAAAAATGGGAACTGCTTGGGGTATTTGCATTTTTATTACTGTTTGTAGGTTACATGTACATTTTTTGTGTAGTGAAGTACTCTATCTGTCTGATTTCTAATTTGAGGCACAAATATCTCTCTCTTTCAATTCACTACCTACATTTCAAACAAGCTATTCATGTTATTATGGGGGAAAAACACTGCTTTTCCTCTTCTGTTGACTTTTTTCTGCTCTGAGCTTGTCTCCTCTCAGATTTTAATAATTTTGGTTCTTTAATACATAAAAAAAGTAAGTAAAATACGCCATGTATTATGGGTATGCACCAAGTCAACTGTAATACAGTATATCTGATATACACTGACTGTCATGCTTGAATGAATGTTAATAGAATTGATTCTGAAGGTACATGTTGGAGACATCCACTGTTTAACTATTTACTGTACCCTTCAGATGAAAAGTGGGGTTGTCACTACAGCTTTCAAGTCGCACTAAAGCCACCAAAACAAAGATGCAAATTTGACCCAAATCTGAATTGCAGAATTAAATTGGCCTCTATTTTGTGCCTCAATTTCAAGCTCACTTTTAACAAAAGCCAAAAAAAAGTTTCATGTAATTCATTTCACGCCATGATGGGCTGGGTCTCAGCCAAAGACTGAGATGCAAGAATCTGGCAAAAAGGCAATATAGAGATTCTGTTACCCAGAGACCAGGATGGCACTGTGCAGGAGGCAGTGCTGTCCTTTTGTTGGAAGACAGCTGAAAGAGAGAGGTTAAACTGTATTTTTTCATCAACTTCTCTCCTAAATTGCCTTCACTTCAAATCAAGGGTAAGCTAAATTTGTCAATTACTTAAATGATTAATTATAACAGCTCAGTATGGGTGGTGTCAGTTATGGAGCGTAATTTTGCATGCTTTCCATTTCCTGCTTTTTTTTTAATTTTTAAAGAAATAATACTCCAAAAATATTTTGAATAAAAAGCTCTTCATGTACTTTGATGACTTGGAGGAATGCCAGTGTTCAGTTTATGCCATGCTTAATCTAGGTGATTAAAAAACTGCAAGTTTATATCCTGGCTTTCTCATCTCAATTCACTACACTCTGCAGTTGTACAAAGTGACTTAAAATGTTGAAAGTTTTTACTCTAACCTATTGTTACATTACACTTTAATAGTAGTTAATGGCTTTCACTTTATAATATGGTGATTTAAATCAGAACCTAGTAAAATCTACAGAATTCATTGATCTCATACAGGAGAAATGTGGTTAGTGTATGACATTCTAAAATGTCGCTTACTAAATAGATGAGAACAGCATCTTTATATGCTTGATAGAAAAAGAGATAGTCTGTGTACATTGCATTTTAATATATCTGTTTCTAATTTCATAAATAACCAGCAATAATCTTTTTTGAAAATTGTTGGAAGTATGTCATGTGTATTGCCTCAACAAAAATTTTAAATCAACATAATATTTAAAAAAGAAACAGAGTATTTAGCTATCCTTTATGAGTCAGATACTTTAAAATGGATTGCCTTTTTGACAAAAATATCGTTCAAATACGATATGCAGAGTTTTGTAATGGTTTAGAGACAGACGAGGGTGGAGGGAAGATTTTAACAAAACCGATGCCACACTAACACCACCAGGCATACTGCTTTAATTGGCATGATTACATTTTAATTGGCATGAAAAAAATTTAAAGACAAGGATTTTAACTTCTAACAATAGTAAAATAGAGGGATATGGTTTTTAATATTACTTTCATCTAAGGTGAGCAGTGTGGAATGGAAATACATTAGAATGAAGTGTCAGTGGTGCGTAGAGTTTAATCTGTGAAATTTTGTCCCCGGTGCTGCATATTACTCTGTCTCAATTGCATATTAAACAACCCTATCAAGGCAGGCATTGGCATCTGCTGTGCTGACACAAATTGTGAATTAAATGAAATTGATGTCCTCTGTCGTATATTTATGAAGACGGACCATTCTCTGAAGTATTCTGTTTATGAAGAATTTATGATTGCAAACTGTTCCAGAACAAAAAAGTGGCAATAAATTCTTTTTTGTGACCCTACCCTCCAAGGGCATTGATTTCACCTCCTGCTGCTACTTTTGTTACAGCATAAAAACAATAGCTAAATCTGGATTCCACTGAGGGTCTTCAAATTATCAATATCTGCACCATGAAAATATAAGGGTGTTGCCAAGAAAGGCTATTTTTCTGTTATGATCTCCTAAAGATACTATTTACGGAACACTACACAGCAGATGAATATTTGTTGACTTAGTTTTATTTGTGTTTTAAGGCTTATTTTTGTAGGTTTAATTCATCATTATAGATTAACTCCTACTGATTCTCCAAAGGGAGTGTTTCCCACCAAAAATTTTTAAAATAAAAAGTGCTCCTGGACAGCACCTTCATGCCATAGTGGCTCATTCAAGAAGGCTTCTAGCATAGTGGATTGGGATTTATTTTAACCCATAATAGAAAGTCTAGCATCCACAAATGAAAAGTGGTAAGAATTGTGGGTTTGAACAATTTCCAAGTCAGAGAAAATCCACCACAGCACCAAGGAGGCCACTCCTTCTTAACAGCCCTCAGTCATGTGGTGTGGGGAATTGTACTTCTCAAACCAAAAAAAGGAATTTCATTAGCCATGCACAATCTACTCTTGGCATCTTTAGTATATTGATTAAACTCCGACTTTTATCTCCTGAAAATCTTATCCAGAGAATTTTTTACTGTAAACTCCTGTCATGAGAATTCAAATGAATTTTTGTCAGTGATCATGGTGAACTTTTGGGTTAACTCTCCTTTCTGTTAAACGAACTTATAAGTGAATGAGGTCTTCTTAAGCCTCCAGTGGTAGTCAGAACAACATACATTGCTCAAGAATTCAAATCCAAAATGGAACAACGAGATACTCTAAACTGAATGTCAGTTGTGAGGTGGCAGGTGCGGCTGGACACATACCAGTTGGCCCTTGTTACCAGCCAAACCGTGATATGTTTTTGGTACCTAAACTAATCTATGTTTTTGTCTGTTGTTGGTGGTGTTTTTTGTTTTTGTTTTTAATCTGATGCATTAGAAAACCCTTGGAGAGAAGATCCAGGACACAATGGCAGGGCACAGTGGGTCGGGTCCACGTGACCTGCTCTCTCCTGAAAGCGGAAGCCTGGTGAGGCAGCTGGAGGTCAGGATCAAAGAACTGAAAGGGTGGCTAAGAGATACGGAGCTTTTCATCTTCAATTCCTGTCTGAGACAAGAAAAGGAAGGAACAATGAATGTTGAGAAACAACTGCAATACTTTAAGGTAATAAAAAAACAATCAAAGTTGATAAAAAGCTTTCTTTATGGTAGGGATGAAATATTTATCAAGTACATAAAGTATTATACCCATGTATCTATGTATCACTGTGCACTTAAATGTTCCCTTGAATTTATAGACACTCTCCACATTTCTTGTATGCCAAGGTCTGTTTGTGTATAAAGATGAACATGAAGCATATCGACTACGATTGTGTGGGGGAAGTCTCTGCTGCTTGTGTGTTTTGTGCAATGCCTGTTGAGGGAGGGCTTTGATAAATTAAAAGCAGACCAGCAAACACTAAAGATTACTGAGGACTTTGAAAGGCAGCCCTAAATGTTCTATAAATGATGTGGCTAAAAATACTTCCATAAATTGATATGATAAAAGCATATCATTTAATTGAAGACCATTAATGCTAACAAAAGGAAACAATTTTTACATGTGAAAGAATCAGCTACTTATGGAGGGAAGATATAAAGTAAAAGAGATTCCTACATTACAGGCATATTCCATCATAGAAAAATGCCAGCCTTAGCAACACAGCTATGTGCATGTTCACCGTATGGCCATGAAGAAAGAGCATTTCCCTGTTTGTTTCCATGGTTGACACGATATCTATTCAAAAGCAGTTTAAAATTCAAATGTTTTCTCTTATTGCCCACAGTAGCCTGTACTGTGTGAACCCTCCCATAAATGCAGTGATTATGTGGACTCTGGCTGGTGTCAGTTTGAGGCTTTGGGGTTGCAGAATATGAATTTGGTGGCAAGAAACCTTCTGGCATGAAAAGTCTTAAAGAGGAGAAAAGGGAAAGCCAAAAAGGAAAGGACTTCTTGGGACCAAGCAACTGTTTCTTCTCAGAACCCTTCAGGGCTAGGTTTCAATGATCTCACACCCTCTGCCCTGCAATCTTCCGGCAGGCTATCTGAGTATGTAGTCACATGTTGGTCGCCTTCCCTGTGCCGGGCAGGCAGGCGCCCCGTGCTCGCCTGCATAGCACAAGAGGAGGCACCCTCCGAGGTAAGAGCACAATACTTCTTGATAAACTGCGTCATACACCTACAAATTGTTTTGGTTGAAAACCTCCTCTTCTGCCATTGAATTGACAAGACCAACCTGGAAGTTAAATGAAAGCATCTTGCCAAGGCAACTGGGTTTTATAGTCCAAAATCTAATATTCAGATGGTTTGTTATTTCATCTCTACTTGTCTCACCCTAACCGCCATTGCAGGCAGATGGAGTCTTCAGATATTTCCCTCTGTGTTATTTGCACTTAACATGTACCTTATAAAGCCTCCTGATTATTAGTAAGCTGGACGTTGTGAAATATATTTTTTCTCTACAGTAACTATATCACAGCTTTAGTGACCTGGTTAATGGCACCAGCCACTTGTGTCCTTGGTCGTGTTTCTTGTATGATCCCTGTGTGCCTCAATGTCTTCATTTAGAAAACGGGGAGCTGAAAGTATTTATCTCACAAGCGTATGAGTTCACATATGTAAATTATTATTTCTACTTTTTGTAATGGTGCATTCATAAGGCATAGAAATCTCTTAACATTATAAGCCCAGAGATGTAACATAATAATTGGAAACAATAACAGGAAGTTTGTTGTTACAATTATTTATATATCTACCTACCTATCCATGTATCTCATACATAGATATTTTAAAATGTTTTTTTCATATTCACTATTATAGAAATGGAAGCATGAACAGTTCTGCATTCATTTTACTGATGCTTCGAAAGGACAGTGGCTTTATGCTCTAGCTTTGTACAGTGTCATCAACATCATCTTCAGCTGGATCCTAGTTACAAAGTTAGAAGAGTTTGAGACAGAGAGAAGTCTCTAGGCTTCTAGATCGTTAGATAACTTCTAGGAGTCCTAGTCATTTACGAACTAACATTTTGTAGCCACTAAGGGAATATTCGCTACCCCTAATGCGTTCTTTACCATGTGGATCTCAGGGCCTGAGAATAATCAGAGAATTTTTATTTCAAAAATCCTGGAGACTATCACAGGCTTTTGCTATTTTATTTATTTTCTTCAAAGGTATTTTTTTTCTTAGAGCATTTTTATGTTTTCAGTGTCACTGTTCATTACACTAACTACTTTTATACCCTGCTCTTGTTTACTTAGGTATTTTAAAAATACTATATAAATACAGAGATTTTCCTGCCCCAAATGAAAAGTAGGATCTTGATGGTAATGCCCACCTCCCCATATGGTTTCCCCAGTCCTATTTCAACCCCCTGCTCTCCTCACGTAAAGTAATCAAGATCCTGAACCCTATATTCTTTATTCCCTTGCTTTCCTTTGATAGGAAAGAACATTTTTTATTCTATTTTTTTCTTAACTTTATTAAAAGGTAATCATGCTATATGTTATCTTTTAGGACTTCCTTTTTCATTTAACATTATAATGCCAAGATTCATTCATGTCACTGAATATGGCTGTAATTCACTTATTTTGACAATTATATACTATACCATTGTGAGTATATACATGTATCTCATTTAATGCTAGTAGCGACCTATGAGATTGGTATTAGGATCCTGATTTTGCAGATATGGAAACAGGCACACGGAGGTTGGGTTTTGTGTCCAAGGCCACATGGAATGAGTGATAGAATTAGGGTTTAAATCCAGCGCCTTCTGACTCTAAAGCCCATTCTCAGAACTACTATGCAAAACTGATGTTGACTGAGTGCCCTTCCATGCCAGGGGACTCAGTGGGAAGAGCAGGACAGAACTAAATGTCATTGTTTCTTTGTGGTACATCTATCAGTCACAATCTTCAGCAATTTGGCCAGAATAGCAAATAGCTTTAGCTGTCGAAGATCTTCGGAGGTGAAAATGTGTGTTTTTGTTTCACATTTTTGTATTATACCAGTGTAAATTTCTTTGAAATGTTTCACTTTTTAAATTGAAACTTTTCAAACGTTTTGTGATTATGGAGCCCTGTTGATTTTCTTTATGACCTGAAACTAGTCCCTTCTAAAGTTTTGATCTTGAGAAGTTTGATCAGATAAGCTAAGAGGATCTAGCAGGATAGTACTTTTATTTGTTGTTGTTTAAGAAAGCTTTAAACTTGTCTGTTGGAATAAATGTCTTTCCTAGCCAGAATTTTAAATATTTCTGAGCTGTTTACTCTGTAGTGCTTAGTGTATGATTAATCAAGTGCTCTGTATATTACCACATTCATTGGGAGAATGAAACCAAATGTTTGTACTACAATAATGATGTAATATAACGTTTATAACCTGTCAAAATCACAATTGGTAATAAACATATGCAGAATAAAAATTTTTACTTACCACAAATCCAAAGAGCAGATACCCTCTGCCTTTCTCAGTGGTAAAATGGCCCAGACAGGAGAGTTATTAAAGAACCTTTACATATAGGAAACTCTTCGCCATGTTCTGCCTCTTCTTATGGGTTCCCAAGTGTCTCCTGCCATCGTTGGTCACGCAGAAGACAGACTTTATCCACAGGGTGTAGCTTTATGATTCTCTATTCTCTAAAATCTCAGACTTTTAACAGAATAAATTTCTTTATGTGACACCCAGAGTGATGACAGATAAGCCACAGTGCACTACCCAGGAGAACTGGGGGGTGGGGGGCGGGGAGGATGCTGCATATAAAAAAGACAGCCTATCGCTTTGTAGAAACCACTGTGTTTCCTTCTCAGAGCTTGGTCTGGGATAAGAGAAGGGATCAGGATCTTAAGTTTTCAGAGAAAGAGGAAAAGCAATGGTGGAATGTATTCTTTTTCTTTAAGGCAGTAAGTGTGATAAATGTGAGATTAGACACAAGGCAAAATTCTCCCTAAAAAAGGAAGAGCCAAAGCCTAGCACGGGGGAGAGACAGGAGGTGTGAGTCCAGAGCCCTGGGACAGAAATGCAAAATTGTTGAGGAGGGACCACCGTGACAACAGAAGGCAGAGAGTGCGTCAGAGGTTCAGGAAGGCCAGCTGACAAAGGGCCCCTAAGTGCCATGTGTGCTCAGCGTCAATGCCATTGGTTGGAAAGCGCTACTTTTTAAACGACGACCCTTCAGAGAGAAAAGAAATACTTACTTACTCATACATTCCTTGTATCCCATAACCAAATTCATTATTCTAAAGTCTCAAATTGGGGAAAAACTATCCATCACCAACTACAGGAGGCCTCAGCACTGGGCTGGGCCCCCAACCAGCCCAGGAAGAACAGGCTTAGACCTCCCAGGAGGCTCTGTCATCAAGAAGGTAAATGAGTGGAATAGATTTCAGAACCTCGTCAATGATTAGTGCCCCAAATTTGCTGAGCCATTTAAATTTGCCCAAGTACATTGTGCATGTTACTCTACTTAAACCTTACACTAATTATGTAAGTTGAAAATTGGGATCACCTTCTTATTTGTGTTTTTATTTATTTTTATGAATGAAGAACTTGACATGTGGAAAGTTAATGTGACTTGTTTGAATCCACACCAGCAACCAGGAGCAGAAACTGCCAAAGCCCTGGTCTCTGGGTTCCAATTCCAATATTTTACCATCCTATCATTCTCTGACCCTTCAAAATAAACACTGAAACCTTGTTTTAGTCTAAATGAGGGATTAGCAAACATTTTCTGTAAAAGGCCAGAAAGTGCAATCTCTGTCGCAATTACTCAGCTCTGCTATCGTAACGTAAAAGAGCCACAGATAATATGTAAATGAATAAATATGATGTGTTCCATAAGAATAATTTACAAGACTATTTGCAAAAGCAGGCAGTAGCCCGGATGTGGCCCACAGGCCTTAGTTTCCTAACCCTGCTCTAGAATCCAGAAATTATCACAAACATGGGACTGGCTACTGTTTGCAACTCCTTTAAGGAAAGGAGGCCATGCTAGAATTGCATGAGGAGGAACAAAAAGTTCTTTTATTAACTGTAACAATGACAACTAAAGCTTATCGAGCGCTCCTGAGATGTAAGTCGTAGTTTCTAAGGGTTTTACCTGCATTCGCTTCTTTAACCCTCGTGACCATCCTGGGGCAGGTGTTTTATTATCTCCTATTTATGGATGAAAAAATGGAGGCAGGGAAAGGTCGTAGACTCAGTAAGTGATAGAGCCAATAACCAGACCCAGAAAGTCCGTTCCCAAATTCGCCACTACTTGGTAGACTCAACAGTCCCTAGGTCAAAGATTTATTTCTGAAAAGAGAAAGACACATCAACTAGTAACTTACTCCATTGTTCCTCATTCCAGTTCTGAACACTGGACAGAGCTGAAGGAAGTCGGCTGACTCAATGTTTTAAATCTTTGAAATTAAAATTTTTAGAGTGGAGTCCTTAAAAGGATTTCAAATTAAGTATGAATTGTGCAGCATTCCTAAGTAATTACTCTGAAAAGGAATATCACCAACGTACTTTTACGAAATAAAGAGATAAATAAAAGAGCTAAACACAGTTCACACGCTTTAAGAAATATTTTCCCAAAGCTTGCTGTGTAATTTCCAGAAATAAAAATAAGACCAATCTAGCCAAGACGTTTAGAGGGAGTTTCCCATGTCTACTCTAACCAATCTCAGATAGCGCCATAAAAAAATCACTCTTCCTGTGTCCCCCAAAATCCACATTTGTAAAAGAGATTAGGTTGAAGACAGGAGAGAATGTTTTGGAAGTTTTGAGATATGAGAAAGGAGGCCACTTTTCCTATAGGTGCCAGGATCATCCCTCTGCTGAGTCCTGGAGCATTTACAAACTTTGTAATGATGCTGTTGGCAAAGCGGGAAACAAAGAATTACAGTCATTCAATCCGGCTGTAACAAAAGCATGCAAAATGCTCCCAAAATCAACAGACGTCAGACAGGATTTAATCCTTTCTATGTGTCTGAGATAATTATTTTTTAAAAGCTATTATGGTAACCATGTATGTTCGTTAAAAGAAAATACTGAATTCAGCTTTTATCAGATGTTTTTCCCCACCGTATATAAAAAATTCCATCACCTAACACTTCTTTGGGAGTAATTTTAAGTAATTGGATACAATCCAGAACTGCCTTGTAAAAAACATGGGCTGGGTTAAGTTTGAAATTCAAAGATAGATTTAAATAAAGGTTACTGACTCTACCATCTGGGGGTGGTGGGAAGACCCACAGGAAATTTTTATAGGCAGTCCCAGGGCAGCCTTCTAAAGTGAAAAAGAAAAAAAAAGGGGGGACAATGAAGGCCTAATTCTTTCTGAGTACACGTTTTACTAGAAGAAGATGCTCAATGATTCCTATGAAGTGGGGTAGGGGGTGCCCCTGAGTTGAGGATAAAAAGAGAAAGCCGTGTACTCATTTCATATGTGTATTTTGTATTACTGCTGTCAAGTAAACCAGATTCGTGAAAGTTAAAGGCTGCAATACTAATCTGGAAAGGGGAGGGAGAAATCTCACCCTTCCTTACTTCGTTGCTGCCTAGAAAACGAGGCAGAGCTGCACTGGGGCTCTGAAACCACAGTGATGAATGCTTCTATTCTTTTTTTTTTTTTTTTTTGAGACTGTCTCTGAGCTAACATCTGTTGCCAATCTTTTTTTTTTCCTTCTTCTCCCCAGAGCCCCACAGTACATAATTGTATATTCTAGTTGTAGGTCCTTCTAATTCTGCTGTGTGGGACGCCGCCTCAGCATGGCTTGATGAGCGGTGCTAGGTCCACGCCCAGGATCCAAACTGGTGAAACCCTGGGCCACCGAATCTTAATTGATTTCTTAATATTACTTAATGTTATTTTCATTGCTAATAAAGTCAAACTAGGAAGAAACTGGGAGAACAGAATTGCAGAGGTGTTTCTGTGCTCTCTCCTTAGATGAGTGTAGGATTGCAGCATGATCTGGTCTGCCATGGTGTAGAGGTTTAAGCATGTGGCTTCAAGATGCCTGGGTTTGTCCTGGCTCTACCTGTTTCTGATCCATGATCTTCCTTAAAGCCCCAGGTTTCTCTTCTTAAAAATGGGGATAATAATAGAACTTACCTCATAGAGTGGTTATGAGTGTTAAATGAGATAATACATACAAAAGCTGCTTAAAATAGAGCCTGTCTAGTAAGAACTCAATGCATTTTAGCTATCAGCATTATAATTACTATAGCATAAACCTGTCTTTTTTTAAAAGCATTTATTTTTAATACAAAGAGGTAGATAGATAAAGTAAATAGATAAATAGTGAACAGATAAAGAAAATTCCGTGGGGTTTCAATTACTTCAGGTGAGTTGTATGATCTATAGGGACTGAACTATCTGTTAGTTGGATCATTGACGTATTACCATGTAGGTAAAACTGCAAGAGAATTGTTTTCCTCTCAAGACTAGAAAAAAGGAAGTGGTCAGTACACCTCCCAGTTTGCCCTTTGACCTGTGGAAAGGCAGCTCTTTTGGGGTGCAGAAAACCAGGTCCCACATTGTCAAAGGTGGGTCTCCACACTGGGTTACTCTGGAGCTTTGGGGCAAGGAGATGAAACAGTGACTTGAAGTCTCATTTTCTTTCCCGTTTTCTGTCTCCCTGACCTTCTTTCATAAACGTTCCTATTGTCTCTTCACCATATTTCTCCAGGTTATTGCTCTCCACGCACACACAATTACACCTTCATTTAAGGAGATGGAAAATTTCTTTCTTGAGTATTCGTATTTAATTGTCGGTCATCTTCTGTAACTGTACTATCACATCATTCTTTTGTAATTTGCCAATTAATAGTATTTATTGTGCACCCTCACTAGGTTCTGTTAGTTGGTAACATTATGCTCTAGAATTTTTAGCTGTATAATCTCAATAGATAATTTCTCTTCTCTTTGCCTAAAATTCTTTATTTGTCTATTTAGGTTTTTTCAATTGAAAGGATTCTCTTCAGCTCAAGCATTCTGTGATTCTCTAATAGCCATCCTTTTCCTTTGATAAATTTATTCAATTATAGATGCAATTTAATTCCTCTAAACAACACTTTTGGTTTGGCACAAAACTTCTGATATCTAGCCAATTCTGTATACCAGGCTTCATGCTTACTTCGTTGAAAGTGATGCTTCAGAAGGACAAAGGTATCCTTTGAACCAAAGTTGCAGAGTTACTGCCTTTGGCACCACGGTAGCCAGCATTCTCCTTCTGTTTCCTTTCTAACATTATAGTGTCTTTATAATTTGAATAGAGATGCTGGTCTAAAATGGAAAAGAAAAGGTCTCCCTAGTTATGAATTTCAGTCAGGATGGTGGCACAGATAACAGGAATATATTTTTTTTGGTTTATAAATTATCAAGACTTGGTTGATTTAAAAGTAGAAAGAAGTATACCAATAAACTGCTGGTACATTGATGACAAACAAATGTACAGATCTGTAAGAAATAGAAGACAGAAAATTCTTGGTTAAAATTAATGACCAGACTGAAGAGATGGAGAATTTGAATCTAACAGAACTAACCAGAGTAACTATAATCGGAGGCCTGGCCTTATTCTTTTCTCATCTCTTAGGTGCCTTGAAGTCCTTCACAGTGTATCAAAAGGCTTAATATATTCCTGCCTGTCCTTTTGTTAGCAATATTTTAGCATATTATTTTAGATGAATTTCTTATAAATTACATTCTAATTAAATCTGAAAGTCTGTTTCTTTTAATAAGAATATTAAGACCATTCACATTTATTTTCTTGATTAAGATCGCTGATCTTTATCATATTCAGTCAGTAAATATTTATCAGATACCTACCATGTGGCAGCTACTGGGCTGGATGTTAGGAATTCATGAAACTTACACTAGAGTCTTGTTTAAATATTCTGCTATAAAGCGTGTTGTTTTCTTCATTTTTACTTTAATGAATTGGAAGGATTTTTCCAAAAAATATTTCCAGTATTTTCAATATCAAGAATGTCAGCCTCTTGTTAATGCTACTTTTAAAATGAGAAATTGACTTGCTTTTTTCTGTATGCTCCACCCTATTTCTCTATTTTTGTTTATATAATCTTGGATTTAATTATTACCTAATATTTTATTTTACTGGTTACATTCTTTCTCATACTTCCAATAATTTTTGTTGTCTTCGTTGTAATTTTTAATTCAACAAAGATCTATCTCTGTACAATCTTCACTGATCTTAATTT
This sequence comes from Equus caballus, assembly GCF_041296265.1. Classification (NCBI taxonomy): domain Eukaryota; kingdom Metazoa; phylum Chordata; class Mammalia; order Perissodactyla; family Equidae; genus Equus; species Equus caballus. The sequence continues at coordinate 183,535,256 of NC_091684.1, forward strand.
GCTCCATCTTCAAAAGTGCCTGCCTCAGTGCCATGGATGCAATATCTTTGTGCATATTTTCGAGAAAAGGATTGAAATTTTCTAAGGTTTTCTTTTTTCTTGTACTAATTCTATTTCAAAAGCAGTCTATTAGTCTATTTCTTTGAGTCCTCACATTGGGCCCTCTTTTGAACTACACTGTCTGTGTTGGTTTTTCCCTGTTTGTTTATTCTTAAGGAGGGAGGTTTTGTTTTCAAGCACTGAGTGTTGAGATCGGTCCTATGAGAGATTCTATAGGTGTACAAATATTTCAGGCCCAGACAAAAAGGGAATGGAAAATTTAGATTTCCTTTAGTTTTACTAAAATTCAGGGATGAGAAAGTGTAGACTACATACATGGGATAGCAAATCGTCTATTGGTACTGAAGCATAGGGGTACTCGCGTGGCTAATGTCAGGTGAAATTGGAAACAATCCATGTTGAATGAAGTTTTCTCATTCATCAGGGGCATCGTCAGTGTCCCAGAGCAGGTGAGCGGGCTTGCAGAGCTGTGTCTGTCAGCCTTGAAGGAGAAAGCCTTATTTGGAGGTTGCTTTTCTGTAACTCAGGTGGTGTATGCTCGGGGCTTGAAATAGTGCGATTACAGTAGAGGAAGGAGGCTGGATTTAAGAAAGACCTCAGGGTTAGAGAGGACAGGATTTGGGAACTGCTTTGCCAGTAGGGCGAGGAAAATGGAGGAGGCCTTCTCAGGCCTCACTCCCACCAAGAGCCCTTCTCTCCCTGGAATGCTGTTGCCTCTGAAGCAGCTCACAGTGCCCCTGGAATGAGGAAGAGAATCTTCAGTGAAAGGCATTGAAAGTAATAGAATGTGTGTGAGGATGGAGCGTCTCTGGTACCTAAAAAGAGGAGCCAATTATTTTAGGAGTGTGGGTAGAAATATTTTTAATTTATTCAAGACCTGTCTCTTAGCAAACCCCTATGTTAAGTACTGTGCACTGGGGAGATGTGACAGTGGGCCCATAAGATTAGTAGCATATAGCCTAGGTGTGTAGTAGACTGTATCATCTAAGTTTGTGTAAGTACTGTAGGGGAGGAAGAAATTTCCCTCTATCCTTCTAGGTTCTTCTGGCTGGACTAAAAATTAGATTGACGTGATACAGATTAACAGAAAAAAAAATTTAATAATATGTATACATGGAAGAAACCCAGGAAAACCAAGTGACTCGCCAAAATGGCTGAAGCCCTCACCTTAAATACCATCCTCAGCTAAAGACAAAAGATTTTGGGGGTTGGGAGTGGAGAGAGTCAGAGACTTCAAAGAGCAGGAAAGCAGTTCACAGGTAAGTGAAAAGGAGCAAACCTTTGGAAAATACATGTTTAGCCCCACAGAAACAGAAGAACACAGAAGGGAGCCCAACAAACAGGCTTTTCTAGGTTCCTCTCTGTCTCCTGTCTAGGTCATATTATCCTAAGGTGATAGCTCCCTTCCTGAGACAGGTTTTTTTTCTTCTGAATTCTTTTAGGCAGTTAAGGGGGAGATAACAAGAAAAACTTTTTAAGTCTTTTGTTTCTTAAAAATAATCAGCCTAAAATAATCTTCATGTTAAAGAGACTCATTTTGAGATGGCAAATTTTGTTCCCCTTCAGTACACATTATGATGTTCGCACAATGACAAAATCACCTAACAGTGCATTTCTCAGAACATATCCCATTCGATAAATGATGCATGACTGTGGTATGTGCACGTATGGAGGCCTGGAGATAAGTGATTAAAGAAATTCCTGTGTTGTTTTGCATGCTTATTTAAATGTTATCAAGTATGTGTAGGCATGAGTCTATGTATCTTGTCAACAAACTAGAGTGTAAACTTTTTTTTAAGTTAAAATTTTATTTTTTAGAGCAGTTTTAGGTTCACAGCAAAATGGAGGGGGAGGCACAGAGATTTCCCATACACTCCCTGCCCCTACACAAGCATAACTCCCCCATTGCCAACATCCCCCACCAGAGTGGTACATTTTTTACAATTGATGAACCTACGTTGACACATAATAATCACCCAAAGTCCATAGTTTATATTACAGTTCACTCTTGGTGCTGTACATTTTATGAGTTTGAGCAAATGTAAAATGACGTATATCCACCATTATGGTATCATACCAAGTATTTTCACTGCCCTCAAAATCCTCTGTGCTCTGCCTGTTCATTCCTTACCCCACCACCTCCTACAACTCCTGGCAACCACTGATCTTTTAACTGCCATAGTTTTGCCTTTTCTAGAATGTTGTGTGGTTGGAATCATGTAGCATGTATCCTTTCAGATTGGCTTCTTTCTTTTAGTAACATGCATTTAAGATTCCTCCATGTCTTTTCATGGCTTGATAACTCATTTCTTTTTAGCACTGAATAATATTCCATTGTTTGGGTGTGCCATAATTTATCAATCTCTTCACCTACTAAGGACATCTTGGTTGCTTCCAAGTTTGGGCAATTATGAATAAAACTGCTATAAACATCCATGTGCATGTTCTACTGTGGACATAAGTTTTCAGCACCTGGGGAAATACAAAGGAGCATGATTGCTGGATAGTATGGTAAGAGTGTGCTTAGTTTTGTAGGAAACCACCAAACCATCTTCCAAAGAACCAGTACCATTTTGTATTCCACCAGCAGTGAGTGAGAGGTCCTGTTTCTTCATACATCACAAGCATTTTGTGCTGTCAGTGTTCCAAATTTTGGCCATTCTACTAGGTGTGTGGTAGTATTTCACTGGTGTTTTAAGAGTATAAACTTTTAAAAAGTAAGACCTATCCTGAAGTTGTATTTGTTTTGCATGCCCTTCACAGTACCATTGACAATGCCTTAGAGTCACTAGATACTCAAGAACTGCTTAGCTGGTTGTGTAATTTCATCATAAGATGGGACCTGAGATCATTTAGCTAGCCCGATCTTTTTATTCCAAAGAAAAGAAAGCCAAGTCTTTGATAAATTAAATGACTCACCCAGGACCATACAACCAGAGTCAGATGGCAGCTCACATCTCTTGAATCCTAATCCAGGCAATACTGAATCAATGATTTCATGTGAGTCATCATTGATGTCTTTGCAATTTTTACATCTCAAATTTTCCTCTACAAAAAAGAGATAAGACGATCTCAGTTGATGAATAGAAACAAAAAATGATCATCACAGGGGACATTGTGATTAATAGGAAATGTAGAATTGCTTATTAATACTATGAAGTACTATTTTAAACAGTATTAAAAATGTATGGGATGACAAATGAAGACCCCTCTGACATTGGAGCTCAGAGATTTACCATCTTGCCCGGCAATAGCTTCTCATTTCCAGGGGCTTTACTCTCAGGGGTTCAACTCTGTATATAGTTTGCTATCATTTTCAACCTTGTGTTTATGTTGCACCTCCATATGAGGAGCTTAAAGAGCTTTACAGACATTAGCTCATTAATCCTCCCAAAACCTCTCTAAGGTAGGGCAGAGGCATAAATCATTATTCCCATCTGGAAAAAAATAGCCTAACTTATCTCTCTTAATTTCAATGATGCTCTAAACTGTTGCTTAAATCCTAATTTATACCCTGTACCTTTAGAATATCACAATCTCTTCCCCAAGGATATTTTTCTCCTTTCTTTGAATTTAATGTCACGAAGATAAGTGTAGAAACAGATTGCCAGGGCTGGTGTTAGAAGCTCTTTTGAGAAGCACAGCATAGGTGGTAACCCATGTTCCTCCTTCCCCCCTCACTCTCTCCTCCTTTTCTCAAAATGGCCTTCTTCATTGCCCTTCAGTAATGACAGGAGAAATGACTTTTAGGAATTAGAGGGATGTTTCAAGACCCATTCACTCCTTTATCTGTGAGCCAAGACCACCAGCAAGAGAGACAATGGGTATCCATTCAACCATGCAGTCCTAACTCTCAATGAAACACTGGTGCAACAGACTTCAAAGCTTCACGAAAGCAACAATGGAAGTTAAATTTTCAACCTTGTGTGCTTTGCTCAGTCATGTGGTTCTCACTATAAAGATATTTGGAATTAGACTTGGAAGATGTTAGAACATGACCAAGACATGAGCAGAATCTGAGACCAAGCAAGGTTGGTTCATGCAAATGATTCCAACAACACACTTGTCCAGTTAAAGTAGTTGCCCACAGTTCAGGCCAGTGAAAAGGAAAATAAACAGAAATGATAAAGTCAAAATGAAATTAATATTCTATCACCCCGCGAAGTTCATCAGAGAATTTGAGTCAACTTACAATTGATTTGAAAGATATTCAAAGTTACATGATTTACATAGGATCATACACTAGTTATTATCAAACTAGAAGACTCTAAATTATGTTTTTTTCCCTCAATCCAAGTTGTTTCTCAAATGTTCAACTAAACACTTTATGTTCAGATGACTTATGTTCTGCCTTGCTGCCAAAATATGAGGTGGGATGAACAAGAAGACTACCCCTCAATGTATTCAGTCTTCTTTTAAGGAGCAGGCAGGAGAGAGACATGGTGGTTCTTCTCAGAAGAAAAAAAAAACATATTCCTCTAAAAGGAAAGTTAGCTTTTCTTTTTTTGAAGGGAGGGTGCGGAAGATTGGCCCTGAGCTAACATCTGTTGCCAATCTTCCTCTTTTTGCTTGAGGGAGATTGGCTCTGAGCTAATATCTGTGCCAATCTTCCTCTTTTTGCTTGAGGAAGATTTCCCTGAGCTAACATCTATGCCAATCATCCTCCATTTTATATGTGGGACACCACCACAGCATGGCTTGATGAGTAGTGTGTTGGTCCATGCCCAGGATTTGAAGCCTCAAACCCCAGGCTGCTGAAGTGGAGTGCATGAACTTAAACTAATATGCCCCCAGGCTGACCCCAGAAAGTTAGTTTTATTCAAGAAAATGCTCTCAAAAAATTCTCCTGGATCTCTGCTTTGTTTGAGCTATGGGAGTGTTTAAAAAAATGAAGTTCTTATTCCATTTCCTTTTCACAAGTTTCCGGAATATTGCTTTGAGCTAAATAATCATTATAGCAATTTACCAGTTGGCTAATATTTAGTCAATATCTCTCTCCTACTGAATATAATAGTTGAAGAGTATTTTGCTGTTAGATATTAGCTAAACTTCTAAACGACCCTGCAAGAGTGGTTAGTGTGACTGGGCGTCTAGGAATACTGAAAACTGGTGAAAAGGAGTTGAAGTGCCCTGGGCTTCCACCACAAAAGCAAAGGAAAGAGCTAAGAAGCAAACTCCCAGTGGTCTAACCTCACAGGAAAATGTCCTATTTATTTTAGATTCAATGAAAATAAAATCAGAAAGATGAAGTTTATAGAGCTATGTGTAACTCAGCATCTCCCAGGTCGGGGAGGAGTAAATGAATAAACAGAAGGATCTTTCTAATGTTGACTTTTTGTCTCTCGTATAATTTTCTTTCTTTTTAGTGGTGTTATTCTCCGTAGCCTAACTCTTTTCCTGCATTCTTGTTGTGTCCCTGGACTTGCTTAATTCATCTCTTTCCCATCTGTAGGATTCTAGAGTAACAGGAATACTTCCCTAAAATACTAATTCCTAGCTGCTATACTGCAAGTAACACTGTGAGCTTTGTGACAAGTTCCAGGCCTGGCTTTATAGGAAATAAAGAATAAGGTAGCCAGAGATAAGTCTGGAAAAATAGGATTTGATAAAGAAGAGGGGTGAAAAATAGCCAACTGTGTATGGGTAAGAGGGCTAGAAAAATACCATGTAGCAGAGTTGAGCAAGTCATGAAACTAATTAGTCCAATAACTTATTGTCTCCTGTGTGTTCCATATTATCCCTGGGCGTTCCTCTTGGGGCGTCCTTGCTCCTGTATTCTCTTGCTTTCCTTCTATTTCATTCTCCAGGTGTTGTCTTTATCATCCTTCTTTCATCGATTTAGCCTAATGGGTACCTTGTCATATAGAATTCTTTCCTTCCTTTCTTCAAGACTGTCCTGGATATTCCTTTGACCTGGCTAGTGAATATGCAAGATCCATTAAAAGCATAGATGAGTTCAGGTAGCTGGGATGGACTGATAATCTAGAGAAGAAAATCACCCTTATTCGTTCCCCAGAATTACTTTGAAATGATTCCCATGGAATCAATAAGAGATAAAAAGCACAGTGGGCATTGTAAATAAATTTCAAAATATAATAATGTAAAAATAAATGGCAATTAATGCCTTATCTGCTTATGAAAAGAGTGATTGTGGGATTTTAAGAAAAGGTATTTTGTAGGATAATGGTTAAGTTGCATTTATATCCAGCACTCTTTCTCCCTTATTACTAAAAGTTACCTTCCTATAATTGCAGACTGGTTTAGCATCTTAACAATAATGGACGTGTTTTTAAAAGATTATTGCCAAAAGTGCATTCTTTATTCCAGGGAGACTCTGTAATAGATACCAGCATTTTAGTAATGATACAAGCAATCTGTAAGCTATTACGGTTTTCTTTAGAGTAACTTAACCTTCATATTGTTTTGTATGTCTGGAATTTTAATAGTGTTTTTAATTTAGAAAAGGATGTATATAACATATTACTAATTACATGTGAGTACAAACTAAGCACATGACCACTGAGCTTGATTCTCAAAAACAAACATATTTAAAAGTACTTAACCTAGTGTATGGAAGGTCACAGGGAAATTAGAGAATGACACACGGGGATAACAACAGCTTTCATGGAATAACACAGTGAGGGGCTGCATTTTTAGAATGGTTATTATATTTTGGTCCACAGCTAAAAAATAGTTAAGAAGAATAGAAAGACTCCTTCTCACATGTAATTAATGTTTTTTTCGACAGATGAAGATACAAACAATTAAAACATAAATGTAAATTTTGTAAGAATGATTAGCTTTTCCCTTGATGACACCATTCATCCAAGAGCCTCCAAGAATTTATAGCATTAATTAATAGTCCTGGTGGCCCTTAATGATTCAACTTTGTTGGTGAGGATGCTAGATTGCAAGAAAAAGTAAGATCTTTTTCTAAGTCAAAGGTCAGGCTAACTAGGCCATAGAAGTCAAGGTGACTGGTCTTTGGACCTCACTTACCTGCTGCCTAGATGAACAGAGGGGAGATGATTTTTCTTAAAAATGAAAGTATTCACTGAAAATATTTGCTTTTAAATTGCTATAAAAAATCATTCAGTGTTAGAATCTAGACTTATATTGTCATGTATAATTTTGAAACTATTTTGGCACACATCTTAGACTCTCTTCAAGGAGCCGATAAAGATGTGCTTGGTGAACCAATTCAGGGGGCTTTAATGCTATTTTTAAAATCTAGCTTTTACATTATAGAAACCAGTTTGCTATTTTTGAAAGAAGTTATAATCTACTTAAAACTGTCATTCTGTGTTTCTGACTTGCAATTAGACGGTATTTCCAAAATGTCAGACCTAGATTCAGCTTCTACCATCACCATAATAAAATGTGACAGCCAAGATATTATATCAATACCTTTTCCATAATTAGCAATAAGGATCCTGCCAAGGGTTAACTAGAAAAGTTTCAAAAACGTTTTTCTACAAATGGTCCTGAAGACAGTATTATGCTTTTAAAATCTGCTAATGTAGCAAAGACTCTTGACAACCAGGAGACAAATCTATGAGCAAAACTGTTTGGAGAGAATAGTTTTGTAGTGTATGATGTATGTTATGTAAATGAGCTTATTAGGACTCTCATCTATTTTATTATTGGTGACCAATTTAATAGAGGCATTTAAAAAACAATATTTCTGCCTGACTCCTAGAAATGAAGAAGATACATTGATATAATTGAGAGCAAATGATTGCATGTCGTGCCATTTAATCATGTCATTTTTCAATCGCTATTTTTTGCACTTCGCTGCATGCTTATAGAATATTTAGCTTCAATATAGATTAAGTCCCAGGGTTTGCAACTGAGTCGAGCTCCTATCTTGGCTCACGTTGTCTTTGAAGTTTGGGATCAGTTAAAATATGCAGATGTCATTTGCCCATATTTTCTTTAAAATATGCAAGTCATCATTCATACCTTACTTGAGGTATTTTAATTTTTTTGTTGTTTTGAAGAATTACTCCTTTACAATTCCAGGATGGACATTCTTATTTGCAACATTTATATGCTAGGTATAGTGAAGGTAAGCACATAATTGGCTCAAGAATGGAGCTGTCAGTTCCAAAAGATCTGCTGACCCCTTGCTGGAAACTTCGATAGTCATTTGCCTGATGAGTGTTTCTTACTTTTGTTCAATCTCTTCTTCATTTTTTATATAATTTACAGTTTCTCAGAAAATAGATTATCTCCCACTGTCTGCTAGAATCTGAGGCCCTTGAGAGCGCAAAGTTTTGTCTGTTTTGTTCACTTGATTTGTCTCTAACACTCAGAACAGTGCCCACTATAATAGGTGTTCAATAAATATTTGTTCAATGAATGAATTAGTATTTTTTTCCATCTCTGCTATCATAACCACCCAGGGCTTAAGAATTGCATAGATAACTAATTCCTAACATATTTGCAGACTAGGAATGGGTATAAGATAGCCTCCTGAAAGGGGTACAGAAGAAGTTGTTGGCTCTCTTATCAACAATAATGTTATGGCTGTGGCCACTTCTAGTTAGAAGTCAGGGGCACAGATAGTCTGAAATGTAGAAATCTTATAAGCTTCTTCAGCTCTCTTATGAAAGGCAGTGTAACATGGTGTTTTTGTGAATTGCCTCTCGCTTCAGGTGGCATGGGTTAAAATCCTACCTTTGCTGTTTATTGGCTGTGTTATCTCTGGTCAATTACTTAACCTCTCTGTGTCTCTATTTCCTCATTTGTAAAATAAGTAGATGACAATAATGCATATCTCATAGTCCTTAATTAAATGAATTAATACATATAAATACCTAAAAATGCATCGTGCAAAGAAATATACACAAAGAAATGTTTGTTAGTATAAGAACTAAGAAAATACTAAGAATAGTGCTCTAGCAATTAATACGACTCGATTGTTGGTTATTATTTTGCATTCAAGTAAATCTTGATTAAATATTTGAAGAGAACATAACATTGTTTTTAGTTTGTATTGGTTCAGATATATATAGTCAACTGAGAATGATCTTTGGGAAAGTACACAAAGTAGATGGGATATATCAGTTCTCATTTTGGTACTGACACCAACGACACAATAAATTCCTGCAGTAATTAGACTTAACTAACATCCTTCAACTTCCACATTTTCTTCAACTCTTTTTCCAGAACCGTGCTTGTCTATGTATAGTTCTCTGTTTACGTTCTACGATATTTCTGGAAGTAGGACAGCTATATTAGAAAAGGCACTGCATTATTTTTATCATATAGAAGAATGTCTTATCTGTTGACTGAGATTTACAGATTTGCAGTTATGCCTCTATCCCAGGAAATTTTATAGCCATTAATTTAAAAAAATAAATAAAAGCTCTAAGTTTGCATTTGTATGTGTAAGTAATCTGTGTATCGACACGTGCTTGCAGAACCATGATTTCTGGATGAAATTAGTAATATAGGGTCTGTTGTCATGATACACCCTAAAGAAATCATAAATTCCCTGATTATATCATCCGTTATGTGGTTGATAATATATACCTGGCCTTATCAAGAGATTTAAAAAAAACTAACATCTTTATTGAGATGTAATTCACATACTATAAAATCTAACGCCAGGGGGCCGGCCCAGTGGGACAGTGGTTAAGTTCACACGTTCTGCTTCGGCGGCCCCGGGTTCGCCGGTTCCGATTCCAGGTGAGGACATGGCATCACTTGGCAAGCCATGCTGTGGTAGGCGTCCCACATATAAAGTAGAGGAAGATGGGCACGGATGTTTTCTCAGGGCCAGCCTTCCTCAACAAAAAGTGGAGGATTGGCAGCAGATTAGATGAGGGATAATCTTCCTGGAAAAAAAAAATCTAATGCCAGAATGTTTTTACCACCTCTAAAAGAAAATCGTTACCCATTAGCAGTCACTCCCTATTTCCACCTGGCAACCACTAATATGCTTTCTGTTTCTATGCATTTGCCTATTCTGGACATTTCATATAAATGGAATCATCCAATGTGTGACCTTTTGTGTCTGGCTTCTTTCATTTAGCATAATGTTTTCAAGGTTCATCCATGTTGTGGTATGTATCAGCACTTCATTCCTTTTTATTACCAAATAATATTCCATTATGTGGATGTACTGCATTTTTTATCCATTTGTCCACTGGTGGATGTTTGGGTTGTTTCCACTTTTTGGCTATTATGAATAATGAGGTTCTGAATATTTGTCTACAGGTTTTTGTGGGGTCGTATGTTTTCAATTTTCTTGGGCATATACCTAGGAGAGAAATTGCTGGATCATATGGTCATTCTACGTTTAACTTTTTGAGGAAGTGTCATACTGTTTTCCAAAGTGAGTACACCATTTTGCAATCCCACCAGCAATGTATGAGGGTTCCAGTTTCCCTACGTCCTCACCAATGTTGTTATTTCTGCCTTTTTTTATTTTAGCCATCCTAGTAGGGGTGAAGTGTTATCTAATTGTGGTTTAGATTCGCATTCCCCTGATGGATAATCATGGTGAACATCTTTTCATGTGTTTATTGGCCATTTGTATGTCTTCTTTGGAGAAATGTCTATTCGAATACTGTGCCCATTTTTAAAATAAAGTTACTTATCTTTGTATTGTTGGATTTTAAGAGTTCTTTATATAATCTGGATACAAGTCCTTTATCAGATATATGATTTTCAGATATTTCTTCCCATTCTGTGGTTTGTCTTTTTGCTTTTTTTATGGTGTCATTTGAAGAACAAAAGTTTTTAATTTTGATTAAATTGTCCAAAAGTTGCTTGTACTTTTGGTGTCATACTTAAGAAACCATTGCCTAAGAAGTCAAAAATCACTTCTACTTTTGGTATCATACCTAAAAACCCATTACCTAATCCCGAGTCATGAATATTACTCCTATGTTATCTCCTAAAATTTTTTAGTCGTAGCTCTTACATTTAGGTCCATGATGCATTTTGAGTTAGTTTTGTACATGGCGTGAGGTGGGAGTCCAATTCATTCTTTCACATGCAGGTATCCGGTTGTCCCAGCACCATTTGTTGAAAAGACTATTTTTTCCCAACTTACTTATACCAAGAGCTTTTTAATTCCATTTGTTTTGATTGATAAGCATTCAGTACTTAATCATTAATACCCCATGCTAAATCATAAAATAAGCCTTTTTATGACATAAGTTCGCTTTGATTTTATAAACATTATCTTGTCTTAATTATTATGGCATCAGAACGCTAAGTTGTATTTTATTTCTATACCTGACCTTGTTATTATATGTTGTATTTTATTTCTATACCTGAACTTGTTATTATATGATGTCCCCTTCTCAGAGAAGCTTTATGCACAATCCAGTCGAAAGTAACTTTCCTACCACTTTCTATCATATCAACCTTTTTTATTTTATAGCTCTTATCACTATCTAATATTTTCTAGTATATTTATTTATGTTTTATTTCCAGCCTCTCACCCCCTCCCCCCCACAAATTTGAATGTAAGTTCCATGAAAGCAGAAATCTTGTTCTCACTGTTGTATCCCCACCACTGGGAACAGCGCCTGGCACGTAAGAGGCACTCAATAAGTACTTGTGGATGGATGGATGGATGGATGGATAATTGAATTATGATTATTATCATATTCCACTTAAACTTCAATCCTGTTTTAAAATGTTACAAAAGTTGTGGTTTCTTGACCTTTTCTTATGTGAATCCCCCGACCGTAATGCCTGCCCTCCTTTCCTTCCACTTTTTTGATCTTCAGCAGCCGTCACAGCCTAGTTCTAGTCTCATGAATCTTAATCTATCTACTCCAGCTTGTAATGGTCTTTCTCATCCCCCAAGTCAGTGACCATAATTTAGCATGTGTATCAATTTCTCCTTACATTTGGATCATAGCCTCACTATTCACAAGGTACATTCACCTCTGTTACCTCGTTTAAAACCTACAACAACCTGATGGGTTAGGTCTTATTGAAAACTTTTGCCTTTCCTTGATTTCTCTCACTTTGAGGAGACAGAGTCTTCTCTTTACAGCTAGATTACAAGCGCTTAAGAATAGGTATCACATTTTATTAGGTGCCTCTTATCCACAATGATAATCCTAAAAACATTATCTTGTCTGTAATGAAAAGCATGGTGTTTGGTACGTAATTGACATCTAATAAATATTTATTGCTACAAAAAATATCATTCATGTGATCTTTGCCAACCTTGCCACAAAATAATTATCCCAAACTAAACAATCAAAAGCATCTTCTGGGGCTGGCCTGGTGGTATAGTAGTTACATTCGCATGTTCCACTCCAGTGGCCCAGGGTTTGCAGGTTTGGATCCCAGGCGCAGACCTACTGCTACTCATCAAGCCACACTGTGGCAGCATCTGATATAAAATAGAGGAAGATTGGCAACAGATGTTAGCTCAGAGCCAATCTTCCTCACACACACACACAAAAGCATCTTCTGAAGAATCATAGAGATACCAGTGTAGTCTCTCATTTTTCCCATGTGCTGTATGTTCTTATTAGACCATGGCTGTAGAGAGTAATAGTACCTACATCCGATACCTTGCACCTTCTAAATAATTGTCATGGGTTTGTTTTACTATGTAAGCTTTCTGAGAGCAAAGCTTCTATTTAATTTAGCACAATGCCTTTTGTGTTGAAGTCATTAATAACTAAATGACTTAGTTGATAAAAACAACAAAAGGGGTAAAATCCCCAAATATGGTATTCAAACAACCTAATATATCAGCATTCTTAATAATTATATTGAAAATTCTGGAAATCATCAAGCAAATACTGATACTATAAAGATATCATTGGTCAAAAAGATCTATTCATTGATTGATTTCTTTTCTTCAGTCATTTGATAACAATTAAAAAATAATTGATCACCAGTGGATATAGTCCCTAGGCTCTTGGCTGTGAGTGTGACTTTAGAATCAGAACTTGTAACTTCTATTTTATACTTCTAAAAAGAAATCTATTCAACTAGATTAATTCTCTTATCTGAAAAACTGAGTTCCTCTGTTTCCTGTAGACCAGTGTTCTGAAACTTTAGCATGCATTATGGTCAACTGTAAGTCTTGTAAAATCATGGCTCGTTGGGACCCACCTCAGAATTGCTGGTTTCAGAAGATGTGGAGTGGCACCAGAGAATTTGCATTTCCAACAACTTCTTAGGTTATGCTAATGCTGCTTGGCCCAAGGAACACACTCTGAGAACATTTGCTGTAGAAAATCTGGTCACAGGTAGCAGACTAAGAGAAGACAATTGCCCACCTCAGGAAATTAGAATGGTAAAATGCAGAAACTGTAAAACCAGAGAAAAATACGTGAAGAAGTGTCAGAAATCCTTGGGATAAGAAGATGGGGGCTATCCACTTGACACTATTTAAACCAGAGAAACGCATGTGTCTTTTTCCCTTTTCCCCTCCCTCTCTGTATGTTTCCTCACTCCAACTGGATTGAAGGCAGGTATATGAGATATGCAGATCGAACCTTCTTTTTTGTGCTTGCCACACAGAAGGCATATCCAATAGATATCGTTAAAAAATTGATCAATCTAGAAGATAAAGTCATGTTCGACTTTATAAATGGAATTTTTTCATAAATAGTGTTTTATTTGACAGATCACCTAAAGTCCCACCACTTTGTTCATATTGACCTACCTGATGATGTTACATTAGCCTGCTGAATAAAATTATATAAGAAATATGGAGACAAATGGCTTTGGAGTTTCTCAGCTAGATTTAATTGTTTCTCTCTGTTTTTAACATATACTTGGTTTGGATATTTGTTAAATACTGTTTTCATCCTCATCTCTCTTTTCTCTATTTGGTTCTTATATTACCTATTGTGCATTTTGGTTCTTGGTCTAATTGTAGTTCTTTTATTGTAAGCTTATTTGTATCCTTTTGAGATAGTAGATGACACTACTGTTTAATATCAAGAATATGGGTAAACAAGTAGATATAATCATTCTATGTAACATGTGTGCATATATACATATATTTAATATATAATGAAGAATAAAATATGAATATTGGAAATCTTACCTTCAATGGTGTTAAACTGAAGCCAATGTTAAGAATGATGTTATCACACATTTGGTTCAATAATATGAGTGGTTTAAACAATCAAAGAAGTCGACAGAGGAAGTCAGGAAAGAAGAAAGAAAAAACTCCAAATAAGCCAGAAACACTCCTTACATCACCATTGGTGAACTGAAAGTCAGATTGACAGTTTATAAGTGTAAAACAAAAACCTTCCGCCTGTTAACAACTCTCTTGAAATGTGCCCAAAAAGATGTGTTTAGAGGGTTGGAGATCTGATCATTGTAAAGGAAAAAAAGACTTAGAAATCTTGAGTTTTACTTTTCTACACTTCTCAATTTTTAGCAAATCTGTCTTTTTAGTAATATGAGGAAATTGAGTAGAAATGTAAAATAAGTAAGTAAAATAGGTCATTAGAAATTTAAAAGTAGCACACCAAACTGTATCCCAACACTTGGATTCTGAAGTGCTGCTAAGACAATGAGCTCCATATTAACAGAGGGAGCGCTGTAGGAAGAAATCGCCTAAAGATCACCAAATACTAAAGATAACTAAGTACAAAAACATCTGGAATCTTTTTCTTAAACATATTGATAATTAGTTGTTTTTCTGTCTTTTTAAATTTCCTTTCCCTCTTCTTGTCTTTAAACTTTTCTGGGAAGGCAGTATGACTACCATTGGGCACCAACGTGATCTCATTAGATATCAAGGAAAATGCTTCAAAACTGGCAATATTGAAAAGCATTCCAAATTTGTCTTGTTTTTAATATTTTAAATATATATATATATATTTATTGAGGTAACATTGGTTTAAAACATTATATAAGTTTCAGGTGTACATCATTATAGTTCAGTTCTGTATGGACTGCATCATGTTTACACCAAAAGTCTAGTTTCCATCCATCACCATACGAATGTCCCCCTTTACCTCTTTTGCCCTCCCTCCACCCTCCTTCCTCTCTGTACCCACCGAGCTTTTCTATGTATCTGTGTTTGTTGTTGTTGTTTTCTATCTTTCACATGTGAGTGAAATCATATGGTATTTGTCTTTCTTTGTCTGACATGTCATTTAGCATAATACCCTCAAGGTCCATCTATGTTGTGGCAAATGGCAAGATTTCATCTTTTTTTTTATGGCTGAAGAGTATTCCATTGTGTGCATATATATATATGTATATATATATACCTCCATTTGTCCCTTGATGGGCACTTAGGTTGTCTTGGCTGTTGTGAATAGTGCTGCAATGAACATAGGGGTGCATATATCTTTTTGAATTAGTGTTTTTATATCCTTTGGATAAACATCTAGAAGTGGAATAGCTGGATCATGTGGTAGTTCTATTCTTAGGTTTTGAGGAATCTCCATACTGTTTTCCATATGGCTGCACCAATTTATATGCTCAGCAGTGTATGAGGGCTCTCTTTCCTCCACATCCTCTCCAACACTTGTTATTTCTTATTTTTTTTAATAGCCATTCTGATGGGAGTGAGCTGAGATCTCTTTGTGGTCTTGATTTGCATTTCCCTAATAATTAGTGATATTGAACATCTTTTCATGTGCCTGTTGGCCATCATTTTATCTTCTTTGGAAAAATGTCTCTTCAAATTCTTTGCCCATTTGTAATCCAGTTGTTTGTTATTTTGTTGTTGAGTTGTATGAGTTCTTTATGTATTTTGGTTATTAACCCCTTATTGAATATGTGAACGTCTTCTCCCAATTGGTAGCTTGTCTTTTTGTTTTGTTGATGTTGTCCTTTGCTGTGCAAAAGCTGTTTAGTTTGATGTCGTCCCTTTGTTTATTTTTGCTTTTGCTTTTCTTGCCTGAGGAGACGTATCCAAAAAGATATTGCTAAGACCAATGTCAAAGAGTGTATTGCCTGTCTTTTCTTCTAGGAGTGTTATGGTTTTAGGTCTTACACCAAAGTCTTTAATTCATTTTGAGTTAATTTCAACAAAGGAGGCAAGAACATACAATGGAGAAAAGAAAGTCTCTTCAATAAATGATGTTTGGAAAACCGGACAACCACATGTAAAAGCATGAAAGTAGATGCCTCTCCTACACCAAACTTTTCTGCTCCTTTCTTCCTTTGTCTAGCTGCTTCAGTCTCTCTTCTCTCCAGCACACGAGGCACTCCCTCTGCCCCAGGCTGCTTGCTTATGGACCTTCTATACTTATAACCACAACCACTGAACTTGGACCATTTGGCTCACATAGTTTCCCTGAAGATTTCACTGACTCCTCCAATAGCAACTTCCATAAACTTCTGTTAGCATGTCCCTCTGTGCATTATTCTTGACATCATACTTATTTGTATAGTCCACCTCTAGTAGAGTCTCAGCTCCTTGAGAAAAGGAACAGTTTCTTGCTCCTTTTTGAAGCCTCCATGCCTGAAACAGTGCCTAGCAGGTGGAAGGTGCAATATACATTTGAGGAGGTTTAGAAGCAGGAATGAGTTGTCCTTATTTCTCTGCCTTACTTAGATTGCTTAACTTGGGTTTCTGTTTAAAAGTACTTTTCTCTGAAAATGTAAGCCAAAAATAGTCATGATAATCATTTGTTCCTATGTAGTTATATTTAACATTTATTTCTCAATGCATAGTTTATCATGGAAATAATGTAAACTACTGATTCTAAGAACATTGCCAGCAAATGCATTGATTTTATTTAGCATGTGTTTGCAATCAGAAATAAATATGTATATTTTAATGGTTGTCATGGAAACCCATTTATGTAGAAGAGTGTTATTTTATCAATTATATCTCCTAGATATAAAAAAAGTACTGAAAAATATGTTGGACATGTAAAAATCCAAACTTTCCCCTCCTTTTTTAAAGCAGTGTTATTTCCCCAGTGTGCATATAAGATAAATTATTAATCCAGAATGTAGACTAAGTTCTTTGGATATTTAAAGTGAAAAGAAAAATTGCAGAATTATGAAGAACTAAAAATCAGATATTGAGTGTCAACAGTTTTTAAAAATAGCTTTCACAATTTTCAAACCACCTAGACTAACTCACGTTAAGATATGTGATGGGGATCATCTAGATACTTAACTACTGGATGCAGTCTAGATATTTACAAAGTTATAGCCAACGACCTTTACAAAAATTTCCCCTTGCAACCTCACATGCCCTGTTTCAGAACCTTGAAAATGCCTGTGAGGTGAATGAAGCCCATTTGGGATACTTTGTAAGCTTTACCTAATGTGGCCGTGCTAACTCCAGGCGTACCTTTAATGCCATCCATGGCAAGTTTTCATTTGGCTGAGAAACACTGGGACTTTTTGTCGGCTTGAGGAACCAAGTTATTATTCTAGTTAACTTCAAGGAGAGTTTTGCAAGATCCAGTTTTATGGCATGGAAACATCTCTTTTGATTTTTCTGGGCCTTTACTTTTAACAAATTAACAACAAAACAAAAACAAAAACCCTCAGTATTCATATTCATAGAACTCATTTGAACTAGTTTCAGTTGGTTATATTGTTATCTTGAAGTGTTTAATATTGGGCCAACATTGGCAGGTATTAAGTGGGCTTGATAGTTTGACTTGTCCAACAGATGTTCTAGAGCGAGAGAAAATGGAAGGGGGTGTGTGTATGTGCGTGAGTGTGTGTGTGTGTGTGTGTCAGAGAGAGAGAGAGGCAGACAGAGAATGCATGTGGAGGTGGGGCAGTTAGCAGGATTGGAGAAAGAGATGGAAACAATGCCTGTGGCTTTAGTAGCCCCTCAGGTTTTATTTTTGAATGTTTAGAGGTTTCTCCTCATTCAGCCTTGCACTAAGGAATGGTATCAGTAAAGAAATTTGTCAGATCTTGTGGCTATACCAGTTGTTATATAGGAAAATAGTAAGGAACCCTAGGAAAATAAATAAGGATTAGTTCAGGAAACATAGCGAAAAATGCTGCACTGGTATAAATTGAATAATAAAATTCCTAGTCATATTTTGCCATAAATAGAGGTTTGGGAATTTGTCATTCACTTTATTTAAAATTCAGAAATATTAAAGGTGCAGGGTTCTCTCATTACAGAAATAATAGAATTCCAGCTATTACAGAGTTAGGGTCATTTAAATGGCTCTGGCATGTATTATATCAGTAAGTGGAACATCTGTATGAAATGTCCACCTGCTGGTCTACTACCCCTACACGCACATTTCAATGAACCACACTTAATCATTTTAAGACTTCTTCTAATGAAGCTTTATCTAGATTAACATTTTAAGCACAAATACTTTTAGGCATTAAAACTCCCGTACTAAATGAAATTGCATTGTCTTGTTTACCCTTGTTGATTAATAGGCAATCTGTTAACTGTTAGAATAGTCCAATTGTGGCAGTAGAAGGAGATTAGTAATTCAGTGATGTTTGTGGATATAATCATCATTTCTCCTGAAGGCTGTGAATTAGAATATCACTTACACACTATCCGTAGGCAAGGAAAAGATATAATATTTTTAGACATGTGTACCCACTATTTTGCTTGAATTGTTCAGCTTAGGGTCACTGCAGCAAAACAAATGCTTCTGGGGGCAAAATGCTATTTTGATGCATGCATATCCTTCTTAAATAGTGTGAATGTCTATTAAAGGAAACACAACCAACAAATAGCGGAGTAATAATCCAGTATCCTAATTTCTGTTTTCAGAACATTATTGCTTTGTTAATCAAGCTTCTAAAGAGAAATGTTGCTTCTCGTTTTTTTCCAAAGGATAGATGTTATATATCAAACTTCTTTGCAATCTTATTTAACTTATTCCCAGGCAGCAGAAAACTAAACTTTTGGCTCCAAAGAATCTGGAAGTAAATTTGGAAAAATTCCATTTCCTTTTGGAGGACTTTTCTATCTTTTGTGTTTCTTGGGATCTTGAATCAAAGTATGTCAACGTGTTTGGCCTTCACATGACCTAAATGATTTATTCATTAAGTTACAAATTGTTAAGCACCGAGGTGTCAATGTGGGACCCAATGTTTTAAATGGAGAAATCAGTGCAAAAGGGAAGAAGGATAGGATGCAGCTACATTCTTTGGCGATAGTTGGGTATCTATATGAGGCCTCCAATCTAAAGGCGACTCTAGAACCCTTCTTGTCTGATTTTTCATAGCTGAGCATATCGCTACAGTTTGAAATTATGGTGGAAGAGGGAGTTTCATGTTTTAGGGAACTCTGACTGAGAAACACTCATGAGTTGGTTCTCTCTGTGTTGCAGTCCCTCTGTTGTGAAATCAAGCAGCGACGTCGCGGAGTGGCCTCCATCCTGCGATTATGCCAGCATCTTCTGGATGACCGGGAGACCTGCAATCTGAACGCAGACCACCAGCCCATGCAGCTGATCATTGTAAATCTTGAAAGAAGGTGGGAAGCCATCGTCATGCAAGCCGTCCAGTGGCAAACAAGGCTACAAAAGAAGATGGGAAAGGAGTCTGTGAGTGTTTTTCTTTTTTAAAACATAATAGTCTCTCATTTTTGTCAGAAAAAATTTCTTTCAGGCCTTGAAAAATATGTTCATCTTACAAGTGGGGTTGCTAACTAAAGGGATGAAGCTTTCTCCAACCACTAAATAAAACTCCATTTGTCATAACATGGAGATTTATTTGCCTACTAATAAGATGCATTTTAGTGTATCTCATTATCTTTTTAAAAAATCACAGGGAGATTTTCTTAAATTTACCAAATTAAGCCATTAATTCTTTTAGTCATTCCTTCACCAATGATATTCATTAATCATACAATAGCCCGTGAAGATTTTGCTAAAAGGTCGCTTACCACTCTCAGAGCATATGGAGGAATGTGTATGCTCTGCAGATAAGGCAATGAAATAAAATGTACTGTTTACCTTCTTGTTCAATATGAGTTAACACTGTTTATTTGTACAATAATCTCCATTGTTCCTTCTTGGAGCTTCTTCTGATAGAGTTGTTTTGCTGATAACTATTGAGTTTCCTCTTAGAGTTTAAATGCAATGTTCAAGGTAGGGCTCTAGATCCCTTGTAAGGATTTTCCAAATTGATTGTAAATTCAAGCTGTTGCTAAGATGAAGGAAATATATGTGACTAGAGTTGTTTTATTAAAATATAGAATATGCATTTGTTTAGAAAACCTTGATATCCTTAAGGGAAAGGATTTATTGATAAAAAGATTGCATTCCCCAAATGACCTTGAAGACAATGGCTATTAGTTGAAGGCTTAATTCTCATGCTTAACTTACATAAATGAAATACAAACATATGTATATACATTCATAGAGTGGAAAGTTTTTCTTCTATGTTTATATTATCAGTTATATGTCATCAGAAAATTCAGGATTCAAAATGGAAAAATCAAATTTAATAATCTTGCAACTGAAAAACAGACTTCTCCTGTGAATTCCAGTTGTAACAAAGCCTTAATATTTGCTATCTGATGTGTTTGGCATTGGGGACTGCGAGCAGAAGGGACAATGAATCAATAAGCCTTCTCGCTCTTTTTGCATCTGTAGCTATGTTGAGTCTGGGGAGTGATTTTTATCCTCAGCAGTTCCGTTTAATTGTTTTGAGCTGAAGTTGTTAAATTTCTTAAGACTTCCAAATTATTATGAGTAATCAGAGTCTATATAATTGGATGTCTTTTCTTGAAATAACCTGTTTGTTGTGAAGCTGTTTAGCTAGAGAGTTTTTTTGTTTGTCTATTTTTTTGACTGTTTGGAAGGGCAGAGGAGGTTATAGTTTATTCCTATTTTGAAGCCTCGAAGCATGGTAGTGGCCATAATAAAACTTACACATAAACCAACTGCATCTGGAGAAGCTCTGACGTTTTGGAAGTGTTCAATCTGCTTTGGAGGAGACAAAAAGAGTTTCCTTGGGGATTTATTTGAAATCATATGATCAGGGATGCTGGACTAGATCTCTGCAGACTAAATGTAGACATTTTTATCCTACTTCTGGGGTAAAGGTAAGCCTTAGCTTTGAAGCCTTGACTGCTTCTTAGAGGTTCAAGCTACTATACAGAGGTAGATAAAAATTGCAGATGGAGAAAAGTCTCTCCTCTTTGGCTGCCGAAGGTATAGCTTGTTTGGAATGATGAAGGTAGCAGATAGGGTCCTCTGTGCTAAACAAGGATAAAAATCACTGTTGAGAAAGGGATAGAAGAGTAGAGAGTGGCACTAATCAAATAATAGAGAAAAAAAGACACAGGATCTACAGAATAAGAAGAGAGAGTTTTAGCGGACTTCTTTTTCAGAAAAAAGAATGCATGCACTGCATGTCAGAAGACAGTGGAGAAACGTCTTTAAAGTGTTGGAAGAAAATAACCTAACCCAGAATTCTATTCGCAGAGAAAATATTATTCAAAAAGGCAAACAAAAATAGTTTTTAGACATAAAAGCTGAAAAAAATCATCACCAGCAGAACGATGCCATAAGAAATGTTAAGCAAAATCCTTCAGGCAAAAGGAAAATGATATCAGATGGAAACCTGAATCTGCACAAAGAAATGAAAAGCACTGGAAATGGTTACTATGTGGGTTAATATAAAATATTTTTTGTATTATTTAAAACTGTTTAAATGATGACAGATTGTTTAAAGCAAGATAATAACAATGTATTGTGGAATTTATAACACATGTAGAAGTAAAATACATGACAACATTATCACAAAGGCCAGGAAATGGAACTTAACTGTTGTATGGTTCTTATGCTATATGTGGTGGTATAGTATCACTTAAAGATAGACCATGATAGGATAAAATGTATCCTATAACTCTTTCAAAACAAAAGAAGCTATAACTAATAGGCCAACAAAGGAAAAGAAATGAAATTATTTAAAACAACCACACACAATGGAGAAAAGAAATGAGAATAAAGTACAGATGTAATAAATAGAAAACAAACAAGATAGAAGATTAAACAAGATGCATCAATAATTTTGTTAAATGTAAATGGACTAAAAACCCCAATTAAAAGGCAGTAGTTGTCAGATTGGATAAAAAAGCAAGATTGAACTATACGTTACCTATGATAAATCCACTTTAAGTATAAAGACAAAATAAGTTAAAAGTAAAAGGATGGAAAAATGTATATGAAGCTAATACAATCAAGAGAGTTGAAGTGGCTATATTAATATTAAACAAATTCTATTTCAGAGCAAAGAATATTATAAGACATAAAGAAGGACATTTCTTAATGATAAAGATGACAAACCAGAGGACACACTGTTACTAAATGTTTATGCTCTAATAATAGAACTAACAAATACGTGAATAAAAAACTGATACAACTGCAAGAAGATAAGAATTCACAATTTTGGGCAGAGGTTCCAATACGTTTTCTCAATAATTGATAGTATGAGTACACAGGAAATCAGTAAAATGTGAAAGACTTGAATCAGATCATAAATCCACTTGACCTAACTGACATTTAAAACACTCCATCCAACAGCAGAAGAATATACATTCTTTTCAAGTGCAGAACATCTATCAAAATTGACTCTTTTCTGAGCCTCAGAACAAGTCTCAAATTTAAAAGGATTCATATCACACAAAGTATTTTCTCTGACTACAGTGGAATTAGTTTAGAAATAAATAATAGAAATATATTCAGAAAATCCTCAAATATATGGAAGATAAATAGCATGCTTATATCCAACTCATGGGGCAAAGAATAAATGAAAAAAAGAAATTAGAAGGTATTTTGAACTGAATATAAACAGAAAAAAATAAAATTTGTGCTGCCAAAATAATGATTTCAGCTATCACCTTATAAAATAAGAAAAAGAAAGGTAAATTAAGTACAAAGTACATAGAAGTAAGGAAATAATAAAGATCAGAGCAGAAATTGTTGAAACTGAAAACAGAAAAACAATAGAGAAAAAAGTGAAACAAAAAGCTGTTTTTTTGAGAAGATCAATGAAATTGCTAAACCTCTAGCAAGAGTGATCAAGAAAAAAGGAGAAAAGAAGTAAATTATCAATATCAGGAATAAGAGACAGTCATCACTAAAGAATCTACTAATATTAAAACAATATAAAGGAACATGAATAATTTTATGCCATTAAATTCGACTATTTAGATAGAATGGAAAAATTCCTAGAAATTTGCAAATTACCAACATTTCCTCAAGAAGAAATACACAACCTGAAGAGCCCTATATCTGTGAAATAAATTGAACCATTAGTTTAACACCTCTCTACAAAGAAAAATCCAGGTGTAGATGGCTTTATGGGTGAATTCTCCCAGTTAAGGAAAAAATAGTGCTAATTTTATGCAACGTCTTCCAGAAAATTCAAAAGGCAGGAATACTTCCCAACTCATTCTCTGGTCCAGCATTACCTAGACAAAGACATTACAAGAAAACTACAGACCAATCTCCCTCATGAATATGGATAAAAAGGTTCTTAACAGAGTTTTATCAAATCAAATCAACAATATATACAATATATAATACCACATGACCATGTGAGGTTTATCCTAGAAATGCACTTAGTTAATCTTTTGAAAAAAAAATCAGTGTAATTCACCACATTTACAGACTAAGAAAGGAAAACTATATGATTATCCCAGTGGGTGCATAAAAAGCATTTGTCAAAATCCAACATCCTTCCTGATAAAAACTCAGAAACCTGACAATAAAGTAGGAACTTCCTCAGTGTAATTAAGGGCATAAAGGAATAACCTACAGCTAATATCATCCTTAATGATAGAAGACTGAATGCTTTTCTCTAAATATCCAGAACAGGGCAAGGATGTCTATTTGCACCATTCCTATTCAACATTGCACTGGAAGTTTTAGCCAGTGCAATAAAGCAAGAAAAAGGAATTAAAGACATGCTGCTTAGAAATTAAGGAGCAAAATTATCTTTCTTCACAGACTTCATGATCATACATGTAGAAAATGCTATGGAATCTTCAAAAAAAGATCTTAGAGCTAATAGGGGAATTTAACAAGGCTATAGGATACTAGATCAATATACAAACAGCAACTGTATTTTTATGTACTATCAATGAATAGTCAGAAATTGAAATTAGAAAACAACATCATTTACAATAGCAGCAAAAACATGAAATGCTTAGGGATATATCTGACAAAAAATATGGAAGATCTGTATTCTAAAACTACAAAATATTGGGGCCAGCCCCATGGCTAAGTGGTTAAGTTCCCGCATTCTTCCTCTCGGCCCAGGGTTTCGCCAGTTTGGATCCTGGGGGCAGACCTAGCACCATTTATCAAGCCATGCTGAGGCAGTGCCCCAGATAGCATAGCCAGAAGGACCTACAACTAGAATATATAACTATGTACTGGGATGCTTTGGGGAGAAGAAGGAAAAAAAAAGAAGATTGGCAACAGATGTTAGCTCAGGTGCCAATCTTTAAAAATAAAATCAAATAAAAAGAAGAACTACAGAATATTGCTGAGAGAGATTAAATAACGAAAATGAGTGATAAACTATACTGAGTCATTGAATAGGAAAAGAAAAGCTTGAGAAGGAAAAAAAGTTTCTGTTGAAAAATTTGAATAATAAATTGAATTTTAGATTTTAGGATATATTTTTATGAATGAAATGCTTTGGATGAGGTCATCATATATCATCATTCAATACTTTTTACTCCAAAAGTATTTCTAAAAGTAATATGATGAGTTATTTGTAAAAACTCTCTCCAGTTTGCTGTTGAATCCAAAGACAAAAATGAAGGGAAAAATGAGCTGACAGTTAATATATGCATGCAGCTTAGATGGACAAGTACTTTCAAAGTGTTGCAAATATAAGGTTCTTTGGGTGTTGATTTGGAAATAAAGTCTGAGATTCTGCCATAAATATCCCTGCTTTGCCAGTCAGAACAATTTGTCCTTTCTCTCAACTTTCCCAATTAAGTGTCTTTTATCATCTGCAGCACGTGAACAGATGCTGTACCTGTTTGGAAATACTCAAACTACGTCAAGATATAAACTAATAAGTAAAAGGACAGAGCATTTTCTTTAGTTTTCAGAAATTTGAGAACGTGATTTTGTTAAAAAAGAAAACCCAGTGAAGACACAAGGATCATTCTCACAATATGAAACTGGTTTGACAAAGTGTCAAATTATGTTTATTGATTCTGTCCCCAAAGAGTGTCCTAATTCACTCCTAGATTTTTATAGAGAGAGGTCCAGGAGTCATTCCCAATGACTGAGGACGCCACTAGCATTGAGTGGGTGGGTGTGGGGAAACAACAACAATGCACAGAACAATCTGTGGCCTGTTTCCCACAAACACCGGGAGTATCCCAGTTGGGAAACATTACAAGCCATAACCAATTCAGAGTGCTCTTACCTTCACGTTCATGCTGGGGACAGATCCATGTAAAATACTATTATGCTTGTAATATATGTCTGTTCAGTCCTCAGTACAGCTCTACTTAGCTCTTTTTGAAAACCAAACCTTTATCTAAAGAGGAAGAAAACTTTCATCTTTTCTATCTCAGTTTCCTCACCGATCTAAGTCGTCATATAAGACCTCTGAATGGTCCCATCACTATTTTCTTAGTTAGGAGGAGTAGTTATCAGTAGCAAATAAATCGCTCTTGCTTTTAAAACAAATGTTCTACACAGAAATATTCTGTATTCCCTTGAAATATCTTTATTTCAGCAAGTGTGCCTTTGAATCTTCAGTGATTTGGAGTTTTAAGTTTTTGTTCTTTACAACAATATATATTCTTTCCTTTTGCCCTGCCACTCCAGAGCTCTAGCATTGAAAACAGAACCTTGTGTTCAGAAAACCCCTGCACGTTTATTGGCCTTGAAAGTATGCAACACATCTAGCCACATAATTGAAAATAATAAGGCCACGATAAATGGGATGGCCCCAGGGTAAAACAACCAAGGGATTCAATTGGTGTCACTTTGCATCAATGTCCATGCATCATGGTAATTGAGGTAACATAACCAATTACCACATTTTAATTAGAGTTCTAAGAACTTGAGAAAATTTGCAATGATGAGACAGCTCACTTTAAAAAAGAAAGATAGAAAGAATGAAAGAATGGGGGGGAAACCCACATATTACATTACCCAGAGCTTGTTTCTTGCAAGCAGAAGTTACATAAAATGATATTTTGTGAGTCTTTATTTCTAACGGGTTTTCTATCTCTCAATCTGACTTGGTGATGCATTTTGAGAAATCAAGTATTTTAAAATGCTGTTTTACGACTAAAGTCAGAGCATTCTTATCCTAATATAACTGATGATTTTAGAAATTTATGACCAAAGGAATTCTCTAGAGTGTGGCTTTGGCTTATAATTTCATTTACCATCCAGATGTTTCTCACTATCATAACTTGGGGATTCATTCTAAATTTTAAGTCAATGTCTGCACACAGTGACACCTTATAAAATTACGTATTTTTCCGGCTCTAGTTGCTCAACAAAAATAGACCTAGATTCCACCCTCCTTCCAAAAAAAAAAATTAAAAGAAAGAACTACTGCATTTAGAAAATAATTTTGACTTGTGGCAATTATTTTTATAAGGCTAGAGTTTAAGTGAAAAACCTCCTGTAAAATTTTAGTGCTGCTACATAATCAAGTAATTATGTAATTACTTGTACTTAATTACTTACAAGAGAGATGGTTGTTAAAAAATCTTTATACATGTCAAAAACAGCTTTCTTCTTTAGAGTATTTCTAGCCAAGCTTCAAATACCAAAAGCTTTTTTAAAAATAATTTCCAGTAAATTTATTTTTCTTTCACAAATCTCTTACCATTTTTCTTCGACTATATGGGAGTGTGTTATGTACAGCTCTGCATGCCCTCCCTCCTGCTTCTGCTCATACTAGGCAAAAAAGAAAGAAAGGAAGGAAGGAGGAAGGAAAGGTGGGAGGGAGGGAGGGGGAAAGACTGGAAGGAAGAAGGAAAGAAGGAAATGATTTTAAATTCCAATTGAAGGGTTTCATGTTAAATATAAGACGTGTGTCCTTAATATGAGGATTTCCAGCAGACAGAGCAGATTTTCAAGGGAAGTTGAGATTGTCCTTTCTGTGAGTATTGCAATGGAATGTGATGACTAAGAGCTTGGGCCAGACTTTGGCCCTTAGTTGCTATATGATCATGGCAAATTCTTTAACTTTTCTATGCCTCAGTTTCTTCATCTGTAAGATGGAGCTAACAATAATACCTGCCTCGGGTTATGTGAGGTTTAAATGAACTAACGGGTGAAAAGTTCTTTGAACCCCTGCTGCCACAGTGTCCACAGATGTTAGCTGCTATTATTATTTATGTTATTGCAGCAACTAAGTCTTATTTATCTTTGTTAATTGTCTAGAAATTAATACATGCCTGGCTACTAATAGGCAATTAAAATATTTTTGTTTAATAAACATATGAACAAACGTGTTTATTAAGAAATGACAGAGAAATGAGTAGTTGAGGAAATCCTGGTTTGAGTGATAGATTACTTGGGAGACATAACTACCCATTCTTCTCCTCCTCCTTTCCAGCCAGAACTGGCCAAAGCTAAACTGGTTGAATTGAATCTAGACACATCCTCTCAGCACTGGTTTTGATTTAGCTGATTTTCTCTATTGTTCTTGCATCTTCAGTATCACTGATTTCTCTTCTAATTTTTTATTATTCCTTTTCTACTATTTCTTTTAGGCTTAAATTGCTCTTTTTTTTTTAAAGATTTTATTTTTCCTTTTTCTCCCCAAAGTGCTCCCAGTACATAGTTGTACATTTTTAGTTGTGGGTTCTTCTAGTTGTGGCATGTGGGATGCCGCCTCAGCATGGCCTGATGAGTGGTGCCATGTCCATGCCCGGGATCCAAACCAGCAAAACCCTGGGCTGCCAAAGCCGAGCGCATGAACCCAACCACTTGGCTACGTGGCCGGCCCCTTAAATTGCTCTTTTTTCCTCAGTTTCCTAAGGTAGGAGCTTAGGTAACTGATTTTTACATCACTCTTCTTTTCTAATATATGCATTTAATGCTATAAACTTCCCTCTAAGCACTACTTTTGCTGCATCTCACAAAACTTGATACATTGTATTTTCATTTTAACTTAGTTTTAGATATTTTTAAATTTCTCTTGATACTGCTTCTTTAACCTATGTGTTATTTAGATATGTGTTATTTAACCTCCAAATATTTAAGGATTTTTCAGCTATCTTTGTGTTATTGATTTCTAGAAATCATTGTGGTCTGACAGCATACATTGTATGCTTTCTATTCTTTTTAAATTTTAAGGTGCGTTTTGTGACTGAGAATGCAGTCTGTATTGGTGACTGTTCCACATGAGTTTGAGAAGAATATGTGTTCTGCTGTTGTTGAATGAAGTATTCTATAAATGTCAATTAGGGCCAGTTGATTGATAGTGCTGTTCAGGTCAATTATATTCTTACTGGTTTTCTTCCTGATTGAAAGATCAGTTTCTGAAAGAATACTGATTGATCTATCAATTACTGAAAGAATAGAGCTAAAATCCTAAGTCCTCAGCACTGATTGAAATCCAGCTATAATAATGGATTTTCTATTTCTCCTTGCAGTTCTATCAGTTTTTGCCACATGTATTTTGATGTCCTCTTTTTAGGTGCATATGTGTTTAGGATTATTATGTCTTCTTGGGGCGTTGATCCCTTTACTATCATGTAATGCCTCTCTTTATCCCTGGTAATTTTCCTTGTTTTTTGAGTCTGCTTTGTCTGAAATTTATAGAGCTACTCCAACTTTCTTTTGATTAATGTTAGCATGGTATATCTTTCTCCCCTTTTTTAACCTTTCTGAATCTTTGTATTTAAAGTGAGGTTCTGTAGACAACGTATTGGATCTTGTTCTTTTATCTATTCTGAAAATCTCTATCTTTAAATTGCAGTATTTAGATCATTCATATTAAGGTGATTATTAATATAGTTGGATTAATATCTTTCTATCCTGCTTGTAACTATTTTCTATTTATTGCATTTCTTCTTTGTTTCATTTCCTCCTTTTTCTGCTTTCTTTGATTTTTTTTTTTTTTTTAAAGATTTTATTTTTTCCTTTTTCTCCCCAAAGCCCCCCGGTACATAGTTGTGTATTCTTCGTTGTGGGTTCTTCCAGTTGTGGCATGTGGGACGCTGCCTCAGCGTGGTCCGACGAGCAGTGCCATGTCCGCGCCCAGGATTCGAACCAACGAAACACTGGGCCGCCTGCAGCGGAGCGCGCGAACTTAACCACTCGGCCACGGGGCCAGCCCCGCTTTCTTTGATTTTAATGGAGCGTTTTATATGAGTCCATTTTGTCTTGTCTTTCAGCATATCAATTTACTTCTTTCTAAAAAATTTTTGTTGGTTTTCCTAGAGCTTGCAATATACATTTTAAACCAATCTAAGCCTACCTTCAAATAGCACTAGATCATTTCACATATACAGAACCGAAAGCTTAGAGTATTCTCAATTCCTCCCTCCCATCCTTATGACATTGCCATCACTCATTTCCCAAAATATTGTTACTATTACTACTTTAAATAAACTGTCTTTTAGATCAATTAAGAATAAGAAAAATGAAAGATTTTCTTTTGCCTTTATTTATTCCTTCCCCAAAGCTTTTTCCTTGATACAGATGCAAGCTTCTGACCTAAATAATTTCCTTTTCCCTGAAGAACTGCATTTAGCATTTCTTACCAGGCAGGTCTGCTGACAATGAGTCCCCTCAGTTTTTTATGTCTAAGATTAAAGTCTTTATTTCTCCTTCTCTTTTGAAGGAGAATTTTCTGGATATAGAATCATGCTAGTGGTTTTTTTCTCATGATGATTTAAATATTTCACTCCAATCTCTTTTTGTTTACATGATTTCTGATGAGAAGTCCACTGTAATTCTTGTCATTGTTCCTCTACAGGTGGGGTTTTTTCCCCCTCTGACTTCTTTCCAGAGTTCCTCTTTGTCTTTGGGTTTCTGCAGTTTGAATATGAAATGCCTAAGTGTAGATTTCTTGGTGTTTAATCCTGCTTTCTAGCTCTGTGGTTTGGTGTCTGTCATTAATTTTGAAATACTCTCCACCATTGCACTTCAAATATTTCTTGTCCTCCATTCTCTTTCTTATCTTTCCAGTATTCCAATTGCACATATATTGTATCCTTTAAAATCGTCTGAAAGTTCTTGGGTGTTTCATTCTTGTTCATCACTCTTTTTCGATTTGCATTTCAGTTTGCGATTTTTTGTTGACCTGTCTTAAAGTTCTTCAGTTATTTCTTTGGCCGGATGCAGTCTGCTGATGCGTCCGTCAAGGGCATTCTTCACTTGTTTTACAGTTTCTTTTATTTCTAACATTTCCTGTTGATTCAGTCTTAGAGTTTCCATCTCTCTGCTTACATTACCTATCTGTTCTTGTGTGTTGTCTACTTTTCCATTAGAGCCCTTAATATATTAATCATATTTATTTAAAATTTTCTGTTTATTAATCCCTAAATCTGTGTCGTATCTGAATCTGATTCTGATGCTTGCTATGTCTCTTCAGACTGTGTTTTTTTTCTTGCCTTTTAGCGTGCCTTGTAATTTTTTTTGTTGAAAGCTGGACATGATGTATCAGGTAATAGGAATTGAAGTAAATAGGGCATTAGTGTGAGCTTTTATGTTAATCTGGCTAGGAGTCGAGCTGTTTTTCACGTTTGCCACAGCTGTAAATCTTTTATGCTGAACTTCAAATTCCTTCAGTGTCCTTGCTTTTGTTTCCTCTGTTGCCTTTGAGCTTTGGTGAGAATTCTTCCTCAGATATCTTACAGCTCTTTTAGCTCTAATCCACAGTTATTAAATGGAACACTGTTGGTGTAGAGGCAATGAGTAGGGGAGGAGAAGTGTTCTATAACTTTAAGATTAACTCAGTTTCAGTGAGCCTATGCCCTTGGGCGGTGACCTTCATAAATATTTCTTAGCTTCCCCACCCCTTAGGTGAGACAGAAAAGCTAGAGGGAGTGAAGTCAGAGAAATGCCCTTCTCCTAGGTGGGATAAGGCTCTGGCAAAGTTTTTTTCTCCCAGCAAAGTAGGCCTTTGTTATGGAGAATGTTTTGGGTGTATTTCACAATGCTTGCCCTTCCCACTTCCTGTCCCAGTCTCAGAATCGCAAAGTCAATCTTTCTTGGCTCTTTACTGTAAGAACCTGTAGGTAAAGCCCACGAAAATGTAGGGCTCCCCCTAAGACTATGGTCCCTAGGAGTTTTTCACTCTCAAGCTGTCCACACACAGCCTTCAGCACTTCATTAAAATGACTATTTAAGAGATGCTAATAGTTTATGGTTGTACTGGCATCTGCTTCAGGGAAGTAGATCTCATCTGTGATTCTCTAGATTTACCTGTGTCTATAGATTTCAGGGTAAAAGCCTGCCCTGCAACCTCAGTTCTCTGATGGGTCCAAGAAAAGTCATTAGATTGTCAGTTTGTTTAGCTTTTCCTTCTTCTGAAGACAGGAGTGACAACTTGCGAAGCTCTTTACCTGTCAGAGCTAAAATCAGAAGTCTTCAGCACTGGTTGAAATGAAGAGTTCTTGTGCTCTAACCAAAGCTAGGGCTCCAGAGCTTAGTAGTAGGTGCAGAAGAGGGGCAAACCTGATCCAAGGCTGCAGGCTGTAAATCCAGGAGAAATCTAAGATGCAGGATCAGGGTCAAGCGGGGCTAAGAATCTGCTTCTTAGGAAGCATCAATCCAAAAGGGCCGGAGCAAGAGGTTGAAACCCAGATTGAAGTGGAAGGGCTGCAAGCACAGTGAGCCGAAGGGCGATGAGAGGGATTCTGGAAGAAATGGAAGACTTTTTACCAGAGAATCTAAAGAAATGGAACTATTAGTGATGCAAGTGGGTTTGAGCTGGAATATAGCATCCCATTTCCCTTAGTAATTTTTCTGTGAAAAATTGATGAAAAGTCACACCCTCCTTTTTTTGTTCTCACTATCCTAATTCTAGTCTACTCCTATTGCCACAGCCTGGTGGCTACAGTAGACACTGTACTAGTGCTTATTTTCAAGTAGCCCCTCCAGCCAGCCCAGCGTACCACTGTCTGGCTTCAGTGACTAAAATGCTGTTGTAATGATGTTATCTCACTGAACAAGGATTTGTTGTAGCTCCATTTTGCTTTTGAGTCAGAGTTTATAACCTTCCAAAACTCCATGGGCTGGTCCCACTCTGACTACTGTCAACCTAAATAAAGAGGTAAACTGAGGCAATCTCAAATTACCAGAAATTGAGTTTATTTGGGAATAGCCGAGGAATTGTAATTCAGGAAATGCATGCTGCAGCAAGCTATAGGTGAGCTCATTGAAAGCTCGGGGCGGGCTGTACTTATGGGAAAGGAGTACAAAGGGGGAAGTCCAGCCAGAGCCCTAGCAGCAAGCAATAAGTTCGTTGGCTTGTGGATGGGGAGAGATTCTTGCCAGATGTTCGTTGGTCAGGAGCTAAGTCTCAATTTTTTGTAGATCAGGCATTTACAGGAAATCAGTCTCAGTTCTGAAGTTCTGTTCTTCTGAGGGATCATCCATTTCATCTCCTCTGGTTCCATGTTAGATTGAAATCCTTTCACACTGCATAAGCTTTTTGCCCCAATAATTGTCCATCTAGTGAATTCTAAATATCCAAAAATTGGACGAAGGATATAATCAAGTGATTCACAAAGTAATAAATACAAGTGGTTACTAAACCCATGAGTAATAAATGTAAAGTAACACAGTGTGTCAGTTGCTGTTTTTTACCCATTACAAAGAGGGAGGGGCCAGCCCAGTGGCATAGTGGTTAAGTTTCCATGTTCTGCTTTGGCATCCCAGGGTTCATGGGTTTGGATCCCAGGTGCAGACCTACACACTGCTCATCAAACCATGCTGTGGTGGCATCCCACATTCAAAATGGAAGAAGATTGGCAACAGATGTTAGCTCAGGGCCAATCTTCCTCACCAAAAAAAAAGAAGAAGAAGAAGAAGAAAAAAAATTAATGATAAATTGTAGTGTTGGAGAGGCGTTGCAAACTGGCATAATCTTTAGCTATTTATCAATATCTTAAAAAGGATTCCCACTCTTTGGCCTAGTACTTATCCTTCTTGAGTTTACTCTCAGAAAGTAATCTGAGCTATTTATGTGAAGATACCTGCCATGTTTTATTCACGAAACCACGAAATTGGAAACAAGAAGGATTTATAATAATGTGTATTTTAAGTAAACATTTAAGTAAATTGATGGGATATTTAAAAACACTAAAAATCATGTTTTTCAGGTGCTATTGGTTTTACTTTCTAAATAGCTCTGAAGTCCATCCAGTTTTCCCTAACTGTACGCCACCTTAGTCCACACTACCAGCATCTCTCTTAAAGTGTTTACGATATTAGCTGGCACAGAGAAGGTGTTCTATGAATACTAATTATTATTCTTATTCTTACCTGGACCACTGCAGGAGTCTCTAACATTGCCTTCCCCACATCGACTTTTGCCCCCTTTCCAGTCTGTTCTCTACTTGCATCCTGTGCAATCTTTTAAAAACACTAATCTGATCATGCCACTTGCGTCTTCTCCAGACTTATTTCCAGTCACATATCCTCTCTCTCAGCCCAGACCCACTGCCTGCTGTCAGGCCCTCAAATGCAGCGTGTCCCCTCCTGCCTAAGGGCCTTGTTCTTTCTGCCTTCACCACTCACCCATACTGTGAGTTCCCTCCCAGAAAGTTCTTACTATCCTTCAAACATTAGCTCAAGAGCCCCTTTCTCAGGCAAGCTTTGTTTTGACTTGCTAGAGTAGGTCAAGTCTGCCTATTATATCTTATCACGGATTGTTATCTCATCCACTAGGTCCTAAAACTAAACGTTGTCTGTTTCATCCCATACTGGGCATTTAGTAAATATATGTTGAATAAATTTGGCGAATACGTATTTACTGAACGAATGAATGAAGTTGTCTAAAAGTTCATATTAACTTGCTTTAGTCTGCTTTTTTATTTTTTCTTCCTATATCAGACTGCCATTAATTCAGTCTTCATTGACCCACTTCTTCACCTTCTCATAAATTCATGGCTTTCGCAACCAGAGAAACCTAGTTATATTTATCTCATGTACAGCTGCCCAGCTATGTACCCTGAATCAATTAGAGGAGAGTTAAGATATTGAAACCCTCATCCATCCTGGTGTGTGTGGGAGGGAGGGTGAGGGGAGGATGGGGAATGCTGGGTGGGGCCTGGGAGGAGTCTAGGCTATTTGCCTTCTTCAGTGAGTAATCTCCTCCTTCTTCCCAGTATGCAAACGTTTATATATATATATTGAGTTTTCTATGTCATGACTTGGAAAAGATTGAGGAGCTTAGGTCTAGAAATAATAGGTACTTAGCCTCAAAACCAACCTGCTGATCATGAAGCAATCGTCACCTTTAAATTTTGATTGAAGAGAAAACATTAAGTGGAAATATCACTGAGGTCAAATAATTTTCTCGTCCTACTGTAGGAAGATCAGATTTACTCTAACTTTCTTTTTTATTCAGGTCTAATATTTTAAGTCTGTTGTTTCACTTGAATTGTGTTTATGATTTTTTAACATATAAATGACTAAGTTTGCTGAATGTCAAAGAAAAGATTCTATGTTTAGTCATCCAGAGGGTTAAAATTGAAATACTAATATTGGAAAAGCTAATTTTAGCATAGAGGAGTGTAGCAGTGCAAAATAGTATAGGCAGACACACAGGCCCAAAGTCTGAAAAACTAAAGCTATCTAACATGGACTAAATATTTTTCCCATAGCCGAAGCACCATCAGTATGTCACTGTTGATTATGCAATTACTGGATTCTGAATATTTAGCCTATTTGCAAGGATGGTTTGTTGTCTGGTTCCACCGGGTCATGGAATCGGAAGGAGCCGAGCCCCGAAGCAGACGATCAGGAAGTACCTCTTCAGTACCTGCTAGAGGCTCAGCATTGTTCTGAGATTGGTCTACACAGAAGCAGTACAGAATGTGATCTTCACTCTCAAGGAATTTGCAAGCGATATGGAGTGATAGTAAGATAATATTGACATAGATGAGACAATAATTATTCCAAACTGTGTTTGAGCTGAAAATAACAGCACCAACTACAAAATTAAATACAAAGCTGCAAGATACTTGAGAGGCGAGTCTGTGTTCAATTCACCTTTACGTCTGCTCAGTGGCTGGGCAATACCACGTAAGAAGTATTCAATAACATTGGTTGAATGAAGGAACAAAGGTAAATAGTAAACTGTATGGTTCTTTCACTAGTGTAAGAATCAAATGAGAGGGAAATCACTGAAGCCTGAGTATCCAGAGAACTCTTTATTTGGTGAGGGCAATAGAAACCACGTTCATTCGTTTATTCAAAAAGTGTTTATTGAATACTTATATGAACAGAGGCATGGAGACCTAAGCGAGCAGGGACTATTCAGGAGGCAGTTACTGTAGTGTAGGTCAGCTTCAGGGGGGCATGAAGGTAAACTTCAGTCATTTTTATATGACCAGATTATGGAACACCTTAAAAGTCACTCAGAATAATTTAGAAGAGAAAATAGTCACTGAAAGTTGGTGTGTTTCGTTGGTTGGTTTGTTTTTAATGAGAGGAGGAATACAGTGAAAGGATTTCTTTTAGGAAGCTTGCCTTGGAAGTGGTGTGTAGTATTATCCTGAACACATTGTTGTCCCTTCTGTTTTTAAAAAAGTCTAGCGATAGGTTTTTCACAAACCTCGGTAGGCATCTACGAGAGTGCTTAGTGGCCCTTTTCATAACAAATCTTTCTAGTATATCTCACCTACTTTTTCTTGCTGCAGTGTAATTCCATTTCTTGAGCTTGGAGTTGAGGAAATAGAGAAGTTTTAAATTGTCCTAGTCATAGTAACTTTCCCAATGCTATATAAAATACATCCCTGTATAGCTTTTTCCTCACTTGGTAAAATAACTCCAACTGCCTTGACCTTTCTCCACTGGTTTGTTTCTTCAATGTTAAAGAACATTCCTTGACTAGTAAATTTGAATGATGTCTAACTAACTAGATTCTCCCACATGGCCCTGATTTCTCCCTTTGTTTTTACATTTAAGCAAGAGTAGGCATAATAACAGTTACTTCTAAAGGTTAAAGTAATAGAAGCTCCTAAGATAATCCCATTTCAGGAGCAGTTTTTTGTTTTGTTTTTTTATTTTATTAACATCACATTGGTTTATAAAATTATATAAATTTCAGGTGTACTTCATTATATTTCGACTTCTGTATAGATTACATTGTGTTCACCACCAAAAGTCACCATCCGTCACTAAACATGTGTCCCTTTTCTCCTGTCACCCTGTCCCCTTACCGCCTGGTAACCACCAATCGCAAGAGCAGTTTTTGCTTGTAAAGAAAAGTCAACCCTGTCTAATGCAGGATAAATCGTTTTTAATTTGGTGAAAGCTAAAATATCTTGCATTTTCTTTATGCCTCACCTTATCACCATCATCATTTGTTGTGTTAATTTGTTAGCTCTTTGTATAGCTTTTGTCATCCCCAAAGACTAGAAAAGGAGTTACAGCAATAAATATGCAGAGAGATATCCTTTCCTCCCTGGGACTCCTATACATCTAGCTATGATCAAGAAGCGTCAATTTGTAGCGATCAGCATGTTCAGGAATGAGGAGAGAACAGGAGGTTAGCTGAGGACTCTAGGCAAGTCCTGTCTACGGGATGGTGCTCCCTAAGGGAGCTTTAGTGAGCTCAAATGGCCTCCTGGACCACCATAACCAAGGATTTGATTTATGGAATTAAAATCTCAATTAAAGAGCACAGTGCTCAGCTGAAATTATCAAGGGTGGAGAAAGGGCTAGATAGGAATTCACGTATCTTTGTGTATTAAAGATTGTTCCTGTAACATCACTAACCCACCTCATTCAAGTTGATACGTGCTAAAATTGGTTTAACTCAGAAGACAAAAGCACAGAATATTAGGGGATCCAAAATAACCCATGCGTTTTTGCTCTTTTCTTTTCTTGTTTTACAGTCTGAAAGAACCCACTTCAAATAAGGAAGAGAGTCCCATTTTCAGAAAGCAATTCCTCCATTTTTTTTTCTTTCTGAGTGGCACTCATACAGTAGCAGTGGTAAAATAAACAACAATGTGTTGGATTTTGTTTCTCTTTATCTATATGACATTTGTGTCATCACCGTAGTTCTAATCCATATTCAGGTCTTCGTGTTTGGTGTGCAGTAATATGTAAATGATCTCACCAGCTGCATGGAGCAGTGTTTGTTTATTCTATTTCTTTTGGCACTGCACAGAACTGAATTTCTGCCAAAATGGGGCTGCTTCGGGGAGCACTAATGCTCCAGGAGGAAGTTTTGAAAGGAAACGCACATCATAAGTCTTCACTCTGTGAAGCAGCAAAATCAAAACAAACTTTCTGTTTACTAAAATATCAGTATTATGGATGTAAAATAATGTGTTTGTTAAAATATAATGAGCACGCTGCCCATCTCCAGGACGCTTGGTGTACGTGGGTTTTGGAAATGAAGACACAATGCTGAGAAAGCTGGTGTGTTTTTATTCTTGGAAAGAAAGTAGGTGGAATGAAACAGACAGAGACAACATCTACAAGTTTAAGGGGGAAAGAAATATTTTAACATGCATATTAATCTCTGGAAACACATGGCATTTACATGCATTTAAATGTGGACAGCTGTGGCGTTTAAGTGTTAAAAAATTTCATTAATGATGCATAGAGCTATCTACTTCTGTTGGCAGGCCTTTCAGTCTTCAATCTGACACTTCCTTTTTTATCCAGCAAGCTAATTTCCCCTCTTTTGTGAGGAGTAACTGTTTTCACACTACTGCTTACCCAGCAAGCCTCCTTATTGTTTCATGGTTAATTATCTTCTCCAGCTTCACCTTCCCCAGCGAAGGGAGCGAAGGGAGCGGGACAACTCCTCCCCAGCACTAGCGAAAGCTGGGATTTATGGGTACACTGTGTAAATACACCCAAGGTCTGACCAGGCAGCACAATAAATGAGTTCCTAAAGTTTATGGAGTCATAGCTCTTCTTCTGATTTTACTAAATAATGAGAGAAAATGATTAATTTGGTGGGAGGGGGGACTTTAATTTTGGAGAAAAAAATACAGCTTTTGTTACCTTAGTATGGAACCTATCTGCAGATAAACGTAATGGATCTCTGTTTATCCAAGTGTTCCTCATGCTTCCTAATAGCGGGGATGACGTTTGCCAGGAGGATGTCTTGCACAGAGTAGGCCTTTGAAAAATATTGTTGATTTGGTAGAAGATGGAGGTCGCCTGGTATTATATTTCCCTGATTACTTGCTATTTATCAGGAAGAAAAGCAGCCAAGCTTTATGCAGTCAAAGTGTGCTATACCCTGCGCTGACTCCAGGCAAAGCAGCTAAGTCACAAATGAACCATTGTCAAGTGCCAGGAGTAGTAAATGCAGCAGGTCTGGCTCAGGGCATGAGTGCCACTGGCTGATCAGTGTCTGGCCTCCCTGGACTATACGCTCAGCATATTCTCTTAGTTGCCAGCTCAGGGACCCATATCTAAAGATTTTGGAGCTTGTAGTGATTTGTGGTATTGCAAAAACATTTTAAGGGATTAACGTGATCCCAAGTCTCTAATATTGCTTTTTGTAATTTACAAAATGAATTCACATTTTTCCTCTAGAATAAAATTTACATTTCTTTGATTTGGGAACCTTTGATTTGGGTCCAGTTTGAATTGAGGTCCTGATGTTTAAGACTCCCAAGAGCCTCTTTCATGAGAGCCCGGGACCAGCGCCTCTGTTCCAATCAAGATTGAGTTTTTAAATCTAATCAGATCTCAGGATCCTTAGTATTTTTCCCTTGAGATCTCAGAAAAGAAAACCCCCCAGGATTCTACATTTTTAACATGTTTAAGGACTCTAGGAATCAGAAGTATAAAATCTCTAGGAAACTTACCTCAAAGACTTTTATTACCTTCTAGGAAGATTCATCCTGAGATTTCAAGCAACTTTTCCAGCATCAAGTGTCACTTGTATTCTCGCCAGTCATTTTTATGGAGGGAATAGTGACAGCTCAAGGGAAGTGTTCCAGCAATCCTGAGACTTTTTAGTCATCCCTAAGTCCAAAAACAGGTATCTTTAAAAGAGGCCACTAAGACAAAGATGTAAATCAAATGAAATAAAATCAGATGTAGAAACAAGGGTTGAGCCATCTTAAGAAAACGAAACAGGGCCGGCCAGTGGCACAGTGGTTAAGTTGGCACGTTCTGCTTCTCCGTGGCGCGGGGTTCGCCGGTTCGGATCCCGAGTGAGGACATGGCACTGCTTGGCAAAAAGCCATGCTGTGGTAGGTGTCCCACATATAGAGGAAGATGGGTGTTAGCTCAGGGTCAGGCTTCCTCAGCAAAAAGAGAAGGATTGGCAGTAGTTAGCTAAGGGCTAATCTTCCTCAAAAAAAAAGAAAACGAATGGTAGCTGACTTGCCTGATAATCATCCTAAACCTTGGGGCAGTTAGATTTTAAATTGAGAAAAGCAAGACAAGTTTGGTTGACTGGCATAGATAAAATGGGAAAAAGGTTAAAATGATACATACCGTTTTTGATGCTTTGTAATTTGCTTATCCAAATTCACCAACATTTTACTCTTAGTTTTTTCTCTGAATGGTGAGTTGTAATCACAGCCTTAGAATTAAAAACAAACCAAAATACCCCCACACCCTATTTATCTGAGAGGAGCGAAAAATAAAGAACAGTAAACATACGACGTTGGCTCTTAATGTGTACCTTGTTGGGAGTGAAAAGACCCCAATCTCTCTGAACTAACAGATACTTTTAAAGGGCACGGATGCTGAACACAGGTGAACTCTGTTACCTGCTGTCTGGCTTTTCGGACAGAACTCAGCATGTTGGTAAATCTCTCCTTGTACATCAGGCGACCTCAGGATCATGCCACAATCTTCTTCAAATTTAGTCTGAAAGTTGGGAACCCAAGTCTATGTCACAGGAAAGCCCATGCGTTAGTAAACTTCACTTGTTTACAGGACTGTTCACCGCCTCTTTACTATGAATATGCTTTGTAGGTTTAAAAAATTGTAGGTTTTTATTAATGGAAGATCATCATGCTAAAGGAGGGACAAGTGTACTTTTTGCTAAGGCAAAGGTGAGGCAAAAATTACACCCAGAGGCGTAAAACTGAAATGTTATGTCAACTCCTGACAGTCAAAAGGCAAATACCAAACAGCTAGAACAATGCCAAAAAAATGGGGCCAGATGTTATCATTAGGGGAAAAAGTTATTTATGCAACTTGGCATGCGGGTCTGTCATTGTCATCCAAATAGGTTTACCATGTGGCAGAACTGAGAAAATGCCACCATTTTATTGCAGTTGGGTTTTTATAACTTTATTGAGGTTACTTTTATACTTCCTTTCATTTGTTTCAGTTCTATCTAATACTGAAGAGGTCAGATAAAGAAATTCCTTTTATTTAAAAATCTCTTGGGTTTTTTTAAGTTCATTTTTAAGCAATCCTAAATTTAGGTTTGAAACTCTGGGGAAAAATTTGAGGAAAACAGAATAGTGACTAGTACAGAAAAATAAACTAATTTTCCTATTGCCTGTTCTGAGTATAATAGAAATTTCAGTAAATTTCAGTATGTTTGCGTACAAAGCAACAATCAAGTAAAAGAATTTATTTGGTGGTGGAGGTAGATTATTTTTCTTTTCTGGCAAGACTATTTTACTTTTATTTCTTTCTTTTTTTTTTTTTTGAGAAATAGGCTTGTGTTCTAACATGGACAGTTAAAGATATGGATTTCACTTTTATTGCTGTTTTAGCTATGTCCACACATTTTCTTATGTTGTGTTGTGTTTTCACTGTTGTTCAGTTTTAAGTATTTTCTAAACACCTGTGATTTCTTTTTTTTTTTTATTGCAGTAATGCTGGTTTATAACATTATATAAATTTAGGGTGCACATCATTATATTTTGATTTCTGTGTAGATTACACCATGATCACCGCCCAAGGACTAATTACAATCCATCACTACACGCATGTGCATAATCATCCCTTTTGCCCTCCTCCCTCCCCAGTTCCCTTCTGGTAATCACCAATCCAATCTCTGTCTCTATGTGTTTGTTTGTTATTGTTTTATCTTCTATTTATGAGTGAGATCACATTGTATTTGACTTTCTCCCTCTGACTTATTTCACTTAGCATAATACCCTCATGGTTCATCCATGTTATCACAAATGGCTGGATTTCATCATTTTTTATGGCTGAGTAGTATTCCTTTGTGTATATATACCACATCTTCTTTATCCATTCATCCCTTGATGGGCACCTAGGTTGCTTCCAAGTCTTGGCTATTGTGAATAATGCTGCGGTGAACATAGGGGTGCATGTATCTTTATGCATTTGTGTTTTCAAGTTCTTTGGATAAATACCCAGCTTGCAAATTAATACCCACCTGGATCTTATGGTAGTTCTATTCTTAATTTTTTGAGGAGTCTCCATAGTATTCTCCCTAGTGGCTACACCAGTTTGCATTTCCACCCAGCAGTGTATGAGTTCCCTTTTCTCTACATCTTCTCCAACACTTGTTATTTCCTACCGTGTTAATTATACCCATTCTGATGGGTGTGAGGTGATATCTCATTGTAGTTTTGATTTGCATTTCCCTGATAGTTAATGATGTTGAACATCCTTTCATGTGCCTGTTGGCCATCTGTATATCTTCTTTAGAGAAATGTCTGTTCAGATCTTTTGTCCATTTTTTAATTGGGTTGTTAGTTCTTTTGTTGTTGACAGGTATGAGTTTTTTATGTATTTTGGATATTAACCCATTATCAGATATATGGTTTGCAAATATCTTCTCTCAATTGTTAGATTGTCTTTTCATTTTGTGGATGGTTTTCTTTGCTGTACAGAGCTTTTTAGTTTGGTGTAGTCCCATTTGTTTATCTTTTCTATTGTTTCCTTTGCCTGGTCAGACATGGTAGTTGAAAATATTCTGCCAAGAAGGAGGTCAAAGAGCATACTGCCTGTGTTCTCTTCTAGAAGTTTCATGGTTTCAAGTCTTACATTCAAGTCTTCAATCCATTTTGAGTTAATTTTGTATATGGCATAAGATAATAGTCTACTTTCATTCTTTTGCACATGGCTGTCCAGTTTTCCCTAAACCATTTATTGAAGAGACTTTCCTCTCTCCATTGCACGTTCTTGGCTCCCTTGTCGAAATTAGCTGTCCATAGATGTGTGGGTTTATTTCTGGGCTCTTGATTCTGTTCCATTGATCTGTGTGTCTGCTTTTGTGCCAGTACCATGCAGTTTTGATGACTATAGCTTTGTATTATATTTTGAAATCAGGGAGTGTTTTACCTCCAGCTTTGTTCTTTTTTCTCAGAATTCCTTTGGCTATTCAGCGTCTTTTGTTGTCCTTTGTAAATTTTAGGGTTCTTTGTTGTATTTCTGTGAAAAATGTCATTGGAACTTTGATAAGGATTGCATTGAATCTGTAGATTGCTTTAGGAAGGGTAGACATTTTAACTATGTTAATTCTTCCAATCCACACGCATGGAATATCTTTCCATTTCTTTGTGTATTCTTCAGTTTCTTCCAACAATGTTTTGTAGTTTTCAGTGTATAAGTCTTTCACTTCTTTGGTTAAGTTTATTCCTAGGCGTTTTAATTTTTTTTGTTGCAATTATCAATGGGATTATATTCTTAATTTCTCTTTCTGCTACTTTGTTGTTAGTGTATAAAAATACAACTGATTTTTGTATGTTGATTTTGTATCCTGCAAATTTACTGTATTTCTTTATTATTTGTAAAAGTTTTT
The DNA here is from genome assembly GCF_041296265.1 of Equus caballus. Lineage (NCBI taxonomy): Eukaryota > Metazoa > Chordata > Mammalia > Perissodactyla > Equidae > Equus > Equus caballus. The sequence goes on from NC_091684.1 coordinate 183,578,084, forward strand.
TTGGTGGATTCTTTTGGGTTTTCTATATATAAAATCATGTCATCTGCAAATAGTGACAGTTTCACTTCTTCCTTTCCAATTTGTATCTCTTTTATTTCTTTTTCTTGCCTGATTGCTCTGGCTAGGACCTCCAATACTATGTTAAATAACAGTGGCAAAAGAGGCATCCTTTTGGTTCCTGTTCTTAGAGGGATAGCTTTCAGTTTTTCTCTATTAAGCATGATATTAGCTGTGGGTTTGTCATAGATGGCCTTTATTATGTTGAGGTACTTTCCTTTTATACCCATTTTATTTAGTTTTTATCATAAATGGATGCTGTATCTTGTCAAATGCTTTCTCTGCATCTATTGAGATGATCATGTGATTTTTATTCTTCATTTTATTAATGTGGTGTATAACATTGATTGGTTTGTGGATGTTGAACCATCCTTGCATCCCTGGAATAAATCCCACTTGATCATGGTACATGATCTTTTTAAGGTATTGTTGTATTCAATTTGCTAGTATTTTGTTGAGGATTTTCCTATCAATATTCATCATTGATATTGATCTGTGGTTTTCTTTTTTTGTGTTGTCCTTGTCTGGTTTTGGTGTCAGAGTAACGCTGGTTTCATACAATGAGTTAGGAAGCTTCCCCTGCTCTTCAATTTTTTGGAAGAGTTTGAGAAGGATAGATATTACGTCTTCTTTGAATGTTTGATAAAATTCAGCAGGGAAGCCATCTTGTCCTGGACTTTTATTTGGGGGGAGGTTTTGATTACTATTTTGATCTCCTTACTGGTGATTGGTGTATTCAAATTCTCTATTTCTTCTTGATTCAGTTTTGGAAGGTTGTACGATTCTAAGAATTTATCCTTTTCTTCTAGATTATCCAATTTGTTGGTGTATAGCTTTTCATAGTATTCTCTTATATTCTTTTGTATTTCTGAGATGTTCATTGTAACTTCCCCTCTTTCATTTCTGATTTTATTTATTTGAGCCTTCTCTCTTTTTTTCTTGGTGAGTCTAGCTAAAGGTTTGTCAATTTTGTTTTATCTTTTCAAAGTACCAGCTCTTAGTTTCATTGATTTTTTTTTTTCCTTTTGGTTTTTAGTCTCTATTTCATTTATTTCTGCTCTGATTTTTATTATTTCCTTCCTTCTACTGATTTGGGGCCTTGTTCTTATTCCACTTCCTTTAAGTGCACTGTTAGATTGTTTATTTGAGATTTTTCTTGTTTGTTGAGGTAGCTCTGCATTGCTGTAAACTTCCCTCTTAGAATTGCTTTTGCTGTATCCCACAAATTTTGGCATGTCATATTTTCATTTTTATTTGCCTCTAGGTATTTTTTTATTTCTCTTTTGCTTTCTTCATTCATCCAGTCATTGTTCAGTAGCATTTTGTTTAATCTCCACATATTTGTGGCTTTTTCAATTTTCTTCCTGTAGTTGCTTTCTAGTTTCATACCATTGTGGTCAGGAAAGATGCTTGATATTATTTCGATCTTCTTAAATTTATTGAGACTTGTTTTGTGGCCTAATATGTGATCTATCGGGGAAAATGTACCATGTACATTTGAAAAAAATGTGTATTTTGTGGTTTTTGGATAGACTGTTCTGTATAGATCTACTAAGTCTATCTGGTCTAATGTGTCATTTAAGGCCAATGTTTCTTTATTGATCTTCTGTTCGGATACTCGATCCATTGGTGTAAGTGAATGTTAAAGTCCCCTGCTATTATTGTGTTGCTATCTATTTCTCCTTTTATGTCTGTTATTTGCTTTATATATTTAGGTGCTCCTATGTTGGGTGCATAGATATTTACAAGTGTTATATCTTCTTGTTGGATTGTTCCCTTTATCATTATGTAGTGCCCTTCTTTGTCTCTTGTTACAGTTTTTCTTTTAAAGTATATTTCATCTGTTATAAGTATTGCTACTCCAGCTTTCTCTTCATTGCCATCTCCAAGGAGTATCTTTTTCCATTTCTTTACTTTCAGTTTGTGAGTATCTTTAAGTCTGAAGTGTGTCTCTTGTATGCAGCATATATATGGGACTATTTTTTTATCCAATCAGCCACCCTATGGATCATTTAGTCCATTGACATTTAAAGTAGCTATTGATACCACTGTACTTATTGCCATTTTGTTACTTTTTTCCTGGGTGTTTTATTAGTTCTTCTCTGTTCCTTTCTTCTTCTCTTGCTGTCTTTCCTTGTGATTTAATGGTTTTCTCTTGTACTATGTTTGGGTTCCTTTCTCTTAATTTTTTGTCTTTTTATTATAGGTTTCTGGATGGTGATTACCATGAAGCTCATGTATAATAATGTACATATATAGCAATCTATATTAAGTTGATGGTCTCTTAAGTTTGACCCCTTGCTAAAAGCTCTACTCTTTTACTTCCCTCCTCTCATATTTTATGTTTTTGAAATCATATCTAACCTCTTTTTTGTGTGTGTGTATCTGTGGCCCTCTTATCATGGAAATAGATTATTTTAGTACTTTTGTCTTTTGACCTTTATATTATCTTTATAGCTGGTTTATCTGCTACCTTACTGGATAGTTGCCTTTACTAGTGATTTTATTGTGGGGTTTTTTTTTTAAATCGTTTTCTCATTCCTATTGTAGTCTTTTCTTTTCCACATAATTAAATCCCTAGCATTTCTTTTAAGGCTTGTTTCTTGATGATAAACTCCTTTAGTTTTTGCTTGTCTGGAGAACTCTTTATCACTCCTTCCATTCTGAATGATAACCTTGCCAGGTAGAGTATTCTTGGCTGTAGGTTTTTTCCTTTCAGCTCTTTAAATATATTGTGCTGCTCCCTTCTAGCCTGTAAGGTTTCTGCTGAGAAGTCAGCTGATAGCCTTATGGGGTTTCCTTTGTATGTAAATTGTTGCCTTTATCTTGCATCTTTTAGGATTCTCTCTTTTTCTTTAATTCTTGACATTTTAATTATAGTGTGTCTTGCTGTGGGCCTCTTTGGCTATATCTTGTTTGGTGCTTTCTCTGCTTCCTGTGCATGAATGTCTGTTTCCTTCCTTAGGTTAGGAAAGTTTTCAGCTATTATTTCTTCAAATAGGATCTATTTGCTCCTTTGTCTCTCTCTTCTCCTTCTGGGACATCTATAATACAGATATTAGCATGCTTGATGTTGTCCCAGAGGTCCCTTAGATTGTTCTTGTTATTTTATTATTATTATTATTGTGAGGAAGACTGACCCTGAGCTAACATTGGTTGCCAATCTTCCTCTTTTTGCTTGAGGAAGATTGTTGCTGAACTAACGTCTGTACCAGTCTTCCTCTATTTTGTTTGTGGGATGCTGCCACAGCATGGCTTGATGAGTAATGTGTAGGTCCATGCCCGGGAACCAAACCAGTGAACCCTAGGCCACTGAATTGGAGTGTGTGAACTTAAACACTATGCCACTGGGCTGGCCCAGTCCTTGTTCTTTTTCATTCTTTTTTCTTTTATCTGTACAGCTTGGGTGATTTCCTCTAGTATTTTGTCCAGCTCACTGATCTGTTCTTCTCTATCATCTACTCTGCTATTGAGTCCCTCTAGTGAATTTTTCATTTCCATTATTGTAATCTTCATTTATAATTGGTTCTTTCTTATATTTTCCAGTTCTTTGTTGAAGTTCTCACTGAATTCATCCATTCTTCTCCCTATGTCACGTACTTATGACTACTGGTTTCTACTCTTTGTCACGTAGATTGTTTATCTCTGCTTCATTTAGTTCTTTTTCTGAAGATTTGTCTTGTTCCCTTATTTGGAACGTGCATTTTTCTCTCTTTCTCTGTTCTTAAATCTAGGTACTAGGTAGATCAGTTATGTCTCCTGATCTTGGAGAGGTGACCTTATGCAAAATATGCCTGATGAGGCCTAGCAGTGTGCTTCCTTCTCATCACCAGTTCCAAATGTTCTAGGAGTGTCCCCTGTGTAGGCTACATGTGTCCTTCTGTTGTAGTAGGGTTGCTCTTGCTGCAGGTGCCCGGGGAGGTTAGGCTGTCCCCCTCCCAGCTGATTGTAATGCTCAGCTGTGTGTGGTTGCTGTGGACCCTTTAGTCACTTTATCCAGTTTTGGGAGCCCCGGCACAGTTGGCTGCCAGGCCTAATAGCACATTCCTGTTGCAGTTTTTCTGTTAAATGAGTAGGCCCTCAGTGTGACTGGTTGCTAGGCTCAGAGGCTGACAATTGTTGTAGGCCTCTTGCCTGCCAGGCTGTTGTCAGCTCTTTCAGGAGTCCAGCTGGGTGCAGCCAGCCCCAGGAATGGGAGCACCCAGTTATTTCAGGTTTTCAAAGATGGGGCTAATCCCCTTTGTGACTCTTTGAGAAGCGCAAGTCTTCTGCAGGTGACAAGCCCCACTTCCCACAGGCCCACACCCCCCATCAACACAGTCCTGACCCACTGGAGCAGACCCACTTGCCCTGCTGCAGAGGCCCCACACACTCTGCAATGCAGGCCCACCCCTCGCACCCCTCTGACCAGCAAAGGCAGACCCACTCATCCTGCTGCAGAGGTCCCACACATCCCACCTATGCAGGCCCGCAAGTTGCCTGAGGGCTTGCTGTTGGGTGGGCCAGTAGGGTGGGCCCATGGCTGAGCTGGATTAAATCGTTGCTCTAGTGGGTGGGACAGAACCCTGTGCTAACAGGCCAAGGGAAGAACTCCAGTGGTGTCTGCCAGTGTCTGTGTTGGTATGCCTGTACTAGGTCACAACAATGGCTGCCACCCATGTGTCAGTCCTTAGGGAGGTGGTCCCAGCCTGGGGAGGTCTCCCCTCTCACTAGTTGCACCCAGAGCCTATCAAGTGAATCACTTTTCACCAAAGGACTGTGTACCTTTCTTTCTGGTGATTTTAAGTTGCTTTCCAAAATTGGTGGATTTATATGAGGGCCCTTTAAGGGTAGGCTTTTTCCCCCTTATGTCCAGTAGCTTTTCTGGGGGTATTCCCCTTTGTTATTAATAGCCAGCAAAGCCAGACATTATGACACTTGTCTCAGTTGTGCTGAGTCCAAAATCTGCTTATTGTGGTAAATCTCTCCCTCTCAGATCCCCTACCCCTCCAGGAAAGGCTTCGTACCTTAAGATTGCTCCCAGCTGGGCATGAAGTGTCATGGCTAGAAGGTGGCTTTTTCCTCTCCAGAAAGGAATTTCTGCCTTTTCCACCTCAGTCAGCGCTGTCTCTTTTTGTAGGGGTTCTTTTTATCCAGTTTTCAGTTCTCCTTCTGAGGTAATTGTTCCAAGACTAGTTGTAAATTTGTTGTATCCATGGGAGGAGGTGAGTTCAGAGTGTGCCTACACTGCCATCTTGACACCAGATCTCTAGATTGTTTTTCTAGTTACTTCTGGTAAAACATTCAGATTTGGGTGGGAAAGTAACTTTTTCCCACAGTAGATACTTAACAAATACAAATAATGATTTATACAGTAATTAACTTAAGAAAAACATAGCTTGATGCAAGGCGTTCATCTGTTGCCACCTAGCTTTAATGCTACCAACACTGAGGTTACTACACATAAGAGTTATTTAGAAATTATAACAATATCTAAAATTCTTTAATTTATGGGTGCAACCATGTTGCCTCTTAATCAAAATAGCACTCCTGGGGGACAGACCCTCCAGTGAAACTGAAGTTACAGAAAGGGAAGAACAAAGTGCTTGTATTTTGTGTGTCCTTCTTTCTTCCATGGATTCCTTCCTACAGCCTCACAGTCACCCTGTTTATAGAACCTTAAAGTTCTCAGCAACCTATTTTTCACACACAAAATCAAATTTAAAAATATTAAATAGGACTTTTTTTGGTTTTAAATGGATTCAGAGTCAGGATAGGCTACTGTCTCTGGAGTAGGGGGAAGAGGTGTTAGAATAATTGAAGAGTTTACTATACATCTGTGGCCTCCATGGTTTCTTTCCTTCTGTTCTCCTCCTAAGACTGGGGCTAGAGGATCAGAACGATGGTGAACAGCACCTGGTAGGACCAGACTCCCAATTTCAGCAGCAATTTCACTGTAGAACCTAGATTCCTTCAGGCTACTCTCAATTTCATCCTGTGCTTGTTTCCTTACCACCAGCCTCCATGATCTGCCTTCTCAAAGGTTGCAAATGACTTTCTCTCTAATTCAGTGGCTTTCCCTAACCTCCCATTCTTCTTATCTTCTCTGCTCCTGTAGCACTCTTAATCACCCACTACTTTAAAAGTTTCCTTCTCTCAGCTCCCAGAATATGATACCAGTCCTACTTGGGTTTTCCTGCCGTGTTTCTTTTGTTTCCTTTGTTTCCATTGCTGGTTGCTCATCCCTCTTTTGAAGGGAGCCACAAGGCTCTATCCCATCTGCCTTTGCTTCTCACTATTCCCTCTCCTTGCATTGTCCCCCTCCCCCGACACTTTCTCTGAATTCCTTTCTCCTCAATATAGCCTATGTAACCTTCAAAATAATAGACAATCAAGCCTCATGTGGCTAAATCCATGGCATGGGAGTCTGTGGGGTGAGAAGAGACAAGACAGAATTATGGGACATACTGTCCATTTAACAGTTAGCTGAAGGGAATTTTACGAGGAGGCTTAGCATCAAGGTAATTGAAGGAGGACACAATTTCAAGAAAAATGCAGTTAAATGCTATAGAGGAATCAAGTAAAATAAGGCCAAAGGAGATTCCGTTGGACTGGGCTGTCAGGTCACTGGTTATCCTGCCAGAAGGTTCAGCAAACAAGGGCTCTGTTAGTTACACTCCTCTCTCCTCAAAAGAGACTGTGCATCAAAATGAGTGAGGTTGAACTGAGAGAAGTGCTACACACAGGATGTTCTCTTCTTCAGCATTTCTGGGAATGATGAGCATGCGTGCAGACCAAACAAAGAAGCCTGTAATAAAAATTTATTGGTAATATATGCACAGTGATATAAATGAATTAAAAAATATTATCTGTTATAGTATTTTTATAAGCAAGGTCCTCAATAGAGTGATAAAGTCCTGTTGTGTTTGCTGGTGTCACAGGCTCTGAAACTCAACAGGACTGAGGACTCCTATTAGCTTGGGTTTTTTTTCAAATTGAGGTGGAATTAACATAACATAACATTTATCATTTTAAAGTGAGCAATTCAGTGGCATTTAGTACCTTCACAGTGTTATGCAACCATCACCTCTATCTAGTTCCAACACATTTTTATCACCCCAAAAGGGAACCTCACACCCATTAAGCAATTGCTCCCCATTCTTCCCTCTCACCCCCAAGCCCCTGACGACCACCAATTTTCATTCCAACTATATGAATTTACCTAGTTTGGATATTTTGTATAAATGGAAACCATACGATATATGGCTTTTTGTGTCTGGCTTCTTTCATTGAGCGTAACGTTTTTGAGGCTACTAAGTTTTATAACTGAGAGGTAACACCAGCTAGAAAGTCAGAAATTCTCCAGGGGGTTTGACCATGGCAGGGTTTAACTTCAGGACCTGTCTCCAATCCCTTTAACAGTTCATGAGTCCAAGACAAGTCTTTCCTCCTTCCGTTCACCCAGTAAATATTTTTTAAGAACCTACTGTCTGCCAAGCACTATTTCAGGTTCTGGGGCTCTAGTGGAGACAGGCCAGACAGAGCCCCTGCCCTCATGGAGTTTACAGCTGGGAGGACAACCCCTGATTCCCAATATTGAACTCTCTTTTATCCCTGGTTCCTGTTGAGAACTGAGGCAGTTTTTGCTATTACAAAACTTACTTCAAAACAACATCTAGTGAATTTTTCATTTTCAACTATTTCAGAAATATCTGCATAGTCAAGACTAGGAAATATGTCCATGTCGGTCCTCATTTTAGTGAGATTTCCGAGATGACTGGGTTTTACCTGTCTGTTTTGAGTCTCTGATCAGTGTTGTTATTGAAAAAGAGCATTCACTGGAACAGTTTTTGATCATTAGTGTGAGATAGACTTTCAAAGCGTTTTCTGAGCTGAGACAAGTTACTTTAACCTTATTGTCAATCTGATAGATAGTGAGCTGGATTTGATTGCTCTAATGCGTCAGTTGTGATAGAATTTCACAGACAATGGATCTGCATTTTTTAAAAAGATTATTTTCAGGAAATAGAAAGTCCTTGAGCTGTGGGCCTTGCTGAGGGCTGGGCAGGTGTCTTTCTCACCTGGTTATTCCTGAGGGATAAGCCCAATCAGGACATGTGAAGACAACCTGTATCCTATTTACAGTGCAATGGGAGCAAGTAAGGCGCTGAATGGATGTTTATATCATTGTATTCCATGCATGTAGTTGTTCTAAAGAGATTAGGCACCAATCACCAGTCTTAATGCCAACACTGTTCTGGTTATTTAATGCCCAGCCGTCCTGTCCTCCTCTCACTTCAGCACAGGGAATATATGCTGATAGCTGCCAGTCGTTGTTCCCCTGCTGTGTGTCAGGCCCTCCTCATAGGACTTTACATACATTTTCTCACTTAAAGCTCCCAGCAACCTCTAAGGTGCACACCATGTGCTGTGATTATCTTGAATATGCAAGTGCTGGAACTAAGGCATAGAGATGTTAAGTAACTGGTCCAGGACCACAAGGCTAACGTGTGAGACAGGGGATCCAGGATTCAAACCCAGATCTGTTTGAGTTTCTGCCCCAAATCCCGAAATGGTTGATAAACAGTAAACCTTTTTGCTTGTTTTCCTGTATCTTTTTTCATCAATATTTTTCCTTGCTAACTCTGAATCTATTCTCTTCCCAGCAAGAGGCAGAGTGCTACAGACTCTGAGTTCTCAGAAAAGCTGTCTTTTCATTTTCTGAGGACTAGCTGTTTGTTATGGTTGTTTTTAAAAAATTTCTACCTAAGTCTAATTTAGGAAGATAATTATGCATCTATCTAATGCTCAGACACTTTGGTGTTAGAACTGGATGGCGGTGCTATCAAAAAAAATGGAGTGAGCATATATGACGGTTCGAATGTCCCCCTAGTTTAAATTGATCCCCCCCCCCCCACATCTGTATATTATTTTCTGTCTCCTGTCCATCGCTGCCCTCAAACTTTCATGAGGTCTGTTTTTTGCCCTAGGGTAAATATGCGTATCTTTGTTCAATTACAGTCATGCTGTTTATGTTTTTGTCATTTTTGTTTCTTTGTATGTTTTTGTTGTATTCTACTTTTTCTACAGATGTCTCCCCTCCTGGGCCTTTGCAGGTGGGACTGCTCAATACACTCCTGATCTAGAATGAACAGAGGAAACACAAATTGCAAGACCTCGTGATGGTTTTGCCCACTCTGGGCACCAGAAGTTTGACTAGAACATTCAGTTCACTCTGGTCTTTTTGATATTCTTTACTTTTTCAAAAGATAAAACTTTTTAAAGGAAATTAAAGGAACCCAGAGGTAACCATATCAGATCTCTGTTGGGTTGTTGTTTTATAGAATGTCAGGCTCCTTCATCTCTGCTCTTTAGCTGATAATGTTTTTCGTCTCTTAAAAAAAACCCACCATTTAACCTAAAATTTTAAGAAAATCCCAGAAATGCAATCTTGGGAGACCTAACTCAATTAACGCCATGCAAGTACAGAAGGAAGTTAAAATTTAAATATGTATTACTTGCTGCAGTTGGAATCTTGGTTCTTTGATCATCATCATCATCATCATCATTTCTTCAGCCACTTTTAATTACTTTCTCTGTATATATTGTGCTAATATAAATAACCTGCTTCCAAAAATAAAAATAAATTAGCACCAATTAATTCCACTTGTTTCTTGAGCAGATCTGTAAAGATATGTGCATGTGTATGTATAATTATTTATACAGAGCCATTGGTTTAGGCCAAAATTCTGTACCAATGAAGCAAAGTTATGAAGGAAAGACCCTTGTAGAAATTAATTTAATTTAGGATTATCACTGGAATTGCAGACTGTCTACTGGAACTTCATGCACTACTCATTATCCTTTTGGTTTCAGTCAGATATTCTTAGATTTTGTCTAAATCCATTTTTTTTTTTTAACTTTTTTTTTTTTTTTTTAAAGATTTTATTTTTTCCATTTTCTCCCCAAAGCCCCCCGGTACATAGTTGTGTATTCTTCGTTGTGGGTTCTTCTAGTTGTGGCATGTGGGACGCTGCCTCAGCGTGGTCTGATGAGCAGTGCCATGTCCGCGCCCAGGATTCGAACTAACGAAACACTGGGCCGCCTGCAGCGAAGCGCGCGAACTTAACCACTCGGCCACGGGGCCAGCCCCTGTCTAAATCCATTTTTGATTTGTCATTTTATCAAAGACAGGAACATTTGTGCCTTTTTTAAAAAAGACCACTTTTCCAAAAAAAACAATATGCAAAAATGCTTAATTATCTTGAGCCTTATTGGCTATGTTGGGCTATCGTCAAAAAGAGCATTAGACTAAATAATTTTCCCGCCAGTTACATCCCTCTGCACACATCTTTTTTTTCAAAGACAACTTTTTAGTTATATAAATATTCTAATGTCCTTCCTCTTGGAAACTTTCCCCCTTTCTTGCCCCCAGGGTAAGTATTATGTTTGAGGTTAAATCTTGAGGAAATGGAGATTTTATTGAAAATATTGACAGAATTTAATCCACAACAGAAGGAAGTGAATGAGGGCAGAGTGAGTAGACCATCTTTAATATGTAAAATTTAAAGTCTAATGTGAGTGATTTTCTAATGGATCTTGTCAGATATTCCCTAGAGTGGATGTACAAAAATCTTTCCAAAATTGCAATAAATTTAAGAAATTTCTAGGAGGAGAGAATTAAGATGGGAAAAAGACAATATCACATCCAAAGGTTTAGTCTTTTCCTACGGAAATTTTCCACTCCAACTACTTTATTGAGCAGAGATTTGTTCTTTTAGGTGCTGCTGTAAGTTTTATTCTTTTTCAGGCCTGTGTTTGTAAAGCGTAAAGGCAGCATTTGGTCAGAAAATGATTGCATCATGGAAGATGAGTCCCATTTACAGGTGTCACTTGGGCTAAGCTCCCAGCACACATCCAGACGGCACAATTCCTGTGCCTAGTGTCAGCCCCCAGGGGTGGGACTCTCAGGGAGAATCTGTGCTGCTAAATGTTAAAGTCAACCAGAGAGTTACAAAGAGAGCTCCTTTGAAAGACTAGTTCAATTATTTATTAGCACTCTCAGAGTACAGTGTCAGCCAAGATAGTATTTGAAATTAATATACTATTTGATTAGACTGATTGATTGTTCCTACAGCTAAAGGTTTTAACATTCATTAGCCATAGTAACTGGTCATTAGTACTTCCTTTATCAGCAAGCAAAGAATAAACAGAAATTCTCATAAAAATTCATCACAGTGAATGTACTCCATACCTAAGCGAGTGCAGTGACTGCTGGTACACTAGATTAACTGTGTGGCATTGGCAGCAGGAAAGATTTCTGTTAGAAAATTTAAAAATATCCCTTAATTAATGTTTACTTTGTAACTGGACTCTTTTAAACTTAAGTAGGCCATACAGATAATCCCTTACATATCCAGTATAATAAAGTGCTAATGGGTATTTTATACTTAATATGTTTGTGTGGCATCCTTGAACTATTAGTTTCAGGAAGGATTGAGGGCTACTCAGGAAAGTTCTGCTAATGTGCTGCTGGTAAAGCCTTTTTCCCAGTACTGAGGAATAAAAGCATCATGGCCTGATTTTCAGCCAGACTGTTAAAATAATTCTGAATGGTAATGCGAATACGCTGACCTGTTACACTGTGTGCCACCTCTCTCTCCCTACCGTGTCATGACTGCCTTATGGTTTTAAAAGCACATTGAAAGGAATGATGAGAAGGAGGGAATGAGGTAGGCAGGGAGAACCCTTCATGAATTGACTTGAGGCCACTCTAGAGCAATTCTACACACATTAAGAATTATAGCTACCTCATACTGACTGCCTCCTCAGCCCTTCACAAGCATTAGCTCATTTAGTGCTCAGAATTATCTGAAAAGATAGATAGTACCAGCCCCCTTTAACAAGAGAGGAGACTGGTGCTTAGAAAGGTTAAGCAACTTGCTGAAGGCCACGCAGCTGGTAAGCAGCAAAGTCAGCATTTCAACACTCTGCAGAGTTTGAGAGCAATGCTCATTGGCCAGGCTACCCTGCATAAGCATAAGCTGAACTGCAAAGTTCTGTTTGCATTTTGTCTGCAGGTGAGCCACTCAGGGCCTGCAGTACCTATATCACCTCTCTTGGCTCCAGCATGAATCCGGACAGCCGGACAGCAAGTGAGGATGGTGAAGGAATCTGGACAGAGTCCAGGAGCCCATTCAGCAACTCTGTCTCAGAATGTGTCAAGCTCCACCTAGAGAGGGCTAACACTGGGAAGTCCAAGGAAGGATCAAGGGTCCCAAAGGTGCAGGCAGAGAGCAGCGGAAGAGAACCTGAGCTGCTTCATCCTCAGGAGTCAGGAAAGTCTTCAGATAGTTGTTATTGTAAGGCTGAAGGGGGCTGGAGGGGGTGCCTATAAGAAATAGGGGCAGGGCCGACAATAGTGAGACAAGTTAACAAGGATCAAAGTGGAATCTCTGTCATAGAAAGAGACTGAGGAAGAGAGGGCCTGAGAGAACTATGATTAAGGGGCTGCCCTTGAGCACTGGGTGCTGAGATTCAGGGTCCAGGAAGACGGAGGTGAGGAAACCAGACAAGTGTTGCTCACCTTGGGTCTGATGGGGAGCAGGGCCAAATTCTGAAAAGGCAGAGCCCTGACAGGGAAGACAGAGGAAAGGATAGACAAGTGAGAGCCTCTGGACCTTGAATGGCTCTACAGGTGGCCATGGCTCTGTTCTATTTCCCCAGGCAAACGGTGCTTCAAGTGGACAACCCAGGAATAGAGGCAAGCGGGCCTTCCACATATGTGGTCGCAGATAGTATTCCACTATGGACTCCAGAACTAAAACAGAATCAGAGGGAATGTACTCTTTTACCTTCATTTACCTGACAGTTTTATCTTCACCCAATCCAAGGTTAAAAATGTAGAAGAATCAGTAGGATATGGTTAATTCCACAAATTACAATTTGACTGTAATAATCTTACATTTTAATCTATGTTGTTGCCTTCAGTGATGAATTAATATTGATAGAAAAGCCTATTTCAATAATTTTGGATGTTATTCCAGAGAGGAAAGAGCTGATAATTATGCTATCTTTCAAATCCATGCTTGGGGCAAATTTCATTCCTGACTCCTCCAAGAAATTTGAATGGATAAAATTTTCATGCTTGTGTTCCCTAATTCTTCTTTTTTCATTCTCCTACACAGGAGACTTTGAATGTGATTGATCCTGGCTTGATGGACCTAAATGGGATGAGTGAGGATGCCCTGGAATGGGATGAAACTGACATAAGTAACAAGTTAATTAGTTTGAATGAGGAATCAAATGACCTTGATCAAGAACCCCAACCTGTCATGCCTTCCTTAAGGCTTGAAAAGACAGGTAGTGGGGAACCTGGTTATGAAGAAGAGTCAGGTGACCATGGGGGCTCTCAGTATGCCTCAAGCATTACAGCCCCCTCCAGTCCACACATTTACCAGGTGTATAGCCTCCACAATGTCGAACTCTATGAGGACAACCACATGCCATTCCTGAAGACCAGTCCAAAGTTCACCAGCGTGACACAGCCTAGTGTTTTAACTAAGAGTCTCAGTAAAGACTCTTCATTTTCATCTACCAAATCTTTGCCAGATCTTCTGGGGGGTTCCAATTTGGTGAAGCCCTGCCCATGCCACGGAGGAGACATGAGCCAGAATTCAGGAAGTGAGAGTGGAATTGTCAGTGAAGGAGACACTGAAACCACTACCAACTCTGAAATGTGCTTGCTCAATGTGGTGGATGGGTCCCCAAGTAACCCTGAAACTGAACATCTGGACCCACAAATGGAAGATGCAGTTAATGTGTTAAGGCAAAAATTTAAAGATGAGGAGGAATGCATTAAACTTCCAAATAGCTCTCAGTCATCCATTTCACCAGTGGGTTGTGTAAATGGAAAAGGTGGAGATTTAAACAGTGTTACCAAACATACCCCTGATTGTTTAGGAGAAGAATTACAAGGAAAACATGATGTGTTTACATTTTATGATTACTCATACCTTCAAGGCTCAAAACTCAAATTACCAATGATAATGAAACAGTCACAAAGTGAAAAATCACATGTACAGGATCCCCTGCTTCATGGTTTTTATTTTGATAAAAAATCCTGCAAATCTAAACATCAGGCTACAGAGTTACAACCAGATGCACCTCCCCATGAAAGGATTTTGGGAAGTGCCTCCCATGAAATGGATCGCAATTCATATAAAAGTGGCGATGTAGAGAAGACACTCCCTGGCATGCAGAATGCCAAACGGCTCTCTCTTTTATCTCACAGTTCGTCTGTGGAGTCCCTTTCTCCAGGGGGTGATTTATTTGGATTGGGCATCTTTAAAAATGGCAGTGACAGCCTCCAGCGAAGCACTTCTTTAGAAAGTTGGTTGACATCCTATAAAAGCAATGAAGATCTTTTTAGCTGTCACAGCTCTGGGGACATAAGTGTGAGCAGTGGCTCAGTCGGTGAACTGAGTAAAAGGACATTAGATCTTCTGAATCGTTTAGAGAACATCCAGAGCCCCTCAGAGCAAAAGATAAAGCGAAGTGTTTCCGATATCACTCTCCAAAGCACTTCCCAAAAGATGTCTTTTACTGGCCAGCTGTCATTGGACATAGCATCTTCTATCAATGAAGACTCGCCAGCATCTCTTACAGAACTTAGCAGCAGTGATGAGCTCTCTCTTTGCTCAGAGGATATTGTGTTACACAAAAACAAGATCCCGGAATCAAATGCATCATTCAGGAAGCGCCTGACTCGTTCAGTGGCTGATGAAAGTGATGTCAATGTTAGCATGATCGTTAATGTCTCTTGCACCTCTGCTTGCACTGATGATGAAGATGACAGTGACCTCCTCTCCAGCTCTACCCTCACCTTGACAGAAGAAGAGCTGTGCATCAAAGATGAGGATGATGACTCCAGCATTGCAACAGACGATGAAATTTATGAAGAATGCAACTTGATGTCAGGGCTGGACTATATAAAGAATGAACTGCAGACCTGGATTAGACCAAAATATTCCTTGACAAGAGATAAGAGAAGGTGTAATCTCAGTGATGAAATAAAGGGCTGTAAGGATATAAGTAGTAGTGAGATGACCAATTCCTCCGATACCCTGAACATTGAGGCCCTCCTAAATGGCTCCATAAAACATCTCTCTGAAAATAACGGAAATGGTAAGAATTTATCCCATACTCGTGAGTTAGGGACAAAGGGGGAAAATAAGAAAAATATTTTCAAAGTTAATAAAGATCCATATGTGGCTGACATGGAAAATGGCAATGTTGAAAGTACTCCAGAAAGGCAGAAGGACAAACTGAATGGAATTTCAAAAGAATCAGAAAATCTTGGTTCAACTGGGAAAAAGATTTCAGAGAGTGAGCATTGTCAGTGTAAAGCATTTATGGATAGCTCAGATGATTCCCACATTGCTGGAAAGGAATCTGTTCCCCAGACTGTTAGACATCTTTCAAAGAATTGTCAAGACCACCACCATTTAGAAAATCAAAGTGCTGCTTCTACTCCCACCGAGAAGTGTTGGCCAGAACTGCCTTCAGAAACCAGAATTATCAATAGACAGGACTCTGATGTACTGAAATCTTCATCAAATGATGCACCAAGGATGGCTGGAAAATCTACTGGATGCTGCCTAGAACTTGAACAAAACGAAACAGAGGAAAATGCTTCTCTCAGCGACAACATTTCCTGTTGCGACTGTGAGCCAGATGTTTTCCATCAAAAAGATGCCGAAGATTGTTCAGTACACGACTTTGTTAAGGAAATCATTGACATGGCCTCAACAGCCCTAAAAAGTAAATCTCAACCTGAAAATGAGGCGACTGCTCCTACTTCATTAACTCAAATCAAGGAGAAGGTGTTGGAACATTCTCACCGGCCCATCCAGCTGAGAAAAGGGGACTTTTATTCCTACCTCTCTCTCTCATCTCATGACAGTGATTGTGGGGAGGTCACCAATTACGTAGAGGAGAAGAGCAGCACTCCATTGCCACTGGACGTTACCGACTCTGGCTTAGAAGACAAAGAAGATATTGAATGCTTCTTTGAGGCCTGTGTTGAGGATGACCCTGATGGAGACAAGCCCTGTTTCTCCAACGTTCCTCCCAATGAACCTGCAGTTCCTGGCGAAGCTGCAATGCCGCTACCAGCAGCAGGCTCTTCTCATTTCAGTGATATGTCTCTCTCAGCTCATGATGCAGACTCAGTGGCTCTTTCACATCCTCCCCCTGAGAAGGGGTCTGACAGTGGAAAGGAAGTGGATGGTTTACCCCAAGCTTCCAATGTCTGTGGAGAAAGCTCAGAGTTAACTACTCCTTCAAGGCTGGGCAGTGAAAAGGAGAGTTCAGAAAACCGAGGTGAGTCTGGAATGCCAGAAGAACACAGAGCTGCTTCAGCCCCATCTAGAGTTCCAGGACTCTCCTCGAAGGCAGAGCAGCCAAAAGACAAGGATGAGTTGCCTCCCAACCCCAAAACTTTAACCTGTGAAGAAAATCTTCTGAACCTTCATGAAGAACGACATAAAAATATGCATAGGTAGAATGTAACCCTCTCCAAGCATGAAAATCATCTCATTGAAAGGTACGTACAGTCCTTGTGTTTAATATATTTTAATGTATATATTTAATATATACATACCTAAAATATGAGTTGAGTCAACAAAGCCATACTAGGAGAAAAGACTAGTCAGGATAACTGGTCATGGCCGATATTTACCTGAATAAGACATTTAGGTGGAAAAAAGTCTCCCAACAATGCAAGCAATTGTGAAGCCAAAGCAGGAAAAAATAGTCACAATTGACATTTTTGGTGATATTATTTTTATGATGTCATTCTAGCAAGAAGAATACAAAATTTGAGCAAGTAGCCGGATAATTTAGGGCCTCAGATTCTTCCACTGAGGGAGGAAAAAAGGTTCTCCAAATTGCCCTTATGTCCTCTGATCAAAAGGCCTGCCTGAGGACCACACGCCCCTCTGCAGTTTCCTGCACACGGCGCTGCCCGCTCCCTTCAGTGCCTGGAGATGAACGGTGATTAGGTTAAAGCCTGCCTCTCCCGATCTGGGCCTTCCTTTATGCTTCTGTCTAATGTAACTATCATCACATTTGCTTCCCCAGCGGAAGGCTGTGCTGTCACAGCTCCTAATCACGGCCCACTCTGAGGATTCAAACAGGAGGGGAAAGTTGATGTTAAAGGAGAGGCTCTTATTTATCCACACACAGACTGAGAACAGGCCCAGAAAGCAAATGCAGAGAGAATACATGACAAGTTAATGGTGTTTTGATAAAAACAGAATTTTTGAATTTTGCCTGAAGGTGACAGGCTGATTTCCATCAAATTTTTTAAGAAAGTCATTCCACTCTTCGTATTTAATAAGACAGCTATTGATTGATAATTCTGAGATGATGATATAGCTCTAGAAGTGACACAAAAATTCTGTTATTTCCTATTTCTAAGCCCCAGTGATGAATATACTTTCTCAATCAAGTTTAAAGAAGAAAATTTGAGCTTTTGAATGTAAGAGTTGTATTTCACCAAAGTAATAGGTGCTGAACGCCATCTCCAGCCCCCACTCCAGAAGCTTAATGCTGTAACCTAAACTCGTGCTATAGGAAATGAATTACAGAAGCAATCTACCCTAATTTGTTAACTTATTCAAATAACAGTTATTATACTTAACTATGCTAAAGATTATCTTTTTTGTGGCAGATTGTTTATTTTTTGATGAGCCTAATTACTGATTTTCTAAAAGTAATTTACATTTATTACAAATACATCTTTTAAAATGTGACAGATAAATGTTGTTCCCATAATGTATTATGAAAAAAGTTACTATTTAAAAACACATTATTTAATTTGAAAGATGAATGGCAAACATCATTATTTTTTTTCCTGCAACACCTGTGCCCTAAGCTCATTAAAATGTGTGATTCTGTGTAGAGCTGCTAGAAATGGGGAGTGAGGGGGGAATCTATACCATATATATACCCTAAAAATAAACTCAGTATGCAAAATGGAAGAAAGGCATCCTACTTACTAATATAGCTTGACTAATTTTCTATGTTTCAGACCCCATTTACAATTGGCTGCAAGTGAGAACAAAGTAGGAGAGAGAGAAATGTATTTTCTGTGAAACGTGTCCACCCTATAATCATATTCTCCATCAGTATGCAGTGAAACTGACCGTTAGCGGAGAGTAACTGCAATTGCATAAGCTGCTTCAAAACAAGTTCTATTAGGACCAATTGTGCTGCTGCCTCTGCCAACCTCCGCAGAAGGGCTGATAGAGCCTGGCTGATTTTTGTTTTCTGAAAGGGGATAAAGGCTTGAAAGCAACACCACTCTGAGCATGACATCATGTGACTGTGACCCTCAAGTCACCAGTCCTGCTGAGATCCAGAGCTCGAGAAGCTCTGGCGCTGGTGAGGCCTCTGGGATGAATCCTCGCTTTTCGATACTCTGGGAATTTCTTCTCTCCTTATCTAGATATAGAATTGAAATGAAATGTAAATGATCAGCAGCCCCATCTTTAGACTGCGGGAAGTGCATGTGCTGGTGGATCTGTGTAACCCTCACATTTTACAGGCAGGGATGGTGTAAAACTATCAGCCAGCCCTCCTGCCACTCAGCAATATTTTGTTGAGCCCCTGCAATGCAGTGCTTGGCCCTAACTCAGGCAATGGCCGAAGCAACTAAATTTTTACTTCTGCAGAACTCACATCGCCCCCAAGTGACTTGTTATCGGCCTAGGGCCATTTAAATAGCCATATCTACTGGTCCTATTCGGTTTTTTCAGTATCATATAGACAAAACATCTGGGTGCCTAAATTTTTCACTAGTCATTAGCATTGGGTACCTGGGTACTAATATTTACATATTGTTAAAATACTACCACCCAGGACAGGTTATTTAGTCTCGAGACATTGACATGCTTTCAGTATTGTGTCCAGAACAAATAGTAAAATTATTTGTTAAATATGAGCTTTCATGTCTATAAAAACTTAATTGTTGTCATTGATCTTCTTACAAGACTCAAAAGAGCAAAAGAAACATCTCTACTTTTGTAACCCATTTGAAAACCATCAGTTGGGGTGCCCTTTTTACCAGGATAATAAAATTCATCAAATTCAGTTCGCTGGGGTCTATTATTTTTTTTCCAGAAATAAGTTCTCAGATGAAATTATTATGATGTCATCTAGAATAGATATAATTTAGAATAGCAGATACAGCCCACAACAGTAACAAAAAATTTTGTCCAAAAACTTTTGAAAATGTTTTCCTTTACTGTGTTCTAATTAAAAACCCGCTGAAACTGTTTGAGAAGTTTTAACATGACCTGACACAGTATGCGTTTGCACCGATTTCCAGGCACACTGCTGTGCTTTTCACTATTTCCATTTATATGTCATGTTTCTACAAAAATAGAGAGGTCAGTTATAGCAAATCACATCAAAGGAAAGGTAACTGGATAGATCCAGATATTTCTGCCTAATTTGGAGGAAGCACATAATGTATGTCTGGAGTGCCTCCTAGGACCTGCCTAAGAGATGTACTTTGCACTAATCTTTTTGCTGTATTCTGACAGTTATTTCCTCATAATCCTCATCATAAGCCTCTGATCTTTGGTGAATGATTTAACCCTAAACTTCAGGCTGGATAAATCCTGTGGTACAAAAATTTAACTCATCACATGCAGGCAGTGCATACTTTGCTTTTCCTTTTGTTTTGCTGTGGTTTTCAATTTTGTTTTTGTTCAACTGTGTATTTTCTGGGGTGGGGGGAGGGGCATTTTATGTATTTCCTTTAGAACTTTTTACCTCTGTTGCCTTTCCTACCATATTGGTGTACAAATGCGGTAGTTGGCAGCCCACAGAATTTAGATTTTAGGCAATTACTTGTATTTATGCATGTGCAAGTATGCACATATACAGTAAAAATTGCTGCTGCTCAGTTTTTACAAACTGAGAAAGCTGTACGAGCAAACATTTCTCATGTACACAACACAAATTCTTATTCTGTCAAGTGGATTGACACTAAGTGTTTCATTTGACCCAAAGCTGGCCAAGCGAATTGAAGAAACTACCCTTGGTGATAGCGTATTAACTTTTCACTAAACAATACAGGTATAATCTTACCAAATTTACCTTTAAAATCACTTTAATAAAGTTCTGGCGGATGTGAAGTATATTTTAATTATCCAGCACTTCTGAATAACTAGCCCTGCCATGCTAAACAGTGAAGATTTTCCTGGGCATCACCCAAGACACATACGCACGCGCGTGCACGCACACACACACACACACACACATGCCCCCGATCTGTGCCTCAGCCAGTTTGGCCTGCCCCTTTCCAAGTGGGCCAAGTTGAAAGAATTGATTTTGCAGAGAGAATTTAAATGCCAGCATTTAGTAAGACCAGATTTGCCTCACCTAAGGATTCCCTGCTCAGTGGCCAGATTTGAAATGAGTCATGTCCTCAGCATTTGAACAATGCACCATGCTCTTTCTTGAGTTTCTGCCTTATTTTACTGTACCAAATTTCATCCCATCTGTTCCTGTCTGTCTCCTCCTGTTCTCGATAACTTGCCTTCTCTCCCCAACTTCCTGTAGCTTCAGCCAAACCACATTTGCTAAAGTTTTTCTGGCTCTTAAACGAGTTGCAAGATTATAGAGAAAGACAAGGCAAGACAGAGAGAGAATGAGAATATTTACTTCTAGAAGGACAATTAAAGCGACCTGATATCAGACTTCAGAACTTAGTTTAAACCCAGACAAGCAAAAGCCTGCTTTATTTGAGAGCTGGGCAGAGGACCTAAAGTAACTGCATTCTACGTTGCCTAAACATGGCATCTAGTCGTTCCTCACATTCAACAGGTTGCTTTTAGCCACTTAGAAGCAGGCAGGACTGATTTGAGTTTGAAACAAACTTGTATCTGAGCCATCAGATGTACAGAAGCAATTGAATCATTCTCATTTCCACAAAGCCGTCTGTACCTTAAATGAAATGCATTAGTATTTGAGCTAGAAACCCCAGTTATATCCTTTTATAGGCAAGGGGCTGAAACATGTGGGATTATCACCGTGTTATGAATATTTGACCACTATAATGGTGGAATTGCTCAATTCCACTGTCACACATACAGTCATTAAAGGAAGGGTTAAACCTGAGGGCCCAGGTTCCCAATCTGTGAATCACTGTTGATACTTTCCTGCATTGCTTGGCATTGGCAACCTCACATTTTCATGTTCATTCAAGGCTATCTTAAGTGTTGAAAACTGAGTTCACGAGCAAAAGAGTGGACGAGATACAGAGAAAAGCTCGAACGATGGTTTTTCTTATTTTCTTTAAAACCATGTCCTTTTTAAAATCCATGTATTTTTCACATCGATTCTGAAACATTTTTTCAGTAATGTGAACCTGGAGCTATTAAAATCAGTATATTTTGTGTTTCCTTTTGTTTCAGAACATTATCAGTTAGTCCCAAAATGGCAGCCTTCGATGGTTTCTCAAAGGGCTCGTGTTGCAAATGAAACAGACATTTCTGAAACCTTTTATTGTCCCTTTTTTGTTTCTTGTAGATAAGCCTGGCTGCTCAGAGGTGGCCTCTTCCTCCCACCCTGGGCTGGTCTCTGGTTCCCTCACATCACTGCCATTCATTACGCTGACCTCTCCCAAGATGACTCTTCCTCCCAAATGCGGTTTGTCCACATGAGCCTCGTGACCTGGATGTGTGCGCTGGTTCTCTTTAGGTGATTGTCTTTGAAGTTCAGCAAAGCTGCTTGTTCACCCATGGACTCCTGTCCCAAGCTACCTCTACCACCCCCTTCTCTCCAGCCAGACTTTCCCCTTGGCCTCCTCCCCTCCCCATCTGCTCTTTCAAGTTTCGCAGCTCACCAAATTGATGGTCCATTAAGTTCACCTGTCTGGAATGACCCCCCCCCCCCCCGCCAGTACTTGACCAATTTCATGTTTCAATCTGGATTTTTTTTTTTATGGTGTGATGCCTATGTTTATTGCAAGAGGTTTATCTAAAAGGCCAACATTTGATTTGATTGCAGCAAAGAGAAGAAACAGTGGTCCTTCTTTCAAAATTAAGCAACTTGTAAAAGCGTCGTTTTATTTATTTCATTTAAAATTTAATAATCTATGCAGCACTTCAAGAAACAACTATATGGTGTTGTATATTATAAACTGGTGACATTCTACTATTAAATTATGTACAACATTTTCATTTTTTATGCTTCTTGAGGTGGTAATGAGAAAACAAGTTTTTTAAAAAAGTGTGCCTTGCTGTATTTCTTATACCATTTATTAAAAAGCTGCTTTCACAGTAAAATTATGTTGGTTTGAAAGGAGGAAAATAGCAAGGTTAAGATGTGTGAATAATTTCTGTATATATGTATAACCAAGTACAAACATTGATGTATAATGACAGTATAAAATGCTTTCATGTTTGTGATGTCTAGTGATGTGGAAAATATAAGCCTTAAATCCATTAGATTGCATGGTAATTAAAATTGGCATAATAAACATAGTTTATTGGGGGAAAAGGAAAATTAGTGATCTCTTCTACCTGTGTTATTTACCAAATTATTGCATCTGATTCTGGAAAAAATATAACATGTAGCAGCTTCCAAAATATCCATATTGCATAAAAGGCTTAAAATTACTTAAACTAGAGACGACACATGAAGCCTTCACAATTTTAAAAATCTTTCTGATCACTATAAAGATCCTGGAACACAAATGATTAAATGCCAGTTCCCCGAAACCAATAAAAATTTATTCTAGATTTTTTATTTCTACTTTTCATTAATGGTTTAATGTTGGATTTCCAGATATCTAGTATGTCTTATATTTATTTTATATAATTCTTTTGAATGGGTTTGATAGAAAGATGGTAGAAAAGTATAGAAAATTGGACTACTGTTTTGATTTAGACTATAGATTTCTGGTGTATTTATTTTGTGTAAAAGAAATTAGCTAAGAAATATTCCATTTGGTGTTTACTGACCCTTGTTAAATGCAGTTTTTAATTTCTATCGTACAGCCTACTAAAGTGCCTAACACACAGTAGGTATTCAGTACAAATTTGCTGAATTGGAGTATTGAATTAGGTAACATGGATGACATCTGTCTCTTCATTTTGAGAGACCTACACTAAAACATGTAAAGAACTAGAAAAAAGATGTTATACAATATAAACCCACACATATTATATAACCAACTTATATCAAATTTCAAAAAGGAGTGTTGTGGATTCATATAGTCACAGAAATGACAATCACTCATTCAACTGATAGTTCCTTAATAGATAGTTCCTTATCTGCAAGGCGCTATTCTAGATGCAAGGGATGCAATTATGAACAAAGGCCCTGCCCTCGGGAGGCTTACCTACATATGGCGCAGTGAGCACACAGATGAGATGCAGCAACTGTCCTGCAGGTGAGGAAGAGCAAACATGCGGAAAAAGGCACATGAGAGAGAAGCAGCAACGAGAGACAAGGAGGAAGGAAAGAAGACAGTAGAGAGTTAGACGAGAGAAACAACGCAGCTCTATTGCAGGGGTAGTAGGAGGAAAGGTGAGTTGGGAGACTTGCTGAAGGGTCTTTAAAAAGTGAAGTTGGAGCTTTTGGATGCAATGCGTTAGGTCGGAAGGAAACTTTGTAGAGTCTTTGTTTTGCACTGATTTTATTTATCATTAGAACTTTAGTACCACACCAAGAACTTAAAAAAAGATACTAGTCTATAATTCTACCATTTTAATAACTGTATTGTTATGCCTCTTATCCTTTCCCTACGTGTTTCTGAATTGAGGAATCATTCTAGGCTTCTGAATAGGTAGTAACTTGTTCAAATGGGTTTTAGGGAGACATCTAGTTGCAGTGTTCAAGATGGTTACAGGAAAAGAGATTAGAGATAGAGGTCTCAGTAGGAGGCAGCTGTAGAAGATAAGCTAGGCTTGAGATGACAGCAGGTGACACGGGGACAGTGACTGGGGATGTAGAAAAAGAACAAATCCTGGAGCCTTTGAAACACCTGAGAGCATTCAAGATCTCTGTTGAGGTATGGTATTATTTTACACACTGAGACAACCTAAATTTTCCTTGGGTAGTAACCAGTGTCAAGTCTGCATCTGTTGATAAAACGTTCAAAGAACATACTGACCATGATGTTTCATTTACCTGTTCTGTGCTCATTGAAGACCTTGAGGTATTGCAAATCTTTGTTTATTAATTATCTACTTAGTATTAACACCGAATTTGTAGAATGACTTTCGGGCTTATTGAATAATGCTTTTCAGGTTGGAAGGGATGGAATAGCCTCAATCTCTTGCTCTGTGTTGGTGCTCCCTCCGCAGTCACCCTTGACAAATGTTCACAACAACTCTGCCTACACACTGCCAGTGACAGTGGATCGTTATCTGTTAAAGCAAGCTGTCCCACTGTTGGGCGTGTCTCTTTAGAACGTTAGAAAGTTCTTTCTTAGGTTGCTGAAGCCTGCATAGTGCCCTCTCCCCTGCCTTAATTTTGCTCACTGGTCCTAGTTCTGTCCTGATGAGCTGCTCAGAGTATTTCTACCCCTTCTTTCTTTCTCATGGCAACCCTGAAGATAATTGAGGCCAGTTACTCATCCTCTCCCAGCTGCTATGATTTCTGTTCTTCAATTCCCTCAGCTGCTCTTCATATGTCATGATTTTCAGATCCATTTCAACCTGACTGAATGTTAACAGACAGAATCCTTGAAATTGAGGAACTGTCTTCATCATCATACATGTAGAAAACTATCTGAACATTTAAGTGGTGAGTTTTCTCTAAAAATATATTCAAGATATATGTTTATTCTATTATTGTAAATTTCAATAAATAAATAAATAAGTAAATAAATAAGAATCAATTACTTCCTTCAGTGGCCTAGTCTACTGCCGGAGTCACCTTGAATCTTTTCCTTACATCATACCTAACCTGTTTCCATGTAAAGTGGGTCCCCCACTCCACTTATTTATTCATTTACTCATTCAGTCATTCAACAAACATTCACAGAGTGGCTACTTGTGTGAGGCACTGTGTTTGGCATCAGAGACACAAAGGCAACTAAAACATGTTCTCTGTCTATAAAGGGTTTACAGCTTTTCTTGTGAAAGTGCCTTTCATGTCCTTGAACAGAGTGATTTCTCCAAATTAAATGATGACCCTGTTTATTTAGTTTCCTATCTAGTTTCTCTACATTTTCAAAAATGTAGTGAGCAAAATAGTGTGCAGAATTATCTGGATCTGACTATTAGAAGAAGTGTTTTTTGTATTTGAAAATTTTAATTACAGAAAAAATATATTTCAGATTTCTGGTCACGGAATAAAGATGCATCATACACAACAACAGAATAATCTAAATTCAGGGCTTTTGAGAAGCTGAGCTTGATGATTTTGTTGTGTTTGGTTCAGCCACCTTAGGTTTTAGCCCATTGTAATTCCTGGGAACAAATTAGATAAAAATATCCAAACACACTGAAATGATCCAGCTATTTCTTACAAGTCAAATTATTTTTGCTTCCAAGTGAAATTGGTATTATTTTAGAATTGTAATGAATACCTGATTTTTTAAGCACCATGTGATTCTTATATTTCAAATTTCTCTAACTTGAATCAACTGAATTTACAATTAGGTCTGTTTTTTCTATACCTTCTTTTTCCAATGTTTATTTTGAATAATTTCAGACCTATATAAAAATTGAGTACTACAATGATATTTGCATACTCATCACTCAGGTTCATTTATTGATAATATTTTGCCACATTTGCTTCATCTCTCCCTGTACACACTTTTCTGTATGATTGAACCATTTGAAATTAAGTTGCAGATCCTAACACTTCATCCGTAAATGCTTCAGCATCTACCACTGAAGAACAAGGTCGTTATTCTCCAGGTCCGTAATACCATCCTCACACCCAGGAAATGTAGCATTGATACCATATCACATAAACCATATTCAAAGTTCTCCAAATGCCCTAATAATACCCTTTTACAGTTGCTTTTGTTTTAATCCAGGATCCAAACATAGAGCACATATTGCTTTCAATTTTCCTGTCTTTTTAATCTTGAACAGTTTCCCTGCACTTTTAGTCTTTCTTTCTTTGGTCTTTCATAACTGACATTTCTCAAGAGTCCAGGCCAGTGGTATAGAATGACTCGGAATCTGGATATGTGCACTTGTTTTCCTCATTATTAAACTCAGGGTAAACTTTCTTGTCAAGTATAATACGTAAGTGATGTTGTGTTCAATAGCTACTCTTCAAGGAAGAGTGAATGAGTCACTGACATTCTTGATGTGTCTTGAAATTCACAACTTACTCTTCCACCTCCTGCTTCGTTAGTCTAAGGCAGGGCTCAGCAGCCTACAGTTTGTGGGCCAGATCTGGCCTACTGTCTACTTTTGTTAGGCCGATTAGCTAAGAATGGTTTTTACATTTTTAAATGGTTAAAAAACATCAAAAGAATATTTCATGACATGTGAAAATTATATGAATTTCAAATTCAGTGTCCACGAATAAAGTTTTATTGGAACACAGGCCCACACAGTTGTTTACATATTGTCTGTGGCTGCTTTTGCACTATAACTGCAGAGTTAAGTAGTTGTGACAGAGACCATCTGGCCTGCAACACCTAAAGTATTTACTGTTTGGCCCATTGCAGAAAAAGTTTTCCTATCCCTGGTCTACGGTATTCTAAATTCTGATACCATTTTCTTAGAGGTAGATTTCCATTTGCTAAATCAATGTAAAGTATTAGCACCTGAAATAGTTATTTCTTGCTTTCTAGACTTTATTGAGCTCTCAATTTCAGTTTCATGTTGCTTTAGTAAAATAAAATGTCCTCTGTTTCATAAACTTAAAGATTGTTCCACCTCTACAGTTGGTTTAAGGATTTAAATTTAGTTCACTTATTACCGCTTGGCTTTAATTGATTTACAGGGTTGGTCAATTACAGACTAAGTCATTTGTTCAATCAAAACCATCAGGAAAATTGACACAACCCAAACTCACTTTAATCTACCAATAAACTGGAATCTTTTCTCTAAATGTTTTTCTAAAGCAGTTAAGGGAAATTTAAATCCAGGCAGTTTAACAGTCAGTTTTTTTCAAACTTATTTTTTGACTCAAGCAAAGGTAAAACCATGATCAAGGATTGTTTAAGATACACTTTCATTTCCCGAGTGCTGGTCATAAATAACAATCTGAATTTATCAAGGCAATAAGTATTCACCACAGATCCTGCTTTGGCTATAGGTAGGCACATTTATTGAAAAGATGTTCAGAAGGTGACGGTCCTTCTTTTTTCTTTGTAACTCACCTTTGATAGCACTACCACCTCCCACTGCCACATGCCTAGGGAAAGGACACTCTAAAAAGTCTTTTGGGTACTTCTTACTCTTTAAAAAGCAATCAGAGGGGCTGGCCCAGTGGCATAGTGGTTGAGTTCTCTCACTGCGCTTTCGTGGCCCAGGGTTTGTGGGTTCAGATCCCAGGTGCAGACCTATGCACCACTCATCAAGCCATGCTGTGGTGGCGTCCCATATACAAAATAGAGGAAGATTGGCACAGATGTTAGCTCAGGGACAATCTTCCTCATCAAAAAAAAAAAAAAAGAAGCAACCACACACCTTCCATATAGCAAAAGCCTCTTAATATGAGTCTTGCCATGTATTTGCTTTTCCAGAGAGAACAAACAAAGTGATGTGTATAAGACAGGCCCACAATATGCAGGTTTTGGAGGCAAAGGCATTTGGGCCAATACCTTGAAACCATTCTAATCTTTGATTAATAGGCCCTCAACAAAGCAAAAAATATGCAAAAATTACTTGTACTTGTGTTTTGAAGCAAACCAGGACCTGCATAAAGCAACTTTCCTGTCTTTTCTTCTGTTGCACACACAACTTGGAAGATGTTCACACGTGCCAGACTCTTCCAGGCATTTGCCAGACATTAATAAGCAACCGCCCTCTTTCTCTTCCACTCATGAGAGGGATGTTACTGCTGCTGAATGGAGGGGCATTACTCTATGGATAACTTTGAAGTCTATCTAATTCATACTTAAACAAAAAATTATTCCTAAATATTGGTAATTTATTATTAGTTACACATCCCTTGTGACATTATGTTCCAAAACTGCTGATATTGAGGCTTGCGCTCTCTTGCGTGAAAAGAAGCACCCCAAAACCTGGGACAGAGCTTCCACAGAACAAAAGAATCAACACCTCTGTGCATGGACGTACAGCCCAAGATGCTCCATGACCATGAAGAACCCAAGCTTTCTGGTGAGTATGTTCTTCAGAAAAAGGTGAAATTAAAGGAAGCAAATGTAAAATGCAACAAAACTTGGCCTCAAATTTACGTTGGAGAAATGGCCGATTCTGAAGATTTTGTCCAGATTACTTCACTCCCTGTTAACTACAGAGACGTAAGATATGGAATGTCAAGATCTTTCAGATGTATGCAAAACCTTTGTGTGTCTACACATAGGCTGCCATGGTCAACTTCACAGACTGTGGGATCGCTCTCTCTCCCTTCTTCAGTCATTTCATGTGGAGAATTTGGTCTGGGATGACCAGATGTAAACTTTGGTGCTCTTTTTCCACGCCATCAAGACACATAATAATGGGTTTTATAATGTAATAAATATTAATAAATACAAAATTTAATAAGAAACATCACAAACATTATTAAAACATTTCTTTGTCTTTACTCTTAACCTACTATTAAAAAAAATCCCAAGTCCCTATAAACAAATGGGCCATTACAGACATAAAACAAATATTATTCAGCAAAATTTATTCAAGGACTAAAATGATTGAAGGCATCGGGAACATAAAAATGCATAAAATCCTCTTTAAATCGCAATATTCTCTAAGTACTGGTTTATAAAATATAAGATTTATAGAATTAGTCTGGTTCTATTAGTTGATCAAGCAATTCAAAACAATTCAGTCTGTGTGTGTATGTTTGCTTGCTGGCAAATATGGTTTCGTTTACTTTAAAGCATCTTTTTACATAGAAATCCAAGTTGCTGAAATTTCTCTTGTCATTAAAATGGTGTGAAAATAAGGGGGCCAGCTCAGTGGTGCAGCAGTTAAGTTCACACATTTCGCCTCAGCAGTTCTGGGTTCCCTATTGGGATCCCGGATGTGGACCTATGCACCGCTTATCAAGCCATGCTGTGGCAGGCGTCCCACATATAAAATAGAGGAAGATGGGCACGGATGTTAGCTCAGGGCCAATCTTCCTCAATAAAAAGAGGAAGATTGGTGGCAGATGTTAGTTCAGGGCTAATCTTCCTCAGAAAAAAAAAAATGGTGTGACTGATGATACAGCAAGATTTTGCAAAATGAAAGCTCTTTAGCTTTTCAGGAAAAAATTCTTTTTTGTACATGTATACCATTTGCCTTTCTTCTAAATACTTTTTCAGTGTTCTAAGTTAAAGATTATTGTTTTACCAGTGATGTCTTTCCATGCAAACTATGTGTAAAAGTATTTTTTAGAAAGTAACTACTAATGATTTGAAGGGCAAGAGGCATTTTCAATAGGAATGAAGTAATGTTCAAGGGGTTTATCTGAAAAAGAAAACGTATTCTGATTGATTCAGAATGATTGCCAGAATATTCTTGTTAACCTAAGGGGAGGATAGTTTAAATCATCTGTGACTTATTGGCAACTCAAACGTTTTTTAGCAAAATCTAATCTTTGATGATTGAGCATCAGTATAAAGATTACCAATTGTTATTTAGTATAATAAGTAAATTAGAGGAAATCAGGCTAAGTCAGTAAACATAGTTTGGATATTATTTTTTTAAATCAATCTAAATAATAAGAAAATAAATCATTATCACTTGAGTGCTTACTATGTGCCAGACATGGTGCTAAGCACTTTACACACTCAGTTTAATTTAATTTTTACAATACTCTGTGATTGGTGACACTCATTTTACAATAAGGAAATTGAGGGCTAGAGAGATGGGCTGGTTATTATTTGTTTCCTTTTCCTTAAAGCAGAATGTAGAGGAAAAACGTTGTTTTAGAAACTAATTTTCCATCTAGATAATAAGGATTTATTTTACAGAGTTCACTTAACGTCCACACAGATGTTGCTAAATTTCCTGTCTGTATTACTTATTGGACATAGAATTCATGCCAAAACGGAAGAAAGGGCTTTCATTTTATAAAGTATTTCTTATAAAAATTCTATAGGAAGAAATGATAGCTAAATTAGCGCTTGAAAAAGGCCAAAGAAAATTATATACTGTATATAATTATGCCTCATTATGACCTCTGCACATTTTCCAGAAAAGTTAGGCATTAAAAACACATACAACAGGAACACCTTAAAGGTCAGATCCTGATGAAAGAAAACACGCAATAGTTAATTATGAAGGACGAGATTAATGTTCAAGTTGGAACATACATTTTTATCATTACATATTTTTTGAGAAATACTTTAAATATGCAATTTCCTCCTACATATATTTTTTCCTATCTGAAAGAGGTGGTGGAGAGAGACAATTCTATAAAGCATAAGTACAGATTAAATTTTAATTTAATGAAATGAAAATGTGAGCTTTGCTCTGATTCCTAGCATTCTTTATGTGATTTTTCTTCACGTGGGTCTTTTTCCCCCAAAAGGTATTCTAGCTTTAAGAATAAATACCGAGGTCTCAGTTTGCACAAAATTTACTCAAAATTTCTTATTCTCTTCAAGAGATATTTTTTAAGATGCAGAGTTCCTGAATCATATATGTTGGATTTCACCCTGGCAACATACCTAACTATAAACATTTAAAATAACTGTTTTTAAAAATTTTTATTAGAAAGTAACATCAGATTTACAAAATGTTGCAAAAATAAAAATAGTACACTTTAACCAGGCTTATCTATTGTTAATATATTATCCCATTTGCTTTATCATTTTCTATCTGTCTATCCATATAGTTTTTTCTGAACCATTTGAAGATAAGTACATCATGGCCTTTTGTCCCTAAATATCTCATTGTATATTTCCTGGTAGGAATATAGGTCTATTCTCTTACATAACCATAGTCAGTTATCAACTTCATAAATTTACATATATAAATACATGATATATTTATCTAATCTTTCTCATTCCGGTTTTGTCAATTTTCTTAATAATGTCCCTTTTAGCACTGTTTCCTTCTTCAGTACACAATTTAGGTATTGAACTTAGTGATCATGTCTCTTTCTTCCTTTAATTTGGAAACATTTCCTCAGCCTTTCTGTGTCTTTTTATTACATTGACAATTTTGAAGAATAGATCTGCTCTTCTTTTTTAAATAGATTATCCCTCATTTTGTGTTTGTCGGATCTTTCCTTACAATAGATTGAAGTCATGAATTCTCAGCAGGAATTTTGCATGGGTGATGTTCTGTCCTTCTCAGGGTATCATATCTGGAGACACACAGTGTCCATGCTTCCCCTTCTAGTGATGTTAATTTTGATCATTTTGTGGAGAAACACTTTAAAATCAAGCCAATATACTGCCCCTCCTCAAAATTTTCCCTATTTATAGCATTCATTGATAATTCTTGTCTGATCCAATGCTCACCAAGATGGTTGCAAAACTATGATTTTCTAACTCTCTGACTCTCCATATTTACCAGTTGGCCCTTGGTATTTCACTACAAGTAAATCTCTCTCTTCTCCTCTATTTATTTTTCTATGTATCATGGGTATGAATTAATGAATTTATTTTTTCCCAATTATTTATAATTCATTACTGTATTTAAATTAGTTTGGTGCTCAAATTGTCCCAGAGTTGGTTAGTGGGAGCCTCTTCAATCAGCTCTTGTATTCTTATGATGTCTTTTAAGCAATCTCATACTTTCCAGTGTAACAAGGCATTTCAGTCTTGTCTTGTATCTACGGCCTCAATCCTTGAATCAGCGCTTTCTCTGCAGAGCCTTGGTTCATTTTAGTAGGGACTGGCATTAGAGACCAAGATCTGAATGCCAGGTGTGCTTGTGGCTACTGGGGTGTCTTTGCTTCTTGACACTTTCAGCCAACAAAGCTGGGAAATACATGACTGTGTATATGCATATATGTACACATGCATACA
Source organism: Equus caballus (assembly GCF_041296265.1). Classification (NCBI taxonomy): domain Eukaryota; kingdom Metazoa; phylum Chordata; class Mammalia; order Perissodactyla; family Equidae; genus Equus; species Equus caballus. The sequence continues at coordinate 183,610,263 of NC_091684.1, forward strand.
ATTATATATATGCAAAGGCATATTCATACATACACATGATACACACACACACAAACGTGCATATACACATACATATACTTGTTTTAGAAATCAAGAGGTCACACCAGTTCCTCCAATTTCAATCCATCTCACAGGGTTCTTTCTTGACTTCTCTGATTCCATATTTGTATTTCACTTCTGCTACCATGAGAGCCCTGGATACTGACGACATCGACACATTTGCTCATTTGCTGAATAATATATTACACTTACAATAGTTTCAGAAATGCTTCAGAACCATTATAGTAAACAAACCTGCTGAACAGAGTTCAGGATTCGTTTGCAATTCTCCCATTTCCACATTTCCCTTTCCACACACCCTGCCCTGCTCAAGAATGAGGGTGTGTGGTCAATTACTGTGGTCAAAAGTTCCTAAATTACTTTGTTACTAAGTTATTGGCTCTTTTCTCCTCCTCCCCCCCCCCACCCCGCACCTCCTTCCTTTCCTCCCTCCCTTCTTTCTTTCCCTTATTTCTTTATTTTTTCCCTTCAATATAGTTATGATATTCATTTAAAATAAAATTGAGTTCATTTGTTTCCATTTCCTCTCAGTTTTAGGTTATATTTTTCTTCCCTTCCATTCTTATTGATTTAATCTTATTTTGGGGATATGTAGAATATTAACATGCTTTCCAAAGTTGAAAGTACCCAAAAAGGTGTATTCAAAACTCTGCCACTCCCTCCTCTGTGCCATCTGCCTTGTTCCCCTCAGCCTTTGTAAGTCTGCAAATTCGTTGTCTTCTGGCTTATTCTTCCCCTGGTTCTTTCTGTAATAATAAGCAGATATATGTATACGTTCTTATTTTCCTTTCTTTCTAACACAAAAGGTAGTGTACTCCATGTGTCTTTTGCTTTTGATTTTTTCATTTAATAATATCCCCTGGAAATCACTCCATACCAGTGCATAGAGATCTTCCTTATTCTTTTCTATAACTATATGGCACTCACTGAAGTCACAACTCTTTTGAAGCCCTTTTATAAATACAAAAGGAGATTTGGAGTCCATTCCATGCCTATATTATGTGAAAGGATTCATGATGACAACTTTTTCCAAGGAAGGTGTTGGCATAAATGGCCGTCTCTGCTCTGTCCATTGTCCCCGAGCAGCTGTGTGCTAGGTTCATGTTTTATTGCTTCTCTTGACTTTCCTCCAGCAGTTATCCCCCTCCTGTCTCTTCATTACACTCCACGCCAACCTTACTCCCAAGTGGCCTAGAACCATGCTTAAATATCTGCTGTCATAAAAGCCTTGTCTCAAGAGTGTCACCTGTTTGCACACTGCACAAAGGCTCCCAGCTGGATGGGCCAGTCAGGATGACATCCATCTAGTACTCTGCTGGCCAGGTCCTGCCAGCACACCTGTGGGAATATATCTAGCCAGAGCAAGGGTCAAAGTGTCTTAATTTTCAAAACAGCACCATACAGCCTAGAAGCAGCTCCATCCTCAGTCCTTTCCTATCTTGTTATCATCATACTCTCCATCCTACACTATCCGAATTCTCAAAAGTTTTATGCTGGTGTATCCCTCCCATTTGTTCTCCCTCTGCAGTCTTATTTATACCCCCTCCATTCTACTGAAACCACTCAACTACAATTCCTCAAGCATTTATAATCCTACCCAACAGCAAATAAGTGTCTGACACTTGAAACCTTTCTTGAAAGCCATTTTTCTTTTGACTTCTGAAGTCTATAATTTTTCCCTCCTACTTTTTGACACGTCTCCTTTCTGCCTTCTCTATTGAGCTCTTTCTCCAGATTTGCTTCTTAGCCTTCTTCTCTTTTCACTCTGTAGTTTATCTGAGTTATTTCTACTTTGGTAATTTCAACTCACCTCTAGGTATAGCTTTCCAGCATTTCATCACTAAACTTGGCTTTTCTCAGGAATTCTAGGTCTAGGTCCATTTATCCAACCAATGGTTTCCTCAGGACCTCATACTTTAAAACCTAACTTGTAATTTTTTACTCTTTTATATGATTCTCTATCTCAGATAATGACATTAACATTTTGCCAGTTGCTTACAATTCAAACTTCAGAATGTCTCTGATTTCTCTCTCTCTTTTTTAATTCCCCAAATGTGACTAGAAGAGTCACATTTCCTTCTTCCTCACATTTTGAAACCCTGTTTAATTGCTTTCCATTTCCACCATGATCCCGATGCCAAGGCCCCCATGACTCACACATGGTCCGTAGCAATAATGTTCTGATTCTTGATTCATTGCCAAGTCTCTCATAGTGCTAATCACTTTGCATCATGCATTTCATTTAATCAAGTCCTTTGTCAATATCTAAATTTGTGCCCTGCTAGAGCTGCAGACAATGTTTGTGAAATATAAGATGTATCCTCTTGCAGGTGGTTTAGCAACCTTGGGATTCTCAGTCGAGACTCAGCTGAGGAGCTTGTGAACATGAAGATTGCAGGTCCCCGCTTTTATTCTGATCTAGCAGACGTAGCGTAGAGCCTAAGTATTTGCATAATGAGTACCCCAGGTTATTCTTTTCCAAAAGTTACATTGACCACACTTTCTAAGACATTCTTCCAAACAGTCCCTAATCCAGTACCCAATCTATGTGGAAGAGATGATATTTTTCAAACGTCTTCACACACTGCCTATTTCCAAAAGTGATATGTGGTGTGAGGCAGCTTACAATAAAAAGCACAATTAAGTGGAAAATCCTTAACATAATAAAAGATATAAGCCAAGAAATAAAAATGGTGAGGGAATAATCGAAAATTCAGACTAAGGGAAAGTGCTGAAACTCAGCATAAAAATTTACTCTGAGCTTCTTAACAATCAAGGTAAAGAAGAAAACATGACCAATGAGAGTATTCTTTGTCTAGTAAAAAGAAGTAACTTTCTCCTGCCCCTTAGCTTTGGGAGGAATTTGCCCTAGGGGGTCTTTATTTGGGGACCACTGAATAACATAATAGATAATATAATTATATTATAGTCCTTCATAAGTCTCAGCCAGGCCCTTGACAGGAGATGAATAATATACAATCCAAAATTGAGATTACCGTTCAGTTCTACTCACAGACAGTCCACATTTCTGATTGAAGAAAGAGCTGATGTGTAGATGACAAAAATGCTGTTTCCTTGTGAAAATAAAAAAACTTGTCTGTTATTCTTATCTTAACGGAGAGTCACTTCACCTCCATACAACAGTGAGCCAAATGAACACTTTCAAACAGATCAAGGGCAATGGTCACACAGCAATTCACTGTCTGCACAAATTGATGGAAATGCCAGAACCCTGGACCATAAAGCACAAAGGAGATGGCCTGTCTTAGAAGGTGTTGAGGAGAAGTACCAAAGGTCTGTCTAGACCACTGAAGATCCTTAACATGACCCTCATAAAATGTTTAATTTTGAGACCAAATGCATGATAAGGGTTAACCAGGTAAGTCACAAATCGTGACCCTAAGGAACTACATATGGCGATCACTTGGGCAGACTAGTTTAATATTATCCATTTAAATGTCAAAATGTGCCTGCCAAAATTATCATTTTGGCTTTTGGGGAATTAATATTTAGCAGCTTTTCCTGACATAAGTTAGCCAATAGATTGAATTGCTTGTCAAAGCCACAACTGTGACCACACAGGGAAGTATGTCATCAACACATGAAAGGTACTTGGCTTGCCTTGTCTGGGTCATCGAAAGACAACCAGTTTGTTCAGTTATAAAATTAAAAGAAGAGCACTTGGGATCCAGCCCTGTTTTATGCCATTTAAAATAGATGTTTCATCTGTCAAAAAGAAGGCCTTTCCTATCCATGTTAATTTGTGCCATAATGTCCAGCAGTAATGGCTCCGAGAAAGAATTATAAGCCTTGAATCTATGTTGAGATCATACACTTAGGCCTCTTTATGGATTCAATGACCAATGATAAATCAATAAGTTTCATGAAAAGTCTTAAAATGCCCCTGACTGAAAGACTGCATTTTGTCTTCAGAAATGTATGCCGCATACTGATTTCTCATCTCCCTTTCAATTGTCCAAATTTTTTCTCCCAATCTACCCTCACACCTCTTCTTATATACTCTCTTATATTATAGTTATTTTGAAATATGACTTAGAGCCCAATTAACTTTCTGTTTTATTGGATCATCCAAAGCTTTGAACAGCCATTCTATGAATATATGAATGCTCTATATGTTTGCTAAATAAAAGAACGAATGAATGATGGGTACATGAACAAATGGGTGAATATTTCCTTCTTTGGTTATGATAAAATATAAAGTTCCAAAAGGTACAATTTGGAGACACAGAAGGAAGAGACAAAAAGTCAAAGAACAGGATGAATGCGGTCTGTGTCTTTTAGCTCAAGAGGTTGTTTTGGCTTTTAGTCAAAGAAATTTGGAACCATGTCACTCCAGATTTTCAAGGTACAGATTGTGGAAAATGGATGGGCTCCATCAGCACTTGTCATGAAATTACAGACCTTGTCACCTTGGCCAAGCCGTTACAATGTTCCAGTTGGATTCCTCTAATGTTTTTTCCGGCGGAAAATCCAAAGAACACCTAGACAGTCTTAATAATGAAGATTGTAAATTCCTTAATTTTCTCATTTCTGTCCTGGCTCCCACGTGTGTACCAAAGGGTTATATTTAGCCTCTGAAAACTTTTCACTTGATTGATAACATATTTGTATTTAGATGCCAGCTCTTTTTCAGTACATTACACAGCGAAGTCAATGACTTCCTATATTTTTCACCTCATGGCATACATAGTAAGTGATGATATCATACTCTGGAGTAAATGGTGGAGGCAATGGGCCCTCCGGGCCACCATGGGGCCGAGAGAGTCCAACCTCAGCACCACAGTAACACCACATGCTCGTATCTGATGCAACTAAGTTTGGGAAGCTCTGGTTTTCAGTACACAAGATTAAATCTTGGGGTAGGAAGTGGTTGTCAGGTCCAGTTTTTCATTCACAAGAATTAGATTTAAATACTCTAAACATCCAAAATAGTGATTGTTTATCATATGTTTGAAGATTTCTAGGGGTTGTTGAGAGACGTCCTGCTTTGGGAACATGGTTCACATACAGAAGTCCTTACATGGTTCACCTCGCTCTCTACTGTTTATAGTCAGCTCCTTTATCTTCTCATAAATGCAAGTCAACATTCTCATAAAAACTATCTTGAGTACATCACTTGTCAGTCTCTTTTTGGGTAAATAAGGCCAACTCTTTCTACCTTTTTTCCCAGGGCTGGTTTCCTATTTCCTCAATATTTTATTTTATTTTATTTTTGGTTCTCTAAATTTACTGTGATTTTCCCACGTATTTTTTAAAATATAGAAATCAAAACTTGACAAATTATTCCATAAAAATCTGGTCATCACTGCATATGTGCTTATGGGATTACCTTTTTACTGCAGGCCACTGACGTTCTCATGTATTATCCCACTTTGAGTGTAGTTGATTGATACAACTTATGCTTATTCTTAACAAATAGATGAGAAAATGTGAACCAGGGACTCAAATAATAAAACTATAAAGATTAATATTAATCATAGCTGTTATTGAGTAAAGCACTGTGCTTAATAATGCTTGACAAATGTTATCTCATTTGATTCTCACAATGTCCTAACAGGTAGATTAGTATTCCCATTTTATAGATGAGGGCACTGAGGCTCAGGGACATTAGGGAACTTGTCCAAGGTTGGTCTTGGATTCAAGTAGATTAATTCTCTGACCACTGCCACTGACTGTCTCCAAGAACAGTAGTTCAGAAAAATAATCGTCAGACATATTTGCACTGTGTACATTATTCTGGTTTTTTCTGTAGTTACCCTGATGTGGAAGCCAATCCGTGTTAAAAGGTGACTTCTATCTTCAAATTTTATCAGTTACCTCCTTAAGAGGACCAAGTACAACTCCAAAAGAGTTAATCCTTCTCAAAATATGCTTCTAAACATATTTTTTCCTAATATGCTCAAGGTCCATCCATGTTGTCACAAATGGCAAGATCTTATTCTTTTTTTTATGGCTGAATGATATTCCATTATATATATAAAATCTATATATAATCACATTTTCTTTATACATTCACCCATCAGTGGACACTTAGGCTGTTCATATCTCAGCTATTATAAATAATGCTGCAACGAACATGGGGGTGCATATATCTTTTCGAGTTAGTGTTTTCACATTCTTCAGGTAAAGATCCAGAAGTGGAGTTGCTAGTGGATATGGTAGTTCTATTTTTAATTTTTTGAGGCTCCTCCGTACTGTTTTCCATAGTGGCTGCACCAATTTATATTCCTACCAACAGTGCACAAGGGTTCTCTTTTCTCTACATCCTCGACAACATTTGTTATTTCCCGTCTTTTTGATAACAGCCATTCTGACAGGTGTAAGGTGATATGTGATCATGTTGCTTCTAGGAAAAACCTTATTTATCAAGCAAATAGTTACATAGCACTCACTATGTCGCCAAATACTCTTCTCGGTGCTTCACAAATAAGAACCGTATGAAGTAGGCACTACTTTAGAAATGGAGAAACTGGGGACAGAGAAGTTAAGTAATTGCCCAATGTCCCAAAAATTGTATGGAAGTTGAACTGGGATCTGAACCTATGCACCAGAAATCAAACACTTAAGCACTCTACAATCCTCTATTGTTCACTGAGCAATGTGTTTATAGACTGTATTATGGCCATTTAAATTCTATTACTGAATTTAAAACCATAAAGTTTGTTTTTGTTTGTGTGTAGGTGGACATATGCATACAGATACACCTTTTATTAACTTAAATGGAAATGAAAACAAGCCCTCTTACCCAGAGACAGCTTTGTCCATAGTAGAGTAAGCTGGGAAACGTATGGTCAAATCTCAAGTTTCAAAGCTTCTGGTGCATCAACATAAACAGAAAGTCATCAAAAACCTTCCCCAGTTTCAGATACCTGAGTTTTCCAGTGGATCCAAAATTTGGTGTCTTGACTCCAACTCTAAGCAGTGGAGCTGAGACAAGGCTGAGAGCCCTGAAAATCTTCCTGGTCTGTCCCATCCTCAAGGCAAACTGAGGGGCCTTGAAAATATTTCCTCCTTGAACCTATGTAGGCATCAAGTCGGCCTCTGCTTTCATCATTGGAGGGGATATTATTCAGCTGTGACATATCTGTCATTTTTTTAATGGCAGCTGCATAAATACATCACAATTATTTTACACTCTCAAATGATGGTCATTGTATCCTTCATAAAAAGGCTCTTCGGTCCAATTTAAACAAGAAATTTTATCACGTGATACCCTCCACCTGGTTACATGTAAATAATGTAATTTGGAAGATATTTAGGAGTTCCTTTGCATCTAATTTCCCTGTAAGAGGCCTGGGACATTTTGACCTTTGTTGAAATCAGTACATATTTCAATTTGGGAAAAGAAAAGAAGAAGGGTTCCATCTTACAGCTCATGTTTGATGTGTACAATTGCACCTAAAACAAGACACCAAGTCAGATACTGAATGGAATTTTAAAAGATGCTATATATAAAATAGGTATAGCCTAGGTGAACAGTCAAACCTAGAAAGGGGGTGAGCTTCATAGGTTTTGGATACACACCCACCACAGTAGAGGAAGAGCTCTGGCCTTCGAGTCACAGGGCCTCAGTTTGAATCCTAGCACTGCCGCTCACTATCTGTGCATCTTTAGGCAAATTATTTACCCTCTCTGAGAGACTCAGATCCCTCCGCAGTATAATGGGGATGCAAATTATTTACAAGGTTGCTTTGAATCCCAGAGATAATGTATCAATTAGCCCAGTTCCTGGCTCTTTGTAGGTACATACGTAACAATGGTGTTCTTCATTATGAAGATCTATGTTCCTTTGTACAATTTTGCACAGTTTTGATATGGGAAGTTAACAAAGAGAAAAAGGAAATGCTTTTGGCATTATCAAAATAGCATAAAGGAGGTTCTGGCTCCTTTTTGGTGCTCAAAAGCCAGATGCTCTGTTGTGAAGTGTCTAACACTGGGTGACCAACACACATCATTCCAACATACTACATGCAATAATGTTGAACCAAATGTTTGCTCTGTCAGCCTGGTTCACTGTGAGATATTTTATTTGAAATGAAACATACAGCTTCAATTACTAGATAGGTTTCCATTATGCAAACAAATTTATCCAAAGTAGGATCATCTTGCACAGACTCAGAGCTGTGGGAAGTGCCATGGGCAACATGTGTCATCTAGGTACACTTTCCCAGATGTAGTAAACTGTGATAAATTATATCTCGATAAAGAAACTACTCTTATTCAAAGCAAGTTTGGAAACAATATTTCAGGAGTCTAACTCTTCTTTAATCATACACTTTGATGGAAGAATGTTCTTATGCACATCAGCTCAGCTCAATTCCTTCCAGAAGGACTGACATCTTAAACTGCACTAAACAATGAATCACCTTGTCAAATAAAGTGCAAAATGGAAAACCTGTTACCAAACTCATCTGATATAATGACATTTACAACAACATGTTTGAGGTGATAAACCGACAATAATAATTATATTTCCTTTAGACTTTGATTGTACTTTGAAAGTTCGATGCAATCATACTTTTTTCCTTCAAGAAAATTTTACACCCCGACATTTAATTTCTGAAACTTCAAACCTTCTATGAACATGCAAATCACAGTTGGCATTAAAAGAAGCACTCTCAGCTCTCTTTCAGGAGACTGGAATAATGATGACGACGATGATGCAAACAATAGCTAAGTATAGGAGACTTTTCGTGTAATTCAAGGTTGATGGAAGCATTTCAGTTCAGAAATGACAAATAGAGCACTTTTCTCTCCCTAACAACAAGATGTTGCTGCTGGTCTCTCTTGAGGAGAATAAAAGCAGAATCAAGGTCATGCAAAACACGGGATCACAGCCACATGCACAGAGCTTTTGCACATAGTAGGCACTTAATTATTATTATATGAATGACCATGGAATTTTCCATATAATATTCTGAACATTCAGAAGCCTAGGTCACTCCTCTAGGGGGACGGAGGCGCGTTGTAATTACCCTCACAGAGCAGACTGGGGGCTCCCTGCCCTGAGTTTCCAGGCCTGGCAGACACTCCTGGCCACTCTGCTGCCCTATAATCCTGCTTCGTGAACAGGCTCCCTCACTGGCCCCTGAGCAAATACTTCGCTTCCCTCTGGGTGGCCAAGCACTGGATCCTCTCCAACATCCCTAAATTCTCTCCGCTCTGGGGGCCGTGTTCAAAGCCTGCGGGCTCATGCTCACTAGCATTCTCCATCTATTTTGCTACTTGCTAGTAGCTCTGGCTGAAAGTTCAGTAGGGGAAACGTTAAAACTTTTGACTAAAACAAGATTTGATATACTCTGCAGGTACCAGTTATTCATGCTCTGTCTGTCCTGGAACTCCTCAGAGAACCAAGCATAGGCTGTAATCTCTTCCCAGAATATCTGTGATTACAAAATCTACTTATTACCCAACAGTTTGGAGATTAAGAGACAACGTGAAAACTAAATCATATGTAAAAATGGAATACTTTTCCAGACATAACTGCTTCAGGTGCTCTACTGAACGTAAAAATCATATATTTTATGTGTCGAGGAAGTTGAAATCTTGCATAAGTGAAAGACATGTTATATACATATTTTTTCTCTATGATCTCTCAGATCTTATTTGGCCTCCCACAATAGAGATAATAAGTTGTAATACTCCACAACTAAATTATGAACACGTTTATTGAATTACTTGTTTGGAATACTTTGCTGACAGCTGCATAAACTATTAGATTGCAAATTCCCAGTGATCTGTATCTTCTAATACTAACACCTTACCTTCCAAAATAGTAGCACTCAACAAACTCTTCAATACTGAAATGAATATAATTATTTAAATAAAGGATATCCTGGGTTTTTTTAAATATCAAAAGCTATTTTTACACAGTCTTCCAAAAGGCAGGGAGATTTCTAGAGCAGCTTGACTTGTGTCAGATCCAGCCCATAATAATTCCACAGTTCATATTTGTTAAATGAATAAATGAGGAATGACAAGATGTTTAGTATATGGAATGCGAGACACTTTCACAATGTAGAACTCAAGGAAGATGATCTTCTTGAACAAGGAAGAAATCAGGGTGCTATGGGGACTTAGACAGGAACAATGATGGCTGTGATCACCCATGGTGTGGCAGGAGCTTCATATACATCTCTGATGCACGTCTTCTCTCTAACTCCTTGCAAGATGTTCACTATCCATTCCACAGATGAAGATAAGCAGCAACAATGATGGGGCTGAGCTAAGATTTGAAGTCAGGCCTGACCCCTCTAAAGTCTATCATTTTCCCACTGCCCTGCTCTGTCCTGCTTGTCACCTGAAGTCCATGGACCCAATGAAAGCAGGGGGCAGGCAGGGTGGGGAAAGGAGGTCAGGCTTAGAGCATTTCACACTCATTACGGGCAAGGGCGATTTGATGTGGTGAGGTCAGTTAGGAGAGAACACTACGATTTTGTGGATTTTAAAAATGAAACTTTTCTACATATGCGTGCATACAACTCTAGCCAATTTTTAAAAAGTTCTTCTGACCCAAAGGGTAGAATAACACTTGCCCATTCTTTGGAAACAATAAGAGATGATTGGTGACCACATGCTGAAATGGTTATCTTCCCTCTGCTCTACACATGATTATCTGTAAAATCATTGACAGGGGAAAAACGATAAAGACTCCATATTGTGCAAGACACTGCTGCATTCAAATAGCTTTGTCCCTTTCTTAAGAAATCAGATGGGAAAACTGGCTAATTGGAGGGCCAGCAAGCTCATGAAGCCCACATAATGAACACCAGGGGTAAGGACACATCAGAGCTCACATTCTAGTAAATGACTTTAGTAGCAAAAGAATCGGGACGTTGCCTTCTCTTGTGTGGGGTCCACGGAAGCAAGAGCCTCATGTAGCCTGCCAACATCACACACGGAGAGTCTGGGCTAATGTCTGTATTAATTTAGCTTTTTGCAGAATCGCTATTGAACTTTTTTCTTTTAAATGAATCACTTCATTTAAAAGAAAATCGCTTCACAAAATGAAAAATCTATAAAATGTAACAAGGACTCTATGACAATTAGTGCCGTATGCTCTTTTTAAGTTCTCTTTTGGAAACTGAATTTTTCATGGTTCAGATACTGCTCCAGTAATTAATTTGAAACTTTGCCATATTTTTCTGAATTCGTGTTCCTCATTTTTCTCCAGGGAAGAGGATGAGAAACTGCAAATCACTTACCTTTATAGCAACGTGGTTGACACCACAGGTTAAATGATAGCGATGGCGATCTTACTTCTGTGTCTCTCTCCGGGCCAGTAAGTTCAACACGTTGCCATTCAGCAGCCTCAGCCTGCATAGTCCATCCACAGAGAAGAGAATCTGAGCATCGAGCGTCAGCAGTCTGCACAGATTTGAGAAAATTGTGTCCGGAATGCTTATACACACTTCTCAATTTTATAACTACTAATTGAATCTGTCAAAGTCCAAGCTTGAGTCAATTCACTAATTTAACAAACACTTTCGGGGCAACTGTGATGTGTTGGGCTGGATGCTAAACATAGAAGATACAAAAGTTTCTCAATCCACAACCCTGGAAACCAACCCTGATTAATAATTCGCCCTCATCTCCCACGTGCAGTCCTTTAGCCAGCACTGTTGATTCTATGTGCAAAAAATCTATTACTTTCCCCATTCATTTTGCAACAGTCCAAGCCACCATCATCTCCTGCCTTTACTACCGTAGTGTTCATCCATCCAAACACCTTCTAAGTCACTCAGCAAATGTTTACTGGACACCTGCTATGTGCTAGGCACTCTTCTGGGCTCAGGGAACACACTACTGAACAGGGCAGTCAGAGTCCCTATCCCCATGCAGCAGCATTATAAAGAAGGAAGACAGAAAATTGAAAAAAGAAGGGAAAATCAGTTAGTGATTAGTATACTAATGATAATAAGACAGACTTCTATTGTTGGAGGCAATGGCATAAGTAGAGATGCATTCCATTTTTGTTCGGGTCTTCATATTCAGACAAAATCTGCTATTTGTCTTTGATCCCAGGCTTTGGAAGGCCAAATAGGTGAATTCCTACTTCAAGGTCATTCTTGGCATCCCTAAACTTGTCAATAGTTAATGATTGGGTAATCATGTAAGTTTCCAGCACTACTAATCAAAGCAACAACGACAGTGATACAAACAAGGTGCATCATTAGGATTTATAGTTAACATCTGAGTATTCATTTTCATCTCTAGGTAAGCACTCTAGATATAATTTGGGGTGAAAATCTACTTTATGCTTTAAATTCTACAAAGAGCCAGTTAAAATAAAAATATATATTTATTATCACAAGAATCACTACTATACTACATGACAATTATGAAAACTGTTTATTTTATTTATGTACAACTGCAATTGTGAAGAACTTTCAACCTGTTAAACAAGTAAGGAAATAGATTGGCAGATAAACAAACAAAAAAAAAACCCTTTAAGATGTGTATTTAAGTTTCAGTTATCAAACTCTGTTTAGGTTATAATTTTGAGAAAAAATTAATTGAAAATTTTTAGAAAATTAAATTTTGAGAAAAATTGTTTGGAATTCTCCACATCTTAAGCTGAGTAAAAGCAGAACGCCAAATTTCATACCTCAAAATTTTCTGATGAGGTGAAACTTTAAAAAGCATGTTTAACAACACCGATGATAAACCATCTTTAGTCCAATCATACTCCAGACTATGAAGAGCATGAAGACAAGAAGAAGGTAACAGAGAAAAATCAGAATACCCAAAAGTGTCTCGCTCCTCTACTGAAGCGAGTAGGAAGTGGCATTGTCGTGACTGCAGGAGCAGTCTAGTGGCTGACAATGCTGCGAATTACTTCTGCACTATGGTTTCAAACTTACAAAATCAGCTACTAAAATTCCACGATAAAATCGTAGACATAATTAAGGGACTGGCCCGTGGCTGAGTGGTTGAGTTCGCGCATTCTGCTTCGGCGGCCCAGGGTTTCACCGGTTCAGATCCTGGAGACGGACATGGCATCGCTCATCAGGCCATGCTGAGGCAGCGTCCCACATGCTACAACCAGAGGCACTCACAACTAGAATGTACAACTACGTACTGGGGGGCTTTGGGGAGAAAAAGAAGGAAAAAAAAAGAAGATTGGCAACCATTGTTAGCTCAGCAGCCAATCTTTAAAAAAAAAGAAAATTAAATTTATTTATTCAAATATTAGCCTGCTTTTTTAAATCCAGATGTTCTTTTTATAATGAACTAAATATTGAATTGACACTCAGCAATTCAGCTTTGATCCAAAAAATGTTTTAGGGAAAGGCCACCCCGAGCAGGCGACTTTAAGCTGTGACTTGAACTACAAGAATGGGCCATTTAGGCAGTGATCTGGGTGAGGAGCATTCCAGAGAGATAAAATAGAATATGCCAAGGGCCACAGCGAGTAACCAGCTTGTCACATCTGAGGAGAAGAAGACGTGGCTGGAGAAGAAGAGACAGTACAGAAAGCATGACTACTGAGGACCGGGATGTATGCAGGAGCCAGATGCTAGCCTTCCTCTTTAGTCTTGTCCTTCACTGCCCTGCTTCCTGGGCCCCGTTTATTCCGCTCTTGGCATCCTGCAGAACGGTTTTTTTACAGTGTCATTGCATGTTACCACTCCCCTGCTTAACATCCTCCCATGGTTTCCTGTAGCACTTAGAATGCTACCCTAACTCCTTGCCAAGCCTCCAAGAGCTGGCCCTGCAGACTTTCTCTAGGCAGATCTCATACTGCCTGCCCTTCAGTTATTAATTTCCAGACCCTTTTCTCTGCTCATTCACACACCCACCCAGCTTTACGTTAATTCTGGCCTGGTGTCCATACTATGCCCTGGACTAGGTTGCCCCTCCCTTTGGCTCTTTGCACGATGTCCAACTCTTTTCTCAGCTCTCAACCTCACCTTCCAGAGGCCTTCTCTGACAACTGCCAAAACTGGGTCTCCCCACCCCATGCTAATATCCCTCATCAGCTATTTTTCCCCTTGAATTTCTTTTCTTGTTTGTTGACTCTCTTCCCCACTAGACTGGAAGCTACTTGAGGGCTGGTACCATGTTCATTTACTTTGTCATTGCAGCCTCAGCAGCCAGCAGATGCCTGGCAACTGTAAGCCCTCAATAAACAGTCCTCTGAGGGGCCAGCTCAGTGGCGTAGTGGTTAAATTCACTCACTCCGCTTCGGCAGCCCTGAGTTCACAGGTTCAGATCCTGGGCGTGGATCTAGCGCTGCTCATCAAGCCATGCTGTGGCAGCATCCCACATGAAATAGAGGAAGATTGGCACAGATGTTAGCTCAGCAACAATCTTCCTCAAGCAAAGAGAGGAAGATAGGCAACAGATGTTAGCTCAGCAACAATCTTCCTCTTGAAAATAATAAATAAATAAATAGTCCACTGAACAGACAAGAGAAAAATAAAAGTGAAAACAACAGCAATCCTTTAAGTTACAACCCAGTAGGGGAAATAATAAACAAACAAAATAGTGGTAACACACGAAACGAATAACTCCTATCTACTGGCTGTTCACTATACATCACACATACAGTGTGCTCAAAGGTTTATTTCATTTATTGCCACAACTAGTCTGCAAGCAAGACATTACTCTCCCTCTGTATTTTTTGGAACAACTAAGAAACTAGTAGCTTAGGCAGAGAAAGAACCGTGCCCAAAGTCATATTTGGTAAGTGGTGGAACCAGGGGTTGGTCATGGGAGGCTTTGAGTTCCATTCTCAGAACAGAGACTTCACATAATGGACATCTGGGAGGCACTGAAGGTGTTTTGAGCAAAGTGAAATAATTCTTAAAATGTTTTATTAGTGGGAGTATTCATTCCCTGAATTATAATAGACCATTTGTGCTTCATCTCTGTGAAACCTAAATGGAGCTGATATTCCATTTCCTTCTCAGGCTTTGCCCAAGGACTCAATTTCTGATTCTATTCCCTCAATTAAAGAGAATTGGGTTAACTTTTAGAATGTGAAATGCTCCTCTCACACACAAATAATCACGAGAACAATTAAAATGATAAAATCTTAGACTAAATGTGAAATAAAGTCAAAAATAATTTCTTCTGAATGTTTGTAATTATTCTTAGACATAAAATCATGTACTATGCAAAAATTCATGAACTCTAATTTTCAAGAAGGAAAAATAGCATCATCACAATAAACTCTACCTAAATGTGTTTTAAACACATTATTATTTATACCAAACTTTTAATATGAAATATTTTCAGTGTGTCAAACCCTGCTAAACAAACCAACCAAAAGATGCTGCAAAATACGTTTCTCCATGTGGTTAGATATGTTCCCAGGTTGTTAGAAACAGATAATATACTTATGTTCTTCTTTCTTCTCAATTATGAAATGAAAGTCAGGGACAAAAAATGTATCCTTGGGCAACACAATAATTTGAAAATAGGCTACATAGTTAAGCAAGCATTTTGCCAAGATTTGAAAAAAAATAAGGGAGCATGCAAGCACAAATGAAATTAAATTTCAAGCTGTAAGGGCTGATGTGAAATGTTTAAAAAACGGTACAATTCACATATAGTTATATGACTCCTTTTTCCCTTAAAAATCCATTTTGATTATTTTCATGTCACTAAATATTCTTCACTTTTATGTAATAAATGCATAATACTTCAACTTGAGAGAATGTCATTATTTCTTTAACAAACCTTCCTTTTGTGTAGCAAAACTTTTTTCAATTTTTTTTTTAGTTTCTCAGTTTCAATAATGTAAAAAAAATCCCACTGGGATGAAAATCTTTTTAATAATCAGCTTTATTAAGCTATAATTTACTTACAATAAAATACACCCATTTTAAGTTTATATTTCAAGAAGTTTTGAAAAATGTATATACCCATGCAACCACTATTACAATTAAGATATAGAATATTTCAGTCAAAGGGAGTGTCCCTTTGTGTCCCCCACTTCCCTGGCCTAGGTAACCATTGATCTGTCGCTATAGGTAAGCTGTACCTGTGCTAGAATTTCATATGTATAGAATCATAAAGTACGCGTGCTTTTGGATCTGGCTTTTTGTCACTAAGCATAATGTTTTTGATATCCATTCATGTTACTATGTGGGACAGTAGTTCATTGCTTTTTATTGCTGAGGAGTATTCTATTGTATGGACTTACCACAATTCGTTCATTCTTTCTCCTATAGAGGTATTTGGGTTGCTTTAGGTTTATTTTGAAGAAAGCCACTAAGTTTTCCTGTGAAGATGCTTTCATTTCTCTTAGGCAAATACCTAGGGGTGGGATTCCTGGGTTATATGGTAAGTGAATGCTTAACTTTATAAGAAAACACCAAACTGCTTTTCCAAAGTGGCGTCCCATTGAACACTCCACCAGCTGTGTATCAGAGTTCTGCCTACTTCAAATCCTTGCCAACACTTGGTACGGCCAGTCTTTTTTAATATTAGTTATACTACTAAGTGTGTACTGGAGTATCACTGTGTTTCAATTTGCATTTCCCTACTGCCTCATGATGTGGAGTTTTTTCATGTGCTGATTTGCCGGCTTCTTTGGTGAAGCATCTTCCAATCTTTCGCCTGTTCTTTAAACCGAATGTTCATCTTCTTCTTGAGCTTTGAGACTTCTTTATATATCCTGGATAAAAGTCCTTTTATCAGATATACGTAATGCAAATATTTTCTTCCAACTTGTGACTTGTCTTTTCATTTCTTAACGGTTTATTTCAACTATCAAAAGTTTGGAATTTGATGAAGTTTAATTTATGATTTTTCTGTTTTAGGACTCATGTTTTTTGTGTTCAATCCAAGAAATTTTGTCACCAACAACATTTCAACAAACTTTGCCAATTTACTAAGTGAAAATGAATAATATCCTGGTATTTTTCTGAGATTAAAATACACTCAAACTCTATTCCATTGTCGGGATGTTGTGAGGGTTCAATGAGACCCAT
Organism: Equus caballus; assembly: GCF_041296265.1. Taxonomy (NCBI): domain Eukaryota; kingdom Metazoa; phylum Chordata; class Mammalia; order Perissodactyla; family Equidae; genus Equus; species Equus caballus. Next base: position 183,627,287 of record NC_091684.1, read on the forward strand.
GTGAAGCCATTAGTCTGGTGACTGGGAACACTGCTGTCAACACACACTAACCTTGATTACAACTATATTTATCAGAGACTTGTATTTTCTCCTTTGTAAATTCCCTTATACACAAAATTTTAAGAATTTCATAATCAGGAAACAAACTTTTTTTCCATTTTCATTGCCAAATTTTTCCCCAGTAACAACGGCTTTTTATCTTCTAGTTTTTCTCATTATATGTCCTCCATGATTTTCCCCCCACTGGTTTTCAGTTTTGGAAAGTCCTTCCTCATCCAGAGTCTGTTCTGGATATAAGAATTTAATATATCATACAACTAGCAGCACAAAATGATGGGAAAATAAATCAATAAATTATTTGGGAACTACTTATTAGTTATTTTAAAATTTAGAACGTTATTTCACATCATAATTCAACATAAATTCCCGGTGAATTAGAACCTAAATTCAACAATGAGGCAAAGGTAAGATGAACAGGAGCATGGCATCACATCACCTCTGCGGTATTCTATGATTAGAGTCATACGTTCCCAGCCACACTCAACGGGAGGCAATTATAAAAGAGCGTGGCTTAGTAGAGGTCACATTAGGGTGTGTCCACCACAACTAATTTTTTTTTTATTGAGGTAACACTGGTTTATAACATTATATAAATTTCAGGTGTACATCATTATCTTTCAATTTCTGTAAAGACTACATCATGTTCACCAATCAAAGTCTAATTGCCATCCATCACTGTACACGTGTGCCCTTTTATCCATTTTTGCCCTTCCCTCTCCCCACTTCTCCTCTGGTAGCCACCAATCTATTCTCTGTGTCTGTGTGTTTGCTGTTGTTGTTGTATCTTCCACATATGAGTGAAATCATCGTAATTGTCTTTCTCCATCTGTCTTATTTCACTTAGCATAATTCCCTCAAGGCCCATCCATGTTGTCACAAATGGCTAGATTTCATCTTTTTATGGCTGAATAGTATTCCATTGTGTTAGTATTCCATCTTCTTTATCTGTTCATCCATCAGTGGACACTTAGGTTGTTTCCAAGTCTTGGCTATTGTGAATAATGATGCAATAAACATAGGAGTACATACATCTTATCAAATTAGTGTTTTCATGTTCTTTGGATGAATATCCAGAAGTGGTATGGCTGGATCATATGGTAGCTCTCTTCTTAATTTTTTGAGGAATCTTCATACTGTTTTCCATGGTGGCTGCACCAATTTACATTCCCACCAGCAGTGTATGAGGGTTCCCTTTTTTCCACATCCTTTCCAACATTTGTTATTTCTTGTCTTTTTAATAAAAGCCATTCTGACGGATGTGAAGTGATTTCTCATCGTAGTTTTGATTTGCATTTCCCTGATAATTAGTGATGTCGAACTTTTCATGTGCCTGTTTGCCGTCTGTGTATCTTCTTTGGAAAAATGTTCAGATCCTCAGCCCATTTTTTTTTTTTTTCTTAAAGATTGGCACCTAGGCTAACAACTGTTGCCAATCTTCCTGTTTTTTTTTTTTTAAGGATTGGCACCTGGGCTAACAACTGTTGCCAATCTTTTTTTTTTCCTGCTTTATTTCCCAATCCTCCGCCCTTGCCCCCGTACATAGTTGTATATCTTAGTTGCAGGTCCTTCTAGTTGTGGGATGTGGGACTCCGCCTCAACATGGCCTGACGAGCGGTGCCATGTCCGCACCCAGGATCCGAACCCTCGGCCACCGCAGCGGAGCGCACAAACTTAACCACTCGGCCATGGAGCCGGCCCCCTAAGCCCATTTTTTAATTGGGTTATTTGTTGAGTTGTATGAATTTATATATTTTGGCTATTAATTCCTTATCAGATATATTACTTGCAAATATCTTCTCCCAATCAGTAGGTTGTCTTTTCATTTTGTTGATGGTTTCCTTTGCTGTGCAGAAGCTTTTTAGTTTGACGTAGCCCCATTTGTTTTGTTTACTTTTTCTTTTGTTTCTCTTGCCTGAGGAGGCATGATATTCAAAAAGATGCTGCTAGGACCAATGTCAGAGAGCATACTGCCTAGGTTTTCTTCTGAGAGTTTTATGGTTTCAGGTCTTACATTCAAGTCTTTAATCCGTTTTGAGTTAATTTTGGGGCATAGTGTAAGACAGTGGTCTACTTTCATTCTTTTGCATGTGGCTGTCCAGTTTTTCCAGCACCATTTATTGAAGAGACTTTCCTTTCTCTATCGTATGTTCTTGGCTTCTTTGTCGCACCACAACTGTTCATGCATGCTATAACATGGATGAATTTCAGAATCATTATGCTGTGTTAAAAAAACAGAAAAAGAAAGTGCATACTTCGATTCCATTTACATAAATTATAAAAAATGCAAACTCATCATTAGGGATGTGTCCCTCCCCAAATACAACCTGGAAATTCAAGGGAGTTAAACCCTGGGGTGGGGGGCGGAATCTTCAGCCAACAGGTAACAGAACCACTGGATAAATGCACCTCCCCTTTACCTTCCATGAGTTCACCTGTTCTTCACCTCTCCTCCCTGGGATTGTACTTCTTCATAAAGGAATTGCACGCAGGCTGTCTGCCTGGGGCCCTGCTTTCTGGAGAACCCAGGCTGAGACACTATTACAAAGAAGTTGTTTTCATATTATTATTACCCATATGAAGACATTCTTAAACTGCTCTGTTACCACTTGTAGATGTTAATAAGCTAGTACACGACATACTCTCCAGTCCCCCGTCTCTGGCTACTCACTGCAGTGGTGGGAAACATGTAGAAGGAAGCATGCTGGAGACCATCAAGGTAAATTCTGATGCTGGCATCATCTTTCCCGAGTTAGCATAACCTTTCAGGTACGGCCAACACTAGGTGGATATTTTCTCCTTTCTTTCTTCTCTCTGATCTCCTTTTCATAAACCAAATAAACAAAAAACTAAACTAAAACCAAAGTGCTTTCATTAAGACATGGTGGCAGCTTCCTCACTGTCTTAGTATATCACAAAATCTCAGATCCTCAGATCACTACATTTGGCCTCCCTTCTTGCTTATACCTAAAGGACAAGGAAAACGTTTGAGGATTAAAAATGCTCAGCCACACTATATACAAGAAAGGAGCCCAAATGCCAGTCTCCAGAAGCAGCAAACCTAATGGTGAGGTGTCACATGAAACTGATAAACAAACCTTCATCTTCCTTGGAGTCAGCCACACTAAAACTCTGAGAAAAGATTACACTTCAGTACCAACATCCTAGAAGTGTTGAAAGCTTCCTGCACGCTGTGACTGGAGTCACTCAAAATCTGTCTGTCCTCCAAAATCTATTTGGCTTGCTAAGTTTCTCGAAATTCTTTGGAGTTGCTTCTTTAGTTTAGTATACGTTGGCCAGCAGACCTTGTTAAACTGCAAAATGCTATCTTGTAGTGCTCAAATCTTCATCCAGGAAGATGGATGACTTATTGACCATATTAGAATAGATTTGTTTACCAGTTTATGAGAAAACTTAACTTTAAACAAATAGCACATGGGAAAGGAAAACTCTGTGGGAAAAAGATTTGATAAAGATTCCAGAAAAGGTCTGAAAAACAGAGGGGGGTAGATTTGAGCAGATTAGAATAGGCTAGGTTGGTGTAACAAATAGACCCTCAAAACTTAGCGGCATCAGAACAAAGGTCATTTCTTGCTTACAGAACTGTCCACGTTGCTCCACGGTCTTCCAGTGAAGACTTCCACTGTGAGTCTCCCAGTGGCAATGACATCTTCAACACACGGCTTCAAAGGTCACCCTGAGGGTTGCATTTTAATCTGGTAGAGAGGAAAAATAGCATGAGGGAGCATACTCAGGAGGTTTTATGAGCCAAGTTTTGTTACACCACTTCCCACACCCCACTGGCCAGAACCTAATTACACGGCCCCACCTAACCTCCAGGGAGGCTGGACAATGTAGTCTAGTTGTGGGCCCAGGATGTTGAGGAAAATAGATTTTGATGAACACATAGCAGCCCACAAGGAGACAAGGCCTGAGTGGGGTTTGGTTTCCAAGGTTAGGTATTTTTGAGACAACTGGAGTAACCTGGAGAAATCAGATGGAAAGTATGGGAAATGAATTCAATATTAGCTCTTGATTGGCCTGCAACAAACTACTACAAAACTTAATGCCTTAAGACATCAATAAAATTTGTTTATTGTTTCTGTGGATGAGGAATTCTGGACCTGCTTGGCTAAGCAGTGCTGGCTCAGGGGTTACCATGAGGTTCATTCAGATATCAACTGGAGCTATGGTCATCTGAAAGCTCAGCTGAGAATGGAGGATCCACTTCCAACATGGCTCACTCACGTGGCTGACAAGTTGGTGCTGGCTGCTGGTGGGAGGTCTTAATTTCTCTTCAAATGGGCCTTTCCACAAGGCCCCTTGAGTATCTCCATGACATATTCACTGACTTCTTTCAGAAAGAATGATCTAAGAAAACAAGGTGGAAACTTCATTATTGCCCTTTATGACCAGCCTAGAAAGTCACAGACTGTCACCTCTACCATAGTCTATTGGTCACACAGACCAACCATGACTGAATGTGGGAGGATACTATATAAAGGCATGAATACCAGGAGGCAAAGATCAGAGGGGGCCCATCTTGGAGGCTGCCAACCAAAGGTTTCAAAGATCAACTCAAACCAATTCACAGCCTACTGTTCTGTCCTTAAGTAGTACCTCACTGATGACCTGCGCAAGTTAGCTGCACACACGAAAAGCAGATGAAGTCAATCTGATTCAAAGCCTGTGTACCCACCTTTCTTGGGCATGAATCACTTGACACCTGAAACAATTCACCTAACAATCTTTGAAAAAAGCGTCAGGAAAGGTTTCCTTCCTTTTTATTGTAAGTTCTCATTCTCATATTTGTAATCCCAAGCATTCTTTTCCTTGTAATCCCCATACTTGATTAAGAACTTAAAATAATAATAAAGGGAAATAGAGACCAGGCTTTCCTGTTTTCTCCCTAGAGTTTTTATTATGAATAATGTGGAGTTTCTAAGAGGAAAACTGACCCCTGAGGAGCCAGGTTTACCCCGGTTATGATCAGATGCTACATTTACCAACAATATGACAACTGTTGTGCACAGTGTTTGTTATGTCTCCTGCATACAGAATGGTTAACTAGGAATCAATAAAAAAGATCCAACATTGGCAGGGTGCCTATTGGCAGTAACTCTGAATCTAGTACCATACAGGATATATCCAGTCACCAGCAAGCTCAAAAACAGTCTGCTAAAAGAAACAAACTATACTCATATCAAAATACTAATTTGTAGCTGATAATCTGAACTTCCTGAAATTTTGGATGCTTTGAAACTAATTTTCACCTCTGGAAAACTTTTATACACAGACCTACAGATGGGGGGTGCTATAAAACCAACAGTACCTGGATACTTTAATAAAGCAGGAAGAAGTTTATCCTCTTTCCACCAATTGATCCACTTAGCAAGACAATGTCTCCCAGAATTCAGTAAGATGAAGCTATGAAAGCATAATTCTGTGAAAACAAAAGAGTAAATCCTTGATAAACAAAGCATGGCGAGAGAGAGATACCACAATGACACCTTTCTTTTCCAGCATCAGACCTGATGGGTTCAGCTGGCAAGCAGGCCGCCGAGAGTTCCTGGAAACAGCCTCGCCTGCTCCATTCTGGATGCGGAGGTGAACATGACTGCCCTTGGGTGCCATCTCCAGAGAGTCACTCAGACGTCTGGTAGGGACAAATTATGATCATTGCCATAATGCCTTTTTCACAATGGAAAATACTATCAGTGTTATTTATATTGCTTAGGTAGAAAAAAAGGGGATATTTCTGGAAGTTTTCTGAAACCGTAAGGGAGGACCGTGCGACGTGACAGTGATGAATGTACAGTGCGGAAGAGGACGCTCCCCTCAGAGGCTCTGCGGCCGGAGCTTCCGAAAGTGGAAGCTACCTAAAGAGCAACTCAGATTGTCTTCTCTTTTTTACTGATAAGAAGAGAAATATTCATCAAATCTGGATCAAATTAAAGTTTTTGCTTCTTCAAAGAAAACACCAAGTAAAAATATTTAATGTTTCCCTTTTGAATTTGTATTATTTGCCGAGAATAACGTCTTCATCAAAGCCTTTCCACCGTTTATAAACATGTTCTCGAAAAGCCCTGGGTTCTTTTCTTTTGTGCTTACCTCCAGCCAATTTACCTTTCTGCATTTCTAAATGAATAGAACTCCAGTACATATTTCTTCAAAATTTCCTAGCGCTGTTCATGTATAAATATATATAAATTTGATTTATATGGTCTTTAAAATATATTTAGCAGATGATAAAAAAATAAACTTTAAGATACCAGATACCTCCTCAAACTTAAGATTAAGACTTACATTTTCTGGACTAACTGGACAATAGCAATGTTAACCATTTAACTATCACTATTGTGTCATTTCAGCAACTTCTCTAGAGGTACATTTGGAAAATGGCAGGGTAGACAATAGTAAATGTAAATTCGATATACTCCTTTGAAAGGTTTTTTTAACCCCAACATTTAGCCACCAATATTCTGTAAATTGGTTAAATAGACTTCTCTGGAATAATTCCACTTCCAGGATAATTGCAGGATGCCTGATTCCTTCTGGTCCTTGACTATTAGGACAAGAGGATGGGAGTAGTTTCCTGGATGTCTCAGAATAAAGAGCCAAAACAAAAAGCAGTAGAACCTGTCGGAAACCCTCCCTTACCTCTATGGACTAGAAAAGATGCCTAAATCAGACTTTACACAGAAAGAACCTCCTGTACTCCTCCAAACATGCAACACTGTCTCACAACTACCTAATTTTTTTCTTTGCATAAGCAACTCTTCCCTTGCCTAGAACAAGAGGCTCCTGCTGGTTTCTACAGCAAGCCACTGCTCATCCTATCAAACCAGATGGTATGGCCCTCCAACGTCTGTAGGAGCCCTGCACTTGTGCACTGCATAGCATAGTCTCCACGACAGCGATTGCCCTTTGGGGTGTTGTTCATCTGCAAGTTGGGTTTCCTCACCAGAGTATAAGATCATGGGGGCAGGAATTGTCAGGAGTGAACTTTGAATACCCAAACTTAGCTCAGCCTAGAACATACCATGTGCCCAGTAGCCATTTGATGGAGAAACAAATGGCTGAATTTTATATCCTCTAGGTGCGCTTTATTTCCTTTATTAGGTTACCTTTCTTCAAGATAAAAGATCTTATTTTGGAATTTAGAAAAGTTTCTTCATATACTTCTTCACACACATTTCCCTCTTTGCAAATTTGGATCTGCTTTCGCATCAAAATTTCAAGTTATACTCTTTTCTACTTGTAATATAAAGTATGATCATCAACCCAAAATGTTAAGGCATACAGCAGATATTTCAGTTCAGCTACTCAGTACACAAATATGTCATGTAGCCCTATATACAGAACAGCCAACAGTATCACCCCATTGAAACGTGGGGCCTATGCCCTCCCCTCGAATCTGAGTGACTTTGTAACTGCTTCAAAAAAAGAAAAGAAATGAAATGAATCCTAACTTGCAGGGAATCATAGAACCAAATGTAAACTTCTATAGGAAAACAGGAGAAAAATATTAGTGACCTTGGCTTATGCTGAGATGTCTTCAATAAGACATAAAGAGCAGGAACTAAAAAGGAAAACTGATAAAATGAATTTCATCAAAATTCAAGACCTTTGCTCTTCAAAAGGTAGTTATGAAAATTAAAGGTAAGTCATAGACTGGGAGAAAAGATTTGCAATATGTTTCTGATAAAAGGCTTAGCTTCAGAATACATACAGAACTCTGACAATTCAAAAATAAGAAAACAAATCAGTTAATTTTAAAGGGAAAGAGTGGTTGTACTGCAAAAGGCTTAAATAGGTACTTCACACGAGAAGATATACAAATGGCAAATGAGCACACGCAGAAGTTTATTAGGCAACAGGAAAATGCACACTAAAACTACCATGAAACAGCACTTCATAACCACTGTCATGACTGAAACTAAAAGGTCTGACAGCACTGCAAAGATGTGGAATAACTGGAACTCTCGCACATTCCTGGTGAAAATGTAGAATGTTTGGCAATTTCTTTTTTTTTTTTCTGAATTATTTTATTGAAGTCATATTGGTTTCTACATTGTGTAATTTCAGATGTACATCATTATATATCAGTTTCTGTGTAAACTGCATCGTCCTGAGCACCAATAACCTAATTCTTATCCATCATCATACATGTGTACCCCTTTACCCCTTTTGCCCACCCCTCAACCCGCTTCCCCTCTGGTAACGACTAATCTGTTCTCTTTGGCCCTGTGTTTATCTTCCACATATGAGTGAAGTCATACAGTGTTTGTCTTTCTCTGTCTGGCTTATTTCGCCTAACATAATACCCTCAAGGTCCATCCATGTTGTTGCAAAGGGGACAATTTTGTCTTTTGTATGGCTGAGTAGCGTTCCATTGTGTATGTGTATATATACGTGTATATATACATATATATATATATATATATATGAATATATATACATACCACATCTTCTTTATCCAATCATCAGTCAATGGGCACTTAGGTTGCTTCCATGCTTTGCTATTGTGAATAATGCTGCAATGAACATAGGGTGCATAAGTCTCTTTGAATTGTTGATTTTATGTTCTTTGGATAAATACCCAGTAGTGGGATAGCTGGATCATATGGTAGTTCTATTTTTAATTTCTTGATTAACCTCCATATTGTTTTTCATAGTGGTTGTACCAGTTTGCACTCTCACCAGCAGTGTATGAGAGTTCCCTTTTCTCCACATTCTCTCCAACATTTGCTATTTTTTGTCTTGGTGATTATAGCCATTCTGACAGGTGTAAGGTGATATCTCATTGTAGTTTTGATTTGCATTTCCGTAATAATTAGTGATTTGAACATCTTTTCATGTGCCTGATGTCCATCTGTATATCTTCTTTGGCAAAATGTCTGTTCATATCCTCTGCCCATTTTTTGATCTGGTGGTTTGTTTTTCTGTTGTTGAGTAGTATGAGTTCTTTTTATATTTTGGAAATTAACCCCTTGTCAGATATATGATTTGCAAATATTTTCTCCCAGTTGGTGTGTTGTCTTTTCATTTTATTCCTGGTTGCCTTTGCCTTGCAGAAGCTTTTTAGTCTGATGTATTTCTATTTGTTTATTTTTTCTTTTGTTTCCCTTGCCTGAGGAGACGTGGTATTTGAAAAGATACTGTTAAGACTGACGTCAAAGAGTATATTATCAATGTTTTCTTCCAGGAGTTTTATTGTTTCAGGTATTACATTCAAGTCTTTAATGGATTTTGAGTTAATTTTGGTCTATAGTGGAAGATAACGGTCTGCTTTCATTCTTTTGCATGTGGCTGGCCAGTTTTCCCAAACCATTTATCAAAGAGACTTGCCTTTCTCCATTGCGTGTTCTTGACTCCTTTGTCGAAAGTTAGCTGTCCATAGATGTGTGGTTTTGTTTCTGGGCTTTCAGTTCTGTTCCATTGATCTGTGTGTCTGTTTTTCTGCCAGTACCATGCTGTTTTGATTGCTATAGCTTTATAGTATATTTTGAAGTCAGGGATGTGATTCCTCCAGCTTTGTTCTTCTTTCTCAGGATAGCTTTGGCTATTCGAGGTCTTTTGTTGTTCTATATAAATTTTAGAATTCTTTGTTCTATTTCCATGAAGAATGTCATTGTGGTTCTGATTGGGTTTGCATTGAATCTGTAGATTGTTTTAGGTAATACGGACATTTTAACTATGTTTATTTTTCCAATCCATGAGTATGGAATATCTTTCCATTTCTTTATGTCATCTTCAATTTCTTGCAATAACGTCTTATAGTTTTCAGTGTATTGGTCTTTCCCCTCCTTGGTTAAATTTATTCCTAGATATTTTATGCTTTTTGTTGTGATTGTAAATGGAATTGTATTCTTGACTTCTCTTTCTGCTAGTTCATTATTAGTGTCTAGAAAAGCAACTAATTTTTTAAGTTGCTTTTGTACCCTGCAACTTTGCTGTAGTTGTTGATTATTTCTAATAGTTTTCTGGTGGTTCTTTAGGGTTTTCTATACATAGAATCATGTTGTCCACAAACAGCAAGAGTTTCACTTCTTCCTTTCCAATTCGAATACCTTTTATTTCTTTTTCTTACTTTACTGCTCTGGCCAAAACCTCCAGTACTAGGTTAAATAAGAGTGGCAAGAGTGTGCACCCTTGTCTTGTTCTTGTTCTCAGAGGGATGGATTTCAGGTTTTCAACATTAAGTATAATGTTGACTGTAGGTTTGTCATATATGGCCTTTATTATGTTGAGGTATTTTCCTTCTATACTCATTTTATTGAGAGTTTTGTTATCATAAATGGATGTTGGATCTTGTCAGATGCTTTCTCTGCATCTGCTGAGATGATTATGTGGTTTTTATTACTCATTTATTTAATGTGGTGTATCACATTGATTGATTTTCAGGTGTTGATCCTTCTTTGCATCCCTGGTATAAATCCAACTTGATCATAGTGTATGAACTTTTTAATGTATTGCTGTCTTCAGTTTGCCAATATATATATATTTTGCTGAGGAAGATTTGCCCTGAGATAACATCTGTGGCCAGTCTTCCTCTATTTGCCATGTGAGCCCCCATCACAGCGTGGCCACTGATAGACGAGTGGTATAGGTCCACGTCTGGGAACCAAACCTGAAGCAGAGCACACTGAAATTAATCACTAGGCCTCGGGGCTGGCTTGATTTGCCAAGATTTTGTTGAGGATTTCTGTACCTATGTTCATCAGTGATTTTGGCCTGTAATTTTCCTTCTTTGAGTTGCGGTTGTCTGGTTTTGGTATCAGGGTAATGTTGGCCTCATAGAATGAGTTAGGAAGTGTTCTGTCTTCAATTTTTTGGAATAGTTTGAGACAGATAAGTGTAAACATTCTTTCAATGTTGGTAGAATTCTTCACAGAAGCCATCTGGTCCTGGAATTTTGTTTTTTGGGAGGTTTTGATTACAGTTTCAATTTTGTTACTTATGATTAATGTATTCAGATTTTCTATTTCTTCTTCATTCAGATTTGGGAGGTTTTATGAGTCTAAGAATTTATTTGTTTCTTCTAGGTTATCTAATGTGTTGGCATAGTTTTTCCTAGTATTCTCCTTTACTCCTTTGTATTTCTGTGGTATCCATTGTAATTTCTCCTCTTTCATTCCTAATTTTATTTATTTGAGCCTTCTCTCTTTTTTTCTTGCTGATTCTGGCTAAGGGTTTTCAGTTTTGTTTATCTTCTCAAAGAACCAGCTCTTAGTTTCATTGATCCTTTCTACTGTTTTTTTAGTCTCTGTTTCATTTATTTCCCCTCTAATTTTTATTATTTCTTTCCTTTGCTGTCTTTGGGCTTTGTGTGTTCTTTTTCTAGGTCTGTTAGCTGTAGTTTGAGCTTACTTATAAGTTGTAGCTTACTTATTTGAGATTTTTCTCATTTGTTGAAGTGGGTCTGTATTGTATGAATTTCCCTCTTAGAACCCCTCTTGCAGCATCCCATAAGAATTAGTATGTTGTATTTCCATTTTCATTTCTCCAGGTATTTTTTTATTTCTTCATTGATCCAATGGCTGTTCAGCAGCATATTGTTTAATTTCCACATATTTGTGGCTTTTCCAGCTTTTTTCTTTTTGTTGATTTCTAGTTTCATAGCATTGTGGTTGGAAAAGATGCTTGATATGATTTCAGTCTTCTTAAATTTATTGAGGCTTGCCTTGTTTCCCAACATATGGTCTATCTTTGAGAATTTTCTGTGTGCGCTTGAGAAGAATGTATATTCTGCTGTTTTTGGATGGAATGTTCTATATATATCTATTAAGTCCATCTGTTCTAGTGTTTCATTTAAGGCCACTTTTTCCTTGTTGACTTTCTGTCTTGATAATCTATCCGTTGATGTTAGTGGGATGTTGAGGTCCCCTATGATTATTGTGTTGCTTTCTATTTCTCCCTTTAGGTCTGTTAGTGGTTGTTTTATATACTTTGATGCTCCAGTGTTAGGTGCATATGTATTCATAAGTGTTATTTCCTCTTGGTGGAATGTCCCTCTTATCATTACATCCTGACCCTCTTTGTCTCTCATTGTCTTTTTTATCTCAAAGCCTACTTTTTCTAAGATAAGTATGGCAACACCTGCTTTCTTTTGTTTGCCATTTGCTTGGAGTATCATATTCCATCCTTTCACTCTGAGCCTATGTTTGTCTTTAGAACTGAGATGTGTTTTCTGGAGGCAGCATTTTGTTGGGTCTTTTTTAAAATCCAGCCAACCATTCTATGTCTTTTGATTGGAGAATTCAATCCATTTACATTTAGAGTGATCATTGATATATGAGGGCTTAATATTGCCATTTTATCTCTTGTTTTCTAGTTGTCCTATATTTCTATTGTTTCTCTTCCCTTGTATTTCTGACTTCCATTTCAGTTTGGTGGTTTTCTATGATGGTTTTCTCAGTTTTCTCTTTATTTATGATTTGCAGCTCTGATCTGATTATTTGTTTAGTGGTTACCATAAGGTTACCATAAGATCTTGTAGATGAGATAGTCCATTTTCTGATAGCCTGTTCTCTCCATTAGCCTAAGCAGGTTCCATCCTTTTCGTCTTCCCCTTCTGAGTTATTGTTGCCACAAATTATTCTGTTTTGTGTTCTGGGTTTGTGACTAAATTGAAGTGTTTATACTTTTTTGGTGCTTTCCTTCCCTTTATCTTTTATGTTATAATTAAGCGTTTGCCCCAACCCATTCTGATAAGGAGCTGCAATTTTCTGATTTTGTCTATTTATCTCCTTGCTCAAAGCTTTGTAAACCTTTGTCTTTTTGTTTCAGGTAGGAAAGTTTCCTTCATCATTTCTTGTAAAGGAAATCTGGTGGCAATGAACTCCCTCAGCTTTTGCTTATCTGGGAAAGCTTTTGTTTCTCCACCATATCTGAAGGACAGTTTCAGTGGATAGAATATTCTTAGTTGAAAGTTTTTTTTCTTTCAGTATTTTAAATATATCATTCCATTCTCTCCTAACCTGTAAGGTTTCAGCTCAGAAATCCACTGAAAGCCTGATAGGAGTTCTTTGTAGGTTATTTTCTTCTGCCTTGCTGCACATAATTTTTTTCTTTGTCATTGACTTTTGCCAGTTTTATTAATATATGCTTTGGAGAAGCTCTTTTTGCATTGATGTAATTATGAGTTCTATTGGCTTCATGTACTTGTAACTCCTGTTCCTTGCCCAGGTTTGGGACATTCTCAGCTATTATTTCTTTGAACAAGCTCTCTGCTCCTTTCTCCATCTCTTCTCCCTCTGAATACTTGTAATCCTTATATTACTTTTCCTAATTGAGTCAGATGCACCTCAAAGATTTTCTTCAGTTTTTAAAAAATCTTAGTTCTCTCCTCCTCTACATGAAGCATTTCTGTATTTCCATCTTCTAATTCGCTAATTCTTTCCTCCATAACATCAGCTCTTTTTTATGGTTTCTAGATTAGTTTTTATTTCATTAATTGTGTTCTTCATATGCAGATTTTTGATTGTTTGTTTTTTAGAGTTTTAATCTCTGTGGTGAAATATCCCTTCTGCTCATTAATTTTATTCCTGAGCTAATTTAACTGTCTTTCTGCATTTTCTTGTAACTGAGAGTTTCTTTATGATAACTATTTTGAATTTTCTTTCCCTTAGATTGTAAATTTCTCTGACTTCTGGATTGGTTTCTGGAGACTAGTCATTTTCCTTCTGCTCTGAGGTGTTACTGCAGTTCTTCATGTTGATTGATGAATTGATCCTTTGTCAATACATTTTTAGTAGTATCAGGTCACAGATTCCACCTGCCACCACTGCAGGAGAGCAGGAGCTGTTTTCTGATCCCGCCTCATCTGCTGGAAGTTGTGTGAATAGGGCTACTCTGTGTTTGCCTGGGCTGGCTACAGCCACTTTGAAGATTGTGCTCATGTGGACAGGGCCTCTGCTCTGCATGGGTGGGTCAGGCACCAGAGACAGGACCTCTGTGTTCAGCAGGGGACCAAGTGAGCTGCTGCATGGTAGGTGGGAGGGGCACCTACAAGGGGGCTGAGTCACCACTCAATGGGTTCTTTAAGCTGCTGTGCTCCATGGGCAGAGTCCCTTCAGAATGGGTGGGGTGCCTTCTCACCTGCAGTGTGCTGAGAATAGAGACACTCATGTTGGGGCTGAGCTACCATTCAGTGGATCCTGTGGGCTGTTGTGCTCTGTGGGCAGGGGTGCCTTCTGAGTGGCAGGGCATCTTCTCACCTGCACTGGGCTCAGCAGGCAGGCACTTTTGTGAAGGCTGAGCCACCACTTTGTGGGGAGTGTTCTCACAGGCTGGGCTGCCACAGCACTGTGGGTGCTCTTGCAAGCTGAGCCATCTCTCCAAAAGTGTTTGTGCAGGCTGGGCTGCTCCTGCCCCCTTTTGTAGTTGTGCTGGCTGCTGTGTGAAGATCTCTGACTTTGCTTGCTGCCATGGGGGAGGGGGTGGGGTGTGCTCATCTAGTTCCACTTCCTACCAGGAATCCAGTCCTACCACCTTCAGATGTATGGCTGCGTGGATTTCTTAGATGTCCCATTCTACTTTGCAGGGAATCCTCTGCTGGTTAATGAATGTCCATTTAGTTGTAACTTAAAGGGGAAAGACTAAGGGAACAACTCACTCTGCCATTATGTTGATTTTACTTGGCAATTTCTTAAACATACACCTCCCTCATGATCCAATATTCCTACTTCTAGGTATTTGTGCAAGAGAAATGAAAACATTTGTCCACAAAGTTTTGTTTATAGCAGCTTTATTCATAATAGCCAAATCTGAAAACCTCCTAGGTGTTTAACAGGAAAATTGAAGAACAAATTGTAGTATATTAATACAATAAAATAGTACATGTTAAAAAGAAATGAACTACTCGCACACACAACATGGATGAAATGCAAAAACTTGTGTTTAGTGAAAGAAATCAGACACAAAGGAGAACAGATTTTAGAATTACATTTATGTGAGGTTCAAGGTTAACCAAAACTAATTCACTGTGATAAATACCTAAAACAGCCATTGCTTCTGGTGGAGTTGAGAATTGAGTGGTAAGAGGAATAAGGGAACTTTCTCAAGATGATGGAAATATCCTTCTGATGGACATTGAGATACACCGTCCCTTCAAGAAAGGCCTTGTTGCCTGAGACGCTGGGATTGTTGTCAGTGAAGAGTGTTCACCTCCCAGCCTTTTCTAGGATCCCTTCAGCTATAGAGACCCACCTCATCGAAGGTAATTTCCTCCTGGGGGTGACCCACATCCAATGACTAATCAAAAGAGGTTCCAGGTCTGGCCCTTGTGGCCCAATATGAAACAATTCCTTTGGCCCATCCCAGCTTCAGAGCTCCCCATGGGGTGAGCTGAGGTTGTTGGACCTGCTTTGCAGCAGCAAAGCAGTATGGCGCTATTCTGCTATTTGTGGAAAAGACTATTCTTTCCACATCAAATTGTCTTGATACTCTTGTCAAAAATCAATTGACCATAAACATAAGAGTTCATTTCTGGACTCTCAGTTTTATTCCATTGACCTATGTATCTATCATTATGCCAGTGCTGTACTGTTTTGATTATGGTAGTTTTATAGTAAGATTTGAAATCACTGTGAGTCTTTTGATGTTTTTCTTCTTTTTCATCATTGTTTTTGCCTATTAGTCTCTTGCATTTTCATGTGAACTCAATAGTATTGTCAATGTCTTAAAAAATAAAGGCAGCTGGGATTTTGATAGCAATTATATTGAGTCTGTAGATGAATTCTTGGAATATTGCCATCTTAACGATATCAAGTCTTCCAACCCATGAACATGGATGTCTTTCCACGTATTTAGGGTTTTTTTTTTTTTTTTTTTTAGGAAGATTAGCCCTGAGCTAACATCTGCTGCCAATCCTCCTCTTTTTGCTAAGGAAGGCTGGCCCTGAGCTAACATCTGTGCCCATCTTCTTCTACTTTATATGTGGGATGCCTACCACAGCATAGCTTGCCAAGCGGTGCCACATCTGCACCTGGGATCCAAACCAGTGAACCCAGGGCCACTGAAGTGGAACGTGTGCACTTAACCACTGTGCCACCAGGCTGGCCCCTAGATTTTTACTTACTTTCAATATTTCATAGTTTTCAATGTATGCATCTTGCACTTCTTTTATTAAAATCACTCCTAAGTATTTTACTCTTTCTGGTTCTATTGTAAAATGAATTATTTTCTTAATTCAATGTTCAAGGTTTTCATTGCCAGTATATAGAAATATTGATTTTTATATCTTGATCTTATATTCTACAAACTTGCTGAACTCTTTTATTGGTTCTAATAGGTTTTTTGTGTGTGTAGATTCCTTAGGACTTTCTATATACAATATCATGCCATCTCTGAATAGAGATTGTTTTACTTTTTCCTTTTCAATCTGAATCCTTCCTTCTTCCTTCCTTCCTCCTTCCCTTCCTTCGTTCCTTCCTCCTCCATACCTCCCTACTCACTCCTTCCTTCCTTCCTTTCTTTTTCTCTTTCTCTTGTTCCTTGACTTCTCTCTCTTTCTCTCTCTTTTTCTTTCTCTCTCTGTCTTCACTAATTGTCCTGGCTAGAACCTCCAGTGTAAAGTTGAATAGAAATGGCAAGAGCACACATCCTTGCCTTGTTTCTGATCTTAGGGGAAAGTATTCAGTCTTTCACCATTGAGTACGATGTTATCTGTGGATTCGTTATAGATGCCTTTTTTCAGACTGAGGAAGTTCCCTTCTTTTCCTAGTTTGTTGAATGTTTTTATCATGAAAGGGAGCTTGATTTTGCCAAATGCCTATTCTGAGTTCGTTGAGATAATCATATGGTTTTTGCCTGTGATTCTATTCGTTTGGTGTATTAAATTGATTGATTTTCATATGTTAAACCAACCTTGAATTTCTGGGATAAGTCTCACTTGATCATGGTGTATAAGCCTTCTTCTGTATTGCTGGGTTCATTTTGCTAATATTTTGTTGCGGATTCATGCATCTATATTCATAAAGATATTTTTCTACAGTTTTCTTTTCTTGTGAAATGTTTGTCTGGTTTTGGTATCAGGCTAATGCTGGTCTCAGAATGAGCTGGGAAATGTTCTCTCTTATTTTATTTTTGGAAGAGTTTGTGAAGGGTTGGTCTTAATACTTCTGTATGTTTGATGAGATTCACAGTAATGCTATCAGAGCCTTCTTTGTGGGAAGTTATCTCTTGACTTGTTATAGTTCTTTTCAGATTTTCTATTTCTTCTGGAATGAGTTTGGTAGTTTGTATCTTTATAGGAATTTTTCCGTTTCTTGTAATTACATAATTTGTTGGAATATAATTGTTCATATTATTCCCTTACAATTCTTTCTATTTCTATAAGTTTGATAGTGATGTACCCTCTTTCATTCCTGTATTTAGAATCTTCTCCCTTTTTGTTCCTGCCAAACCAAATATTAATTGAAAAAGCAAAGTGCATAATGATTCACAAATATTATGACTTTGATGTTAAATTCAAAAGCATGCAAGATTATTATTAAAAATTGCATTGATAATATTTATAGTAACAGTCTTAAAATCTTCAGGATACCAGTTTCCTCTGGGAAAAGAAGAAGAGGAATGGGACATTCAAGACATCTGTAGAAGTTTACTTCTTTAAAAAGATGCTTGTAACATTTATTAAATAAAGATGGTAGATAAGATAAAATTATCTTATTCTTTGTACTGTTATGTATATTAGAACCTTTTTATAATTAATTTAAAAATTGGATCATGTTACTTCCTTGGTTACTTTTCAATGGCTTCCCATTGCACTTAATGAAATTCAGATTTCCTGCTTCAGTCCCTATATGATCTGACTCTTACTCACGTTGTTCTCTTTGCCTGTTAAGAAATAGCCAGCCAAGTTGGTCATATTTTTTCAACTCAGGTTCCCTCAGCCTCCCTCTTTCCTGGACACTTCTGGCTCCTTCAGCTTTCAGCATAAATGTCCTCTTAGTGCGGTCATCTCTAACCACTCTACATCCATAATCTTCCTGCACATTCCCATCTCTGCAAATTTCTTCCCAGAACGTCTCTTTACAGAATGATTTTAATTTTAATTTTATCTCTTGTCTGTCTTTCTCACTGTGCTGTAAGCTCTAGCCAAGGACTAGTTTGCACCACTCTATTCCTAGCCTCTAGCATGGTGACTGTTATATACATGTGCTCATTGTATACGGTCCAATGCAATATAAAGATTGTGAATCTGCAACCATACCTTTAGTATCTTAGATATGACATGCACCTTCATTTTCTTTAAATCAAATTAAAGTCAACCTTAAGCCCAAATCCTGCATGGATGGTGGGAAAACAATGTTAATCAACAATGACAGTTGGAGTGTGTGGGGTGGGGGAGCTGGTATATGCACCAATTCTTCACCATCCCTGGAAGTCCTGAGCTGTGGGACTCCCAGACCACCACTGTGACCCAATCCCCTCTCGCATGAGGTCTTCTACATCCTCTGACCCCAGCCAATGCTGATCTTCACAGGCACTACCATCTCTTCCCTTCCACTCTAGGGCACCTAAGATAATATCTCCAATGATAAGAAACTTTTGCAAACAAGAATAAGAGCATTTACTTCAAGTTCTTCCCTAAGACAAGGGAGGTTACCTGATGGAAGTGGTGAGGGAGAAAGAAAGTAGGAAGGAAAAACACAAACTAATCTCTCAACAAACTGGTTTTCCACAGGGAAAAAGGAAGGACTAAATGAATGAATGAGTTTATCCAGGTCATGAAAGCTAATAATTTGCTACTATTGTAGCCATTGGTCATGTCAGCTGCCATTATATTTCCATATCCACTTTTCACATATCTTTCAAAGGCTTCCCATTGCTCTTAGTACAAAGACCAAAAACCCTAACAGGGGATGCAAGGTACTAGATGATCTCATCCTAGGCTTTTCCTCCAGCCACATTCCCCTAACTGTAAGGCAGTTGTTCATTGTTTTTTTTTTTTTTAAAGATTGGCCCTGAGCTAACATCTGTTGCCAGTCTTCCTCTTTTTTTTTTTTTTTCTAGTTCTCTCCAAAGCACCCCAGTACATAGTTGTATATTCTACTGTAGGTCCTTCCAGTTTTGCTACATGGGTCGCTGCCTCAGCATGTCTTGATGAGCGGTGCTAAGTCCACACCCAGGATCCAAACCAGTGAAACCCTGAGCTGCCAAAGTGGAGCACCAAACTTAACCTCTCAGCCACAGGGCCAGCCCCAAAGCAGTCGTTCTGAGTTTTGGCTATGCATTAGAATCACCTGGGGAACTTTAAAAAAAATACCATATGCTGATCTCATCCCGGAATAATTATATCCATATCTCTGTGGATGGGCCCTGGCCCCAGCATGTTCTTAAAGCTCCCCAAGTGTAGTCAGGGTTGGGAACCATTCCTTCAAAGTCTCCAGCTACAGCAGCCTTTTTTTTCACTTATTGCAAAGTAGCATGATTCTTCCCAACTTTTCAAACTAGGTTGGCAAACCGGCATTCACTGCTAGCTTTTTCCATCATGAGTGATTAATCAGTACTCTTCATACTTCCATCCAGCTATCCTCTGCAGGGAAGTCTTCCCTGAGCCACCAAAGGAGGTCTGGTCCCCTGTTCTATGTTCTCATTGCACCCAGTACATTCTCTTTAGAGCACTTGTCATGGTTTGTAATTATTCTCGTGTGACTTTTTTTTAATTAATGTATGTCTCTCATATTAGATTGTAAGCACCACGAGGGCAGGAGGGTTGTGGAATTTGTTCATAATTATATCCAGAGCTTAAGGCATTATAGGGAAACAACAAAAATTCATAAAACGAGCACTTAAATGAACAAATGAATGACTAAATGAACGTAGGAACCTGTGAACATTATACTTGGAGTATACGATCAAGTGTATGAAAAAGACAAGAAATGATACTCTCTTTTCTTTTCCCCTTTTTTTTGATGAATTTTGGAAGACCTTGAAAAAATTTTCATAGATGGTAAGTTAACAAGCCTGGTATTCAAATATTTTGTGTGTGGTTTTAACATCTACACCAAATAGCATTAGTGAATAGTTTCAGAATTTAGGAGAAATATTTGATAATTGAATTATTTTAATTTAATTTTCCAACTTGAATAAAGGAAACTTAGTCTTGTGAAAAAAGAAAACAGAAAAAGAAAATCTTGGCATGTCACAGAATGAAGACCCAATAACTTCCAAAGCCTTACAAAGTATAATATTTGTACCTTGGCGCAAAGTCATCCCTACCAGCACCAAAAACATGTCAGAACAGAATTACAGCAGCCTTTCCAGGAGGCGTTTAGGAGACAGAAACAGACTCTGGATTCTATAACACCTTGGTTTGATCATTTATTTACTCAAAAAAATCTTGGTTCAGATACACTGTGGGTTTTCACTCAAGTCCTGCTTAATTTTAAATATTATTTTTAGAATTTTATAGACTTGTCTGAAAAAATCCTTTATAAAAAAACTATAGAATTTGAATCATCATTTTTCTTCTTTCTTTAAAACGTTAGTATTAAAGGATTATAGTTTATAATTTAAACTCTAAGTATGAAAAACATTTAGTTCTATTTCTGAACAACTAAAAGTTTAGAAGAAACTGCCCAGATGATAAAATTATAATTCATTATAATTATAAATTATTTAGTGTTTAGGGTGATCTTTTATAATTTGCCCTATAATTGCCTCCTTATGTGACTTCCCTAATTGTAATGCCTTTGATAGTTATATTAGAATATTCAAGATACTAATCTTGTTTCTTTTAAAGATCAGGCCTGGGTGTCTCTGCTCTATGCTTTGCAGATACAAGTATATGTGTCACTATTTCACATTTAAGGATAAGTGTATTTATAAAGTCCTCGGACGGCAGTTTCTAATGTTCTGCTCTGTGAGTTGTGTTGACCAGTGGCACGCGGCGTGGCAATGACACCCTGTTCTGAAGGGAGGCCGTGGGAAGCTCTCCCCGAGCTCACGAACACTTGCCTCGATCACAGAGGCTTGCTGGTAACATTGCTTAAACTATTCCGACCGCTTTTCCCCTTAAGATGACCATTGAAATTGTTGATTTATATGCCTGTATAGAGGACATTCTAAGCGATATTTATAAAGCGAACATTATTACCTATTGTGTGCCAGACACCACGTGAAGCCCTGGAAAAACAAAGGGAAATGCATTCAATGTTTTCAGCAAAAAAAAAAAGAAAGTTATTTGTATCATTTAATTGTTGGGATTTTTGTTGTCAAGGAGTTTGTCTTTACCTACATGGCACCTTTTTAGTAGAAGGAAGATAATACCATTTGTTGGGCACCTACTAAGTGCCAGGTTTTTCATACACATTAACAAATTCAATTCTGTTCCTCAAAACAACCCTCTGGGATAAGAATTATTTTAGCTTCATTTTGCAGATGGGAGAACAGGTTCAAAAGGGTTGAATCACTTGCCCATGAGTGGCAGAACATCCCCATGCTGTCTGGGAAAAAGTCTCTGGAAACTAAACAGTCAGAAGAAATGGCAGGAGAGGGCTCCACATCTCTTTTGCTGAAGGTTTCCTCATTAGAGGATCAAAATAAAATATCGCTAAGAATATTGGAGGGAGATTGTAACAGTGGTGCAAAGGGAGACATAGATGCTTTTGCAAATGGCAGAGGGGTAAGCTTCAAAATGAGATCACCCTTCGCAAAAGCTCAGCATTAGTAAATTGCTCACCACTCTTCCCTGTGAGCCTGTGAGTTTTAACACGAGCAGTTCCTTTGTATTACAAGCATGACACCCATTTTTCTTCTGCTCATACAGCCACTTAACTATGAAATGATGCAAATATTTGTCTCTGGGTGCTAGGCACACTGTATTTCAATCTAAGACTTGGGAGTAGTAGCTTATGAGCCACCTCTAATGGTACTGAGCATCTTTCCTCAATCTATATTCACATCAGTTCCATTTTCAAATGAGTCAAATGGGAAGCTGAAGTTAGCCAGTCAGAGCTTAACACCTCTGATTTATGGTCAGAAGTATCTTAATAGGATCATTCATTTTCCTTCGCTCGTTCAGAACATCTGATGATACAAGTTTCTAGAAATGTTCGTCTATCCTCTGGTTCTGCAAAAATATAATCTTTATCTCCAAAAGTGACCTTCAGAGGAGCAGGAAATGAAAGCCGGCCGTTCTTTCTCAGTCACCTTGCCTTGCTTTATTGATGTGTCATAATGGAAATCTTGAGAGCCAGAAATCTCAGAATTATTATGATATTTTAATCTTTTTAGGTTAAGTGTAAATGTGAAGGTGTAGGGCACAAAGCATTAGTTTAGGCCTGGCTTTCTGACGGAGCTCTTTCTTGCCCTTTGTCTCCTTGTTCAATTGCTTTAGAGAGGACGTCTCTTCTGCAAATCGGCAATTTCTGGGCTTTGTGAACTTGGTCTTCTACTTCTTGTACCTTTCTAAGTGACTTGATTTATAAGATTGAGTGGAACAACTCTCAGCACCCAGCTCCCTCCTTGGTCCTGTCCCCGTCCCCTCTCTTATCCCCTTCCCCTTCCCTCCTTTCTTCACCTGAGTGCTTCACCACTGGGTCTTTTATTTCTACTACACATTTTTAAAATGTTTGAAAACAAACAAACGTGACTACACAGTGGTTACTAGTCTACCTTCTCACAGAAAGCATGTCTATTTAAACACATGCTTTGCTCAGTTGGAGACTACGCACATCAGCACACAGAAAGTTCTAGGCCCAGAGCATTCTGACTTTCTAAATAGCACAAGATTGTCAATGACCTTGCTCAAGGCTAAAATCTTGCTGTTATTCTATTTCTTGAGCATGAGCTCTTCATTCCAAACCTTCAGAGTGTGTCTTTTTATCACATGTACCCCTAGAATTGGCTCTCTAAAATGTTCTTTTGTTGGGATGAACTCTTAGTAATGGACCAGTTGCTTACCTGGGGCAATCATTTATTCTCCTGAAGCAGAAATAATTACTGACTACTTGATTCTAAATGCATCTCAAGGGCAATAAAAAATTAGGATGAATTAGTGAATTTACAGAGCTGCTCTAGCAAATATGAAAATAACCCTTCAAACATCATGATTTCTGTTTTAGCCCCAAGATCACCCCAAAATAATTGGTTTTAACTGTGCACTGAACTCATCTGAGACTACCAGATATTTTTTTAAATGTCTCCTATCACCTCATACATACTTTAGGGAAAGAAAACCATACTGACTTTATTTTTAATTGCTGAGTTAATAAATGGTCGTTTAAAACAATCAAATACAATAAATTACAAAATGAAAAGTAAAAGCTGCTTTGTACCAGTCTCAGTCTCCAGAGATAACCACTTAAGAGTTTAATTTGTGTCTTTCCAGGTCTTTTAGAAAAGTGGTTGTATAGATATGAAATTCAAGTATATTTAATAAATATATAACAACAGTATATTTCTATCCTAATATTTGTAATATGTCCTCAGCTTTATAGTTTCCTTCTTTTTCTGAAGGCTGTAGACTGTGGCAATAACACCAGAAGGACTATCTTGAAATTGGGGGGCTGACATCTTAGCTATACAATTGGCCCACACTGAATGGATTGAACATCCCACACATTACATTTTAAGGTCTCAAGGAGATATTTTATGATCGGATTTAACAGACCACATACTCTTTCCTTTAGGGAGGCCATAAAATTCCCAGATTATGGGAGCAGATCTTGTGCTCAACTATTCAATTCTCTATTTTAAGCTTGATTTTTCTTTTATTAAGATCTGTCAATGGTACTTTGCTAAGTTCCCTTCTGTGGCCAAAGACTCTTTTCCTACATATTTGTTTTTCTAATCATGTGGTTTTTAAGAAGATGGACTTCCCATCTAAGAGAATATAATAAGGAGCATTCTTTTGTTGCTGAAAAGATCTAGCTGAGTTAATGAGATTGTTAATATAAACCAATGAGGCCAAAATATTTTTGATAGCTCAAAAATAATTACAAAGCCAATGGGAAGTTTCTGAAGAGTAGAAAAGCACCTCTTTTAACTGATAATAAACCGAAAAGACAAGAAGAGTCTGGTTCAGTCTTTTCTTGACAAAAAAGGGAAGAAGTTGGGGAGGTGGGATCCCTCACACATTAATATGGTAGAAAAGTCAAGTCTGAGAAGAAGAGGCAAATCCTGGAATTTTTCTTCAGATAAATTTTCCCAACCAAGTGACAAGTCATGAATGAAAATGTTTGAGTTTTATTTTAGGTTAGATGTTTTCTTCCACAATGTAGGATTTCAAACTCTTTGCTCCTTTGAGTACACAATTGTCCCATCCCGCTGGCTCTCAGTCAGTTCCTTTTGGTGGTTTGAAAACTTCAGTGCAAAATAGCCAGCCTACAGCTTTTTTTTATTGTCTCTTTTCCATTTTATTTCTATTGACCATAATCTTAAGGCATCAGAATCTGTAGCTTGCCTTCCCATTGTCAATGTCCGCTAGAATCCGTCAAGTTTTTCACTTTCCCATAAACAGGGACATAACAGGAATCCTGTCCAGTTTCACTTTCTCTTTTCTCCTCTCTTCACAATCAGAGTCAATAGTCAGCAGTTTGCACTAACATAAATCTTGTTATTGTTTATACCAACTCACCCTTCCTAATGCTATTAGCACCGCAGTGGACATGGACCCCAGAGATTCGCTCATCTTAAAGCTCTAAAACCGCACCTCCTTTATGACAACAGTAAAGCCTTGAGCTGTCACTTTACCCCTACGACTGTTATTCACCGTGATTACTCGCATTTCTTTCTGGCTCATTCCCTCCTGCTCCCATCCCCCATTTGATTGTTTGAAAAAGATATTTGGAACAGATAAGGTGAAGGACTAATGATTAGCGATTCTTGGTTGAGCTATATACAACTCTGGCTGCCTAGAGAGCATCTAAATTCTTTTTGCTTTATATTCATACCCCTTCCTGAGAACTCATCCCATTATTCTGGCGGGTTTTAAGAGAGCTCTGAGAACAAGAAGCATGGCCTTCCTCTCTCCATGTTCTGCCATGATCCTGCACAGGCTCCACGCAGGTTGACCCAGCACACCTAAGTTTAAGGCTGAGCGCGACTGCTTCCAGGTCGTGAGGTTCAGGTAAGATATTAGCTTCTTCCTCATTCAGTTTCCTCACTGGGAACATCACATCTGCCTCACAGAGCGGCTGTGAGGATCAAATGCAGCGATGTACATGGAAGGGTGTGGTAAACAAGTGATCAGGCTGTAAATATTTGAAGTTAATAAGCTTGTTGATTAAACGAGAGGGAAAAAGCGGTTCAAACATGCAAAAGAACTAGAACTCACCTGCTCAAGCTTTTCAAAGTCACAGCCAAGTGATCCAGTGGCTTTTGAATTTAAAGACTGAAATTTTAGCATTTACCTCCACAAAACTGGAACTTTGAAAAAAATTTTAGTTTTCACAGTGTCGTAGAACAAGAAGATATTGTTATCCTCATTTTACAAATGAGGATAATGGTCTAGAAAAATTATGTCACTTGCCCCAGGCCCCATATTACTTGGAATCAAACGCTTTCCGATTCCGACAGCCTAGCTATTTGTCTCCCAGCCTCCAGAGAAAGGAGACGATTTATGTGGGGGGTTCTTCCTGAGAAAGGTTACATGTTCTCTAACGTATGTTCATTTTGCATTAACACTTTGCTCCATCCCAGAATTGTATTAACTGTATCTTAAATTTTATTCTGAGTTTTTCTATTAAAAGAAATCTATTTGAAAATATCTCATTGTAAAAATTCATTGAGAAGCAGGGTTAATAAACAGAGAAAATTGGGCAGAGAAACTTCGTCAGTGCCTAAGTCAGGCATACAGCTTCTGGTTGAAAGCTCCTTTTTTCTATTTTCTTTTTCTTCTCCACCGTGCAAGTATAAAATGTGCAAAGCACAGTTTTTTAAATGAGTTTCATCTGCACACTGTGGGCTGGTGAGGGTGGGATTAGAGCTGAGCCTTTCCACTGAGTCACAGAAGAATGGAGAGTTAAAATCTACTGTCTTGCCTGACCAAAAGGATTTTTTTAAACGTTCTCATTTGAAAATTCCCTTGGGGGGGCTGGCCCCGTGGCCGAGTGGTTGGGTTCGCGTGCTCCGCTGCAGGCGGCCCAGTGTGTCGTTGGTTCGAGTCCTGGGCGCGGACGTGGCGCTGCTTATCGGGCCACACTAGGGCGGCGTCCCACATGCCACAATTAGAAGGACCCACAACGAAGAATATACAACTATGTACGGGGGGGCTTTGGGGAGAAAAAGGAAAAAATAAAATCTTTAAAAAAACAATTCCCTTGGAACAATGCTGAGGCTCATTTTTTTGACACGTAAGTTTATGTCTGAAGAAAATAGCAATGTGCAGGATGAATGAGATGAATCATCTGTAGAGTAGATATGTCTGGGAATTTCTAGTCATTTTGGTCTCTGAACCTTTGGAGGGAATTTTTTAGCCTAACTTCAGTTTCTTAACCAATGTGACAAATAATTGACCTTGGAAGAACCGTCCCAGGACCTCCCAAATTGGGAGTGGGTTAGTTCTAAGAGTTAGTATATAAGTCAATTGTCTGAAATTCGAAATTTGCTTTTTCCCTGGCAGAAGTTTTGAAAATGCAGTTTGGTTTCCCAACTAGTCTGCAAAATCTTCTCCCATAGAATCAGGAACTTTAATGTTATTCCAGTAGCAAGAAGCATTCTAGCTTCCCACACGTCTCTCTGCCCTGGTGGCATCAGCCCTAGAAGAAACTGGTTCAGAGGACAACGACTCCCTCAAGGAGCAGGTGGACAGATATTTCTGAGATCCCATGAACTCTCTTATTATGTTTGTGAGACAAAGTATTTCTCTGATTAAGTTCCCCTCCATATATGACTGGGGAGCAAGGGGCTGGTACCCAGAGAAACTATTGGTTTGGGGTTTTCTTCCTCCAATAACTTTTCCTGCATGCAGATTGTTCTTAAGTTAAGTCTCTGTTACTTGGAGAATCACTGTTGGGAATGCCTAGTCCCCGTGCACACAGGGCGTGGGTGTACAAGTGAATGTGTTAGAAGACTGATCTGCACAAAACCGGTTTTGGAGATTTAGTCCTTCACAGCTACTATTTTAAAAACAGAAATAATGTCTTAGGACTTTAAAATGGCCATTGAAAATCGTTTACAAGTTAGACAACCAAAAAAGCATCAAATTTGCTTTGGGAAATAAACTTTAATCTTTCATTTTAGATAGAGAAATTACATCATTTAGTATCTTCTAGAAACTTCTTTGAGTTTAAAGAAAGGGAAACCTATTAACAATTTAGCTTAGATGTTATGAAGATTTACTTTCAGCAGATGGTTCCTAAAAGAGAGCAAATTAAAATATACTGATCTCCAAATGGATACGTAAAGTTAAACATTGCTTTTATGTAACCTTTCAGTAAAAAACTAAAACTTTAAGGATTAGCCCGAATATCTGAGTGAAAATAAAGTCTTACATTCAATCCCAACACCCTCTGTTTATCAAAGACCATGGATGTGATATCCTAAACTAGAAAGGAAATTGATTCCTATGTCAATAATAGTAGAATAGGTGAATCTTATTATTAGATGATTATCCAGCACTAGATTTGGAATCTATGCCATTATATCTGTGCTATCTTCCCTCTTCGCTGCCAGCACGTGCAAGCTTGGTTCTTCTGTCTCTGGGATGACTTCCGAGGGCATGCGGGAGGTAGGGCATATGGCCACATATGAAGCAGTCTTATCCCACCATTCGGATCTTTGTGTTTCAGAGTATTAACCAGATTACAGGTCATAATCTGTAAAAGCTCCCCTGCCAGTGCCCTGCTTGACTTCTTTCCAGATGAAATCTCTTCAAACAAATCCTGGATCACAAAGATACTCTGTTTTGTGTCTGGAGCCAAAGAGAAAAAAATATGCATATGGAAAGACAAGTATCCGCCAAGGGTAAAGAGCTAGATTGATGAGGTTCTGCGTTTATCACCTCTGGGAAAAAAATCGTTCCTGTAAAAGAAGCCAATTGCAACATTTAGGATGAAGTAATTCATCTGGTGATTCTTCTTCCATTTGAACTTTTCATTTCCTTGTGCTGTTTTATGGATGCCCAGTTTGAATGTGTCTAGATAAGGACATGACTTATTTATTGGCACTAAGAGCTTTTTATAAATTTAATATAATTTATGGATTTTTAATAATCCCTCTAATTGTTTCTTTACATGAATTACCACTTTTTTTAAAAGCCAAATTTCATTTGCTTTTTGACAGCAAACGAGTGAAAGAGAAAATTAGGGTTTAAATAAAAAGTTATCCCATTTGGCAGCCCAAACCCTTCCTTTGGCTCATAAAACATTACTGATGGGGGCACCCTATCATTTTAAGGGGTTCATGAAATGGACAGAATTCAATTGTTCTGATTTGTTCTCTCGGCATGCAGACAGGATATTTATGGGAAAGCACTCTCAAAAAAAAAAAAACCTTTCATTCTCATTGGGAAGGTCCCCGGTAAAGCTGCTGTAACCCAGCTTGCTTGCTAAATGCCTTCAATTTTTCAGAAGCAATTTTCCCTATCTTTTACAATTTCCAGAGGATAACTTTCTAACTCAATGGATGTTTACTACTCTCCTTAGTTTTTCACTGGTAGGCGGTTTAGAGCTTGTTTCCAGGGCAAATAACCTGGTGACATTTTAAAAATAATTCCAAGGGGACTAGCCTACAACAATAGGTCATTAGTCTCTAGACAAATGTCCTCTGGACTAGAAGTGTCCTCTTCCTTGCCAGGATGTCTCTCGGCTGCACGCCAGAGCTGCCCCCACTGGGATTTCTTTCTGCTTGTGACTCTCATCTGTTACAGCCCTTCCTGGTCCATACTTCCTGTGTCACCATGTTCCTCTCAGTGAGCTAATTCAAAAGGCCCCATTCCTCCCTTAGTCGCCTATAGGTAGAGCTCTGAGCCTCCTCTAGCTCTGATGACCTGCAGCGTGAAGCCAACAAGCAAAATAAACACCAGCAAGTGAGGAAGCTGCCACTCGAGGATAAGAGTTCCCCTTTCCTCCCCATTAGACCTCCAGGGTCCTTCGTCTGCTGGGAATGCCTGCTCCTCCAGGCCATACACAGTTCCCCCAGGTTTCAAGCCGTGCCTCCCTAGGACTGTTCTTTGGCTCTTACTTCCCCTGGTCTGATAAAATCTGTTCCCGCTCCATGTAAAGTTCACTTTTTAATAGTAGTTTTACTGAGGTATAATTTACATACAATTCACTCATTTGAGGTGTACAGCTCGATAAATTTTATGATTATAACAATCATGTAACCTCTACCATAATCAAGATGCAGAACAATTCCATCACCTTAAAAACTTCCCTTGTGCCTCCTTGTAGTAGATGCCTTCTGATTCCCAGCCTGAGGCAATGACTGATCTGCTTTCTCTCACTGTAGTTTTGCCTTTTCTAGAAGGCCATATGGGAATCATACAGTATATACTCTTGTGTTTGAATTATCTCATTTAGCCTAATGTTTTTTGGATTCATCAATATAGTTAAATGTATTAATATTTCTTTTCATGTTTTTTGCTGAGTGTATACCACAATATGTATGTTTATTCACCAATTGACAGATTCACATTGACTTTGCTCCCCATATTCCATCTCCCCTGAAACTGATTTGGAAGTGAATTGCTTGAGTTTCAAGGAGTTGGGTCCAAAAACTTAGCCAATTAAACACACGTGCATTTAAATGTAATAGAAAAGGTCCAAAGAAGCAGAGGGATCCATGAGGTCCTCACAAATGAGGAATATTTCATCGTACTGATGCTCTCTGGGAAATGAGGAATTATTCAAGTGCGGGAAATTAATGCCATATCGGAGAGGTGTGGAGTTCATTCAACATCTGAAAGAGCAAAGACCCTGAATAGTCATTTGTCTCTGCTATGGTCTGTCCTGATTCCTGCACCTCTTTAAGGGAAAGTTACTTAATTTTCCCGTCCTACCTTATCTATTTCTTCTAATGGCCACTGAGATTACAGGCAAGATGTGATAAGGAACAACTTCTGCAGTTACTTAAACATGTAAGTCTCGTGATTGTTCCTTCCTGTGTGCCCTTAAGTATTTATTTTTTTTCTATCGACATCGATGCTGACATTTTAAAATCTGATGGTCAATTATTTCAAAAGAATTGCTATTTGACTGAACTCGCCAGTCAATTTGATAAAAACTGGTTGATCTGAGTTGACATAATCTACACTTATGACTTCAGTAGTATTTTTCAAAATTTAATGTGCATAAAATCACCAGAGGTAGCTTAAGAAACATGAGGTTTCTAAGCTGACCTTTTTAGATTCTGATTAAGAAGTTTGGGGTACAGTCTAATAATCTGCATTTTGTAAGCATCCCAGGTGATTCTGAAGCAAGAGGTATGTAGATCTCACTTTGAAAGTGCTGGAATGCAAAAGATCTGATATAAAAGGTTGTCAAATTGTTTATTTGGCAAACTACATACATTAGCAAGAACGCTTTCAGTTGCAAATGACAAAAACTGAAATCAAACTGGCTTAAACAAAGCAGACGTGTAAATTGACTCATGTAATTGGAAAGTATGCGAGAAGACCTGGCTTCAGTAAAGATCCGACTACCTGCTGCCTTTCAAAGGATGTCATCAGGACTTGATTTCTCTCTCCATCTTTTGGATTTGTTTTCCTCTATGTTGCTTCCTTCAGGAAGACTCTTTCTAAGAGTTGGCAAGATGGCCCGCAATAGTTCCATGTGTATTTGCCATCGTCTCAGTAACTTCATTTAAAGAAAGAGTCCCATGACTGAGTCTCATTGGACTGAGTGTTATCACATTCCCATCTCCACAATACTCAGAATGCTCTGAAGGGTTGGGCCTCACTCAGGGGCCTCGCTCACCCCCGAAGTGACCGAGTGTATGTGTGAACGTGTGCAAAGCATGTTTTTGTGTGTTGGGAGATGGAGGGCCTGGATCAGCTCCAATTAAAGCCCATGAATTGACCTTGGAGTAGGAGTGATTTCCTCCTCTCCAAACGAAAAAAACCAGTGTGTTAGTTATTGAAAGCAGCCCAAATCTACTGCATTATACATTTCACATAAATACATGCTTAGTTAAATACTATTTTCCTCCAACTAGTTATACATATGAATAATCTTAGATTTCAAACTCCTAGTGCCAAACTAACTTGTTTTATGTGGAGAGTAGTAAGTGCCTGTCAATACGTACTTAATAAATACATTTTAATCTTGATCAGAGCATTGTTCTGACCAAGTAGCTTTTGGGAAGCTCAGCTATTCAAGAAAAGAGGGAGGGTACCTAACAAGACGGCTTCTGTGGATTAGAGTCTTTTGGATGGTTAGGATTACATTTTTTTGAGTTGTGCTTTGAATTCCATAACTTAAACTGCCATCACTAACTATGATGATGGGGTGATGAATTATATTTAAGAAAAAAAGGTCTGCCAAAACTACCTCATCAGTGAGAGGTGAGAGGTAAAGTAGGAGAAATTAAAAAACAAATAGCAGAAATAATTGAAGGAGCCTAGATAAAGTGGATGAATTCTAAAAGCTGTGTATATGAATTAGCCATGACTCGAGAGGAGATGATTCTGATGTACGTAAACGTGGGCAGCTAAGAGGAGAGAGGGGATGGACTTGGGTGCTCAAAACTGCACTCTGCATTAGAAAGGCCGGACCGAGAACTGCTATGGGCAGGAGACCTGCAAATGTAAAGCAGTTTTATCAGTAATATTACACGGTGAAATAATTTCATAAATGGTCACCTGTGAAGAAATTTAAGGCTAGGGTGAGCAGAACACGAAGGAAAAAACAAAGCAAAACAGTGGCATAAAAGGCCAGCAGGAAATGGGGAGCCCTTGACCTGAAAGGTCTCTTTTGATCTTACTTTTTGATGATTCCAAAACAAATGTGTCTCCTTTGTGAATTCTTTCTAAGCAATAACAATTCGAGGCTCAGTTGAATGCCACTCTCCCAGCCTGAGTTTGAGATGGGTCTGGTGAGTCTGTGGTTTATGACTCAGCAGGTTCAGGAAGTAACAGCACATACCTTTTCTCTCTTTGTTATAGTTCATGACCAATGCCTCTTAGAACCTAAAACTTTAGACCAAATGTCTAAAAATGACAAGGTTCAGCTCAGAATAGACTAAAAATATTTTATGATCTTTTGGTTCAAATTTCAAAAGTTCAAGAAATATGGTGAAGTTTGGTGGTGATATTTTAAAAAATTTCTCCAGGAGTCTAGCTGTCAGAATTGTGTGTTTTTAAAAAAATACACATGTATATATTTTTAAATTATATAATTATATATACATGTATATTCTTGAAACTTTCTCCAGTGGACACTACATGGTATTATTGCATATACACTTAGTTTGTTTCTTGACATTTTCTCTTAGATGAATTGACTGTGGATCCTACTTAAGGAAAAGCAAGTTCAATGAAACTACAGTAAATTAGACATCAAGAAAAAGACAAAAGATATGAATGTGAATCGAAGTGACTTTAAGGGCTGGATATAGGATGACATCAGCATGTTGGCAAGAAATGGAAATATTCAGCAAGGCGACACTGTCTGATGTTCTGTCCAGAGTGGGACAAATGAAAATGAAGGCAAATGCAAAACTGCAGCAATAAATCCAACTGTCCAAAATGTACCCCTCGTGGTCATTAGTATATT
This sequence comes from Equus caballus, assembly GCF_041296265.1. Lineage (NCBI taxonomy): Eukaryota > Metazoa > Chordata > Mammalia > Perissodactyla > Equidae > Equus > Equus caballus. Next base: position 183,660,013 of record NC_091684.1, read on the forward strand.
TATTTTCTAGTAGAGAGGAAATTATTTAACATATATGATTCATATCTCGCCTCCCTCTTTTTTCCTCCCCTGCTTTCATCTCTATCAGCCCTGCTCTAGCTCTGACCTGCCACCCACTCCAAGAAGATTCCTTTGAAATTTGTATTCTGTGATAGACTCCTCCTCTGTCTTTCAGGCTCCTTCTTCCCCAACCTAACTGAAAGTTGACTTTTACTTGACCGTGAAAGCTTCCTTATTGTTCACTTAATGGCTTCGACTTACAGATAAGGGTCTTAGGTTCTTCCAAGAAAGCAGGTCTGCAACAAGGGCTTGCATCCAGTTAGTATGTTTTAAGAAGCAATCCTAGGGAGCAGGGTGGGGCATTGGGAGAGGTGAACCCAGGAAGGAGGGAAAGCTGATACAAAGATGTGTTATGAAACTGATCACTGCTATGGACGACTGGAGATCAATCCATTTGGAAGGCTCTGAGGAGCCTTATAGGAAGCACCCTCAGAACTGTTTGCTCAATGGATGAGCAAGATGAGCATGTATCCATCAGCTAAGTGTTGGACAAGTATCATTCCAACCCGTGTTAAGTACCTGTTTTTAGGTTTCACATAAGCTGGTACCACATTTTAGTGTCAGAAAGACCCTGGGGGAGAAGGCAAGAGCTGAGTGGTACACTGGAGCTGAGGTGCTGTCAGATTACATCTGTGTGAAGCTGGTTGCTGCAACAATTCCTGAAGTAAAGAGTGGCCCAAGGGGATATGAAGAGAGACACATGAAGTTATCTGTACAACGGGGCAACCCTCCTTAATCACCACTGCACCAAGTCCATTATCCTCCTAACTTTATCCGTCAACAGTCATCCTCTGGACTCCATGACATCTCCCTAAACCACTCTCTCCCTCACCTCAGCTTCTAGCCATGTGGATGCTGTTCTAGCCTCCTCAATGATGGTGGCACTAGAGCCTCTGTCTTTCTCTACACCCTGTGTCTGTCACCATTTTCCACGGCTTCAGTATACATGATGGTGACCCCGTAACTCCCTGGTCTCACAGTTCCTCATCTTCAGGCGTCACCCAGCTTCAGTTACCCCTGGCGCATCTACACCTGTGGCTACTCTGTCACCCACTCCTTCCACGCTTGTCCATCTTGAACACAGGAATTTTTTTTTTGATACAGAACCTATTCATTTCCACATCCCCTCTGCTTTTCTCTCTGTTTTCACTGTGCCCTCAAATGGTTCCCTTCTTCCCAGTCCATATCCAAGCAATTCTGATTTCGTTTGCTTCCTAGTCTAGGCTGGACTTTTGAAATGAACAATCATGTCAATAACATATGAGATACCCCCTTAAAATCCTGTGCCGCTATTACCTACTTGGTTCTGTGTCAAAGGTTGCTGGAGAAAATTCTCAAAGCCATGATACCAGACTCAGCTATAAATTCACATTATTTTGTTTATGCTTACATAACAATCCTGTTTTCTTAAGGTATTTTGGAATCCCTAGACTAGTGCATTCCTTACACGCCTTTTCCACATTCTCCGTGCTTCCATCCTTAACCTATGTACTCATTCTCAGCAGATGCCCTTGCTTCCTACTTCACTGAAAAAAACATTACAAACAAAAGACATTACAACATAAGTCCCCTCAACTTCTCTTATTTCCACCTCCAGATTTGTACCCTTACCCAACCTCTCTCTTTGCTTGTATCTCTGAGGGAAAACTGGTCCACCTTCCTGTGGGGTTAATTCCACGCTTAAAGACTATGATATCAAAAGAAATGCAACAAGCTCTAATCTGAGCTCATTCAGTTGTTTCTGCCTGCACACTGGCATGCTCGAAGTCCCCCTAATTTTAAGTGGCATTTCTCTTTGATTTGTCACCATTCAACTACATCAACCCATCACCAGCTGCACTGTATTCATCTTTTGAAACAAATCATATTTCCCTTTCTGTTGCCTCCCGGAGGGATCCTCTTTGCACCCCACCTGGATGAGAGCACTAGTCTCTGGGCTGGTCTTCAGGGTGTTGTCATTACTTCACATCATCCCCGTCATCAATAACTTACACAGTGCTTGAGGTTTCAACCTTGAGTAGTGTTCAGGATCTCTATAGTCAAGCTTCTCCCTAATGTGGGAGAATATCTTTCCCCCTCCTTTGTGTTATCACACTTTTACCCATTCTCTACAAATTATATCAGTTTTTGTTCATCTTTCCCTTCTCAAATGTCTGTTGTTTACATGGTCTGTAGTATATGTGATTATATAGTGACTTTATTATTTTTAATTTAATTATTCAATTATTTTAATTTCTTCTGTTTGGGACTTGTCTTTAACTAGGGAGTCTGCTCCTTAGGAGCAAGGACTTTATCTTACAGTTCTTTTGTCCCAACAAAGGTGGCCACTCATTAAACACTTTCTACAAATACCCATTGACTTCATTTCAATGAGTCAGAGCTTTTCAGTTGAAAGAAGAACCTACATGTGTGCTCCTGAATCTCAAATAGTATAAACCAGCTCTTCAAAATTCATAATTGGAATGAACTGACATAATTAGGATCATCTTCTTATTTTTCTCTGAACGTTGGCTGTAGATGACCTAGCTTCACAGGAATCTTGGACGGTGGCAATCATCCCCAAATTTACAGTTCCAGCTAAGCGCAGTGCCTAGGTGTTGATCCGAAACTATGTAGATGATGAAATGTAAACAGAGTCTGTGTCTACACACCATAAACACTCAAATTAAAATAGAAAAATAAAAAAATCTGGAAACATAAAGATTTGACTGTTTTTCAGAAGTTTTTATAGATATGTTGACAGCAATAATTTTGGAATTTAATTTAAATACTTGTTTGGAATTTATACAAATAAGAGCTAAAACATAAGAATTTAACTCATAAGTGTTATGTTTATGGATTTTGAGTCATTAGGAAAAATAATTTAAGCAAACACTGCAAGTCTCTTTAAAAAAAAAAGAAAGAAATGTGATAAACATTGACCTAGCCTAAATTCCAGCCCCGTGCAAGCATCATCCCCTCTGGAACATCTCTGTCAACCTGTGCTTCAACAATGCTGCCTTCCATCACATGAAGTTCAACATCTCTTAAGGCAACTCACTACATTTGGAGACAGATTTCATTTTTTTCAGAGTTTCTTCTTCACTTTCTTGTACAAGAGTCATACAAATTCAAATACCTAGAGGCCAGGCATGAACATAAATGAATACGGCAGGCCAGGAGTGAAACAATAGGGAGTGGTGGGGACTGTGGTTCCTGGAAGGAGCTACTCTGCCCCAGTTGAATGCTGCCAAAGGAGTGGGGGGCCCATGTTGCCAGTTCTTCCTCTGACTCAACAGAAGCTGAAAGTCCGGATACTTATGTGAAATCTTGTGACTTTTCAACGTGAGGAACTAATTCAAAATGCTAGATAAAACACTATGCAGGACGGAGGCAAATAAAACAAACACATCTGTGGGCTAATCTTGGCTTGAGGCCCTTTAGTTTTCTAACTCCCAAATTAAATCCTGCCTTACATTTTCACCTCTGGAAAAATGTATCAAACTTACACTCTTTTATTTAAAAAAACAAAAAAATATGTCAAATATTTAAGGATAACTGTTGTTCTCCATACTTCCCCAGTCTTTTTGAAATTCCTTGAGTCTTCTGAATCCAAAATACATTTAGGTTCAAAAATCAATTACCTGTATCTCTGTTGAGAGTCATGATTTAGAAGGTTCCTTAATGCAAAAGATCAATTTCTACTGTGATTTTGTTGCTTGATTTTAGTCCATTGTTAACATTTTCATTTGGAAACTAAGCCTAGTATCCTGTAGGCCTCCCAATGTTATGTTACAAACAAATCTGATAAGCATAACTTCTATGTCTTCACTTAGGTCGGTGATTAAAACAAAATTGAGCTTTCCTAGACCAAGATACCTGTTGTAGGGTAAGCCAGTCCTACTGCTCTGGCCCCCAACCAGCTGGCATACATCAGTCAAGTCTTTAAATCTTTGGAAAAAATACTCAACCTTTAAAAATTATTATGTTAACATCTAAACTATATGTCTCTTTCTTCACAAGAAGATATCAAGGTGGAGTTCGTCTAATATTGTGTCGAAATAAAAATGCATTGTGTATTTTCCTTATTTACTCACTTAAATTCCACTTAAAAAGCAGTTTACCATCAGTACCATTGTGCTGCGCAACTTAGGGGGCTGCACTCAAATTGTCTTTTGCTCAAAAGTCAACCCCTAAACATAACTCCTACTCATAGAACACAATGTGGCTGGTGCTCCCTGGAGTTGTGCCTTCACCCCGCCCCGAATGAGCTTAATTTGGCAATAATGCCCTTAAGGCATCTATACAGATATGCTAGCTCTTGGGGATCATGTTGGTAGTCCAGGCTTAAAAGAAAGGATAAAACAAAATCAAAAACAAACTCAATTTACAATTTGCTAGCATCAAACATCAGACATACTTCAGAATACTCTCCTGTGATAAGTATTTTGGTAGCATTTGGACTTACAGAAGAAATTGTAATTTGGTTATACAATCAATTTTTAATCTTAGTAAATGCTGTGTAACCCCAGAGAACATCTAAATATCTCTGACATTCCATATATATTATCCACTTATAATTAATAAACATATCTATTGTAGTCAAGATTATCTCTCAAAGCAAGGATTGGTGAATACTTCTGTAAGGGACCAGATAGTAAATATCTTAGGCTTTGCAGGCCACCTATGGTCTTTGTCACGTAGTCTTTTTATTTTTTTTCCAGCAGTTACAAATATTTTAATAGCTGGTAATTTAATAAACAGTAAGTATCGCCTCACTGCTTTGTTCTGTTTTTCTCTCTTTATCTTTGCTACTATGTGCCCACACTGTCCTAGGGAATTTTAGGTATTTAGGAGATTCTGGGTCCTCACAATAACCCGGGAAACAGGTTCCATTGTTGCTCCGTGGTTGAGTTTGGGAACTAAATCTCAGCAGAGGTGGAGCAACTTGCCCAAGTTTTCATGAGGATTTTGCTCTTACAAAGAATGTCTTAAAACTGCACCTTACATACATTAGAAGGTGAAAATGAGAGTAAAATGGATACAGGGAACTGTTATTTATTTCTGTAAGGTAAAGTGGCCTCAGCCTTTTCCATGTTTCCTTTATAGCACAGAGAGCAACCGCAGATGTGTGTGTTTTCGCTATATTTTGGAATGATAAACTGATATGAAAATATTTTAAATAGCATGCCAAAAATGTCTTCACTGTGCACAAAATGGACAAAGTCCAAATGTTAGTTTAAATTTCATATTATCTACCAATCTTCCCAGAAGAAGCTGAAAGATGTTATTGTTTAAGTCACGTAGTTCTTCTGAATAATCTTTTCTTTGTAAACAGTTGGCAATCCAAACTCTGGATTTTTCCATTTAATGTTCAAAGGAAACGCGTTCTTAAGATCATTTTTAATCAGCATATCTGTCACCTTCTTTTTTAACCTTTATTTTGCCATTACTTTCTGGTCCTGGCCGTTATGTGACTTGCAACTTCAAACTGCTGTGCATTTTCTTCTGTAACACTGCAATTTCCTCTTCACCGAGACTTGCATTCCTCCCGTGTTTCCTCTAGAACTGAAAATTACTGGTCGTTTTCCTAAAAACTGTAATTTGTACATTAACCTTGTTTCTTCTTTTAATTGGTGTTTTTCTGTCAGACAGTTGTAGGGGACCCGTAATGGGTGTTATTTGTTTTGAGAATCCTGCTTCAGTGAAGCTGTTGTGAAATAAAGGCTTGAAACAAAAGTATTCCTTAAGGCCTCTGACAGTGGAATGAATAGAAAGAATGGAGAAGGGGAAGGGAAAGAGGAAGAGGCATAGGAGGGAGCAGGGATGGCCCTGGGATGCACCCATCAACTCAGAAATTAGTGGCCAGTCAGAAGCAGGCAACCAAAGGGTTTCCTCAAATTTAAATATAAAACCACGTCCAGGTCCATGTAAATCCAAGTTGCTAAAAATGCCAAGACCTTCCAGTGGCCACTGAACACGAGGACAGCAAAGTAACAGAATGTTTCCTTCAACACGTGTATGATACACATTCCAGAGGAAAGCCTGCACTAAGTGAAAGTGACCACGTTAAAACCCTCTTAGGCAAACAAGTAAGTTTTCTGATCTTTTGTTGGTTCCCCTCTCGGTGGGCTGCTGCTGTGCACCTACCGCTGTCACCAGTAATTGTCCACTTTCTTTGAATGTATTGTAGTTAAATTGTTTATCTCCTGCAAGAAACTTAAAATGATGCTTTTGAGAAGGGTTCCCCACACCTAGAGATGGTCTGTAAATATAAAACGGTAGAAGGAAATGAATCATAAGGATTTCAAACCTAAATCCTTTTTTACTTTAACTTGGACTAAGAAAATGGGCTAGAGAATTTGAAGATTTGGGTACTGTTATATTCAAGCCACAAACTTTAATTTACTTAACAAATTTTAAGCATTCTTTCAAGCTTGACAAATAATAGGCCCAAACTTACTTCTCTAATTTTACGCAAACTACAGTTGAAAGAAAACATGCTAAATATCTCTGAAAATTTCAACCAAAAAAAGTGGATTTTTTTTTTATACTATCACAAATACCCAGTATTTTAAATTGTCACAGTTTTGTTCAACCATTTTTCCTCTAGTTTCCGTGGCTTTAAACCTCTGATGGTGCTACATTTAAAAATTATCTAATTTTAAGTATTGGTTTTCCTGCCTCAATGTTTTAATTAATAAAACCATGTTATTTTTAACATGGTAATCTAATCAATACGACGTACTTCTACCAGATTATAATAATTAGAAAGCATCATTTACAGTAGAATCAACATTAGTTTTCCATAATGTAATAAATCATGATGAAAATAGAATATGGTACACAAGCAGATCAGAGCATGGATGTTTTGTGCTTTCAAATCAACTCTTTAAAAAAAATATTTACTTGCCAAGTCATTCAAGAACCCAGTTGATTATGGTTTTTATGTCTTTATGCTCAGGGACAACTATTTCCTGTCCCCTTAGCTGGTATTTATTAAGCAAGTTCCACATGCAAGGCTCTGAGCAGGGTGTTTTTGAGTAGTTCACTGGAAAAGCTGTGTGGAGTTCGGCATTTGTCCACTAGGAACCACTGCTGGTCACAACCAGTGGGGAAAAATCTGGATGCTTTTCCAAATTCAACAAACCATTTATTGTACAGAAAGGACTGACCTGATCAGAAAGATACCATGCTATAGAGAGGTAGATGGATATCTAGAAGGTAAATACATAAGTATATCTAGAAATTAATATTTACATATAGCGAATGCTAATGTTGGATACTGGGAAGCGTTTTAGAACTCCTATTGAAGTATAATGCACGTGCAAAAATTGTAGGTGTAGAACTCCATGAATTTTTACAAGCTATACTTGAATCATCAGCACCCAGATCAAGAAACAGAATATTGCCAGCACTCCCGAAGCTACTCATTCTCCCACCTTGAGGGTAACCCCTTCCTGTCTTCCAACAGCATGGAGTAGCTTTCCCTGTTTTGGAATTTATATAAATGGAAACGTTCTGTATGTACTATTTCGTGTCCAACTTCTTTTGCTCAACCTGGTGTTGGGGAGATTCAGCCACACTGTGTGTCACTGTAGTTCCTTCATTCCCATTCTATCTTGACTGTGCCTTGATTTGTTTATCTGTTCTGTTGTCGATGGCTTTGCCGGACATTTCTAGTTTCGGGTTCTGTTTTGGAAAAGTCTACAGTTCTCCTCCTGTGTATTTCTCTCTTACTTTCCCACAGAACTCTTCACTTCTGACACTTCTGCTCAACAAATGTGTGGGAATTTTTCCCACACCAAGCAGTTCTCTGCAACACCAGGGGCATGTCCTACAGTTCAACTCAATTCTAACACTTTATACCTGGAGATGGCATCAGGTCCCACAGGTTAAGGGCTCAGTCCTACAAAGCTATCCCCCACTTCAGACACCAATCACAAGAAATAGCTCTTACCCACAACATCTGTCCGACTTGGCTACACATCAAAGGTTCCTATGACCTCCTCCCCTTTGGATTCTATTATCTGCTAGAACAACTCACGGAATTCAGGGAAACACTCACTTATGTTTACTAGTTTATTAGAGGATATGATAAAGGAAACATATGAACAGCCAGATGAAGAGATACACAGGGTGAGGTCTAGGAAGCTCCCAAGCGCAGAAGCTTCTGTCCTCATGGAGTTGGGGTGTGTCACCTTCCGCATTTGTGGATGTATTCATTCACATGGAAGCTCTCCACACCCCATACTATTGGGATTTACAGAGGCTTCCTCACATAGGCATGATCAGTCATTAACTCCATTTCCAGCCCTTCTCCCCTCTCCAGAGAAGTGGGGAATGGGTCTGAAAATTCCAAGTTTCTAATCATGGCTTGGTCTTTCTGGCAATCAGTCCCCTCCGGGAGCCATCCAGGAGCCCACCCAGAGTCACTTCATGAGAACAAAAGATTCTTCTAGTGCTCTTATCACTTAGGAATTTATTAGAGATTTAGGAGCCCTATTTCAGGAACTGGGGGCAGAGACCAATATACATATTTCTATTATCTCACAGGTTCATACAATTAGTGTTACATGAAGATTCTCGTGCATGACTTTTGGTTAATTGCTGTATGTGTTTCTGGTGGGCGCTTCCTCAAGATGGAGCTGCTGGGTCACAGGGTGTGCATGCTGCTCCGATGCTAGACAGTGTCAGTTTCCTCACATGGTTGTTCCAGCCTACAATCGCACTGACAGCAACCGAGAGTTGCTCCACATAGCTGTCGGCACTTGGTCTTTTCTGTCCTCTACATTTTAGCCGTTCTAGAGTCTATGTATTAGCATCATGCTGTTTTAATTTGCATTTTCCTGACAACCACTGTGAGAGACGTAAAGCACACTGCCATGACAATCGAATCGTCATAACAATTTGTACTAATGAGGAAACTGGGCTTCAGTGGATTTGGGACTTACTCAGACGCGCTCAGCTTGGATGTGGAAAACCAAGATTGTAATGCTGGGTTTTTGTCATTAATGAGGCACATAATAGTAGAATTTCAGAGTCAGAGGGAGTTTTGAGATCACCCCGTCCACAAGTTTCTCACAGATGAAGAAGTTGGGGCCCAGAGAGTTGGATGTGTTAATTGCTTCAGACGTTAGATTACATTGCTTTTGGTTTTGTCTGGTGAGGTACACCAGCCTAGAGGTCTGGATTCGATTCTGGGTTCTGCCACCTAACAGCTCTGTGGTTGAGTCAAGTCACCTGCTTTCTCTGGGCATCTATTCTTTAGTGAGAGCTATATGAGCTCAAAAGTGTTTTCTTGTGTGTGTATGGCCACCCAGAAGACAGCTATGATAAAAACTGCAACTTTCTGTGGTTTATAGCTGACACAAACTTGAGTAGTCTTCTTCTGTTCCCTGAATGCTGGTCTTCAGCTGGGCGTGGGAGCTGGATGCTGTCCTCAGCTTTTGACCCACATTCCAATGGGGTACCAGGGAGTGCCACCTGGATACCCACAGGCGCCTCAACTTAACATGTCCTACTGCATTACTCCAGTTCAAGCATTCATCGCCATGCCACTTTCTGTTGGAATAGTTTTCTAAAAGATTTCAGTCTCTTTTCCCACTAATTTATCCTCCACAATCTTGCAGAATTTATCTTTCTATATTATAGTATGATCATGCCATGATCTTGCTAAAATTAAATAAAAATCCAAGTTGCATGGCTTGGCATTCAAGGCCTTTAAAATCCGGCATCTGCCTATCTTGCACACCTAGATTTAATTTCCTGTTGCTCTTATTGTCTTGCTGCTTCACCTCCATGTCCACCACAGACCCTGCTGCTCTCCAACCACGCTCCATTCCCTGCATGGAAACATATGCTGCCATTCACCTGCTAGAAATTGCTGACTTGGAATATCCTTTTCTTCTACACTTATTAAATTCCTACTGATTTCCTTGTCCATGAAACCTTCTTTTATCCTCCCTTCCATTTGCCCAGGTCACCTTCACCTTCTCATCTCTGTTTTCATATCAATCATCTCAAAGATCTACTGCAACATTTCTCACATGGTACCCTAGTCATCTGTTTATGCGTCTATCTTCCCTGCTTTTTAAGCTCCTCAAGAGTCAAGATTCATCTCCACCTCTCTTGTACTGAATGAGCGTAGATGCTCAGTGAATCTTACTTGAATGTATAAATGAATTTATTGAATCTGAGGAGGCAAAAAGCCAGGCTTTCCTTAACAGCAAAATACCAGCATACAACTTTCCTCCTTTCTTGTTAATAGCCTTAAGTTTTGTTTCTTTGCTTTTGTTGTCATCATTATTTTTCTAACTAGATGTTTGCAATGATGGCACTTTTGTATACATCTTAGGAGCCTCTATTTGCAATTATGACATCTTGAATCTGAAGATTTGCCTGGGACTCCTTGAGGCTTTAAATGGAATATTATCAATGAATTTCCTGAAATCAAATTTATCTTACAAAATATAAGCCCAGAAAGTTGCCAAGTGGAGCGTGTATAACGGACTCTCTTTGCTGCCCTCTTCAATTTTGATCTGCTCCTCTCTGTTTCCATTTTGCTGTGTGCAAAACTGATATACTAAGCTAATTATGTGATGATGAGCATGTGATTGATCGTAATGTCGCTTTTAGAAAAATCTGGAAAATATGGAAAAATATGCATATGAAAAAATCCAAACACATTTTAAAATTAAAATAATATAATGCCTAGGTAAAACAAATGAAAACCTGCAAATAAATCTTCTCTGAAATAGAAAGCCCCAGATGGTTTATAAGCCCTTTTCTAGAAAATAAAAAATTATAAAAGAATCAATTACTCATAAATGTATAAATGCTTCACCTTTTCCTTAAGGTATTTTACACAGACACAGTCATCACTCAAAAATTTAGCTTTTAATTTAACCCTTGAAACCTAAGAATGCTGATTTATAAGATTACACTCTAACAATAAGGTGGTGGCACTCTCAAGACAGAACAGCCTGAGATTGTTCACAATAATTAGGGACATAACGATATGCTAGAAAGACTTTAATTTTCCAAAATAGTTTTCCTCTTATAACTTTCCAGACTTTACAAATAAGTTCTAAAGAATAGAAATGTGCTACACACAAAAAAGAAACATTTCAGGCAAGTCACAAAAAGAAAAATTAATAAGGATTAAACATTTTTCACACTTTGCTCAAAAGCGCATATTTTGATTTTGTCCTCACTGAAGTAATGCTGAATTATAGTATGAAGCCCACGTTAGTAACTACTCTTCAACAGCCGCATTATCCAGGTTTACTGGCATTAAATACGAAATTAGCATTAGCTGACTGCTATTGTTTATAAATTCATTTTTTTCTGTTTCTGTGAGTTCCATGAGTTCCACTCTGTAATCTCCCTTCTCTCAAGGGACACAGGGTGTTACAGTGAAAACAACTGTGGCCTAGAAACTAAGGAATTCGAATCAAAGTGTGATTTGCCACCAAGTGGCTCTGTGACCTCAGGTGAGTCACTCGACTTCTGCTGACTCTCTTTTAAAGACTCTGGGTTGCACTAGACGCTGTGTGAGGTTTTTTTCTAATTCTAGTATTAACTGACTCATCTTGGGCCCATACTGAAGAGGATTATGCCTTAGAACATACTGCTGTTCCAGACTCAGTCCTTTCTCTGCCTTTTTTGCATCAAGCCTCTTCTAGTTGAAAGAGACTGAACGCGTCTCAAACAGCCTGAAGCCAAAGAGACAATTTATTGGCTCATAAAACTGAAAAGTCTAGGAGTAGATCTCGGTCTCAAAGTCTGGAGGGACCCAAGGGCTCAAAACGTGTCCTCAAAATCCAGTTTCTCAAGTTCTCTTTCTCAGCTCTGCTTTCCTTCCACTTGGCTTCATTCTTAGGCAGGCTCTCTTCATGTGATATTCTCTGATAACTCCAGACTTACCACATCTTTACAACACGCAACACCGGCGGGGAAAAAAAGCATATTTCCAACAAAACTCCTGAGTGACCAGGTCTGAGTCATGCCCTCTCTTGGAGATGGTGGTGAGTGGAGATGAGGATGGTGGGGTATTTTCGAGTGAGCACAGAGGGGTGGTTCTTCAAAGGAAAACTGAGTCACAGTTTGCCTAACAAGGGGAACGGATGCTGAACAGACAAAAATAACAGGTGTCCCCTGCCACTTTGCACTTTGGCTCCCTTCTTTGTGAGGTACATGGCTTTTCCCCTTTCTATACTGCCAGCTCCTTGGATAGCAAGAACCATATTTATTCACTCTGTATTTCCTATCAAACTTAACCGCTGTTCTTTGAAATGAGAAGATATAGATGTTTGTTAACTAAATAACTGTTGCAGCTAAGGAAGTGTGACACTCAGTTGACAGCCAGCCTCCAGTTGCAGTGACTTCAGGATCCACCACAGCATTTGAGCCCAGGCCAGGCTGTTCCTGGGCAGCCCCTTGCCAATGACTGAGCAGCGACAAGCCATCTGCAGTAGAGAAAAATACACTTTTGAAAAACCATCAAGATCAGTAGAGGTAATGACTGAGGGCAAGGAGAATGAAGAGTGAAGAGTAGAGAAGGACAATGACACGTACTGGGTGCAAGAAGGATTGTAGTTTGTCTTAGGAAGAGAGACCAACTGGAACCCTGGAGGGCTGCTCCTGAATGTATATGGAGAAGTGGATCCATATAGCACAGAGGTGGCCCGTGGCCACCATAGAAGTTTACTGCTTGGATCTCCCTTCTAGAAAGATCTCACCATTCAGCTGTGAAGAAAGCAGATAGCGGACAGCCTCCAGTGGCAGTGCCTTGGGAGTATGTCACAACTTTGGAACCAAGACCACGCTTTTCCCTGGCAGTCCTCAAACAATGACTGAGCACAGTGGGGCTACCAGGGTCTGACCACTTTTGCCCAACGTGGAATTCCTCTGACACGCGATCTAACTCCCCAGTGTGTCACAGCCTGAGACTCTCCCTGCCCATTTCTGCTTCCTCCCACTTTCCTTTCACAAATTCCTGATTTACATCCTTGTCTAAAGGTTTTCCTTGCCAGATCTTGCTTCCTCTCTCTTTATCTTTTGCAGGCATTATTACCCACCTTTATCCTACACATGCCCTGAAACCTGCATGCCTATCTTCATCTCGGCATTTACTTCCCAGCCACAATAACTAATGAATGATAAAATTCTGATTTTTGGCTAAAGTCTACGTTGCCCACTTCCTTAAAGAGCACTTGAACTTTCCTCCAGTTCAGTTCATGGAAATTGTTCACCAGTGGCCCATTCAGGTAAATCAGTAACCCCAAAACTGGGCTGCAATGACTCACTTTAGCCTCATTTCTCAAAACTGTAGAGCAAGCTCTACTTTGTGGTGAACAGACTGGGGTGATCATTTAAGCTTCAGGAGTCTTTTCTTTACTACTTTTTACTTGTATGAAAATAAAATTTAGTCTTTTTTGCTCCCTTCTGGTTATATCTCACAACAGATCTCCGCCAGAGGAGTTTCTAATTAGACAGTGGGAAGGGCATCCATTCTCCAGAAGGGCCAGTACACACATGAGAAATATGGCGACCGTGAATGTTAAACACAGTTTTGCCTCTGTATGTCATGTGTTTCCCATATTATTCTGAAGTTAAAGTCCCCAAATATTATTCTGAATTATATGTTAGTCTCTTCCTCTGTCTCAACAGTGCTTCTGTAAGAACTTTGAAGATATTTTCTTTCACTGATATTTAAGGAACCCTGATTTTAAGGGGGATCTCTCTTCCTTTTTCTTAGTCTTTCATTTTTTCCTCTGGTTTCAGTCGTTTCCATTACTTTTATTAAGCTGTCTTAGAGTTCAGAAGGCTGAGAGAATTTTTCTTTTAGAAAAGAAATCTTGCCTACCAGCCAGTTCTATATTTTTCCCCAAGCACTCAACGTTCTAATCTTTTTCCCATTTCAAATGAGAATGAGTTTAGCAAGAAATGGACTTGCTGTTAGGACAGGAGCTTCGGGAAGCTCTAATCTCAGTGACAGCTTTAACAAACCCATCCTGCTCTCTGGCCTCCTACATATTGAACAGGACCTGCTCCCTCTGGCCCTCCAGGTGGGAAAGGAAGGAAGCTGGCGACGCACATTCGTGAGAGCTCTGTAGTCACTCTTTCTCTTGGTGTTCTCTTCTGTCCTTTCAGGATCTCCAGTCTTTGCAATATATTCCCTACTCTTTCAGAAGCGTAAGAAATTAGAAAGGGAATGGGACTTTGGTTGCCTTTGAAATATTTGGTCCAATTTTACTATCTACTGCAGCTCCCAAATTGGTGATATTTGGAAATGTTTTGAAATTTTGAGTCTTTAAAGGAATATATTTTCTATTTTCTCTTTTCACAGGAAGAAACCAATGACAGACATTTTTTAGACTAACAAGAGTGACTCTTGCCTTAGGAAAAGCATTATTATAATTATCTGTAACATTGCTTGTTGGTTACCAGTAATTATCCATGCCAGCGGCCCCCAAACTTGAGAGTACATCACAGTCCCCTGGAGGGAGTGGTAAAACACAGATTGCCGGGCCCCCTCTCAGAGTTTTTTACTCCATAGGTGGGGGTCAAGAATTTGCATTTCTAAACAGTTCCCTTGATGGTGATGATGCTGGTCTGGGGACCACACTTGAGAACCACTGATTCCCCTTGCTATCATTACCCAAGAGGAAAAAAAAAACCCTAAAACTTCTATGACCATTCCTAATTGAACTTAAGTGTTATGGCCGTTTTATATCATAACTGAATGACCTCAATAGGGAAAGTAAAAAAGCTAGATTGTTTTTTAGGACAATTAATTATTAAGATATAAACACTGCCACTTATTTTCTCAGTCTGGTGGGTGATATTACATTCCTTTGTTTCTTGCAGGAAAAATACATGTGACCAATTATTTATAAAACAATAACTGCTAACTAAAAAGTATAAGCCATTTTAGTTGTCTTTATTTTTCTTTAGTTGTTCCAAATATTTACTGGAATCTGTTGCAATTTGTGAAGTTTTCTATCGGTAAATATGGGGATAATAATATGCATTTATAGGGTTGTTAGAGTTAAAAGAGAGAGTGTGCATAAAACACTTAATGTAGTGCCTGACTAGTAGCAGATCAGGAAATATTAATTTTTCATTTTCATGTCTTTACTCACTTTAACACCATTAATTCTTTGTGGATATATTTTTAAAAATATATTTTAGGGGGGCCAGTCTGGTGGCGCAGCAGTTAAGTTTGAAAGTTCCGCTTTAGCAGCCCAGGGTTCACTGGTTCAGATCCCTGGTGCGGACATATGCACTGCTTATCAAGCCACGCCATGGCAGGCGTCCCACATATAGAGTAGAGGAAGATGGGCACGGATGTTTGCTCAGGGCCAGTCTTCCTCAGCAAAAAGAAAAGGATTGGCAGCAGTGTTAGCTCAGGGCTAATCTTCCTTAAAAATATATATATACATATATATAAAATATATGTACATTTTTTTACTCTGAAAAATCAGAAATAAGAGAGAGGAGGTCCAAATTAGTTTAATGTGGGATTATTTTCCACTAGATATTGCAAGAATTGGGGATTTTATTAACAAAATAAGAATTAGAAAATAGGAATAACACCTTCAATGCAGAACAGGCATGATATTTTAGATTATTATTGCAAACTCAATTTTTTTTTTTTGAGGAAGATTAGCCCTGACCTAACATCTGCCACCAATCCTCCTCTTTTTGCTGAGGAAGACTGGCCTTGAGCTAACATCCGTGCTCATCTTCCTCAACTTTATATGTGGGATGCCACCACAGCATGGCTTGCCAAGCGGTGTGTAGGTCCACATCCACGATCTGAACCGGTGAACCCTGGGCCACTGAGGCAGAACATGTGAACTTAACCACTTGGCCACCAGGCCAGCCCGGCAAACTCAAATTTTTTGATTCATACTATTCCCCAATCCATGTAATACCATCAATAATAGCTTCCACCTAGAAGTGTGTTTGCATGTCAGGCACTAAGCTCAACGCTTTACGTTGTTTCCCTTATTCCATCCTTATAACAACTCTATGAAGTCATCTTTTCCAACCTTTACAAATGTTTGTTCGTTGCTGCTCCTCTTACTTATAGTAAAAGCTCCCTGTGCGCAGGAGCTTTCTTTTATATCCTGTGATAGGCCTGCTGCCTGGAAGAACACTTGGCATATAGGAGGAGCTCAGGGAGGATTGGTTGACATGAATTCATGCATCAATGAGAGGAAATGAATGAAAGGATTCTTCCCTGGGCGATTAAGTAATTTGCTGAAGTACCTGGCTGGGTTAAAACTTCTTTGCTGGGTTTCAAATTTTCCCTCTCCTGACCCCTAACATCCACTGCTGAATATGGACTTTTCTAAACTATTATTAAAATATCTGAGTCTCTCTGTAACTTTCATATGGTAACAACAGTGTGCAAAATTTTGAAATATGCTTGAAAAGAAAACTGGAGTTTAGATAAAAGTTTAAAATAAGCTCAACTTGAAGATAAGAGAGGCTTTGGTAGAGAATGGTTGGAGGGAGCAAGCTATTCTGTGGCTAGATCTCATTTTTGCACAGAACCAGATTGTAAATGGTAAGACATCTGAGATCACCGACAGGGGCTTCTCTCGTTCTCCGACAGTCGAATGCCAGCAGTGGTTGCCTCTGTGAAAGATGTGGTTGAGGCTTCCTAGAACCCATTGTCCCTCTAAATCCCACAGAGTATAAACATGGTGACAGGATAATCTTGACTCTTGATCCCTCTCCCTCATAGTCTGAATATGGGCCAAAGGAACAATAGTTGACCACATTACTATTGAATAAATAATATCTGCAAATTTGCCTGGGTTTAATTCTATGTCATAAATCAAATGAAAATGGTGCCTCATAATACAAAATTTTCTTATTACAGTGGAATTCTTAAAAATTTATCATCTTCTTTCTTTTAACAAAAGGAAAAATGTAATCATATTTCACTCCTATATCCTTTCCCTTTGGCTTCAATGGCAATCAGAAAAAATGCATCTTTATCTCTTTCACTGGAGAATACTAAAGAATGTGGGTATTATTAGATTTCAAATAAATACTGTTGGAAACTAATCCTTGTTAACTTCAATGAAGAGTTACTTCTAATATTTTAGTTTCAGATTAAGTGGATTTCTGTCTGTCTCTTAATTCCTAGTGGATTATTTTTTCTTTTTTCTTTGTGAGGAAGATTGGCCCTGAGCTAACATCTGTTGCTAATCTTCCTCTTTTTGCTTGAAGAAGATTTTCACTGAGTGAAAATCTGTGCCAATCTCCCTCTATTTATGTGGGATGCCGCCACAGCATGGCTTGATGAGAGGTGCTAGGTCCACATCCAGGATCTGAACCTGTGAACCCCAGGCCACTGAAGCAGAGTGTAGGAACTCAAGTGCTACGCCATGGGCCTGGCCCTTCCAAGTGGATTTTTGAATTCTTCCACAGTAATAGAACTCTTGATTTTTATCTGTTCACATGACTCTTTATAACATTGATTTTATTTCCCAGCTTAACTCACAATCATTTACGCCCCCATGTGACTAAGTTTTGCTAAATGAGATGTAAAGGTAGAATATGCCACTTACCAAATGTTCTTAAGGGGACAATCTATGCCCTTCTCTCCCTCACTCCTGGGACTTCTCTCCTGCTGCCTACAATGTGGGTGTGGTAGCTGATCATCTCCAATGGTGTGGATTAGTTCAACACCCTTGGGACAGTGGAGCGACAAGATAGAAGGAGCCCATGTTCCTGCGTGACAATATAGAGGACATCTGTCTTGGATCATCTACTTCCAAAAGTTTATATGACAGAAAACTAAACTTCTATCTTATAAAAGCAATTACTAATTGAGTTTTTGGTACACAACGCTGAAGTAACTTCATATTTGGTGTATTTTACCTCTATAATGTTCAATATTTCTTTTTAGAAAAAGTTAAAAATGAGGAAATCATAATAAGCCAAGATCTTTGGTAACCAGGAAATTTCCAAGTGGAAATACGTGGTATCATTCTCCAAAATAAAACAAAATACAATTGGCGAAACTTTGAAATTTGAACAACTGGTTTAGATCTATTCCCTTATATGTGATAAATTATAATTTTCAGTGAGTCTTTCTCAATTTTCTAGTTTTCTTTGGCTACAACCAAACAAATCGCTTTTTAGGAGAAATCATTTCTCAGTCAAAATAAGTAAAATTAAAACAGAGTTATATTAGTGTCTTACTTTTGTGAAAAGGCACACATAACATTTCTCTGACACACATTCTTTCTTGATTCAACTGAGACACAAATTCTGAAAAGTTGTCTCCGTAAATAAGTCAACGAAGAAGCTGCTGCTTCTAGAAATTTCATCAAATATATATCTGACAGTCGGGATATAATTCTTGGAGAAGATTATTTTAAATTCTATATTAAATGATTAATTCTCCCGTAGTTATCATCTCTTTGATATATGCCTTTGATTATGAATCACAAATAACAAGTAGGGATTTAGGCTTCAAAATGTTCTTACTCTCCTCGTAGTTGCTCTGTGTCTTGAGCAGCTGTCCAGGGTACTTAAATAAAATTAATTACTGTAAATACTCAAATTACAGATCTTTTCCTTTTTCTTTTGGATTGTAGATTTTGAGAAAGTGAAGATGGTTTTCACAATAACTCAATTTGTTTTTCCATTTTCAACCACACTTTGAAATCCTCCAGCCTAAGAATAATGATAAACAATATAGAAAATATTTGTGGTTGCTTCTGTAAACCATGTTCGAAAGATTGTACAATACTTTGAAAATAGTGTTATGATGTTTTGCTTATGGTACAGAGATAATATGATTAAAGATTATGTCAAAATAAATTATGAACTTAAAGCACATTGATTCCAAAAGACCCCCAGTGAAAAATTTCTTCTTCTGAATTTCTGGAAGGTGGTCATCTTCTGAATAATAGAAAACTTCTTTATGGAAGTTTTGGAACTTAATCTTATGGAACTTAATCTGGCTTCTTTTGTGTTTCATCTTTCTATCCAGCTGGAGTATCATTCTGATTTCTGTATTCTCATCCCTTTCTTCGAGAATAGACAGAAAATTAAGTTCCTGGTCTCAGGTCTTCAACATTAAGTGTTTGAATTGCTTTGCTCAAAACGATACCCACTTCCTAGATGACAGTGTAAGAAAAGAAAGTACCTATTCCTGAGTTCTATATGAAATCAAAATCCTAAGTATTATTATTTGTAATAATCTATTCATGAGCTGATAGCAAAGCAATACATAATTGCAAACTGTATTTTTGCTCTTTAAAAAAATACAGCAAAAGGAGAGTTTAAACTTTTACTTATTAGTCATAATAATAACTTAAGACTTTCATGTTGTTAAGACAGCAGTTCTCAAAGTGTGGGCTGAGGACCTTTTCAGCGTGTCCATGAGGCCAAAACTATTTTATAATAATACTAAGACATCATTTGCCCTTTTCACCGTGGATGTTTGACCTGATAGTGCAAAAGCAATGGTGAGTAAAACTGCTTTGGCATTAGCATGAATCAAGGCAAGTTATTGTGTGCTCCCCTGCCACACATTCACAGCAAAAAGAATTTAAGAATGTACTTGATGAAGCAGTAAGAAATATTAACTTCATTAAATTTGGACCCTGGGACACATATCTTTTAAATATTCTTTGTGATGAAATGAAAAGTACCCATAAAGCACTTTTGCTGCATATCTATAACTGTCTCAAAAAATATACTTGTGCCATTGTTTGAGTTGCAAGCTAAACTAGCCACTTTTTTCTTGTAACACTATTTATACTTGAAAAAATAACTGTCAAACAATGGTTATTTAGATGTGAGTATTTGGTAGACATTTTCTTGAAAATGAATAAATTGTACCTGTTTCTTTGAAGATACAACTGATATTATTTGGTTGCCAATAATAATATTTGAGATTCCAAGTGAAAATCAGAATTTTAGGAAACTTTAATCTGCCATTGTGAGCTTGACAGCTTCCCAAGACGCAAAGATTTTACCGATCAGATTGGTAATGATGTTAGCAAACGTGATTTTTTGATACTGCATAATGAAATGTGTTAACATTTGGAAGATCTGCATAATCCACTTAATGTTTTAAAAATTATCACTGAATGATAATACAAAGGCATGCATAGAAAAAAATCTATAGTCCAATGGATTTCAATGATTAGAGTATGAAAATTTTCTTAATATGATTTCAGATTCTACATTATAGCTAACTTTTAAGAAATTACTACTTGCTGAGTGTTGGTGTAATAATAAAGAAGAATATATTATCTGTGAAGGCCATTAAAATTTAACTTATCTCTTTTCTAACTATGTATCTGCGTGAATCTGGATTTTCTTCACATACTTTAACCAAAAAAAACATATTGTAATAGACTGAAATCAGAAGAGATATGGGAATCTGGCTGTCTTCTACTAAGCCAGATATTAAGGAAAACCAAAAATATAAAACAATATCACTCTTCTTTTTTTTGTTTGGGGAAAAAATAGTTAATTTTTTAATAAAAATGTTATTTATGTTGACATGTAATGAGTTTATTGTTATTTTTTAAGTGAACTAGTGAATAAGAAATTTTTATATATGTTTTCATTTTGTTTATATATGTTTATATATGCTTCATTTCATTATATATTGATATATGTGATATATACAATCTGAAGCTCGTCGAGTGGCCCCAAAACGTTTAAGACTTAAAGGGGACTTGAGACAAAAAACGTTTGTGACTCATTGAACTAAGCGATACTCTGGCGAAAGATTACAGTTATACTTATGCTCATTAATTTCAAAAGATTGCAAATAAAACCCAAGTATCTTTGTTTCCAATAATAACCAACAGCTGTTCTGTTATCTGAATTGTATTTACACTTGGTGAAGCTATACTATTTTATGCCTCTACACATCTTGCCTCTGATTAATGCCAGAAATTCACTGCCCTTTGTTTAAAGCAGAACTTCAACCCTCTGTACAAGTACACTGGACTTCAGGAAACACTTGCAATATTTTTATTTCCTATCTTTCTTGACTTTGATAAAAAAATTAGTCACTCATAATTGCATGTGTATTGTCCTGGAGTTTAAAATAAATAAATCTTTAGACTTGTCAACATTCAAAATAGAGCATGTAAATATTTCATAACTCATCTGGGTAACCATCAAGACCTTTCCCATCTCCATGGAAGAGAACTTAGAGATTGTTCTCGTGGTGCTGACTACCTTTCATTGAGTAATTAACATGAGTCAGGCACTGTACTAAGCACTTTAGACATTTTACATCTATTAATCCCTACAATAATCCTTTGAGAACTATATTTCTAGTTTTACAAATAAAGGAACTGAAGCTTGGGGAAAAAAAGGAATTGCTTGAAGTCACTCAGCCTGTAAATGGTAGACCTGTTCTCAAATGCAGACTACATGACTCTTACCCTACCTCCTGACCATGCTTTATTTCTCTTCTTATCTGGTTCAGCTCCAATCCCCAACACCACTTTTGTGCTTTTTACATAAATCTATTGTTGTCCTTAGAACACTTTATTGCAATTTATTTCTTGACATATTCACCTCTGCTAATAAACTCTTGGCTCCCTGAAGGAAGGAACTGTGCCTGAATTTCCACCACACAGGACAAATCCATTTTGGCTGGACTGAATTAATACCAGATTAGGTTGTGGAAGCTGAGAGAGTTTAAACAACTTGCCCTTGACCATTCGGTCAGTGTGTAGCAAAGTCAGGATCTGAATCTAGACCGCTCGTCCCAACCTTCTATCCTAAACGCTGCCGGTCAGTAGTTCTCACATATGGTACCTGAACCAACCACGTCAGTATCACCCAGGAATTTGTGAGAAATTCGCTTTATGGGGCTGGCCCAGTGGCACAGTGGTTAAGTTCTCACGCTCCACTTTGGTGGCCCTAGATTCATGGTTCGGATCCCAGGCTTGGACCTACACACTGCTCATCAAGCCATGCTGTGGCGGTGTCCCACATACAAAATAGAGGAAGATAGGCACAGATGTTAGGTCAGGGACAATCTTCCTCAAGCAAAAAGACAAAGATTGGCAACAGATGTTAGCTTGGGGCCAATCTTCCTCATAAACAAAACAAACAAAAAAGAACAAAACAAACAAAAAAAGAAATGCACTTCATTAGCCCCACTCCAGACCTACGGAATAACATCCTGGAAAGGTAAAGCCCAGAAATCTGTTTTAATAAGCCCTTCTTGTGATTCTGACGCATGCTAAAGTTCGAGAATCAGACCTCGAAGTGAAGTGACATAACAATTTAATAAAAATAGAATGGTTGACTTAGCATAGAGCATGATAAAACCATTGGTTTGGTTTGCTGTGTGATTAGGTTTATAAACATCCTATCCTATTGAAAATGAAAAATTCAATGAGTAAAAACTCATCTAGTATGGTTGTTTTCATTTGAATTAAAAATCAATCCAAAGCAATTAGTCACTCTTTCAATCAACCAGGCACTGAATTAATAATTTTACAATTAATAAGAAAATTCAGTGAAGAAAAGAGTCTGTTGGCTATATAAGTATGCCTACCTGGGGGAACCAAGTCAAACAGAAATAAAATTTCCAGTTATCACCAGGTGTAATTTTCACTGAAACAAAAAGCATGGGCTGGTGGATGTGTGGCTCTGTGCAAGCTCTAATAATGTTGACAGAAATAGAAGATGCAAACTAGAACCAACAGTTAAGACTGCTTTATAATCACAGGGAGATTTAACATTCTCTCGTAAACATGAGAAATATTTCAACTTCAAAATAAAATACACTATCTTGAAAAAATAAGCAAAAGCAATTTTTAAGATTGTTTAAAGACAAATTTGTCTTTTAAAAATATTGAGAGTATTTAGTTATTTTGTGCTGAAGTCTACATTTAGCTTTAGTTAGATTTTATTGATTTGCACAGGCTTCAGAATAATAGGCGTCACGATTTGTGACTATTTTAACTAAAAAAATATACATATGGATTTGGGATCCTTCTCCACTCATTAGTTTTTTTTAAGAACAGTTCCTCCTCCCCTACATCCTGCTGCTGAATTTAAAAAATAGCTAAAGGATTTTCCTCTCTTTTAACTAAATCTCTTCTCTTTCTAGCTATATATTTATAATGTCCTCTGAGAACTGGTTTAGCATAATAGCATGAGATATTCAGTATTTGATATAGGTAGTATTAGTATGAAAAAATCCTCAGTACTCTCCTTCTATACTATATATAGACATACATATATAAGAAATAATGATTTATTAGATGTTCTCTCTGAATTCCTTAGTTTCTCTTCTGGAATATCAAGAAAGAATATATCACTAAGCTTATGTTATTTTTTTTTCTCCCCTGACATTATAGTTTTGCTTTTGAAAGACTAGAGGACATATTAACAGCATAGTAAATTTAGCAGTAAGAGCTTGAATTCAATTTGGATTGAGGAGCAAAGATGGAAAATTGTTTAAATCAAATATTTAACCCCTCTACAGATTGTAAAATCTCCTCCCACAATATGAAGAGACCTTAATTTTAGCTCATGGCTCTTCCTACAATGAAGGCTCATCTCTCGGATTGTTGCAAATTATCACATGGCTTTTTCTTTTTTTAATGGAAAAAAGATCCCTCACTGCAGCATAACTTCAACAAAACACTCTGCATTTCTGAGTAAAGCATTTCTTACCTTGTTTGTTACATATAGGATTTCATTCTATTTATTTTGTTTTGTTTATCTTATCCTAAACTCTGTGTTCTATTTTATTTTTCTCAAGTATCTGACCAAAGTATAGCAAAAATTCAATACAATCACGTTTTGTAGCTCCTCTCTCCTATCTGTCTTGGCAGTTTCTGACAGCCCATAGTGAAAATTCAAAGTCAAACCGTTTAATTCTAAGCAAGTGGAAATGAATTTCCAGATAATGATATTTTTATCATATGAGCAAAAGGCATAGTTGTACACTGACAACAAGGATGAAGATGTAAATATGTAATTGTGATAGCTGTGGCTATATCATATGGATGTATTTAGGGTTAAATATCCTGAAGTCCTTTTGTATATCTCTACATACACTAATGTGTAGATTTTAAGGGGAGGAGGACATAAAATTAGAAAGTATACAGTTTAATGCTAACTGGAGTCCTTTTGGTTTGATGAGGGCCAAAGCAACTTTCAAAATATTTCAAAACAGCTGCCAGCATGTAAAGATTTTAACTGAAAGAGTAGAGTAATGAAATCTGAATTACTAATGAGCGAGCAAACTTATATTTTGCTTAAGGTCCTTAATGAACATGGAGATAAGCAGATCCAATAAAGATTTTGTCCCTCATGCATGCAAAGCAAACTTCCAAAATTACACAGGTAAGGACAAAATCCTGAAACAGACTTACCATAAGCATTCTGAGGTAACCTGCGGTGCAAGTCTTCTTTGAGTATTCTGTGTATTTCTTTTTCAGAAAAAAAAGTTTCTGGAGGGCAGGAGCCATATTAATTCTCTTAAATATGGGCAGTTGAAAGCTTGGAACTTTGAAGTTGAACATGCTCATTAAACTCTACTTTAATAGTATAAAATATAATTGAAGCAGCTTCAGCATGTCTAGTTTTAAATGTCTGACAACAGATCTCACATATTCTTTCTATGGGGACAGTTTTGCCCTTTGGGCTTCCAAGAAAATCTTGCCCTCCAAAAGGGAAGGGAAGCAGGGCCACATATTTCCAGACCAGCCATTCTATCAAATAAGTAGTCAATAACGTATAATCCCTGGTCTTTTCTATTCTTAGAACCGTCATTGAAACAATTAAAGAACAAGGGTGATATTGACTATAAATATAACTGATTGTTGACTGTGCAGAAAGACTTTAAAAGGGAAAGACATTTTCTAAAAATCCTGCTCTTCTGGCCAAAGAGGGTTTTTCCCCCCTCTGGCATCATTTGGCACATTGAGACTGCCTCTGGGTCAACCACATCTAGCTTGGAATATTGCACCACACTACTGGGGTTGAGTACACACAACTGGAGTTGAGTACAGCGGAAGCAGAAGCCACTTGCTGGAAGCCTCTATCAACTGGTTGACCTAGATGTCAGGTGCCAGGCACAGCACCCCCTCACAATGGTCCAATAATTCTGACAAACGCTATTTTGTAGAAGGCCGCTGTCTGCATCCGTGTTCATTTTTAGCCTCGTTCATCAGCTGGGCTTCCTTTGGCCTAGAGTACTGCCAGCTTTGACCTATGCAGTCAGAGGAGAACTTTTCCGAATCCCTAACAGGTTCCTGACCTCTCTATAATTGGCATGAACTCCCATTTCTTTCAACAGGAAAGCCTGCTCAGAGACAAGGGGTGGTATTTGAGATCTCCTCTTCAGATCCGGCCCTGAGGATGAGAGATGGGGAGGGGAGAACGCAGGGAACCAAGTCAACCCTATTCGCCTGGCCGTGGTGCTCCGAGTGGGACGAGGACCCACATCTGGGACCAGATCCTTAGTGGGCGGCTTTCCACCTCCCAGGACCCCCGTTCAACGACCTTGCGTTTAGCCTCTAAACAACAACTATCTCCAAATAAAATGCCTTCAAGCTAGAAAACGACCCCTTCCTAGAAAGGAGGCAGTCAGGACCTGGGTTAGGTCTTCAACTAACTTGTGGGATGCCTAGCACACGCCACAGATGCTCATTACGATTCTTTTTACGTGCAACATGTGGGGGACGAAGCAGTTTCATATCTCCTGGTATTATCTGCCGTCCAAAGCATTTTCTTTGAGAGGAAAATGGAAACGCAGCTGCGCCGTGGGCCCGGCCAGCCAGAGCTGGGGCTCCCTCCCTCTGTCTCCCCGCGGCTGCCGGGCGCGGGAGGCTCCTCCGGAAACGGACTCGGGTTAGGGGAGCGCAGAGGTGGCCTGGCGGGCGCGGGACGCCGCTGGGGCGCGGACGGGCCTTTGTGCGGCGTGGCTGTTTCCCGCGAGCCAGGAGGGTGGAAGAGGACGCCCAGGTCTGCAGCGAGGCAGGAGTCTTGGCCCCTGGACGGTGCACGGGGACGCAGGGCTGGGTGGTCTCTGCCGCTCTCGGCCTTGGCAACTTCTGGCCAATCGGCCCTGCCCCTCTGGGTCCCAGCCGGCCGGCTGCGCCCCAGGCTCAAAGGGTTAAGCAGGTGCCTCGCCCGGCGAGGCGCTATTGGCCGAGGGCCGGGGCGGCGCGGCCACGGCCACCACGCTCAGCCGAGCCCAACTTGGGTTCGCGCGGCGGGCGCGGCGGCCACTCGTCCCCGGGCTGCCGGGCCAGGGCCTTGGCGCACGGGGAGAGGAAAGGAGGAGAGAACGAGATAGGCAAACCCACAGCGGCAGCAGCAAAGCGGGTCGGGGGTGGGAGCGCGCGAGAGGAGCGAGGCTCGAGCCCCTTGTCGCGCAGGGGCTGAACCCTCCGCCAGCAACTTCGGTCTTGGCTTGCGACCCGGAAGAAAGAAGGAGGAAGCGGGGCAACAGGGGGTCCCGGGCAGGGGGTGGGAGAAACTATTCACTCCCACCGCCCCCACCCACTAATCGGGCGAGAAGGAGTGCAAGTCACTAAAAAGGCGCACCCAAACCGCAAGCATCCTCCTCACTCCCTAAAAAACACCCGTGTAACAATGTGGAGAAGTAACTGGGAGACAGGAGGAAATAAATGCACGTGTTTTCTCTTTTTGTTTCCCTGGTGGTTGGAATTTTCGGAGTTCTCCTCAGTTGTGGCTTCTAATTTATTCATCATTCCAAAAGGGCACATAGAGATGGATCATGGCGGGGGTGGGGGGCATACCCGGATCCCTCTAGCTGGACCTACAGTCCCCACCTCTCAAGTTTGTCCAAGATCAACCCGCCCGCCCACCAGGAGCGAGGAGATTCCCTTCTTATAAAGGGAACAAACTCTCCATTGCACAAAAGCGGCCCCCCCGCCTTCTTTTGCACACCATCCCTCCTCGATAAGCATCAAGTTCTCCAGTAGTCCAACTTGCAGTTGGCAACCCTCGCGCTGCCTGGTGTGCAGAAGAAGGGCAGAGAGGGGTCCTGGCTGGGAGAGGAGGCTCTGCGCCCCCATTCCTGCACACGCGGGCTGGAATCCAGGTTGCTGGAAGCCGCGGGAGGCGCGAGCCTGCCAGGATGGTGGTTATTTCTCTAGAGAAAAGAGGGGAGAGAGAGCGCCTGTCTTGCACTTTGGGTCGGAAGTGAGCGGTGTGTGTGTGTGTGTGTGTGTGTCCGTGTGTGTGTGTGTAGAGGGGGCGGGAAAGAAAGGCACCCTCCGCTGCCCGTCATTCCCTTGCACCGGCCAAGTCCTCACCAAGCCTCCCGGTGCATCCTTCCTCCGCCACCCCCTCCCCTCCTTCCCTCAGCTGGGCTCGCGCAGCGCAGCCGGAGCAGCCAGTGAGAGCAACATCCTGGAAAGAGGGGGGAGCACCACCGCCCCCCAAAAGGGAAAAAAGGCCCCACCCTGACACGTTTTGCTGTTTGCAAGTCCCTCGCGCGCCCCCCGCACCTCCTCCTCGCGCTCGCGGCCCCCCCAGCCCGCTGCGCGCACATCAAAGCGCCTCTCCGCCGCGCACAGTGGCCGCGGCTCACTAATGGGATTGCAGGCTGGTGCCTGGCTCCGCTGCTGCCGCCGCCGCCGCTGCTCGCGCTGCTGCTGCTGCCGCCGCCCGAGCCCAAGCCCGAGCCCCCGCCAGCCCTCGCCTAGAGCCGCCGCGCCCGGGGGCCGAAGCCGTGGCGATGATCCGAATCTTTCCGGATTTCAGCGTGCAGGTGACGGCCGCGGCGGCCGGCGGGGCGGCCGCGGGGGTGCCGGCCGGCGCGGGCATGGGGAGGGCCGGCGCCGCGGCCAACGGCACCCCGCAGAACGTCCAGGGCATCACCTCCTACCAGCAGCGGTGAGTAGTCCCGCCTGGGCTGGGATAGTGCCCCCGCCCCTGGGTGCTGGGGTGGGACTCACTTTGCCTCCTGTTTTATGCGTTACAACACACATGCACATCTCCAGGGCTCACTTTGCTTGCTCCTCGTTCTACAGATGAGAAAAAAATAATTCACAATTCGGACTGAAAGGCACTCCAGTGTACTGGCGAAGTAAAATCATCTTTTGCCCTCTGCCTGGCCCCAAATCCAGAGCCTCAGCCCCGCGTAGCCAAGGAGTTGCAGCGAAGTCTGAGACACCGCACAAGGTGCTTTTGCAAAGTTTGGGATCCCCGTCCCCTTCAGCGGAATTTTCTCAATGCCTCTGCCGGGCGCGGACCTGCGCTGACGGGCAGCCAGGGGGGCAATTGATCACCGGAGGCTGATTGATCATTTGTTTCCAAACAGAATAGGAACGATTTTCACGTGTAGTTGCGGGACTTGCAGTTCTACGTAATAGCGTTATCATGTCACCTGTTACTACGGGGAAATACAGCATGAAATTCGAGTCTCCCCGGCGCTAAGTATTCATCTTAAACGCATTATAATGCAAATGCGTAAGATTTAGAGATGCAAGTTAGGAAGCAGATTTTACAAAGTTAGGCTAGGTGATGAGAAGGAAGTTTCAAAGTGTTATTTGTTTGCATTTCCTCCTAACATTTATAGATTTTTAAAAAAAATTATGGTTGTGACAGTGAGATAGTAAACATTCTTTGATTCAATTAGGGAAGAAAGAGAAAAATTTGCCACCACCAGCAGTCCTAGAACCCTGAAGTTTTCCCTTAAGGACAACTTGCCATGTTCCAAGATTTTATAAAAAAAAAAAAAAAAAACAACTGTAATCCACAAAAATGTGCTGAGAAAAACTAACAATGTAGTATGAGCGGTAATCTCCCCATTTGGTGGGCTCAGTTTTATAGAAGATGAAAGAAAAAAAGAACACAAGAAAGTGTGAAATTAAATATTTGTGTTTCCCAGATTGCTCACGATTAAACATCTCAGAGATTTGCCAATGGCATTTAACTTAAAATATACACAATGCATAATTCAAATAACGGTCCCTATTTTTACCTTGTATTTCAAACTTCATTGATTTGAGAACCTTTGATTTGAACCAACAGTGTTTAAACCGAAAAGGTTAAGATCATCTATCACTGCCATATTTTGTGCCTTCTAACCAATGGCCCAGCGACCAGAGCAGATTTTGCATAACACACTGTTTTCCAAGTTGATGCCCAGTTTGCAAATATTCTGTAGAAGACTTCATTATATGCTCTGAGTACTGTTGGAAGTTTTGAAAAGAGAGTCTTGAAAATAACTCAAAAAGAGGCTATTCCTTGTCAAAGAGATTTTTTAATCTAAATTATTTTAGTCTTGTTTTACTTCAGTGATTACAAGAACCTTTAATACAAAAGATCTGGGAATCTTTCAAACATAAAGGACTAGAAAAGAATTAGATTTTTCCTTTTCATGGTTCAGGTATGGTTTTGTCACTTATAAAACATTTAAATAACAATAGAATCCAGCAGTCACTTTAACTAGGAAGTGCAGGCAATAGGGAGTCAAGGGTCAGAAATGTCAGATGGCCTTTGGACGATTCCAGGGACCTGGGGGAACTTCAGCTAACCCATAAGATATAAATTGGGCATAAGGGCAGTCATGAATTTTAGCCCGTAGGATTGCTCTTAGAGTGGTGGTGTCCTTCACCATAAAGATCTTCCCAGGGTCAATTTTCTGCAAGTCAGGAGCATCCAGAGGTAATTCCCCATAGTCTCCCACACCAACACTGAAAGCTGCACTGATGCCTTCCACCTTCATCTTTGAATTTGGGCCACTTTCTCAAGTCTCTGATTCCCACTGCAGTTCTAAAGACTAAAGCTTTAAAAATAATCAGCTCTAAACTTTAGCCTTTGGGATGTATTATTCCCTTCCTCTCTTTATGTTCTGTCATACTGACAGAAGCGAAGGTGTAGCTGTGAAAAATGTCGTCGTCTTTGGTTTGATTACTCAGATATGATGACACCTGTTACAGCGTTTAATTTTAGTTAATTTGGGGACAGGAGAGTGAGTCATGTGGGTCAAGAAGATTCTTGGCAGGTGTTTAAAGGAGGGTCTGAGTCAGGAGTCCCCTGTCCTCTGGCATTTCATTGGGAATGTAGGCCAACATGGTACGCTATGAGGGGCAGACTTAGTTTCCACTTCAAGACCTGGATATGACTGCTAAACTGAATGATGACACATCATTTTACCAAAAATTTTTTTTTTTGCCTTAAGTACTTTTGGGGAGTCTGATGAGGGAGTGACAGGGATGGGGGGTTTTTTCCAAGCAAAAGAGTGGCCTGTTGGGAGAACACAAGCTTCCCTCACTTGTCATCTTTGGGTAAAAATGCTCTAGGCTGGCTGTCCTGGAGTCAAAACCTCCAACTGGCAGCTTTTCCCCCTCCCTAGCAGCCCGTGTATTTCTTGTACTCCACACCCTCCACCTCAGAGCATTTTTCAATCACTCTCATCTTCTACCTGTAGAGTGTACTCCAGGGAGAACTCAAACACCATCATGCAGATTAAACACCTCTGCCACGAAAAACACTTAGGTTTTTGAAGTTTCCAACTCTCAGCCCCACTTTACTGGAACGGTAGGATCGAACGGGACCCTTTTTCAGGTCTGTTTTTTCTTAAGTTTAAAGTAAACTGCAAAGCCTCACCTAAGAGTGATGTTTTCCGTCTGGCTCTTTCATTTATTCATAGAGGAAACGTTTTGGGAGTCCTTTATACTTTCCTGGTTGACACATGACTGACCCAAGTCGCTGCCTAAAAAGCTGCCCACACTCGGCAGAGTGGTTTGGCGGAGAGAACGCTCTGACCAGGATCTACCCAGGTCAGAGCGTTTCAGCACTGGCCGTGCACTGAGTGGCCCTTTCTCTAGGCCTCGCTGGGCTGTAAAACGGGGAGGCAGCTGGGCCAGATTCCAGAGGCCCGTGGTCGGGTCCGGTCCCAGGTACCAGGAGCCGAGTGAGGATGAGGCACTTGTACCTAACTGCGTTTAAACTCCTGGGGATTCACCTGTGAACCCTGGAGTCTGCAGCTATATCTGTGCGTGAAGAATGCAGATGCTCCGGCTTTGGAAACGCTACTGAGAGCGCCGGAGCCCCAAGGTGCCTCTGCCCTCGGGGCCCGCTGGCTCGGCCAGCGCCCTCCCCACTTGCGTTGATTTCCTCTGTCCCCGAAAGCGCTCCCGGGACAGGGTCCCGGCCCAGCCGGCTCGGTGGCCTCCCGGCTCCGCTCTCTGTGTGTTTTCCCCTGGCTGCGATACTCCAGAGAAGGGAAGTGTTCGAAACTGCAACTGAGTGGCGTTGTTGCTCCGGCAGCCGGGCTTCCCAGTCCCCCAACGAGAGAGAGAGAGAGAGAGAGAGAGAGAGAGAGAGAGAAAGAGAGAGGGAGAGAGGGAGAGAGGGAGAGAAGGAGAGAGACAGAGAAGGAGAGAGAGAGGGAGAGAGAGAGAGAAAAGGGGGGGTGTGTCTGCGTGCGAGAGAGCGCTCTGGAGCAAAGCAGCTGGAAAATGCCCAGAAATACTTTCACAGCGGTCAAGCTGGGAACCCCCTGCGTGTCCTCCCCGTCCCCGCCCCTCCTGGCCTAGGCCCCGACCGCCCCCCGCCGGGAGGGTGTGCGCCCCACCTGCCACAGGCCAGCTCCGGGGGGCGGTGGCGGGGGGTGGCCGGGAGGGGGGGGCGGGTGGCGGCGCGCGAGGGTGAGAACCGGAGGCGGCGGGGCCCTGGGCCGGGCTGCCCGCGGGGCCGCGCGGCCGCCTCCCCCCGCCGCCGCCTCCCCCTCCTCCGCCGCCGCCGCCGCCGCCGGTCGCCCGTCTCCGCGCCGGGCATGTCTCGGGAGCCGGAGCGGCCCTGGCCGCGGGGGCTCTGCGGCGCATGGACGGCGGCGGGGCCCGGCGAGCAGGGGGAGGAGAAGGCGCAGGCGGCCGAGGAGGCGGCGACCTGCGGCGAGAGGCACCGGCGGCGCGAGGGGACGGCCGGCCGCCGGCGAGGCTCGGGCCCCACTACTTTTCCGTAGCCTCCCCGCCTCCGCAGCACGGCCGCCGCCGCCGCCGCCGCCGACACGGCCACGGCCACGGCCGCCGCCCGCCGGGCCGCCGCTGAGCGCCGCGCACGCCCGCACTCACTCCCGCCACCCCACGCACACGCACACCCCCGCCCTCCCCACGCCCCCCAGCCCGGGAGGGGGGAGAGAGGCAAAAAGTAAGAGAGAAAAAAAATAGCAGGAAGATGGCGCCCACCAAGCCCAGCTTTCAGCAGGATCCTTCCAGGCGAGAACGGTAACACTTTTCTGTTTATTGAACCTGCCGCCGCGCGGCTGCCCCCGCCGCCGCCTCCGCCTCCGCCGCCGCCGCCGCCACCGCCGCCGCCGCGCCGCCGGGGCCCCGCCGCAGCCCGCCTCCTGGGCCGCGAGCCCGCGGGACCTCGTCCGGCCGGCGGCCCCGCGCCGCCCGCGGGCCCCGCGCGCATTGTCCGCCCCGCGGCTGCGGCAGCGAGCGGGCTCCGGCGGCGGCGGCGGCGGCGGCGGCGGCGGCGGCGCCGGGCTCCCCGAGCGGTCGCACCTCCCCGGCTCGGCGAATAGAGTGACTCGCTGACAAGAAAAAAAAAAAAAAAGAAAAGAAAGAAAAAGAAAAAAGAAAAAGAGAGAAACAAACAAAAAAGAGCAGGGGCTGCTGTGCGCGGGGAGCAGCGGGGAGGGTGGGGGCCGGGGGATCCCCGGGGCCGCCGCAGGTCCCTTGGCAGCTGCTCTCTAGGAAGGAATGAGGCTGGGGAGGGGGAGGGAGGGCAGGCGAGCAGGGGGAGGAGGAGAGGAGCGGAGGAGGAGGAGGAGGAGGCCGGGGGCGGGGAGCGCGGCGCTCGCGCCAGGCCCGGAATGTGTCGCGGAGGGGCTGTCTCCACGCGGAGCCGCTAGGCCGGGCCGAGCGCAGAGAGGCGCGCCGCCGCCGCCGCCTCCCGCCGCCCGGGCTGCGCCCGCAGCCTCGGCAACTTGTGGGTCTCCTCCTCTGCCCTCCGCTCTCATCTCGCCCTCCTCCCCGCCCCCCCTACTCCCTGGAGGAAAAAGAAAAATCAGGGAAACCCTCGTATCCAAATAAGCCAGCAAACAGCGAGATCCAAATTGTGCCAACAGTTGGAGCATCTCTGCCCCGTTAGTTACTGTTTGGGGATCTGTGTTTTAAAAAGTTCCTGGTGAGAATTGCATATCCAGGCAAGGGGCTCAGCCGAGCATGTCTGTTTGAAGTTAGTTAAACTAAAGCCGAAGGGAAAGCGAGTCTGTATTCAGAATATCCTTAGCCGTCCTACGTGAATGGCATTCTTAGATTTCAGAGTAACTGAGCACCCCCACCCCCTGCCCGCCCCACGTGGTTTTCCCTCCTGCTGTCCACCCGGTCTACTTTGTTTGGAATCCTATTTGCTATTAATTGGCAGCGTTAATGACATTAATTGCATATAGCGTGTTGGATTGAGCAAAGTGAATATCTCTTTCTGTCTCCGAAGAGGAAATGCCCAGTAGGAAGTATGAAATGTTACCCATTGATTCCTGAGGAAACAAATGCAGTTAGATATATGCCCCCACCCCACCCCCAGCAGAGATGTTTACTTTCCTCACAGGCTGAAGTGAACTTGCAAAGAGGATGAGGGAAGTCGGTACTTGCAAGATTTACTTATCGTTACGTGGGCAGTTGTATTTTTGATGCAACATAGCATTTATCCTATAGCTTACATCAAGAGAAGGCAGGGAGATATTTCAACAAGCTCTTCATGTAAAAAGCTTCGGTTGCACTGTTGCGCGTTTCCTTCGTACAGTGGGACGGCAGAATTGTCAGGATGAAGGAAAAAATTTTAAGTAGGTACATAATCGACTAATTCTAAACTCTAGATAATTTCTATATAAATCGTATACCTGAGAGTAAATCATACACAATCTAGTTTTTAGAGATGTTAAATGTGTATAGCATTAACTGACAACTCATATAGCTGAAATGAACATTTAGTATTAGTGTTTTAGGAAGAATTCACATGTTAAGTACTTGACTCTTGTAGGTAGAAAAATTATTTCTTAGAGCATTGTGCAAGGCTTTTAATATATTTTTTAAATTTAACATAGTGATGAACACTTTTTGAAATCAGAAGTTTATAATTCCCTTCTTTCCTTCCTCCCTTTCTTCCTTCTTTCTTCCTTCCTCCTCCTTCCTCAGTTCTGTTGGTAGTAAATGTATTTACTGGGATGGTCCCAGTAATCTCTCTTGCAGAGGCCTATTTGTGTGCCATTTTGGGAATTTCTCTGAGATAAGAATCTTGAAGATAGAATTAATTTCTAGAGGAAACTTCATAGCCTGTGCATGAGCGCGTTCTTTATCACCTGTCTCCATTTGGCATTCGAAGAAGGTAAATCAAAGTGCTCGATTTGTTATTCTGCTCCACTTGAGAGCTGAACTAAATAACACTTGGTCTGAAATTCTGATTGAAGTTGTAGGAGGATATACTGTATTTAATTTAATGCCCTTTAATAGCATCTTCTTGTTCGGCTCGGATGCTGTCATTTTAAAGGTTGGATCTGAGAAGGTTTAACCTGTAGGCAGCGGGAGGAGTAATAAGGAGGTAGGGGGCAGAAGGAGCGATATAGAGGCAAGGAAGGAAGAAGTTATAAACTAAATGTCTCAAACAGTAATAACCACAAACTTGGCCTGTTATCCAAACAGTTGTTTTATGCCCAGAGGGTTCACTTTGCTATTAGGGTTTTAAATACTCTTAACACTTTAAGTGTAAATATGACACATGTTAGTTGATTTGGTTTTGTAATGAGGAATGGGAAGTCAGATGGTTTCTTCAGGAGGGTTGTTTTTCAGAGTTCCTAGCTTCAACTGAGTAGAGTCATTTCACTTTTATGTGAACTTTGTGCCTGGAACTTGTTGATTAGTAGTATTTCTCTGTAACGGTTGGACACAAGCATGTTTATAAGAGATGACTTTTTGCGGACATGCTTTAAGTGGTATCCCATTTATCTAAAAAATGGTTTCCAAATCATTGATTTCGTAAAGATGTTTGTGGACACATTTCATTACTGCTTTTCAAATACACCAGCAATCAAAAACTTATAGAGAAAAAAGACATCTCTTGAATTGTCTCATTGTTTACTTATGAAATATCTGACCTGAGTCTGATAATACAGTACAAAAGTCACTTTCTTCTAATAATGCTTACTGAGTAAATTTTGGAAAAAGAAGCTCTTTCTTGATAAGGTCTTTGGTTATGATTTAGTACTGCTTAAATTTCTCTGGCTCATACACCCAAAAGTACCTCTTTAGATCCTGAAAGAACAAGTTGAAAACCTTGTCTATTTACACTTGTTTGAATTGTCTTTAAACTCCAATAGGCTGCAAATTATATAGCACTACCACAGAGTTTTTCCACTATGTGGATGTATAACCAATAAAATTAGATCAAAGTGTCAAGCATGTGATATGCCCATGCTGCTTTGCAAAGCATATTCCAGTGGCACAGGGCTTTTGGTTTGAAAAGTAAAGGTGGTGGTGGAGACTTTTTGGGGAGGTATTTCTTTCTACAGTGTAAGCTTAAACACAGAGTGATAAATGATGATATGCGTTGTCTATCGCTTGCTTATATATAAATAGCTCCACAAGATTGCTTAAATGATAATCGAAAATGTGAAATAGGATGGCCTTCATATCACAAGGCCAAGGGTCTACAAATGGAAAAACTGAAATAATGAAATATTTCCAAGGCAACAGACTGTCAACAAGAACTGTAATGCATGGGCATAGCATAGAACTACCGCAGGTAATATTAGACCCTAGAGCTCTGGAGCTGGGAGTTAAATTGCCCTTTATTATGTAGGACCCTCCCACATTAACATCTTTTCGTATTTCCAATTTCTGATTTAAGAATTGAGAGACATATACTACTCCAAATCTGTTATATGCCAATTACTAGATTTGATTTGTTACCATGGGCAAAGTTGAATTCAACATTATTTGAGGCTTTTGTTAAAAAAAAGTTACATAAAGTATTTTCAGCACCTGGTGGTATTATGAGTAAAGCTTTGGTCCTCGTGTATTTACATATTCTTAAAAATACCTATGACTGTTATTTTTGACTAAAAGTTATGTGAAGTTAATCTCTCTCTCAGCAATGAATTGGTTAGAATCACATTGCAATTTGAATATAATCTACAGGTCGGAACAGCTTGATGTTGTTAGTGATGTGACGTTTGATTTTCCCTTGACGTTCTTCTGCGCAGTGGTTGCCCCGACAGTAGAGCTATTTTACGGGAATGGCAGAATTCCCATGAACCCCTTGCCTCTTTTGCTCTGCCCCAGATTGCAGTCTGGAGTCCACTGGCATGTGAAAGTGGCATCTGTTTGAAACAGGACCTGATGCCCGGATCCCTTGCCCTGTGGTGAGATTCTATGACCGGATGTTTTTGTAAAGCAGCTCTTTGGGGAGGAGGAGAGAATTTAGGAAGTGTAGCTTTTATTTAGTTATTTTTTAGTCTGTAGTGCTTTATTTATTGTGGGGCATTTGTCGGGGATATGTCACAAAGATTTCTAAATCATTCCTAGGAATGTTGTCCCCTAAAAACTTCCTTAAGTGCCTTACTGTCAATAATGACCCCAATGTAAACCTTAGATGCTCCATTTTTGTTTTCCTATTTTTCCTGCAATTTTTGTGATCCCCTTTCCTATGCAGAATGCCACTGATTAAATTTAAAGACAATTAAGCACACATAAGAGCAGAACTAGCCTCTTCCCTGTTAATGTTGATGTGGCCACTTTTTCTACATTGTAGCATTTCATCATTTGAATTAATTTAAAAAAATTCTGCATTGCCATTGGCTTAGAATCTAACTTCAGGTGTTTTATAGACATTCCTTAGTTGCTTACAATGGATAAGCTGAAACTTAGTGGAAGGGTTAGTATGTTGAAAATTTTAGTTGATTAGTTGATTTAATACTAATTTTAAAATTTAAATGCTACCAAAGTTGCACATAATGGAATATGTGAAACTTTAAATATTTAAATCTGTACTATGATTAGGTAAGAACTCCCAGAATTTATGGGAAAATTCAGTTATGTTTGCTTTGCGTTTAATGATGTTAGTATTTTCACAGTAAATAGTGCCCTTTTCCCCCCTCCTTATTGGGCAGGGTAATAAACCAACTGTAACTGAATGGTGTTTTTACTGCGCTGGCCCCATTAGTGTGAATAGGATGTTTGCACTATTAAGTTTGATAGAACCTTACATAGTTAGAATAATTTGTAGTAACATTAGTAATACTGCAGTGCATAAGCGGGATGTGGTTTACCAGGGGTAAAGTGACCGCTACTATATTGGAGATGACTGGGGCAGTGACAAGATGAAACAACACTTGAAGTTGTTGTCTGGATGCATTTCTGAAGCATAATATTCTGTTACATTAATCGGAATGCTTTTGGTCTTGTGTACAAAATCATGAGACTCAAGATGTAAATCCGTATTATTCTGGCCCAAAGTGCTCGTGGCCCTTGACTGTAATTATTGGTGGGTTTGCTCATTCAGCTTTGTTTCTTGAACCTCTGCAGTGGACCGTCATGACTTGTGCCAGGGATGGTGGGGAATCATGCCTCCTGTAAGAGCAGTTGCTCTGGTTATAGACTTATACGGGACATGAAAAATATTGTAGAGAGCCAGAAAACACCCTTTTTTGAAAGAGAAGGAAGTTCAGAATTCATAGAAATATAAATAAAGCTCTCTATCTCTTTGACTTCTGTTAGCTTAGTGTTCTGGGAGGACAGCCATTCAGCTTGTAAAATATTGTAATTAGTGACTATAAAATGATTTGTGGTTCTTGGAGGAAAGAACAAGATGCTATATAAATAAAGGTGAAATTATAGCAAATAAAAAAAGATGTTTGATGGGATTTAAAAATAAAAAGAGATCACATATGATAATAGTAATAAGCATTTATTGGAGAGTACTGTGTTTCAGGCCCTGTATTAAATTCTTCACAGTTATTTTCTCATTAGTTTTCCCACTGCCTTAGGAGGGAAGTGCTAATATCCCCATTTACAGATGAGAAAATAGACGTTTACAGTTCCCAAGGAAGGTGGGAGAGTTAGAGATTGAATTTAGGTTTGTCTCCGTAGAAATGTCCCTTAACAGCAGTGTGGAGGGGCCTGCAATTTTGGATTTTTGAAGTCCGGGATTTGTGAGCCAAAGCCAGAGTTCCTCTGGCAGAAAGACTGTGTAGGCTATGGATAGTGGACTAGAGAGACTTCTGCTTCTTGGTCCCTCATCACATGTTTGGAGAACTTCAGAAATGCAGTGTTTAAAAGATAGAGGAAGAATCAATATTTAAATTAATTTCATTCTACCCTTTAACATTCTAGCAGTTTCACGGGTGAGCTCCGTAGCTATATGTATACTTTAGGCAGATTTCTTACGGAATGATTTGAGAACAATCTGCCATGTCCACACCCCTCTTTGTTCAAAGACTATGAAGTGCTCAAGGACCTTGTCTGCTCGGGTTATCCAGGCCTCAGCGTGCCCATTTGTCCAAAGACTACAGTTGAGGCATTTTTATTTTGTGATAGTTTTGCCACTGAGTGAGTAGAAACAGCCTCATAGAGCTTTCAGAATAACACACTTTACTATCTAACTATATTTCTGGATATCGTCTTTTGACATATACAAGGACTCATACCAGTTGGCTTCCTGCCAACTTATCTGGCATTATAATAATGGCAGCGAGCATTTATATAGCACTATGTGCCAGGTACTGTTCTAAGGGCTTTACATATATTAATTAACTCATTTAATTAAAGACATAATGCCTTAAAAAATGGATCATAATAAATACATAAATGATGTTACCATCACACAGTCGTTCATCCCCCACCCCCCTAAGCACACACACACTTGTGGCATCTTCAAGAAGGGAAAGTCTTTGGTCTTTGGTAACATTTTTATTTCTTTAATGCTGGGAATCATAGGGATTGGTCTTGGATGTAACAGTTCTTTGACAAAAACTATACTTTAGGAAACTTTGTAGCGTGTGACTCCGTCACTGCTCCGTGTAGAACATATGCTCGATTTGAGGTAGTAGACAGGCGTGCCACATTTATTTTTATGGTTTCAGATGAAATACTGTCAACCAAATAGCTTCTTTTAAAAAAATAAAACGTATAGTAGGAGTTTCAGGGCTTGAAAGGCCTAGATAAGCAGTGCTTGAGTATTTGTGGTTGAAACAGCTGTGTATTTTGCCAAAATATTAAAGATAAAAGCAGCAGTCAATAGGAAGTATAAGTGAAAAGTAGGCTACAAAATTTAAAACAGCATTCAGATCATCTCAAGAGAAATGAGATCTGATTACAATATTTTATTATCATCAGTATGCTAATGCAGAGTTAAAGGGCTCTGACTTGGGTACCTAGGTTTTATACAATGTAAAAACTTAAATCTTTATCACATGCTTTGGGACGTGGTGCCACATAGCATTTTAAGACCACTTTATGGAATCATCATAGGTCATTTCAATAATATTCCATTACTTCTGATACACTGGGGATTTTTCGTTTGTAAGATTTATAAAAAGATTTTTATTATAAAGAAAAATTTAATATTGGATTAAGGGTCATCTTTATGTGAATGTAACTGAAATCAACACCCTCCCTCACAATTTACGAGTTTTCCTTTCTGCCTTGTAACTCTGCAGAAAAGGATCCTAGTTCCAAACTTCATCCAGAAGCACTTTACTCAGAAAGACAGCAACATTTTTGTAGGGGCAAAGGGAATGATTGAAACTCTCTGCAGAATCTCACTGTCTGGTACGAGAAAATGGAGACATCAATGAATAAGGATATTTTAGTAACTAATGTGTATTACACTGATTGAGGGAGCATTTTTCCTGCAAAAATAATTTATTCCTCAGAATCTATTTCTGAAAAACATATGCATTCTATTCATATATGTGAATGGGATGATTTTTTTTTTATTGCACAAGAGTTTTATGTGGGGTGTACATGGTTTATATAGAAGGCCTATATATATACTGTTTGCAACACAACTTATCTATAAAATATAAACCAGAGATACCACGTTTGTATATGTCTACTTAAACTGGGAAAATATTACAAAGATATCTTGAACCTATTATAAATGTCTCACTTTAGGT
This sequence comes from Equus caballus, assembly GCF_041296265.1. NCBI lineage: Eukaryota > Metazoa > Chordata > Mammalia > Perissodactyla > Equidae > Equus > Equus caballus. The sequence goes on from NC_091684.1 coordinate 183,700,190, forward strand.
TGGGTTTAAATATATTCAGTGGATTGGTGACTTTTTTGTTTTCCTAATGCTGTAAGGAAAAGTAGGCTCATCATTTTTTTTGCGCATTTTTATTGTTCTGTGTAAATGTAATTTGTTAATCCTGTGAAATTTGTCATAGATAAATTTGCTTGGATTATCTTGTCACCACCGTATCTGCATTCTTTTGTTCATTGCTTATTCATAATTTAACAGTCTGGCAGTGAGCCTTTTTGGGATGCTCACAAAAGATATATGACCTCTACCAGCTGCTACTATAACCTGCAGAATGCACAGCAAGACATTCGAAATGTGAGGATTCCTCTACTGATTAAAGTGCTCTTCATTTAAACAGTCTGTTCACAAGAATCTTAGGAATCTCTTGCTACCAGCAGTTTTGATTTTTTTTTTTTTGTTCCTAACAAAATTAGTTCTAACAATTGAATCTTCATTTGGTATGAATTTTTCAGATTATCCAAAGAAGTTAATTCCTTGAAGAGTATTTCTTCTTTATAACTAAATACTTTAAGATGCTATATGTGGAGGATGTTAAAGTTACCCAGAAATGATTTTATTGGGCAAAGAAGAATGGAGAGTGGAGTAGATATATCACATCGTAATCTTAGGAGAAATGGTTGGTTTAAGCCTACTTGAATCCAAGCATTTTACAGTTTATCCTCTAAACACCCCATATTATGTAGTGTGTGGCAGACGTTAAAAATAGGATGTTACTTGAAGTGTAACCACATCTTTAGGTTTTCATTATTCTGAATTAGTTTAGCATTTGAATTTATTCTCATTCCTTCTCTCTCCCTCTCCCAAGAAATCAGCAGATCAGTTTATGAGTAATGGCTAGTTTTTGCCTCTCTTCTGTGCGGGCATATGATTACGGTTCAAAATAATTCATTGCTAATCCATGCAGTATTGGTTCATCTCCATCACTCCGTTCTGTGATGAGAGCCTCAGGCCTACCGCCTCGCTTTCCACTCTGAGTTTCTTTAACTGCAACCCTTGTTTTAATATAGTTCTGTAGTCACCGCTCTCCCACTAGCCCCTCTCCATTCCTCATATGTATCGATTGCAGTAGATTAATATTTATTTGAAGCTATTTTTCAGACTTTGTGAAAAATGTATTCGTTTCTTACCGTGAATCTTCATCTAAAGGGAGGGGGAGAAGGAAGATGAAGAGCTCAAGTATGCAACTCTTCTTACAGAGTTTAGTTATTGCTTTTCCAACCTTCGTTCTTTGCTGTGGTCAACGTTTGTTCTATGTGCATAAATCAGGAAGTCTAGTTTCCTTGAAAAAAATTTTAGACAGATTAAGCTACAATGTTAACAGTTTAACTCTTGTATGTAACAGTTCTAAAATGGCTTTCTGTATTTTTGAAGTACATACTGTAGTCAGTGCAATTACCATAATATACATTGATCAGCTTGCATTGAATATTTCCAGACAGGGACACAAAGGTATCATTTTGGTTAACATCAAAATTTGCCAATTTTACTAGAAGGTCATCTAACAGATTTTTAAAAGACTTTGTTTCAGATCTCAGTAGTCCTGTGTTCCTTTTAATAATTACTTTCGTCTCATTGTAGCTGTGTGTTTGAAAGTGTAGGTCAATGAGGATGATTGCATTCAGAATTTCATGATCTGTGTAGTGGAACAAATTGAAAGCAAAGCCTGTATCAATCACTGTGAAGGGAGGGTTAATTGTTACCGCTTCTCAAGCCTCTGGACAGATAAACCAGTAATGAAATACTTATTGCTCTGATATGTGAATGCAAAAGGATGAAACAATGGAAACAGAAGCAGTCTTCAGAGATAACCAAAAAGGCAGAGAAAAAAGAATAAACTGGATGAAAGTATAGAACTGTGTACTGTATTAACTCTCTTATAAGTTACATTATTTTTAGCCTCCTACCCATCTTTTTCTGGCAGGTTAGGGCAGTGTCATATATCAGGTTGCTAAAGCCAAATAAGAGTATAAATGGAAAACTCTCTTTCTGCAAACAACAACAACAAAAAATACAGTCCTGTGCTTTATATGAACTCCATATATTTTATAAAAATAATGTTTGAGTTACTATTTAAGTTTTTTTCTTTTAAAAAACTAGTGATGCTGCGTATGTTAAGTATTATACATGCATAAATGGCTTAAATTATGGAATGTTTTAAAGAATTGTTTTGTTGTCTTTGAAGAGATTTTGGAATTATCAGTCCATTGTAGACCAAAGCATAGAGAAAATAGTGAAATACATAAAGAAATAGTAAAATAAGAATTAGTGTTGCAAAGAAATCATGAGATTAGAGTAAACACATTTAACTATTTTTTCCATATGAACTTAACATTTAAACATCTGTTAGTTACTTATATGTTGAAATATATGCAAAAATATTTAGCCAAATTGAAGTCTTAGGCCCATGACAATCATCTCAACACAGTGGGTAGTTCCGAAAATTAATGAGAATGATAATACTGTAAAGACTGTTCCAGAGTTTGCCCAAATTCATTATCTAAGACTCTTGTTAAGAACATCTCAAAGAATTTTAACCAGGAAAATATATTAATGGTTCAAAAGCATTTTCAAAACCCTGAATTATAAAAATATAATGGAATTATATATGCAAGAGTTATAGTTTCCACACAGATAGCAGAAGACATTATGAAGGCATATTTTTCTGTAACCTGTACTGCTCTTGCACATCATTTCATGCAAAGGGTTTAATTTCATTTATTTTTGTTTTTAGGACAAGAAAATCAGGATAATTTAAAAAATAAAATGGATTCCTTCCCATTAATGTAGGGCAGCTTATAGCTGTGGAAAGTTAGGTATGTCTTTTTGCAGTCGTTTTAGATTTGATACACACAACCGCAAACTAGATAGAACATTCTTAGCAAAAAGAAAGAACAGTCCCACATCTTTCTATTTGTCTTCAGAATGTTAAGAATTTACCAAAGCTTGTTTCTGCACAGTGTTGATGTGGCTGCATAGCAACTTAAGCAAATGATTGGGGCATAGCTTTTTATGACAGTAGCAGTATCCTCTGGCTAATGTGGCTTTCTTTATTGTAAAAGATAACTGTAATAGGAATGCCATGACATCCCTGGATGAGGATATTTAAACTGCTACGAAAATGCACTAGAGCGTAAGTCAGAAGAGAGCCCTAAAAGTCAAGCTGTCCCAAAGGGGGCTAGTTTTTGTGTACAACAAAGGGCAGGCAAAAAGCAAGAAGAGTTCCTTGACTCAGTAATAGAGGTGTACTTAAGACAGGAGCCCATGGATATCGAGATTGTCAGGGCAGTCTGTTATGAATTACCACTGGTTGCTTGCCTATCGGGCGCTAGTAGAACAGCAAGTCATGATATAAATCCTGGCCACCAGTGTCAGTCTTTCATTATCTTTCTAGGAAGTTGTACTCTACGCAGGTCCTTTAACTGTTCAGAGCCCTGGTTTCTTCATGTGTATATTCAGTTGCTGACGTTTCCTTCCAGCTACAAAAATCTGTGACTGGGTTATTTAAATTACATGGATATATGATACAAAATAATGAGTTGAAGTGTATGGTGGATTTTTTCCTAATGGTATTAACATTTAAAAATATTCCTTGTTTATAATACTAGTGAAAGAACTAAAGTTTTTAGATCAAATATGATACTTGTCATGCAGGTTTCAATCAATAAAATATAGGATATTTAAATATTTTTCTTCTATGAAAACACCTTTGAAGGGAAATTTCTTATTGCAAGAATGTCCAGAGGGACACTGCAGTGGGAGCAATAGGCTGTATTGAATTATATTTTAAAGTGACATATTATGCACATGACTCAATGTAGCACTAAAGAAAAACACTGAAAGTGTTTAGCAATAAATACATTTGTTGGTTAAATTCAATCAAGGCAGTAGAACAGCTCTGGAAATATTTGAAAACCAGATGATATACCATAAAGAAGGAAGTTAATGTAATATTTGATGGACAGGCAGGTGCTTTGGGGAATAACTAATCTCTGAAAATTTTGTGTTCCTAAAACATTTATAAAGGAATAAATTTCTGTAGTGAGATATTCGCCTGAACTACAACAATTGTTTGTTTCTTTTTAACCTTGTTTTTCAAAGGAGCTTTCTTCTAATTCCTTTCCCTTACTGGTAAAGGTGAACTGATTTAGTGTTTGTAGTGTAGACAGATTTAAATATTTATGATTGGATGAGATTTCTTGCTTCTAATAGATTAATGACTGTTTAAATAGATATGTCACTTAGTCGCTTATTGTTTTCTTTGGAAGCTTCCAATTAATGATATTAGTAGAACCTGCAAGTAGATTTGTATAAGAGAATTAACTTTTTTGCCTAATTTCTACATATGTAGATTGTCTATACCTATATTCTATATATCGTCTGTAGATTAAGAGTATTTTATCCCTTAAGCCTATTTTATGCTTAATTGTTGGTGATAATTTAACACCACTGATAAAAGTGTTTTCCCCTAAAAACTCTCTATTCCTTCAAAGGTAATTTTCCATTTTTCTATTATGAAAACATTTAGGAAAATAAAAAAGCGTGGTATAGTATAGACTGAACTTCGGTAACCCCTTTCTTTCCCTCTTCACTCATCAAAACCCTATTTTCTCAGAGTTGATATTGGCTACGTATTAGAAGATAATCTGATTAGAACAATTTACAGTTGGGAGTGAAGCTTATTTTTACTTTTTAAAAGAAACTAATAGTAACAAATTTTCAGTTAGTAGAACATGGAGAATCTTTAGTGTGCCCTTGCTTGTCTGTGCATATCAGACGTATAAGTAAACCCCTTCCAACGCTTTGAAATACTTCTTCTGAGAATTTAACCTCTCATAGTGACATTGTTTTAGAAATAATGTTAATTTTCTCACGTTATTGAGTATAAAAATGGATAGATATCGTGAGCTGAGTTAAATACATGTGTTGCACATATTGTCGTTGGTAGCTATATTTTCTGTCTAGTTATGAGTCTCTCACGGTGGTGAAGACCTACCACCAAGGCAAGAACTTTAGAGTTGGGTGGTCTGTTGTGACACCGCAGTTGGCAGTGTCGACTCAGTGCTGAAATAGAATTGAAGTGTGGAATTTGTAGGTGGCTATAGTGTTCTTTGTAGAAAGGAATCCACTGCAGGTGTTTAGACTTAGGTAGAACCAAACCACAATGGGCTTTACAAGACCCTTCCCGCATCTTCTGCAGTCGGGTCCATTTACCCAGTCTTGTTCCAAGGGCAGACGTTACTACCTAGCTAATCTTGCTGTTAATCATTTGTCAGCGGCATCTGCTCCCTACATGGTCACAAAGACTTTTGATAGGCCCTGATTGAGTGTGGCCTCTCCTGACTTAAACAGGGATTTTTAACCCATTATTCATCAATGTTGTAGCAGTTGGTTAATCGGCTTCAGGGGATCTAAGAATCTACTGAAGCTTCTTACATTTTTATCAGTTGCTCAAGGGAATATATTTTCCCTGAAAATCTGTGTCAAGAATTGTGAAGAGTCTGAGATTTTATCCTACTTGCAAGTTACTAAGTTATCTTGCCACAGTTTAATGGATGCTGTTAGAAGATGCAAAACTCTTGGATCAGAGATGAAGCAAAATTTAATACAGCATTCACGGTAGCCAGAGTATCTGCATTTAAGGCAATTCTCTGAGCCCCAGTTCATACAGGGTGATGCAGAGAGGGCCAGATAATACCTGCATGTGCAGAGGAACTCTGAGCTTAGGGAACCAGAATCCTTTAGGGTGGACAGCAAATATGTCCTCCATTTCCTCTGGAGGGAGAAACACTAGCTCCGTTCTCCAAGGCTGCTCTCTGTACCAACTTGGATAGTCTGGAACAAAGGACAGCTAGGGCTGTGCCTGCAAGATGTGCAGAAATGCGAGAGACCCATAGAGACTGTGTCTCACAGCCTGTTCCACTGTTACAGAGATTATTATACAAGGGATGATAAGGTCTAGTGGTGAAATAGTCCTATAGTTTAGAGCTGTTTTGAGCTTATTGCAACACAAAGTCAACTATTCGGAGAGAAAATGACAAAGCTTCCAAATATGTAATCTTCCCCAAATGCCATCAAGCGTATATAAGTTAAGCCGATTCAATAGTGGATAGGTCCTTAATATGTTAATATATTCACGTTCTCGTGACTTATCTTTTATCACAGTAGATGTTAGTCATATTTTGTAAGCATGTTCTCTTCCTGGTTTGCTGTATTTATCCATAAATTCTAACTTGTTGAGAGTTCACCTTGTGTCTTTGCCTTGTATCATTTAAGTTTCTCCATAACTAAATAAGATAGATTCTGTCAATATCGCCACTTTATAGATAAGGTCACACTTAGTAAGAATTTGAAACTAGCCTCAAGCCTCAGTCTGTCTTGACTTATACGATAGAGATGACATCTTTCTACCATACTAGCTTTCTTTTGGCTCTTGGAGATTATTTTCTATTTTCATTATTTTTTTCAGGGGCTTCTCCATTTTCCCACATCAGAATGTTTTTTCCTTTCCGGTACCCTACGTCTCATCCTATATGGGCCCAGCTGGTGCTATAGGTCCCTTCTTATATATTGTCTTTTAATGCCCTCCATGGACTTGTAGGCGTTGAGGTTTTTGCACCCCAAAATTATACTAAATTGTCACCTTTATTATCTTCTGATTTCATGGTAACCATCTCCATAAAGTTAATAATTACAATTACAACATAAACAGGTCGACCCAAAATTTGCAGATCACACCTAGCATGATGCTAAGGTGTTACATTAGAGTGTTATGAGGAGATTATGCTTTTGTTTAGCAAGTTAGAATCTGTAGTTCCATTTCCTGCATAGTTTTTATACCATTCAATTGTGAATAGATTTTCCTTTTGTAAGTTATGGTAGCATGGGTCATAATATATTCCTATCTTTTACATCGCATTGTACTTCTGTATATGCCATAATTTGTTGGGGTGGCTCACTGAAAAGGCTTGGCTAGAATAACCTGTGACTTCTGGTCAATTCAGATCCAATTAGAAATTAGGTGTTCTCCAATGAATGCCCAATGACTTGGCACTTTGCTTTCTCTTTTCCAGTCTTTTAGCCCAATTTTTTTCCCCATAGGATTTAACAATACCATACTAATATAATTTAGTGCAAATGAATTATCAAAGCATGGTATAATAACTAATGAAATTGCTTAGACCCAAATATTCTCTATTGGATAGGAATCCATAATTATTCTCTGCAGTGGGGATGTTTACATAAATGTCAATCAAATATCTGGAGATCATGCTAAAATTTCAGGCTGGAAGATGCTCTTGAGGTAGTGACAGTGGAATATGGAAATTGTCTATCTGTTGAGAGGCAGATCATAGTTCATCATTGGAATCTATTGTTAAAATTCTAACTATCCATAACCAGTCTAGAGGACCATTAACCAAAATGATGTATTTGTCTTTCTACATAGATTGTGACCTCTCTGGAAGGAAAGAAATCACTCTCCTTTATTTTGCATGCCCAGCAGTGAAACACATTCCTGGAACAGATTTAGTGAATGAAGAAATGAATGAACTCCAATTCTTAGTATGCTTATTTCATAATTACATTTCATCCCAGGAATTCCCCGTATCTGTTAAAAATCTACCACTACCCTTTGCATACCCCATGGCTTCTGATTTAAAAAAGAAATTAATAGGGAAAATAAGCATTTTATAATTATAAATAATGTACCAATGCTTAGAAATTTCTAGTGTATTCTGGGTTTCAAAGCTGAATTATTTGCATTGTCTGTTCTGGATTCCCTAAAGATTATACCCCTATAACTGTACAGAGAATAGCTTTAGGTTCAAGATGTGTCACAACTCTCTGTTAAGCAAGGAACCAAGAACTCAGTTAGAACCAAATATAGCATTGACAGATTCTTTACCTGCAAATGATATCACCAAATAGATGAATTCTGGAACAATGGAATGTTTCCAATTAGAATTAGATTAAAGCCACTTTATAGTCAATTATAATTCCATAAAATTTGAATTCCATTAATTCTATATTTCACAAAATTGTACCTATAGTAATTTAAGTTGATTAGACAAAAATTTAAAAATTCAGTCATGAAAAATAGAACAGGTTACAAAGAGAGCTGACATTTTTCTAGGGATCTCTCCTCTAGTAGTATAATTCAGCCATCACTTGGCCTTGTGTACATAGTTCCTATGACAAAAATCTTTGCACAGAAATCTCATATAAGGATATACTAAATAATCATGATTTATTTAGCTCTTTACCATGATTGATTAATAGTGGTGAGCATTGTTGCTTTCATACAAACTAGTAGAGGGGTAAAACTTGATAAACTTGCTTGAACTTAATATATATAAAGAAATGAAATATTTAATGACTCTAGGGAGAGAATGGATCAGTAGTTCAAATATACTTATTCCTTTCTTTCTTTACTCTGAACATTGCTCACTTCCTCCAAAGTTGATTATCTGAGTCACTAAATTTTGCCTTCAATGCACATTAGCCATATTCAGATATATTGACATATGTCTTGAATAATTTTTGGAATAAAATTTAACTACAGATTTATTAATGTACAAGTAAAGAAACATCCAGTTCTCTGAAATGAAAAGAACTTCTGACATATTGATGTATATAACTAAATACGCCCAAACACACACACACACACACACACACACACACACAGACACCCTATGCAAATAGAAACAGAGCTCTACCCTATAGCAGAGTTAGAAAATCTGTTCAGTGTTAATAATGAAACTCACTCTAATATGCAAAAGCTTCCTATTTGCCCAGTGAGAGCACTGAGTTCCAGAAGTGAATGTAGCCATGCATGGCTATATGGGGTGGTGCCTGAGTATGCTGATGATTTTATTTATTTTGTCTAGAACCTTTCTGGCTTCCCAATTTCAGATGAAAGTGATCTTCTACATCCAGTATCTAGGTAGGAAGATTGCTGTCTTTCTGAAAAACACACAGCAATTCTGGACTGTGCTTTTCTACCTGGAAGATTTGAGCAACTATATGTATGTCTTACAGTTTTAATAGTATATATATATATACATATTTTTGGTAAGGAAGATTGGCTCTGAGCTAACATCTGTTGCCAATCTTCCTCTTTTTTTTTTCCCTCCCCAAGGCCCCAGTACATAGTTGTATATCCTACTTGTAAGTCCTTCTAGTTCTTTCATGTGGGATGCCTCCACAGCATGGCTTGATGTGTGATGTGTAGGTCTGAGCCCAGGATCCAGACTGGCAAAGCCCAGGCTGCTGAAGTGGAGCCCATGTACTCAACCACTATGCCACTGGGCCAACCCCTTAATAACAATATTTTAGCAATTACTGCTTATTGCATTATTACTATGTGTCAGACACAGTGATAAGCTCTTTAACACATTATCTTAACTTTTTCAACATTTGACTTTAATTTGTAACTCATCTTTGATATCTTTAAGTGTTGCTCACTATAAACACTTATTTCTGTTTCAAGTATGTATTCTGCATTTGCATCTTCTCTTAGAAATTGTGAAAGCTGCAAACATTTCAGTTTTGTTTTACGGACTCTCTCTCTCATCCTTTGGACTGACTTCTGTCTCTCAGTTTGTGGAATGTGCACTTCTTAATCCTGAATTTGGTGGTAAAATCACAGGAAGCATTATAGGCTTACAGAAGTTCTCATGTCCTCTGAGTTTTCTAGGTTAGGACATTTTGTAGCCTAAATGTAGACACTCTAGCTTTTGTGTCATTGCAGTTGTATCCACTGCTCTGCACCCCGATTCAGTGCAGGAGGGCTTCAGTTTGCCTTCCACGTTTTGACCTCTCTCCTTTGCTATGCCCCGTTATCTCAGACTCACTCAGTATTTCCTTAAATGTACTTTGTCAGTTCCCTTAGAGTTGGGCCTTTCCATCTTCAAGTGCTGCCTAAAGGGTTGTCTCTCTTTTTGAAAAAAGCTGTGACTCCTATTCTCAACTTTGATTTTTATCTCTTGTTATCCCATAAATTATTTAAAATGAAAGCTCTCTTCCCCCCCAAATAATTGAATGTTTCCAGAAGAATTAATACCCTCTCCCTCACCAGTGACCCTACCATGACCTTCAGTTTTTCTTAGCCAGCCACATTCAACTTCCTTGTATACCTCCAAACCTGAGGTGACTCACCACCAGTAGACACAGTCTTTATCTTCGTCGTCTCTTGGCAGCATTTGACACCGCTGATCATTCTTGCTTTTGAGATAATCTGTTCCCTTGACTTCAGGATTCCAGGCTTTTCTGGTCTTCCTCCCAGCTCTCCGTGTGTTGTTCAGGGTTATGGCCTGGTTTTCTTCTCCTCTCATTCTCTTCTCCGTACAGGAATCTGCCATCCATTCCCATGGCTGCATAAGAGGAAATAAAGATGCTGACAACACCACGGTTGTTCATCTTCCATCAGGATCTCTCCTGATCTCTAAACCCATATACTGTATATTGGCCCTAACCATTCATATGTCCCTTGGGCACCTCAGACTCCAAGGGACCCAAGACTTCACTGTGCAGTACTTGGCACGTGGGCGTACTCAGTGTGTACTGTGTCAAACGAGTGAGTGGTACATAAATGCAGACATGGGCAGGGAATGTACCTAGAACAGGCTTGCGCCAACATGTTGATGGTGATACTGTTGTCTTGCTCTGTCAAACTCTTGACATGTGTGCTCTTGTCTGCCTTGACCATTGAAGTTTGTCCTGTCTTCCTAATCTCTCTTTTGACCTCCTGGTCTACAGACACACTACTTATTTTGACCGATTCTTGAACTCATTTATTTATGCCTTGATGGTTTTGTTCTTAAATTTTTATTTTGCTTCTTATGCCCCAGAGACCACAAATCCTTTATCCCTAGACCTGGCCAGAGTTTTGACAGGGGATGCCTGGTATTTAATAGGGGTGTGTGTGTGTGTGTATGAACATGATAACTGTAGTTCAAGTAAAGACTGCAAGGGTGAATAACAACCTTGAGTCTAGTAATGTTAAGGTTGGACAACTGAAATAAGCTAAGCCTTCAGAAAACTGTCTTTACATTTTCATGAGTAAATACTTCATGTACTTTCGTTCTATTGTCATTCTGCCATTTTTAGACTTCTTTTCTTTCATTAAATCTGCAGTTGGCATGAATTGTGTTCAAATTTCACATAGACACAGACTTAATTATGACTGTGATGGTGAAGGAGTGAGCTCCTTCAGTGAGAGCCCCTGGAATATGCACATAGTGCTGCTTGTAGAAGAGTTGGACATGCTTCATTTTCTCAATAAGAGCATCACCACTGCGTCTTGAAATTCATCAGTATTTTCAGGTTTACTGAGGAGAAAACCCTATTTTCTGAATTTATCAAGTAGTAAGTATGGATGTAGTGCTGTTATCTATAGTCTTTCTCGATTCTAGCATACTCCACAAAAAAGGGATATGTTGAGTGAAGTCAGGTATCTTATATAAACTAACATAAACATTTTAAGAACATTGCATAAGGGAGACACTATGTCCTATGTTTTATGTGAGTCTCCATTTGTGTTTTTTTATGAGTTATAATTAATTGTTGAATTAGGCAGAATCTGTGGCTTTTTCTAGCCTTCCAAGTGTGTATCAGGGAGCCTTGGAAGGAAAGGGAACAATGTATTGGTTATAAGATAGTAATCAGACGCGTGGAAGAACTTTAAAAGGGAGCTCATCCAAGAAGCTTTCCTTACTTTTGTGTTTTCTTTGTATTTATATAATTTGATTTTCATCGACTTAGATATTCTTTACAGTCATTACCAAACTCATGTAATAAGTTTGGGAGAGAAGCAGGAAAGACAATATTTATTTCAGTAGCCATGGAGAAGCCATGACTTATATGTTTTTATCCTTGAATATTTCTTGGAAGAGGAGAAAAGTTACAGGAAAATCCTGCATTAATATAAAAAGAATCAATTCAAATACAAATGGAAACTAAAGAGACATATCTCTTCCTGTGCTCTGAAGATAGCTGGCAAGAGAGCCTCTCAGACGAGTCACCAGGAACACCACAGTGGAATGTCAAATGCTGGACTCTTTGGAGGGGGCAGTTATGCTATGTACTATTAGAGCTTTTATTAATTCAGAATTAATAAAAATGGATATTCCTCCTTACTCTGTCAGTTAGTCAAATGTAGTCATACATTTGTTTAGCGTTTACGACATTATTTGGTCCTTTTCTATACAATAAAATCTTTTCTTACCCATGAATTTTATTCACACAACATGTATACTTATGTGTTTAAGCTGGAATTAGGAAAAAGCAAAGGCCTTACCTGAGACTTAATAGTGACCCTTTGAGAAACAGTAGGAGATGAAAAGCTGCAGGAAGACAGCTTCATTGAATCCTAAAAACCCCGACAGCAGTGTCTTGAGTTTCAGTTTGTTGTTTTTTCCCAGCATATGTGTTTAAGCATGTTCACCAACCTCTGGAAGTGTTTAGAGAAATGTTTGTGCTTCTTAATTCCCCACGTAAATGGTAATTTCATGGCAGTTCTTGAAATAAACATTTTCAAACTTGAAAATATTTTGTGACTATTTCCATTACAGAAACAAATATTTAAAACTTAAAGCAATATTTTACCAGTCATTTAAAACCTAATAACATTTCTCTGAAAAATGTGAATTCATATCTGATTGTAGTGCTGCCGTCTTATATTGCTTCTGCTCTCTTTCACACTTAATCTGTATAACATGTTGTGATCAATTGCTCCATATCTCAATTGAGGATGCCTCTTGGTTATTCATAGTATGCGTATTGTCTGGTATCCTATATGGCCACACTCTGCATCTTCATCACCATCGTCATCCTTGTCATCACGATGAAGGCAGCATATGTTGAACGCTTTCTGGGTCTCAGGGTCGCACTCATTATCTCATTTAATTCCCACAGAAACTCTCTGAGGAAGAGAGCATATGCCCATTTTTTGGATGAGGAACTAAGTCTTCTCTGCTAATCAGTCGGGGGCTTATTTAAATTCTTTTAGAAAGCTACATTTTAGTGGTAAATAAAAAGTAAAAGAGGAAAGAGAGTGGCTCAGAAGTTCAAATACAGGACAGCATATGATATTCAGTTACCACAATGTAACATAAGTTAAATCCTCTTAGGTAAATAATCAAACACAAACATAAACCCCTCAAATAATTTTCATTTGCAGTTATGGAGTCAAAAGCAATTCGAAAAAAAGGAAGCTTCCGTTAAAACTAGTATTTTGGTACAGCGATTTGTTGCTTCTTGATGTCACTGAAAAACTGTGTCTCTCTCTTTGAGTCTGGAGCCTTATTGTATCAAAGGGAGGGAGAGGACATGATGGCTATGAGACTTTTTTCCTTTTTTTTTTTTTGAGGAAGATTAACCCTGAGCTAATTGATGCCAATCCTTTCTTTTTGCTGAGGAAGACTGGGCCTGAGTTAACATCCATGCCCATCTTCCTCTACTTTATATGTGGGACGCCTAGCACAGCATGGCATGCCACGTGGTGCCATGTCCACACCTGGAATCCGAACCAGTGAACCCCGGGCCACCAAAGCAGAATGTGCCCACTTAACCACTGCACCACCAGGCCAGCCCCTAAGATGTTTTGAAGAATGTTCTCCTGCCTGTAGAGGGGACTGCCAAAAAATGAGTTGGTTGATTAGTGTTGGTTTGAATTGAAAATTACGAAGACTGGATTTTTATTATTTGAGTTATTAAGATGAATTTTGAAACTATTAAGCACTACTGATTTATTTCAAACTGTGAATAATAACATGAGCATAAAAGTAGAACTAGACAAGCCGTTTAACAAATCATTAATTAATGGTGAAAAATGTTATCTTAATAAGAGTTTGTGCTTATAAATGAAATGGTTTTAAGTACAAGCGTTAACAAGAGGTATATTAGTAACCTTATATGAAATCGAAGAATATACTAAAATTTAGGAATACCACAATTTTAAAGTACATATTTCCTCCAAAGGCAAGATCCCTTATCTCATTCCTTTCTGAAAGCAATTTGTTGTTTAAATAGGTACTATCTAGTGGCTTTTCTCATTGTTAGCCATGATAGGTGACAGTCCTGAAGAAAGCCTAGATAGAATTAATGATAAAAATGACTCTTCCTGGGGCTAAAGAAGTTGCTTTAAAATTGCAAGCAGTTCTGAATGCAAATAGTGACAAAACAGGTCTTTTCTGTGTTGGCTGTAATAAGCCCCGTATTAGCTATCTTTCAGATTTTAAATACAGAGTAACATTTGATGAGCAGAGCTTTGCCAAGTGGAAAGAAGACAGCAGATAAGGACATTAAATTGAAATAATGAGCTGCTAAAAAAGATAATGGATCAGGCTGTTCCAGAGCAATTTGTGGTGGGGCGCAGGGGGAGGAGAGAAACTTTGAAACTAGGTTCTCAAGCTTTTTCAAAGCATAGTCTCCTTTTAGCTCAATGAAGTGCTGGCTGCAAGGGGAGGGTATGGAGCGGGTACGACTTATACACTTGGCACTGAGGAGGGTGTGCTGAATCTCTGCACGCACCTAGTGACTTGGTGGCCTGCAGCTTCCCGCCAGCCCATCTCCTTTCTCCCACTGGAAGAGTCATTCAAGAGACAGAAGGAGTCTTTAGTGCTATGATCAACTTTGAAGTTAGACAGAATTGGGCCCCCACCTTTTTTTTTTGGTGAAGATGATTGGCCCTGAGCTAACATTTGTTGCCAATCTTCCTCTTTTTGCCTAAGGAAGATTGGCCCTGAGCTAACATCTGTGCCAGTCTTCCTCTATTTTGTATGTGGGACACTGCCACAGCATGGCTTGGTGAGCAGTGTATGGGTCCATGCCTGGGATCTGAACTTGCAAACCCTGGGCTGCCAAACTGTGCCACCAGGCTGTCCCCATGGGCTCCCCATTTTAATGTTTAATTTCGCATGAAATTAAGATTCAGTATTCAACTAGAACTTGATGATTCAGTGAGATAATGCATGGGAAAATGCTTTATAGATTCTAAAGTTCTCTAGAAGTACCAGGTAATATGACAGTTGCATGGCGTAAATAATCCTGATGCTCAGTATTTAGCACTTTTGTTATTGTTACAGAAGAAAGAAAAACAGACTGGGGAGAAGCTCTGGTTTGGGAGGTCAGAGGTGCCATTAATTAATGGATGATTCAGTTTTCACTGTTCTTCCTCGATATGCCTGAAAATTATATTCAAGGAATAATTATTTTGCCTTCACTAAAATGCAAGTTTCAAAGTGATCACGCTTCTAAAAATGACCAAATGTGGACAGAATGACTGATAATGTCCAAAACAGCATTGTCCCCAACCAGGAAATTTTCTCAGCTCCTTGTTTCACTTTTTACTGCACTAAAAAATGACAAACATTCGTTGATTTAGTGCTTGCTATATGCTAGATTCTGTGCTAAGAATATCTTATGCGTTATTCATTCCTTATTCACCCCTATAGGATAGATGTTATTGTTGCCATTTTATAAATGAGGATGCAACAGGACAGAGAGGTTAAGTACATTGCCTAAGGTCACACAGCTAGTAAATTTTATAGTCAGGATTCCAGCCCACGTCTCCTAGAGTCCAGATCCCAGGTTCCTGTCTGATACACCGTATATCTTATGGCAAATGTGCTGAACTTTTTCCCTCATTATTTTGACCATTTCTTTAAGTTAAAAAAAAATCCATTTGTTACGTATGTACGTATAATGTGCTGTAAATAGAAGAGAAAGAAGTATCTCAATGAAGACATTTAAAATTTCATATGAGTAGAGGAAATTCTGAAGATTTAATGGGACCATCTATTGTAAATTAGGTAACCTATTTATTCTGCCAGAGAAAGAGTTTGTATATTTTAGGAGGTGTAATTAGAGAAGCCTCAAGAAATGGCAGTTGTGAAAGTCTAACAAAACAGAGTATTTTAAAGAAATTCTTAATATATGTGCCATATAATGTAAACGCACATAAAATGTTTTGATTTGTACCATTGGTATTAAAATTATCAGGATGCTCTGGGTTGGTGTCTTGTATATGTATTAAACTATATCATGTCAATGAATTTACCAGATTGATACTTGGAATATAATTATGGATTACATGTTTCCTAAATCCAATAATAAAGTTTAATAATGGTATGTTTTCAAGTTGTGAACCACATTACTGTTCATAACCACTACCCTTGTATAGCAGCAATGGTTATTCTCTAACAGTTTCTGAGGGGCAAGAATCTTGGAGTGCCCGCCTGTGTGCTTCTGGCTCAGGGGTCTCATGAGATTGCAGTCAGATGCTGAGGCTGGAGCATCACTTCCCAGATGGCTCTGCTCACGTGTTGGCAGCCCTACGTTCCTTGCTGGCTGTTGGCTGCAAGTATCATTTCATAACCTTCTAGATCTCTCCATAGGCTGCCTGAGTGTCCTTACACTGGCAGCTGGATAAATCTTGAAAGTGTCATACTGTATTCTATTGGTCCCAGAGACCAAGCCTAGTACAGTGTGGTTGGGAACTACATTAGGGTGAGAACTGTTAGGAGGTGGGGATTATTGGCAACCATCCTGGAGGCTGATTACCACAGTAAATATTTCATTAGGAAAAAAGGTACTAGTTGGGGCCAGCCAGGTGGCATGGTGGTTAAGTTCTTGCCCTCTGCTTTGGCAGCCTGGGGCTCACGGGTTCGGATCCCGGGCACAGACGTAGCACTGCTCATCAAGCCATGCTGTGGTGGCATCCCACAAAAAATAAAGGAAGATGGGCACGGATGTTAGCTCGGTGACAGTCCTCCTCAGCAAAAAGAGGAGGATTGGCAACAGATGTTAGCTCAGGGCCAAACTCCCTCACAAAAGAAGAAGAAAAATGTATTAATACTGTCCCAAAGTTTTTATGAGGAGATATTGCCCATATTGTGTCACAAAAATTGCAGCTAATAAAAAAGTCTAAACCATAATCCTCTTCCTACCTCAGGTAGCACTTGGTGGTTTTGTTGCATTGAATTTGTAGGTTTGGGTGGAATTTGTTATATCAGACTAAAAAGCCCTTTTTATAAGAGAAGAACTGTAGATGCTGGATTTGAATATCTGCTTTCCCGTTTCCCACTGTGCCACTTCTGAATCTCAGCTTTCTGATCTGTAAAATAAGATTAACATTAGCCATATAGACCAGCAGATCCTAGTTGTAAAAATCCTAGTCTGGTGATAAAAAATAAATAGTAGACAGTGGAATTAGTAGATGAGTAAAACCAAAAAATGCTTATTTTCAGAAACATTTAAAAAAACATATGCATTAAAAATTAATTTTTAGTGCTCTGCCATAATTCAGAAAAAAATGTCAGGTAGGTTCGCTTCTTATAAGTAAATAAGTAAAAAAGAGAATCCATATTACTGATAACTTAATATAATGAGGCTAATTGAAAAAAGCAAAGAGGGGCCAGTCTGACGGCATAGTGGTTGGATTCGCATGCTCTGCTTTGGCGGCCCCGGGTTCATGAGTTTGGATCCCTGGCATGGACCTAGCTCACCACTCATCAAGCCATGCTGTGGTGGTGTCCCACATACAAAATAGAGGGAGATTGGCACAGATGCTAGCTTAACAACAATCTTCCTCAAGCAAAAAGAGGAGGATTGGTAACACATGTTAGCTCAGGGTCAATCTTCCTCACCACAAAAAACGAAAAAACAAAAACAAAGGGACATAAGCACTCAGGTTGAATGAGAGATGAAAATAAAACTGTTTTTTAAGGGCATTTGCAGTAGTGGGACTAAAATTTAAAAACACATTGAGATACCTGGCCATTAATAAAAATGAGTTTATAAACCAAGGAAGGAAATTTCAAAACAGGATAAAAAAATCAAAAGCCGTTAATGGTAAGGCAACTGAACTTGATTTTGGTTCTTTTCTGTCCGTTTTTCCTAGGTTAGAGGTAGGTTAAATTAACATCTCACTATTCTCAGTTCTTGAGGAAGCGCAAAATGTCAGTCATCAAGTTCTGCTCTTGCTGCCTTCAGTTGCTTCTGTTATCCTCAGGCTCTATGACTTCATTAAGCTTCCAACCCAGAGCCCTAACCTAGTATGTCCATTGTGATTCTTCTGCAAAGTTTCATGGTCTCTCTCTTACCGTTGCAACACGAATGGGTTTTCCTTTTGCTTTTCATTGTTGATGAAAACATATATTCAGAAAGGTCCATATAACATAGATATACAGTTTAAAAATAATTACAAAAAGTTATTACCTCACTGTGTTTGTTTTCTCAGGCTGTTGTAACAAAGCACCACAAACTGGTTGGTTTCAACAACAGAGCTTTATTGTCTCACCATCCTAGAGGATAGAAGTCCAAAGTCAGGGGGAGCGTGGGGAAGGCTCCTTCTGAGGACTGCATGGGAGAATCCCTTCCTGCCACTCACCTTGCTTCTTGTGGTTTTCTGGGATCTTTTGGCATTCCTGGGCTTGTTGATGTATCACCCCAGTCTCTGCCTTCAGCTTCCTATAGCATTCTCCCCAATTTTTCCTTTTTTTTTTTTTTTTTGAGGAAGATTAGCCCTGAGCTAACTACTGCTAGTCCTCCTCTTTTTGCTGAGGAAGCCTGGCCCTGAGCTAACATCTGTGCCCACCTTCCTCTACTTTATATGTGGGATGTGTACCACAGCATGACTTGCCAAGTGGTGCCATCTCTGAACCCCAGGCTGCCAAAGCAGAACGTGCGCACTTAACCACTGCGCCACCGGGCCGGCCCCCAATTTTTCTTTTTTATGAGTACACCTGTCATGTTGGGTTAGCACCCACCCTAATGACCTTAACTACAACTGCAAAGACCTGTTTCTAGATGAGGTCACATTTTGAAGTACTAGAGGTTGGATTCAAAAGAACACTACCCGGGGTGAGACAGGTATTCCCATCCCAGGAGTGACCGCTTCCCCTCCTCCCTGTGGTAATCATGATTTGGATTTTTGTGAAAATGATTTCTGTGTCTTTCTTTATATTGTTAGCACTTGTGCATCGTCTCTAACAAAAAAATAGCTTTTGTTTAAGACTTCTTTTATGAAATGGATACGTTTTAAAAAGTAAGACTGGAAATTATATGCCATGTGTAATGTTCTCTTCAATTCCCCAGGGGAAATATTTATTAAAAATGCCTACTTTTCAGGGTGAATGTAAAAAACTTAAAAATAATATTTATAGCTTTCAGTGGGCAAAATAGAAATAATATTTTGTAAGGTCCATTTTGGATCACATTTTAATTTTTTTGTACAGCCTGCCTCCTCAGTTGATGACTAGTATCTATGTAAACTTTTCTGGAATGTATTTTATTTCCCCAATTTGTTCATATTTTAATGAAATCCATGATTGTGGTTTCCAAACTTTTCATTAGTAATGACTCAAAGTGTTGTGTTCCTTCTAAACCCGGTTTGAAATATTTTAATCTTGTATGCAGCACTTACTAGGATATATTCAGGTCTTGCCATTCTTCATTAGTTAGTAGTAGATGTCTGCCAGTAGGACACTTGGTAAACACTTGCCAGTATAATACCAGTTAAAATCAAAGAATCTTGATGGTTTAGTTACCTCATTAAGCCTTATTTAGGAAGAAATGTAAATTGTAAAATGTAAAATGTAAATTTTTCTTAGCTTTTTAAAAATATTGAGAATAGTTTATGCTCGTTACTACCTTTGGAGATTCCTAAACGTCAACATTGCTGAATGAAATACACACACACGCGTATGCATGCACGCATAGCCTTTGCTGAAGTCTGCAGCATGAAAGAACAAATTCCTTGTGATCATATTTTTGTTTTAATTAAAGACTTCAACCCTGTAAGTACAGATGGTTGCCAAATTTCAAATGACCCATAAAAAATCCAGCAGGTTGCCCTGTTCACCCTTTGCGCTCTCCCTTATTAAAATCCCTGCTGTGTCTACTGTAGGAAAAGGGGGAGAAAACAACACTGCCACACAGTAGATTCTTCATATTTCTTTGCTGAGCAAAATACATTTTTAGAAGAGTCTTTGAGAACTGTGGGTTCAGGAAAGGGAAATGGTTAGAAGAAGTGACAGAAGGAATTAGAATGTTAGAATACCCTATTAGAATAGGGTTGCTTACCCCAAAGTCGACTCCTTTCAGATGTGTTTACTCATGAGAAAGCCTTCCCAGCACAGTGGAAAACCATGCTCTGCTTTACCTGGAGGGCTCGCCTTGCATGAATGGGATGGGAGCTCTCCGTTAGAGATTGCACACATTCTCTTTGACAATGTAGAGACTTCTGGAATGCACTCTTGCACATTAGTTTGATCACAGTGCCTTGTTTCTTCTATTTGAGGTAAAGAGAGTTTTGCTTGGGGTGTTAATATGGGAAAGAGAGTGGTTTTGGTGGTGGTGGGTCCTTCTGAGATGTAGGAAGGAAAGGATTATGAAGATTCGATAGAAGATACTTTCAGCTTAGTATCTAGAAAAGAGGAAACTCTAAAGAAAGAAAAGATTCTGAGAACGCATTCGTCTGCTTGAAGTTCCTGCCTTGAGCTAACTCCAAAACCAAACGAGGAGTGAGCTGGAGTGGGCTTGATGTCTCTTTTAAAGTTTTTGAAAATTCTCTTTTTCACTGAATCGGTGTTCATGCTGGCAATATATGGTCCATAATTTTGCCACTTTAAGCTTAAACAGGCATCTGGGGCTGATCAGACACCTAACCACAATCTAAAAAGCTATTTGTTTAAAAAAGTATTCCAAGTTTCCTATAAAAATGTACTTTTAGAATTTCATTTGATTGTAAGTTTGGATTGATTGTACATGAAAATCTGTTTATAGCTCTACAAGTGTATTTTGAATTTTGAATGGCATTTCTCTAGTGGGGATACCTAGATTAAGTAACCCTCTCAAGTGTTGACATCAGAAATAGGCCATAGGGCAAAACTTAAGTAAATATATTTTTATTTTTACCATAAATTACTTTATTTGAAGTCAAGAACTATATCAAATGGATTTCAGCTCCTTTGGCGCATAGTATATTGCCTTGCACGTAGATTAATAGGTTAATGCTGAGGAATGAATGAGTGAAAGGTTATGTAGAGATGGAATGTATAAATAGAATCTACACAGGAGCCATTCACATGAGGAGATTCGTGAGTGTGATTATTGTCATCTAAATGACAAAGGTTATCCTTTATTATCAATAAATTTTTTTCAATAAATATTAAACTGAACACTTAGGATTGCTAATCCCTGTGCTAAGTGCTTTGTGGGGCATCAAGATGAATGAAACAGGACCTTCGCCCTCAAGGAGTTTCCTTTCCAGTAGGAAAAGTCGTAATAATAACATAAAAACAGATGAAAGCGACAGCTAAGATAAAGGGAAGGCGCTCTAGTAGCTCAGAAGAGTAAGAATAATTCAGGTGTTTGGTGACATTTGAATACGAATTTGGAAATGTGATGAAGCGAAAGAAGGTACATATCAGTAAGGAATGTTTCCTGCTGCAGACAACAGAAAAAATGCCTAATAGTGGCTTAAGCAAAGATTAGTTAATTTTTTAAAATATAATTAGAAGCACAGAGGTAGGTGACCATTGGCGTGACTGTTAACAACCAACCAAAGACAGAAACGGTGTCTGCCTTGGTTTTGCTGGCATCTTCTCCATGGTTAGAAGGTAGCGACTCCAGCTCCATCCTGTCTGTTCTCAAGGCAGGATGGTGAGGGCAAGTGGAGGTACAGCCACTTTCATGCTTTTTTATCAGAAAAGCAGACGCTTTTCCAGAAGCCCCAAGCTGACTACTTCTTAATCTCATTGGTCAGGTCAGTGCTACATGGCCACCCTTAATTATCATGGTACCATCCAAACTGTACTAGAAAGGTAGGAAGAAAGATCAAAACCAAACAAAAACAAAAAAACACAAAAGAACAAACTAAAGAAGATTTTCTTTAGTGTTGCTAATGAGTATAAATATAGAGAGATGTCTGATCAGTAAAGCAGTCTGTCAGAATTCAGTAGGTCATCAGTCACGATCTCTACATTTGTCTGTGGCTAGAGGATGACTGTTGGTAGGATAGTTTTCCGCTGTACCATACTAGCAAGAATTTGATATAAAAGTCTGCAACAAGCACTTGAATGATTGAAGGCTTCTCATAGATGCGGGTATTTGAATAAAGAACCTGTACCTTCCGGGCCATGTCACCAGCCTAGAGAACTTGTATTAACAGCTGGGCAATTCCTTGTCTTTGCTTGAGAAAATATGTTTCTTTTTTCTTTCAGTTTCTAGAAGGACTTGTTTCCCTTATTTCTTTCAAATGGTCATGGTCACCTTTGCTGATTATTTTCAACTGAGGTGATTTATAAAGAAGCATCTTAACTGCTTTTAAATCACTGAACCAGTGTGATGGAGCAAAAGGTGTTCGCTATTTCTTATTATGTTAGTAGCATATCAATTTTTATTTTTTAAATTTTTATAATTTTTTTTTTTTTTTAGTAGAGGAATGTGAACCCCTTTGTAGGAAAGGAAGACTAAAAATGCAACCGATCCTGGAGGATTGATAGCTCCTGTAGTTGATAGAAGAAAACAACAACAAACAGCTCTGCCTTTTTGACAGCATCTCTGCCTCTTAAAGGTGGTTTTCTTTCTTGGAGGTTTTTGTTGCTGCTGTTGTGGTTGTTTCTGTGGTGGTGGTGGTGGTGTGTGTGTGCTTTGCTGGAACCACCCTAACCTCCCTGTGGACCCCAGTCAAGAAGGAGCAATGGCAGTCAGCTCCTGGTGCTTGGTGTGCATCACTAGTATTCAAACATTAGTGTGCATAAAAATTCTTGGGGAGCTTGATAAACATCAAAGCTTACAGGCCTCCTGATGAAGTCAGGCAGGAGTGGAGACTGGGAATCTCTGGGTACTTCAGACAATTCTGATGTAGGTGACCCCTGGCCTACGCTGTAAGAAACATTCGTGTAGACAGTAAGTGAGGTGGTAGGGGAGTTACGAAGACAGTTCTCACACTAGGTCTTCATATGTCTCACCTGTTCCAGATCTCTAAAATCAAGGGGTCTCCAAAATGGGATGTGCACTCGCCAGGTGGTTTGTGGGAAGACCTATTTTGGTTCAGGAAGGAAATAATGACACTTCTATTCATATTCATTTTTTAACTTTTACATTTTATTTCTTGTTTGTATTTTGTAGTGCATGTGCTATATTAGTACAGTTGTACATACTTATAGCTTACAAGTAGATAGTTACGTGCATTTGAAAGGCCTATTCTAGAAAATGTTTACTGATGGTGCATGATCAGAGAAGTCTAGAGATTGCTGCTTAGATGATTTCCAAGGCCCAAATCCATACTCTTTCCTGCTCTTTACAAGAGTTTATTGTTTCTTAAATGTTTTTCATTTAGATATTGACATTAGTCAATGCTTCTTTTATTAGTGTGTGTATGTGTTTGTGTGTGTATGCACACAGAACATAGCTGAAGTCTGAGAGGGTGAAAGAGCTTTGCAGTTTATGTCAGGTAGAAATATCTGTGTACTAAGGTTAATTATCTGACCTGACACCCTTATTTAAACAAACCCCTACTGAAGAATCAAAGGAAAAGAATCAAGGTGACTTGAGGTGATGGCCATCACTCCAGCCATCCACAGAGCTTGCTGTCCAGTCAGGACCCTCAGGGACTTGAGAGTGGATGTGTGTGAAAGTGGATTTTCTGGAGACTCAGCTTCTTCTTTGTCTTTAAACCTTGAGTTAGCCCCTTCTCTTCTGTTCTCAGAGGACTCGTTCCTGTTGAGTATATCTCTTTAAAGTTAAAAAAAGGGCACTTTTTCACTGCATAAAATTTTATTTTTAAAGATATTTTTAGATTACAACAGCTAAAAACACCTATTGTCACCATAATTATGAATATAGTCCATTAGGTAACTGATCATTTTCCTTGTTTGGAAGTGGCATCAAGATTTTGGCTCCTCATGTTTTCTATACTTTAAAACAGACTGTAGGATCCAAAGACTTTCTATCCCAGGATCCTCTAGTTGGTATTTCTAGACAGAAGACCATATTCCTTTTTCATAAGTTTGTCTCTGACACACACACACACACACACACACACACATACACACGTACACACAACAAACTAATCTATTGATTCAATTGAATTGTCAATAGAGGAGAAAAAACAAAATTGCTGGCTTGAAAAATTTCAGCAGTTTTTGTCACTATTGTCGTTCTTTTAGTAGCCGCACAGCATGGGCAGTATCTGAAGATTTGAAATCTATTTTGGGGGTCTCATTTAAAAAATTTATTTCTTCTTTTAGTGTTATTTTTTCCTTTTACTTCTCAGAATTACTATTGGATGAGTCTGGGTAAATTGGAGAGGAATGGTAAAACTGGAGTTAAGATGATAATAAATATAACTAACCACTAATGATATTTATTGAGCCCACATGTGCCAGGCACTGTGCTGGGTCATTTGTTACCTCATTTAATCTTTACACTGACCCTAGAAGTTGGGTGCTATTGTTTATTTTATTTTATTTTCCTTTTTCTCCCCAAAGCCCCCCAGTACATAGTTGTATATTCTTCGTTGTGGGTCCTTCTAGTTGTGGCATGTGGGACGCTGCCTCAGTATGGTTTGACGAGCAGCGTCATGTCCGCGCCCAGGATTCAAACCAACGAAACACTGGGCTACCTGCAGTGGAGTGCGTGAACTTAACCATTCGGCCACGGGGCCAGCCCCTTGGGTGCTATTGTTATTATCCCAATTACAAATGAGAAAAATGGAGACTTGGGGAGGTGATAAAACTTGCTAGGAGTCTCTCAGCTAGTAAGATGAAGAAGAGGCTGGATTCCACATATGCAAGGCTCCGTTCTTTAGCAGGGCATATATATTCTGTTTTTGACTCTTTTGTAAGATTGGGAGTTGGGCTGGGGACAGAGCACTTTGGGGAAAACAAACATGTCCCACCCTACCCCAAAGGAAGATCCCAAATACACAGCTGGGAGAGGGCCATGCCTTGGACAACTCACAAAGTGTGATTTCCCTTGTATTTGAAGTAAATGGTGCCCCCCAGAGTTGTGCAAAATGGTGGTACTGGCTGGGAGCTTCAGTGTCAGGCATGGGAGGTTGGACGAGGGCAGCGGAGTGGGTGTGCATATAATCCTGACAGCTGTGTGTAGATCTGGGTGCTGGGATGCTGGTGGAAGGAGGGCCTCCCACACTCTTCTTGGGGGAAACTGGGCCTCTGGTGCTGCAGGGGCTCACCAGGTGTCTAGGTGAAATCCCTCAGAAACGTTCTGTTTGCGCTTGTGAAACCTGTTTTTAATCCATAATCCAAGACTATTTCCCTATTTCTGTTTACTCCTCTGTAAAATAGAAATGATCGTTGTGTTGTGTAGTGGAGAAATGTTGCATGGATTAGTGAGGAAAGGGCTTCAGGTGATTGGGTGTTATTTTTTTCCCCCAAAGACGAAGTGTCAGGGAATGACGATGTTCAGTTTTAGATTGCTAGTTTCCTCGTCTCTAAGGTGGCAACCTTTCGAGATTGTTTAGGTGTGATTTTTGTAAAGTTGAGAGGTCGGAAATGCTGTCTGTCCTCTCGTGTTTGTATCCCCCATGCCTGGAATATCCTAAGAACTCACTAAATAATTGCTGAGTGATTTAAAATTGCTCAGCTATCCCAAGCCTCAGTTTTCCTTATCTATAAAATGGGCATAATAGTGTGAATCATGTCCTTGTAAAGATTACATTGGACAACGTCTTATAGAGCAGAGTGTAGTGCCTGCCCCATTGTAGGCACACGATAAATGTTTGCTGTTAATATTGTTATTATTCTGCTTATTGCTGCTTGTCTCTAGAACATCACTCCTGGCTCTGCCACTTAAAACCTGTTTGCCCTTGAACAAACTGGTTGAGCTGGGTCCCAGTTTTTTATTCTGTATAAGCGGAATTCTAATGCCCACTTCACTGTTGCCGGGAAGTTTGAGTAAGATTCAGAACTAACAGTGATTTAGTGCATGTTATGTGCATCACAGATTAGACCTGTTTTCTCGTTTAATCCTTGCAAATGTCTCTTGTTTTCATTTTACAATTTGGAACACTAGGGCTCAGAGAGCAAAAGTGGCAGTCGAAGGTCACACGAGCAGTAAGTAGCCGGTGTCTGTCTGATGGCGCCTTCCTGAACTTCACAGTCTCTAAGGCCGTTTACAACGACCGTACACTTCTGTGGGCTCTTATTTGTGACATGTCTTTCTTTGGGCCTGAGGGCTGCAATAGAGCAGGCATCCTAGCATGATTCACTCTATTTAGTTATTTAGATGCATCGTGCTGGAATAAACATTTGAGGGAATCACATTTTTCCTCAAATTCCCTTCGCTTTTACATTTTTCAGACTTGTTTTCCAGTCTAAAAATACTAGATCCTGGATGTCTCAGGTCAAGAAAGAGTAAAACTACGTAAGCAAAATTTGGAATGAGGACCTTTCTGTGTTACCCTGCCCGTTTGTGGGCTTTGAGGTGGTTATTAAGTAAAAGCAGCTTACTAAACCAGGAGGTCAGTTTAATTTTCAGATCAT
The DNA here is from genome assembly GCF_041296265.1 of Equus caballus. Taxonomy (NCBI): domain Eukaryota; kingdom Metazoa; phylum Chordata; class Mammalia; order Perissodactyla; family Equidae; genus Equus; species Equus caballus. The sequence goes on from NC_091684.1 coordinate 183,726,715, forward strand.
GCCAATTGACTTGTCGGAAACTTTTTTTTTTAAAGAAATGACATATTATTATGTCAATTCCAAAGCAGCTAAATAGAGTTTCTGTGAATGTTAAAATTTGCTAGAGGATCATGATTTTGAACGTATCACATACCGAGAGACCTGGAAGCTAAAATGAACTGCTTTATCACTGTATTTTTCCCTGGGGTATCTTAATTAAAAACCAATTTGAGGAACAAGAAGAATCCCTTCCTAGCCTGAAATGTTGTTTCTCTGACGGATCTTTCCTTGCTGGAAGTCATCCCAAAGTTCTTTGGAGGGTCAGGTTCAGCGTTAACTGGGCTTTCCTATCTAGCAAGAAGAGGGAGCTCTTTTAGTGTGGTCTCTTGTCCCCATGGTTGTGAGCTTTGGAAAGGTTTGACTCAGGAACCATGAGATACTAGCACAAGCACTGTATTTTTGAATTAGTCTTGATTGACAGGTCTCTATTCAATGTAAACAGCTTGAAAGGAGAGCCGCGGTTAGAGAAACAGAATTTGCATTTAAGAACATTCTGTTGGATGACATAATGAATAAGTTTCACATTAATCAAAATAACAAAAAGGGGATATTAATTTTTTTTGTAGTGAGTTGTAAATTAGAATAGTGAATTGGGAATAATTAAATTGTACTTTTGTTTAGGTTTTTCTCCTCGGATGCTGCTGTTTCAAAAGAGCACAGTTCATGTGAAAGTCTGAATAAAATTCACGGAGTAGCATCAAGGACCTCTGAGCCCAGGAAACTGAGTTTGGCAGTGCTAATTTGTATTAAAGTTGTTGTTGCATGACAGCCGGAAAAAGATTTAATGCTTGCCACCTGAATCAAGGCACGGAACATTGGTTTCTATAACTGCCATGAATTTGAATCGAGGCCAGTATCTCTAAATTTGAAATAAACTGATACTCTGTCTTGAAAGAAGATACAGGCTACTTATGTTGTGGAAGGTATTTAGAAAATAGTATTTCAATTTAATTTTTTAGCAATATATACACACACACACACACACAGGTATATATCTTTCAAATTGTTAGGCTCCTCGGCACCATGGCCTGCAGTGGTTCTTGCTGTTAGAGGTTCACACAGGAGAACTGGAAATGCCTGCAGCCATTTATTATCCACTTTCAGCCAGGAGTTAGCAATGAGTTTGCACCAGGTTCCCGGTTTGGCATTTCTCCTCTTACCACGGAGGAGCTGCTCACTTCATCAGAAAGTCATTATCCCTCTTGGATGTCACTATGGTTCAAAGTATTACAGTATTGCTTTAGGAATTTAGATTTTAACCTAGCCACCCTGCTGTGGTAAAACCTTAGAGCCACCAGATGCAAAATCCATTCACTTGCCTAGCACAATAAAAATGATGATGATGACAATAATTCATATTTTGCATTTGCAAAAACATCTTTCATCTGAAGAGCTTTTGTGAACGGAACACGCATCTTGAGACTACTTTATAGAAAGTGATCTTTGAGTCCAATATGGAAAGGAATCCACCTCTGAGGTGAAATGTGGCAGCTGTTTAATTATTTTCAACTGGGTACATATTAAGTGCAGTTGTGTCACTATGCAGTAAAGGTGTTGCTGAGAAACTATATAAATTCTGTTACGTTAAAATTTTCAGACTTTATTTTTATTCTTATTGAAAAGCAACATGTTCTTTTGATTAGACAAATACTGAGAAAGTTGACTATTTAAAAATGAATCTCTGTTGACTCTTTTTTTCAAGCTGTAAAGGATTCCGTTAAGGGATCCCAAAGGTGTGTCTCAGGTGTCCTGACAGCAGCCTGCCTCTTATTTCTCCCTCTTGGGTGGGTGGTGGTGAGGGCTGCAGCTCACCACTGTCTTGATGGGCACAACCAAAGCATGCTCAACTCTTCATCGCACAAAGGCAAATAATCCCAGGCCAGTTTCTCTTCCGTTTACATGTTCTCCCTGGATGATCTCATTCGTTCCTAGGGTATCAAATAGCAGCTCTATGCTGATGGCCCATTACATCTCATCTCTGCTTCCCATGTCTTGCCTCAGTTTCTGCTTTATGTTTACAACTTTCTCTTCTCTCAGGGTGTCAACCCAGCACCTCAAATTCCAAAATAGGATACCCCTTAAAATAATGCCCCTGTCTGTATGTATGTACTCCTTAAATAATTAACCTCTCGCCTCATGCTTTTACTTCTGTTATATATGCTCAAGACTTGGCAGTATTTAAGACAACTTCCTTCTTCTCAATTCCAGTTAGTTCCTAAATTCTATACACTTATCTGCACGGTCCCTTGCATCTGTCCACTACATTATATGAACCAGTGAAGGGGCATTTTATTGCGAACCGTAGGATAAAGGAAAAGAAAGAAAGTGAAACCAAAATCACTCAATTTCCCAGCTGCTAATATTACTCAGGTGGTGGAGGCAGAGTTAAAGCTATTGGCTCAAACGAAGCTTAGAGGTAACTTGCAGCTTTCATTTATTGTTGTGTAGCTACAGGATAATTTAAAAGTTTGAGGCTGTTCCAGAAATGATGTGTCTGCTTTGGACAGTTTGCAGCATGGTCTGCAATTATAAGTTATCTTAAGTGAAGATGAGAGGACGGGTTTTTTTTTCAGGTGTAATTAGAGAAGAAAAACAAATTTCTATGTACCAAACTGTAGATGTTTGGATAGCATATTGCCATTACACAAAGGTATCGAGGAACATTTTCATTGTCCTCAACTAGTAATTATAGTGAATATATTCTCCATCAAAGACAAATTCCTTAAGTCCTGTCCTGAGAATATTTTTTAGGGTTTACAAACCTGAAAAATTTTTCCTTGTGAAATGTTGTATTTTTCTTTGGACTATAGAAATTTGCTCACTCCTTACTCCACCAGAATGTGGTGTGTGTGTGTGTGTGTGTGTGTGTGTGCATGCTTTATATTGATGGAATGATTTATTAGATTAAATGATCTGTTTACATTCCCAGTATTCAGGGGGCAGGGCATTCACTTATATTAAATCATTCATTTTTGAGAGGAGCACTTTTATCTGGTGTTGTAGGTTTTCACTTAATTTTATTCTTCCAACAATAATCTTGAATGCAGAATTTCCCTTTATAAATGAAAAAATACACCAGTATTCCTTCCAAAATTTCTTGCCAAACACTATAAATTTAAATCTTTGGCTGAAATAATATAAGATATTTTGTGTTTCCTTCTCCAGTAATGGCTAAAAATTGGTGATACTGTGCTATATTTATGTAATTTATCAAAGCTTATTGAATGAAATAGAATTATTAATTATAGTACAGAAAAACTCATTCAGAAGAAAAATTGTTTAATAAAATATGGGTTAAAATGAAGCCTTAACTGACTAGATTTGGTATATATGACACATTTTATGTTGTCCTATTTTCTGAAAGAGTGTTGAGTACTGTTTAGATATAATCCTGACCTGGATTATAACGTCTCAATATTAGTTTTGTTTGATTTTGATCCCTACTATATTTTAGAATTTTATATGGGTTCTTCCTTATTCTGATATTTGGAGATCTTCCACTTGGATTGAGTGAGTGATATCCTTTTATAAATCTTGCCATTTTTTTAGTGGTTATATGAGGTGATAATGCTCAAAAGGGTTAAGTAAATACAAACAAGGAAAGAGATGAGCTATAGCAGAGATCTGGTGTTCTTTTATCAACATTTTGTTTTCATCAATCTTTGGAGATGTGGCCATGTAAATTGAGTAACTACCTAAGTACTTATGTTTCAATTCCCTGTAAGTCTTTCTTCTGCTGTATTTTGAATGGAAATAATGTTTAAAGCAGGTTTTTATTTTCTTTTAGTATTTACAGAATTTATTCCAACAACATTATCAGCAAATTGGGTAACATCGGGATAGCTGGAATACTGTTGTGTTTGTGTGTCCTTTTTAGAGATGGGAAGTGCCTCAAAAAAGAAAACAATGGAACCAAATAATGTCTTTATTGTTCATTTTTAACAGAAGCTCTATTTTCTTTTGTAGGGTGGAAATGGTTGACGTTAATTATCCTTAGTCATGTGAATATTCTGTGAATTTTTGCCCTGTCTTCTGAAAGAGTTTCTGGAGGAATGGCCACCAAGTCTAGAGCTCTGGTTCAGTCATTTTCCTATGTTCTGAAAGTGCAGTATCTGATTTAATTGTTAAGGATGATTGCATCAAGGGAGGTTTTCTGGCTTGATGTCTATCTTGCCAACCAATTAAGTCCTGGGTATAATGTGCATAAAGATGTAAAGAATTCGAGGGCCAAATTATATCTATTCCCTCATAAAGGGAGTTCTTTAAATTATGGTAATGATTATTACTTGATATTTATGAGGGCCATCTGGGCAAGACATCCCAGAATACTGTTTCAGCAAGATATGCTTATAATCAGACTTAGATAAACAAGCAAATAATATATATTGATAAAGAAAATGGGGAACAAAGCAAGGAATCCTATAGATGGGCTTGGTCACAGCGATTTTTATATATGCCAATGTTTCATTTTTACTTAGTTTAGGGAGGGCTTCTGTGATATGTCTTGAGGAGAGAGGTACACCTACACAGTCCAGAGGCTATTAAACATTTTCGAAAAGCCAGAAATCTGCAGTACACAAAAATAGACATCACACACATAACACAGTGAGGAGATCTTTGGTTATTAAAAGAGTCTACCTTGTTGATGTTAGGCTGTTTCTATGCAAATTGGGACTTTTAGTATTTCAAGAATTAATGTTTATGCTTTTTTTTTTTGGTAAAGAGTTTCTCTAATTTCCCAAATATATGTTATGTTTAGTAAAGGAATTGAGCATCTTTTAGAATTCTCAGTGTAGACTTTCTGGGGAGGATATCTTTTTTTTTTTTTCCATGTATGTCAGTTAGAGATTATATTTGAAAAACCAACAAAACAAAACAAAAATCAACAAGCTCATAAGAAAGGACACATCATGGAAGGGAAAAGAAGGCAGAAAAAAGGTCTCAGTTTTATAGGGGTGCAACAGTATATTTTTGTGCACATTTCACAGGGATGTTTAAGATTTAGATTCTGAAAGTGGATGGCAGCAGCTTGAGTCTCCAAAATGCATGGAAATAGCTTAGAAGAAGCTATAAAGTTCTATCATGTCATGGGTTGGTGAGCGAGGATGGATTTACACGATCAAGGATATAAATGGCTTTGAGTGAGTCGTTAGTCATGAAGTCCACGATTCTTCATAATTGGCATGGCTCTCCCTTGTCATTCAGACAGACAGTAGTAAGGATGTGGAGCTGCTGTCATTGTCACAGCAACCCTGAGAGCCCACATGGATGGCACGGTGTGGATTCTGAACTCCGTGCAGGAGAGCACTGCGTGCCTCTCGGACAGTCTGCATGCAGCTGTGGTTTTGGATGTTTTACATCATTTTGAAAAATCATGGCTGGAGCACCAGCTATACAATGTCCCCTGTCATTTGTAGGATTCAGAGAAGAGAATATGAGCAGTGGTTTGGTTTTTTTTTTTCCCCAAGTGTGAATGTGTATCTGTGTTTTGAGAATAAGGTGGAAATGTTCTCATGCCATTCATGACGGTTCAGCCTGAAATGGCATATTCTGATGAGGAGGCAGGAAAGTGTGTTCTCTTCAATTTAAGATGTTTTTGATATACTGCTGGGTGCCTACCTTCCAAAGAATCCTGGATACTTGATATGCTCAGAAAAGATTTGGACGCAGCTGATTGTCTTTGACCATTAGGGAAAGTGTGGTGAGAGGAGAAGGGGAAGCTGTGTGTGCACTGGTTTATGTGTGTTGATGTCAGTGGGGAGGCTGAGGTTTTTGATTCCATGACTGTATGTCAAGGATATTTTTAAAATATGACCTAAACCTGAAGGCAGTGTTAGCACCAATCAAAGACTTTTCCATCCAAATTTTAAGCTATTTTTGGTATATTATTCGGCATTTTTAATTGTGGCACAAGTTGCAAAGATGATTTTGAAGGTTAGCAGTAGTTTCGAAAGTTGTCAGGACCATCGCAGATGATTCAGGAACAGCAGAGTTGTAGCTTTGATTGAGCTGGGCTGTGGGATGGATATGATTTTATTTTATTTTTTTTTAAGGTGGAGAAATGAATGAGGCGTGCATTCATGTTTTTCACCTAGGCCAAATGGAAGACTTTTCAGTGATGTAACCCATTGGGTTGGAGAAGCTTTTCTGTGGAGCTGCCCCGCGGTGCTGAGAATAAGTTATGAATGCTGCACTGTTTCAGCGTGGAGGGCCTTGCCGGGAAGAGAGCGGTGTGCCTGGGCCCCAGCTATTGAGAAGATGCCAGTCAGGAATGAAAACGTCTTTCATGAAACTATAGCTAACTTCCCTGTGACACATTACCATAAAGCAGAGAGTAGTTTTAAAACCAATAGTGTGAAAATAAGCACAATCCGTTGTAAAAGTCACAAGGCTTTATTTTAAAGTTATGTGTGTTGAGTGACTAAAAATATACAGGTTTGTGTCAGAATTCTTTTGAGTGAATTGGTCTAAGCAGTTTTCCTCCTTTCTCCCTCTCTCCCTGTTCACAGCTCTGATTTCTTTTGCCTTTTGGTTACAACTACAAAAGATGTCTTCTGAGTCAGACGCTGGTGCATGACATCAGGACGAAGGAATGCTCTGCCCAGTCCAGCATGTTTAAAAGCGTCAGCTGCTTGAAAAAATGTTACATTTTTTAGGATGGATTAAAAAATTAAGAGGATCCCTGAGAGGGGGAGTTAGGTGCAGACATTTATGGAAGTTTTTTGTTATTATTTCCAGTGATCAGAGAAACACTAAAATTGGAATTGAATTTTGAATGCTAGTAATATAGTGTTTTTCCTCAAACAGAAGATGTCATGTGGTCTTTATAAAACAAGTGATAACAATAACAATAATAGGACAGCATAAGGTTGTAAATTTTGTAAAAATTACAAACTTAAAATTGTAAATTATAAGTACTGAATCTTTGATTTTAGATAATATAGTTTTATGAATTTACAAGACTAATTATTAAATGATTGTCAAAATAATTTTAATTTCTTTTTGTTCTTCTTAGGTAGTACCGTGACTTAATTTGGAGCATTTTCATGATATTTCCTATACTTGGGTAAAGTGGATATTAATTAGAATAACAACTAAACATTTTGTCATGGTTCAACATATGAAAGAAATCTGTTTCTTTTTTTTAAACTATTAATATCCTTATAAATAATTATCATTATTAATTTTCACTCTTAGTTCTGTCTATATCAACAGAAGAAAATGGAAGTTCTGGAAAAATTTTTAACAAGTACAATTTCAATAATATATATCCAAATGCCAATATGTAAAATATTCAGATTAGATTGAAGAAGTCATTGGTTTGGTGATTTATTGCCTATATATTCAAGAATTATCATCTCTAAGTATTGCAATTCTCTGTTAAATTACGGCTTAAAGTATTAATCATATTAAGAGGTAAACTGAGTTACATTAATATTTTTCAAGAGTTTGAGCATACACTGATCTGAATTGGGCAGACCCACATGAAGGTGGTTGGGAGCCCTCCACCAATAGGAGCCAGGGGCAAGGTTTTTATAGAGCAGACAGTGAAACAAAGCAAAGCAATTGTTGGGTTAGCTATAGGTTAAGTGGGTGCCTTTTTTTGGGAAAGCTTGGTTGGCTGTTTATGATTGGTTTTGTAAGTTTCACTTTCTTAGGTTCTGGCGCATTGACTCTGGCTTAGGTTTTGGTTTGCTTACGTAGCTACCAAGGCATTAGAGCCACCCCAGTCTAATGGCCTCCTTGTTTAATTACTTTAACAAGCGTTATGTAATAGATGCTGAAGCTGTTTACACCAGGAAAAGTATTCATGGATGAAATGATTTCTGCCTGCACGGAAAGGAAAAATAAGCATTAAGGAAAGGAAAAACTGAGGGAGCAGATGGCTGGGTCATGTAGGCTGAGCCTCGCCTCTATCCTATGGTAGTTCAAAGTGTATGTGCCTCTGGGGCAAGAAAGAGGAGTTTGTGGGAAGGGAGAGTTTGCCTGCTTACCTAGGCCTTGAAATCTCCGAGCTGACTGAGGCTGGCAAAAGGCGACTTCTGTCGACTTTTTATATGTGCTTTCTGGAAATGGAGCCATTAGAAATGGCAAGAAAATGATGAGACTGGACAGACCTTTCACTTATGCTTCATATCTTTGCCACATGCTCACTAATGGCTCTTTTTTGGGTAAGAACATAGCTGTCTTAACATTAGAACAAAATGGGGTAAGTGTATACATACAGATGATAAAGCAAATAACTTTGTTATACTTCTCCATAAGTTTTCCAATTGAACTGTGGATTGAGGACATTTACTCCTCAGTAGTCACTGGCTCTTTCACTTTCCTGCCTCTAATAGATTTTTCAACTAATTAATTTCCCCTCAATAAGTATATTCTTGCATTTTTTGTAGGTACCTTATAAAGCATTTGGGGGGTTTTACAGCTGTTTATAGCATTCAGGAGACTTTGAGAACAACAGAAAAAATTCCTAGTTGAGCACTTGGCATAGTTAATCTGGTGATAATTTAACTGAAAAAGATGATTCTTTTTACTCTATAAGACTGTCTTTTCTGCACACCCACAACAGACTTTTGTCAAAGAAAAGACTCAGGAGGACAGTTTTCTTTAACTTTCATCTTCTCAGTTAAAAACAATTATAAAAGAATTCCTTCTGGTTTATGTCAGCAATATAAAAACAGACACATCCGAGCTGTTAACAGTGGTTGATTAAACTATAGTAATGGATAACCTGACTTTTCCATAAATGTGGTTAGGATTCTAGCTTTTGACTCATCTGTTATTGTATGAGAAGAATGAGAAAATCTTGTATTTATCTTTCTTATCAGGACCCTGGGGGTTGAATTTGGTTTTATACCACTAATGGGGTGTGTCATCTTTGGGAGTGTCACCAACCATAGTAGCACCACCAATGACCAAGTAGATTGGACACGTCTCTCTTGTTGCCTTCATTGTTCTATCACTGATGTCACTTGACTTGTGTTCTCTAAAACTTCTCTAGGGTTTACTTAATCTCTCAAATACCTAATTTATATCCCTCAAGAAGATGTTTCAATTTATATTTTCCTCTAGATTTATCTTTTCTATATTTCCACTTATGAAACCCATGGCATAACTCCTGTAGAAATCTTTTCCATCATCTAGTTATGTAGTACATATGTCTGGTCTACTCTGTGACTGCTACTGAGCAGGGTGCTGGAGATCACAGGTGAGCTACTCATGACACCTGCCCTCTAGGATCTCCCAGTCCGAGTGTGGGAGGGGCAGGAGTGGAGACAGACATATGTGCAAAGCAGCAGTTGCAACTAGCGTGATGTATGCTGTGGAAGAGGTAGGTACAGAACGCAAAATGCTCTGGTGCCATGGAGTTGGGACCCCAGACTCATTGTAGACGCTCAGGAGTGGATGTCAGGAGCATGGGAACTCTTTAAATCTTGAAGGATGAGAAAGAACTAGACAGGTGGATAAAGTGGAGAAGGACATTCTAGGCACAGAGGCAGAGAAGCCATAAGGTTCTCTATATAGGCTATTGTGTTGACGCATGTAGTCAGATGACAGGAAACAAGGCTGGAAAGTTATAGCTTGGGAAATCATTAAAACTTGTATTTTGTGCAATGGATTTTGAACTTTATTTTATATTTCCTATCACAGTGACTTTGAATTGAATTAAACTGAAAGAGCTACAAAAGAGCAGCTTGTGAGAGAGCTGATCAGATTTGAATTTTAGAAGGCTAACTTTGGTGGTGATGTGGAGGAGAGAGGAAGGGGGTGAGATCAGAGAAAGGAGATGCCATGTGAGGCTATACACACTGATTAGGCAAGAGATGGCACCCTGGTCAAAAGCAGTGTGAATAGGGATGGACTTGATAAATAACAGGAGGCAAAATCTACAGAAGTTAATAACTGAATGAGAGGGGTGAAGGAGAAGGTGTCATGGTAAGCAAAGGCTTCTGACTCAGCGGATTGTGTTTTTATTCCCTGAAACAGGGAATGTAGGAAAAGGAGCAGATTTGTGCCAGAAGGTGATAAGTCCTGTTTTGGATGTTTTGAGGCTGAGGACTTCCATTATAAAGTGAAATGGCAGAAACTCACATATTTGCAGACTAATCCAGAATATGAAAATAATTGAATGCATTTGATAAGTGAATGCTTATTGAATGATTGAATGGATGTGTAGATTAGCCATCAATTCATTACATTTTAAATGACTATTATTGACTTGCTGTAATTATTTTAAAACCATACAGCACAATGGGAAGCATTCTAATTTTTATAAAAGCAAAAGAATAAGTAGCAGAAACAATTCTTTTTGTTGACTAAAAATTTCCAAATAGGTTAATGTGACTACACATAACCCTGCACTTAAGGTTGATTAGTCTGAGCACTACCATCCTCCCCCTCCCCAATTGCCTTTTTTGGAATTTCTTAGTAACTGTGGAAGGCTGCTAGTGGGCAAGTCCAGGAGGAAGAGGAATAAGCTTGAAGAGAAGTGACCAACAAAAAACTTGAAAACTAGGAGTGAGTATAGTTCTTAAAAGTTAGTGAAGGATTAATCCACTTGGGTTCAAGGCTTGTTCTTGGTGAGATTTATTAAGGGGGCTTTCAGGATCAGTGAGGTAGGGACAGGATGGTTGTAAGAGGCCCTACAGAGGTATATTTGTGATTATTTTGTGATAAGGATTGATATTCCTGATATTCCCCCTGGAAAGCCAGCCTGACTAATGGGGCTGTAATTCTAGAAGAATTAAGTCCCATGGAAGATATAATCTGGACACGAGAGGTAATGTCCCCTTCTGAGACTGCCTTGGAGGTCTTCCCTCTGGGAGGATCAAGATTATTATGTTGAGGGATACCTGGCTCTTTGGCAAAACATAGCCTTGGTTTCTAGCTTTCTGTCCATCTGCCATAGTTTTCCCAACAACACTAGTAGCTTCTTCCTTTGAAGCTGTGCAAGGTACTGGTTTATATCCTTGCAAGGGCAGTGGAGACTGAATGTGGGTAGAATTCTTCTGTCTGGTACTTCAAAGCTATTAAAATAACACACATCATTCATTTAATGACTAGATAAAAAATTTCAATGTTAGTTACTTTTCATCTCTTAATTTGTGTCATTCATATGATAACCCATGACTAGTTCAAAGCAATTTGATTGCAATGTGAATGCTATCCCCTATATGCAATATTATGAACTAATTATTCAAGGTTAGTTAAAAAATACTATTCACTGCCTTGTTTATTTGGCTGTATCTGGCCCAGGGTCTATCACTCAGCTTAGCCAATGTGGAAGTCTGATGTTGTCAGCACTCAGAGGGCAAATCCATCTCTCTTGGGTGGACTCACATTAACCATGTTTATGAGGCTAATAAAACCAGAATGCCAAATTATTCATTTACAATGAGAAATACAATCACATAGATGAAACGCTTGTCTTAGCAGGAACCTAACATTTCTTTTCTGACATGGAGAGTGGATCACACTCAGAGGGGCCCAGGGATGGAATCAGATTGGGGGAGTAGGGTGAATCAGACTAATAGCCTAGTGCCGCCTACTGACTTAGACTGGTCAGTAGGCCGGGACTCCTCGAAGTCTGTTAGCCGAGGCTGCTGCTCCGTCTGTAGTGCGTGGAAGGGCACATCCAGCATTCGGCTCTGCGGCTTTCATATTCTAAGTAGTATCTGTGGTTAAGGAATTCCTGTCTGAGTGTCATATCTTTCTTTTAGGTCATCAGCTAGAAATCAAATCTTGATATGGCTTAGAAGTCACCCTGTTTCTTTACGGTGACTTCGCCCTTTTTTGTTCTCACGTGTTAGTTACCGTTATGGTAGACAATTTGTAGGTCAGTTTAATTTCCAGATGTTTGGAGGAAACAAAACTGTTTAGCTCCCAGGTGCAGGCAGTGTTTAGAACTGAGGAAGTGGGAGATGACCAGAAAAGACTGACTCACTGCCTGTCCGTGGCCTCGGAACCACACCTGTCATGGAGCCTGACATGACGCTGTCCAGCAGGTAAGTGGCTGTGTCACTGTTTGTTTAGAAGTAGAGGAACAAGTAGGGAGCCAGGGAGTGCAGTGACCACATTTTCTGAGCCTAATGTCAAGGCACAAGCTATTTTATGCTTTTATATGAAGTCACTAAACATTAATGAATTATCCTTATTGAAAAAAGTTATATGAAATATACATAATTTCATGATTAAATTCAGGGTGAAGGAGAGGAATGAGTCAAAGGTGACTCTAAAGTTTCGCATGACTGGAAGAATGGTGACATCAATAATCAAAAGAGGAAGATTGAGCTGTGGAGCTGGTTTGGCAAAGAAATAATTCTCTTGGGACTATGCTGCCTGTGAATTGATGTTGCTGTGTTAAAGTAGAAATGCCCATCGGCCCTTATAGAAGGGTTTGTGTGAGAGGATGGGGATGCAGATGTAGGTTAGCCAGTGACCAGTTGTAGTGGTTTGAGAGTATGAAGAACAAAGACACTCCTGAGGAAATAAAAGACCAAACTTTCAAGGAGATGGCTGAAGAGTAGAGTCAGGAAATGCCAGGAGGTGAGAGATTCTGGAGGAAAATGTAATCAAATGCAGTCAAATGCCCTGCTTTGTGTAGGGTCAGGAGGTCAAGGAGATGAGAAATTTAAGAGGAAATTATAAGCAAACGCACAAAGGGGAAAGAAGATTTTGGACCTACGAATGGCCACTGTATTTGATAACAATGTCATATATGACAAAGGATCCATTTATTAGCCATTTTGTACCTTTTATTAGTTTAAGTCGGGGTTATTGTTCATCTGACAGACAAAAGTGCTGGACTTCACTGACAGATGGTGGTCTCCATCTCCTACTGAAAATTAATCATTCTCTCCAATTAATTTTCATTGAACTTGATTTAAAGTTTGAATGAAGATAAAGTTAGTAAGAAAAAGAGTAAAAGCATTAGAAAATTGAAATAGTTACCTTTTTAAAGACTGATATATCTTCCTAGTTTCATAGATATAGTTAAATTTTGATTAATAAAATGGTGTCATGAGAATCTTCCCTGTTCTTTCTGATATTATCAGATACTCCGTTTAATGAAGCACTTTTGTTTATGTAAACAGGATCTTAGCTTATCATAGCCCAGAAGGAATTTGAAGAGGAGGATTTTTAAGTCAAATTAATTACCTTCTGCCCCAGGGAAAGGCAACCAGCAAGTTTGCAGGCGTAGCCTCCTTTGAGTTTTCCAAGTTAAAGAGGTGATAGAGAGGCTGCTACTCTCGGGGGAGGGCGAGGGAGTGGTGTGGATGATGGACTGGGATAGTTATTGTTTTGTTTGAAATACGATATTATGAGTTTCATGAATACCTTAATTTGCAAGTACTTACATTGGTACTTAAATGCACACTATTGAGAAAAAATGTAAATACTTTTCTGATTCCGTGATACTTCACTCTTCTATTGGTTAGAATAGATACTTGCAAAGTGACTTTCAGGATATTAAATGAAGATCCTATTAACCAAGAGTTAAGATAGATTAATACTACCCATACCTCTCTTATGGCAAAAGACAAAAATAATACATGAAAACTATAATAACTAAATATACTAAACGCTTGCAAATTACAGATTACAGCACACAATATTTTTCCTCCATGCAAAATGTTAATTTAAATGAATAACGATCTTGTATAAAGAGAAGCTAATCTTTGATGAAGTTTGCAAATTTGTTATTGGAACTTTAAATTAAAAAAATATTTGGATAGCCATCCTAGTGATTATGTTTTAAATATTTAAGCACTTCGAGTTCCTTGAATCAAGACTCTCTACTTGGTAAAATTGTCTTTTTTACTAAAGAAGCAAGTAACCCTTGGGAAAATGTTATAAAGAAGACAGGAAAGAAAGAGGCCTGTTTTAATAGGAAACTGAAGCCAGGGCAGTTCAGCACAGTAGAAGGAGTATAGATTGAAACCCTGGTTCAAATTATTTAACCCTTCCAAGCCTCAGGTTATCATTTGCAAATTGGAAGTAATACCCATACAGGGCTGCTTTAGAACAAAACAGGATGGTATATGTAAATATGCCGGATGCAGGAAGGGTTTAGTATATGATGACTCTGAATAGGAGGAATCCTGCTGAGCACTTTTGCTTATGGAGAAACCAATCACGAATTAGGAACCAACCTTTCTGGAGGAGATATCAGGAAGGAACTTTTAGATCTTGTTTTTGGCTCTTGTTATCTCAGCCACAATTCTTTTTTTCCCCCCCTTCAGCTGCTTCCTTTTCACTCTCATGGTCTTAGCTCACCTTGCATTCACATGTGAGCATTTTCCAAACTGCTTTCCTTGCCCCTCTTCTCTTCTTGTTCTAAGTCCCTCCTTCGGCTCTCTTGTTTTACATATCTTTTTCAATTATCCTCTCTGTCTTAATCACTGCTAAACTTACAATGAAACTCAACCTCAATGCGTTGATCAGAATTCCTAATGACCATTGACCATCTTTGATAGATGGTTAGCTCTTCTAAATCAGCCCTTCTAACTCTTTCCCTTCATTAAGGTCTTCCTTCTTCTCCTGTAACCTCATTAATGATTGAACCATCCATCCAGTTACTCAAGCTAGAAACCTAGGAGTTGTAGTTGACTCTTCCTTACATGGTATTTCTACCTCCTATTTGCTCTTCATATTGCCTGCTGCTTCTGTTTCCCATCGCTGTGATCCTAGCGCAGGCACTGCCATCTTTCATCTAGACAACTGGGATAGCTTTTTAACTGCTTTTGTTCTTTCTGTGTCGTGACCTGTTTAAAAACTTTCACTGATGGGAATGTAGCAGGCACCATGGACGACCGTTGGGTGGTTCATCATAAAGTTACCCTGAAATTTCACTCCTGGGTATCTACCTGAAAGATTTGAAAACAGGTACTCTAACAGTTACAAGCACATGCATGCTCATAGCAGCACTATTCACAATAGCCTAAAGGTGGAAACAGCCCAAATGCCCATCAACAGATGATTGGTAAGGAAATTGTGGAATACACATAAAATGAAATATTATTCGGCCATTAACAGGAATAAAGTAGTGATATATGTACCAATGTGGATGAACCTCAAAAATGTTGTAAGTGAAAGAAGCCAGACACAGAAGGTCACATATTGTATTATTCCATTTATATGAAGAGTTAAAGCATAGAGAGAGAACACAGATTGATGTTTGCCAGGGCATAGGGCAAACAGGGAATGGGGAGCATCTGCTTAATGGGTACAGGTATTCCTTTTGGGATGATGAACATATTTTGGAACTAGATAGAGGTGGTAGTTGCATGCCTCATTCAGTAAATGCCATTTAATTTTTCACTTTAAAATGATTAATTTTATATTATGTGCATTCAACTTAAAAAACCCCAACAAACTTTCACTGCCTCCCTCTTGTGTACAGAATGAAGCTCCCTTTCCTACTCGTGGGGGAATAGGTGCTGTTCCCTAAACATTGTATTCTTCATTCTCTACTTTGGCTTATGCTGTTCTTCCTTTCTCCTTTCTTGGTAAAGCCCACCTTTATCCTTTGAGGAAGAACAGAAATAACTAGGATTTCCTCTCTGAAAGATTCCCTGCTCTTGCCACCTACCCAGGTGACAGCAATTCCTCCTTCCCCTCCTTGCTCTCAGAGGACCTGATCCCAGCCTGCATTGTGCTGCACCAAGGTGAGTGGTGTTTCTGCCTCTTCCCCTCGTTAGACTGTATTCTCCTTCAGGGCTGGCACTTCCTAGATTCATGTTTGTATTCCTCATGTTCAATATAATTGAGGAACACTGTGGGTACTCAAAGTTGGCGTCTAAGTTTTATTTTTAAAGATTAATTGTTGCTTCTTTAATTTCAATTATTGACTGTGGTAAGGAAAATCAAGTTGAACTTCTTTTCCATCTCTTGATTTATAATAGGAATACTGTGAGGAATTAGATGGGGATTATTATAAGTGTTATATTTCTTGTCAAACACAGTTGCATTTTGTAAATGATTATCCAGTGTATGTTTCTATCCTGGAGTATTTTTATTTCTAGTAATTACAGGTATATTTTAAAAATTGCTTCCTTTGATATTTTGGAGAAGAAATTAACTTAAGCTTTTTACCTTTGGTAAAGCTGTTCCAAAAAAACTGCATACTTTGGAGAAAAAAAATCTGTCAATGGCGTACTTTTTAGGCCAAGTTATTCTTACTGTTACTTGGTTCCGTTTTTTTTCCTTAAGCTTGTTTAGATTGGGCTTCTGATGCTTGTAGTAAAAACTATCCTGACTATGGTAACTTAGTATGCTACAAGTACAACATTGGCTCTGGGGCTTGGAACAGGAGTAAGATTTGGTCCTTGTCCCAAGGAGTTTGCAGTGGGTTGGGGTGAAGCAGACGGGAAAGCTCACCATTACCACCTAGTGTGGTGTATGCTATAATTGGATGTTTATGAAAATGACCTAGCCCCTCATTCTGCTCGGGGGAGTAGAGGAGGTGGCACACGTGCCGTGTTATGGAGTTGAGTCTTAAAGAGTGAGCTGGTGGCAGCCAGGTCTAATGGCATCTGAGGGTATCAACAGCCTCTGACTTAAAAATATATTTTTATCAGTTGCTGCCCAGGTCAGACATGTGTAAACCAATGTTGATCAATTTGAACTTGTTGGCTACCAAATGTCTAAGAAAGACCTATTTTCACGACTATTGCCAAAATGTGATTTACTAGATAGCACTTCAGGCTCAGATGCCAGCTAAATGTGCCATATTGTTTAGCCTCTGTGTTCCTCCATGCTGCCTTATATTTGATTGTCGAGATTAACTCTGTGGGACAGCTCATTCCCTGATGATACTGTATAAACGAGGGTGCCACCGCAAGACTGCGCATGCATTTCTGTTACGGACACGGATTTTGTGAGTTGTTATACAGCTGCTGCGAGTATATGAGTAGAAGTTGGAAGTTCAATTAGTTGAGTTTATGAAGCACTGACAGTGTAGGGCAATATATGAGTCCTCTAGGAAATTACAAAGGAGATAGGAAACACAGTCTGTGTTCATAGTGAGTTTATAATCGAATGGAACGAATATAAATGGAGATACATGATAACAGATAAAATAAACATAAAAACATAGTCATAACCAGTTACAGATGGATAGAGATATTTGCACAATTGCTGTGGGGTTGGGAAAATGATTGCAGTGACTATTGTCAGCTGGAGTAAGTCAGGAATTGTTTTAATACAGGATGTAAAATATAGGCAAAAATATTAAGAACAGGAAGAGCAAGGATTAGTGTGGGGGAACTTATTCTAAGAAGTATGAATGAAAATGAAGAAAATGGATGGAAGTAGAGGGAGCGGGCTATGTGTAGATGGCAGTAAGGTTTGCTTGAACAGCTGAGGTTTTATAGGACATAGAGTTATTTTGCGAAACCTTAAAGTAGGCTAACTACCATAATAATCTCAAATATCAGTGACTTAGTACTATCAAAGGCTACTTCTTGTGTTGGAGTTAGCGGGAATCTGCATGTATAGGGATCTCTATGCTATGCAGTTATTCAGGATTCCAGGCTCCTTCCAGCTAAATTCTACGTACTGAGTCTTTCATTTAATTGGTAAAAGGGACAGAAAATGGAGGATAGTCTATGGGAAGTATGTGTGGGCCCTACGCAGATCCCACTGACTAGAACTCAGGCACATGGCCACACCTTTATGCAGGAGCCTGGGAAAGGTAATTTAGGTGGGTGCCCAGGAGGAAAATGGCACGAGTTTGGGAAACATGTAGTCGTCTCTCGCTATCACTTTTATGCTAGTGTCCTCTGAATCCAGATCACATCCTTGCTTTTCACCTGAGGTTTAGTTTGTTCTCTTCAGTTTGCTTGGTGAGCTTAGATGCCCGGCCATCACCTCAAACTCGCCACCTCCTCCTTTCCTAGCAGCATTATTATTTTTTATCAACAGTTTCTTCATTCTTTTATTACATTAGCATGATATCTCAGAGTCATTGTTAACCTCTTTCTCTCCTTTACTCTATATATTTAACAAAGTTCCCTCAGAATGCCTGTTCGGTTTGACCTTTTCTGTTTCGTCCATCTTCTGCACACTCTTGTCAGTGACCTCATCTTCTAACCGTTGGACTGGTAATCATTTCCTACCTAGTCTTCCACCAGGAATATTGCTACTAGATATATAATCACTTTCATCTTGCTCCATTCTCACTCGGTAATCCTTTTTCCTCCCTTTTGTGTGAGGATGAATTCCAAATTCCTTGGTTATACTTAGAGAATCACTGTTACCCTGCCTCCACCTCCTTTCCGGCTTCGTTTCTGACTACTGAGCACAAGAAGGCTCTACTCCAGGCGGGCTGGTCACGTTAGTCTCTGAGTTTACGGGTTGCTAATTCTCATCCTGGAGACATGAGCTTCCCCTGGAGAATGTGCAAGTCTGCACCTTTTTGGAGCAAGCCCCTGCTAGCGTCACGATAACTCTTGAAGCCTCGCATAAACATGCTGGCTCCTAGTAATCTTTGATTGAGTGTTCCGCTCACTCCTGTGGGCACTTAGTCACATACAGCCTCGTTTTGCTGTAAAACTGTTTAATGTGTACATGTTTTGTCTCTCCACATTGATTGTTATGATCCATAAGGGCAGAGATTATATAATATATCTTAAAAGTTCCCACAGGGCCTAGCATTCAACTAGGCACCAGGTGATTACTCAACAAATACTTGCTGAATAAACTTATCGAATGGAGATGAAGGCACTTAGGTGTGAAGGTAATCATTTGGATAGGAGTTTTCATTCGATTCAAGAGGCAGTTGGGAGCCATTGATAGCTTCTGAGAACAGGAATCAAAAATTACTCAAGGAAGAGGATTCTTAGTGTTGTGTTTAGAATCATGTAAAGTTGAAAATTAGGTGAAATATGCAATGTTAGAGATGCAGCTAAAGCAAAGAGCATACTTTGTTCTCACAAACAGTGTAGGGGCCCTGTTCCCTATGGGATTGCAGAAGGCAGAAGTCTGAAGCCAGAGAATATTCCCTGGTAGGCTTTCTAGTTGTGAAATATAAGATGTAAAAGTAAGTGATAGGACTTATTGACACCTGGGAAGCAAAGGAGAGAGTTGGCTTCCACAAAACCTAATAGCAATGTAAAATTAATAGTAACAAATTTGGAATGAGTGATGATTTGAATGAACATAATGTTAATTTAATACAAATTCAGTTTCACGTTGCAATACGACTTTCAGATGCAGACGTGCTACGGACATTGGCAAGATCATACGTTTGCTCTGCCTGCAGACTTAGGAGACCAGTGATCTAGACTTGACTCTGTTGTCATTGGGGTTTGTGACCTTGTGCAGGTTAAGCAAACCTTCTGTATGATATACTAGGTTAGGCTAGAGCATTTTTGTGGGGTGGATCCGTTGCAAAAGGGTTCCATAGTCAATACATTTTGGAAATGCTTTATATTTTTCAAAATTTTTAATGAACATTTCAAACATACAAATAGTTGACTTTTACGACAGACACCCATATGCTCATCACTTAGATTCGACAGTGAACATTTTACTATACTTGCTGTATCATATATCTGTCCATCTGGCCATTCCTTTATCCATCCATCATTCTGTCGTCATCTTCTTCTTTTCCCCTCTTCTTCCTCTTCCTCCTCCTCTTCTTTCTCTTTCTCTCTTTCTTCTTCTTCGTTGTTATTCTTGTTACTGTTTATAATGCTGGTGAAGAAGAGGGAGCATGGTAGTGATGAACTGTGGGGTTCCAGATGTGCTTGTTACTTGTAAAGAACTTAGATCGCTTAGATCTCAGTCCTTGGAGTCATCTCTAAACGTTGTCATATCCCACAGCTGGTCCATCTGCTTCATTCTTGAATCATCTCCTTTATACTCCACATTCAGTTCATCTCTTCAACTCTTCTTTCAAAACAAATCCCAAATTGGTTTATTTCTTGCCTCCTTCACTACTACCCTGTGCCAAGCAGCGTTTTCCCCACTGGGTACCTAATCCCTTACTTTTGCTTTTTCTCATCGACAGTTTCTTCTCCACAGAGAAATCAGAGTTATTCTTTCAAAATAAAAATCAGAACAAGTTACTCTTTTGCTCAAAATCTACCAGTTACATTAGTGTAGTCTACTAGGCCCCGTATGATTTGTTCCCTTGCTTACCCTTTGATGGCATATTCTACTACGCTTTTGCTTGCTTATTCAGCTGTATCTGCATGTTCCTACCTCAGGACCTTTGTACTTGCCTGGAATCCTCTGTACTCAAATAATTAGGATTCTATTCCTAAACTCCTTTGGGTTCCTGCTCTAATGTCAACTTATCGTGAGGGCTTTCTTGATCACTTTCTCTAAAATAGGTAATTTTTTTTGTCATTCTTTATTTCCTTACCTTATTTTTCTTTTCTTCAGTACATGTATATTTTATTTGTTCATTTTTTTTCTCCATGGGAGAAGGTATGATCACTATCTATTCTAGGGGTATAGAAAAACACTTGGCCTGTATTAGATATATAACATATCTTTGTTGAATATGTAAATTAATTGAAGGTAAATAACATAGAGGACATGGAAGATAAATAACATAGATACTGCACTGATGTGGTGCCTGTTAAAATTTATAACAAGTAAACTCACTGAGTTTATATGGCACATACCAATGTTGTCTAAAATAGTGGAGTCCGCAGGCGTGACATGAGAGTGAATTTGTAAGATGCTACTGAAGTTGTCCAGGGCTTTTTCCCATGTGCATTCATCTGTGAGGAAGAAGATGGTGTGGGGCAAGCCTTGGTCAGGTTTGATAGAAAATCACATGCTGGCAAAAGTTAATAGGAAGTGAGTTGATGCTCAAGTCTAGGAGTTGAGAAGCAGCACAGTAAGAGGAGGATTAAAATCTGGGAGAAAAAACCCCCATATTTTTCTAAGTCAGTAATTGACAATTTGAGGTCCAACTAATCTTGGTATGCTTTTGTTAAGTCAAGCCATTTTGCATTCAGGTACTGACTTTATTGAGCACAGATGCAAGAGTTCCCCTGTATAGACATGTATCATAGCAACTTGGGGATTCTAATAAAACTAATTTTAGTTTCATTTCTTTGCTCAATTTAACATCAAAATTTCCTTCTCTCTTTTTTTTTTTTGCTATAAATATATTTCAGTATTAGCCCTTTTTAATCCCTTTCACCTTTTAGCCACATCCACAAAATAAATACTTATCAGTTACTGAGAAATTGGAATGTAAGCTCAATTATGTTAAAAACTAATGGGTAACACTGACACACAGTAACAGCGTCTCTTGCGATATTTATTCTCTTGGTGATAAAAAAAATAAGCCCAACAGCCCATTGCTGCAGAAAGAATTTAGCTACAAGTTTATCAATTTGAGCAGGCCAACTGCACAACTAAATGCATGTGAAACTTAACAAATCCCTTGAGGAAGCTGACTGTAAGAATTTTCTAGTCTGTGTCGAGTTACTGAGGTGCGACATGGTGGATTGGACTTAATGCCTTAGGCAAGCACAATCAAATAGAGACAGTTTAAGATTTTTCTGTGTCCATGAAGGGATCTCTGGTAGGTGTCTAAATGAAGCTTTCAGAAGGGAATATAACACCATCATGAGCTCTCTTTCCTGAATATTTTGGTGGGTTATTTTGGTTTAGAAGAAATCCAAGTAAGATTTACACAGGGTCAGCTCTGTAACAGTGGAAAGATTTAAGGTTATAATTTGCTTCACAGAAATATGGGAAAATACAAAGCATTTTCCCTTACATTTTAATTTTAATTTTCAAGGAGAAAATTGAATAGTGTATGTGCTTCACTGGAATTACTTTGGGTTACGGCAGTTTGATTTTGTGGTCTCTTAAAATTGACCACATCACCCACCCCAGGATTTCAGTAGAGTTTGATCTAAGAGAGTTACTGTAGTAAAGTAGTTGAGTGGTTGGGGTCTGGAGCCTGATTACCTTGCTTTGAATCCCTATTATACCACCGGTTAATGTGTGACTCAGGGCAAATTAGTTAACCTCAGTTTTCTAATCTGTAAAATGGGAATAATATCTTCAATCTTAGGGTTGTGTGAAGACTGAATGAATTAATAAATGTGAAGCGTTTAGAATAGAGCTTGACACATAGCACTCAAGTGTTAGCTGTATAACAGCAGTGACTATAATAGTAATTTTTAGCGTTGTTATTCTGCGATCACTCAGAACATCATCCATTGCAGTTTCTCTTAGTCTAGAGGAGGGGGTCAGCAGACTACAATTGAAGGGGTGTTGTTTTAGCTTTAAAGACAGTGGAAATCTCAAAATTGTCAAAGTACCTACTCCTTAGACTTTCCTTGGCTGTTGGGTCTTCAGAATTCAGAGAGCTTTTCCCCATTTTCTCAAATGTCAGCTTCCGTGATGGCACTGAAGAGTCTTCCCTGTCGCTTCAGTCCTTGGAACAAGTCTCTTCATTTTTTTTTTCTGTAACCTGTCCTCATGGTACTGACCTATGTTCCTAAGAACAGTCTTCCCACAGAAACCCTGCCCCTAACGTTTAACCCTCCAGCCTAGACAGCCAATCTTAGAAGCACGGAAGTCCCTCCCCCTGACCTGGCTGACTGACCAGAAGGCAGGGAGCCCTTGACGCTGACCTCGGTCTTGCCCCCTGACTCTGTGTCATTTACCGCTTCCCTCATCTCCTCTTGCTGCTGGATTTCAGGAGCCCTGCTTGTTTCTAACTCTGTCCATTGCTTTTTCCAAGCCTGTGCTTCCCCTTTTTCCCTTCAGAACTTTCCTAATCAAGACTCTCAAAAAAGAGGTGGAGAAGAGACCCTGGGGGAGGCAAGGATGAAGGGAGGAAGGCTGTGCCGAAAGAGGACAGCCACATGGCTTATGGTTCCACCTGGGACGTTTGGAGGGGAACGTGGGGGCTAGTAATACTTACACTGGGAAAAACTGATATAAACTTGGTCATGCAGGTGAAATTGGGTCCTGGGTCCACTCTGGGCCTAAGACTGTAGGGAAAAGCAGTTATTTCCTCATCCCCTTTCCATATTCTGTCCACTCAACAACAGCACCACCAACAAACTAATGTACTAAATTTTTTTTGTTAACTGGTTGCTTGGGGGAGGGGCAACCATGCATCACCACAATCTGGTCATCAAAAGAGCTCTCTAAAATGCCTGCAAACCGTCAATCAGCAAATAATTGAGAAGTAATTATTATTATTATTATTATTATTGATCAAACAAAACCAGTAGACTCATTTCTCTATTTTTTTCCTCTCTATGGGAGAAAACAAAATGGAAATTCAGTCCTTTGTACAATTGTTGGGACCCTCTTTATAGCTTCTATAAAGTTTCATAATGAGGAATGCTGAAAAAAACTTTGACATTTACAATATAGGCCAATGGCTGGAAGCACAGTTCCCTTTTTCTAAAAGTGTGGTATAGCCTGAAAAGTTGACCTGAAAATGATGAAAACATTTATATTTCTAATAAGAGCAAATTCATCTGTACGTGCTTTGGGTCCCCTCATGCTGTTTAAATAAGTGGTAGATTCTATTAGTAATTAACTCTGTAAACACCAGTTCATTGTATGTGAGCACAGAGTAAATCAACTCAAGTTATGACTTTTTTTGTTAGGACCTATTTTCCAACTTTAACCTAAATTTTACGGTAAGCAACATAAAATAATAGAGTGTCAGTGAATGTGGTAGTACTTTTAAGTATTAATTTAAATAAATGGATTTTCTATTATAATACCTCCTTTTAAGTGTGAATTGTAGGTGCCACAGAATGAGAGACCTAGGAAGCATCTTAGATTCACCTAGTGTACTTACCCCAGAGGCCACAGGGTGCAGCGAAGCCCAGAGGCGTTGTTCACTTGGCTTAAATCACTAGTTGCCTCACTCTATAATCTTGTTCCACGTCTCAAATGTTACTAAATACTACTAGGCTATACTAGGTTGGTAAGTCATTTAAAAAGTTTGTATTTTGCTTTAAGATAGCAACCTAAATTACCAGTCAGGCTTAGGGACAACCTGCTATTTTAAGTGGAATCCCTAATTTAATTAATTCACTTAATGTCTTCAAAAGTTATGAAGGACCCAAAGCAGATGTGGCTTTATGTTGCATGTTTTCAATTGTAGAATTCAAAAAGGATGTTGTTTTGTCCAGCAGATAGGGACTTTTCTTTGCTTTTTAGTAGCAAGTGACACCACAAACGTCTTATACTTAAAACATCAACATGCTGACCCTTAACTTGCACTTTGTAGAAATAGAAAAAGCTTTCCAGAGGGAGAATAGTTCATATTCTAGTGTAGGGGTCAGCAAAGTTTTTTTGGTAAAGGGACAGATAGTAAATATTTCTGGCTTTGTGGGCCATCTGGTCTCTGTCCCAACTACTCAGCTCTGCTACTGGGGTGCATGAGCAATCATAGGCAGTATGGAAAAGAATGGGTGTGGTGCGTTCCATTAAAACTTTATTTACAAGCACAGGCAGTGGATGGGGTCGGCTGGTGGGCCGTAGTTTGCTGACACCTGTTCTTTTGTGATGATAGGTCTCTAAATTTAATATTAAGATGGATGAAACTTACATTTTAAGTTTATTCTATTTAATCAATAAAGAAAAAATCTCTAGCAAGTCATTTATTGAGGAGTTATATATCATTAACATATACACTTCATTAAAATAATTTCTCAGAAAATGTCATAGAGAACAATAGAGAAGCAGTAGCAAGGACTGTTGCTGCCACGTTATTTGTAAGGGCCGAAAAGGGAAATAACCTAAATGTTTGTTGACAAAGAACTGGTTAAACAAACTGTGGAAATCTGCACAGTTAAAAAGAATGAGCTACAAGTATTTTTACTGACAAGGAAATTTCTCCCCGACACCATTATCTTGAGGGATAAAAAAGCAAGTTATAGAATGATATATACAATATGACACCATTTATGTTAAACAAGTCACAAAAGAATACTGCATATTCTCCGTGGGTACAGATGTATGTTTATAAATGTATAGAAAAAAGCTCTAGGAGAATGCGTACCAACCTAGTAACAGTGATTACCTCTAGGGAGGGACTGGGTTTAGGGCTGTTAGTCAAAGGTCAAAGGGAACGTGACACCACAAATTTTAAAAAGACATTAGAAAATGACCTGCAAAAAAATGCTAGACAGATGTTTATGTTCTGGAACAGTATAAAGAATGAGGACTTATAATTTTTAAGTTTAAACTTATGGCACATGAAATGTACAGTCATTGTAATTTTGAGGATTCTATAGGAAATGATTATTAGGTAAGAATTCTACTTCCAATAGAATGGGTGTGTGATTTATTTATTGCATAGACCTTGGATCTACCGAAAATGTTTGAACATTGTGAAATTTGAGAAACTCAATTAACTTTGCAAAGGTAGTAGACTGACCACAGTGGTCAGCCATTTATGAGCTATGTCAGTGTTCTGGTCAGCCTGGCCTTAGGAATTTACACCTGTGCTAGTGTCACACTTTGATAGGGAGACTTATTTTGCAAGCTGGATGCTACCTTCTCAAGTGAAATCTTGTGAGGATTTGATGCCAGTGTGCCTCAATTTAGCACAGTCACATTGTTTTAAAACGTAGCTGTTGTAAATTAATATAGTATGTGAGTCTAGACATAGGATGGATGATATAAATCAAAAAGATGCCTATCTTTGGTTGAAAAGAGGCTGTATTTTCAATCCAACAGGTGTTTGTTGTTGACATACGATGAACTCCTCACTGTATTAGAAAAGTAGGTGATATCAAAAAAATGTGAATGACAGTCTCTTTCCTGAAAAAGCAAATC
Organism: Equus caballus; assembly: GCF_041296265.1. Classification (NCBI taxonomy): domain Eukaryota; kingdom Metazoa; phylum Chordata; class Mammalia; order Perissodactyla; family Equidae; genus Equus; species Equus caballus. The sequence goes on from NC_091684.1 coordinate 183,752,548, forward strand.
ACCTCATTGGAGAATAAGAAGAAATTAGATAACACCAAAAGACATCACATTTTAAATACCAACTGGAGAATCCATTAATATATGCAGCACATCAGGGGACCAATGTGGGCTGGAACAGTCCAGGATCAGCTTCTTGGGTTGTGTCTTGATTTGGGTCTCCATGTAAAGTTTGGATAGATAGAGGAGACAGGAAGGCAGATTATAAGAAGGAGTGAGCTTGCGAGAAATGACAGTGAGTCAGAGAGCAACTTTAGGCATCTCTTCTGAAGAGGAGCATTGTGTAGTAATGATGATAATGGCAGCAACAATGACACTAACGCTGCTGCTGCTGCTGGTAATGGAAGTGTCAGTGGTAGCATTAATAGTGGTAATAATACTAGGGTCACATTTTTTGACCAAGAGTTTTATGCCAGGCAAGGTGCTGAGTGTTTCACGTACCTTTTCCTATCCTCACTAAGCCCAAGGCCATAGTAAACTCTTTTCCCTCATTATACAGGTGAGGAATATAACCTCCCTAAGAACATTGAGCTGGTGAGTGCTAAAGCCAGTATGTAAATACTCGCTGTCTAACTTCAAAGCCCCAAACCTCCCAAGGCCAAGCTGACTCAAAGGACAACCGTGGTGTACTGCTGGTTCTGACACTAAGTAACCCACTGACTCATTTCCCTCCATCATAATAAAGGCACTGGACAACACAATCTCTGAGATTCACTACACTCTTCCCATGATTTGGTTAACTCATCAGAAAATGGGGCTAAGAATTATACTGTGCGGATTAGATAAGACCATGAGAGAATACACAGAACAGTGTCAGGCAAATGGTAGACACTCAATAAAATTTTAGAGTCCAATAAATAAAACATTGTTATCATCAAACAGTCAGTCTAGATAATTGCTTTGACATTTGTTCTACTGGATACATCCTAGGCTGTGGATGAGGGAGATGTTGCAGGGTTAGCATGAACCTCTCTCTTTACATTCAGGGTGGAGAACTGCCCTAAAGAGGTGGGTCCTAACCAGAGGAGAGAGCTTGTGAGAGACTCTCTTAACTTTGATGAAAGCTAACTGCAACTATATTGTGTTTGGCTAAGTGGCAGTGGTTTTCTAAAAGTAATAACATCCATAAGGTTTCAGGTGTCCAAGTGAGAAATGCACAAACCAATTCTCCTTCAGATTAACTTTGAGCCTATTTATGCGAAGAAGGTGTATGTTAATAAATTCCAAGAAACCAGAGTTCTGCTTTTTCTATGTGTTCTTTCAGTAGCTTTTTCTTTTCTTCACTTCAGTGTTACCTTTACTGCAGGCCATGACAGTTGAGGCAGCCCGCCCAAGGTGCGCTCCTGGTTTGTGGCAGAGATGAATCAAGAATTCAGGTTTTGAGGTTAGAAAGGCCTGGGGTCATGTGCGTTTTTTCTCAGACATTTTTCTTTTCATTCTTTTTGTTTCTTCCTTTTCCCCTCCAAGCAGTAGGCCAGTTTCTCCAAATGGACTCTTATGCAGGGGCCCAGAATGTACAACAGCTGAGGGTGGTGCTGCCCAGGTTGAGTGGGGCCTAGGACCATGTCTGTCTTTCTCTCCTTTTTCCTCTCCATCCTGTGGTCCTCCATGTACCATCCAGGTCTCTGCACAGGACAATTATATAGAACAATGCCCTATCCCTTATAATTTCATTGATGATATAAGGGCACCGTGAGTTTTAAGACCTGATATAGGTCTTAATGTTTTTATCTTCTCAGTAGTAACTTCAGTAGGGGTGGAGAGAGTGCAGACTGGAAGAGAATTGAGATCTTGACTTGCATGAAACAAAATCTTTAGTTGCTTTCCACTCTAAATATTTAATTCCTAATATTGTATCATTATTTCAATAAAGTCATGGTGTATTGGTGGAAGATAACTAAAGTTTACTGAGAACTAATAACTCACTAAATACTGAGTCATGTTTTTTAGAAGATAATATAAATGTCTTTAAAGTGAGAGTTTTAATTTTCAGATTTAGACTCTATGAGAATCTTCAGACTAAATCCTATCAGGAAAAATGTCTGATATTTTCAGCCTCAAAGCCATATCTTTTGATCACATGTTTATATGTAAACAATGGCAAAGCATGGCAGAACACAGAGTCTAGATTTGTTGATTAGTATCCTAGGTGATGGTATCCATCTCGGTGTTCTTGGAGACCAAGAAAGCAGTAGGGAGGCATGGGTTTTCTGACTCAAAGTGTTCAACACCCTTGAGGGGTAGCAAATTTTACCAGTCTTCACTGGATTTCTGTCCCCTTGCTGATAAGATAGACTGATTAAGTGAGGAAAAGAAGTCAGAAAAAGCATTGTATTCTTCAGTCAGATTCTCCATGCCTAAGGAATACATGCAGATCAGACGAGATGGTTTCTTTGTACAACTAATACAATTGTTTGTTTGCTGTTATTTCATAAATACATGGATCTCTGTCCCTCAAGGGCACCTGGTGTATTTCTCTAGATAGTAAATGTTTACAGTATGTTCCCTATAAATGTTCTAAAATTAGCTAGACTTGGCATTCTTGTGGAAAAAATGTTTCAAATGCAATTCAGAATCATGTATTTTGGCTCATTCAATTACATTTAGATTTAAGATAATGAATTTAAAGGCAAATTTTATATTCTGGGTAGTTTTATTGTTTTCCTTTTGTGATTATAAATGTAATACATGCTTATTGTATGTCATAGAATGCACAGACATATAAAGACAAAGTTACCTGTGATCCCACCGTACAAAAATATAACCATTTAAAAAATTTTGGTGATAATCTTGTATACTTTTATTCCATTTATATGTATATATTTTTAAAAATTGTATTTTACTGTTACACATTGATCTTAATTTGCTTTTTAAATTCAATGTGGAAATCTTTATAACTCTATAGTTGCACAGTATTTAATTGGATAGTATTTCATATAAGCAGCTTCTTATTAATGGGTATTTAACCTGATTTCAGTATTTTTTTTTATAAACAATCCTGTGGATATCTGTTTGCATTTGTTTGTGTATTCATTCAATTAATAGGTTTGCTTAGGGTAAATTCAAAGAAATAGAATTTGCATTTAAATTTTGATAAATACTGTCAAGCTGTCCTCCAGAATTTTTGTTATTTTCTTTTCATGTTCAGAATAACATGAAGATGTCACAATAACCGGAAAAAGAAATAAAACCATTTTCCCTTTTCTACATACATTCAAGTGAAGAACACACACACAATCGTCTGAAATGTCTTCAGTGCAGGATCAGTAGAGTTGATCTTACTGCTTACCTCCCTTAAGCCAATACCCAAATCAGAAAAGCAAATATTTAAAAACGTTACCCCCATAATTTTGTTTAGAATAGGCAAGGAGAGAAAAATGTTCATTTTTGGAGAATATTAAAATGTACACTGTCATGTTATTTTTGGGAGGATATAAATATACACTTTATGCTAGAAACACAGATAAGGGACAGAGGGAAGTGTACTGCTTATTTCTAGAGTACGTTATTTGAGTGAGGGCTATACTTTATAACTTGAGTTTAACATTAAAAAATAGAAATAATAGTTGTAGAGAAACATACATCTGCTTTTTATTCCTGTTAAAGTTGATGTGTTTGTAATTGGGGTCCTTGATTTAAAATAAGCTAGTCAAATACCAAAATTGTAACCAAATGTTATATACCATTCTTTTGAACTAATCTTAAAATGGTGATCACGTACTGATAAGAAAATCATTATGAATGTGGTCTCTGTAACATGATATATGACATATCTTAAATGACCAAATGACATGTAGTCAAAGCTTAGTATATTAAAATAAAAAGTCATATCTCTTCTTTTTGGTGAATAAACTTGTTGGACTGTGGAGAGAAGGTTTGCTTGTTCTAGATATCTGGGTGATAACACTCAGGTTAGTTTTTCATCAGGGAAAACTGAATGGAACAAATATTCAGAGAAGAAAAGTGCGTCAGAGGGCAGTTATAAACTGACGTCAAGAAGTCGGTGAGTGTAGAAACTTCATTTCACATAGGAAGAGAAGAGGCAGTTCTGCCATCCAGAGCTGGATAATAGCAGCTTTGAGAAATTCCCCTGGAGCGTGAGGCCCGGCCTCCCGAGGAAGCACTGTTCCCTACCGTGCTGGACAGTGAGCAGCGTTCACAGAGGAATCTCGGGCAGTGACTCCAGATACCGCGGTGGTCTCTCTTGAGAAGTGGGAGGAGGCTATACATGGACTTGAAATGGCTTCATGAGAGATACACCGCATTCTTGGAATGAGACTATTAGAACTGATGGCTGTCTGTTAAATCTCATTGAACCCAGGGGCTGATTGATGCATATAAAGGGGAGATGGCTAGGAGGGCTGGAGAAGGCATCTCCAGAGTTCTGGATACAAATTTACAAGGTTTGAGATACAGATAGTGTCTTTATCTGTTTTTCCAGTTATCAGGACTGGGAAGAATGGACTTCACAGGGGTCTCATTATTAGGGCCAAAGGCTTTTAAATTGAAATTTGGGGCTGGTTAAGAGAAGAAGAAAATGAAACAAAATAAGCAAAACATAGAATTAATACTTGATTCATGAAGAAGAGTGAATGAAGACCCTGGAAATTCTCTGGAAACCATAGCAGGCCATAATAATGGAGCTGGGGCCAGTATGGTCAGATAGCTGTATGCCAAGTGTAAAGTATAGATTTTAAGAAGAAAACTTAATTATGGCTTAAGGGATCTTGGCCCAAGGACTAAGGGGAAGGACTAACAATGGAAGGACTTTCCCCTGCAAGAAACAGATTTTAAAAAACAGTACCGAGACTGACTCACTGCATATTACATAGGTAATACATGCAGTACACACACACACACACACACAAAATATGTATGCATACATAGACACGTGTGCATTTAGACACGTATCTACACACATTCAGGGAGGAAGTCCACCAGCAATGTTAAAGAAATTACGTCTAGGCAGTAAGATTTTGAATAGTTGTTTTGTTCTTCCGCTTTTCTATATTTTCAGATGTTTCAACATTTGAAACATTGAAACATTTGAAAGCATAGATGCTTTCAACAGTAAGCATCTATAACTTTGATAATGAAAAGAGGATTTCAATAATATTTTTAAATACCAAAACTCACATTTGAGTAGAAAGCCTTCGGGTGTGGATGAATTAATTAGATAGAAGTAGTGTTGGCCACCTTTCGAAATGCGTGATGGGGATGACGCTTTAATTATTGGGATTATAAAAGTGTCATTGAGGTAGGTAGGCATAGTAATGCTGAGGATTTCCATCTCTAGAGATGGTCTGCCAAGATCCTGAAAAATTTATGATTGTCCTTAAAAGTCTGTCAAATAATTGAGGAAACAATGGAGTACATGGCTACTCTCAGTTTAATTCGAAATGAAGGGCTAATTTGTTGGTTAAGTAAAGCCCGTACGTAGGACTGTAACCTGAGACTTTAGGAAACAGAGTTTTAAAAATCCAAATAAAAAGATTTTATCTTCTTAAATTGAGGGCCCGTGGCCCACAATGCTTGGCCCATAGTCGATAATCTAAAAATATTATAGGTGTGTTTCAGTGACTTAAGACTTTAAAAGAATACCTGGCATTTAGTAGACACAGTAAGATTTGTGTAATAAATGAAGAAATGAATGAATGAAAGGGTGATTGACTGAAGGTGGACCGTTAGTGGGAGGGATCTAATAATAAAATTCTGACAGTAATAGATGACCCAGCAAAGAAGAGTAGTCATCCAAAAAATAGCACACGAATGTTTTCAGAGTACACGTGCAAAGTGCAGAGCTAGGCAAAAAGACTTCCAATGATGTGATTCCAAGTTATGTTTGGAATCATAATAAGAGGGAAAATAAAAGATCCAGCTCACTGCTTAATAGGCCGCCCTGCCATGGGATCTGTAGCAGCCTGTGAGCGCTCTTCTGGGTTCACTTCTCTTTTGTGTTACTCTTGACCGTTTCTGTCTCTGTAACTCCCCTTCCTGGTGTTTCAGCACATTGTGTCATCTTTGTGTTACTTTCGTTCTCATCAAAAACACTTGCACATTCTAGGTGCTCCATAAATATTTGCCTATTTGCCTTGTTTAGAACAGATGGTATAATGTTAAAAGACGACTAAACAGAAAGAAACACTACTAAATTCTATTTAACTTCTGTTTTCTCTGTAAAGGATAATGGTTTTTCAAATTGTAAAGGGCAGCACAACCATAACTAAAACAATCTGAAAATCTCAAGTCAGTGTAGAGATTCTAAATGAGTTCCCAGTCTCGTTAAATTGGTACAGATTCATCCATTGCAGTGAAGGAATTTTCACTTGGGAGTGTGGATCTACTTTTGGAAGTCTTTGGAAAAACCAGGAAAGAGAAGAGATGAGTCAAGATCCTGATATTCTGAATAAAGTGGATGCCTAAACTTGGACTCGTTCTGGGATGGGAACTATTAAATGGATGGATTGACAGCACTTGGGAGAACAGAACAGTCATTAGATGCCAGCCAGGGTGCCAAGCTGACCTTACTTCCTTTTAAAAAAACATGATTACTGAATCTGTAGATTAGAAAAATTCCCAAGGCATAGTGTATCTTAGTTTATGCAAGTCATTGAGAAAGTATCTTATGTTATAGCTGTGGGCTTTTTGTGGATATATACATTGTGTGGTGAGGAATTCATTTGTTTTTGAGTAAATGGTTCCCAAAAGATAAATTAGTCAAACTGGAGGCTGATCTTTAGAGACACTGCTTTAAACTGGTTCTGTTCAATAATTTTATCATATACTCATTTATTAATGTTTTACAAGTTAGAAAATTAAGTAATTGATAATTGTCATTGATAGTATGGTAGTTGAGGGTGGCCTGAATTCAAACCCTGGCCCTGTTACTAGCTGAGTGACCTTCAGCAGATTACTGAACCTCTCTGTGCCTTAGTTGTTTCATTTGTGAAATGGAAATAATAGTACCTACTTGTGTGTGGTAGACACAGGGCCCTTAGTACTGTGGCTGGTACTTGACAACTTCATAAATGATAGCTAGTGCTTCTTTAGAATTTACTGTGCTAAGCAACTTATACACAAGGAAACTAAGACTTAGATTAAATAGCATGAAATGGACAGGAGTGATTTTCCTCGGGTTAATAATGGACTGAGAAAATGAAATTTAAGGGGAATAAATGTAAAGTTCATAAAATTTGTACTTTTGTTAAATAGTGTTTGTATAAATTGATTTGGAGGTTTTAATTGGCTATGAGATGAATATGATCCATTGTTATATCAAAGCTTTAAAAATTAGAAACAAAAAAACTGGTCTTACTACACTTGGATAATTTAATCACATCTGGAATATGTATTCTTTTTTTTTTTCCCTCCAAGCATTTGCTAAGACAGACAGATGTGGAAGATGGACATAAAGGCGCATAGGGACTAGCTGGGGGAACTAGAGTTAATAAGTTTAGAAAAGTGGATGGAAACTTTAAAGGATGCGTGATAGCTGGCTTAAAATATTTGGAAGACATCGTTGGGAAGAGGGATCAATTTGTCCTGTGATGCTCCAGAATGGGTTCCAGGGAGAGAAGTTACGGGAAGGCAGGTTTGACCTTTAGATTTCTGCTGACCTTCAGAATCGTTCAGCAGTAGGATGGTCTGCCTTTCCAGATAGTAAACATCGTCTTCTCCAAGTCCTGGCAAAGGCAGGGTTCTCTCAGACATACTGTGGAGGGGATTTCCAGATCAGAGGGGGTAGATGACCTCTTCCAAAATCTAGGAATTTATTGTTCTGTGACAGACTGAGTCTTTTCAAAATAATGCCTTTCCTACGATGACTGTTACTGGCTTCAGGTACCTACTCTCCTTTAACTTTATGAATTTAGTTGATCTTTTAGAACATAAGTTGCAAATATAAGAAGTCTGTTTTTCATTTTGGAAAATGATGACTGTTTCAGTGTTATTGGGAAAACTGTAATTTTAGTTAGTAAAATTCAAAGCACTAAATTCATTACATTACAAGAAAGGCAATTTCCTCTTCACAGTTAATTAAGACATTCTTCCATTATTGAAGAGAAACTGTCTTGTGTTTAAAGAGCATTTATATTGAGTGAAGAAGGTGACATTCCTTTGACTTTGTGTGTACATAAAGGTAGCTTGTAGAGAAATGTAAGAACATAAGAAGTGCAAACTTAGAAGAAATAACTTTCATATGAAAAGCTGTTTGATATGTATCAAATATACTCTTAGACTTCATAAGGTTATTCATCTTAGAAACTGGATTTTCTTTCTTTCTTTTTTTTTTAAAAAAATCTCTTAAGATTACTGGCTGTGGTGTTATGTTGCCCAGATTCATAACATGATGTTAGAATTTTGCTGCATAAAAAATGAGTGTGATTTTAGCAGTGAAGTGTGCTTGATTCGTCCCCTCCCCTCCCCACCCAGGTGTCAGGCCAGCCCAAGCTGTTTAGCACAATGAAAGTTCTCGTTTGACCATAACTGCACAGCTCACTCCACAGGCAATCAGCATTTTAATTAGTGATTCAAAGGAAAGTCATTGTCGTCGAGTTGCTTTATCATAATTGCCAAATAATTTTCCATTGAATAAATAAATAATGTAAAGGAGAAACCTCCCCTCATAATGCTGTCATTAAGGCTTCATTTTTTTACCCCCTCATTTGTATTTGTATTAACACACAACCCACTTGAAAAGGAGTAATTATAATGGCTTTCTGACGGTAGCCTATGCTTTTTAAAAACTGGGGATGGTTTCCTTTTCTATCACCACTTTGCACTGCATGGCTTATTTTAAGGTTTAGATAAAGGAAGCTCGTGGTGGCTGGTGTCTCTTCAAAGGTGTGTGAAAGTGAATGATTGATTTGCTGTGTGCATCACTGGAACTAGGTAACTTGCATTATGACTCTGATGTACTGTGTAATTGATGCAAGTCCTTTCATAGCATTCTGAGATTGAAATCAATATTCATTTGGAGTGCAACAGCTGTAATAAACTACATTCCTTTTGTAAGCAGTGGTCTAAGGCTTTGTAAAGGATCGGTTAGGAGTGACAGATTAACATTTTGGTTGGGCTGGGGTCTGTTGGAATAGATATGAACAATGTTTTCAAAACAACCCTGTTTAAAACAGCTGGTTTCACAAAATTAACTTTCTGATTTTGCTACATAGAAACTTCTTTTGCTGTTCTTTTGTAGGAGTCCCTCTTCTGTCTGACTGCAAACCTGTACCCAATGGAAAGAAGGAACTATTAATTATTTTCATAAAAAAGTTGATTTTCATGAATAACACCACGGATGGTATTTATATACCTTGACAGATATTTAAGATGTCTTGTCTTACCCCTTTCAAAATATTGATGATTGGCAATTGGATTTGCATTCTTTGTTAAAAATGGATATGCCTATATGCTATATCTAGTACATACAGAGTAAAACTTCAGATACCAAAGAGATGCATTCTGAAAAATAAATCAATATCAATTAATTCTTACAATTGGATAGCATATTTATCATCTTAAGTATACCCATGTGAGGGGTGGCATACTTTAGAGGCCAAGAGTGCTAGTTCTGGGGTCAGATAGATTAAATCTGAGTTCAAACCTGGCCCCACTGCTGACCAGCTGTATGACCTTGGGCATGTGACATAAACTTTAGCTCCGGTTTACATATCTGTGAAATGCAAATGATAACCGTAACTACCCCAGAATAACGCTGGGATAATTAGCTGAAATAATTAGCATAAAAAACCAACACATTGCTTGGCACATTTTAAGCACTTGATATATGTTGGTGAACTATAGGAATAATGAATCATGCCTGTTTTTTTCCCTTGGTCAGAATTCCTTTTTCTGACTCCATTTCTACCACCTTGAAAGTGCCCCTCAGCCCATCACTGCCTGGACAACAAGAGTCTCAGTGCCCATTTGGTTTCTCGACTGTCCTGCTCCTGCCAGGATAATCCTTTTTAAATATTGGTCTACCTCAAACTGTTTATAGTGATTACTATTACTATAAGACGTCCAACATTTGTTCTATTCAGCTCTATTCAACCTACCATCTCCCGTTTTTTGCCCTGTGGGTTGCAGCGTTATTGTGAGGATTAGAAGATGCCATGAAAGAAAACTGCATCACCAGGGCTGGTACCACATCCTTATTGTCTTTATTGCCACAGTCAAAGCTTACTAGTCTTAGGCAATGTTCTAAGTGGTTTCCCTGAATTAAGAACTATTATCCCCATTTTACAGAAGAGGAAATCGAGACAGAGAGTAATTGGCACATTGCAGTTGCTTAGAAAGTGGTGGTGATTTTTGCTGTTACCCTCACCTAAGTGAGTGATTTCTGGTTTTCTCCAAATATGTAAGTTTCTTGTGTGTCAGGAGTTGCAAATTATAGCCCAAGGGTCAAAACCAGCCTCCAGTCACAGGTACAGGGTTTTAGTAACATAAAAATAAAATTTACACGTAAAAATGCCTTTCACACATGTGCCCGCACCCTCTCACCCTTCGAATATTCCCAAATCCTACCTATTTTTTAAAGCAAAGGTCAAGTCTTTTCTTACTGAAGTCATCCCTAATTATTTGCACTCTAGTGTTATGTTTTCTTCTCTGAGCTCCTTCAGTACTTTTAGTCTTTACACACAATTTAACATTAAACTATGTAATAAATATCATATAAATATGTAATATTCTGTGATATAGACTGTATCACATGCTTTATCCACTTAGGTTCTTGTGGTAAGGGACTATGTAATAATAATAGGATTGGTAATACACAGTAATTGTTACCGCTTACGAAGGACGCGTATTTGACACAGGTAAAGGCTGTTTGTGAAACCGCCTGTCAGGGTAGGTACTGTCGTCCCCAGAGCGCTGATGAAGACTGAATGAGGCTCAGAGTCAGGTAAAATGCCCAAAGTCACAAAGGCTGGACTGACATTCGAACCAGGGGTCTGTCAGACCCCAAGCCCCATGCGTTTTTCTACCTAGTTCACCAGGCTGCCTGTTTCTATAGCCTCCTGTTAACTTACCAAATTTTTAAGCATGTCAGAGAAAGCATGTGTTTGGCCTTTAAAATAGGTGTATTTACATTAGTTTAGGAAATACAAGGTATAAACTTTCTGATGTCTATAGGAAAGTAATGAAGATAGAGACTAGGAATCATATAAAATAACTTGAAGAATATACTGGAACATATGCTTTGAGCATGAAAAAAAGTATATAGAAGCTTGATATTAACATATCATATCAATATGTAATTAAATACCCCACAAGGCATTGCCACTAAAGTTGCTAGAAATTGTGCATTTTTAGAGATTTAAAAAATATCTTTTATAAGAAAAGCCTATTCATGGTTTAATCAGTACATATCTATAAGCTTTGCATTGCTTTCCTTCCCCTAATTAATTATGTATTTTTAAAGGGATAAAGAATATATTTTACTGTTACTAATATTCATCAAAATAGAATTATTATGTTGGCTTATTTTATTTGCTGGTGTCCTGTTCAGAATCTTTTGTTCTGTCGTTGCTTTGCAGTAAGTTACCATGTTTTAGTCAAAAGTAGGGGTTTTTGACTTTGCCTTTCGGAGTTTTGACAGAATCCATCGCCTTTACATTTTTAATCCGAGACTGTTAACGGTTTTGTAAAAAGAAGCTCTTCTGTCTGCGGGCTACCCTGAGTGACATCTGTATTCTTCCAGGCAGACGTAACAAAAATGGTGGTAAACACAAGTTGAAAAAAAAGAAGCCATATTGAAACCCTTTTCAGCTCTGTCTCCTGGGTTGTCACTATCAAATATGGCTACCAGTTAAGATCACATTTCACATCTCAGACACAGACGGTTTGACAAGAAGCAATCTGAAGGCTTTCAGAAAGAAATCTGTCTGGGGTAGTTTTTGTGTGATATAAATATTACAAGGTCAAATTCATTTTTTTCCAGTGAGACAAAATGTTAACCTTACACTTGGATTCAAAGCTGACCCATGACATCACTTTTGGAATGAATATTTCTTTTCATTGGAAGGTGTGACCTAATCTCCATATTTCTCCTAGGTATCTTATTTCCTAATTTGACTTTGAGTCAGAATCACCTTTTTTCATATATGCGTTGATGCTTTCTGCTGCTAGAAATAGATCTGTAGGCTGTTAACAATTATTGTCGTTCCTAATACATTCTAAAAATGCATTATAAAGGTGGATTGATTCTGTAGTTTGATAATAACCTGAGTGTGGCTCTGGTAAAGTGGATGGGAAGAGTATTCAGAATATATCCTTTTTACATTAGACATTTAAATCCTTCAGTAGTTTTGGGGTTTTAGGGAAATGTCTTTTCCTGGGTTTGATATAAAATATTGACAAATATGAGCTTTTGTCTTGAATACAATTTTGTGTTTACTTATAATATTTATATTAAAGTTGAGATGTTAGATTTGTTTGTTTATTGCACTTGTATTTATGGAGTACATGAAAATCCACCGTGTGTAGCCTTGCCCTTATTACCCAGTAAGTCTCAGATAAGCATACATTCAGATCAATTCAGTAAACATTTACTATGTGTCAGACACTAAGGCCGGGGTAAAAAGATGAATAGAACACTGGTTTGCTTTTATATGTTCTCATTGTGGATACATTTCAGGGGAAACAAATACTTTAATATGTTTTTGGAAGGAGAGTGACTTGGTGTGTCCTTTGGACAGGACAATATAGCAATATACATTCCAGCCCTTCTATTTAAATGATCACATGTAGTGAATGGCTACCTTATTGGACAGCACAGGTCTATAGGTTGAGAATACCTTTCACTCATTGAAAATCCTGTTCTTTAATACTATGGGGATGTAGGGCAATGCTTACCATTTAATGGTAAATGAAAAAAGCCAGTTACAGAACATTATTCACAACTTTGATCTTAGTTAAAAATTACATACAAGTATGTTGATACATACGTATAGGAATATAGAAATATACCAAAATGTTCACATGTACTAACTCTGAATGTTTGGATTATGGATGATTTTTATTTGTTTATATTTATCTGTAGTTTCCAAACTCTTCATAATGAACATGTATTACTTTTGTTAGCAGAAAACACCAAAGATGGATAAAATTAATCCTTTCAATATTATAGAAGACAGGTACCCTTATAATACATTTTTAAAACCTAAATTTTAAATCAGATAAAGTTTTACCATTAAGATATACTCTACAGCTATGCTGTCACACCATTTTATTCTTTCTTTTCTTTTTTTTTTTTTTTTGGTGAGGAAGATTGGCTCTGAGCTATCATCTCCCTCGTTTTCCCTGAGGAAGATTGTCTCTGAGCTAACATCTGTGCAAATCTTCCTCTGTTTTATATGTAGGATGCCACCACAGCATAGCTTGATGAGCTGTGTGCAGGTCCACACCTAGGATCAGAACCCGTGAACCCTGGACCGCTGAAGCAGAGTGCATGAACTTAACCACTATGCCTGTGGGCTGGCCCCAGAAGCATTTTATTCTTAACCAATTGGTGCATTTCTGTAAATTTTCTAAGATGCTCTTGAAATGGGTCTCCATGCCCACTAATAAATATACCATATGTGTCTTCATAGATTTTAAAATGAGAAGCTGAGGAAAAATGAGACAAAAAACGGAGGAGGCTGCTACCTCTGCAGTGATGACTGAGATTTTGGAAAGTGGAGGGCAGCTAGCTTAATTGGCTCTGGGCATAAGCTTTGAGATCAGATGAAGATCTGGGTTTAGATCTTGGCTTTGCCCCTGACCGGCTATGAGACCGTAGGTGTAAAGCACTTTAAGTTTCTGAGTCTTGTTTCCTCATCTGAAAAATGAGAATATCAAGATATACCTTGCTGAGTTGTTGCAAGAATTCAATATATAATACTTGTAATACACCAGACATGAAGCTCATAGTAGGTGATCAATAAATGTTAGTTCTTCTGCCTAACCTTCTCCACCCCCAACCATACATACAGACTAGACGTTGACTGAGTAGTTTCTCCTGCAAGAAAAATTGGTCAGAGCAAGTCTGCCAGGCTAGAAGTCACCACTGAACTCTTTCAGATTCTATGAATTTCCAAGTGGGTTCTACAGGGACCTGACAAAATACTGGAAAAAAAAAGATATTTGGAATTTTATTATTTAAAATAAGATATTTCAACCGTCTGTCCTCTTCTTGCAGGCTTTCTTTGTTAATATCAGCCAAGACTCTTACCCACGCCAAAAGGAACAAGATTCCAGGTCTCATCCTGATTTATACTGTAAGATATATATGTCAAATAGAAATAATTCCTTTATATCAGATGACTATTATTTAAGGCAAACGCAGAGCACTTCCTCCCTACTAGTCCTCTGGCTGGCTCCTTTTCAGCTGGCGGGTCTCAGCTTACATGATGCGTTCTGGGACATCTTCTCAGATACCTTGGGTTTGGATATGTCCCTTCTGTGTACCTCTCATCTTGCTTAGTTGGAAGCACACGTTAATCAGCTATCTTCTTTCCCCACTAGCGTGGAAGCTTTTGGAGCTCAAGGACTGTGTAGCGGTCCTTACTGTATCCACAGTCTTGACTCATAGTACCTATTAAGTTAACATCTGTGCATGTGACTTGGTTGTTCATTCACTGTTATGTTAATAGAGCCTACATACCAACAATGGTCTAAATGTTTTTCCCTTTTTTGGTTCCTCTCTGCTCACCATGCTCTTCCTGCTGGTTTTTCACGTTTTTCTGAAGAGCTGGGGAGGAATCTACATCTATAATCTTACCTGTCCCCATTTCAGCTCTTCCTCGCAATGGGTTTATTGTCTTTATGCTTGTGCTTCCAGTGCACTCACTTCTACTGTACGGTCTTCCTCTGAGGCGCAGTATTCCGGTTCATCAGCCAGCTAGTTTAAATATGTTTTTAGTCTCTCTCATATCTTTTTGATTGTTTCTGTTCATAAACATTTCATGTAAATAAAAATAGATTTGGCTTCTTGAATCCAGAACTCAGAGTTGCTCATCCTTTCCCTGTGACTCTCTTCCTCCTTTTTTCCCTCTGTTCCACTGAAGCTGTTCCTCTCATCACAGAGACTAGCAAGGCTTGATTCTTTGCAGCTAAATTCCAGGGACTCTCTTGGCCCTGCCGGCTCAGGGAAAGGGGCGGTGTTAAGTGTGATGTGCTTCATGCCCTTTATTGCTGCCGGTTAAGTGCATCATTTTCTCCAGTTGACCCAGTGAAGGAAGGTTAGCGAAATGCTTCTAATTCCCAGGTTAGATCGTAGCCTCCAGCCGGGACCACCAGCGTTGGCAGGGGATTGGGTCACTGCCAGACACTTGGAGATATGCACAAGGGCTCTATTTTTCTTGGGCTGAATTGAGTAGTCTTCCTGCTCCCTCCTCTTCTAGGAGTTTACATAGATGGAAAATAAGTTTTCTCTTTTGGCAAAATAGCAAGGCAGTTCAGAGAAAGACGTGTTTGGGCACCGAGTCAGGAGGAATAGGAATCTTTGGAAAAGATGGAAAAGCTGTAGTCTATTCATTTTTTTCCTTGATTTTCCACCTTTTTTTTTTTTTTTTCTTTTTCCTTTTTTAAAGCTTCTTTCTCTCTTTCTGGAGATATGTATTGGTGTAATGAGTTTCAGGATTGTTAAGAAAGAATTTTATTTTAAAAAACTCTCAAATACTTAACACCTGGTTAACTATTTATTCAGATTAGGTTAAGTTGGTCTCTCTCATTCTCTCTTTCTCTCTCTCTTTTTCTTTCTTGGTCTTTGATATTCTAGTAGCCCAGCTTCCACTTAATTTTGGCAGCTTGGAGATCCCATTTTATTTTATGAATGTTCATTGAAGAGAGGTAATATATATGCCCCCACCCTGCAAGCCATCTACATTTGTTTTCTGTATTATATGATTTAGTGCTTGGCTGTAAATGACTCTATTACAGATTCCTTTCCTTTCTGTGCTACCCTTTAATATGTGAATTTACAAGGGGCAGTAGATCTCCCAGAAGCAATATACATATTTTTAACAGTACGTGGGGAGGCTGAACTAACTTATGCTGAGAGTAATGGACTGGATATGAAGGAAATGGGGATTGGCACAAATAGCTGACCTCAGTTACAACCTTTTCCTGTGCCTTCTCTTCTCTACGACATAGTACTATGTCCAGAATATAGCCAAATCTATAAAAGAAAAAAAAAATCACAGAAATGGTAGTGAGTTTTCAATCTACTGTAACCTAGGCTATTTTCACTTAAAGCATAGTTGCTTATAAAATGTCACTTGTTCTTTTACAAATTTAAGAAGTTGATTGGGGGAAGACCTCAGTGGCGCACACCTTGGACCATCGTGTAGTCACACTTCAGTCTCTCTAGTGAATCTGAGTTACTCTCTATTTTTTGAACACTTGGTTTTTACCTCCAAGGGATAAAGTACATGTATACCTCATAAACATGAGCTTTACCTTTAAGAATAACATATAGTTTTGAAAAAAAAATTGAGATATTTTCTGCAGTTCAACCTCAAGTTCATTGACGTTTTTGCTTTGTCATTTCTGGGTTGTATTTTCTGACTAGACCTCAGCTATTCCCTATTTTTAAACTGTGATAGTTGGATTTTGGTAATTCTCCTTTATAAGGCAAAAGGTTGTACAATGGTGGGAATCACAAAATAAAAAAGAAGAAGTGAATGAAAGCCACCACAAAATAAACACAAAAGTGAATTTGACACTAGAAACACAATTCTTCTGTTGCTTTTTTCTTCTTTTCATTCTGGGGTCTCAATGTGAATTAATTTTTGTCATTTGGGATATGTTTGGGCTCTGTGGAATTTTCTTCATTTTATTCTCATCAGAACCTAGTGTCTATGGCAGTTAACATAGGCAGATAGATGGAGAAATAATTAAAACAGTCATTTTTATGTTCTGGCCTGGAGTTGTGTGCAGGTACTATGGTAATACCAAGGAAGGAATAAATACATTTACCTGGGAAACCAAAGAAGACTTCCCAGAGGAACTCATGGGGAAGACGTTTTGAAGAAATAAGAGCTTGACTAGGTGGAAGTGTTCAGAAAGGCATTTAGCCAAGGAGCACAAACGTGCAAAGGCAGAGCTGAGGAAGGACCAGGTGTGATGGAAGAATAGGGAACTGCTTGGTGGGGCTAGACAGAGGGGTCCTCAGCACTGAGGGACCAGACATGAGTGTGGCAAAGAAGCGCTTGTCAAAGGTTGGTGTGCCAGCTGAAGTGACGGGGACTTTCCCCGATATGCGTTGGGAAACATTGACTTTTTAAGCAGGGAATTAAGATGATAGAGTCAGTTTCTTAAAATAACATCGATTTTACTATTTAAAAATATACTGAAAGGTGAAGAGAGTCTTTTAAAGTAAAAATGAAGGGAGACCTTGATCCAAAATGAGGGAGATCATGTAATATTCTGGAGAAAACTATTTGTTACGTAGGTTCCAGCTTCTTAGGAGAACTCTTGAATCTCCAAAAATGAATGATGATTTTTATCAGCTCAGTATTTCCATTGATGCTTCTCTTTTATTAAGGAGGTTTGTATTTCTGAAGGATTTTAAAAATATATTATTCACTATTTAGAAAGGTAGCATTTCTAGCTTTTTGTTCAGACTCTGTGACATTGTGACCCTGGAAAGAATTGAGGACCACTGAACCTCCTGTTGAAATGGGTTGAGTTCCTTCATTCCTGCAGTTGGGAAAGCCCACTCCAGATTGTGAGTGAGTGTTACTGGCATAATCGTGGTGTGAAAATACTGACTGCCAAAACCAAAATGAGAAGAACTGAGTGCTGCCCATTAAGAAACCATCCCAGATGATTAGTTGTACTGAAAAAACTACATTTTTTAAATATTTGCCCTCCGAATGCATTACGCCAATTTATACATTATGTATTTGTTGATACTGTCAGCATAATGGTGGCGGAATTACAACTTTGAATCAGAATTCCCCAATTAAACTGATGATTCAAGTGGTCTTAACTGTCTCGGTGAATTCTACCTCCCTTTGGCAATGCTTAATAAATGCAAATCTGAAATGCTGGCATTGTACCTTTAAAAATATGCATATTTTCTGGCTGTTGAGAAAAGTAAAAAGTAAACCTGAACACTTGGATTTCAACCATTGAAGCAAAGACAAAGATGATTGAATTCAGTCTTAAATTTTATAGAAGTAAATTTAATGGTGAGCACAATCGCACTCTGTGGTGATTGTTTTCAGTGCTGCTTTATTGGGTAATGTAATGGCAGGAGTTCAAACTCAGTGATTGTCGAAATGGTAAATTTAAGGAGTGTTTGAGATTGCCTGCCAATATGCAAGTGTTAGGGGTTTCAGAGTGCAGAAAATATTATTTCCACCTTCCCATTTCTGTAGCTTTTAATTCTTATTCAAATAGTTCTTAGGGATTATATTTAATACACTGCCTTAAAAATGTTTAAAAATCTCATTTTATTCCCCAAAGATTTGTTTTTTGCTGTTGCGATTATATGATGACAGCTAGCTGGCTTTTAAAATTGATCAGGAAGTATTCTGGCAGTCATTCAGTGTTGTAATAGCACTTTAATGGATATGAGCTATTCACCCAGATCAGACTCAATGTCAAAACAGGCGAAAATACAGCTGTCACTCTGGACAACAAGATACTCATATGCAAGCAGCTGCTTAATACACTGTAGAAAGTCAGCCTTTTAGTGATATTTAAAAGGTGTGTCAATGCCAGTGTATGAGTATACTAAAAAGTTGGGGTGTGCCATTTAGAAAAAAGGAGGACAAGGACATGAATGTATTTTATCTGCACACTTATTCAAGCATATCCTATGAAAATCACCTATGTATGTCCTATAGACAAGCAGGAGAACCTTCTAAATTTCTTCTTTCTTTTAAAAGACCTTTTTGTTTATTAAATACATATGAAAATATTTGCACACAGGGCCATGCATGCACACACACACACACACACTCATAAATGCCTATTTGACTCTGTTGATTGAAGCATGGTGTTAATGAGGTCCAAGTCCTTCATTCAGTTTCTGTATGAGGCTAGTTATCCCTGTTCCGAACTAAATTCAAATGCTGATCCCTCTCACCAGCTCGTCAACTTATACATACAGGCGTTGATTTTAAGGAGAGTCAAAATTGAGGAAAGCACAATCAGGACAATTACTGATAAAACTACTCAGAGCATCTCAGCAGTGGATTGGTATCATCTCTGTCATCACTTGATGGATAGTACCTCACCAATAATGTGTGATGTCCTCTCACTAAGAATTTCAAAGCAACTTAATTGATATGACTTTATGTGATTTTTGAGTTAGTCCTGTGAAATGTGTAGCAGAGGGGAGTTTATTTTCCAGTTTTATGGATGAGGCAACTGAGATGCAGAATGGTGGAGTGAATGCCAAGGCCAAGTTGTGACTGCAGCTTGGATGTCAGACTCCAAGTTCAGTTCTCTTTTTATGACACAATGGCACCTTCCTACATTTATAGTTTCAACTAAACACATGTTTTGTGAGCATCTATTGCATGCCAAGCTTTGTTCTAGATGTTGTAGGTGATAGAAAGTGAGTAAAAGAAAGATCTTGATCTCATGGAGCTGAGAATGTAGAAAGAAAGTAAGACAATTATTGCATATAAATGGACACTATCACAAGCCCGATAAATGCCAGAACAGAGAAGGACATCAGATGTTGTGAGAGTACAGAAGTGGGCATGTGAAAGGAGACCCATCTCCTTAGATGACTGTAGGCACCCTTTGAAATAGACCTTGATGAAATCTAGATTTTCCCAAGTAAAGAGTAAGGTGTAAGCAAGGACAAAAGTTTCTCCAGGTGAATAGTGATTGCTCACGTTGACCAGAATACAAGATAAGTGCAGGAAAATAGTTCATAAGGGACTGGAAAAAGAGACTGAAACATTGACTTAATTCTTCAGACCATTGGGGGCTGTTAAGCAAGGCAATGATGGATTGGAACCATGTTTTAGGAAGATTAATCTGGCAGGATACACAGGAGAGATTAAAATGGAGAGAGTAGGTACATGAGACCAATTAGAAGGTGCTTACAACATTCAAAGCAAAAGGAAATGAAGGCCTCTACTCAGGTGGCAGCGTATCTGTGAGCTTCTGAGAGCATTAGAACACTACGCAGCACACATGATTGATGCCCACACCTTGACTTCCACCTGCTAGCATCCTTGCTCTAGGGCTTTCTCTGGCTGCTGAAGCCCTTGCCGGGGAATTAAAACAATACCCAATGACTGATGGAGATAGTTTACAAGTGCACCAGCTTCTTCGCCCTTTGGATGGGATAATCCTGAGGTGCCATTTACACTGGCTCCCAGTATTCCTTAGTAGGATTTAGCTCCAGTGGCCTATAGTGGTCATGTTGATTTCATATCCTTATTGACTGCTTTCCCTTCCTTGTGTCACTTTCCCAACACCCTTCCAGTATTTCCTTCACCTCCAAATAAATTATTTTCACTCAAATCTTTATCTCTTGGTCTGCTTCTGGGGGATCAACATTCCCCTATATTTTATATATATATATAAAATATATATAAGTATATATTTTATAGAGATATATATTAATAGATATATAGATATATATATTCTGAATCCAAAACTTTCACTGGCACTGTATTGAAAAAGCTGTTTTCCTTCCTGTGTGTCTCCTTTACACCTCATACAAAACACTTTACTTCTGATACTACTTCTGGTCACCAAATGTGTGTTTTTTCCCCCCCGCAACAAGCAATTTTCTGTGACACCAGCTGAGTAATTAACTCAATTCTGACACTCTCTATGTGGAGATAGTGTCACATCCCACAGGTTAATGGCTTAGTCCCACAAGACAGCTCCCATCCCACTTTAGATGCCAATTGCAAGTAGCAGGTCCTCAGGTTACCCACAACTTTTGTCTGACTTGGCCACAAGTCAGAGTTCTCATATCCCACTCCTTGGGTTGGATTAATTTGTTAGAGTGGCTCATAGAACTCAGGGAAACACTTACTTATATTTACCAGTTTATTTAAAAGATATGATAAAGGGTAAATATAAACAGCCAGATGAAGATATATCTATCTATCTATCTATCTATCTATCTATCTATATAAGATCTATCTATCTATCTACCTATCTATCTATCTATCTATCTATATATATAGAGAGAGAGAGAGAAGGAGAGAGAGAAAGAGTGAGTGAGGTCTGGGAGGGTCCCGAGCACAGGAGCTTCTGTCCCTGTGGAGTTGGGGTGTATCACCTTCCCAGTGTGGATGTGTTCGCCAACCTGGAAGCTCTCTGAACCCCCTACTATTGGGATTTTATGGAGGCTTCCCTATGAAGGCATGACCAATCTTTAACTCTATATCCAGCCCCTCTCCCCTCTCCGGAGGATGAGGGATGGGGCTGAAAATTCCAAGTTTCTAATCATGGTTTGGTCTTTCTGGTGACCAGCCCCCTTAAGGAGCCATCAAGGAGCCTACCCAGAGTCACCTCATTAGAGCAAAAGATGCTCATGGTGCTCTTATCACTTAGGAATTTTACAAGGGATTTAGGAGCCCTGCGTCAAGGATGGGGTCAAAAGCAAAATATTAGAACAAGAGATGCTCCTAGTGTTCTTATCACTTTAGACTTTATGAGGTTTTATGAGCCCTATGTCAGGAACCAGGGGTGGAGACCAATATATATATTTTCTGTTATCTCACAGGCACCAAGTTCAAACTTTGGTTCAGACTAGAAATTATAATTTGTTTCATTTGTGACCCAGAAATAATTTCTGCTTATCTGTAGTCTTCTCTTGATACTCAAGTCAGGTTATCAAATCAAATGGGAACTCTAAGCAGTGATTTGGCCCAATCTCTAGACAGACAAATGTAGAGTTGAAACAATTTCCATGGAAAGTAGAAATAAAATTAAGTCTTCAGTTGTGGTATTTAATATCTTCATTTCACTCAAATAAATATATAGACCTATTTGTATATGCATATGTACTGCGTATGGTACATGTCCTCATTAAAATCTGTGAACACGTCAATGTCCATCACCTATTAGAAAATTGGTAGATCATGCCCACAGTGTCACATCTATTCTCTGCCCAATGGTTCATTTGCTTAACTGATGACCACTCTCTCCCATTAAGAGCTATCATTCATCATAGAATAATGATACCCTCCATATTTACAGTCCGCAACTGTACCAGTTACCTCTCAATCATATTCTAACCTTGGCCAAACGTCAAGCCTTGCTTATGTTTACTCCTTTGTCCTCATAGTTGGTATATTGACATTCCTTTAATGTGTTAAGAACATGTAGTAAATTGTTAAATTCAAAACAGAATTGCCATTGTAGGCGCACTTGTCCATCGGCCCTTTGCCTTTGAAACTTATGGAGACTGTACAACTGCATTTATGTACTGAGGCTTGGAGACCTTATTTGAAAACAAAATATCAAAGATAGTTTATTATAAATTGAAGTAATGATTATATAAATCAGATAAATTGATCACTAAGGATAAATAAATATAATGTTTTTTAATTGCTGCACTTTGAATGCTAGGTTTATGGAATTTTTCTTTCAATTTTCATGAAGGGCTATGTTTTATGTGGAGTTTAGGTTTATTTCTGATTTGCTTTTTTCACCTTAAGGATATTATTATACAATTGAGATATGAAAATATGCATTATTACATGAAATTAGGAGTCAAATTGCAATTAGTGTTTCTAAAGTAGGATTAGCAGTTTGAATTTTAAAAAACATTTTATCTTAAAATATTGCCCCCCCAAAAGATTATGTAACATTGTAAATAAAACCTTCAGCTTTTTATGCTCATTCTATTAAAATGTGATTAACTTCATCTGTACTTAGTGATACGCTTGGCGTATACTTAGCTGGAAAATAAGATTAAAGATGGTATTTTAAAACTACATATTAATAGAGTTGTTAATATATAGCTGTTGCTTTAGGTATTTAAAATATGAATGTATTTGCCTACAGAATACACCAACATACATATATATTACATATATATATTTAAGTAAGTAAAAAGCACTGTAGGGCCTGGTATGGATATTTTCAAAGAAAGGTTTTTTTTTTTAAGGAAGATTAGCCCTGAGCTAACGTCTGCTGCCAATCCTCCTCTTTTTGCTGAGGAAGACCGGCCCTGAGCTAACGTCCGTGCCCATCTTCCGACACGTTATATGTGGGACTCCTACCACAGCGTGGCTTGCCAAGCGGTGCCATGTCCACGCCCAGGATCTAAACCGGCGAACCCCTGGCCGCGAAAGCGGAATGTGCGAACTTATGTGCACTTAACCGCTGCACCACCGGGCCGGCCCCTGAAAGAAAGTTTTTGACTCTAGATGTTAAAATAATTGTTTCTAGTTTGGTAACCCCAGATAGTCCTTTCCTGGAGCAATTGGAGATTATAGGGCCCTCAGAAAGCATCTTACTCAGTGATTTCCATTCATGAATGAGAAAACTAAGGCAAAGAGAGGATAATGACTTGATGAAGGAGGCCACAGGACCCGTGACAAACTGTACGTTGGGACACTAGTCATTGTCTTCTGAAGCTAGCTCAGCAATTCTGATTCCTTGGAAAGGTTTCATTAACACAAACTTGTATTCTTTTAAGATCATCTGTCAGTTTATAAGAAGCCAATTGCATAGAAAAGTGAAAAAAATCAGTCAGGTTGGTTGCTGTGTCTAACCAATGCCAATCACATTGATTGGGTGAATTTCTTTGACTTAATGACTGAAGTGATCAGTTATTTTGATATTTTGCAGACACCTAATGAAAGGGCATCATTAAAAAAGTTAGTCTTATTTTCTGAATGTATTTAGTGAATTTTGCATATAAATTAAGCCTAGCAAGTGATCTATTTAATACATACATAATATTCGCAAAATGGGCAAGGGCCTTTTAGAGGACATTTTTCTAAATTGGCGATGATCTCTTTGACTTATTTTTATCTGTGCAATTATTACCTGAAAGCAGATTTTTCTGTTTTGATGGGGCTGGGACTCGCCTTGGGAGAATAACAGGCTTGCACCCTGAGATGGAAACACTTGCTGGTATTTTTTGACATTTCAAGTATTTTCATGTTGTCTCAGAGCTTTAACCTCTACTGTGCACATGTCTGATCTCCCCAACTAAATTGTAAGCTCGGCCTTACACATCTTCAAATCCCCTGAAGTCCCGGCAGAGTGCCTCCTAGTTGCTGCTCAATAAATATTTGTTGTTTATTTCAGAACTAGTTTTAATCTGTGCTGCCATTCAGGGCTTTGAAAATGTATAGCAGACATTAGGCAGAAACTTGAAATGCTTTTTATCAGTTGGTGCAGCATTTTCCAATTACTTTGCAGAAGAAACTGCCAAGGGACATTTTAGAATTGTCTGGGCGACCAATATGGCTTTAAGGATAAACAGACTTCATTGACATGACTCTTCCTCCTTTTGCACTGTTTGTGTGTTACTGTCCTCAGCAGCATCGCTACACTCCTGGGCTTCGAGTCAAGGGGACACTTTTACCTCTATGGAAGTCCCCAGAGCTCTTTGATCACTTCCTAGTGGATGTGTGGTTTTCATAGAATTGCCCTCTGGGAGGCTGGTTTCTTGGTCTGAAGGAAAAATAGAGACACAGGATAACAAAAGCAAAAGCACCTTATGCTTTCCTAATTTATTTTGAAACTGCCCTGGGAGCCACTTCCCTTTTAATCTGTGGAGTTTGTGTATAACCCATAGCCCTTCGGTTGACCTTTCCTGACATTTGGGAGGAAAGATCCTTGTACTGTGCCACAGCCAAGTTCTTCATCTCTTCCCAAGTTTGCTTGTAAGGCAAAGAGCCCTGGAAAGGTGTCAGAGTTCTTGGGGTGAGCGTGAGGATGGGGGCCGGCAGGGTGCTATAATCCTTACTTCAGTTTCTAGCAGTGGCTTCAGTAATGATAGGGAGCTCAGGGCTGTGAGTTCTGGGCCAGTTCTCTGAAGAAATGGAAGCATATTATTAAGGTATGTAATAACTGGTGGTAACTTGATAAGAACAGGGTGCTGCAGAGAGCAGTGATCAGGATGGTGGGAGAGGTCCACCCGGAAGGAGGAGGGACAGTATCGCTGCTAGGGACACTACAGGGTTGGTACTATGAACACCTTTGGCCAAAAACAGGGTACTGGCTGCCTGAAGGAGGTGTAAGGGAAAAAGACCAATGGGGGCGGTACAGGCAGCAAAATTCTTGGATGTTACAGTTTTGCCAGGGCCAGAATAAAGCATGTGACAATGTGGTGGGATGGCATTTGTTACTGTGGTAACTAACACCTGAAGCAGAGGTGTTCTTAAAGGTGACTTCAAGATTTGTAAAGTGAAGTAAAGCTCTCTGTATAGCAAATTTACTCCTAGGATTCGTAGTGATATAGCATGGAAGGAAGTCATGTTGTCTACTTCCAGAGTAAAAACAGAAAGAAAAAAAATCAAACTGTTATTGAGAAATCAGTAGAGACTCTTTAAAGGATGCAGAAAGAATGGATGTTTTCAGGTACCTGAGTTGAACAAATTACATGGGAATTTACTACCGACTTGCTCTGTTTCAGACTCTTCACGGGGCTACTTGCACACAAATCTAGACATCCTACTCAAGACATCATAATTATTATGTTGCAGGAAAGCTATAGCCGTCTTTTGAACTGGAGATGCAGTTTAAAGCTGTACTTCTGACTAAGCATCATCTTTTTAGCTTTAGAGTTTTTAGTATGGAGACTTGACTGCTATGCTTTTGCTTAGAATGCACTTTGAGGGCTGGTCCGGTGGCGCAGCGGTTAAGTGCGCACATTCCGCTTCTCGGCAGCCTGGGGTTCGCTGGTTTGGATCCTGGGTGCAGACATGGCACCGCTTGGCAAAAGCCATGCTGTGGTGGGCATCCCACGTATAAAGTAGAGGAAGATGGGCACGGATGTTAGCTCAGGGCCAGTCTTCCTCAGCAAAAAGAGGAGGATTGGCAGTAGTTAGCTCAGGGCTAATCTTCCTCAAAAAAAAAAAAAAAAAAGAATGCACTTTGATACCATGGTTCTTGATTGAAAATGTGTATCGAATGGGGAGAATATAAAAATGGAAGCCAAGAATGATCATCTCAGGAACAAAGATGAGAACTACCTACCTTAATTAGGTTTTAAAAAAAAATGTTAGCAATAAATTTGTGAGTTTGAGTATATATTGGAGTACTGTTAATCTTTTCTAAATTCATATTGTATATTAAGATGGGTGGTTGGGACTTTGCCAAACTTTTCAAAATTACTATGTTAGTCAAAATATTTGTTGGAGAAATGAGTCCTACTGTATATATTCAAGAGTCTAAAAAGATATATTTTCCAATAGCAAAAGTTTTTATGAAATGCCTAGAGAAGTTGGATTGGTGCCTTGAAACCAGGCGAAGGAATGGTGACATCAGCCAAACTGCGTAAATAGCTTAACAGGAAGTTTCCATATCACTCTTTACTTCAGTTGTTTTACTCAATTAAATTGATTGTCCTCCTAGATAACTGAGTGGATTGATTCCTTCAGATTCCTGTGGATGTTTGGGCTTTATTGATACTTCAGATTCAAATTAGAAGCATCATGTTCTAATTAGAAGCTTCGTTCTAGAGAAGCATCATGTCGCTGATTCCCATCTAGCTTTCTCCTACCCCTGTGTTATTTCTTCTGATTTGTCCTTCACTTGTGGGGAAAAAATCTATCTATTTTTTCCTTTTCTCTATTTTCATATTTCTCCCTAGCTGAGCTTTTTAGTTTCCTTTGTAGGATAAAAAGGAAATGTGCTAATTCCCTCTCAGTGCTTACATCCCTTAGGGCAGGAGGCTTGAGAATGAATGAAATGATATAAAAAAATCTATCAAGATATATGCCTTAATTGCCATATCTTCATTTCTGTGGCAGACAGCAAATTGATCCTCACTTAGAAAATAACAAACAAGAAGCGTGAAGGAAGAAGGGGCAATAGAAAGGCCAATATGGATGCCTGATCAGTTTAACAGAAATAATGATTAGGTGGAGAAATGATATAAATAATTTAAGAGGATGTCCCTATGCTCTTTCTAGCATAATCTTGGTTCTCTGAAAAGAAAAAAATAGTTATGTTTCTAAACAGGAAAAACAAGCATTTCCCCAAAAAATGTCTAAAATATATATACAGTGTGTAGTAAAATTAGTATTTTTTAAAAAGGATAATGCTATTTCCTTACAAGCAAATTATTTTCCACACTAGCTGGGTACCATTTAGGGTTCGTTGTACTATGTGTTGAGATCATACATAGGAGAATCAGTTTTCTCCAATGGGAAGACAGATAACAAGGCTGCCCGGTTTCCGAGTGTTAAGAATCATAAACATCCAGCAGCTATTTTATTTTCCTAAGCTCACCCAACTAAATGTTGAAGGTGAAAAAATGCTGATGGTCCCAGTGAAGGCAGAATACAAGGTTGTTGTAAATTAATGATACTTATTAGGAACAAACAGAGTTTATTGGTTAACTTAGGACAACTTGAGACAGGATGAAGTTGGGTGTATATTTATTCCTGGATCTTACTGAGTATGAGTGGCTTTTCAGAGATGTTGAAGAAGAAAAGTCTATGTGCATCATGGGAACACAAAATGACATTTTTGGATGCCATCAGTATCCACGTGTGACTTCAAAGATTTACCCATGAGGCCATGACTGAGAATTCCTTTTTGAGAGGTTTATTTTTATTAATTGACTTTCTTCATTGTGTGACCTGATGCTCATCGTGGGTCATTCTGCAAAGCCCATCACTTGCATACATTTTATACTTTACATTTGTGTCTGCTTTTATTGCATTTTAATAAGTGGAGGAAATGAGCTTCCCACAACATGGTTACCTTTCTTTAAGGTACGTTCTTGCTACTGATGGAAGCTTAATTTCCATTATATTCGCTCTGCTGCAGAAATACTTAATGCCAGGAAGGAGATATTTACTGGAATCCACGAGTCCAGAATTCATCATGATTCAGTGTGAAATCCACTGGCCTTTGCTCCCCACCCCCTCTCAGCCTGGAATGAAATGTGCCTTAAACTGAAGTGAAATACATCACACGCAGCAACAGTGGGCCCTCGCTTTGCCTCTATTCCTGGTGTGAAATCGATACACTATCTTTCCTCCTGACCTGTTCCGTGACCTCCATTGCAGCTTTCATGCTGAACAGCAATTGCTTTGAACAATCTGGGTCTGCCACAGCTCACAAACGATTCTCAGCTTCTGTCTAAAACTGGTGCTGATAACAAAGGCTTGATTTTAAATAATGCAGTTGTGGTCGTCTCCTAATTATGAATTACATGAAAGTGCAAACTCCTCTATTATTAAATGCTTTCAATAGCAGGCACAGTACATGTGCAGGCTACACACAGGGGCCTGGGGCCTGAGAATCAGGCCTTTCTATTTCTCTGGCTGAGTTTGGATTGATAGTGAAGGGGGAAGAGACACAAGGTGTATTTCCACGTTTTGATCAATTCTGTTTAATTAATACATTAATATTTTTTCTGTGTGAGGCTCTATTTTTTTCTTAAGGAAATATTTTTGAATACTGCATTATAACATCTTGCACAAGAAAGGATTAATTGATAAATATTTGTTGATAAAGCAGATTTTACTAATGAACTTCCAAGGTTAGGTCGTTAGGGTCTGACTGTCTAGAACTCACCTGCAGGGTTATTCCCCGTTGTATCACTCTGAATTGAATTGAGGGAAGTAGAAGTGTCTTATGATGGCATTTAGGCCATTTTCAGGAGCCTCTTCAGTGGACAAATTTATTGTGTCAAGGAAATAATAGGCATTTTTACGAGTACTAAGAAAACGAACGTATAATTAGCTGAATTGCTTTACTTGGCTTTGCCTGGCTGGAAATCAAAGGGAGGGGTGAGGTGCTGGGTAGCCAGGGAGTTCTTCCAAATAAGTTGGTATGAAATAAGGACAACAACAGATTTTGGGGTACTTTGTGAAACAATCTTTTATGAAATGAGTCATTCTTATGCGTATTTGGTTAGTGCTATTGAAATGAAATTTAATGAAGAGCACATACGCTCCAAAAAATATTCCATATAGTGGCAGTTGCATCATCAATGATATTTTAACAGCACAGACACACGCATACACACACCTACATGTGAGGAGGCATTGACACATATATGATTTTGTTTATTACTTGATCCCATGCGTTGAGTGGAAGCATTGAAAGAACCTTAGAGTCCTAAGGTGGTATTCATGTCACGATCTGCTTCCAACACAATCTGCTTTACCGAAGCCTTCTAATCTCTCATCATTTTGGTTTTCTCACCAGTAAAATGTGGTTAGTGAATGAGATTATGTTTAGCATCCTTCCCACTTGCAGAGTTAGGTAATTATGACACTAGTAACAACCCTTTATGTTTGCATAGAACTTAGCTCTTCAGTGCTTTTGCCCATGCATCTGACCTTCTTAAGCACCCTGTTAGGCAGTCAGGGCTTCTTACTTACTGTGCCCAATTTCTTGAACAGGAAACCAAGACACAGAATAGTTTGAGTTTGTCAAGGCTGCCCTGATAGTAAGTGGCACAACTTAAACTAGAACTGAGTTAGCTGACTCCTTAGTCTAGAACTTATTGGGGTGGAGGAGAGAGTGAGGATCTTTTATTAATATCAGAACTTGAAAGGTAGAGACTTGCTATCTTAGACTCTTCATAGTTTTTAATTACTCAAATGAATTCCTTTAAAATTTAATATATATTAGGAAGACAGTCTCTAGTGATTTCTTCATTGTTATCTGATGATAATAACGTGCTGTCTTAGGGCCAGCTCCAGGTCACTTATTTACAAGACAAATTATGTATGTAAATACATGAACATGTATACTTCAATGCACCAGTACTGAGTGAAGAGAGATATTCATGAATGTAGTGATGTACCATCAAAGCATGACTAAAATTCTTCTAAGACCCACTGATTTTGTGGTGATGATTATTTCTTCACAATGGGATGTAACTTGAATCATTCAAATTAGCAAATTGAAAGTCTTCAACAAACTATCATGTTTTAGTTCCAAATATGCCACATTTTCTTCTTGTGGGCACATTAAAAAATGCATTTTATTTATTTTTTTTTTTGAGGAAGATTAGCCCTGAGCTAACTGCTGCCAATCCTCCTCATTTTGCTCAGGAAGACTGGCCCTGAGCTCACATCCGTGCCCATCTTCCTCTACTTTTTATATGTGGGACGCCTACCACAGCATGGCTTGCTGAGTGGTGCCACGTCCACACCTGGGATCCGAACCAGTGAATCCTGGGCCACCAAAATGGAACATGCGCACTTAATCACTCTGCCACTGGGCCGACCCCTAAAAAATGCTTTTTAAAGTGTAAATAAAAAGTGGCAGGATACCTGAGGCTATATATCTGCTAAAAAGAAGGAAATAGTAAACACAGAACATATACCGTCATGTATTTCCACATCTTTCAAGGGAAAAGTTTGGGTCCTCTTTCCTGGGAAACTTTTCACTATGAGAGCTTTCTATTATTCCTCCATCCAGGACAATTCCTCTTGTACTAAGGCTTCTTCATGGCTCTGTGAGGATATCCTGACTAGAAGGGTTGTCTAAGTAATTAGAAATCATCCATGACAAGGAAAAGAGAGTGGAGATGAGTTGGATATTTGTATCCTGTGTGTAGAATTCTCTATTTTGAAGCACCTTTGCTGACCATGCATAAATGTGTCCCATGATGAGGAGGACAAATATATGCAACAAGGACTTGTCCATTCCCCAGACCTAGAAGGAATTTTCAGGTTATTTTGTGAAACTATTTTGTGAAACTATTAAACTGTTAACATGAAACTATTCAAAGTGATGTGGAAAGCCCCTTCCAAAATAAAACCATGATTTTCCAAAATACCAATAGAATTGAGACATATTTCTTGTTCTCCAACCCATCCTATTTAGTTATATGCATTATTGTCTTTACTCTTCAATGTGCCATTCCATTCAACTATTGTGAACCTGGTCTCAGCATTAAATATTATCCTTGATCACACTTTAGCGTTTCAATTTTAAAATCCCAATTTG
This sequence comes from Equus caballus, assembly GCF_041296265.1. Classification (NCBI taxonomy): domain Eukaryota; kingdom Metazoa; phylum Chordata; class Mammalia; order Perissodactyla; family Equidae; genus Equus; species Equus caballus. The sequence continues at coordinate 183,783,616 of NC_091684.1, forward strand.
AAGTTCTGCTATTCCTGTTAAGAGCTTTTCCATGAAAAGAGTAAACTTGGCTAAAATTCAGTGGTAATTCAGCTTAACCAAGTTTAAGAAAAGCCTTTTATTCACAGTGGTTATTTTGAGACAGTTGAGTACAGAAATGTGGGTTCTAGAGACAGAAAAATACAAACTTTAATACAGAGCCATTTTTTTCCTTTGAAGAAGACAGTACTAATAAATCTTGTTGAATCAAGACCTTGAAAGAAACTGAAAAATATGTACAGATCTCAAATATACCGAAGAAAAGTACTTTATATTACCTTGCTGCTGCTGCTTCATAATGTAGTTTTAGTTGAATGTAATCTCCTCCACTCAAATTTATTTTTGAGAAATTGCCACACTGAAAGTTGAAACCATTTTTGTCATTCAAAAGAAGTGGAAGATCAATACTGAAGCTCTGCTGTTAGTTGGTACAGGCTACTTTAGTGTTAAAGGATTTATGATAAGAATACATTTCTAAATATATGTTCTATACCCAGTGGTACAAAAGTATCTTTTTTTTTAAACCTCAAAAGTTCTTTTTTTTCAGGAGAAGGAGGTGGTCTATTTATTATTGAAATGCTACACTAGACTATAATTCAGCGATACTTTATTCCAATTAGATTCTCCTTAGTAGTAATCCTTTTTTATGATAAGCAAAACTGAATAATACAGGGTACGTTCCCTCCAATGAATTGTTGTGTAACAAGACTTGATGGTAATTCTACCTTTTCCAAAATCTGATATCAGGCAATTTATCTTCTAAATAATACTCCTGAGTACCAAAGCTGAAATGTTTTGGCTTCGACCCAAATCAAACTTGAGGAAGCAGATTCTCCAGAGCGTTTCCCTAACTCTGTAAATTTAATTGTTATAATGAATAGAATACATGTGTCAGGATTGCTTGTGATTTTACCTGTTTACTTCTCTTCCTAAGACAGAAAGAGCAACACGACAAAGGCTGTTAACTCTTACGGGAGTTCGGGGGGCGAAAAAGCACAATACAGCATATGATCATTAAATATGAGCTAATTTTAAAGATCCGATTCCAGCTAATTTCAGAACAGTTCAGATTTGAAAATATGTTGTTATGCCACAATAAAATAGACTGATGGAAGTGAAAAAAAAACTCCACAAATATTTCTCTATAAGGCACAGAATATTCAGATAAAAATATTTACATATGCAAACGATCATCTCGCAATATTGTACTTCATAGTATTTAGTCACATTGTCTTATCCTCAATTTCCTTTCTCTCATATGTCTGCAAACATATATTTTTTGTATTTGACTTTTATCAATATTTTATCATAGACAGTGAAATCCAGTGTAGTGCTTGGATCAAACCAATATTGGTATCATTGGCATTCATGCCAGAATTCAAATAGAGATAAAGTTCATATTACTTATTTTTGCTATTTATTTCAAAAACTGAAAAGGTAATTGATTGGAGGAGGCCAAAGCTACTATAACTCATTATCATGAATAATCATATTAATTTTAATAACAAAAACAATCAAAATTAAATCTGTCACTAATGTAGTTTATCAAAGGTTATTTTTTGCCATTTCTTTTATCCATTTAATTGTAGTTATTTATTTATTTTTTTGGTGAGGAAGATTGGCCCTGAGCTAACATCTCTGCCAGTCTTCCTCTATTTTCTATGTGGGATGCTGCTACAGCTTGATGAGCGGTGTGTGGGTCTGCACCTGGGATCCGAACCTGTGAACCCCAGGCCACTGGAGCAGAGCATATGGACTTAACTACTACGCCACCAGGCCAGTCCCTATAGTTATTTTTAAATCTTCATTACTCATGTATATTTGAACCTTGGTTTTTAGATGAGGCAAACATTATATTTTAGTCATATTTCTATTAGAAAGGCCGTGTCCCTTGGGAGACTTGAGCATTTCTTCTGATGCTTAGTAGCATAATTACTACTGCTGAGTGTGAGCTGGCAAATGTGTATATCAACAACTGTTCTTTTCTTTCAATCTAGGAAAGTCTGTGTGCTTTCAAAGTTGATTTATTCATTTAGGAGTCCTTATACCACAAACTTGTGCCAAGCATTGTGCAAAACAGAGCATATAATGAATTCTTGCCTTCAGAATTCTCAGAATTAGTTCTTTAGGGGAGGCAGAAGGGTTAACAAACTGCTGAAATGAGCTGTGATGCGAGTTGTAACAGGTATGAGAATGGAAGACTATGATGACTCAAAAGCAGGTAGATATGCTGTGGGTGTCTCAGAAAGACCCACAGGAGGGCTAGCTTGTGAAGGCTGAGGAGGAGTAGAAAAACTGGATAGGTGTTATTGTTAGTAAAAGCTAATAGGTTGTAACAAAGAGACTATAAAATACAGTAGCTCCAAGAACTTTGAAGTTTATTTCTCTTTCATTCAATAGCCCAAGGTGAGGGGCCCAGTTGAGGGGCTGGCTCTGCTCCACATGATCATTCAGGGTCCCAGGGTCCTTCTATTTTGTTGCTTTACCATCAGCAGTATTCTTGTTGGCTTGGTCGAAGCTGGTTTGTAGTTCCTTCGATATAGCTTGAAAGAAGGCAAAGGTATGGAAGAGTCCATACCCAGTATCTTAAGGCCCAGAATTGGAAGTGGTGCTCATCACTTCTTCTCCCATTCCCATGAGAATGTAGTCACATGGCCATACCCAACTGCAAGGGAGGCTGAGTATCTAGTTACAACTCTGTTACTATGGTCATCAATAGACAGAGGCCAAATCATCAAGGGCCCCCATCCTGAACTAGGAAAAGAACTTCATATTTGCTTTTTCCTTGTGGATCTTTATTTCTGAGATTTTCTGGAGAAGTCTTAGTATTTTGCAGCCTCCTCTCCATTTTTTAAATCTTAAGCTATAAGTTATGACCTGCTGTGAGGTGCTTTCCTTTACATTAATCTCAGAGGACTTTACATTTCTGATTTTATTTTTGGTCACTATCACAAATTGATTTAATTCCTTTTGCAAGTGACCAAAAGAGCCTACATGCCTGTGCCTCTTAAGTATGCCAAATAGCAAGCAAATATTGCTGCTGATGGTAGGATGTGTACCCTTACCCCGGGCTGTATTGATATCTTGAATAGACAAGGATGATCTACTCTATTCTCAGGTTTTCATTTTTGTTCTAGTCGGGAAAGTTGTTAAGCTTAGTTCAGTTGGGCAAGAGGGCTTCAGAGAAGGGTTCCATGAGCAGTTCTTATCTGAAGTGATGGATTTTTTCAGCTAAAAATAGTTTGAGGTAAAGCTTAATAAAGAGCCTCTAATTAGGTGTTAAGGCTGTGTAGAAAAAGATTAGAGTAATTGCCTTATAAAGAAGAAATGTTTCTTTCCAGAGCCTTTAGACTACACAAGAGGGAACCTGGGCTGAGCTGGGCATGGATATTCATACCCTATAGAAGCAGTTGCTCTTATTCCTCTTGTGAGCCCTTCCTGAGGTGGGTTCAGATATAGAGGATGTAGACTGTAAGGATACCGCCCTGCCTACTCACTGCCCTGTACACACTCACTGGCCTTTTTGGCTTTACAACAATTTTTAGAATTGGAATTCTAAAATCTAAAGCCTTTTTTCAACTAGAGTCCATACTTTAACAACAGAAAAACAAAGCAACAAAAGCTTTACTAGAGGAAATTTTGTAGAAGATGAAAGATATCCTCTGCTTGCTGATGCTTGCCAAGTGAAAGTCATGAACTAGGCAAGTCCTGAAAGATACGTGGAAGTCAGCCGGGGAAGTAAGAGGCAAGGCCATTGGAGGAGAGAAAATAGGATGTGTGAAGACATGTAGGCACATATAGAGCATGGAAGCTGCAAGTGTTGTGGGGGAGTGACAAGCAACAGATAGGTATGGGAGGATGGTGATGAGTGAAGCTGCAGAGGTAGGCAGGGGTCAGGTCAAGATGAATTTTATATGTCAAGCTGTGATGCTGGAGAGACTCTTCCGAGCAGTGGTGTAATCAGACTTCCACTTAGAAAACCCATTTCTGACAGTGGTGTGGCAGATGGAGTGAAGGAAGGTGAGTCTAAGGCAGGAGAACTTGGAGGAGGATATGTTGCAGTGATCCAGATGAGGTGACCTACCTGAACTAAGAACAGGGCACTGTGAATGGAGAAGTGACATTATAGAAATATGTAGAAAAAAATATGAAAGAGCTTGGTGACTCCCTGTAAATGGAAGATGAGGCAAAGGAAGAATAAAGGGCCAGTTCTGGATGTGGTGCTTGAGAGAAGGTATGGTCCGGTCCCTGAGGTAATTCCAGGAGGGGATATAAGAGCCAGTTAGGGAGGAAAGGTTATGGGTTCTGTTTTAAAAAGATCAATGGAAGCTTCAAGTAGAAATGCCCAATAGATAGATGAATATCCAGGCCTTAGGTTTGTAATTAACATGAGAATTGAGGTTAGAGATTTGGGAGTCATTAGCATACAGGTCAAAGTTGAAGCCAAACGTCTGGTTAAAATTAGCCTGAGAAAGGGTATAGTGGTTATTAGTTGAAACAATTCTTAAATAACTTGTGTATTATTTTTCCACTCATACTCTAATAATTCCAAAAAGCCAAACTATTTCATTGCCTAAAATATTTCTTCAAACATATGCAAGGTTAATCAGCAATAGTAAGGTTGCTTGGTAATCAATAAGATAATTGAAATGTGACAACCACTCCCCTGAAACCCAAATCCCTATTGTGCATACTGCTGTCCTTTCCCACCCAGGACAAGAGCTATAAAGAAATTAGATGGGGGCCTGCCTGGTGGTGCATAGGTTAAGTGTGCACGTTCTGCTTCAGCGGCCCGGGGTTCGCCTGTTCGGATCCCAGGTGTGGACGTGGCACCGCTCATTAAGCCATGCTGTGCTAGGCGTCCCACATATAAAGTAGAGGAAGATGGGCACGGATGTTAGCTCAGGGCCAACCTTCCTCAGCAAAAAGAGGAGGACTGGCAGCAGATGTTAGCTCAGGGCTAATCTTCCTCAAAAAAAAAAAAAAAAGAAAGAAATCAGATGGAAACCAGAGGCCATAGTGTCAGAGGCCTAGTTGAGGATGATCAGGAAAACCTCCCCACATGAATGCTGAGGTTTCTTAAGCATAGGAAAGTTTTTTGTTTGTTTGTTTGAAGGCTTTCTGGTAGTGTCATAAAATGTAAAGGATATTGCCCGGCAGCTCATACAGTATCTGAGTCTATATCCAGCTCTGTCATGACTTCCTGGGTGCAACCTGCCATGCCTCTTGACCTTTCTGAGTCTCAGTTTCTTCAATGAAGGACAGGTGTCTCCTAGGTTTTTCTTCTAGCTCTGAAAGCTGTCCACCTGGGATTCACTGTATAGGGTATTCTTTAATGAACAACAACGAAAAAGGCTTATGAAATGTGAATTGATAATTCAGAGATGATTATTCACCTTGTGGATGGCTTGTCCTATTTATAGCAGCATTTGCTGGTGGGAATAGTCCTATTCAGAAAATTGGCTGTTGTTTGGAGAAAGAAGTAATGGAATTGGGATCAGAAGAGCTGCTCTGAAAACCAGGCTCTACTCATTTATTAGTTCTGTGACTTTAATGCTTTAAGTCTCAGTTTAAAAACTGTCTCATTTTCAAATTAAAATATTAATAAAACTGCATGGCTATTGTATAGATCATTTTGAGGGCTGGAAGGTGTTATATAAATTTTTCTTGCTCAAAGAAGACTGGTCATCCTAACCTAACACATACACACTCAATTCTTTTAGTGTTGGAGACTGGTTCCAGGGAATGAACCAGTGGGATCAGCACCATAGGGACCCACTATTGAGTAGCCCTTAGGGACAAAGGGCAGTCATGCATCATTGAAAATTGCTCTTCCCTACTCTTCAGATCCCTGAAGTCAGGCCATGCCTTCAGGCATAGCTTTTTCCTCCAACCATGGTTACTGCAATTGTTGATCCAGCCTCCTGAGCTGCCTTAACCCTGAGAGGACTCCCACCAATTCCCATTTGCCTGCTGATCTCTGCCCACTCTTTCACCACCATTAACATGACAATGCCTCAAGCCATGTAGAATTTGCATTTTAAAGTCTTCTGGTTTTTGTCTAGTTCCCGGTATGGCACTGGCATACTTTTGTTAGCCATTATAGTCCAGAGCTATTTTCCAGAGTCAAAAATTAATGGAGAAAAAGAGGTGACAGCAGTAAATAGTCCACTCTGCTGAGCACACTCATCTCTGAATGGAACTGAGAATGCTCAGTGTCCAAGAGGTTTTGCAATATGGTATACTAACACTAAATGAATGAAAGTTCCGAGGACAGGCCAGGACCCTTGCTCTCATTTGCCAAGAGGGTACATAGCACTCAGTGTGAAGGAAGATGATGTGTATGTATATACATATTTGGGGAGGG